>NC_088689.1:92036250-93252500 GCF_028017835.1 Emys orbicularis | reverse complement strand
AATTGAATTTCTTTCAGTGTCCAGAACAGGGAAATTAAGGTTATCAGCAGTACTAGCTTCCCCTATACTGCTCCATCAAGGTGCATAAACTCAGGTTTTTGAATGACAACCTTTATGGCTCAGAGGGTATTTTTGCCCCCCAATTATATTCAGTTTTTTACTTGTCTATTAGCACTGCCAACAAGGGTAGCAATTAAAGCCAATTGTGATGGAGGTTTTGGGTGGTTCATTAGAAACTGCACTCTGACAATCGAGTGATTTCCCATGGACTAACCAGCCACCAGACAATATCAACCTGTGCCAGATTTAAAATACACTGTCTGTATCCTGTTATCAATCACTGGATGTTTTCAGACCCCGTTATAAACCACTTTTGGCTAAATAAATTACCTCTGGCTTTGCTCGTGCAGGCTGAGTCTATTTCCCATCAATTGTTAATGAAGACTGTGACTGATGGCTAGACCTGGACATCTGGTTTATAATTTTATATTAAACTTTTGAACTTTTATATAATTTTTCTATGAATAATTTCCTTATTCTATGCTGTAAATCTACAAGCTGGATATTAAGGCAGAAGGCTAACAGAACAGAATATTACTCATGCATCTCGTGGATGATTTAACTGAGTCAGTATGAAAGTTTAACTAAAGTGTGTGTCTATGGTCCAAACAAAAGGGAGCATTGGCAGGTGCATGAGCCTAGTTATTGAAGAGCCTTCTCTAAAGTAAAAGCATTTCTAAAATTTTTAATAGGTCATATTAGTCTTCTGCTCATAGAAGTGATTCTGCAGGTGCACTGTAACGCACATGGGCATAGATATAGAATATCATATACATGAGGAACTGAGAGGACGTTAAGGAGGGTAACAGATGCAGGACAAGGGCACTGAGCTATGTTCATATAAACCGTCCACACTTTTTAGATAGCATATAAACTACATGTATAGAAATGTCTATAGGTTCAAATCATCCCCTCAGTCATGCATTTTAGTGAAAACAGCTTTTCAGCAGCAGCCTATAGTTGATGATTAAGAAGATAAGGAAACTAGATGAATATACGTGACCAGTCTGACATTTTCAAATATCATTAACTTACTTATTTCTAAATGGTAATCTCTGAGAAATGTCAAAAGGCATTACTGTGGGCTATGTACAGACCAGGTTTCAAAATTTAAAACATAGACATCTTTTGGTTATCAGCATTTAGAAAGGAAAAAAAAATTCTCCTCCACATTCAAATAAAAGTCAAAAATCAGCTGAAAAATATTTTAATGTCATTTTTCTAAAAGCATTTATTTCTGGGCTGAGACTAGTATGGGAAACTTCAGCCAAAAAGGTAATTTTTTGAGCATCAAAAAATGGGATTTAGAAAAGAAGTGCCATCTCATTATTACCTATTGTGTCACTATCTCAATTTTATAACAATGTTTGGAAACTCTGTATATCAAATGCATGAAGTGACTCAGACTAAATATGTCATAGTTTCTGTAGCTTTATTATTTGTCTTGTAATAGGCACACTATTAAACAAGCTGCATATGCAACATGACTGAGATCTTTTAGTTTCAAATGTGCAACCTTACATTTGTTTTAACATAGTATTTGGAATTTACTAGAATAAAGGTTCAAATAATTCCTGACTGTTATGGACATGATCAGACTCATATGAGCAAAAGCTCCCTGCTGATTTTTTACATGTGACAAGATCAGCTATGAGCAACAGAAATCTTTCCCTTTTGCTGGGAGGAAGAACACAGTCATCTGAAAGTCCAGCACACTGTGCTTACAAAAGTGTTCTCCTGGCTTGCCAAGCTCAATGCATATCTAAATATTTCAAACCATTCGTAGCTCTAACAGCACTAGGAGGAGATTACAATGAGCTTTTATTCATTAACATTTTATTACACCATTATTGCATATAAATGCCACTGATTTTGCCTCATTGCCCAGTTTTATTGCATAAGATGAATAAAAGCATTAAGAAATGCCACACAGAGCAGAAAACAACAGATGCATTAAAATAACATGTGCAGCAATGTAAATAACCTCTCAATTATGGGGCATCTGCTTTAGTTTATCACAACATAAAAGGTTATAAAATTAGCTGTGTGCTGTGTACAGTAATGGCTGGTCGTTTTTCTTTGGCGGGCCTTTCTTAGAAAATGTTAAAAATAAAAATATTGAGGGCAGTTAAGAGGACTAGAATAAAACTTTCCCTCAATGGAAAAAATATGTTGTCAGGTGTATGTTTCCTCCTCATATTTCAGAGGAAAAACCTGTGAATCACTTATTATTTATAACCCACAGTAGTCTTGAAAGTTTTATTAGCTATTGGGCCATTGACTCTACTATGAAAAGGAAAGTAATTGCACCATCCATAATCTTCTTATGCTTCAATCTCAAATGAGCCTTTTACAACAATATATTTTAAGTCAATATTACTGCCTAACACATAGCTCTGTAGGCTCTCCTCTGACTGTGGTGCACCAAAAAGAGAACCATGTTCTGTTCTATCCCCTCTGTGTTTATAAAGCAAACTTAAACAGAACCTTTGAGGATCTGACAGGCCTGCCTAAGTGTAAGTCTGGACAGATCTGGTTTGTATACGAAAACTACCAAAACACAAGTGGCCCCAGCAATTGCCCTAGGTGTAACCGAGGGCAAAATCTGACTCTTCGTTTAAAATACACTGTCTGTATCCTGTTATCAATCACTGGATGTTTTCAGACCCCGTTATAAACCACTTTTGGCTAAATAAATTACCTCTGGCTTTGCTCGTGCAGGCTGAGTCTATTTCCCATCAATTGTTAGTACAAGATTATGAAAAGAGCTTTCAAAACAAGGAAGCTAATACCTTCATATTGCCTTGCTAGAGCACTGCCTAAAAATCATTCACAAGTAGAAAGAAAACAATGGTTAAGAAGTTAGCTTAGATTATGTTAAAAGCCACAAGTATGAAAAAAATTCTTAACTCACTTTTCCCAGAAGAAGCTGTGAATAAACACATCCTCCTCAATTGAGGGAGGATGTTAGCAGCACGTGGGCTTTCAGCCAGTTTCCTCACCTTTATTTCATTATTTTGAATATGTTCTCAGTCTTTACTCCTCCTATGCTGGCTCATTCATAATGTGACATAGAAATGCAGCTTGTTTGCTTTCTACCCTTTTCATTGCAGGTCAGCCACTCTGAGGAGTGACTCGATGGCTTGGAATTTAAATTACTACAAATAGGAACTCAAAAGAAAATAACCACTTAATTTTTTGCACCAGGAATCTACATTCAAAGCTTTATAATGAATGTATCACTTACCACCCAAGGTTTGTCGCAAAAATTATAGATTGACTCTAGGGAGTTGACACTGGGAATACCAGCATAATGCATTCCAATGATTAAGTTACGGAAGTCTTCGTTCTCAGCCATACTGAACGAATGTTGTCGAACAAGAACAAAATCAGGTCTGAATGACCTAAAGAGAAAAGGATATATAACTATTAGGCAATGATCAAAGTGTACTTTTTCTGATAAAAGATAATCTTAAAAGGGAAAGTTGTAGGAGCTGTTGGAGAGTAGTAGATGAATTAAAATAGCTTTTACAAGAGAAGTAATGAATTGAAGGTCAGAAAAAAAAGATTGTTATTGGCTGAAGTACAAAACCAGGTGAACATTGTTATTTTTGAGCTACAGCTTTGTGCATCTCTCTTCACTTTCTTGCTATTAGAGAAGTCATGATTACCAATGGTATCATATCCTTGTATGAAGAATAAGAGCTATAGAGGAATTTCAGGCTACAGCTACACCACGAGCTAGGGTGTGATTCCCTTGGTCATGTCTATACACTTTTACTAGCTCTCATCACGCTAGTGCCCATATAAATAGTAGTATAGCCATGGTAGCGCGGGCAGGAGCAGCAGAGACATGGTTTAGCCGTGCTGAGCACAAACCCACCTGAAACCAGTGAGTATATACTTAGCACACTTAAGCCATGCCGCCACTGCTACTACCTGTGCTACTGTAGCCGCACTGCTATTTACACTCATGCAAGACTGATGAGAGCAGGCGAAAGTGTGTATACGTGAGCAGAGGAATCACACCCCTAACTCATAGCGCAGACAGCCTCAGAGAGGAGTCCAGCTGGCGTACTTACAGATTCAAAAACTTATGCTAGATACTCCTTTCAGATGCAAAGCAGTACATCAACACTTCACTCTGATATATGATATACTATATACCACGTGCATTATATATACATGTTGTATTTGCAGTATTCTAGCTTCAGTTTTTTACCCTTTGTATCTCAGAGATGTCCTAATGTTTAACTTTGAAAACATGTGGGCTGTATTGCTAAATAATTTCAATGTGTATTTTATATAAATCACTGCCACTTCAGTCAAGCAGAATTAGATAGTTTAATGTGTTTGCTTTATTCCTTTTAACTGAACTTAATTGCTAATGATAAGTCCATTTTAGTACAATGGGGGTCTAATTTATCATGAATCAGCTGTCTTTAAAAAGCAGGAAGTTTGGGCAACATTAAATGTAAGCCTGTACAAATATTGAAATAGCTTTAAATAAAACAACTAATGTTTGTCA
Organism: Emys orbicularis; assembly: GCF_028017835.1. Classification (NCBI taxonomy): domain Eukaryota; kingdom Metazoa; phylum Chordata; order Testudines; family Emydidae; genus Emys; species Emys orbicularis. Next base: position 93,247,912 of record NC_088689.1, on the reverse strand, counting down.
AATATCCTAACAGGAAGAACTTAACACCAAGAAAAACTGATAAATTTATGCCAGAAAATATTTTTATAATTTGGAAAACAAGTCTGACCACACAAACTTAGTTTTATCATAACTAAAGGTTTCTTTCTTACCCCTGCATCCTTTAGGCTGAGAAAGAGTCATCAAATTCCACAGCAGATTAAATACAGTGGGTCAGATTCTGTTCTCATTTAGACAGATGTAACCCCAAAGTAACTCCACTGACTTCAACACTAAGCAGTGTAAATGAGATCAGAGTTGGTTCTGTCCCTCTGGGAAGGGCTTCAGTGGAGTGCTGAAAAATCTTCTCTCCATTCCCTTGAAGCCATGCTGCACGGATCAGATTAGCACTCCCACTCAGCATGTCAGCGGGAGCCAAGTGCTTGCCTTAGGCTCCCCTTGTACAGCCCGAGGAACACCTGAGCAAGAATTCTGCTCCTGTGATACATGCAGAGCAGGAGGCAGAGTTCTATGGTCAGGAATAGGCCTTACTCCCCAGCCAGGTGTTATGGGCTCCTCACAACACCAGAGAGTAGAGCAGTGAGGAACAATGTTCCCAGATGACACTTCATACATAGCAGCCATCCCTTTGCTTCCAGAAGTCCCTTTGCATTATCCCTTACATTGACTCCGGTGAACAGGAGACTATAGACAGCTTTGCCATGTCATGAAAATAATCAAGTGCCGCCCTCCCTTTTTAATAGTTTCCATGAAAAAGAAAGACTGAGAAGAATATACAATTCAGGGAAGCACAGCATGTGCAGTCTTAGGCACTGTTGGAGCATAATTTACTGAAAACTAAGCCTTTAGGAGAAGTGGGCAAAAATAAAAGCAAAAACTAGATGTTAAGAACCAGACTAGAACCAAACCTGTCAGATTTGGAAATATTCCAATGAGGTCTCTCCACTTCCAGTTCCCAGCTAGGTCAAGAAGTAACGAAACACCGTGAGACAGCCTGCTCATATGTGATTTCCAGCTGGTGATGGAAACAGAACTAGACTTGTCTATTCTCAGCAAATTTTCAGCCTGATTTTGAGGAAGGATTCAAAAGGTTTGGATTAGAGATGGCTGGAAGCTGCAATGGTGGAATCTGGAACCAGGTCTTTTAGAGATTGGTGCAGGGCTGGCCTGACCATGAGGCGAACTGAGGTGGCTGCCTCAGGTGCCAGACGGTGGGGGGGCGCCACTAGGACCCAGAGTGTAGAAAATTGTGTCTGCTGCTGGTGCATATGTATTCTCTCTGCTCTAGATGCACAGAGATGGTGGAGTGCTGCGCTGGAGGAAGGAGGGCACAAGAGACATAACAGGCAGGCAGGAGAAAAGGTGAGAGGGAATAACAGAAAGCAGCAGGAGCTGCAGGGAGAGAGAGGAGGAGGAGCCTCTTATGTACCTCTCTAGCACCCCCAGGAGCCTGGACTGATTAACACCAGCTTCTCAGGGAGCTTCCTGTTTCCTGCTGCTTTCCTGAACCCACTTGAGGAGAACAGGCAGTCAACTGAAGTAGTAGGAGCCAATTAGGCCCTTAACACGCTGATATCTTCCCTCACTCAAGCCCTGCTACCAGCCTGCTTATTCGTCCCCTTCAATTGAGTGTTGAGAGCCACTATAGCTGGCACAGAACAGCAGTCTTGAGTGAAAGAAGAAAACGCCCCTCTGGGGCAGCATTCAGAAAAAGAAAGAAAGCAAAGGAAGCTTTTCTATCTAAGCAGGAAGGATCTCTCCTGAGATACATAGACACAAATGTTCACGGTGAGCCTTCTGGCTCCAGTGAGGATGTGAGTGGTGAGGAGATGCCTGATCTTCCAATTAGTCAGAGTGCAGGTGACCTAGCAGCTACTGCAGCATCCATATCTCCATTTCAAATGGATGTAACCATGCACATTCCTGAAGAAAAGTGTAGATCAGAGAAGAGTGTGGTGGAGGCGCAAGCAACAGCTGCTGCTGAGTTTAGTTCCTTAAGTCTAGATGATCCAGGACTGTGGACCCACTTGAAAAGTAGCCTGAGGGACTTCCTTGTACTGCACGGGCCACAGCAAGTGAAAAACTTCATGTTCCCCAAAGACAATGAAAATAGAAGTTTCCATCCAACGCATTACTGGTGTGAAATCCCCAATGGTGACAAAGTGGAGAGGCCATGGCTTATGTATTCAAAAACCCAGAATGCTGCACACTGTTTTTGTTGCAAACTCTTCCAGTCTAATGTTCCAGCCACATTGGGTTCTACAGGAACAAAGGACTGGAAAAATCTGGCTAGAAATCTGGCATGCCATGAGAAGGCAGCAAATCACCAGAGAGTATTCCATAGGTGGAAAGAGCTTGAGAGGAAACTAAGGTTAAAGGCCACCATAGATGATCAGCATCAAGAGAAGATTGCATCAGTCTCTCTTTACTGGCAAAATGTTCTGAAAAGGCTCCTTGCCATTGTGAGAATGCTTGCTACCCAAAACCTAGCACTGTGTGGCACTTCAGATCAGCTATATGTGCCAAACAATGGAAACTTCCTTAAAATTGTGGAGCTGATGGCTGAGTTTGATGCTATACTCCAGGAGCATCTAAGAAGAGTCACCACCCAAGAAATGTACACACACCACTACCTTGGAAAAACAATTCAAAATGAGATCATACAGTTACTAGCAACAAAAGTCAAACAGAAGATTGTGGCAGATCTGAAGTCAGCAAGATATTACTCTGTTATTCTGGTCTGCACACCTGACATCAGCCATACGGAACAAATGACTTTAATGGTGCATTTTGTAACAACTACAGAACCTAGTGAAAATGTCCCTGCAATGGTGACTGTCAGAGAGCATTTTCTAGAATGTATTGACATTGATGATACTACAGGAGATGGTATGACAAATGTGCTTCTTAAAAAGCTGGAAGATATGGGAATTGCGATAGCTGACATGAGAGGTCAGGGCTACGATAATGGTGCCAACATAAGAGGAAAGAACAGAGGAGTGCAGACACGGATCCGAGAATTAAACCCTTGAGCTTATTTTGTCCCATGCAGATCTCATTCATTGAACTAGGTGGTCAGTGATGCAGCATCAGCTTCTAGTGAGGCTGCTGAATTTTTAAATGTAATTCAAAGCATCTATGTATTTTTTTCTGCATCAACTCATCGATGGCAAATTTTGAAGCAACATCTGGGAACATCCTCTCTGACACACGAGAGAGTGCCACACGATGAGAAAGTTGAGTGGAGGCAATAAAGCCTATCAAACACCAAATTGGGAAGGTAGATGATGCTATAGTTGCCATTATGGAGGATAATGCTATGACAGGAACTGTTCGTGGGAGAACAGTGGCAGAGGGAAATGGAATCACCAGAAACATACATAACTTCAAATTTCTGTGTGGCTTAGTGTTGTGGCATGACATACTGTTTGAAATAAATGTTGTACGCAAGAGACTCCAAGGTGTGGACCTTGATATATCTGGAGCAATGGAACAACTGGACAAAGCAAAGTCATACCTACGGTCTTACCGGTCAGATGAGGGATTTCAAAACGTTCTGAAGAGTGCACAGAAGTTTTCAGAGGAACTTCACACTGAAGCTATTTTCCCACCCACTCAAGAATAGAAAAGTCACCGAAGAAGAAGATATTTTGATTACGAGGCACGGGATAATCCCATAAGAAACCCCAAACAACAAGTTGAATTCTTTAACCAGGTGCTAGATTGTGCAATACAGTCAGTTGAAGAATGTTTCATGCAGCTCAAGGAACACAGCAGTATATTTGGGATGTTGTATAATATTCCAAAACTCCTCGCTATACCTGAAGAAGACCTACACCAGCAATGCAGGGCACTAGAGACAATGTTGACACATGATGACATGCGCAATATTGATGCGAGTGATTTAGGTGATAAACTGAAAGCCCTTTCAAGATACATTTCAGCAGGATCAACTCCAAAGGCTGTTCTGGAATATATGTGCACAAATAAGATGATCACCCTCTTTCCAAATGCTTTTGTTGCTCTGTGCATACTTCTAACACTTCCTGTAACAGTTGCCAGTGGAGAACGCAACTTCTCCAAGCTGAAGTTAATAAAAACACATCTACGCTCCACAATGACACAGGAAAGGCTGGTCGGCCTTGCAACCATCTCAACAGAGCATGAGCTGGCCCAGACAGTGGACCTTCAGCAGGAAGCAGTTCAAATCTTTGCAACCAAGAAGGCATGGAAAGCACCACTTTGATTATTCAAACAGATAAAAATGCCAATGTTTACTATGCAGACAAGAAAAGTTACATTTGCGGTTCAGGCGTTTGAAAGTTAAGTGTTACTTAAAATTTTTGAACAAGACATTTTAAGTTGTTAGTTCTCCTTTATTGGGGTAGGTAGCAGAGCAGTACCATGAGAAGAGTAGAACAGGAAGAAGGCAGAATTGAGACCTTTCAAAGTTTTGGCCCAAGCGAGGGGGTATGGGGGCGTCATTTGAGCTCCCCACCTCAGGTGCCAAAATGTTGTGGGCCGGCCCTGGATTGGTGATATCTCAATCTGGGTTTTGGCCTGGTCCATTATCAACATAAGGGCTATTAGCATAATTCAGATATTGATGGGGGTTCTGATTTCATATACCCCAAAGTATTCAGGTCCATTGGCTTTGGTTTGGGTCTGCTCTAGGGATGTAAAACATTAACCAATAAGCATTACTCTTACCAGTTAACCCGCCTTAACTGTTAACCGCCAGCCAGCCTGCCAACCCCAGTGGCCCCAGCCACACCGGCACCGGCCCCTGCTGGATCAGCCCCAGCCCCAGCTGCACTGGCTGGATTGGCCCCAGCCACGCCGGCCAGCCTTTTAATTGGTTAACCATTTAAATGAAATATTTTTAATTGTTTAAGCAGTTAACTTTTTAAACGATATTTACATCCCTAGCCTGCTCCTAGTTCTGATGGTTCAGGTAAGTATCTGAGTTTCTGGATGTTTATCCAAAACTAAACCCAACAAAATCTTCCACTCATCACTATGCTTTAGTAAATTAAGCAACTGAAACCTTGACATTTAGGTACTGGCAATGCTGGAGGTGAAGGGAAGCAGAAGACTTAGAATCATAATATTCCTTAGAATAAGTTCCTGTGACAGGCTAGCGACAGATTCCCAACCACACTAAATTTCATGTCTAGAAAAATCAGTGACTAGCTTGAAGCAATTAATCTATGGTGAGCAATATAATAATACCAGGGAACATTGTGGGGCATCAAAGTATATTGTGAATTGGATAGTGTTCATTAGCTTTACAATCAGAAAAAGGAAAAAAAGTTATATGAAGCTGACAGTAAATCAAGTACTCAACTATAATTACATTTTTTTATGCTACAAAAGCATGCCCATAATAAATGCAGGCAATATCCTAGGGCTTCATTTTTCAGAACTATTTAAAGGATTTGAACCCCTGATTCCTGCTAAAAATCAATGGCAACTGCACATTCAAATCTCTTAAGAAGATTCGATATTCCCAGCCTGAACGCAGCTGGACATTTGCACTGTTTTCCAAGTATACGGCATAATTTGTCTGGAGCAACATTACAAAGATTAGTAGTTAGATGAAATGGCATTGTAGACTGGACTACAAACTGGTAAATTAATGCTTGCTTTTTATCAAGTTATCCTTAGGGTATTTACAGGGTAGTTCTGAGAACGTGTGATCTAGGTTTCAGTGGGGAATGTCAAGTGCACTGAAGTGTGTGTCGTGTAAGGAAATTCAATTTACTGGCACAGTATGGGTAAAAACACTTGAAGGATTAATGATCTTCCTCCTTTATTTTTGCAGAGCAGCCAGGGCAAGGGAGAGACTGCACCTTTATCTTACAAAAAGGGGAAAATCATTGAGGGATTACACATCATCTCAGAGTGTACTGTGCACTTAGACAAAGGAAAAGAATAGGAAGTGCCCCTTTAAAATGTAAGCTCTCTGAATTGATCCAAGATGGAACTGACCTAAGTCTCCCCTCCACCCCACATCCCCTCCGTTGAAGACTTTGGTGCATGAGATTTAGAGGAAGGAATGCAAGATGTTTGTACATTCTGATAAGAATAAAGAGAGTGAGTTACAGTTCTGTAATTGATACTGGACAGAAAGTCTACACATGACTGTATATACATACTGTATACACATACACATATAGAGGTGTGTGCACAATGCTCACCACTGGCACAAACCCTCCCAAACCCCAAAATCTCAATGTTTTGTGACAAATGTTTTTCCATTTTTTCCAGAATTTCCCCCCTTTTTTTTTGTGAAAACGAAAGGCAGCTTTTGCATGTTTAAAAAAATCTTCCTGGTAAACCCTACAAAATGGAAAGTTTCTCTCTTGGGAAAATACATAAAAATGTATGATTTTGTCCAGAAAGTGACATTTTGCTCTGCAAAGCTGTGCTAAAAGTTCCCTTTGAATCACATTAGCAAGTACTACCGAAACAAGTTTTCTCATCTGAATATTCAGAAATCAAAAACTGCTATTAAATCTCATTGCATATATTACAAGTGAAGTCCTCGCCCCATTGAAGTCAATGGGAATTTTTGCCATTGACTTCAATGGGCCACTGTTTCACCCTGAAAGTGGAGCTCTTCCTGTGTCTATCTTCTAAGAGGTTGACTTAGGCAAAAAAAAGGTACATGGTGCACATCCTGTTATCTGACCCATACACTAAGAAGTGACTTAAACGAGGCTTCTTGTCAGCTGAACATTTAAAGAACACTCTTCAGTGTACCTCTGCATTCCTATAGGCTGCTATAAAAAAGATGGAGAAAAATTGTTCTCTCTTGCCACACACAGAGGACAGGAGAAGAAGCAGTGGGTTCAAACTACAGGATAGCAGTTTTAGATTCAATCTCAGAAAAAACTTCCTAACTGTAAGCACAGGAGGACAATGGAACAGACGGCCTAGGGAAGTCATTTTCAGACACACAATTTGACACAGCCCCAGCCCCAAAAGGCTTCCAATTGAAAAAGCTTGCTCCAGGGGTAAGTGGGGAGTTTATACTAGATTTCAGTATGGGAAACCTTTTTTCCTTTATGACACTATTTAAACTCCACAGGAAAAAATTCACAATAATATACTAGTGTATAATGTACTTGTGACTGATCAGTGATGTTTCAATCATCTTCAAAACAGAAAGAACATATTTATACAGGTACACTGGCATGCACATATTACAATTGATGATCTGTTTTCATTTAGGTCCTGATCCTGCACTGGGCCCCATGTGGAATTCACTGCAGTATAGTGTCAACAAATCTAATAGGTGATCTATGGGGACAAGAAGGAATGTTTAAAGAAAACTGAAAACAAATTAAAGCTTTCAATGCTATGTAATTCTAGTTCTACACTATCCTGGCAATTCCATTAAGTTACCACACCCATAAAAATGGTAATAATTTACTGAAGAGATCCTTTGTCAGCTCACTGTTATACTTGCTCACACACACGTGTCACAACTAGATTTCGTCACACTGCCAGGTTGCTTTCTTTCTTGATGTTGACCCCAGTGAATTTGAGGCATTTCTCATGAATCAGGATTCCTTGTAGCAGGGGTACCATGTGTGGGCAAGTACAGCTACGGAGAAAGGTATCTCCTCTTACTCAAGCATTTTACTAAGGAATTACAGTTAATTCTTTCCTTCAAGGATTACACCTTCTTATGCTTTATTCAGGTGTTCTTTTGTTTCTTTGTTTTATTTTTTTAAACTTACCTGACAATTTTGGTGCCATTACGGAATGCTTGGATGTCTACAGCATAACTGCCATCAGCATGGGCTATCAAGTTGATCTCTGAAAATTGTGCCTATGAAAAAAGACTCAGATAAGTCAACCTGCTTTTATTTTACCCACATTTTAACTAACTTCCTTCTCTTTATTTTAAACATTAGCGTTTAATTGCCAATGTTGTGCCTGAAACATAACTAGTATTGAAAACAAATACTTTTCACCTAAAAAAGTCTGGCACATACACATCACCACAAGTTTGCCACAATTCTAACATACTAAAAGAAAAAATGGGCTAAAGCATGAATATATCCATAGTAAGGGCCTATTTGGGGCTCATACATAGGATGAGCATATTTCCTTCTTCATCTCTGTATCAAAGGTTTGATATTTATTTTTGCTCTGTGTGGCACTTCAGTGGAAAATTAATAGAGAGACTACTTAAATTTATAGCCTATGTTTTCCAGAAACCATATTACCAAACTGTGAATTAGAGGCAAATACCATACGTAAACAGAGCACCTGCTTACAGCATGTGTATCAATGTCCCTACATATACACACTTTTTCTGTATTATGTGCATTTATTTTTCTTCTAAAGAGGTTCCACATCAAGTATCCTACGCACAGCACTATACAGTCAAAATTCACAAATGCAGAATTTCTGTTAGAGAGATATTTTCTCACACTAGAAATGTGACATTTACAAGGACAATAATTCAATTCCATGCTGTTCGTGAGTAAAGTGACACTGTGATCCCTCAGTTATTTGAAATAAAAGGACAGGATGTTTTTCATTTATGTATAGTCTTTCATCTACATAGACTCCCAAAGCTCTTTACTATAACACCGCACAGCAGAATAATTGAAATGCACCCAGTTATAGTCTTTTGGTTGGATAAATGAAGGCATCTTTGCTGTCCCAGATACCAATATAGAAAGCACCAGAAGGCTCACTGAAAACTGAAGTCAATGGAAGTTTGCCTGAGTAAACCCTGTCTATGAGCCTCAGAGCTTGGTCATGCAAAGTGCTGTCTAATCTGACCCAATCCAGCAAAGCACTTAAGCATGTGCTTAACTTTAAGCATGTGACTAGCCCATTGAATCTAAACACACGCTTAAGTGCTCTGATGGAGAGGGGCCAGAATGCTCTGGACCTTGCTGGATGAAGCCCTCAGCACATAGTTTTTAAATGAAATTGATAACATACACACTGTACAATGGAAATGTCAGAAGTTATGAATATACATCTAAGAACTGAGGCTGTTATAGCAACATTAATTAAGAATATGTTTAATTTGATACTGGCTTCTAATCTTTCCCATTCATTAATCAGGTTAAAAAGACCAATTCCAGTGGTCTGCCTCCTCACAGTATCCTAATCATGTGTTTTGCCATTGAATTAAAAATTTGACAAGTGCTAGAAAGGCTGCAGGTTTATTTTTGTATATAATGAATGGGCCTAACTGCTCCAATGGACAGTGGGCCAAATTCTTGACATCTATGTTGGAAAGAAGGAAAAAGATTTCACAGTACAGGAAAGTACTCTGATATTCAGAGCAACGGTGAGCAGGATTCTCATCTCATGGGAGCTTGTCCGTAAGGTGCAACATGCCCTCCAATTTCTAGGTATAACTGTGTGTAACAAATGCAGCAAGTATTAAAGCAAATGTGACACTGAGAATTCCCCCTGCTCAGGACTCGGTGAGGGTGGGGATGGATGACTGTACCCCATCTATCTTTTTGTTAGACTACATTTTCTCTGGGCCCTCCATGAACTTGTGTACTCCAGTACCAAGGTAGGGAGAAGTCTGCACTTTCCAAGTCCTGCATTTCTGCTGGACATATGCTGTTTGCTCAGTGTCTGAACCCTCTACCTGCATTATGATTTTCAGGAAGTCCAACATGCTGATAATGCACTGCTGGCAGTTACTAACTATAAAATATTAAAATAGTGTCAGTGACTCAGGTTAATTGCACAGTCGGAAACTTCTGTTACCATGGGATTAGTAGGGTCCACAAAAATAAAAAAACTGCTCAAACTTTCACTGTTCCATCCACAAAAAGCAGATCCCAATTCTGCAACAGACTCTGTGCCAAGAAAATCCTTGAGCCCGTGTGGTGCTCCAAATGACTTCAATGTGTCTCCACACTAGGGTTGCCAGGAATCCAGTTTTCGACCGGAACGCCCAGTTGAAAAGGGACCCTGTCGGCGCCCGTCAGCACTGCTGACTGGGCCATTAAAAGTATGGTTGGTGGCGCAGCAGGGCTAAGACAGGCTCCCTGCCTGCCCTGACTCCGCGCGGCTCCCAGAAGCGGCAGCATGTCCTCCCTCCAGCTCCTAGGTGCAGGGGCAGCCAGGGGGCTCCGCACACTACCCCCCAACCAGAGTGCTGGCTCCGCAGCTCCCACTGGCCGGGCACCGCCAACCCCCTGCCAACCTCCCGCACCCCAATCTCTGCCCCAGCCCTGAGCCCCCTCCTGCACTCCAAACCCCTCATCCTGGCCCCACCCAGAGCCTGCACCCCCCGTACCCCTAACCCTCTGCCCCAGCCTGGAGCCCCCCCACACTTCGAACCCCACAGACTCACCCCCCCAAGCCCAGAGCCCCCTCATGTACCCCAAAACCTCATCCCCAGCCCCACCCCAGAGTCCGCACCCCCATTAAGAGCCCTCACCCTCTCCCGCACCCCAACCCCCCTGTCCCAGTCCGGTGAAAATGAGCAAGTGAGCAAGGGTGGGGGAGAGCAAGTGAAGGAGGGAGTGGGGAATGGAGTGAGTGGGGGGTGGAGGGGAGCAAGGGTGTTTGTTTTTCTGCAATCAGAAAGTTGGCAACCCTACTCCACACGGGTACTGCTTGTGTGACGTGAACTACAGGATTGGATCTATGTCTGAACTATATTTTAGGTCAAGATAATACGCTTCCCTTTTCCCTAACCCCAACAACACTCCTGCCGATCCCCACAAGACTTTCCATGCTTCTGAGTTAAAAATGTGGATCAGATTCTCAGCTGGCATAAAGCAACGTGGTTACATTCAATTCAGTGGAGCTACATTGGATTTACATTAGCTGAGGACCTGGCTCATGATGTTTTGTTCTCTCAGGGCCTTATTCAAAGATTCCAGAGACAAAACAATCCCTTTTAAGTGAAAAAAAAAATACGGAAAATATTCATGGCTACATTCCCTTTTATAAACAGTAACTGAAAGCACCCAAAGAACGTGTTTATTGCCCTTTTCAGAAATCCAATTCAAGTGAAATCTGTATAAATCTTCTAAGGCACTCCAGATATATATGGCTTTATCCCATGTTTTAGAAGTGCTAAAACTGCAATTGGGATACATATACATTTTAAAATTAAGAAGGCAATAGAGTGAACCAGAAAAAGCCAACGTTCAGTCCTACTCATCCTTTGGGAAATCAGCTGTCCGTAGCTAACCCCTCTGATCATTTCATATTTTTACCACTATGCAAAGCTATGAGGATACTCTAGTAAGAGCTGCATGAAAATGAAAATGAATACTTGAAACTTTTATTGCAGTCTCCTGAGGCTGCATCCCAGGGCCATAGCAAGGGTTGGGATAATCAGGCACAACAGTGAAGGGACCATAATCATGACACTGGACTATAATGTGCCATGGCACCACCACATTAGAAAAAACAGTTAATGGGGGGTGGGCACTTAAGATCCCCCCTCAAAAGTACCCCTCCCAATTAAATACGTTTGATTTTGCCACATTCATAACTCACAACAAAATTTCACAGTAGCAAAATTTTCACGAAGCTTTTGGCATTGCTTAAGAAATTCCATAAAAGAAGAGCTAGCAAATTCACATGCTATTTAACCCACTTACACATTCTGAATTTTCAAGGGACTATATAGAAAATGATAAATAAATATTTGTAACATCTAGAGTAAATAGTTTAGTTACCTGTTCAACTTTGATGTCATATTCCCCATGGACCTTTTTCCCACGAAAGCACTTGACCCTGAAAAAAGAAAAATGTCACTAAGTTATGTACAGTAATACATGCACATTAGTGTACTTGAGAAAGGACATGTAACAATAATCAGTAGCCAGGTTTAGTTTTCATATGATTTTCTGTATATTATAAATATATATACACATCATTGATTATTACACATTGGTCTATTTTACATACCCATATCCTCTAACTAGCCATCTCTTCTCTTTCGTTCCAATTATGGTACTCAGAAAAATCAGTATGCTTCCACCACAAGAGGTATCCCAAATGATGTTGTTATAACACACTTTAATCTCTATATATTATAATAAAATGGTTACTTATGACAAGATGACAGGTTTCAGAGTAGCAGCCGTGTTAGTCTGTATCCGCAAAAAGAACAGGAGTACTTGTGGCACCTTAGAGACTAACAAATTTATTAGAGCATAAGCTTTCGTGGGCTACAGCCCACTTCTTCGGATGCATATAGAGTGGAACATATATTGAGGAGATATATATACACACATACAGACAGCATGAACAGGTGGGAGTTGTCTTACCAACTCTGAGAGGCCAATTAAGTAAGAGAAAAAAACTTTTGAAGTGATAATCAAGATAGCTCAGTACAGACAGTTTGATAAGACGTGTGAGAATACTTACAAGGGGAGATATCCTCCCGCAGGTGAATCTATCTTACAACAGAAAAACTTCAAAAACAGACTCCAACGAGAGACTGCTGAGCTGGAATTGATATGCAAACTAGATACAATCAACTCAGGATTGAATAAGGACTGGGAATGGCTGAGCCATTACAAACATTGAATCTATCTCCCCTTGTAAGTATTCTGACAATATAGTCTCTGGCTAACATATTTCCCAAGTATCTATTAGCAGTGAAAGATGATAGCTGAGACAGTAAGGAACAGACAAAGTGAATTTTCACTGTGCTATGGCATGCAGAAAAAAATTATGCTTTAATTCATGCAGTAAGTATAACTGGTGAGGAGAGAACAAGGAACACCAGATTTGCAATGGAAATCTATTGGTGATAATTGTTTATGTTGTCTTCTTGTAATACAGACAGATGCTGTAATAGGTTTCAGTTTCATTGCGTTCCCTATAGTAGGTACATCTTCAGTAGACATGATATTATGTGATTCATTTTTGCTAGTGATTTACATAGAAATTAAATATACAGTACCATAATTTTTTAACTAAAAAAATTACTATTAACCACAAGTATTCCTTTCCAATTACATTCTGAAATACCATATGGTTACTGTGTAATTGATCTCTGAATTGGCTAAATACAGGGCACACATCACTACATTTTTTACATATTAAAGGAGAACTGTCAACTTAATTATTTTTAATTACCATAATTTAAATAATCCAGTTTCCACAATCTACCATTCTTTAAACAGTGTGTCCTAAAATTATTTTTTAAATTTTCCTTTAAAATACTGTATAATGGGCTTTTATAAAAGTTTTCTCATCAAGAGAGAAACGGATTGAACAACTATCTAGGGGAAATGGTGACGATGAGTTCACACAAAGTGCTGTCACATGCAGAAAGTAAAAATTCTGAAAAATAGAAAGATATATTTTTGCTAGCTTATTTAATTTATAGCAATGTTAGATGTACTTATAACTACGGAAGGTACAAAACATTCAGGCCAAAATGTGACTTATTTTGACAGTCTCACTTTAATATAAGTAGTCAATAAGTGGGAACTCTTTGCCAATCAGAATGCAGAGCCAGAATACAGCATTCCCAAATGGGCATATAGCATATATAAGCAAGCTTTAAAAGATAAACTATTTTATATACACACACGGCAAATATGTTCATTAATGGCAGCTGTTTGAAGATGCTTAGAGGTTTTTAATGCTAGAATACAGTAAATGCCAAGGGAGATACTACAGGCTCCGATTCATCGAGATACATACAGATGTGCCTAACTTTAACATGAGTAGCCCCAGTGAACTCAATGAAACTACTCACATGCTTAAAGTTAGGCACATCCTTAAAAACTAACTGAATAGGGGCCATAGTGATCAGAGAGCACGTAAGGTGATCACAGATGCACAACAAAGACAATTTATGACATGGATGTCATGTTTGAAAATTTTTAGCCAAATGATTGATATGATGTTGTGAAACATTTACTTGTGTGCTCCTGGTTGCATTCTGGGTCCATGAATCCCAAGTTTGTATATGCCTCATTGTCTTTTGCAATGTTAGTTAATGACCTCCCAAGACAATGCACCAAAGCTAATTCAGACCAGTTTAATACAGTAGCAAAGCATACTCAGGTTGTCTTCATGTACTGTATCATCCAGAAGATGACAGCAAACCCAAGGAACCCATAAGGCCTGGAAAAAATAACTATAACAGGTACATATTGAACAGAAGGCCTGATTTTCAAAGATGCGGAGCATAGCCACAGGTGCACAGCTCCTCAGTAAAAGGCCATATGTGTACAACAGTGTGTAGCTTAATTGTCCAGACAGGTTCCCATTAGAAAATTAGGGACTTAGCTTTTATAAAATGCTAACAGCCTATTCCTGCTCCACAGACTCCAATTGCAAAACTCCTGTTGATTTCATTAGGAGCAGGAAAGGGTTCTATGTTTTATTTTCACTACAGTAATGGATGAGGTAAATATGATATGTGATACAGTGTAAAATGATTTTAATTTAAATAGAACTATGTTGGTTCCAGAAATTAATGTTACAACAAGGCTGCCTTTTGGCATACTGAAAAATAAGTTTATAACATGATTCAGCTTTCTGAATAAATTTCAAAAGACCATTTAAAGACATCTCCAGTCTCACATTGTTTTCTCTAACAAATGCCAAGAACTGATTAATTCCATGGCTGAGGAAACGGAACTAAAAGTTTGTAAAATCCTTTTTTTAAAAGTTCATCCTTCAAAGAAACAGCAGGAGTCATTTATTTCTCAAGATGACTGGGATCTATTTTATATATTGGCACATGTACTACATCTCAATTTAGGTTAAATACTGTCCATTAGATTTACTTTTTCTTTTTAAACATCCTTTGGATGAGGCAATCATTAAACAACTGATCGCTGGCATGATTCACATTTCAACAAATGACTTCAGCTTTGAAAATAAACAGTAATAGTAAGTCCTAAGTGATGCCATCTGGAGCATGACAACAAATGTTAAACACGATGGAACTGGAAATACTTAAAGTGACTTAATTTAATAGTAGCATTAAAAACTGCAACGTGCCATACATACGCACTCTCAACATTTTACTGTACACTGAAAGAGTCTGCTTTGAATTTCACTAAAACATACATTATGGTCGCGGTTCCCTAGTATCAGATGATTAAACACTGGGCGATTTTTAATGTGTTTATTGGCTGTGCACTAGGATCTAATTCAAATTTAAATGTACCCCTCAATTCTCAGAAAATGCAGTACCACCCTAACTTAATTATTCCCAGCATGCTAACGTAAGAAATGTGCAGTCATGTCATTTAAGACATTTATTAAATTTATGTTCTTGTAGTAAAAAAAGGAGATGGAAAGAATTAGCTCATACTATGGTGTGGTGGTTTATTTACAAAGTTTAGCTTAAGTACAGTTGGAAATTCCCATAGAGTCTTATCACTTTTGGCAATGAGTGTGAATCTCTCCATTACAGCTACTGACACATTTCCGTGGAAGATAGGTAAGGTGAGACCAAGGCTAGGATTTCTAGACAGGGTATTTTTTTAAAGAGTATTGTTAGCTGTCAGATTAACAAAACATACTGCATCAGAAGAAAGTAAAAAACAGTAGCTCAGTGTTGATAGTGTAATGCGCTAGTGTGTAGGGGAGAAGAATGATAGATACTTTTTTCTTTCTCTATTAAATTCACTGTATAAACAGTTGCTTGCCAGAATGTAATGTACAGGAAATGGACAGGTATTAATATTAATGTCCTCTACTGAAGTTGTCAGCATCAGCACTTACACACAGGATCTTCTGAAAATGAACAAAAATATTTACACGTTTCATATTCTGGGTAAAATCTCACTTATTTAAAATCACACAACTGTGCAATATAGTTGTCAGAGATGCAGCTGAATGTGAACTCAGTGCTAGCTATGCAGCTTTGGCAACAGCAATAAATGAAGTAGTGAAAATTTAAAAATATGCTGAATAAATAAGAGAGAAAAGGTGGGTAAGGTAACATCTTTTTTCAGACCAACTTCTGTTCATGAAAGAGACAAGCTTTCAAGCTCACACAGAGCTCTTCTTCAGGTGAACTCTACGTAAGCTCCCCAAAACTTGTCTCTCTCATCAACAGAAGTTGGTCCAATAAAAGATATTACCTCACCTACCTCATCTCTCATATATGCTGGGACCAACATGACTACAACAACAACACTGCTAACAACACCTGAATAAATAACAAAGCCCTGCAATGTTTTCCTTTTAACACAGGGACATTACATTGGACCCCCAAATTACGAAAACAAGAATATACATTTCTATAGCACCTTATCATATCACAAAGCATCCCCTATAGAGCAAGAAAGCATGAGAACTGGCCCTGATTATAAACCAAAACTAAGGTATTGATTAAACAGAAGAATAGCAAGCTTCCCTTCTGGAGGAAAAAAAGGGAAAGTATGAAGATATATGTATTTTCCTGAGTCAGTTTTGCAAGCCACAATAGTCCAGCCTCCAGTAACTGGAGGCTCAAACCACTCAAACCCTTATATTAGCTAATTAATGCAATTGCTACATAATGATGAATGAGAAGGCTGCACATATCAACAACGTTCAGATTTTAAAACTAATTTAAGACTGAAGTCTGAGTCGCAGAGGTCTTGGAAAGACATACTCTATATTTTAACATCTATTCCGCATAGAAAACAATAGATCTCTGGACATAAGTATAAATTTTAAAAATATAGTTCAGGGATCTAGTCCTGCAAACTTTATGTTGAAACTTAACATTGTGCATGTGAGTAGTCCCTTTGAATCCACTGCCGTGCATAAAGTTACGTATGTGTGCAAAGCAGAAATGAGGCTTAAAATGATATAAACGGTAATTGTGGTGAGGTTTTCAGAAGTCCTCATTGTTGGACTACTTGTGACCCCAAATGAAGACATTGACTTCAGTGGGGGAAAAGTTGAGTGCTTCAGAAAATCTGACCCTCTTCTGTCTTGCTGATCACTAACATCTCATTGCTTCCTCATACTCTCCTGCACTGGTCTATCTGTATCCATATGTTGTTTCTGGTCTTAGACTGTAAGCTCTTTGGGACAGGAGCTCTTTTTGTTCTGTGATAGTACTGTGCCTAGTGCAATGGGGTCTTGTCCACGTCTGGGGCATCTAGGTGCTACAATAATACAAATGAAATAATATTAATAGTAATAAATAATAATACCACCTAATGCTGTTAGGGACTCCAGTGCACCCTTTCTGTGCTTCTTTATTAACTTGTTCTAACTCTACATGCATTCTTTTTAGTAACAGTTTTGCTGACTAATCTCATTTTTACATTACATTTCAATACCTATAAACCTAGAGTACAGGTCACTTAGAAAAAATATGTATGAGAAAAAACAGAAGTGAGGTAGTTTCCAAAACACAGAACCGTGGTTAGCTTTTCTCGTTTTTGTCTGGTATATGTTTGTATTTGTTTAGCACCAACAACTGCAGCTGTGCAACACTGCACAGACCACAGAGGAAGACATGGTCCCTGTCCTGAACAGTTTACAGTGTCAATCCTGTAAATGGACAGATAAACAAAAACAGATCTGCAACTAGGGTTCTTGATTTCAAAAGGACAAACTTAAAATAATTAAGAGAATTAGTAGGGAAATGGACTGGACTGAAGAACTCAAGGATCTGAATGTGGAGGAGAATTGGAATTACCTTAAGTCAAAGCTGCAGAAACTATCTTAAGCCTGCATCCCAAGCAAGGGGAAAAAATTGAAAGGTGAGGATTGCAGACCAAGCTGGATGAGCAATCATCTCAAACAGGTGATTAAGAGAAAGCAGAAAGGATTCAAGGAATGGAAGATGGAATGGATCAGCAAGGAAAGCTACCTCTTAGAGGTCAGAAAGTGTAGGGAAAAAGAGAGAACTGCCAAAAGCCAACCCGAGTTGGACCTGCAAGGGAAATTAAAACCAATAGTAAAATGTTCTATAGCAGAGGTGGGCAAACTACGGCCCGCGGGCCACATCTGGCCCGCGGGACCCTCCTGCCCGGCCCCTGAGCTCCTGGCCTAGGGGGCTAGCCCCCGGCCCTTCCCCAGCTGTTCCCCCTCCCCTGCGGCGTCAGCTCGTTCCACCGCCGGCACAATGTGGGGCTGCAAGCTCCTGGGGCAGCACAGATGCAGAGCCACGGCCTGACCCGGTGCTCTGTGCTGCGTGGTGGCATGGCTGGCTCCAGCTGGGCAGCACAGCTGCCTCTCCTGGTGCTCTGGGTGGCGCGGCTGTAGCACCGCCAGTCACCGGTGCTCCAGGCAGCGCGGTAAGGGAGCGTGGGGGTTGGATAGAGGGCAGGGGAGTTCAGGGTGGTGGTCGGGGGCGGGATGGATGGGGTCAGGGCGGTCAGAGGGCAGGGAACAGGGGGGTTAAATGGGGGCACGGGTCCACAGGGGGCAGTCAGGAAGTGGCAGGGCGGCTAATGGAAATGAGGATATGGAAGTAGAAATTACCTCATCCGAGATAGAAGTCAAACTCAAACATCTTAAGGGGACTAAATTGCAGGGCCTGAATAATCTCCATCCAAGAATACTAAAAGAACTGGAACATGAAATTGTAACCCCAATACCACAGATTTTTTATGAATCTGTAAACTCAGGGTCATACCCTATGACAGGAGGATTGCTTATATAGTATCTGTTTTTAAGAAAGGGGAAAAAAACGGATCCAGTAAACTACATGTCTGTTAGTTTAACCTCAATTGTATGCAAAGTCTTAGAACAAATTCTGAAAGAGAAAACAGTAAAAAACATTGATGTAAACAGTAACTGGGATCAAATACAACATGGTTTTACAAAAGGTAGATAGTGCCAGACCAAGCTGATCTCTTTCTTTGAGAAGATAACTAATTTTTTAGACAAAGGAAATGCAGTAGATCTAATCTACCTGGATTTCAGTAAGACATTTGATACAGTTCTACATGGGAAATTATTAGTTAAACTGGAGAAGATGTGGATTAATATGAGAAAAATTAAACGGTGGATAAAGAACTGGTTAAAGGTGAGACTACAATGGTCATACTGAAAGGTGAACTGTCAGGGTGGAAGGAGGTTACTAGTGGTGTTCCTCAAGGATCAGTCTTGGGACCAATCTTATTTAACATTTTTCTTAATGACCTTGGCACAAAAAGTGGAAGTGTGCTAACAAAATTACGAAAGACACAAAGTTGGAAGGTATTGCCAATATGGAGGAGAACCAGAATATCATACAAGAAGATCTGAATGACTTTGAAAATTGGAGTAATATAAATGGGATGAAATTTAATAGTGCAAAGTGCAAGGTCATACACATAGAGACTAACCATAAGAATTTTTGCTGTAAGCTAGAGACATATCAACTGGAAGTGACAGAGGATGAGAAAGACCTGGATGTATTGGTTGATAGCAGGATGACTATGAGCCGCCGATGTGACGTGGCCATGAAAAAGGCTAATGTGATCCTAGGATCCGAGGTATTTTTAGTAGGAAGTGTGAGTATCATTATACAAGGCACTGATGAGACTTCATATGGAATACTGTATGCAATTCTGGTCTTCAATTTTAAAGAAAGATGAATTCAAACTGGAACAGGTGAATAAAAGGGCTACTAGGATGATCAGAGGAATGGAAAACCTACTTTATGCGAGGAGACTCAAAGAGCTTGGCTTGTTTAGCCTAACCAAACAAAGGCTGAGGGGAAATATGATTACTCTCTATAAATACATCAGAAGGATAAATACCAGGAAGGGAGAGGAGTTAAGTTAAGCCTCAATGCTGACACAAGAACAAATGGATATCAACAGCGATCAACAAGTTTATGCTTGAAGGTTTCTAACAGTCAGAAGAGTAAAGATCTGGAACAGCCTTCCAAGGGGAGCAGTGGCGGCAAAAACCCCAACTGGCTTCAAGATTGAGCTTCATAAGTTTATTGAGGGGATGGTATGATGAAGTCTAGAATGGTCAATTTGCGACTGCTAGGAGCAAATATCCCCAATGGCCAGTGATGGGCCACTAGATGGGGAGGGCTCTAAGATACTAAAGACAATTCTTTCCTGGTGTCTGGCTGTTGGGTCTTGCCGAAATGCTCAGGGTTCCAACAGACTGCCATGTTTGGGATTGGGGAGGAATTTTCCTGAGGTCAGATTGTCAGAGACCCTGGAGTTTTTTTGACCTTTCTCTGCAGCATGGTGCTTGGGTCACTTGCAGGTTTAAACTAGTGTAAATGGTGGATTCTCTGTAACATGAAGCCTTTAAACCATGATTTCAGGACTTCAGTAACTCAGTCCAAGTTATGGGTCTATTACAGGAGTGGATTGGTGAGGTTCTGTGGCCTGCAATGTGCAGGACGTCAGACTAGATGATCATGATGGTCCCTTCTGGCCTTAAAGTCTATGAGTCTTAGCACCTGGAAGTTAAGTGATTTGCCCAAGATTCATGGCAATCAGGAATAAAATCTATGTATCCTTAGTCCCTGACTACTGGAACACCCTGCTCCCTTGAAATGATACGTTCTGAAAGGTGTGCTAAAGACCTGGAAATAAGTATTTTCTAGCAGCCATGCACACATTCTCCTCCCCTCCTCACTCCTCCCCCCCCCCCCCCCAGTTCTCTCTTTCATTTCAATGCCTTCTTATGTCTTAAGCTAAATTTGCTTAATATTTACTGGCAGAGGAACATTTCTCCAAAGCCAACATTAATACATATTTTTGTGAAAGTTATGGACACTACCCTTTCATCTACCAAGCTGAATTTAAAACACTCAACAAACTTAAACTCACCCCTGGGAAGTAAAAATAATCAGAAATCACTTCTCTATTGTTTTTGGCACCATATTTTGTGTAGTTATCAGGGTATAACCTCTAGGCAGTAGCTACCCTTTAGAATGATTTTTAGAGAGATTCAGGCAGGAAGAAGCTATGATATATTTCAGCATCAAAGAAGAATAACACCACAGCTAACAATAATTATACCACAGGTAACAATAATATGTTCAGTATTGAAGAAGAATTACACCACAGCTAACAATAAGCATTTCTTCAAGATCTACCTGCTCATGCATTCTTTTAAAACAATGTCAACAATAGAACCATCTTATGACACACAGTAATGTTTCAATGCCTCAATCTTGACTATTTGAAACAGCAGCGCAATGCACAGCTACCACACAATAGGCTCACTAAGCCAAAACCCTGCATTCAGTACAAATATGGGACCCAGTCCAGCAAGCCCTTGCTCATGTGAGGAGTCTTACTCACTTCAATGTGAGCCTGTATGAATAAGAACTACTTTCACAGTGCTCCTCTCCCATTTGATCCAAGATGTGTAATTCATATTTCAGGTCACTACAGTATCAACATACATATGTGGACTGACTTCAGAATGGATCATTAATGTTCTGAGTGTCACTTTTGCCATTTGGATAACATGATGACCATGTTCAATGGGAAGAACAGTGTATACAATGGAGTGCAGTGTCAATTTAATTAGAAAGAAGTTAGTGCATTAGTTAGAACATTCATGGAATCATAGAATCATAAAATATCAGGGTTGGAAGGGACCTCAGGAGGTCATCTAGTCCAACCCCCTGCTCAAAGCAGGACCAATCCCCAACTAAATCATCCCACCCAGGGCTTTGTCAAGCCTGACCTTAAAAACCTCTAAGAAAGGAGATTCCACCACCTCCCTAGGTAACATTAGCACCATATAGAACATAAGTGTACATTAAGTAAGATACTGCAATCTGATTTACACTGCAGATCTCAAAAATTTGGTTTACTGAAGTACTATATGCATTTAAGAGCTTTCAGCAGCCTCTAAACTGCTATAGCTCTAAGTAGAATATGCTTCTTAATCTGTAGGTGGAAAAGTACTGAACTATACAATGAACCGAGGTTTTTATACACAGTCTAATACATTTAAACCTAAGTCTTTAAAGATATAATATTTCACTTATGTTGTGCAACCTAACATCTCCAGTTTTGTTATATGAAATGCGCTGAAGTTTACACAGTCAATGTAAGCACATAAAGCACAATACAAAGAACATGTTAGGGCAGTGCTCCCCAAACCAGAGGAATGTTCGGGGGGGATGGGGTGAGGTGCGCAGCAGAGCCTGAGCTAGCTCCCACAGGGAAGGGGAGAGGGGGAAGGAGCGCCACACTTCCAGCCCTGCTTCACCCCCAGACCAGCTCCGCCTCCAGGCTCAGCTCTGCCACTAAGCCAGATATGTCCCCAGTCCCATTCCACCACCAACCCCACTCCACCCCCAGTTCAGCTTTGCCCCCAGACCAGCTCTACTGCTAACCCCAGCTCCTCCCCTAACCCCAGTTTTAGCCCAAGCTCCACTGCTGGGGAAGCCTTGACTGTACAGTAATGGAGCATGGGCACGTACAGATTCTGTTAATGGTAAGGGCGGCGTGACTGGAAAAGTTTACACACCACTGTGTTAGGGCATCAAGAATTGAACAGGTGGAAATTTCTGTTATTTTCACACTGATTGTGGTAAAACGAAGCATTAGTTCCTAAGCATTAATCTATCTTTTATTTTTGCCTATAACTCAACCAGTTCGTTTCCAGATTACTTCTGTACCGTGATCTCTTGAAAATATTCTAAGACAGAAAGTTAGCAAAGACTAGAATAAAGAGATGAAAAAAGTAACGCTCAATCAAACATATATTCTTATATTTGACTACAAGATGGTGTTTTAGCTAAAATTTGAATTCTATAATTTAGAAATATTTTACATATATTAAATCTGAAAACAAATATTTTGGAAGCATATTTGCTTTCCAGGAAAATTAAAACATCTATCAAAGAAAACAGTGTTATTCTCAGTGCATGATCACAAATACCATGGACTTGCAATAGAGAACAGTTTAAAGGAAATCACATCTTTTACAAATGCTCACAGTATAATTGTGTTTTATAGTGTTATGTTGTGTAGTGCTATGAAAATGTGCTGAAGCTGAAAGGAACTGGTATCAAAGGAAAATGTCCAAGAAGATGTGCACAGTCATTTAGTTATACGGGTCTGTTACAAAGCCCATTGAAATCAATGGGAGTCTTTCCATTGACCTCAATTGGCTTTGGATCAGGTTCATGATATGATAGTTTGGTTAATGAAGCTTATCATATGGAATAACTACAATGCTAGTATTGTTATATTTTCAACATATAACACAAATACAACAGGATAATAATCGTATTGTCAATACGTTATGCTATAGTTTACTTTTGATCAGAACTTCAGCACTACTGTAACAGACAAAAAGTTTTCGATATGACTTACTTATACCGATATTAATTAATGCCAAGTCTTTAAAGACATTTGGACACCAAATACATCACAGAAGCTGCTAAGATCTACTTGAATTTAAAAGATGCTATTTTCACTTCTTCTGGTCACATTATGTGATTACCGTTTGAGCACCTAATCCATTCAGCATTTTGCATTACTCTCAAACCCTTTATGAATTTCCAACACTATCAAAAACAACTTAATACAAGAATGGCTTTTTAAAAGACAGTTAACTGCTATAATGTAAGTGCTAGTGTGACGTTATTGATATAATCTGGGACCATATAGATCATTGTTGCAACCGAGGTCCTGTAGTGGCACCCAAATCTTATATAAAGGGGGTCAAATGGGGTGTCTAAGACAAGGTTATGGTTTACTGGTTATGATTAGGCTGTCTATATGTGTGTATCAATTTTGTAGTTGAAGTTATGAATATTGACTCTATACTGTCTGTGTTTCAAACTTATGCTATGCTGCTGGGTGACATCCCAGACAAACTGGTGTTAGCTCTGCCTAGCCTGCTTGATGGCCCATTAAGGACCATCAGCTATACAATGGACCCATTGAGAGAAGGCAAATATGCCTTGAGACTCAGCAAAGTATGCAGGAACTCAGCAAAGTATGCAGCAGGTTTAAAACAAATAAAAGGAAGTTCTTCTTCACGCAGCGCACAGTCAACTTGTGGAACTCCTTACCTGAGGAGGTTGTGAAGGCTAGGACTATAACAATGTTTAAAAGGGGACTGGATAAATTCATGGTGGCTAAGTCCATAAATGGCTATTAGCCAGGATGGGTAAGAATGGTGTCCCTAGCCTCTGTTCGTCAGAGGATGGAGATGGATGGCAGGAGAGAGATCACTTGATCATTGCCTGTTAGGTTCACTCCCCCTGGGGCACCTGGCATTGGCCACTGTCGGTAGACAGATACTGGGCTAGATGGACCTTTGGTCTGACCCAGTACGGCCTTTCTTATGTTCTTATGTTCTTAACTTGCCCATGTGACTCCAGACTCCATTTTGCTGTAATTTTCCACAGTAAGGACAAAGAGGTGTTCTTACACCTGGAAAAGACTATATAAGGCTGATGCCTCATCTCCATCTTGTCTTCAATCCTGCTTCATACCTCTGGAGGAACTTTGCTACAAGCTGAAGCTTTGAACAAAGGACTGAGGACCCATCCCAGCGGGGGATGTATTCCAGAGACTTGATTTGAACCTGCAGTTTATTCTATCGCTGCTGCAAGCCTGAACCAAGAACTTTGCCATTACTGTATGTAATTGATTCCATTTAAGCAATTCTAACTCTCATCTCTATCTTTTTCCTTTTATGAATAAACCTTTAGATTTTAGATTCTAAAGGATTGGCAACAGCGTGATTTGTGGGTAAGATCTGATTTGTATATTGACCTGGGTCTGGGGCTTGGTCCTTTGGGATCAGGAGAACCTTTTTCTTTTACTGGGGTCTTGGTTTTCATAACCATTTGTCCCCATAACGAGTGGTACTGGTGGTGATACTGGGAAACTGGAGTGTCTAAGGAGATTGCTTGTGAGACTTGCGGTTAGCCAGTGGAGTGAGACCGAAGTCCTCTTAGTCTGGCTGGTTTGGTTTGCCTTAGAGGTGGAAAAACCCCAGCCTTGGGCTGTAACTGCCCTGTTTGAGCAATTTGTCCTGAGTTGGCACTCTCAGTTGGGTTCCGCCAGAACCGTATTGTCACAGCTAGGATACCTTTTCCAGAAATGACATTTATACTGGCTTATGCGAGAGTTTTAACCTATTGAGACAGAACAGGTTAGACTGATGATGTCTATTACCAGGATCTTGTAAATTTGAATAGCAATACTCCACTACTGGCTCTGTACTGAGTAACATTGATTATTTTGACAGATCCCATAGCTCACATTTCAGTCAGGGCAGTTGTTAATCACTGATTCAACAACAACAACAAAAAAGCGCCTATTCAATCGAAGGCACGTAATGCCAAAGACATACAGGTTATTCTTTCCAGTGATTCACCATGTGGTTTGACACCTCATGGAAACCCTCAGTGAAATTTCTTGTTAATAACACATATAACATATTATTTTCTTAACTTCTGAGTGTGACAGGACATGACTAACTACACCTCGTCATTCTGGGTCATATCCTAGCCTCTTGAGGAGAAAAAGTTGCATGTAAAAAACACTATCTTCTTTCCACAAGGTACAGAGAAGCACATCCTAGACTCTTTTTTTTTTTTGGCATGTGCTTCAGTTGTCAGGGAGGTGGCTTTTAGGACAGTTTCTTCACTGCTTACTGTTATCCAACCATGGTCAACATTCCTTTGCATCCGGATGGCTCCCCCAGTAAAATATGCCTTGTTCTTCCCTTCACCTGTCCAACCTGTAATCACCGTCTCAGCTGTCCTTACACCAACCTTGTCCGTCTGAACATATGGAAATAGCATTACTGGAAAGAAAACTAAGTTCCATGGAAAGACCATGGTCCCAGTGGGTATTATTTCATGATGGCTCATTCCAGACAACATTCAAAACCATAATGTATCACAATGATAAATCTATCATTCTGATTTTTTCCATCTCTGATTTATTTGATTATATTAGGTTGTGAAAGCCCCATCACTTGGGACACTTAAAACTAGACTCAATGGAGCACTAGTAAATTGCTGTAGGAAACAATCCTCCACTGGCAGTGGGATGGAAAAAATAAGGTCTTTTCCATTTCTATGAGTAGGAGCAGAGAAGAGGTGCTCTGTGAAAAACTATGAAAAAAGTGAGGCTCCCACTCATCATATACTTAAGCTGCCTCAGCGAAGTCATCTTGAGGTTCCTTCCAGACCTGTTTCTATAACCACACTCCACTCCTCCCCAGAGTGATTAGAATGCTTGTACTGATCTCCAGGAAAGGTTGGGGTTTGGCACTGTTCATATCCCTCAGCATGCCAGGTGATGGCTGATCATGTCCCCCAAATCCAGGTGATGGCTGGAGAACTGAATAGGGACAAAGCAGACACTTACTTGTCCAGAGAAGATTCTCCTGCCTAGGCAGCTGTATAACTGCTGAGGTAGATTTAATTGTATTAAAAAGCTTCTAGTACATTTCCCTGTCCATGCAGGATTTCTTTCTTTAGCACTAGTTTTTTGTTCAGTATAGTTTTAAATATTCCAAGTGATGAGGCTTCCACAACTTCCCTTGGGAAATTATATGCAACAGGGTAAGAGAGAGCGGTGTCAGGAATTTATTTTTCTTAATTAATTCAACTCCCATTTTCTCGCTTTCCTAATTTATCCCATTAGGCCTTGTTGTATTCCTTCTTTTTGGTCTGCTAGTGAACTCTGTTTTCTTAGTGTAGCTACAGAGTATTATGTCTTTATTGCACTTGGCTAATCAATATGTGTTCAGCTGTTTTAATCTTTCCTCATAAATCTGCCCCTCCTGCCTGCTACCCAGTTTTGTTGCTCTACTCTGAATGCCTTCCAAATTGTCAATATTTTTCTGATAATAAGATGCCTGCCTGAATAGAATATTCCAAATGTGGTTACACTAGAGCTGTAGCCAAGGAGACCATTGTCTTCTGTGTGTAACCCATATTTGCATTTTCTGGCCTTGTTTGATGCCATGCTCTATTGCAAACTCATGTCTAATTTGCCGACCATTCTCACACCCTCTCTTTCACCATCACTACACCATAGGTTTCTTCTTCCCATTAAATGTGTATGTTTTGGATTATTCTCCTGTATTATCTTGCATTTTTTCTAGTTAAGTCTCTCTTTTAAAAAAATGTTCTGCCTATGTTTCTAATCACTCCCTCAGCCCCCTTTTATTATAACTTTTCTATCCTGACTGGTATTTA
The DNA here is from genome assembly GCF_028017835.1 of Emys orbicularis. Classification (NCBI taxonomy): domain Eukaryota; kingdom Metazoa; phylum Chordata; order Testudines; family Emydidae; genus Emys; species Emys orbicularis. The sequence continues at coordinate 93,220,839 of NC_088689.1, read as the reverse complement.
CAATTCCAGCTCAGTATCATCTGCAAACTTCATAAATGTGTTATTTATTCCGTATTATAGGATGATTAGTAAAGATAGTGAATGTTTTGTCAGCATTTTATTTGGCTATATCTTTATTTTAGCTGGTTATACTGTGCCTTCTATACCAGATAGAATAAATTGACAGTCTGTACTAGTTTGACATTTTTTCTACAGTACCACTTTGTCACAGTTTTCACCAGAGGACTTTCCAGTCCTGTGGGAACTGCAGAATCTGCTCACAACCAGCACTTGAATTTCAAACACAGGGAGTATACAGCCACTGACTTGAGAGGAAAAGGCAGAATCACCAACAAGACATACTGAGACCTACATTCTATCATCTAAATATAAAGTTTTAGAAAAGCTGTACTGTATATTTTTACAGTATCTATAAGGCTATGATTTAGTCACAGGTGTTTTTAGTAAAAGTCATGGACAGGACATGGGCAATAAACAAAAATTCATAGCCCACGACCTGTTCATGACTTATACTATAAATATCCCTGACTAAATCTGGAGTGGGGAGAGCTGCTGAGGAGGAGAGCCCCGGGGCCCGCTTCATATAGAGCCCTCTTGCAAGTCCTAGTATAGGGAGCATGCTAGGGGAAGGGATAGGCAGATGTGAGTTGAAGTGGGAACTGGACTAGCCATAGCACCTAGATTCTGGACTGCTCACGCTGAGGGCGATTTTAGCCCCTGCAGCAACCTGAAAAGCCTCCTTTTGACCCACTTGACTGTCTTCAGTGTTCCATCTTTGTGGCTCAACCACTCCAAATCTACTTCGGGATTGAAATATACAATTTGCAAAAGTACTATTGTTGCTTTCGCCTGTGCTCTGGGTTGCTAATCTTGCCCACCTACTTTCTTAATATGTATGAAGAACTGGACACAGGAGTGCACAGGATGCTGCAAGTGTCACAATATTTTTTCAAGGGATGTTTTGTAAGGTGAAACAAGTGCTCTTTCATGACCAAACAGCCTGCCTTCCTGTTAATGTCTCAAAATCCCACACCTCAGATTATGTAATATTTACGATTAGCCCATTACTCCTGTACAAGATTTATAGTCATTCTGTAATTTCTGTTTTTCTGCACAAATGATAAATGAAAATATTTCTTTAAGCGTCCATTCCCTCATCACTAGAAGACCTCATACTTGATGCAACATATTACAATCTGTTAGACTCATTAAAGCTAACAGCTTTTACACTTTTCAGTGGACAGGCTCATAAAAGCATTTTCACTATTATAATAATATTTTAAAAAATCACAACTTTAATGCAGAAAAATATCACGCCAAATATACAAGACAAAATTATGAAACACTACAATTGTAAATGTTGCCAAAAGGTCTAATAAATCCAGAGCCCAGCAGCCAAAATAGAAAGTACACAAAAGAAGAAAAAAAGAAAAAAATTCCACCAGTGAAAAATGGTGAGGTACATGCAGCTGATTTAACAATAGTTTTTATGTTTTTATGTTTTACGTTTATCAAGAAGGATGTACTTTTGTGTACTGACATCTCCTGTTTCATCCATGAATTTAGAGCTCCTATGAGTGTTGCATCATTAACATGCTGTATTATTCAATAATGTAGTATACAAGGGCCCTAGATAATGAATGACGAATGGGGTGTGTTGAAAAATGCAATTTGCAGGATTTTTCTTTAAAGATGGAAGGTCTCAGCTGATAGCAGTAGGGTTCTTTACACAGAAATAATGCAATACACACCATTTTACTTCTTGACTTGGTTTGGTGCTTTTATTGTACCTGTATAGATAATTTAAGAAATTGCTTTCAGAACTCCACTTCTACTAAAAAAAGCATCAATCACCACACAGGTTTAAGTTCTGTCCTCAGACATACCTGTGCAATGCCCATGGAAATCAACAAATGTGGTGCACACATACTGGAACAGAATCTGGCAATTTATATATACTTTGGGGACAGGGAGGAAATTAAGTAGTCATAAGCAAGGCATTTGTTTTATCATCATCCACTATTCCTCTTACTTGTTAGGGTCCCCATTTCTCTAAATATCACAAATCCACACTAGTTTATAAGAACAATATTTATTTGAAAGCATATTGTTGAATAGCATAAGTCTCTATCTCCCAAAAGTACACACTTGATCTATACTTATTATTTGATTTCCAGGAACACCAACAATGTATTAGGCACTGTTCACATAGAAGGAATGATACAGTCCCTGCTGCGAGGTGTTTACAATCTGAGGGCCCAGCCTTGCAAATGGCTCAGTGTGGGATGACCCTTGTGCCCACACAGACCCAGACCATCTTCAGGAACATGCCCACAGAGAACCAGGTACCAGATAGGATCCAAGACAACAAGCCAGATATAAAAGGTAGAGGAGAGGGATAAACAGGATGGATTTCTACCTTGATGCTTACAACAATGAATTAGCACATTTATGTAATTAATTTCTCATAAGCATTATGTTGAAGGAGGACTTGCACTTGTCCAGGCAGTTCAGCGAGTTGGACTGTGGTATAGTCTCGCAAGAGATGTGGTAGAAGCCCCATCTCAGGAGACTAAACTCCACAAAAACAATACAAAGAGTAGGAAATACTCCTTCGTTGCTAGATGGATGGTCATGCTCCACTGAAGTCAAAGGCAAAGCTCCTACTGAACAATAACAGGAGGAGTACTAAATGCTAGATGACTGAACAGCTCTTTCATCTCTATTTTATAATTCTATGACTTTTTATCCATGAAACCAGTAAAATGATTCCATCTGTCATCAAGCTTATCACCTTTATTTAGTACTCTGAGACCATGCCATCCTCTCCTACTTTGTACCCTGCTGCAGTGAAGGGAACCCTTCAGCCTCTTAAACATAGAACTTACTCACAATTGTTAACACTAATTGTAACCATGTTTTGTGATCTCAATAGTTTAATGTAGCGGGCACATCATCAAACACATGAAGGGCAGGGATAGCTTTTACACACTATTTTCAAGATTCCTTTCATTTTATTCATAACATTACCCCCAAAGTATTTGATATTTGCATAATCCTAATCATGGGCCAAATTCTGAGTTCCCTACTTGAGTCAATGAGAGTTCTGCCTCACTAAGGACTTTAGGATTTGGCCTCATATTAAATAATAATTATTATTATTGCAGTAGTGACTAGGAGCCTCAGTCATGAACCAGGCCCCTATGGTGCTATGCTCTATACCAGTGGTCTCCAAACTTTTTTGATTGCACACCCCTATCACTAAAAAATTTTTGATCATGCACCCCTTGCCGCGCAGAAGCAAAAAAAAAAAAAAAAAAAAAAGCGCTCCTCCTGCCGCTCACCCCCAAGGACCCTCCACTTTGGAGACCACTGCTCTATACAAACACAGAACAAAAGGACAGTCCATGCCACAAAGATCTTACAACAATCTAAGGCCTTGGCTACACTAGGGACTTCCCAGCGCTGCCGCCAGCGCTGCGAGAGAGCTCTCGCAGGGCTGTATGTACTCCACCTCTCCGAGGGGAATAGCTTGCAGCGCTGCAGGCTCTGATTACACTGGCGCTGTACTCGCTGCGCTCAGGGGGGTGTTTTTTCACATCCCTGAGCGCAGCAAGTTGCAGCGCTGTACACCGCCAGTGTGGCCAAGGCCTAAGTAAAAGTCCCTTCCAAAATGATTTTGTTCTAATATGCACTATCCATAAAGTCTGATACAACTGATGAAATACTGCAAAATTTACACATACACAAGGAATGTTTTCCTTTTTGTATATTTTTCTGCAGATTTGAGATTCATAAATATACTGGAGACTGAAATTCTCTCTTTGGGCAATGCAAAGGTGCAAGATTTGCAAGAGTGACTCAGAGGTGAAAGGATATCTATATATATCCCATTACTGATACCTAACATCATCAAGTTCCCCCGATAATGTTTTGAACCTCTAACTGCTCTATTATTAATTATTTGTATTACAATAGGCCCTAGAGGCCACAGTGAGATCAATGCTCCATTGTGTTAGGCAATGTACAAACATATGGTATGAAACAATCCTTGCCTATCAAAATTTACTTCATTTTTCTATTGTGCTGCTGTAACCGAAGAACTATATATTTAATAATCTTAAACTGAAGACTATCTTGTGCTGATCCTTTTCTCCTCATATTTCTTTTCTCAGAAAACTTGGTCTGTACTAACTCATCTGTTTAGGGACCTTAGTAGGTTTAGTATAGCTGGCAATGTCTTTGTGAAAGTACAATGTAATGAAGTATAGTAGATGCTGTCCGAAGTTTTTGCTGCCCTCTTCTGTAGAAATAAATGTATATCAGCTGAAGAAAGTCATTTCCAAACCTAGTTAACTGTTACTAAATAAAGACCTGTAATTTCATTTTTCTTACTTCCAATGTCTTTAAACAAGTTGTACAAATACTTTATTAGTATCCACTCCCTCCACTATTTTGAAGAGTAGTGTGTGCCACTGCACACCTCAGAGCTAGTTGAAGCCAACAGGACTATTACTGACAGTGTTATTAGACAATATTATTATTACAATCATAACATTAAGAATGTGCCTAAGTGTTTGCAGGATTCGGTCTTAGGGGTGGGGTATAGCATATATATAGTGGTTTTGGATCCCTTGGGATAAATGCAATAATCATCATCACCACCTGCGTTTAGAATGTGAAAAAATTGTCTCAGTAGCAAAATATTTAATTTTACTTGACATATACATTAAATATACTTCAGAGTGTCACCCACTTTTTTATTTAAATCACATCTTGAAAATATTTTACATAATAATGCTACTTTGAAGCTTTTTAAAAAAACTTACTTTAATGCACAGCACTAGCAAATATACATAAGGGAATAATTCTGCACTGGTATTGGGATAGACTAAATTACCTGCAATAATCAATGTTATCCATTTTTATTTCTTTATTGTTTTAACTGACGTCACTGAGAAAGAATACCCTTAAATCATTTTCAGATGTGGAATTTCTATGGGCTTCTACACCTAATGTAAATAAGACTCTGAGATGCATTAGAAAGTTGGATAGTGAATTGAGATGTACCATTCCCTCAGAGAAAGGCACAATCCACACTGCTGAAAGGCAGGGCACAGCAGACCAAAAACCCAATTTAAAACTATTACTCATTGTTATGGAAAGGCAAGCTTCACAGACACGCATCTATTCACAAACCTGCTTCAGGGGAGGAGGCATGCCTCTATGATGATGAAGTCTACAAACCCCTTGCAGTCCTACTTCATCAGAATACTCAAAATACAACCACCACTAGAAACACAGTATATTAGTAATTCTGGGCACACAGGAGCTCCACTTTAGAAAATGGCCTTGATAGTATTAATTTCTGCACATCTCATTGTGTTCCCACCTCATTTTTCTGCATTTCTTTTGCCATTCTCTCCAGGGAAGCATGCTGCATGGAGTGGGGTCCCTCTTCTGTATTCCTCCTTTTGTGCACAGCAGCTTTGACACATATGGTGTGAAGGTCCCTGGTTGAGGCAATGTGGAGATAGTGCTATCTGGTAGAACTGGGAGAAATTTTTCAGACAAATAAGTTTATTGGCCCAAAAATGCAGTTTTGGAATGACCGAAACTATTTGTGAATTTGCAAATAGTTTCAGCCAGAAAAAAAAGTTAAAAAAAGTCACAACATTTTGTTCCAACTAGGGCTGTCAATTAATCACAGTTAATGCATGTGATTAACGCAAAACAAATTAACTAGATTTTAAAAAATAGTCATGATTAATCACAGTTTTAATCGTTTTGTTAAATTGGTATTCTGTTATTGTTTAACAGTTAAACAATAACAGAATACCAATTTAAATTTATTATAAATATTTTGGATATTTTTCTTCATTTCAAATGTATTCATTTCAATTACAACACAGAATAAAAAGTGTACAGTGATCCCTTTACATCATTATTTTTATTACAAATATTTGCACTGTAAAAAAGATAAACAAAAGATATGGCATTTTTCAGTTCACCTCCTACAGTTTACTCAGTCCTACTTCTTGTTCAGCCAATCACTAAAGACAAACAAGTTTGTTTACATTTATGGGAAATAATGCTGACTGCTTCTTATTTACAATGTCTCCTGAAAGTGAGAACAGGTGTTTGCATGGCACTGTTGTAGTCTGCGTTGCAAGATACTTACACGCCAGACATGCAAAACATTCATATGCCCCCTCATGCTTCGCCTTGTAGGCTCTACAGTTTTACATTGTTTTGCTTTTGAGTGCAGTTATGTAAAACAAAATTCTACATAATAAGTTGCACTTTCACGATAAAGAGATTGCACTACAGTACTTGTAAGAGATTAATTGAAAAATACTGTTTACTTTTGTTTATCTTTTTTCACAGTGCAAATATTTGTAATACAAATAATATAAAGTGAGCACTGTACACTCTGTATTCTGTGTTGTAATTGAAATCAGTATATTTGAAAATGTAGAAAAACATCCAAGAATATTTATAATAATTTCAACTGGTATTCTGTTATCGTTTAACAGTGTGATTAAAACTGCAATTAATCACGATTAATTCTTTAATCTTGCATTAACTGCAATTTTTTTTAATCGTTTGACACCCCTAGTTTCAACATTTTCTAAATGAAACATTCAACTTTTCATTTTGCATCAATGTTTCATTACAATATTTAACAAGTTTTATTTTTTTTAAAGGGTAAAAAAAAAATACCCCAAATCTAAACAAAACAGAAAAAAATATTTTTCCAATTGAACAAAACATCGAACTGAAAAATCAGTTATTCACTCAGTTCTACTATATGTTTTTTTCAGGCTTGTTTGCTTTTTACTGGCATCCACATGCTTCCCTCTGTGCCATGTAAAGCATAGGGTTCTGCAATTCTTTGAATATTTGCATACTAATATTTTCAGAAATTCTTCTCTTTTTTTTCATCCCAGAGCATCTTTGCAGACATGAGGAGTGTAGCATCAATATTCATTCCTGCCCCTGGCCTGCTCCTCCATTAAGCCCAATTTTCAGAAATACTAGTGGTTTAATTCTGACAAAGGGTAGCAAAAAATTTTTCTAAGAGTAATCGATAATTTTAGTCAAGGATTTGAAACATATTTCACCTTTTTCATTAGGAATGAATAGGATGCAGTGTACCACAGTGTTAACCTTAAGGAACTACTACTATACTATACCACAAGGCAGCTTTGCTAAATAGTCAGTCCTCCTCCTGTTCCCAGATTCAAGCTTCCCAGGGCAATTCACAAGACCAAACAAAAACCAGTGCACTCTAATATTATACTTAAACATCTGCATGGGTTTATTTTCATCTGGACTAAAAAATACCCCCAATGTTTATATTATTGATTTCTCAATATTTTAATATTCACTCAAAAGCACAACAGCTGAGGGCCTGTGTTCTGGAGGATTTTCAGTCTCCTGCTCTGGATTAGATAATGAGACAGTTTTCTGTCCAACGATGGCTGGTTAAATGAATTTCCCTTGTCATTGAATCTGCAGCAGAGCCAATGCATTGTAATAGAGATTTCATGCCCAGCTGTGAAGGACACTCACCCCAAGTGCCACCTAACTGTCAGGCAGGGGTGCAGCAGGTTGTCTTCCTCCAGGACATCTCCCTTTTTCACTATTGCTCCGCCCTGAGGTGGTGTATCCCTTTTTTTGCAATTCAGCCCTTGGGCTGGGTCACACATTCCAGTCCACCCCTTTCGGGGTATACAAATAAAAGTCCAATAATAATGGGGACATTTTCAGATGCCTGCAAGGGCTTCAGGGCTTTCTCCTTAGATTGGGGGTTTGGAGTCTGGACCCTTGTGAGTTCAGGGCCTTCCCCAACTAGGTCCCCAGCAAGGGACAGGCTTCTATTGTTATTCCATCTTTAGGGACAACAGTAGGGGAGTCCAGGTCCACTCTCTCCACCAGGGTCTGATGCAGGTCCAATGATGGGTAGCTAAGTCCTGCACCTTGGGGTTCTATGCAGCTGCCTCCCTAGAACACTTCCTACCACAGCCCCCTTTTTCCACAGGGTAAATTAAAGAACTGAACACCTGAACACAAAATAAAGTTTCTGACCTTCAAAAACAATCACCAGTCCCTCCTTTGAAGGCTTGGTCAGGTCAGTATTTCCAGGCCTCAGGAAACAAGAGCTCCTTGGGTGCTCCTTCCCAAGAACTCAGAGCACAGTTCTGCTCCCTTCCACTGTCCACCTGCCTCTGAACTGCTCTGATTCCCTTTTTAAGCTCCACCTCCAGCTTGTGCAGGCTTTGCAGTTGCAACAATCATAGTCATACAGTCTGACCTCCTGCACATCACGGGCCACAGAATCTCACCCACCATCTCCTACAATAGGCACATAACCTCTGGCTGAGTTACTGAAGTCCTCAAATCTTGATTTAAATACTTCAAATTATATTTACTCTAGTTCAAACCAGCAAGTGACCCAGGCCCCATGCTGCAGACGAAGGCAACTCCTCCCCCACCCCACCCCAGGGTGTCTGCCAATCTGACCTGAGGGGAAATTCCTTCCTGACCCCAAATATTGCTGTCAGTTAGACCCTGAGCATGTGAGTGAGAGCCACCAGCCAGACACCTGGGAAAGAATTCTTTGTAATAACTCAGAGCCCTCCCCATCTAATATCCCATCTCTGCAAGTTGGAGATATTTGCTAATAGCACTCACGGATGGGCCATATGCTACTGTAGGCAACCTCATGATACCATCCCCTTTATAAACTTATCAAGCTCAGTGCCCCCACTACTCCCCTTGGAAGGCTGTTCCAGAACTTCACTCCTCTGATGCTTAGAAATCTTCATCTAATTTCAAGCCTAAACTTGCTGATGGCCAGTTTATATCCATTTGTTCTTGTGCAAACATCGGCCTTTGACTTAAATAACTCCTCTCCCTCCCTGGTGTTTACCCCTCGGATTCATTTATAGAGAGCAATCACATTTCCCCTCAGCTTATTTTTTTTAGCCCAAACGAGCCAAGATCCTTAAGTCTCCTCTTATAAGGTAGGTTCTCCATTCCTCTGATCATCCTAGTAGCCCTTCTCTGTACCTGTTTCAGTTTGAATTCATCTTTCTGAAAAATGGAGACCAGAACTGTACAGAGTATTCAATATGAGCTCTCACCAGTGCCTTGTACAATGGTAATATTTCCCTATCTCTACTGGAAATACAACACTTAATGCATCCTAGAACTGCATTGGTGGGTCATAGTCATCCTGTGATCAACCAACACACCGAGGTCTTTCTCTTCGTCTGCCATTTTCAATTGATACGTCTCCAGCTTATAGCAAAAAAAAAAAAAAAAAAAAATCTTGTTGTTAGTCCTTAAGTGCACGACCTTGCACTTTACATTTTTAAATTTCATCCATTTCTATTACTCCAGTTTTAAAGGTCATCCAAATCTTCCTTTATGACATTCTGGTCCTCCTTTGTACTGGTAATACCTCCCAAATTCTTGTCATTCACAAATTTTATTAGCACACTCCCACTTTTTGTGCCAAGGACATTAATGAAAATGTTAAATAAGATTGGTCCCAAGATTGATCTTTGAGGAATTCCACTAATAAGCTCCCTCCAGCTTGATAGTTCACCTTTCAGCGTGACCCGCTGTTGTCTTACCCACATTTTATTCTCATATTAATCCCCATCATCTCCAGTTTAACTAATAATTTTCCATGTGGAACTGTCAAATGCTTTACTGAAATCCAGGTAGATCAGATCTCTACTGCATTTCCTTTGTCTAGAAAATCAGTTATCTTCTCAAAGGACGAGATCAGGCTGGTCTGGCACAATTCACCCTTTATAAAACCATGTTGTATTTTATCCCAATTACTGTTTACCTCTGTGTCTTTAATTACTCTCTCTTTCAAAATTTGTTTTAAGACCCTGCATACAATTCAGGTCAAATTGACGGGCCTATCATTTCCTGGATAATTTTCTTTTCTTAAATATAGAAAAGGCTGTCCTTAGGATTTATGGGGCCCTACACAGTATTATTAAACTGGTGCCCCTATGCCCGACGGCAGCCCAGGGGAGAGGGACGAGGCAGCAAAGGATACCGAGTCGTCCAGCCCGCCTCACGGCGGTGGAGAGTCACAGTTCCCCACAGAGACCCCTGTACCCTCTCCCTCACGCAGAATGTGCAGCACCAGCGCATTTGGCTCTGTGAATACGGCCCCTGCCTAAGGAGACTGCAGTGCATGCTGGGTGTGCGGGAGCCAACCCACTCTTACCTGCTATCACGGGCAGTGGGTGAAGCTGCCGCTTGGGGAGGCTAGCCCAGCCCACCTCTTCTGCCTGTGGCTCCACCCATACTCCATTTCTGCTCCACCCCAGGCCCCACCCCACTCTGCCCAGGCCCTGCCCTCTCCCCACAGTCTCCCTCCTTTCTTCCCTCCTGCACCCTGCTCACCCCTTTCCAGCCAAATCCCTGAACCCAAATGAAGCAAATGACATTTGAAAAAAACACTCTCCAGCAATTTCTTTCTAAAGAAAATGGAGCATGTTTTCCACTGCATACCAAATGGTGAAGACTGGACATGCACAAGGTACCTAATTAAAAGCACTAAACTTGGGAATAAAAAATGTCAGTTAGGGGGTTTTTGATATGCCCTGAAGTTTGTCAGAGATTTATTTGCAAAAACTTTGTACTAAGGGCGAGTCAGCTGTCTTGCTGAATACAACATTAAATATTATGGAATACATGATGCAGCTCTTCTCTGTTTTACATTTTCTTAATCAGTATTTCTAAGCTGATTTTATATTTTAAATGTTCTCTTAAACCTTCCAGATTACTACATATTTAACTGAAACAAAGACATTATTTTAAATTAAATCAGTTGCAGAGGTTTAGTGTGTTCATAACAATGTTCATTGCTTTTAGAAAAGGGAACACTAATTTACTTTGTTTCAGAGTGGTAGCCGTGTTAGTCTGTGTCAGCAAAAAGAATGAGGAGTACTTGTGGCACATTAGAGACTAACAAATTTATTTGGGCATAAGCTTTTGTGGGCTAAAACCCACTTCATCGGATGCATGCAGTGGAAAACACAGTAAGAAGATATATATACACAGAGAACATGTTTATGAAATTTCACCAACTTTTAATAATATGTTTCCAAAGATTTTAGGCATAACAAAGGATTTTATATCTTACTAGGTACTGATTTTGCTGGAGGGTTCTCTTAAAACTAGTTCATCAGATAGTCAGAAGTAAAAAAGGGAAACTCTTTGTCCAGCTATCTGGAAGGAAAGGGGTGGTGTCCCTTTAAGGGCTCTCTTCAACCCGGGGGGTGGGGGGGACGGGAAGGTGTGTGTGTGTATTTGTGTGTGATGGGAGAAAGGGATGGACAGAAAGGACAGGAAGACTTTGGAAGCAAGTATTTTTTACTATAGTAATTAAAATTAAAATGTCTATTTTAGATAAGGGTGGTCTTTTTTAAATAAATCCTTCAAAACTAGATGTCTGAAGATCCAAGCATTTAAGGCTAAAGATGATTGTGCATCTAAAAATCTATGTAAGGATTTTTTAGAGATGTGATTTTATAATCTTCACCAACTCACTAATGAAATATTTTTAAAGCAAATTTTAAACTAAGGTCCTGTAGACTGACATGTTCTGAGTAAATATTACAGTAATGCACAACTGTTTTTGTCTGTAAATTCAGAAACTGACAGTATATACCTGGTGGTTGGCAAATGCCTGTTAAATGGCTTCATTATCACTTGAATGGCTCTTTAATAGTTTCAATGTTGTGCTAATAGGTGTGGCAGGCTGGAAGGCTTTTTCACTTTTAAGTTACTAGATCCCCTCCAGGGGAAGACTCACCAGGCTGCAGCAGCCAGCTGTGGTGGGAGCCTGCAGAAAAGGTCAGAACAGGGATAGGAAGAGCCGGGAGGGTGGACAGTAAGACCCAGTGGTGCCCCAAATTTTCAGGTGCCCTACGCAACCACATGTGCCTAAGGACGGCCCTGATAGGTACTAAATTTGCAATTCTCCAATCATAAGGTACGACCCCAAGCTTATGGATTCATTAAAAATCCTTGCTATAAGGCTTGCAGCTTCATGTGCCACTTCCTTTAATATTCTTGGATGTAGATTATCCACGCCCCTCAATTTGGCCCCATTAAGCTGCTTAAATTTGGCTTCCACCTTGGATGTGGTGATTTCTACTTCCAGAACCTCATTCCCATTTCCTACTCAACCACTTCCTCCAAGCTTCTTAAAAACTGAGGCAAATTACTCGCTTAGGTGCTGGCCCATACCTAGATTATTTTTAATCTCCTCCCTATCCTCAGTACTTAGAAGTCCCACTTCTTCTTTCCTTGCTTACTTTTTATTTATATGGCTAAAGAGTCTTTTACTACTGGTTTTAATTTCCTTTGCAAGGTCCAGCTATGGTTGGCTTTTGGCAGTTCTCCCTTTTTCCCTACGCTTTCTGACCTCCAAGAGGTAGCTTTCCTTGTTGATCCATTCCTGCTTGCTCTTAATAACCTGTAAAATGTTTTCTCTTAAAAACCTGTTTGTTCAATATAGTGTGGTCTGCAATCCTTCCCTATTAATTTGTTCACCTTGCTTGGGATGCACTCCAGATACTTTAAATCAAAGTTGCAGAAACTAATTCCAGCCCTCGTCCACATTCGGATCCTTGAGTTCTTCCGTCCAGTTTACTTCCCTAATTCCCCCCCCCCTTTTTTTTTTTTTTTAAAGTTTGCCTTTTTGAAATCAAGGATGCTAGTTGCAGTACTATTTTTGTTTGTCCTTCCATTTAGTTTAAACTGAATTAACTCATTATCAAATCAAGGCTGTCCTCTACAACCAGTTCTTCGATGAGCGCCTTGCTACTTACCAATACTAAATCTAAAATGGCATCATCTCTTGTTGATTCAATAACTATTTGGTGAATAAATCTGTTGGCTATCACATCCAGGAATATCTGGGCCCTATCATTATTAGTAGCATGTGTCTTTCAATCTGCATCTGGGGAATTAAAGTCTCCCATATCACACAATTCCCAGTAGTATTAATTTCATTAAAAGTTTTAAAGAGGTCTCTATCCACATCCAAATCCAAAATTTTCCATTCTTGCAGCTTCCAATCCGTTCCTCTCTTCCCTCACACTTTCTCCTCTTTTGAACAGCAGTACCTCCAACTTTTCTCTCCTCTCCCCCTCCATGTCTCTGTCATCTACCGTCCACCAAACTATCTGCCTTCTTTTCTTGACTCTTAGCTTTCTCTTTCTCGCCTCACGATCTCCCACACACTCATTCTTGGTGACTGCAACTTCCCTGTGGATGGCCTATTTAACCGCTTAGCTGCATGTTTCATAGAATCATAGAAGATTAGGGTTGGAAGAGACCTCAGGAGGTCATCTAGTGCAACCCCCTACTCAAAGCAGGACCAACCCCAACTAAATCATCCCAGCCAGGGCTTTGTCAAGCTGGGCCTTAAAAACCTCTAAGGATGGAGATTCCACTACTTTCCTAGGTAACCCAGTCCAGTGCTTCACCACCCTCCTAGTGAAATAGTTTTTCCTAATATCCAACCTAGACTTCCCACCCTGCAACTTGAGACCATTGTTCCTTGTTCTGTCATCTGCCACCATTGAAAATAGCTGAGCTCCATCCTCTTTGGAATCCCCTGTGACATGTCATTCCATATTCTTTATGAAACTATACTTATGATATGAATATGACATAACTGAGATATACCTTATGCAAGATGGATCATATGAGATATCATTGGAAAGGTTATGATTTACTGAATGTGATTATCCTATTTGTATGCAAGTATCATTTCTATATCTGAAATTAGGAATATTGACTCTGTCTCTGTATTTCAATCATGCTACTTTAGGTGATACCCACTGCCAACACTTCAGGTACAACGATGGAAAAGCCAGACAGAGCACATGGCCCATTAACAAGGACAGTGGACTGTGAAAAAGCGTAGTCTTCCCGTGAATATGTGGGTCAGCCTGTGAAGAATGGCTACGAGGGCCCTACAGAGTCAGGTGGTCTTGTCACCTGATACTAAAACATTACCTGGGACTTCTTGTAACTTTCCACTGTAAGGGAAGGGGGGGTCAAACTAGGAAACAAAGGACTCCCCCCTTATGCAAATCCTATTTAAGGGTGGGGAGTGAGGTAATCCAGGTCGTGAGTTCTCCCCTGCTACCCCACCCAAGATGACTGCTGGAAACAACAAACAGTGAACAGGGGGAAAGAACTGGGCCCAGGCTGGCAGGATGTCTGGCCTGTGAAGAAGATTATTAGAACCACATTTAGGGTACGTCCAGACTACCCGCCGTATCGGCGGGTAGCGATCGATTTATCTGGAATCGATATATCGCATCTTGTTAAGACGCGATATATCGATTCCCGAATGTGCTCCCGTCGATTCCGGAACTCCACCGGAGCGAGCGGCGGTAGCGGAGTCGACGGGGGAGCCACGACCGTCGATCCCACGCCGTGAGGACGGGAGGTAAGTCGGAATAAGATATGTCGACTTCAGCTACGGTATTCCCGTAGCTGAAGTTGCATATCTTACATCAACACCCAGCCCTAGTGTAGACCAGGCCTTAGGGTGAGAACTCACATGTAACCAGTTTCTTTTGTGTATTAAGCTTAGTTTCCATGCTCTGTTTGATTTTCTTAGTAATCTACCTTGTTCTGTCTGCTACCTCCATAACTACTTAAAATAAACCTGTTACAGTTAATACATTTATTTCTGGTTTACAGTATAACCCAGTTTATGCAATTTCTAACTGGGGTGGCAAGAAGTGTGCACATCTCTCTTCCACATTGAGGGAAGAGGCGAATTTCATAATATATCTTTGGGTCTGTATTCCAAGGGAGGTGGACAGCTGAGTGCTGGAGCAAGTCCCTTAAATTGAGTCTTCCCAGAGCTGATGTGCAGCTGGTTGTGCCCCTGCCTGTGTGTGTGTTAGAGGAGGTTTTAAGAGCCTGGCTAGCAAGACCAGTTAAAGGGGGCCCATGCTGGCAGAACAGGTTGACTCAGTGGTATCTCAGCACATCAGGTGACTTCCCAAGGGGTCCAACCCATCACACACCCCCCTTCAGGTAGGTGAAGGCTGCTATCAAATCCCCCCCTCACTCTTCTTGTCTGCAGACTAAATAAGCCCAGTTTCCTCACCCTCACCCCTTCATTCGATCTGCAGCCCAGTTCAACTCTCCCACAAACCAAAAGGGCCATTCACTTAACTTGATCTTTACCAAGCACCATGTTCTCTTTGATCTCTGCATTGCTGAGTCTCCTTTCTCCGACCATTATCTTATCTCTTTCAGAATCTCATATCAGCTCCCCCTCACACCCTGTCACTTGGCCTCTCCATGACTTCCAGTCCCTCAGCATTGATGACTTCTTGTCTGCTCTCAAACCTTTCCTCCCTGCCCTCTCTTCCATTGGTATGGTTGTTAATTCTCTCTATGCTTCACTCTTCTCCACCCTTGACTCTTTGTCCCTCTCTCCCCATTGCAAAGTCTGCCCTGCCAACCCCCAAATCTGCTTCCTCCATTGCAATGTCTCTGGTGGAAGTCCCATGACCAAGCTGACTTCCTCCACCACAAATCTGTTCTCTCCTCTTTCAGTTCTGCTATATTCCATACTAAACAACTCTACTTCTCCAACTATAATCGAATCTCATGGCCACAAACCCAGCATTTTTTTTTTAAGCCTTTGGCTCACTCCTCAAACCCACCCCTTTTCCTCCCTCCATTACTCTCCGCACAGGGTCTTCTGATTTCTTACAAGAGAAAATTGACAAAAATATTATTAGAGTTTCCTGCTCTACTCTCTTTGCATCCCTGCACATCCCCCCCCCCCCACGCCCTTCACATCAAATATAAGCTATTTGCCTTCACATTCAAGGCCCTTCACCTGACCTATCATCTCTCATTCACTATCAAAGTCAACTCCTGCCTTCAATCAGCCCGAGGCCAGCTTCCACTGCCCACTTGTTACATTTTCAAACGAATACCTTTGTGCTTTCTCCTTGCTGCCCCACATCCTTGGGAGGAGTTCCCCATAAACATTAACCATGCTACCTCATTATCCATCTTCAAATCCCTCCTTAAAACTTTCCTTTGCCATGATGCCTATAAAACACTTGACAATGGTTTGACTGCTGGTATATTGAAACCACAGCCTATCATTGTCTGTCTCATTGTTTCCTTGTACTCCTGTTTGTCTGTCTGTATCCAGCTGTTGACTCTTGTCTTATACCTAGATGGTAAGCTGTTTGGGACAGGGACCTTTCCAAGAGGTTCCACACTCTGGTAGGAGGGAGCCAGGAGCTGAAGTTGAGAGACATCCATTTTGTGTGGCATCACTACCCTTAAGCCTGCATAATTTTAGCAGCTAAGTGTATGCTCATCTTACTGGCATTATTGTACTTTACATGAAGTGCAGCCTTCTACAGAGGGACTCTGATGAAAAGCACTTCCAGCACAGCTGAGGGGACCAAGGGAATCGGGAATCAGTGCAGAGGTCCAGTGTCTCCATATAAATTACTCTGGTTTTATGACAGGTTTCAGAGTAGCAGCTGTGTTAGTCTGTATCCGCAAAAAGAACAGGAGTACTTGTGGCACCTTACAGACTAACAAATTTATTTGAGCATAAGCTTTCATGGGCTACAGCCCACTTCATCGGCTCTCATGGGATCCAGAGGTTTTGCACGCCAAGTTTCCCGACACTGTTGTGAGGAGGAAACGGCATTCTTTTAGACAGTAAGATCAATGGGGCAGGGATTGTCATTTATTATATGTCTAGTTTTATATGTCTAGGGCTAGTTTTAGGGACGGGTGAGCAGAGCAGAGCGGTCATCCTGGGAGCTGACACTCAGTGGGGGAAGGGGCAGCTGTGCCGACTGGCTGGCCTTTTTTGGCTTAGTTTTTCACAGGGAGTTGGGGCGGGAGGTAGGGGGAACTTTTCTGCCCTGGCCAGCAAAGCATCTAACTCCAGCCACGGATGGAGTAGTTTCCTGTTCCCTAAATGGGAGTGGCCTGCACAGTGAGGCAATAGGGCCCAAATCATTTACCTAACATTAACAAAATATTGCCGTTCGTTGGTGACGAATATTTAACCCCTAACATTCAGCTTTAAGCAGAGGTGGCCCAAACCGGGTACCTTTTAGGGCTAGGCTGTGAGCCTCTTACTTAAAATGATGAAAAGTTACTGACATGAACAGATCCACTGAAGTCAATGGGACTACATATGATTATTAGTAATATTACCATAGCTCCAAGGAGCCCTAGCCCAGGACCGGAATCCCATTGTGCTAGGCATTGTACAGACACAGAACAAAAACATGGTCCTTGCACCAAGATGCTTACAATCTAAGTAGTATGACTCCCTGCTTGCCAATATAAAATAAGGGGGTCACACTCTGGTCCTCAGATTGTAAACATTTCAAGAGAGTGGACTGTGCCTATATTTCCCTGTAAAGTGCCATGCACACCAGACCATCCACAGTCTTGGTGTAGAACCCACCCTCAATTCTCCCCTCATTCCTGTGAGGTGTCGAGTGCCCTCAACATACTCTGAAATCAGCAGGAGTGGAAGGTACTTGGTATTTCACAGGATCAGGCCCCCAGTCGTTCTTGTTTAGTCATTTTACTTCATTAGTCTCATAATTTTGGTTTCCTTCTAAGCACAGCTTTTGTTGTCAGAATGCACACTGATATTTTTAGATAATTCGTGAATTTCTCTTCCACACATTTCTAGCTGTCAGCTTTAAGTATTTTGTAATGATGTATTGTGATACGTGCTAACCAGCAGAGAATGGGAACACTTAATATTTAGGGAGTAAGCAGAGCTGGATTTAGGCAACCCCAAATCTGGTGGATGCGGATTTTAATAATTTCATAAATTTATGTCTATCCTTTCTTATTTTTACAGACATATTTGAAATGCTGTCCACTTTCCCAGTAATACTTATACAGATACAACTGCAAACATTTTCAGGTTTTGCCTGTTTTGTTATACTTCACTAGATTGTCCATTTTGACTACTTTGTTCAAAAAGAAAAAGAAAAAAGAAAAGCAACAATTTTCATTATTTGAATGTAATGATGGATACATATAAATAATTATGGAGATTTTTAGGCTTTACTGACTAATCAGAACAAGCCCAGTTAAAGTTCAGGCCTAGCATATTTTGATCAATGACTGCCACCTGCTGGTTAAGCTTTTATTGCAGACAAACTAACAGTTTGCAAAGTTCAATGGATTTTAGTTATGAAAAAATATCAGTTTACAACAATTACTGAAATGTCAAAGAAACAACAGAAGAACTCAAAATAACCGAAAGATTTAATACTGGTGATTTGTGTTACTTTAAACTGCAACACTGATCATTATACATATTCAAAATTGGAACAAACAAAAGAGGCATATTCTGAATTTGAGTCCTAATTGTTCTTCTATTTAATAATACTAGCTCCTGTATTTATAAATATTAGAATTCTGCTACTATGGATTTGAAATTAAAGAAAATCTAAATACATTGTTACATATACAAAATATTTAATTCAGGTATAAAAAAAACCTACATTTGCAATAGTTTTTTGTTTTAAATTTAGTCCATTGAAAAGTAATATTTCATTATATTTGCATGGAGTCAAAATTCATAATACTGTACCCACAACAAATAAATGCAAAATATAATTTATTATAGGATAAAAAGTAGTAAATGATCAGTTACATAACACACACCAAATAACAGAGGCACCCATTACAACATATGCCAATTTAATCAGCTTTAGATTCCTTGAATAGTAGCCAAGCATGAGATCACTTAGTTAATAATTACCTACTGTATCCACTTTTTCATATCTGCAAATATACGTAACCAATTCAACCACTCATTATTAAAAAAAGTATTTTCCAATTATTTCAAATAAGTTTTAAAGTGGCTACAGTCAAAGTAACCTTTGCATTAAATCATGCACATTTATAAACTACTAACAGGAGGATATTAGAACTTACAAGAGTTGTTATAAATTTCCCTACTTTGTTTGTCAAGATGTCTAAGAGAAGAGGAAGGGCTAAAATATGTTAATATTTTATTTCTGAGAGGTTTCCTCATATTTTATATTAAAACCAAGTTTATACAAGAAAGGCCTGACAGTGCAACCAGTAACACAGCCTTTCATAAATTAAAATATGGGTGCAAGCTGATATATGGCAAAAGCACCCCTCCCTCACTCTAAATTTGCAACTTTGCTACATTTGTGATATTGGGTGGGCAAAATTTGAGGTCCATGGATTTGTTAAAAAAGTCCTAACCACACAGGACTGGCGTGCACCGGAACAGTGCTATTTAGTTCAGACAATTCCCATGCAGCCCAGGAACCAACTCAGAGCTTAAGCAAAACCACTTAATTTCCAAGTTTTAAAGAGCTAAATCCTCCTCATTACAGGTGAAAAGGAAAGGGAGGACAAATCTGTGGCTGCATCTTAACAATATCCCTCACATCTGTCCCTCCTCCTAGAGAGAGAGAGAGAGAGCGCGCTTCCACAGGAGACATCCTATGAATTGCTGGCATTCTTCATTGCTGAACCCTGGCTCCCATTCCTACCTTATCACACTAACTTCTGCTTCACTAACTCTTCTATGATGATTTGGGGAATCTGTTTATGTACAATTTATTAATCCTGTTTGAGATTATGAAGTCTCTATATGTCTAAGCCGGGGTCGGCAACGTTCGGCACGCGGCTCGCCAGGGTAAGCACCCTAGCGGGCCGGGCCAGTTTATTTACCTGCTGACGCAGCAGGTTCGGCCGATTGCGGCCCCCACTGGCCGCGGTTCGCCGTCCCGGGCCAATGGGGGCGGCGAGAAGTGGCGCGGGCAAGCGATGTCCTGGCCGCGGCTTCCCGCCGCCCCCATTGGCCCAGGACGGCGAACCGCGGCCAGTGAGGGCCGCGATTGGCCGAACCTGCCACGTCAGCAGGTAAATAAACTGGCCCAGCCCGCCAGGGTGCTTACCCTGGCGAGCCGCGTGCCGAACGTTGCCGACCCCTGGTCTAAGCTCTTATGATCACCTTTACTGTTCTTGCCTCATATTCGTGTGTTAAGGAGATAGGGAGGGACACCTGAGTGTCTGACTCAAAGAGAGTCAAGGTAAGTGAGGTAATATTTACTGGACCAACTTCAGTTGGTGAGAGAGTCAAGCTTATGATCTTTCTAAATAGGACAATCATTAAAGCCCATGAACTCCTGAATAGATATTGCCTGAACAGAACAATGGGATGGCTGCATCCTAGTGAAAACAGTTTTCTCCAGGTTGTCTGGAGAGGACTAGGGTTTTAAGTAGTGGAAAATCTCCAGAAGGGAACAAAGAGACAGAAGTTTTAGAACAGGGATTTAGAAAGACAAAGTATGAGAAGTTGAGGAGAGACTCATAAAAGAATGCACAAAGGGTCTCAAAGGGGCAAGTTTTCTGAACAAGGAGACACCTGTTGACTGTGTGACCAGCCAAAGCTATATAATGCTAGGTGCAGGGGTCAGAAAGGAGACTCCATAATTATAATAAGAGAGGCCTCCATAACACTGCTCTACAGCCAAAATGCTTCTGAAATAAATGTAGTCAAACTTTACTAATTCTGGGTCACTGAGAACGAAAATGATGCTTAAAATTGTTGATTGGCTCTAGTTTTCAAGATATGCTATTGGGTCTGTATATACGACCCTTGACTTGGGAATGGTGGAGGATAAGTGAGTTATAAAGGGAAGGGATCTCAATTTAAACCAGAAATGACTAAAATACATCTTTGACTGGATCTATGAATAAATCTATGACTGGGTTTGGACAGTACTTGCTTTTTAGGCAAAACAATGAATGATGCAATCTGAAGCATACATGATATGAATTGCATCATGTTATTCCTAGAAGTCATGAATGATGCAATCATAACGAAGCTTACATCACTCTGCTGAACAAATTGCCCTATATCAGCTCTAGAAATCATACAGTGTCGTGCTCTCTTATTTGTCAGTGTTTGATTTTGCAAAGGGACACATTTCTGTTTAGCCAAAGTGAGCAGAGATGCCTCGTACTTGTGTGAACAGTGCAGATAACTTCTGCTATGTTTGTGGTGAAGTGACTTTTGCATCACAAAAGTGCAGTATAACCACTATGGTTAAGAAAGCCTATCACCTTTATTTTGGCTGCAAAATTGGAGATCAGGACAAGAGGTGGGCCCCACACATATGCTGCAACACTTGTGCAACAAATCTTCACCAGTGGTTGAACAGGAAAAGGAAATCTATGCCTTTTGCAGTGCCAATGATTTGGAGAGAGCCAACAGATCATACCAGCAATTGTTACTTCTGCATGGTGCCTCCAGTTGGGAAAGGTGTGTCAAAGAAGAAAAAGTGGACTGTGCATTATCCAAACATTCCATCAGCTATACGCCCAGTACCCCACGGAGAAGGACTGCCGGTTCCTGATGCACCAGAATCATTCTCACTTGAGTCAGACGAGGAAGAGGAAGAGGATGAAACTTCTGGTCCTGAACCATCAATGTCACAGGACCCACATTTTCTCCCATCCTCCTCCTCTGAACCACACCTCATAACACAAGGTGAACTGAATGACCTTGTCAGGGATTTGGAACTACCCAAGAGTAAGGCAGAGCTGTTGGGCTCCAGATTACAGCAGTGGAATCTCCTGGCAGGTGATGTTAGGGTTTCCATGTTCCGTGACCATCAAAAGGATCTTGTCCCATTCTTCTTCATGGAAGGTGATCTTGTAGCCTGCAACAACATCGATGGTGTGATGGCAGCCCTCAACATCGTTCACGATCCAGATAAGTGGAGACTGTTCATTGATTCATCGAAGACGAGTCTTAAAGCTGTTTTACTGCATAATGGCAATATTTTGCCATCAATTCCAGTTGATCATGCAGTTCATATGAAGGAAACCTATGACAACATGAAACAACTTTTGAGGTGCATAAACTATGACCAACATCAGTGGCAGCTTTGTGGCGATTTGAAGGTTGTTGCTCTCTTGCTTGGTCTGCAGACTGGATACACAAAGTACTGCTGTTTTCTCTGCGAATGGGATAGTCGTGCAAGAAATTCCCACTACATCAAGAAAGATTGGCCACTCCGACAGTCATTGGAGCCTGGGAGGAAAAGTGTTCAGCATCCACCACTTGTTGAATCAAGGAAGATTTTGTTACCACCCTTACACATCAAGCTGGGTCTGATGAAGAACTTTGTCAAGGCCATTGACAAAACACAAGCAGCTTTCAAGTACCTCCGTGGAAAATTTCCAAGGTTAAGTGAAGCTAAGATAAAGGAAGGTGTCTTTGTTGGTCCTCAGATTCGTGAACTTCTTCGAGATGATGCATTTGACCATGCACTGCGTGGCAAGGAAAAGACGGCATGGAAAGCCTTCCAGTTAGTGGCAATAAATTTTCTCGGAAACAACAAGGCAGACAACTACAGGTTGTTGGTGGAAAACCTCCTCAAGGCATACAAAAGCCTTGGTTGCAACATGTCACTAAAGATACATTTTTTGCACTCTCATCTAGATTTTTTTCCACCGAACTGCGGAGCAGTGAGCGATGAGCACGGCGAGCGATTTCACCAGGACATTGCAACAATGGAGAAACGCTATCAGGGCAAATGGAGCCCATCAATGCTTGCAGACTATTGCTGGACAGTGACAAGAGATGCTCCATTTAATGAATACAAGAGACAAGCCAAGAAGCGCCGAGTAGACACTGAACAGGACTAAACTATGTACATAATAGTTTTTTGCCTTTTGTTTCATAATAAATTTTATTTATATAACCCTTTTGCTGATTTTTAAAGTGTTACATAAACAGGACAGGTGAAATATTATCATGTAAAGCAACCATAAACACATGAAAAGACCTAGGTTTACAATTTATGATTAAAACTCTACTATGTACACAATATACATAAACATAAAATGTAAAAACTTAAATATCTTAGAAACAGTAGCCAATCAGTTGTTTTAATTGTCATATTTGAATTCAGCACATCAAAATACATAATAAATAGCACATTTTATCTCTGAAGCAGACGACTTCTCAAAAATTGTAGACCAGTGTAATAAGAGATTCCTGACTTGGAGTAGTGATGTCACAGAGAGAGGACCTGAAACCCTGGTCCAGGACAGTAACCCAAATCCCAGTGAATGCCCAGAAGTGGTGAGGAAACTGAGGCAGTGAATGGCACAGAGGGTTTATTCTTTTGCCTTGATCTGAATCTCTCTAGTGCTGTCTAAAGTAAAGAGTGATTGTTTTAGAAACACTTTTACAAAGTTTGGGCCTATTTACTTCAACTATCATTTGTCCCTCAAATGTTAAACTATAAACTGGAGTATCCACAAGTGTATTGCTCTGGGAAGAGGTATGCCTAAATTACTAGGGTGTCATGAGGGTGGGGGAGAGGGTTAGCATTGGTCCTGGGGGCCCAAGGCAGCTGAGCTGCAGGGTATCACTTCCTGAATGGGTACACAAATACAGTCTGTGCCCAGGAAGTGTGCCAGAGAGGCTGCAGCCTACCCAGTGTTTAAGAGAAGCTTATAAGTACCGCCCAGCATGTGGGTCCAAACTCAGCAGCCTGGTGAGCATCCAGCAGGGGGAGTTTGACGAGGCTGTGACACCTTCTTTCCCACATGCTTATCCCCTCTCTATGGTGTAGAAGAGCTGTGGAGGAGGAGTTACAGCAAATCCCAGCAACAGAAATTTATTATACTAAACAATGCATAAATTACAAGAAATATAAGGGGGAGTTTGCCATGCTGAGCAGCTGTTCCCAACTCCGCCCATGGATAAGCTGAGTATCAGCACAGCACCTTTAGTGGGCACAGAGCCCTCTAAGCATGGATGGAAGAGGATGAATGTTTCTATACCAATGCAGATCCTCCCATTCTGGCAATATTTCTACAGATTTACCATAACTCAACTGCACTCTGTACCATGCAGCAAGAGGAAGAAAATGGCTGTTAGGTGTTAATGGCAGTGGGTCTCCTCAGTATATTCCATTTATTCCCTAATGAGACTTTCAAGTTCTACCAGCAATCCAAGAGCACATTCAGCAACTAATACCACAGAATCAGTATTTCAAGTTGATACCAAGTGCTCATCACCCCATCTCAGAATGCAATTCACACACTCCCCTAGATTACCAACCTAGAGAGCAGGCAGCTCCTCTTCTTCACTGTCCAGAGAATATGAAAAAAAATAAAAAAGAATGATATAGCAGAACCTCACTAAACTGCACTCATAGCAAACTTCAAGGACCCAGTTCATCTCTCACTGACAGCAATATAAATCAGCATTAATTCCATAGCAATCAGTGTAAAACTAGTGCAAGTGAGTGAGTAACTTGACTGTACAAACTGTGCAATATGAATTTTAAAATATTCCCAGCCTGTTCGTAGAAATGAAGAGGGAATTTTCTTGCATGCCAAGAGTAATTCCATCATGCACAAACACTATCATCAGACTATATATCTTGGTTTAGAAGCCACCCTTATTTAGTCAGAGACCCCCATTTAGCAATATTTCCTTAAAACCAACTATTCCAAAGAAGGATTGGTGGGTAGGATAGCAAATGTACCTATCTTTAAATATGGCATTAGGGTTGAGCATGGTTTTACAGAACAGTGAGCCTCACTTCAGTAGCATGTAACATGGTTGCAATGATCATTCAAAATAAACACCTAGATCAATATGATGTGATATGGATAATAATGGACAGTTATGTGTCTCTGATTTTCTCTGAGCATATCAATAAAATGGTAAGGCCAAGAGCTTAGTAGAATTCAAAAAAGGATTCCTCATTTACATGTATAACGAGAACACCCACAGTTACAATAAATAGGATTGAAAACATTGGCTTTTTGACAGGATATGAGATGCTTTTGGGTATAAACCAACCTCTAAGTGATGGAGGCTAGGAAGAAACTTTCCCTATGACCTAGTTATTCCAGAATTGTCCATTAGAGGATTTCTTGCACCTTCCACTAAAGCATCTGCAAATGCTTCCCCAAAGGCTCAAATATCATGAGCAAGGCTGCGAGTCTGTCATGGAGGTCACGGATTCCGTGACTTTCCAGGACCTCCGGGACTTCTGCAGCCGGCAGGTGCAACAGACCCCAGCACCAGCCACACCAGCCGCCCCTCTGCCCCCACCAGCAGCAGCGACAGTCCCGGGCCACCCCCCATCCCGAGCACCAGCAGGTGCCCCAGAGCCCCCTCCAGCACCAGCCGGTGCCCCAGAGCCCCTCTCCAGAACAGCAGCTGCGCCCCCCTGAGTCCCCCACAACACCCAAGATTTAGTAATGGGTATTTATAGTTCAAGTCATGGACAGGTCACGGGGCTGTGAATTTTTGTTTATTGCCCGTTATCTGTCCATGACTTTTACTAAAAATACCTGTGACTACATCTTAGCCTTAATCATGAGTCAGGCCCCAAACCCCATGATATTTTAAAAGTAATATATTTTGGATTCCTTTTATTTACTTTCTTGGTTTTGAGCCTTTATGATTCATATTTTCAAGTTTTGTTCTGCAAATATGAATCCCAGAAACAAACAAACAAAAAAACAAAAAAAAGCTGAGATTCTCATGTAACCACATCCCTCCAGAAGTTAGGGCTTTATGAAAATATACCAAATATAGCCCAAATCACAACAAAACTGCAAGAGATGGCAATGCTGGAACTGGTAATGACCACTGTAAGAGAAAGGATACTGGACTATTTAGACCACTAGTCCAATCTGATATGGCAATGCACATTGTTCTCATTTAGTTATTATGTGAGCCACAGTATAAAAATATTTATATTTACTAGAAGATGGAATTCCCAAATAAAAATATGTGATATTTTTGATATCAAGCATCAAGACATATCTTCTGGCTCGGGAGCAATCAATATTCCTTCCAAATCTTCCCCCAAACATCTTATTGATGGAGCCCTGCAGGGAAGAACATGACCGCAGTGGCCAAGAACATCATAGCACATTGCTGGTAAAGGCAGCTCACCTTGAGGGAATTTGAACTTCAGAAGAGAGGCTGGTATTGTAAACCTTGAAAATGGATAAATTATTATTTCAGTGAAATAATATACATTGATAATAAAATCCATTAGAAACTTTCAGATTTAAAAAGGCTTCAGATACAAAAATAATATAAAACCAGGCTACTAGGGGCGATGTGTGTAAGTATCAACAAACCTGCTCTGGATATGCCCTTACTTCCAGAAGTTCAGGATCCATGGATCCTATTTTGGCTCTCCAAACCCCGTCTGACCTATCTTTTCTCCCTCTGATGATTTTTGCTGTAAGAAGGGACATTTTAGCCTTTACATGGTCATATAGGTCATATATTGGTGGATAATAAAAGGTGCCTACAAATGAAAGAAATCTACTTTTGAAAGCAGTTTATCATTAGGGTTTCATTTGCAAAGATAGCCCGTAGAGCTCTCTCTCTCTCTCAACAATGTGTGTTTGAAAAAGTTTGTTACAGAAGCTGTCACTGAAGAGATTTCTGGAAGTAACAAAGATGTCAGATAGAAATGTCTCCAAAATCAGTCTCTTATTGTAATCTGATCCTGAGGGTCAGTTCTAAGACTTATTTTACACCATCCTTTTGAGACCTGCACATTTCATTTCAATTTGAGTTATTTACAGATTTGTTAGTTTGAATAAAAGTAATTTCTTTTTAAAGGCTAAATCCAACAACATATATTGATGGAAATATCATATATAATGAGGAGCTGCTCTGAGGTATTCTAATTATGTCATTTGACTTCTATTTTCATGAAAGTCGCCCTGTACTGTTTAAATTGTATTATAACTTTTTATTAGGGCTGTCAAGCGATTAAAAAAATTAACTGTGCTGTTAAACAACAATAGAATACCATTTATTTTAAATATTTTTGGATGTTATATTATTAATTTCAATTACAACACAGAATACAAAGTGTAGAGTGCTCACTTTATATTTATTTTTATTACAAATATTTGCACTATAAAAAACAAAAAGTTGTATTTTTCAATTCACTTCATACAAGTACTGTAGTGCAATCTCTTTATCATGAAAGTTGAACTTACAAATGTAGAATTATGTAAAAAAAAAACTGCATTCAAAAATAAAAATGTAAAACTTTAGAGCCTACAGGTCCACTCAGTCCTACTTCTTGGTCAGCCAATCACTCAGACAAACAAGGTTGGTTACAATTTGCAGGAGATAATGCTGCCTGCTTCTTGTTTACAATATCACCTGAAAGTGAGAACAGGCGTTCGCATGGCACTGTTGTAGCTGTAGGTGT
Source organism: Emys orbicularis (assembly GCF_028017835.1). Classification (NCBI taxonomy): domain Eukaryota; kingdom Metazoa; phylum Chordata; order Testudines; family Emydidae; genus Emys; species Emys orbicularis. Next base: position 93,193,477 of record NC_088689.1, on the reverse strand, counting down.
TGCAAGATATTTACGTCCCAGATGCGGTAAAGATTCATATGTCCCTTCATGCTTCAACTACCATTCCAGAGGACATGGTTCCATGCTGATGATGGGTTCTGCTTGATAATGATCCAAAGCAATGCAGACTGACACATGTTCATTTTCATCATCTGAGTTAGATGTCACCAGCAGAAGGCTGATTTTCTTTTTTGGTGGTTTGGGTTCTGTAGTTTCCGCATCAGAGTGTTGCTCTTTTAAGACTTCTAAAAGCATGCTCCACACCTCATCCTGAGTGCTGTAGCTATTTTTAGAAATCTCACATCGGTACCTTCTTTGCATTTTGTCAAATCTGCTGTGAAAGTGTTCTTAAAACGAACATGTGCTGGGTCATCATCTGAGACCACTATAACATGAAATATATGCAGAATGTGGGTAAAACAGAGCAGGAGACATACAATTCTCCCCCCAAGGAGTATCGTCACAAATTTAATTGACGCATTATTTTTTTAACAAGCATCATCAGCATGGAAGCATGTCCTCTGGAATGGTGGCCGATGCATGAAGGGGTATACGAATGTTTAGCATATCTGGCATGTAAATACCTTGCAACACCAGCTACAAAAGTGCCATGCGAACGCCTGTTCTCACTTTCAGATGACATTGTAAATAAGAAGCAGGCAGCGGTATCTCCCGTCAATGTAAAGAAACTTGTTTGTCTTAGCTATTGGCAGAATAAAAAGTAGGATTGAGGGGACTTGTAGGCTCTAAAGTTTTACACGGTTTTGTTTTTGAGTGCAGTTATGTAACCCAAAAAAATATGCATTTGTAAGTTACACTTTCACAATAAAGAGATTGCACTTCAGTACTTGTTTGAGGTGAATTGAAAAATACTATTTCTTTTATCATTTTTACAGTGCATATATTTGTAATAAAAATAATAATATAAAATGAACACTGTGCACTTTGTATTCTGTGTTGTAATTGAAATCAATATTGAAAATGTAGAAAAACATCCAAAATATTTAATAATTCAATTGGTATTCTATTGTTATAAGTGCGATTAATCGCGATTAGTTTTTTTGAGGTAATCGTGTGAGTTAACTGTGATTAATTGACAGTCCTACTTTTTATGTCTCATCGTCGGATTCACTCCTTCCCCCACTCACCAACAAGTGACTGGAGAGTTTTAATGTTCCTCAGTCAAAATGCTTATACAGTCTTATATTTCATTATCAGATGTTAGACACACAAGGTGGGTGAGGTAGTCTCTTTTATTGGACTAATTTCCGTTGCTGATAGAGACAAGCTTTCGAGCTTTCACAGAGTTCTTCTTCAGTGCTCTGTATAATGATACTATGAGGTATGATCCTGAGCAGATCAAAAGTGACTACAGGGCTCTGGGAGTAAGGGTGAAGGAGCTGGGAGTGAAGGTTGTGGTCTTTTCGATCCTTCCGGTCAAGGGTAGTGGTCTAGGCAGAGACAGATGCATCCTGAAGGTGAATGCCTGGCTGTGAGGATGGTCTCACCAGGAGGGTTTCAACTTCCTTGACCATGGGATGTTATTCCAGGAAGAAGGACTGCTAAGCAGAGATGGGGTCCACCTATCAAGGAAGGGGAAGAGTATATTTGGATACAGACTGGCTAACCTAGTGATGAGGGCTTTAAACTAGGTATAACGAGGGCATGAGACAAAAGCCCACAGGTTGGTCAAAAACTCGGACACCTGGGAGAAGGGTCGGAATCTGGAGGAAGCATGGGCCATTAGCAGGATAACGGAGAGACAAGAGAGAACACGGGGGGGAAATCAAATCAGTATCTTAGATATCTGTATACTAATGTGAGAAGTACGGAGAATAAGCAGGAAGAAATAGAAATGCTGGTTAATAAACACAACTATGACATAGCTGGTATCACAGAGACTTGGTGGGATAATATACATGACTGGAATATTGGTACAGAAGGGTACAGCTTGCTCAGGAAGGACAGGCAGTATACACTTGGACTGAGGTTGAGATGGAAATAGGAGACAGACTTGTTGAAAGTCTCTGGGTAAGGATAAAAGGAGTAAAAAACAAGGGTGATGTCATGGTAGGAATCTATCACAGACCACCTAACCAGGAAGAAGGGGTGGATGAGGTTTTTTTTAGAATAAGTAACAAAATCATCCAATGCACAGGACTTGGTGATGATGGGGGACTTCAACTACCCAGATATCCGTTGGGAAAACAACACAGCAGGGCACAGATTATCCAACGAGTTGAAATGTATTGGAGACAATTTTTTATTTAAGAAGGTGGAGATAGTCACTAAGAGAGAGGTTGTTCTAGATTTGATTTTGACAAATAGAGAGGAACTGGTTGAGAACTTGAAAGTGGAAGGCAGCTTGAGTGAAAGTGATCATGAAATGATAGAGTTCATGATTCTAAGGAATGGTAGAAGGGAAAACAGCACAATAAAGATAATGGATTTCAAGAAAGCAGACTTTAGCAAACTCAGGGAATTGGTAGGTAAAATTTCTGGGAAACAAGTCTAAGGAGAAAAACGGTTCAAGAGAGTTGGCAGTTTTTCAAAGAGACATTATTAAGGGCATAAGAGAAAACTATCCCACTGCATAGGAAAGATAAGTATGGCAAGAGACCACTCTGGATTAACCAGGAGATCTTCAATGATCTGAAACTCAAAAGAGAGTCCTACAAGAACTGGAAACTAGGTCAAATTACTAAGGATGAATATAAACAAATAACACAAGTATGTAGGGACAAAATCAGAAAGGCCAACACACAAAACAAGATTAAACTAGCTAGAGATATAAAGGGTAACAAGAAAACATTCTACAAATACATTAGAAGCAAGAGGAAGACCAAGAACAGGGTAGGCCCGTTACTCAATGAGAGGGGAAAAACAGTCACAGGCCATCGTTCTGAATTTTCTTTTCCTTTAGTGAACTGCGGCTTAAATCCCTCATCTAGAGGGAGAGTTTCATGGGACTCCATCCCAAGAAAGGTGATGGCTAAAGGCCGGAGAATTAACTGGGGTATTGGTAGGGTCCAAACCTTTAGGCCATCCTTGCCTAGCACTGGATGGCCCTGACAAGCAGGGTTAAGTAGCCTCCAAGGACTGGTGCTACCCTAAAGTGGGGATTTATCATTCAAATTCCACAATATGCTCCTTTCTAAAGATAGGCATCAAACCCACCACCATGAACAGACGGAGGCTGATCTATAGAAAGGCTGAATCTGTCAGAACAAGAACTGATGACAGTATTGCCAACTTCAAGCCTTATTAGTGGCCTGGGTAAGCATGCACTGTGCTGGCCTCCCTGCTACTAAAATGAAACAAGGAGTTCACTGGGTGTGGCCCCCCTCTATCTTCAACAGCTGCAGCACCAGGACTTATTATTTAGGTGATTAGACGTACAAATGATTAGTCAAGTAATTACATCTGTTTTGTTTAACTTACAGCCTATACAATTTTGAACTTAAACTCACTTATCTGTTTTCAGAGTAGCAGCCGTGTTAGTCTGTATCCGCAAAAAGAACAGGAGTACTTGTGGCACAAGTACTCCTGTTCTTTTCACTTATCTGTGTCATTCAAGAATATTATACAACAAATAGAAGTAATTAAACCCATTAACTGTCATGATAGGTGACGTACAAACATACAATCTCTGCCACAAAGAGTTTACAATCTAAGTATAACAAATTCTGCAAGTACCTCTGACTTTGTTGCCTTTGAACTAATTTAATCAGAATCTCTATTTGTGAAGAATTGTGTTTTTAATAGATTATAATAGGATTTTAACAGAAAATTAAAAAAATCTTACAACTGGATGGAATTTGTGATTGGAAAATTAAATGCACTACTATGTATCATTGGAGACTAAAAAAAACGTTGTAGATCTTATTTCCATGATATTGTATATAAAATTAAATCACGCTAATTCAATATTAGTTAATTAGGTCAGTGATAAAGTTTGGTTTGAGAATACATTAGGTAAATCTAATATTTACCTAAATATTTAACATAGAATGCTTCCGCCGACGTGCACAGGCAGAAATTGTGGAAAAACAACATCGCTTGCCTCATAACCTAAGTCGTGCAGAACGCAATGCCATCCACAGCCTCAGAAACCACCCTGACATTATCATCAAAGAGGCTGATAAAGGAGGTGCTGTTGTCATCATGAACAGGTCTGACTACCAGAAGGAGGCCGCCAGACAACTCTCCAATACCAAATTCTACAGGCCACTTTCCTCAGATCCCACTGAGGAATACACTAAGAAACTGCACCATCTACTCAGGACACTCCCTACACTAACACAGGAACAAATCAACATACCCTTAGAGCCCCGACCGGGGTTATTCTATCTACTACCCAAGATCCACAAACCTGGAAATCCTGGACGCCCCATCATCTCGGGCATTGGCACTCTCACTGAAGGACTGTCTGGATATGTGGACTCCCTACTCAGACCCTACGCCACCAGCACTCCCAGCTATCTCCGTGACACCACAGATTTCCTGAGAAAACTACAATGCATTGGTGACCTCCCAGAAAACACCATCCTAGCCACCATGGATGTAGAGGCTCTCTACACAAACATCCCACACACAGATGGAATACAAGCTGTCAGGAACAGTATCCCTGATGATGACACAGCACAACTTATTGCCGAGCTCTGTGACTTTATCCTCACGCACAATTATTTCAAATTTGGTGACAATATATACCTCCAGACCAGTGGCACCGCTATGGGCACCCGCATGGCCCCACAATATGCCAACATCTTTATGGCTGACCTGGAACAACGCTTCCTCAGCTCTCGTCCACTCACGCCCCTTCTCTACCTACGCTACATTGATGACATCTTCATCATCTGGACCCATGGGAAGGAGACCCTGGAAGAATTCCACCATGATTTCAACAGCTTCCACCCCACCATCAACCTCAGCCTGGACCAATCTACACGGGAGGTCCACTTCCTGGACACCACAGTACAAATAAGCAATGGCCACGTTAACACCACCCTATACCGAAAACCCACCGACCGCTATGCCTACCTTCATGCCTCCAGCTTCCACCCCGGACACACCACACGATCCATCGTTTACAGCCAAGCACTGAGGTACAACCGCATCTGCTCCAACCCCTCAGACAGAGACCAACACCTACAAGATCTTCACCAAGCATTCTCAAAACTACGATACCCACACAAGGAAATAAAGGAACAAATCAACAGAGCCAGACGTGTACCCAGAAGCCTCCTGCTACAAGACAGGCCCAAAAAAGAAACCAACAGAACTCCACTGGCCATCACCTACAGCCCTCAGCTTAAACCTCTCCAACGCATCATCAGTGATCTACAACCCATCCTGGACAATGACCCCTCACTTTCACAGACCTTGGGAGGCAGGCCTGTCCTCGCCCACAGACAACCTGCCAACCTTAAGCATATTCTCACCAGCAACCACGCACCGCACCATAACAACTCTAACTCAGGAACCAACCCATGCAACAAACCTCGATGCCAACTCTGCCCACATATCTACACCAGCAGCACTATCACAGGACCTAACCAGATCAGCTACAACATCACCGGCTCATTCACCTGCACGTCCACCAATGTTATATATGCCATCATGTGCCAGCAATGCCCCTCTGCTATGTACATTGGCCAAACTGGACAGTCACTACGCAAGAGGATAAATGGACACAAGTCAGATATCAGGAATGGCAATATACAAAAACCTGTAGGAGAACACTTTAACCTCCCTGGCCACACAATAGCAGATGTTAAGGTAGCCATCTTACAGCAAAAAAACTTCAGGACCAGACTCCAAAGAGAAACTGCTGAGCTCCAGTTCATTTGCAAATTTGACACCATCAGATCAGGATTAAACAAAGACTGTGAATGGCTATCCAACTACAGAAGCAGTTTCTCCTCCCTTGGTGTTCACACCTCTACTGCTAGCAGAGCACCTCACCCTCCCTGATTGAACTAACCTCGTTATCTCCACACTGATTTATACCTGCCTCTGGAGATTTCCATTACTTGCATCTGAAGAAGTGAGGTTCTTACCCACGAAAGCTTATGCTCCCAATACTTCTGTTAGTCTTAAAGGTGCCACAGGACCCTCTGTTGCTTTTTACAGATTCAGACTAACACGGCTACCCCTCTGATAGGTAAATCTAATTTTTCTTCTTCACAAATCTGCATTCTATTTGATGAATACCATTTGTCTCACTAATAAAATTAACTAATATTTTATTACAATCTATACTATTCTTAAAACTAACATAATATATGTCAGGATTTGTTAACAAAATTAAAATTTCAACATATTAGCTTTGTAAAAACTATAGTGTAAAAAAATAATTCCAAATATTAACCATGAAAATGCAACATTTGCTTATGAAGCAGAAACTCAACTAGAATAAGTTAAGGCTGAAATTCTCAATGCCTTTACGTGCAAAAAAAGACAAATTTCAGCAGAATAATTGTGATGCTACTGCAATAGTGGGTCAACAGTGCACAAAACTGCCACAGTACTCTACTCTGTGGAAACCAGGTGAGGGAATACGGATTAGAGGTCCAAGACTGAATTTGGTGAGGCCATACATTTATTGATCCACTGACCCACAAACTGCAATACTAGAGGCCACATCTGGGTATGGAAATTGTATGGCGGGCCATGAATGCTCACAAAATTGGGAGTTGGGGTGAGGGAGGGGGTGAGGGTTCTGGCTGAGGGTGCGGGCTCTGGGGTGGGGCCAGAAATGAGGAGTTCAGGGTGCAGGAGGGGTCCGGGCTGGGGCAGGGGTTTGAGATGCAGGGGGGGGGGGGTGAGGGCTCCAGCTGGGGATGTGGGCTCTGGGATGGGGATCAGGGTTGGGGTGCAGGAGAGTGCTCCGGGCTGGGACCGAGGGGTTCGGAGGATGGGAGGGGGATCAGGGCTGGGTCAGGGGGTTGGGGCGCAGGAGGGTGTCAGGGTGCAGGATCTGGGCGGCGCTTACCTCAAGCAGCTCCCAGAAACAGTGGCATGTCCCCCCTCCAGCTCCTATGCAGAGGTGCATCTAGGCAGCTCTGCACGCTGCCCTGTTCACAGGTGCCACCCCTGCTGCTCCCATTCACCAAGGTTCCCAGCCAATGGGAGCTGTGGGGTTGGCGCGTGGGGCGGGGGCAGTGTGCAGAGCCCCCTGGCTGCCACTACACATAGGAGCCGTGAGGGGACATGCCGCTGCTTCCAGGAGCCACGGCACATGTGGAGCGGGGCAAGCCCGTGACCCCGCTCCCTTATGGGAGCTCAAGGGCCAGATTTAAACATCTGAAGGGCTGGATGCAGCCCCCGGGGCAGTAGTTTGCCTGCCCCTGCTGTACTGGCTACTCCTGCAACAGTGTCTGTGAAGCAGCTCCATCCTGGCTGAGGCTAAGGGCTTAGAGAATGCCCACAACTACCATATAATACAGTACACAATATTCTTTCTGGATTTTTCTTCTTTGAAAATGGCTCCAGGTGGCCTTCTCTCTTGCAATTCTAGCCCTCTCACTTTTTACATCTCTTCCCTTTCCCCTTTCCTGTTCTTTTCTCTCTGTTCTCTTTTTTCTTGCATATGTTCTCTTTTAGCTATCTCTTTTGATTTTTCTTCCTTTCATTCCTGTTGAATTGACAGTGCAATCTTATAGATTAAATGAAAAATCCTGCTAACAATTTTGTGCAATTACTTATGATTACTTATGATTTGCATGTTGTCTTTCCCCATCACTTATGGTACTTCACTGTTTCTTGTTACATTGTGTGCTCAAGCAACAGATTTCTAACTCATAAACTGAAAAATTGTATCATGTACACTGGGTTGCATAACATATCATCAAGTGACCCCTGACACTGATGCTTCTATATTAATTCACTCACTCTATAAAACCCTATCATTCTCTTAAAAGGTGATAACACTGATCTGAGGTCAAAAGCTATTACAGTGAAATCTGCCTTGAGCCACCCCTCAAAGGACCAATAACATCTGGTCCTTATTCTTCTAATAAAGGTGCAGCAGAATTATATTCAATATATTTGTGTGGTCTCTTAAGACAGGAGGTTGTTTAGGAAAGATGGCTTCAGGTACAGGTTTCATTGTATTTTCCTGGACTTCAGATCTCTAACATTTACACTGGGAGGATTAGATTCCCCCTACCTGGCACAGGTAGGTTCAAACTGCAATCGATCTGAACTCTGCATGGACCCACTGCATACTTTTTGCAATGTGCAGACAGACCTGATATGGATGCCCAAGGGGTAATAGTGGCAGACAAACAACTGATGGTAGAGGTGAGAGGTAAGTAGGGAACTAGAGGACGGTTGAAAAGTCCAAGTCTGGAAAGAAAGGTAACCATCTAGCAGTACAAGCCACTCCTAAAAACAATCCAAGCAATAAATCCATATTAACGTAGCTCCTCCCCATAGCAGGGAGGATGGAGGCAGGGAGACACAATGGTGGAAAGGTGATTTTGGATGTACAAAGATAGAAGCCACAGAGGGAAGCAGTCTGGGGAGCAGCAAAGTTCAACTTTGTGCAGCTTGCAAGTTTCAACCACTTGTATGCTATGCCAGGATACAAGTCATTAGCAATTTCTAATAATTTTTCATAAACCCAAGGACAAAGCATTTCATTAGTTTGGAGCAAAGGTGCCTCTAGCAAATATATTTCATGGCTTTCAACAACTGCCTGCTATTATCAAGGTTTTAATTATCATATCATATCTTCAGAAAACATCTTTGTAGTTGGAATACATGCAAAGATAAATTAGTTCAGTGTCTTCCCTAAAGTCTGACTCTCTAACTCATTTAAGATCTTCATCATCTCTAAAATAATACAGGGTGTCAATGCATGGTCAGTTTTTTTAATACGCTAATCCTGATTTAGTAAGGTTAAGATTTTGTCACGGTTATTTTTAGTAAAAGTTGGACAGGTCGTGGGCAATAAACAAAAATTCACAGGAGCCATGACCTGTCCGTGACTTTTACTAAAAATAACCAGGGAGGGGAGAAATGACAGCTGGAGCCCCATCAGGGGGGACTGACAGCCCAAACCCCACTGGCACAGCCCCAGCTGCAGCCATGGGGATTAGGGCACGGGGTGGGGGGTGCACAGCCCTGGCTCCAGCCCCGGTCGCAGCAGTGGCTGGGAGGCAGCACACAGCCCTGGCTCTAGCCCCCGCCGTTAACAGCTGAAGTAGAAGAAGTCAGCGAGGGCTGGTAAAGTCACACAATCTGTGATTTCTGTGACCATATCGTATCCTTGCATATCAGGCATCAAGTTTCTCTCTAATAAAAATAAAACTGCAGAGAACAAAAGTTCAATAGTTTAAAACGTTTACTAGATTTTTTTTTTTGGCATGCGGGCAAAGAGGTTGAGAAGGACAATATTTTTTTTCAATGTAGCAGAGCTAGCTGCATAAAAAGTTGACATTATCAGATGCTGAATACATTTAAAAGGAGCCCTTAAAATTAAATTTCAGACATCCATTCAATTTAGATGGTGACAATGGTGGCGATTTCCTTCATTTGTGGCGAGGATAAGTCCTGTCAGCTTGCAGAGTGACATTTGGTAATAAATCTAAAACAAGACAAGGAAAAAGGAGGAAAAGAAGAAAGTAGCTTTAAAAAGCTTATGGGATAAACTCTGATCTCCATCTCTTTCAACCCATTTTCTCATAGTGAATCAATCTTCAGGGCAGATAAAAGAAAATGATTACTCAGACTATTTTAACTTGATGTTCATGTCTTTTTATTCAGAAAAAATAGATTGCTGAAAAAATGCTGTCTGAACCTCTCACTTAATTGTAAGAATCCATATAGCCAATACAGCAATTTTCTGCTCTGTGACTTCATGGATTACACTACAGAGGCAATAAGAAACCTATGCAGGAGAGGTGGGTCAGTGAATAGGGCAAAAGGCAGGAGATCGGCAAATCTGGGGTTTACAGGCACTGTGGGCTAGTGGAATAAACAATGTGATCCAAGTGAGGAACCCTTGAGATTAAATCCCAACCACTAACTGGCTGTGTGACCCAGAGCAAGGAGATTGATTTCATTGTGCGTAAGTTTCTCCAACTATAAAAATCATGATAACAATACCTTACAGGGGATTGTCAGAACTAACAAATTCCATGCAAAGCTTTTAACATGTAAAATACTAAAACAGTATTATTCTATTTCTGGCTCTGTCAAAATAAATTGCTGTCGGACATTGGTTAAATCATTTGTGTGCCTTGGTCTCAGACTCATGAAGGAAGACATTACATTCCAGGGTCTCATATTGTGGATATGGCACTATCCTACACGGAGGCAGTTGGGTCTTGCAGATCACCAGGAAGACTGGTTTTAATTCTGGCATCTTGGATACATGTGAGCTCTATATTAAAGTGGCAGCCATTTAATTTCTCAAACTATTCATTGCTATATGGCACTCTGCAAATGTCTGATTGTTTCTTGTACAAAAGATACATTTGGGAACTTGAACATTACTTACTACCACCTGTTGCCATATCATTTATCTATATATTATGGGATACTGGTTGGAAACTGAATGTCAAGAGCAACTGTATCCCTTGGGCCTTTATGAATTTGGGTCAGATACAGAGATTCCTTTAATATTCAGTAGATTTTCCACAGGTATCCAGAAATGGCTTCAATTTCTGCCCAGCAAAGAGAGTGCACTGAATTCTGAATCTAGAATCTCATTATAACTTCAAAAGAGTCTGTGAATAATTAGTACAACTAAAAGGTACATGTTTCTTTAACAAAGATCTGCAGTGCCCAGAGGAACAAGATTATTGAGGCAGGATTATGAATTCAAACCAAGTGAAAAACTGGATATACAATAGGACCCATTCTCAAGGACCCATCTGTGATTCTTTTAGGTTTCCCAATTAATAACGTGGCCTTTTGAGAACATTAATCTTTAATAGCACATTTATTAGTAGCAGCACAGCCCTTACTAGCTGGGAATGGAAAAAAGAAACACACTGTACTTGGCACAAGAGAGTTTGGGATACAGATGAAAGGGGAGAAATGAATGTTTCAAACTAAAACTCAACAAGGGAGATGAAAAGCTAACATATCTAGATTTTTGACTTCTTGTTACTAAGATCTCAGATAAGGTATATTCACCAGTTGTAACAGTAAAACCAGTACATATTTTTTTAGTTTTACACAAGATGCTGATTGCAAAAACCTCCAGAGAAGGACCATTAAAAATAAAAAAATACAGACTTAGACAACCCTTCCCTGCAAAAGAAAGATGTCCCTGACTGCCCCCCAATTTAAGACTGTGTTACAAGGTCTATAACCAAAATAATACCAGATAAGCAACAAGGAAGTGTCAGTTGCCTAAGAATAACTTTGTAGTGTTTGTGATGGAAAATATCCCATACAGATTTGAGCATTGCAAAATTATTTTGTTATTTTCATTTTTGTATATTTTATCATTTTGAAAAACAAATATTATTTTGGAAAAATGCACAAAGTTCTGATATATACCATTTTAATTTCTGTAGCTTTCACCTTTTACTTGACACAGAATGATTTTAATATTAAAGAGACAGGTATATCATTGCCAACACACGTGAGTCTCACAATATTTCAGTGCTTTTCTTAAAGCCCTGCTCCTAGAGACAAATGATTATGTGAGAATTTCCACTTTCAGATTTTAAAAAGTTTCTAGTCCTCACAGATGGAGAAAAGTTTGAAAAGATGGACCCTAAAGACTCAAAATACAAAAGCCAAATAAAAAGAAACCAGAATGTATTGTGTTAAAATCTCATGATTTTTATGCATCTGAAGAAGTGGGTTGTAGCCCACGAAAGCTTATGCTCTAATAAATTTGTTAGTCTCTACGGTGCCACAAGTACTCCTGTTCTTTTTGCATGATTTTTAAGCCAACCTCATTATTTTGGGGGGACCTGAATGCCTGGGATTGATGATATCTCTGGGTACATGAACACACTGAAACAAAAAATGTCTTCTTGTTACTCTCTACTAATTGTTCAACTATTAGGAAGCTGTACATATCTTCATAGGAACAGAAATGTAGGTCTTACATACCAAAATACTTTGATCCCTGCAGCTTGATATCCTCTCCCCCACAGAAATCTATACTTATCACTTCGAAGAAGGGCTAGTTCTAGGGATTCTATTGTCAAAGGAAAATCAGCAGATGTGTGCCCCTTCCCCCATACAGTTATTAAAAGTTTGGTGCCCTAGAAGATTCCTTATGTGCCTATATACTGCTTCTTCCAGCCCTGCTCCAGAGAAAAGTGGCATCCCATCCCAAAATGCATGCAGACAGTCATACAATACTGTGCCATGAAGAGAATGGAGAGGAGTGGGGATAAAGAAGGGTGGATGAAGAGGGTTGAAAGCCCTTGTAGCTGAAAATGTTATTCTCATTCATGTGTGTGTGTTTTTTTAAAAAAAAGTCTTACTAAACAATTTGCCTCAGTAAGTTAAAATGATTCATTTCACATGAAAGTGTTAACCGTTCTTTCTTGTGAGAGATATTGGCTACAAAGAAAAATCTGATTGTGACATATTTCTTGTAAGTTGTAAACATTTTTTAAAAGATCAAATTATTTTAAAACCTGAATGTTAAAAGACTGCTTAAGGAGACACAATTTTCCACTCTCCCTGTAACAACCAGTATACAGTGTAATGTATTGTCTCTGTAATCCCTAACCTAGAATATTAGCCAAGTATCTTCAGCCCTTGATTTAATTTTGAAGATTAATATCAAACTTTATTAATTCGCACTTTAGTTGCACAATCATAAAAGGCTGCAATGTCTTTGGGTAGATGAATTCCTTCAAATATATCTGACATACAAAATAACTGTCAGCTTAACCTTCTCAAGCTGGGAAACAGCATGGTTTAGATGCAAAACTGCCTCACAGAACCCATTTCAAGTCACTTAATTGCTTGTGAAATCCAGTGATTCATGAACAGTCTCCCTGCCCTCACAGAAGTTCTTCTGTATGTCATTTAATGCTGCAACATTGTTCTTAATTAGAAACAACTCAGTATAGGAGGCACTGTGCAAGAGCCTGCAGTGAGGTTTGCAGTTAAAAAACCCAAAGGGTTATATATTTTAGAGAACAATGCAGGCTGCGTGTCAAGGTACTCTGTGCTGAAAGGATAATGTAAGAATTAAAAAGAAAGACAGATAAAGGGCTGAGCCAATTAATTTAGAATATCCAACGTCAAGAATTTTCACTTATTGTGAAAACTATGTTGAATCACACACACGCAGTGTTCTGTCCAATATGGTCTCTGTCCTCAATCTTTATTCTTTTATGTCTACTTTTTAAATGTCCTTTACTTTCATAGCCATTACAGTACAAATCAGTTAAAAAAGGACCTGATTTAAATTAAAGAAGCAAAGACATTTTGAGTAGTATGTCACACAGTACATTTTCCATGGAAATAATAAGGTAATATAATACCTAGGCATAACAGTATTACTTAAGGACTAAGAGAACAACCTTTACCCAGAATCTTGCTGTTTTGTTTAGTTAGGCCTTCAGTATTATTTTTAGACTTACTTCTTTAAAAAAAAAAAAAAAAAAGATAATTCTATGTTACAGTCCACATACATGAATGCGCTTAGATACTCGGGCAAATTTATCTCTCATTTACACCTGTGCAATCCTAGCAAAGTCAATTGTCATTTCACCATTATAATTAAAAGCAGAATTTATCCCCTGATGCATAAACTGTGCTGGAAAGAACAATTTAGGCCTGTACAAAAAACAATAGGTATAAATATAGTAAAATAATTGTTTCTATGAGCACACTGAGGTTTCTTTAAAATACAAAATTATTTCATACATTGTCACACAAAGATCTCAACTCTGTGTTTTTGAGTAGCATTTGCACAGCTAGCCAAATTATAGTCTTTTCCTACTTCCAAACAGGAGCTAATTCTATTATTTTCTAATAGTATAATTTCCTTAATTTGCAGTGGAATTGTCACAAAATCCTGGCTAAGCAGGGCTGGCCTTACCATGAGGCGAACCAAGGTGGCCACCTCAGGTGCCAGACTGGGGGGAGGGAAGGGGGCGCCACTAGGACCCAGAGTGTAGAAAATTGTGTCTGCTGCTGGTGCATATGTATTATCCCTCCTCTAGATGCACAAAGATGGTGGAGTGCTGTGCTGGAGGAAGGAGGGCACAAGAAACATAACAGGCAGGCAGGAGAAAAGGTGAGAGGGAATAACAGAAAGCAGCAGGAGCTGCAGGGAGAGAGAGGAGGAGGAGCCTCTTATGTACCTCTCTAGCACCCCCAGGAGCCTGGACTGATTAACACCAGCTTCTCAGGGAGTTTCCTGTTTCCTGCTGCTTCCCTGAACCCACTTGAGGAGAACAGGCAGTCAACTGAAGTAGTAGGAGCCAGTTAGGCCCTTAACACGCTGATATCTTCCCTCACTCAGGCCCTGCTACCAGCTTGCTTGTGTGCCCTTCAATTGAGTGTTGAGAGCCACTATAGCTGGCACAGAACAGCAGTCATGAGTGAAAGAAGAAAACGCCCCTCTGGGGCAGCATTCAGAAAAAGAAAGGAAGCAAAGGAAGCTTTTCTATCTAAGCAGGAAGGAGCTCTCCTGAGATACATAGACACAAATGTTCACGGTGAGCCTTCCGGCCCAAGTGAGGATGTGAGTGGTGAGGAGATGCCTGATCTTCCATTTAGTCAGAGTGCAGGTGACCTGGCAGCTACTGCAGCATCCATATCTCCATTTCAAATGGATGTAAGCATGTACATTCCTGAAGAAAAGTGTAGATCAGAGAAGAGTGTGGTGGAGGCGCAAGAAACAGCTGCTGCTGAGTTTAGTTCCTTAAGTCTAGATGATCCAGGACTGTGGACCCACTTGAAAAGTAGCCTGAGGGACTTCCTTGTACTGCACGGGCCACAGCAAGTGAAAAACTTCATGTTCCCCAAAGACAATGAAAATAGAATTTCCATCCAACACACTACTGGCGTGAAATCCCAATGGTGACAAAGCGGAGAGGCCATGGCTTATGTACTCAAAAACCCAGAATGCTGCACACTGTTTTTGTTGCAAACAGCCACATTGGGTTCTACAAGAACAAAGGACTGGAAAAATCTGGCTAGAAATCTGGCATGCCATGAGAAGGCAGCAAATCACCAGAGAGCATTCCATAGATGGAAAGAGCTTGAGAGGAGACTAAGGTTAAAGGCCACCACAGATGATCAGCATCAAGAGAAGATTGCACCAGAGACTCTTTACTGGCAAAATGTTCTGAAAAGGCACATTGCCATTGTGAGAATGCTTGCTACCCAAAACCCAGCACTGTGTGGCACTTCAGATCAGTTGTATGTACCAAACGATGGAAACTTCCTTAAAATTGTGGAGCTGATGGCTGAGTTTGATGCTGTACTCCAGGAGCATCTAAGAAGAGTCACCACCCAAGAAATGTACACACACCACTACCTTGGAAAAACAATTCAAAGTGAGATCATACAGTTACTAGCAACAAAAGTCAAACAGAAGATTGTAGCAGATCTGAAGTCAGCAAGATATTACTCTGTTATTCCGGACTGCACACCTGACATCAGCCATACGGAACAAATGACTTTAATGGTGCGTTTTGTAACAACAACAGAACCCAGTGAAAATGTCCCTGCAATGGTGACTGTCAGAGAGCATTTTCTAGAATTGATTGACATTGATGATACTAAGGAGCTGGTATGACAAATGTGCTTCTTAAAAAGCTAGAAGAAATGGGAATTGCGATAGCTGACACGAGAGGTCAGGGCTATGATAATGGTGCCCACATGAGAGGAAAGAACAGAGGAGTGCAGACATGTATCCGAGAGTTAAACCCTTGAGCTTTTTTTGTCCCATGCAGTTCTCATTAAATGAAGTTGGTGGTCAGTGATGCAGCATCAGCTTCTAGTGAGGCTGCTGAATTTTTTAATGCAATTCAAAGCATCTGTGTATTTTTCTGTGCATAAACTCATCGATGGCAAATTTTAAAGCAACATCTGGGAACATCCTCTGACACTGAAACCACTGAGTGCCACACAATGGGAAAGTCAAGTAGAGGTGATAAAGCCTATCAAACACCAAATTGGGAAGATAGATGATGCTATAGTTGCCATTATGGAGGATAATGCTATGATAGAAACTGTTCGTGGGAGAACAGTGGCAGAGGAAATGGAATCACCAGAAACATACATAACTTCAAATTCTGTGTGGCTTAGTGTTGTGGCATGACATACTGTTTGAAATAAATGTTGTAAGCAAGAGACTCCAATGTGTTGACCTCGATATGTCTGGAGCAATGGAACAACTGGACAAAGCAAAATCATATCTACAGTCTTACCAGTCAAATGAGGGATTTCAAAACGTTCTGAAGAGTGCACAGAAGTTGGCAGAGGAACTTCACACTGAAGCTATTTTCCCACCCACTCAAGAATACAAGAGTCACCGAAGAAGACGACATTTTGATTACGAGGCACGGGATAATCCCTAAGAGACCCCAAACAACAATTCAAAGTTGAATTCTTTAACCAGGTGCTAGATTGTACAATACAGTCAGTTGAAGAACATTTCATGCAGCTCAAGGAACAAAGCAGTATATTTGGGATGTTGTATGATATTCCAAAACTCCTCACTATTCCTGAAGAAGACCTACACCAGCAATGCAGGACACTAGAGACAGTGTTGACACATGATGACATGCGCGATATTGATGCGGGTGATTTAGGCGATGAACTGAAAGCCCTTTCAAGATGCATTTCAGCAGGATCAACTCCGAAGGCTGTTCTGGAATATATGTGCACAAATAAGATGTCCACCCTCTTTCAAATGCTTTTGTTGCTCTGCGCATACTTCTAACACTTCCTATAACAGTTGCCAGTGGAGAACACAGCTTCTCCAAGCTGAAGTTAATAAAAACACATCTACGCTCCACAATGACACAGGAAAGGCTGGTCGGCCTTGCAACCATCTCAATAGAGCATGAGCTGGTCCAGACTGTGGACCTTCAGCAGGAAGCAGTTCAAATCTTTGCAGCCAAGAAGGCACAGAAAGCACCACTTTGATTATTCAAACAGATAAAAATGCCAATGTTTACTATGCAGACAAGAAAAGTTAACTTTCAAACGCCTGAACAGAAAATGTAAGTGTTATTTAAAATTTTTGAACATGGCATTTTAAGTTGTTAATTCTCCTTTATTGGGGTAGATAGCAGAGCAGTACCATGAGAGGAGTAGAACAGGAAGAAGGCAGAATTGAGACCTTTCAAAGTTTTGGCCCAAGCGAGGGGGTATGGGGGCATCATTTGATCTCCCTGCCTCAGGTGCCAAAATGTTGTGGGCCGGCCCTGTGGCTAAGTATCACAAACTTCGATACATATAAATTATAAAACACACACACACACACACACACAGTCACCAAGATTTTCAAAAGTGACTAATGACTTTGCATGTCTCTAGTTTTGGTGCCCAACTTGAGGCACCTTAATAGTGGCCTGATTTTAAGAGGGTGGATGGTCAGCACTTTCTAAAAATTCAGATTCTTAATGTTGTTCATGTTCGCCACCCAAAAACCAAGACAACGAAAATCCCTAGTCACATCTGAAAATTTTAGCTACACACAAACATATCTCTATAAAATGTGTCATATACTACGAGTTGACCAAAACCTTACCAGCATCTTCTCCACCCCTTTTGTACTCAGGCTCTGCTGAAAAAGCAGTGGCCCACCCTTTCCCCACAGACATTTGCAGAGGAGAGCAGTTGCACGAGTGAGTACCACAGCAGCACTTCAGTGCCTGTAGGGCTCACTTGTAAAAAAAAAAAAAAAAAAAAAAAAGCAAATAAAAAAACCCTTAGATTATGACTTCCAAGAACCCTGTGACAAATATGCTATGAGAGAAGAATTAGACAACTATGGAACAATATAAAAGCAACTAAATATCAGTTGTTACTTGGGACTCTTGGGAGTCTCCATTAAAATGGTCTGAACTCAAGGAATGTATATGGGGAAAAAATAAAAGATCACCATCTGTGATGTAAAATCATGGATTATCCTATTTTATTACACAATTGTACTCAAAAAGGGTGATACGTGCATACACCCACACCCTCCTCTGTTGACAGCTCAAAAATCAAAGGCTGTTATCTTTGCCAGAGCAGCAAGCAACAGTTCGATTTTCCAGGCAAGCCAAAGTAGGCAGTGCTGCAACTTCTAAGGCCTTAAGAACATAAGAACGGCCATACTGGGTCAGACCAAAGGTCCATCCAGCCCAATATCCTGTCTACCGCAGTGACCAATGCCAGGTGTCCCAGAGGGAGTGAACCTAACAGGTAATGATCAAGTGATCTCTCTCCTGCCATCCATCTCCACCCTCTGACAAACAGAGGCTAGGGACACCATTCCTTACCCGTCCTGGCCAATAGCCATTAATGGACTTAACCTCCATGTATTTATCTAGTTCTCTTTTAAACCCTGTTATAGTCCTAGCCTTCACAACCTCCTCAGGTAAGGAGTTCCACAGGTTGACTCTGTGCTGTGTGAAGAAGAACTTTCTTTTATTTGTTTTAAACCTGCTGCCCATTAATTTCATTTGGTGGCCCCTAGTTCTTGTATTATGGGAACAAGTAAATAACTTTTCCTTATTTACTTTCTCCACATCACTCATGGTTTTATATACCTCTATCATATCCCCCCTTAGTCTCCTCTTTTCCAAGCTGAAAAGTCCTAGCCTCTTTAATCTCTCCTCATATGGGACCCGTTCCAAACCCCTAATCATTGCCCTTCTCTGAACCTTTTCTAATGCCAGTATATCTTTTTTGAGATGAGGAGACCACATCTGTACGCAGTATTCAAGATGCAGGCGTACCATGGATTTATATAAGGGCAATAAGATATTCTCCGTCTTATTCTCTATCCCTTTTTTAATGATTCCTAACATCCTGTTTGCTTTTTTGACTGCAGCTGCACACTGCGTGGACGTCTTCAGAGAATTATCCACGATGACTTCCTGATTAGTTGTAGCTAAATTAGCCCCCATCATATTGTATGTATAGTTGGGGTTATTTTTTCCAATGTGCATTACTTTACATTTATCCACATTAAATTTCATTTGCCATTTTGTTGCCCAATCACTTAGTTTTGTGAGCTCTTTTTGAAGTTCCTCACAGTCTGCTTTGGTCTTAACTATCTTGAGCAGTTTAGTATCATCTGCAAACTTTGCCACCTCACTATTTACCCCTTTCTCCAGATCATTTATGAATAAGTTGAATAGGATTGGCCTTGGACTGACCCTTGGGGAACACCACTAGTTACCCCTCTCCATTCTGAAATTTTACCATTTATTCCTACCCTTTGTCTTTTAACCAGTTCTCAATCCCTGAAAGGATCTTCCCTCTTATCCCACGACAACTTAATTTACGTAAGAGCCTTTGGTGAGGGTCCTTGTCAAAGGGTTTCTGGAAATCTAAGTACACTATGTCCACTGGATCCCCCTTGTCCACATGTTTGTTGACCCCTTCAAAGAACTCTAATAGATTAGTAAGACATGATTTCCCTTTACAGAAACCATGTTGACTTTTGCCCAACAATTTATGTTCTTCTATCTGTCTGACAATTTTATTCTTTACTATTGTTTCAACTAATTTGCCCGGTACCTACGTTAGACTTACTGGTCTGTAATTGCTGGGATCACCTCTAGAGCCCTTTTTAAATATTGGCATTACATTAGCTATCTTCCAGTCATTGGGTACAGAAGCTGATTTAAAAGACAGGTTACAAACAATAGTTAATAGTTCCGCAATTTCACATTTGAGTTCTTTCAGAACTCTTGGGTGAATGCCATCTGTTACTGTTAAGTTTATCAATTAATTCCAAAACCTCCTCTAGTGACACTTCAATCTGTGACAATTCCTCAGATTTGTCACCTACAAAGGACGGCTCAGGTTTGGGAATCTCCCTAACATCCTCAGCCGTGAAGACTGAAGCAAAGAATTCATTTAGTTTCTCCGCAATGACTTTATCGTCTTTAAGTGCTCCTTTTGTATCTCGATCGTCCAGGGGCCCCACTGGTTGTTTAGCAGGCTTCCTGCTTCTGATGTACTTAAGAAACATTTTGTTATTACCTTTTGAGTTTTTGGCTAGCTGTTCTTCAAACTCCTTTCTGGCTTTTCTTATTACATTTTTACACTTAATTTGGCATTGTTTATGCTCCTTTATTTACCTCACTAGGATTTGACTTTCAATTTTTAAAAGATGCCTTTTTATCTCTCACTGCTTCTTTTACATGGTTGTTAAGCCACGGTGGCTCTTTTTAGTTCTTTTACTGTGTTTTTTAATTTAGGGTATACATTTAAGTTGGGCCTCTATTATGGTATCTTTGAAAAGTGTCCATGCAGCTTGCAGGGATTTCACTCTAGTCACTGTACCTTTTAATTTCTGTTTAACTAACCTTCTCATTTCTGAATAGTTCCCCTTTCTGAAATTAAATGCCACAGTGTTGGGCTGTTGAGGTGTTCTTCCCAGCACAGGAACGTTAAATGTTATTATATTATGGTCACTATTTCCAAGCGGCCCTGTTATAGTTACCTCTTGGACCAGACCCTGCGCTCCACTCAGGACTAAATCGAGAATTGCCTCTCCCCTTGTGGGTTCCTGTACCAGGTGCTCCAAGAAGCAGTCATTTAAAGTATTGAGAATTTTTGTCTCTGCATTTCGTCCTGAGATGACATGTACCCAGTCAATATGGGGATAATTGAAATGCCCCACTATTATTGAGTTCTTTCTTTTGATAGCCTCTCTAATCGCCCTTAGCATTTCATCGTCACTATCACTGTCCTGGTCAGGTGGTCGATAATAGATCCCTACTGTTATATTCTTATTAGAGCATGGAATTACTATCCATAGAGATTCTGTGGAACATGTGGATTCATTTAAGATTTTTACTTCATTTGATTCTACATTTTCTTTCACATATAGTGCCACTCTTCCCCCCCCCCCCCCCAGCATGACCTGTTCTGTCCTTCTGATATATTTTGTACCCCGGAATGATCGTGTCCCATTGATTGTCCCCACTCCACCAGGTTTCTGTGATACCTATTATCAATATCCTCCCTTAACACGAGGCACTCTAGTTCACTCTAGTTCTAGTTCTTATTATTTTGACTTCTAGCATTTGTGTACAAGCACTTTAAAAACTTGTCACTGTTTATTTGTCTGCCCTTTTCTGATGTGTCAGATTCTTTTTCATGTGAATGTTTCTCGTCTGATCTGGCCCATACTTTATCTTCTTCCATCTTCTCCTCCTGACTAAAACCTAGAGAATCTCTATCAATAGGCTCTCCTCTAAGAGAAGTCTCTGTCCGATTCACGTGCTCCTCTGCAGCAATCGGCTTTCCCCCATTTCTTAGTTTAAAAACTGCTCTGCAACCTTTTTAATGTTAAGTGCCAGCAGTCTAGATCCACTTTGGTTTAGGTGGAGCCCATCCTTCCTGTATAGGCTCCCCCATTCCAAAAGTTTCCCCAGTTCCTAATAAATCTAACCCCCTCCTCTCTACACAATCGTCTAATCCATGCATTGAGACTCTGAAGCTCTGCCTGCCTACCTGGCCCTGCGCATGGATCTGGAAGCATTTTTGAGAATGCTACCATAGAAGTCCTGGATTTCAGTCTCTTTCCTAACAGCTTAAATTTGGCCTCCAGGACGTCTCTCCTACCCTTCCCTATGTCTTTGGTACCTACATGTACCACAACCACCGGCTCCTCCCCAGCACTACACATGAGTCTATCTAGATGCCTCAAGAGATCCGCAACCTTCGCAAGGGAGGATTGTGATCAGTGCCGTATTATTGCCTAGGTCGACAAGGCCTAGGCCTAGGGTGGCAAATTTGCAAGGGCAGAAGCTCCCCTCCGTGCCCCGCCCCCCTGCTCCAGCTCACCTCCGCCTCCTCTGCAAGCGCGCCACCGCATCCTGTTTCTCTCCCCTCCCAGCGCTTGTGCCGCGAAACAGCTGTTTCACAGGGCAGGGAGGAAGGGGGGAGGAAGGGGGGAGGAGGGGGAATGCCGCGCGCTGGGGGAAGAGGCGGGGCCGGGGGCGGGGATTTGGGGAAGGGATCCAATAGGGGAAGAGAGGGGGTGGAGTTGGGGCGGGGACTTTGGGGAGGGGGTTGGAATGGGGGCGGGGAAAGGGCGGAGTCGGGGCGGGGCTAGGGCGGCAATTATTTCCCGGTCTAGGGGCGGCAAAATTATTAATCTGCCACTGATTGTGATGGTGTTAAAAGACAACCCATCAGCCTGAGTCAACAGAGGGTAAATACTGAAGGCCCTGGGCCAACTAAACATAAAGCACATGGCACAGTATTAAAGAATATGAGGAACTTAAACCTAAATGCATTTTCCAGAGTTCATGAAAAGCTAAATATCCATCAATTTAATTTCAGAAAGATTAAATGTTGTGTGATTTGCAGAATGCACAAGAAATACTGATACGATCAGTCCTCCTGTAAGTAGTTACAAGCCCTTCACGACTGATTCTCTGGCTGTACTGGTAGTAGAGAGAGTGCCCTACATCATTGGCTTACCCTAAAAATCAGAGATCTAGATTTCACACCAGGTGGACCTTATCCATAATAATGTTGTGTATTTACAATTTTAAATTTTATTTTCCAATACCTAGTCTCAATTATGAATTTCTGTTTCAGACTAGTGGCATTAGCAGGATTGTATTTTATATTAAAGCAAGGAGAACGCTAAACATCTAACTAAAAGTGAGAGTCAGACTCAGTAACAAGAGAATAAAAATCCAAAACAGAACAGGCACAATGTAAAGCAAGGACTTTAAGTTTTGATAATCACAGTAGCACGTTTTGATGTGAGAATGAGACACAGCCTAACAACTGGCCTGTGGTTTATGCCCTTATGGCTTATGATATATGGGAGGTCAGACTAGATAATTACAATGGTCCCTTCGGGCCTTGGAATCTATGTGACTGGGACAACCAAATATGAAGTCTTAGTTGCCTGCGGACAGTTGGATGATTAATGATCAGATTAATTATTCTCATTAATCACGCCTAACAAAATTCAAGGTTTTGGTTTTAATCCATACAGATTTAAATTAAATCCTAAAATGTCTGGACGTAATACCATTCATATCAATCCAGAGCTAGCTCTTTCTCTCCTCCCCATCTACTGCAAATGCCTTGCCATCATTTGAGCCGTACAAACTCAAGTGAATTCAGTTACCACAATGAGACATGAAGAAAAAGTCAATCTCTAGGTTACCAGTAGCCAAGACCCAAATCATACAGAGCTGTCTAAATTAAAATAAACATTTTGAATTATAGCAGGAGACAGTGCAGTCTATGGAGTGCTGATGAAATCTGCCTTTATCCAGCATTTTCTAATCCAGTACTTGTTGTAACTAATGAATGACCCAAACTTCACTAATACATTGAGGTTTCTTTTCTGGGGGGTCCCCTATAACTTATAAGCAGAGATCTCTGGTAGTTTTTCTGTGTCAATGGTCAGAACTGTAGCTTGGATGAATCATACAGGAACTGATCCTGCATTATAAAATTATCAAGTTTAGCAATCATGCAACCAGGTTTGCTTTTGTTTGAGGCAAAAAGATAGCGAGCATCATTTACAGAGCAGAACTGATGAGAAACAACCGTTTTTGTGTGCATGTTTGCCTGACGAATTCCCAAAACAAAAATATAAAATCAAAATATAAAATCATACTGGGAGAAAAAAATTGTACATTATATTCTGTGATCCAAGACAGTTGCCACTGAACAATCTGTGAGCAACATTCTGACATTTCATAAAGTATAACTCTACCTGACACTTTAGAGTGTGAAAAAATGATTTTTGGTACCTTAGAGGCAAGGTTGCCATAGGAACTCCTTCCCCCCCCCCCCCCATTTAATTATATGAAATATAAAGCACACAAATTATCCAGGTGAACTGCTAGAGTTCCACTTCTGCAGTCCTTACTGATTTATTTAAATGGTTGTTTCTGAGGTTAGATAATATACCTCTATAAAGTTACAATATACATATTCAGAAGATCAGAATCCTTTTGTATTATTTGAATGCTAACGTTTTTATAGATAATTTTGTTTAAAGAGCCTTACAAACAAACAAATTAGAAATTGTCTCTGAAAGGGTCCTCTTATTTATGTTCCAAATTAGGTATAGAGTATGAGTTTCAGGCCAGAAGAGACCATCAGACCATCTACTTTGACTTCCTGTATATCACAGGCCACCAGCACCATCCCAGCCATCCACACACTAAACCCAATAATGAAATTAGACCAAACTATTATAGCCTTCAGGAGACTAAACTATCTGTGCCAGAGGCAAAGGATAGGAGGGACCAAGGTGCACCAATGCCTGAGTTCCCCTGTGCCGGCCCGGAACTGATTACGTGAGATATACTCAGATGATCCCGGCAAGCGATCTGCACCCCACACTATACAGGAAGGCAATCTCCCTCCTCCATCCTCAGTCAAGGTCATTGCCAATGTGAGTTGAGAAGATACATGACATATATGGGCATAATTTGTGTGCTGGAGCTCAGAGTCACAGGTCACAAAGAGGTGTATTTTTGCCATCGGAATAACATCGTGAGTATCAGGTCACTGATAGTTTAAGAAAAGGGGTTAGATATTGGTCACAAAAGGCAGTGAAATAGGTGGGATTTACTCTATATAGAGTCTGATCCCACATTCCTTGTTATTCAACAAGTAATATTACAAAACAAATTCATCAAGTGTCACTACTGCAATAGTCATGGTGTGGGACCACGCTCCTGAGAGACAGAGAGAAGGGGATGGTCCTGGAGATCCTCAATAAATGGTCCACATTTCAAAAAAGCTTCCCAACCCCATGGCAATGTTTGAATTCCAAAATCAAATACTGGCTGTTTAAAATGATGTCTAGAGGATGGCATTTTTACTCAAAAAAACCCAGAAACGACAAACTGTTTTGAGTATATATCTAATGGTCAGAGAAGCACTGTGGCAAACAATGAGATAGGAATATGTGCTAACCAAATATTAGCAAAGACCCCTTATGGGATTGTGATGGGGCACCTGCCCTCCACTGGCCCTGAGAGGGTTAAAACCAGCCTAGGGAGGCTGAGCGGCAGGAAGCCAAAGGAGTGTACAGGGGAAATAGACAATTAGGGCAGCAGCTGGACCAGCCAATCAGGACCCAACTGACCCATATAAAAGGAAGCTACAGGCCAGAGCAAGGTAGTCTGCTTCAGGGAGCCCTAGAGAGAAGACTGGCTTCCTAGAGGGCTACAGAGAGACCAGCACCTGGGGAAGTGCAGGTGCTAGCAAGGACTGTGGGAACTAGAGAGCGCTCCTGGTGGGCTGCCAGGACTTACAGGCTTGAGGTCCTGGGAAGAGGGCAAAGGAGCTGGAGCCAGAGACAGGAGCAGAAGGAACTGAGGCTGCAGGGAAGTGGCCCGGGGAACAGAGACAGTGAGCTGGAAGGAAGAGGCAGCAGGACACTGCTGTTCGCAGGGTCCCTGGGCTGGGGTCCAGAGTAGTGGGCAGGCCTGGCCCCCACCGTCCACTTGCCGCTGAAGAAGCGGCCAGGTTATGGACTGCCAAACCATTGTGAGGAGCAGCTA
Organism: Emys orbicularis; assembly: GCF_028017835.1. Lineage (NCBI taxonomy): Eukaryota > Metazoa > Chordata > Testudines > Emydidae > Emys > Emys orbicularis. Next base: position 93,167,801 of record NC_088689.1, on the reverse strand, counting down.
GACTGTTGCAGAAGGAGTCCCCCGGAAGGGGGGAACCCAGATTGTGACACGGCCAGAGGGCTGTGCCACGAAGCAGAGGCAGTGAGACTGGAACTGCAGTGGGTCTGCAGGCGGAGATGAGGTCAGTAGAGCCACTACCACCAGAGGGCACACCCGCTGACCAGAGCTAATTCCCAAAATGGCCAGCAAGAGGCGCCAGTGTGGTGAGTGATTCCGTGACGAAGATCAATACATCAAAACTTGCCCACCTTTTCCATTAAAACTCAGCCGAAGCCATGAAAACTTAACTGTCTTATGTTGTGCAATAGCTAGACTTCTCTTGTGAAGGGCAAGGACTTGAGCAATATTGCATTTCTTGTAGTTTTTCGTGCATGACAACTGTAAAAATACAACGTTCTTATTAAAAATGTAATGGGCATTTCAGAGCTTTTATTCTGATAGTGTTTCTTTCAGCATGCTTAATATTTTCTATAACCACCATGTAGTGTAGCTTACAGTCAGATTCCAAGCAAATAAAACTCTACAGGATAAAAACTAAGTACACCTCTACCTCGATATAACGCTGTCCTCGGGAGCCAAAAAATCTTACCGCATTATAGGTGAAACCGCATTATATCAAACTTGCTTTGATCCACCGGAGTGCGCAGCCCCGCCCCCCCGGAGCACTGCTTTACCACGTTATAGCCGAATTCATGTTATATCGGGTCGCATTATATCGAGGTAGAGGTGTATTAGAATAAAGGAAATCTAAAGCTGAAATAGTAAAACTATCCCTCTTTTTCTGTCTCAGTGCAATTATATAATGATGTACATCCTTCATGCTGGATTATTCGCTGGACCTAAAACTTGTTTGAAGATTATCTAATCCAAAGATTTGTGATGGGTAATTACAGTTAGGAGAATATTGTCCTTTATGAGGAATTCGTGCTGGAAGAGAGATTAATAACAGTAAATGCCTTATGAATTTAAAATTGCTGTTACTAGTCTTTTAAATACCAAGAAGAGGTGCAATCTTCATCTACACCAAAAAATGTGTTTTGCTAATTATTTTTGGCTCTTGAGCAGTTAAAAAAGTTCATTTTAATTTATATCAATGTCTATGGGTGTCAGCCCGTCAGGATTGTCCTGGAGTCTCCAGGAGTTAAAAAATAATCATTAATTAAGGATAATATGTGATGAAGCCTCCAGGAATTTGTCCAACCAAAGTTGGTAACCCTAGCAATGTCCTAGGCTGGATACATAAATAAAGTCCTGACCCTGCAACTGACTGCATTCTGGCTCTGTCCATTCAGAGTCATATTGAACTTGATGCTACATGCAGTCAGTTGCAGCTCTGAGCCCAATACCCTCACACCAGCAGAGGGAACAAAGAGATGCCTTGATTTCAAAACCAAGCTTGAAATACTCTTCCAAGGTGAAGAATCTGCTCATTATGGAAACTGATCCACAAGTGATGTCTGTTTTAGGTCACTCCAAAATACGATAATATGGACATCACTCTTCCAATGACTTTCCCTTTTTAAACAGAAATAACTGAAGTAAAATTAAATTGATTATATTTTCCATACCAGATATTATTACCCAATGCCAAATTCCCAAATTAGTGCCTAATTCTGATTTGGCTAATTTTAAAGATTTTCTATACTGCTGTATATATTTCATTATACCCTGATGTCCAAATTATGTCCCAGGTCTAGACTTCTAATGGCAATTAATTAATACACCTTGTTGCTTTGCAATTTGGAATATTATTTATACATTTATAATGTACACTTATAATATTTATAACATTTATAAAGCCAGTGTTTTCTTAATGAAACTTTTTGCAAAGCTAGTGTTTTATTAGTGAAACTGCTTTACACAAGCATATTTTTACAGATGAAATTATCTTAAAGATTTGATACAGTCAAATCAATACATGGGAAGATGGGGAGGAATGTTACTAATAAAACGAAAGTAAACAAAGCTACACCATAACCTCAAAATATTTCAGTAGGAAGGTTTTTAATGGTCACAATTAAGAAATGGAGAGAGTTGGGTTTCTGCTGTTTAAATACCCCAATCTGTTCTTGTAAGCTTTCCATCTGGATACTTTTGACTGGGACATGGTCCACTCTCAAGACATTAAGGTTTGGTACCATCACTAGACCTTTCATATCAAATTACTATGTCCTTTATGTAACAGCAACATGTTGCTACAACAACACACAATTCATAGCTAAGTGGAATAAAAAGCATAGGCTGTGGGTCCAGCTAATATGAGAATGATATATTAGACAGGGCTAATTAGAATACTAGTCCAGACACTTTGCTGTAAGAAGCAGTACCCAAAGACTTGGGAAGAATTAAAGAATATTTATCCAACAATATTCAGGAATAAGTGTGTGGAAAGCTTCTTCTACACACCCACATGACTGCATCTGTGAACGTTTCAGCATTTGATCCATAAGTGCTTGGAAAAGAAGCAGTGAGATTTCTAAGTGGAGATGGAGAGACAAAATTCCTCAGCAAGAGCAAACCTCCATTTTACCTAACAAGCTGCCTTTGCTCTTGGGTGAATGAGATATAGTGACCAACAGAAAACCTTTTGTCCTACAATTCACTAGTAAAATCACAACTACCCAGATAACAGGGGGTCCAGAGGCTCTTTTCTCCTCCTTAGAAGCATGGCTAGATCCTAAAAATACTACACTCTTTCTTTAGTGCAGGAAGCAGCACGTGGTTGGTGAACAGTGCCAGGAGTAGTCCTAAAGATCACTGTTGCAGGAACTAGACTGGAGGAGGTCATTGTTGATTTGCTAAGAGCAGTTTTGGTTCAGTGGAGGAAGTGAAACAAGATTGCAGGGATCCTGAAGAGACGCCAGTACTGAAATAGCCTCCAATCTTCTCACTGACTGCATGGGTGAACCCATGCCTCTGCATGGAGCGCTGTTGGCTGAAACAGAATTCCATATAGACACAGGAGTCCCCCTGTGTGGAGCTGGTTGCAGGATCAAGACCTCAGAGGGAACAGTAATATCCCTTGAACCACTAGCACAGAGGCGGGCAAACTTTTTGGCCTGAGGGCTGCATCGGGTTTCGTAAATTGTATGAAGGGCCAGTTAGGGGAGGGGGTCATGGCCCGGCCCCCACCGCCCCACCCAACCCCTCCTCTCATTCCTTACGGCCCCCCGGGACCCTTGCCCCATCCAACCACCCCTTCTCCCTGTCCCCTGACTGCCCCCGGAACCCCTGCCCCTGACTGCTCCCTGCCGCCCCATCCAACCCTCCCTCCTTCCTGACTGCCCCCAATCAACCCCCTGTTCCCCCCGACCCCTATCCACACCCCCACCCCCTGACCACCACCCCAAACTCCCCTGCCCTCTATCCAACCCCCCCTGCTCCCTACCCCCTTACCGCGCTGCCTGGAGCACCGGAGATTGGAGCCAGGCCCTGCCGCCGCCACCGCCACCATGCAGCACAGAGCACCGGGTCAGGCCGGGCTCTGCAGCTGCGCTGCCGCAGGTGCTCACAGCCCTGCCGCCCAGAGCATTGCACCGGCAGCGGATCGAGCGAGCTGAGGCTACGGGGGAGGGGGAACAGCAGGGGAGGAACCGGGGGATGGCCTCCTGGGCCAGGAGCTTGGGGGCCGGGCAGGACGGTCCCGCGAGCCGGATGTGGCCCGGGGGCCGTAGTTTGCCCACCTCTGTACTGGCAGCACTTCCTGCAATATCCTGTTTTTCCTTAGAGGGTTCTCATGCAAGTATTGAGCAGGAGTAACACTGCACAGTTTATGCCATATGATGAAATCTCACAGTCCGAGATGGTGTGGCTGCAATCTGTTATGAATACAGGTTCACTTAGAGATGGAAACAACCTGCCTCCTTAGTTTAAACAAACTGTTGATGCTACAGAACATCATCTCTGGAAGCACTTTCCTTTAGTCTAAAGCTACAAACCTGATTCCAAGCTAGCCAGTTCACTGTACAGTGTGTTTCCATCACAATCCTGAACAATCATTTTTCCAAAATCTTTTTAAAACAACAACATATCATGCTAGTTATTGAAAGTTGGTTCGCAACCCATACAAGTTAAAAACTGCAAGTCAGGCATTCAAACAAACGACAGTGTTACAAAAGGAACAAGTCTTTACCATATTTTCCCTATTTCTTCAAAGAATTATACAAATATAGGGCTAAGAGAGACCTCGAGAGGTCATTTAGTCCAGCCCCTGCATTGAGGCAGGACCAAGTAAACCTAGACCATCCCTAACAGTTCATCTAATATGTTCTTAAAAACCTCCAGTGATGGGAATACCACAACCTCCCTTGGAAGTCTATTCCAGAGCTTAACTATTCCTATAGTTGGAAAGCTTTTCCTAATACAATAGAACCTCAGAGTTACAAACACCTCAGGAATGGAGGTTCTTCATAACTCTGAAATGTTTGTAATTCTGAACAAAACGTTATGGTTATTCTGCTTTCCCTTTATTTTTATTTTTTTTAGTTGTTTACATTTAACACAGTATTATACTATATTTTCTTTTTCTTTCTTTTTTTCCCCTGCCTGATTGCATACTTCCAGTTCCAAACAAGGTGTGTGGTCAGGGTCAGTTCATAACTCTGGTGTCCGTAACTCTGAGGTTCTACTGTATGTAACTTAAATCTCCCTTGCTGCAGATTAAGTCCATTGCTTCTTGTCCTACCTTCAGTGGACATAGAGAACAACTGATCCCATCCTCTTTAGAGCAGCCCTTAGCATACTTGAAGACTCTTATCAGGTCCCCAACTCAGTCTTCTTTTCTCAAGACTAAATATGCCAAGTTCTGTTTTTAACTTTTCTTCATGGGTCTGGTTCTTTACACTTTTTATCATTTCCCCCCCTCTCCTCTGGACCCTCTCCAATTAATCCACATATTTCCTAAAGTGTGACACTCAGAACTGGACACAGTACTCCAGTTGAGGCCTTTCCAGTCCCAAGTAAAGCAGGACAATTACCTCCTATGTTTTAGAACAAGTCTCCTGTTAATGCATCCCAGAATGATATCAGCCTTTTTTGTAAATGAATTATATTGTTGGCTCATATTCAATTTGTGATCCACTACAACCCCCAGATCCTTTTTAACACTAAAATTGCCTATTTTATCTCTGCAAATGTATCATACATGCCTTCTGCACTGAAGTAAAAAATTCACTAAAATTAAGTAACTTCAAAGACAAAGCTATCTTTAATAAACCCTAAACAATGATCATCCTTGGCATAAAGGCCACGGTATTTTCATTAGTAATATTTTGCCAAGCAGCAGCAACAACAAAAAATGGAACTCCTTTCCATACACACACAAAAGAGAAAAGAGAAATAGATACAAAGTTTCTATATGAAGTCCTCTCCAGGAATAAAATAGCCTGAAAATATACCAGTTTGGGTTGCAATCCCATAATATTTTAGATGTTTAGCAGTGTTAGCCCTGGTGAATACTTAGAGAGAAGACCTCAGGTGCTGGAAATTTGGTAAGGGCTCTACTAGCTCTTAGTGTGAAACCAGTTAAAATGTGACACTTTCCCCAAACCGGGGAAAAGTCGCCTGATTGTGTTATAACACAAAACTCAGGCCAGATTTTCTAAAATGTTCATAGATTAAGGCCAGCAGGGACCATTATGATCATCTACTCTGAGCTCCTGCATAATACAGGCCAAAGAACCTTACCCAATACTTTTGGCATCAAGCCCATACATTCCGTTTGAGCTACAGCATATCTTTTAGGACAATATCCAATCCTGATTTAAAGATTGCAAGTGATGGAGAATCTACCATGACCCTAAGTATGTTGACCTTCAGATAAATCAGGGCTAAGCTTCATATACCTGCGTGGGACTTAAGGTTTTGAGTGGAAATCATGTGTTTTTTATTCAAACCTCACAATGAAGTAAACAAAATGAAACCACTCCCCAAGCTGCAAACGGAAATTGTCAGTTTCTCATACCAGACCATATATAAAACCACTCTCCAAGCTACTGTCAGAGAACACTGCACTTCTGCAGGTACTATGTTTAGAAGAAATATAGCACGTAAAGACCTGATCAGCTGCAATCATGACACATTATTTCTGAGCACACTGTAAAAAGCATAGTCAACACTGCAGTTTTTTGAAAATGAAAGCAATACATTTGGGGAAATAAGTGACTAAGGCCTGGTCTACACTAGGAGCTTATATCGAATTTAGCGCCGTTACATCGAATTAACCCTGCACCCGTCCACACCAGGAAGCTACTTAGTTCGAAATAGAGCTCTTTTAAATTCGACTTCTGTAATCCTCGAAAACGAGAGGAGTAGCGCTAAATTCGAAATGGCAATATCGAATTAGGCTAGGTGTGGATGGAAATCGACGGTAATAGCTCCGGGAGCTATCCCACAGTGCACCACTCTGTTGACGCTCTGGACAGCAGTCTGAGCTCGGATGCTCTGACCAGCCACACAGGAAAAGCCCCGGGAAAATTTGAATTCCTTTTCCTGTCTGGCCACTTTGAATCTCATTTTCTGTTTGGACAGCGTGGAGAGCTCAGCAGCACTAGCAACGATGCAGAGCTCTCCAGCAGAGTTGGCCGTGCAATCTAATAGAAAGAGGGCCCCAGCATGGACTGATCGGGAGGTCTTGGATCTCATCGCTGTGTGGGGCGATGAGTCCGTGCTTTCAGAGCTGCGCTCCAAAAGAAGGAATGCAAAGATCTATGAGAAGATCTCTAAAGCCATGGCAGAGAGAGGATACAGCCGGGATGCAACGCAGTGCCGCGTGAAAATCAAGGAGCTGAGACAAGGCTACCAAAAAACCAAAGAGGCAAACCGACGCTCCGGATCCCAGCCCCACACATCACGTTTCTACGAGGCACTGCATTCCATCCTAGGTGCGGCCGCCACCACTACCCCACCAGTGACCGTGGACTCCGAGGATGGGATATTGTCCACGGCCGGTTCCTCCTCGGAAATGTTAGGTGACGGGGAAGATGAGGAAGGAGATGAGGAGGACGAGGCAGTCGACAGCGCTTGCACCGCTGATTTCAACGACAGCCAGGAGCTCTTCATCACCCTTACCGAGATCCCCTACCAACCGTCCACAGCCCTTACCCCGGACACCGAATCAGGGGAAGGATCAAGCAGTGAGTGCTTTAAACATCTAAACATTTCATTTTAACATAAGTGGAATATTTATATTGTTAAGAATGGGCTTTTCAGTCACTCAGTTAAACATAGAAACTTTTATTAATAACAAAACAGGAATAATAACTATATCAGTAATTTGTTGTTCATGATTTAGTTGGCTTAGTAAACTTTTTTCTACTAACTATGTATAGAAAATCAAGTACTGTCCGGATATTCATGATTAGTCCACAACACGGCCCCTCCACTCTGTAGTCCGTTATGCTCAACTTAAAGGAAAAGGCGGTCAATGTGCCCGGGAATGGACAGACAGTCCTCCTGTGATAGCTCCGCATAGCTCTCCTGGAGGTACCGCTCCAGCATGCGCACGAGGTTCAACGGCAGGGCAATCTTGTTTGGTCCCCCGTGGTAGCACACGTTCCCACGCCATGAGTCCATGAGGTAGTCGGGGATCAGTGCGCGGCACAGCATGGCGGCATATGGCCCAGGCCTCTGCATGCATTCACGCAGCATCCTTCCCCTCTCGGTCTCCGAGATCCTCATGAGGGTTATGTCACACATGACGCCCTGCTTTAAATTAGGGAGGGGAATGTTAGTATTGGGACTGCTTTACAGCCACGCGGTGGAGGCGGCAGAGGGGCAGCATACAGGGATCTTTCCCGGGGACAGCCGCGAGGTGGTGGGACAGGGGCAGAGCTCATGCTTCCCTGATTGCTGCCAGCAGAGAGTGGCCTTGCATTCAGTGCGAAAGGAGCCCAGTGCTACTATTACATGTTTAAGCTGCCACAAGTCTACGGCTTACCATGTTTTCCCGCAGCAGAAGTAGAGGTGTCCTGCAACGCTTCTCTGATCGCAACTGCAGGACCCCAGACACATAAGGCGAGGGCCGAAAATTCGACCTTGTCCTGAGTGCGCATGTGAAAGGTGCAGTGCATGGTGTTGTTCACAGAGAAAGACTATGCTCTTTGTTAGCAACTTCATTTATCTGTCTCAGGAATTTACTCCCTTTTTCCCATTCCAACAGACACATCTGCGACTGTCTCCCAACCCAGCCTGGCATCACACTCCCAGAGGCTAGCGCAGATTAGAAGAAGGAAGAGAAAAACTCGTGAAGACATGTTTTATGAACTTATGGAGTGCTCACGAGAGCAGGCAGCCCAGACGACACAGTGGAGGGAGAACTTGTCACAAATGCACAGAGCAGTCATGGAACGGGAGGAGAGGTGGCGCCAGGAGGACCAGCAGGCTACTCAAACCCTGCTTGGACTAATGAGGGAGCAAACGGAGACGCTCCGGCGCCTAGTGGATGTTCTGCAAGACCGGAGGCAGGAGGACAGAGCACTGCTGCTGTCTATCTCTAACCGCCCTCCCCCGCCACCAAGTCCCACACCCCCCTCACCAAAAGTACAAAGAAGGAGGGGCGGCAAGGGCCGTTAAAACTGTCAGTCGGCCACTGCACACTGCTGCAGCAATGGAAGGCTCTCGTTCCAAAGTTTGAAAAGTCCTTTCCTACCCATCTCACACTAGCCCATGTCCAAGTTTCCTTCCCCCCCCCCCTTTTCATGTGCGGTTCGTAATAAAACATCGGTTTCTGTTAAGTACTGTTTCCGAGAGTGTCTTTTGGAGGGGATTCTGTCTGAAGGGGGGGAAGGGGTTTGTTACTTGGACAGGACAGTCACCTGTAGCAGGCTACAGAGGCGGGGGCAGGTCCAGCATCAGGACACATACACAGCACAGTCACCAGTTACCCTGGTCAGTCTGGGAGGCGGTTTTCTTGTTCTGGGGTGCGAGGGGGATTGATCTGTGACTTTGTGTCGGGGGAGGGCAGTTAGAGATCCTATGCCGCGGTCCTTATCCTGGATCACAGAGCCACGCAGCAGGGGATCTGTTACCCTCCGCCCCCTGCCAGAAAGTCACTTGGCCGACACATACATCCAGTCCCGCCCAGGACTGCTGGCAGGCTGCGTTGAAACAACCAGTGCAGCACTGCGGAGCCTGTCATTCCCGGACTTTAGAAGCATCATTTGCATCAAAACAGTAAGCCCGCCCCCCGCCACAGTCTGCGTCCCCGGTTTAAAACATTCCCGCGAAAACAGTAAAAAAGAGAACCTTGTTCATTAACAGAACAGAACAGATTTTATTTGTTGGGAAGGTGGGGAAGGGGGTATGTAACTTGGAAGGATAGTCAACAGTAACTGGGTAAAGAAACGGGGGCAGGTTCAGCATCTGTGTCCACAAAGTAAAAAGTCACTGGAGACCCTGTTCAGTCAGGAACCTGGCTTTCAAAGCCTCCCTGATGCACAGTGCGTCCCGCTGTGATCTTCTAATCGCCCTGCTGTCTGGCTGGACGTAATCAGAAGCCAGGCTATTTGCCTCAACCTCCCACCCCGACATATAGGTCTCCCCCTTGCTCTCACACAAATTGTGGAGCACACAGCAAGCAGCTATCACAATGGGGATATTGGTCTCGCTGAGATCACAGCGAGTGAGTAGGCTTCTCCATCTGCCCTTGAGACGGCCAAAAGCACACTCCACCACCATTCTGCACTTGCTGAGCCGGTAGTTGAATAGTTCTTTCCCTGAGTCCAGTGCGCCAGTGTAGGGCTTCATGAGCCAGGGCATTAGCGGGTATGCAGGGTCCCCGAGGATGACTGTAGGCATCTCCACATCCCCAACAGTTACTTTGTGGTCCGGGAAGTAAATACCTTCCTGCAGCCGTCTACACAGACCAGAGTTCCTGAACACCCTAGCGTCATGAACCTTGCCAGGCCATCCAACGTAGATATTGGTAAAACGTCCCCGATGGTCCACCAGTGCTTGCAGCACCATGGAAAAGTAGCCCTTCCGGTTGATGTACTGGCTAGCCTGGTGGTCCGGTGCCAGGATAGGGATGTGAGTCCCATCTATAGCCCCACCGCAGTTTGGGAATCCCATCTCGGCAAAGCCATCTCTGATGAGCTCCACGTTTCCCAGGGTCACTACCTTAGATAGCAGTAGCTTGACGATTGCCCTGGCTACTTGCATAACAGCAACCCCCACGGTAGACTTGCCCACGCCAAACTGGTTAGCGACGGACCGGTAGCTGTCTGGCGTTGCGAGCTTCCAGAGGGCTATGGCCACTCGCTTCTGGACAGTCAGGGCTGCCCGCATCCGGGTGTCCTTTCGCTTCAGGGCAGGGGACAGCAACTCACACAGTTCGAGGAAAGTCCCCTTCCGCATGCGAAAGTTGCGCAGCCACTGGGATTCATCCCAGACCTGCAGCACTATGCGGTCCCACCATTCCGTGCTGGTTTCACGGGCCCAGAATCGCCGTTCAACAGTATCAACAAGACCCAGTGACAGCGAGATGTCCTGGGCGCTGGGTCTCATGTTCTCAGAGAGGTCGGAGCTAGTGTCCGACTTCATGCCGTCACGGTAGTGCCGTAGCCTCCTCTCATGATTGATCTGCAGCTGCCTCTGGTACAGGTGGAGGAGAAGCTGCGAGGCGTTGAGAACTGCCACAACTGCAGCGATGGTCGCAGCGGGATCCATGCTCGCACTGCTGTGGCGTCCGCGCTGTCAGTAATCAGAAAAGCGCGCGAACTGATTTCCCGCCGGCGCTTTCAGGGAGGGAGGGAGGGAGGGCTTGAGTGACGGACGGATGACGACAGGCGCCCAAAAGCACCCTCGACACATTTTTTTACCCAGAAGGCATTTGGGGCTCGACCCAGAATTCCAATGGGCAGGGGGGACTGCGGGAACTGTGGGATAGCTGCCCACAGTGCACCGCTTCCAATGTCGACGCTTGCCCCGTTAGTGTGGACTCACAAAGTCTCACAAAGTCGAATTACTGTCCTTAGTGTGGACACACACGTTCGACTTAGTAATATCGATTCCACATAGTCGAATTAACTAAAATCGAAGTACTCTCGTAGTGTAGACAAGGCCTAACACTAAAACACAGTACAGTATTTATTTAAGTTGTTGGGATTTACTGAGGAAGACAGATTTTTGTAAGCTACTGATGTGTACACACACACACACACACACACACACACACACACACACACACACACACATATTATTAATGTCTTTATTATGTTTAAGCTCCTTGGACAGTATTTTCAAAATACTATTTTTGGCTGCATTTGGATCACTGCTGATTGCTACATATTTTGTAGTACTTCCAAGGCATCCATTTATGCAAACTGCAGTTCAGTTTTATCAATCTAAAACAGCACAGAATGAATTCTTGCTGGACCGGCTAGTGCACTTATGGAGGATGCATTAGCATTTGAAAGTCCTCCATTTGTAAAAAATATTCCACTTTCTTCACAAGTTTTTGAGACAATGCTAAATTATTGCCTATTCTGATAAAAAAATGCTAAAATCCTTGGGAAATCTCACAGTAATGATAGCTTGTGTCCTTTTATGAGTCTGAACAACAGCAAGAGCCAACAGGGTTATGTTCCAAGGAAAAACTACTTGTGATGCACCATATAAGATCCTGGCCTTTTGTTTCCCCTGGCTTCTGTATTCTTTTTTTTTACCACGACCACCTTTTACCTATTTTTCCTCATTTGCTCTCTACTTCTGTTCATCTCACTGTCTCTCATTTTCCTGTCTCATAGCTCCTCTCCTGCTCTCACCCCTACCTCTCTATCTAATTTTCTTTCCTCAAGCCATTTCTATTCTCCTCTCCTCCTTACCTCTCTCTGCTTACCCCTCCCCTTTTTTCCCTTGCCACCCATCTGCCTTTCCTCCACCACATGCCACTCTTAAAATATGCTCTTGGAATTAGATACTGCTAGTATTTCCACCAGAAGCACTACTAGTAATAATCATCAGGCATTTGATGGCAGTGCCAAGTATGCCAAATTGCTCTAGGGAGCTAGGAATCGTACAGCACTGAATTGAGTTTGCACACCCAACCTTAGTCAAATTCTATATTTGCATTTTGTTTCAAACTTCTCTTCCATTTATTGTTGCCACTTCCCTGTTGTGATGACAGTCTGAGGATCAGGGCCGGCTCCAGGCACCAGGCAACCAAGCTGGTGCTTGGGGCGGCACCTGGAGGGGGGCGGCGCGGCGCTCGGGCCGCCAGGGAGAGCGGGGCCACAGCCGGGCTCGCCGCCCTCCCCCCGGCGCTCTGGCCGCCCTCCCCCCGCGCCCTCCCCCCGGCTGCCGGGGGGAGAGCGGCGAGCCCCTGCCGGGGCTCACCGCCCTGCGCTCTGGCCGCCGGGGGGAGAGCCGAGCCCCAGCCGGGGCTCGCCGCCCTCTCGCCGCCCTGCCCCCGGCGCTCTGGCCGCCGGCGGGAGAGCCGAGCCCCCGCCGGGGCTCGCCGCCCTGCCCCCGCCGGGGCTCGCCGCCCTGCCCCCGGCGCTCTGGCCGCAGGGGGGGGGAGAGCCGAGCCCCCGCCGGGGCTCGCCGCCCTCTTCCCAGGGCTCCGCCCTCCCTCCCCCCCGCGCCCTGCCCCCGGCCGCCGGGGGGAGAGCGGAGCCCCCGCCGGGGCTCGCCACCCTCGCCCCGGGGCTCCGGCCGCCCTCCCCCCGCGGGGGGGGGGGGGGGCGGCGGCCAGAGGCTTTTTTGCCTAGGGCGGCAAAAAAGCCAGAGCCGGCCCTGCTGAGGATGAGCAGGCCCAACAACATCCATTAAAAGGGAAATACAGACATTTTATATGAAGCCCCAGGGGCACAGACATGGCCTAGGATCTTCAACGAAGCCTACAGGGGTTGGGTAACCAAATCCCAACTACATGCAATGGGAGTTGGCTGCCTGAACTCCCATAGGCTCCTTTGAAAATCCCACCCAGAGGAACCAACTTCAGAATACTCACCACAGGGCTGGTTTTCTTTCTCTCTTGTTCCAAATCTGATTACCTTAGTGAAGTATTTTTTATCCTACTGGGTTTCTTCTGCATCCAGAATCTACCAGCATTTGCTCCTGAGCACCATATTTGATCAAGTAGGGCGAGTTTGAGAACACTGATTTATAGTCTCACTCAGTGGCAGGAATGCAACATCATAATTTCCCACTGAGATGTGAGCAACTGCAAAATACTAACCTGTGAGTTTCTCTTAACTCTTGATGTCTGTGTGTGTCAAAGTGTGGCTGACACCGGTGGTCCCTTCCTGCTGGCCCCAGAAAAACAGCCTGGTCCACACATACTCTAACAGTATAACTAGGTCGGATAGGAGTGTGATTTTTTTTTTTTATTGAAATGGTTATACAACTCCTAGCATGGACACACTTATGTTAGTACAAAGGTGCTTTATACAGGCCTAGCTCATTTCTGTATGGAAAGGATAATGAGCTATACCGGTATGAGACACCATTATACTTGGGGTGGGCACTACCCTGCTTTAACTATACCAGTATAGTTAAACTATGCACTTAAACTTATAGTTTAACTAGACAAGTATAGTTAAAGCAGTACAACTTGAGTGTGAAGACAAGGCCTAAGGTAACAGACTACATTATTCTCTTTCCTCTTTAGCCTCTGCACCCTCAGGTGCCTACGGCATCCACCAGTTTCTATACACACATAACCAATGTATTAGTTTTGGCAATATTTGCATATAGCACCTTGTCATGCCAACAAAGTTGCTGAAATTTAATTGAACTAATTTTACAACAGAAGGAGATGCTAGGAAAAAATGGCTGTCACAATGATTTATAACTATCAATTTCAGAGTCACCATAAAAAAGAAAGACAATAAATGTCCTTTTTCCACTGGGTACTAGCTCAATCCAACAGAAAAAGGGATGCAAAAGAATCACTAGATGCAAAAGTTAATTTTGACAGTGGACTAAATTCTGCTCAATGACACTGGTGTAAAAGCCAAAGTCATTAGTTACTTCAGATTTAGAAGTCTGAATGGAAAACTTGGCTTTTGAGGCAGATGGCTGTCCCATGAGGATATTTTACATCATCAGTCACTTATGAGATTTGTTGATTACATGGTAAAAGCAATAGTACCATGTTACCTTCTTATATTTTAGTAATATATTGCAGTAAGCAAAATATCTTTTTTCGGCAGTTTATCTGATATATAAATACATACACAAGGTGTTTGTGTGTGTATGTACGCGCGCACGCACGCACCCACATATGCATTTATAGGGAGGTTAGAAATATTATTCCACCTGCCTGTGTCAAAAGCTTATGCAGAGAATGGAGACATACTTCCACATGATTGTGCTTAGAATTACTTGTAAAATGCCTAGGAAATTAAATCCCTCCAAAGAGGAAGAGCCATATCTGTGCATTTAACAAGTGAAAAGGTAGGACACTGAGTAAACAATAAACAACACTCAGCAGGAGGATACAAGGCAACCTCACAGAAATATCTTGAAGTCCTAATAATCAGCATGAGGCCCTTAGAGCTGAACTCAATAAGAAATGCTTGTTGACTTTAGTATCTCATTCAGTATGACTTGTTTTCTGGTGAAATAACTAGCTCTGACCATGGGAGCTCTCTCTAGTAGTGGGTTACAAAAGAGAATTAAACTACTCTGTTGCCCAGCTGTTTTAAGTTGTTGGCACCTGACAGAAAACGACTGTCTATGCCCCATGTCAAATAGAAAACAAAAAGGCTGTAAATGTCCTGTATGTCAACATTTAAAATATCACCCTACTGACTGGAGTCACTGGATACAGCTGATAACTTCTAAATAACTAGTGTATGTGAATGTAATAAGAGAAAGTACAGACCAAGCCAACATATCTGCAGTTCTCTGGCTACCTGCCTTCAGTCAGTGCACCTAAATGCAGACCAAGCCAGCATTTCTGCAGTTCTCTTGGCTACCTGTGTTCAGCCAATGCACCCAAAGGCAGAAGTATCTGACAAAGACACTGATCCAATTAAAGCTACAATATTTGAGTAGAGCTGGTCAAAATTTTTCATCTGAAACTTATTTTAGGATAAATACAGATTCAGTGACACTCAAGTGTTTTGTGAATTTGTGTCAATTTCACTGAATTGGGTTTTTTGGGGGGGTGGGGTGGGGATCATCCAAAACATTGAACTATTTTGTTTTGACATTATTGAAATGAAACATTTTTACTTTTTGGATGAAAACAACTTTTAGTTTCAAAATTTCCTTTAAATTTTTTAGTTAAAAAAATTAGAGATCTAAACAAAACGTTGTGTTTGATCTGCAGTGAACTTTTTCGAGTTTTTGATTCGCTGATGAAAATTTTCATTTTTAGTTCTATCCCAAATGTGTTTTTTTTTAATTTTTGAAATTGCCAACTAACCAAAAAATCAGTTATTTGCCCAGCTGTATATTTAAGTTTTTACTAAAAGTGTTCCTATACATTGATGCCCGCAAAGTATGTACAACGGTCTCCATACTTACTGTAGTTTTACTTTTCCTGCGTCAGATTCCCACTTAGAGCCTGTGGCTATTGAAGTCAATAGCAAAAATTCAACTGACTTTAGAGTGGTAGGATGAAGCCCTTACTCTGGCTGAGTACTACCTTCTCACTGAAATCTCCGTGAAATCAATGAGACTACTTAATGTGATTTAGGTACTACTCAGAGTAAGGAAGGGTGGCAGAACTGGACCTTACTCATGATTTAAATGATTGTAAATGCAAAAGGTGCTAGAGTAAGCCTTGCTGACAAAACCAAAAGCTCAAGAAAAACAGATGAAAAATAAAACCTAAACACAAAAAACATGACATCAGGCAACTGATAAAAGAATATCACTTGGAGAATACAAGACTACAGATACACAGGCTTCAGCTATTGATGGAATCTCATTCCTAGTAACTACAATCCCTGCAGAAACTGATCTGTCACTTTTGTTTGACAGAGCCCCAAAACACTTCCTAACCTGGCTAGTACTGTAGTGTCTGTCTTAATGCTCCACACAACAGTGTTCTGTCTGAGAAGCAGCTGGAGCTGTACTGAGAATACCTACCTGGATAAGTGCTGCTGGCTTCTCCC
Source organism: Emys orbicularis (assembly GCF_028017835.1). Classification (NCBI taxonomy): domain Eukaryota; kingdom Metazoa; phylum Chordata; order Testudines; family Emydidae; genus Emys; species Emys orbicularis. The sequence goes on along the minus strand of NC_088689.1, from coordinate 93,151,734 downwards.
AGTGAGTGCTTAAAACCTAGTGTTTGTAAAGTGCAACTTGGCTATTGACAACTCCAGTAACTAACTGTAAGGATAATTAGGAAAGTTATCAATGGTATTTAATTAGTGTCACTGAATGATATCCATTTATAAACTATTAATTCCAGATTCAAATCTTTTCTGTTCTAAGCATATGGAAATAATGGGTTTCAGTGGGGTAGCCGTGTTAGTCTGTATCAGCAAAAACAACAAGGAGTCCTTGTGGCACCTTAGAGACTAACACATTTATTTGGGCATAAGCTTTCGTGGGCTAAAACCCACTTCATCAGATGTATGGAGTGAAAAAAAAACAGTAAGCAGACTATATATTATAGCACATGAAAAGATGGGAGTTGCCTTACCAAGTGGGGGGTCAGTGCTAAAGAGCCAATTCAATTAAGGTGGAAGTGGCCTACCTTCTTGTCAACTACAGTAACTCCTCACTTAAAGTTGTCCCGCTTAACGTTGTTTCGCTGTTACGTTGCTGATCAATTAGGGAACATACTCATTTAAAGTTGTGCAATGCTCCACTCTTACGTTGTTTGGCTGCCTGCTTTCTCCACAGCTGGCAGCCTCCCTACGCCCCCCTCCCCCACAGTGCCTCCCGCCCGCCGGCAGACTCCGCAGCTCAGCACCTTCCCCCTCCGCCCCCCGCCTCCTGCCCGCGGCAATCAGCTGGCTTGCGGCGTTTTGGAGGCAGGAGGGAGGGGGAAGGAGCGAGGACTCGGCGCGCAGGCTCCCCCTCCCTCCCATGCCTCCCGAACGCGGCAAGCCAGCTGATTGCCCCAGGCAGGAGGGAGGGGGGAGAAGCGAGGACTCAGCGTGCAGGCTCCCCCTCCGTCCTGCCGGCGGCAATCAGCTGGCTTGCGGCGTTTGGGAGGCAGGGGGGAGGCGCGCCGAGTCCTCGCTCCTCCCCCCTCCCTTCTGCCCGGGGCAATCAGCTGGCTTGCCACGTTCGGGAGGCAGAGGAAGCTGCGCGCTGAGTCCTCGCTCCTTCCCCCTCCCTCCTGCTTCCAAAACGCCGCAAACCAGCTGATTGCCCTGGGCAGGAGGGAGGCGGGAGGAGCGAGGACTCGGCGCACTTCCCCCCTCCCTCCCCTGCCTCCTGCCGGCGGCAATCAGCTGGCTTGCGGCGTTTTGGAAGCAGGAGGAAGAGGGAAGAAGCGAGGACTCGGCGTGCCTCCCCCCTCCCTCCCCTACGCAGCAATCAGCTTGCGGCGTTTAGAAGGGAGGGGAGGGAGGGGGGAGGAGCCAGGACGCAGCGAGCGAAGTAAAGGTGGAGGAGGTGGGGAGAAGAGGCGGGTCAAGGGTGGGGGCTTGGGGGAAGGAGTGGAGTGGGTGGGCTGAAGGTTGAACCCCTGCCTCTGGTGTTTGCAGAGTAGGGGAAGCTTCCCTGGAACCTAACCCCCCCCATTTACATTAATTCTTATGGGGAAATTGGATTCACTTAACATCGTTTCACTTAAAGTCGCATTTTTCAGGAACATAACTACAACGTTAAGTGAGGAGTTTCTGTATTGGAAATGGGCCACCTTAATTGCATTGGCCTTGTTAGCACTACAAAAGTAATTTTCCCTCCCTTGGTATTCACCCCTTCTTGTCAACTGTTGAGAATAGGCCACTTCCACCTTAATTGAATTGGCTCGTTAGCACTGACCCCCCACTTGGTAAGGCAACTCCCATCTTTTCATGTGCTATAATATATATATTGCTTACTGTTTTTTTCACTCCATGCATCTGATGAAGTGGGTTTTAGCCCACAAAAGCTTATGTCCAAATAAATTTGTTAGTCTCTAAGGTGCCACAAGGACTCCTCATTGTTTTTATGAAAATAATAGTCTCTCATACTATCAAATTGTGATTACAGCTAGTATAGACAGCTAATGTGGCACAGTGATGTAAAATGTTTAAGCTGCAAACTATGAAATAACACAGATAAAGTGTTAGATCAAATGTCTATTTCATATTACTTTATGTAATAGAGTTACTTATATTAAAACAAATTCTTAATTTTAACAAAATGGTTTTCTTGTTTCATTCTTTGGATTTAGTATCTGACAGATGCCAATAACTAAGGTAATATTTGATATCCTAACAAATTTCAAAAAGAAGCCGATGGGTCACATAATTGTTTTCTTTTCTTTGTATTAAAAAGGGAAATAAGTGCTAGAGGACCTGAATGTTCCAGTGGAGCTGGAACTGAGAAGAGGAGACAGGAAGCACTAGTATATTCGTCAGGAGACGCTTATGATGATATATTTGCCTTGTACCCAATTCACTTCTATTGAGGGCAGAGGTTCCTATCTTGTGGTACATAGAGAGCTGACTAATTATGTGGTGCTCACTCTTTCTTTCCAGCTGAGAAGCAGCAGTAGAGATACAAGGGGAGATTGAAATGAAGAGCAAAATTAGATAGTGTCTTCACTTTTACAAGGATGAAACATCTTATTGAACCAGAATTGTATAATCAGTTTCCCGTGTAAGCAATTGACATAGTTGCCATACAGTTGTTGTCATGAATAGGAAAGGGGGAGGCCCTCAAGACAGCAAATGGTAAGCAAGTTAGCCCACCATCTATTAAGATGTGGACCACAACATGAAAAATTTAAGGAGTTCTGATTTATGGAATAATTCTGTTTTGGAGGGATGGGGATTGAGACAGTCAACTGAACTTCTCAGTTGAAAAATGTTGCACAATACTTCACTTTCAAAAGAATTCAGCTGGAGAAATTTGAAACTATTAGATTTGCTGCTGTAGCTCTGAATGAGGCTGGGATTACATGCCTCTCCAGCTATCAGACAACAACCTCAGCCGACATCTTCTTCTTAAAGCCACAATGGACAGCAACTGAATGTGAAATATGCCAACAGCCCAATCATAAGAATGTAAAGTCTAGAATGTAGGTCTACACAGCAATTAGACATCCATGGCTGGCCCGTGCCATTGACTTAAACAGCCCCTTAGCCCGACCCCAGGAGCCTAAGTGCGGTTTAGACTCTTGGGCTGCAGCCCAAGCTCTGGGACCCTTCCATCTCACAGGGTCCTAGAGCCCAGGCTCCAGCCCAAACATCTACACCACAATTAAACAATACCAAATCAGCTGGCATGCACAAGCTGCATGTTTTTAATTGCAGCGTAGACATAACCTAAAATACTCACAGAGTATTGCTGTTAGCTTTACAGTTGCCACAGCCCATGAGAAAAATAATGTATCCGCATGTTAAAGAGAATGTATGAATGTAAGAAATGTATAGCTTCCTACTAGCCCTCAGTCATTACAGGAGAGAGAGAGTACAGAGGGAAAGCTTCCCTAGTGATACCTTGAGTATCATTATATAGATAACTATTAGCAATCGGAATATTATTCTCCCTCTCTGCCTATTAGCATCACAGAGTCTTAAATATATTGTGCATACAATTTAATATGCCATTTTAGAACAGCAGCTGCTAGGTCCACATCTTTTCCCTTTGCCTGAATCCTTTATTTGTTTAAATAATTATCTACAGCTGTTTAACTCTTCATTTCATTTACCTCCTTTTTGGTGTAGTAGTGTATTCTTATTAATTTCCTTCAAACTAATAGTATATACTCTTTCTACTGCATCTCTTTTATGCGTTTTCTAAAAGAGATTTTGCATTTTATTCTCTCCTATTTCCTTAAAGGCAGCAAGTTATGATACCGTTTTCTCCCTTTAAAGGCAGTACCCTTCCATTATCCCCAGTTTCCAGAAGCATTATAATTATAATTTTTAAAAACGTTCTCAGCCATGATTGTGTGCCTCAGGTTATGTAATGCTGCTATGTTCATGCAAGTCTGAATTTTTAGCAGAACTGCCTCTGCCCTGGTTAAAAATGACATCAATGACACACAAAAAGGCTTCCCAAAAGGTACACTCTTTTATTTTTCTGCACTAACTTACATGTGAGCTGCATGGTACCAAAGACATGGGCCCTCATCAGCTAACCCCCATTCATTCAATTAATAGAGTTCTAGCTGGCAAGTCTCACTCACAATAACTCCATTCAGGAGCTGCATATAGAGTCACAGATTCCAAGACCAGAAGGGCTCATTGTGATCATCTAGTCTGACCTCTTGTATACCATAGGCCATAGAACCTCCCCAAAATAATTCCTAGAGCAGATATTTTAGAAAAACATCCAAACTTGATTTAACGATAGTATGTTGGTGAAGTACAGACTGACAGTGACAATGGGTTCATTTCCTTTATGTCTGACATATAGGGTAGAAGTATATGGGAAATCAGACACACACTGCTGAATCAAGTATAAAATATGTAAATAGCTTTTTTGTTTTCATAAATAAATTTAGTCAGTCAAAGTACATTTTTAGATGCATGAGTTATTGAAATTAAAAATAATTTTAGTCAAAGTTAGTTTTTGGAGGAATGCGTTTTTATTTAAGCTCCAGTTTCGCCAGTGTCATTAAAGTTAAGTTGAATTTTGCAATTAAAACAAGGATTCAATCTTTTTGTTATATATGAAAATGTAGCACATCTTCTACTAAAGTAGAACACATACTCTCTGAATACAGAATGTTTTTTCTGAGAGTATACAGTAAATCCATTAATGGGTTTAGAAGTTAAAAATAATTTAAAATGGGTCCTTTAAGAAATTTAGCATCTGGTCTCAAACCCTTTTCTTCCCTATTATCTCAATAATGGAGTAACACAGACTCTTCAAACTCTTAAGTTGTTAAAATTTACTGAAGTCTTGTATATAAGGGTGTTTTTTTTTAAGGATCAATTACCATTTTATCCCATTATCCTTCACAATAAAAAGTTTCTCTGTCTGCAGTGGTTGAAGAATAATTTTATATAGAAGATTCTATGGAGAACTTCCATTTTGCAAAACAGCTGTCATCTCCCATTGTTCTCAAAGGTTCCAGGGACTTGTGTACATGTTTCATTAGTCCACACTAGAGGGGTGTCAATTCTAGTTCATGCTAGCATGTTGTGCACTAACTGGCCCTTGTGGACCCTGCTGGTATGAATTAAAAGTTCCCTAGCGAGCATAAACATAGTACTGTTTGTAACAGTACTACATCAGCACACACTAGGGAACTTGTAGCGCACGTCAGCAGGGTCCACATAGGCCAGTTAATTTATTACATGCCATTGCAGTCTAGAATTTACACACTATTGGTGTGGAGTAATGCACTGTGTAGACAAGCCTTAAGTGTTTTCCTCTCTGCCTCCTGACAAGAATGGGGCCTACCAACTTCTCTATGGACAGTTTGACTTCCCTCTCCTTGAGAACAATGGGAAACGGTGGCCATTTTGAAAAAAACTGCAGTTCTTAATGAGCTGCTCTGAAGGTGAAAATTTTATGCATCAATCTCTGCTGAAAAATAAACTTTGCCATTATTTTTCATAACTGCAAAATGTCCATGAATCCTAAATATTTATTTTCAAAAGCTACTCATTGCTTTAGCCCAATACAATCAGGAAAACAGGGGATGGGGAAACTGATGCGTGTGTGTGCGTGCGCGCACATTTACATAAAGGAAAACCCAGAAGGTGCAAAAGGGATGGGGAAACAAGATTAGCATGGAAGGTAATATGCAGTGCAAGAGGCAGGAGTTATTTGGCAAGCAGGAGGAAGGGGAAACTGAGCTAGTTGGAAAATATCCCATCCCCGTGATGGAAAATGTTGAAAAAATGGTTTTTCAGCAAAAATTCAAATACTGAAATATTCTGGCCAAACCCCATAATGTATGGTGCCTTATGGGAGTTATTGTTCAGGTGCCTCGTGCTCCCATTCTCCACTACAGGCTGGGCTTCCTGGTTGAATGACATCTCCTATGATGCAACTGCCTCCCATCACCAACAGGAGAGACCAGTGCATCATGGGAGCCAGTTTGTGGTGTATAAAGGTAGATGCACTCCAACAATGGAGTCTAGCCCACAGAGCAGAATGGGGAAATGAGGCAATTGAACTACAGCTCCCAGGAGGCATAGAAGGAGCATATCCAAATTGAAATGTTTTGCTTTTTATATTTCAGTTTTCAGGCTTTCATTTTTTAGTGAAAAATCAAATTCTTCTGTGAAAAGCAAACACTTTTAGTGAAAAATTACATTTAATTGAACAGTCAGTTTCAATGGAAATTTTACAATCAACGCTTCTGCAAATCTAGTTTAATTAGTCAGAATGATCTAGCTGCCGGGTACTACTCCAGAGTAGCATAAATCAGCCAGAATGTAATAGTGAATCTGGCCATAAAAGCTGAAAATTTATTTAAAGGTAGAGAGTAGAATTTTCAAAAAAGTGCGTAAGTGACATAGAAGGCTAATGGAACTTGTGCTCCTAGGTACTTTTGAAAAATCATTCATTAACACTTCATATCTTCAAATCATTCAAATATCACATGCTAACAGTCTCTTTTAGTTTCCTATTTAGTGTTCATGTATTAAATTTTTAATTAAAAACCCAAGGCCATTCCCCAGGCAAAGTCTATTTTAAGAAAGAAGTAACAGAGTACATACCAGTAATTGAGAATAAAATATATTGCAAAGATTTTGTAATTATCCCAAACTTAAGTGTTATTAATCTAAGAAATTTAAACTTATGATTCTTCTTTTGAGAGCTATTCAGTTTTTGTCTGTCCCAGAGTTAGACAGAGACCCACTCGATTTAATGTCTGCGTGAGTCAGCATCTCCCCACAAGTTCCTTGAGTCGGACATTGTATCATATGTACCCATATGCCTTTGTCAACATAACTGGGTTTTTCCCCACCACCAGAGGATTTAAAGTAAGGGCAGGTACTTGCAGAAGAAATGCTTTCTAAGAGTATGTCTACACTTGGAGCTGGGGGTGTGATTTCCAGCTCAAGGAGCCAGGCCCACAGTAGCTCAGATCAAATTCGCATGCTAAAAATAGAATGCAGCCACAGGCAGTGTGATCAGCAGGAGGGACGAGCAACTCCAAGTACGGATGCGTCCAAGACCATGGGCACCAACTCCATGGGTGCTCCGGGGAAAAATTGAGCACCCACGGGGGAAAATTAGTGGGTGCTCTGCACCCACCGGCAGCCAAGCTCCCTTCACCCCCCACTCCACTTCCCCCCCGCAAGCGTGCCTCTTCCCTGCTCCTCCTGCCTACTTCCCAGCGCTTCCCGCCACCAAAAAGCTGTTTGGGGGTGCTTAGGACTTTCCAGGAGGGAGGGGGGAAGAGCGGGGAGACGGCACGCTCAGGGGAGAAGGTGGAGAAGAGGCGGGGCAGGGACTTGAGAGAAGGGGGTGGGAACTTTGGGGAAGGTGTGGAATGGGGGTGGGGCAAGGGCGGGGCAGGAGCAGAGCCAGGGGCCGGTGTGGGGTCAAGCACCCACTGGGAACAGTGAAAGTTGGCGCCTATGTCCAAGACCATAGGCACATACTCAGTGAAGCTAGCCCCTTCTGCTGCTTGAGTTACCTTTGCTATCAGAGCTAGCATGAATGTGTCTCCTCCATCTGGGACTCACACCCTAAAAGCAGGAATGCTAATTCCAATCATCATCCATAAAAAAATTGAAAAATAGAGATCTTTTAAAACTAAACTAGAAAGCCCATGCTCAAATAAGTACTTATAAATACATTTTTAAATGACCCACAGTTTATTCATGCTAATCCTAGCAATTCATTGCCAGACAAAACTGCACCTACAAAAATGGAGGCACAGTCTGAAAATCAGGTTGCCAGATATCAAATAGCAAGTGTTATAAAAACACCTTGAATGCACTGTTGTATGTTATGTAAACATGAAAATAAATTTAATGCAGTAAACCAGTTTATAAAATAGGTCCCTTTCTCCATATTGACTCAATTGTACTCTTCCTTAATATAGGGTTACCATATTTCCACAAGCAAAAAAGAGGACACTGGGGGGGGGGAGGAGCCCCGCTCTAGCCCCGCCCCTGCCCCGCCCCCATCCACTCCTTCCCACTTCCCACCCCCTGATTGCCCCCCTCAGAACCCCCAACCCCCCCGCTCCTTGTCCCCTGACTGCCCCCTCCTGGGACCCCTGCCACTAACTGCCCCCTAGGATCCCACCCCCTATCTAAGCCGCCCTGCTTCTTGTCCCCTGACTGCCCCCTCCTGAGAACCCTCTACGACCCTACCTGTCCCCTGACTGCCCCGACCCTTATCCACACCCCCACCCCATATTCACACCCCCGCCCCCAGACAGACCCCCAGGGACTCCCATCCCTATCCAACTGCTCCCCGCCCCCTGACAGGACCCCCAGAACTCCTGACCCATCCAACCCCCTCTGCTACCTGCCTGCCTCGACCCCTCTCCACACCCCTGCCCCCCTGACAGCCCCCCAGAACCCCAGACCCATCTAACCCCCCCTGCTCCCTGTCCCTGACTGTCTCAACCCCTCTCCACACCCCTGCCCCTTGACAGCCCCCCCAGAATCCCTGACCTATCTAACCCCCCCGCTCCCTGTCCCTGACTGTCCCAACCCCTCTCCACACCCCTGCCCCCCTGACAGCCCCCCCCCAAACTCCCGACCCATCCAACCCCCCTCCCTGTCCCCTGACCAGGGCCGGCTTTAAAGAGCCCAGGAATCGGGCTGCACTCCGGCCGGGGTTGCAGAGCTTGGGGCCGGGCCGGAGGTGCTCGGCCGGCGCGCTCGGCCGGAACCAGGGCCGGCGTTGCTGGGGCCCGAGCCGGGCCGGGGGTGCTCGGCCAGGGCTGCGCCTCCCCGGAGCTCTCCTCCTCGCACCCCCCCCCCCGCCCCAGCTTACCTGCTGCTGCCTCCCGCTTGCCCCTGCTTCTTTTCAGACTTCCCGCAAAGATCTGATTCGCGGGAAGCGGGGGAGGGGGAGGAGCAGGTGGGCGGAGCGTTCAGGGGAGTGGAGGAGGGGGAAGACAGCTGCAGGGCCAGACAGCATGGTAAGGCAGCAGGGGATGGGGGGAGCAGGGAAGGGGCTTTGGGTGCCCAGCGGCGCTTGGCCGCTGCTTTTCTGTCTATAAATAGCCGACCGGGGGAAAATCCCGGACATTTTTAGATTTTTAAAAATCCCCCCCGGACGGCTATTTATAGACCGAAAAGCCGGACATGTCCAGGGAAATCCGGACATATGGTAGCCCTACTTAATACATTTTTACTTGTTCTAAGACAGCACATTTTCACTGCTTTAAGTACTCTCTTGATAATTGCATAATTACACAATTTTGTGGTACTAGCTGTTAAATACAGGGAATATTTTAGCAACACTAATGTGAAAAAATCATGAAATATAGCTACCTAATTTATTAAAGTAAACATGTTTTAAACTTCCACTTGCTTTTGCAATGAGGGAAAGGCAACAGAGTTGGTGAAATAAATATAGCATTTGCCATAATCTGCAACAGAAATACAGGACACTTGCAGCAGAATTTTTCTGAAAAGCAACTCAACCTCAAGAGAGCATTCCAACCAATCAGAGGGATTAAGTAGTCAGCAAGGTATTCATTAAGTACATGTGGCCTTGGAGAATAACTGCAGAGAAGAACCAGCTAGAGCAGGGGTTCTCAAACTGGAGGTCTGGAACCCTCAGGGGGTCGTGAGGTTATTACAGGGGGGGTCACGAGCTGTCAACCTCCACCCCAACCCCGCTTTGTCTCCAGCATTTATAATGGTGTTAAATATATAAAAAAGTGTTTTTTATTTATAAGGGGGGTGTCACACTCAGAGACTTGCTATGTGAAAGGGGTCACCAGTAAAAAAGTTTGAGAGCCACTGAGCTAGAGACTCCTGCCAGTAGGAGCAGAAGCAGCCAAAACAGGGACTTGGGTGTGGGGGAGGGAAAGAGAGGGTAAAATGGGACCCAATCAGCCCACCATTGTGCAGAGGAAACTCACCCACACATAGGGGGCACTAGGATCCCCCATACCTAGTGATGCCTCCATACCTAGCCTCCATGGGGCCTTTGGAAAAAAACTGTAGAGAGGGACCAGCCAGAAACTCCACAGAAAAAGTAGAAACCGCTCAAGTAGGATGTTTAGAGAACTTTCTACAGTTTTGACTAGATTTTCACTGCCCTATCGCTCTTCCCTGCCCTTTCCCCCTTCCTACTTTCCCTTCAGCAAATTCCCTCCTAGGTAAAACCCAGCCATTCTCCCCACAACAAATTGTTTTTGCCACCATCGCATAGTTCGCTCTGCTCGTGTGTTCTACCCCTTCCCCGCACTGCATCTGTCTTGTCTATTTAGACTATAAGCACTTCAGGGTAGGGACCATCTACTAGTCTCTGTTTGTTCAGTGCCTAGCACAATAGGGTCCTAATAAACATAATTATTAGTAATAACAGTCATGTGACTTATGAGACTTATGAGACAGCCAATTTGCTATCACATTTCAGGCACATCTGGCAGTCCCTTGCTATTCCCTTATTAGTGTTTCCTGGAGAAGGAAAAACATCTCACTGTCCCTATAAAAACTACTAAAAGGTCTCTTTCTAAAATATCACATTGTGTTTTGGCACAGGAGGTAGATGGGGGAGCTCTCAGTCTGATGTTTAGTGCTTAGTGTTGGATGAGGGACAGCAAAAGCAAGGGACAGGCAGGCAGGCATACAGACACAAACCAAATCCTTTAACTTAGCCCAGGTTTAGTTTTCTCTGCTTCTCCTCTGTAAGCACCTCAGCTCTGTCTGGGAAGTGCACATGCATATGGTATAGACTCAAATCCTGCTGCCAACACCATGCTGTGCCCTGCTCATTTTTTATCCAAGTGCGCAGCTGAGCGCACCTGCTGCCCTGCACGATCACTGCTGTTGCTGCCGATGCATAATGCTGTTGAGTATCACACTCCTTCACTGGGGGAAGTAATATTAAATATTTTTAACTGGTGGATGTGGAATGCTCTCAGACAGTGACAGCTGGGGAATAGGAGGCTACTGCCTAGCACTGGCTGCTATGGTGAAACTCAGTGAGTTCCCCTAGGGTATTACTGTGCTACAAACCTCCAATACAAACTGTGGCCATCCTACCAAATCTATGCAGGTGCTGAACTCTCCTTCTCATCATAGCTCACACTTTAGTTGATAGCTCATGTCACCTCATTGCCTTGAGTTGGAGTTCACCCCGCCCCACCCCACCCCTGGTGGAATATGCGTCAGTTTTCACCCCAAACCCTGTAGTCTTTAGGAGATCCACAGTGGGTCCTGATGCTTCTGGCAGCTGTGGGAGCTCTGAGCCAGGAGCTATGAATTTTCCTGAGAAACTAAATGCTGCTGCTGAAAAGCATCTCTCACATCTCTGTAGCCAGATTTTCTAGCTTCCATGCAAAGAAAATTCTACAGTACGGAAAACAACTTCCTACTAGAGCCGCTTTTGACTGATAGCTACTGTTAAACTGTCTCAGTAAACATTAGAACAATAAAAATGCTCACAGGGTCACCTGGGGATTTTAGCAATTCCTGTTCCAATCTTACACATGTGCTCTCTGTTTTACATTTTGTAAGGTGTCTAACTGGCTACCAGAGAAACCTATAAATAAACTAACAAACTGAAGATGCCTCCTAAAGAGAGCTCTGGAATAGGCTTCCAAGGGAAGTTGTGAAATCCCCATCATTGGAAGTTTTTAAAAACAGCTTGGGCAAACACCTGTCAGGGATGGTCCCGCCACAGCACAGGGGGCTGGACTTAATGACTTCTCAAAGTCACTACCAGCCCTATATTTCCATGATTCTAAGACTTAACTTTCAATTATGCTTCAAGCTGGTACAAATTTGCTGAAGTTACATAAGAGTCATGCACAGCTCTTCTCTTTATTAGGGTCTAATCACATAAAGTGTGAACTTGAGTATTCTTAAACTGTCTTATAATAACAAATGAACTTTAAAGATTTGAGCTTATTTTAAAACAAGGTGTAAATATTCAGTATGTGAATTTGAAATGAGGCCATTGTTTGAACTCGTTTTGTTACACACATGGTAGCTCTGCAGTAGGAAACATTAAATCAGGCTTTGGCTACACTAAATTATTTTCTTAACATTTCCTACTCCTGCACTGGTGGTATTAGGGGTTGGAGAGAGATGGAGACAAAAGCCCAGTGACCAATGACAGTTTAATCACCATTATCTAGACCTGCTCTGAACAGAGTCAGGACACTTTAAAATGGCCTGTTTTAGTACTTCCACATTACAAGCACCAGTGAAGCTGCACTGGTGGTAGCAATGGTGAGTAATTTGGGAGGGGACAGGCTGGTGTAGACCTTCCCACATAGGTCCAGGTACATTGCACTGTTTCCCAGTGTCTTTTTCAAATATAGACAAGTAACCAAAACATACAGATAATAAGCAATAAAAAGAGGTAAACAATTCTGTGTAGGACTAATTACAGTATCCCCTGCTGTAATTACTTTCTTCAACATTAGCTTCTCTGGTTCTTTTTATTTTTTTATAAGCCTCCCCGCATATTCTTTAGATCTTTGTAGAAGCCTATAGAAAAAGTGCCTGATTTGCAATTGGATCCTCTAGGACAGTGATTCTCAAACTTTTTTTTCACGGACCACTTGAAAATTGCTGAGGGTCTTGGTGAACCACTTAATGATCTTTCTAAATGTTGTTTGTACTGTTAGCTAACTATTGTAAAGCACTTTGGATAAAAGTGTTATATAAAAAAAAAGTAATAATTATTTTTTTTGTTCTACAAATAAAAGCATACAACTCATATTTTAATATCACTAGTCTTACCTTTCTAATGCAATGGATGTGCCCTCTCTCCCCTGCCGCGGCAGCCCCAGAGCTGGAGCTGGGAAGGAGGGCCATGTCTCCCCAGCAGCCACAGGCCTGGAGCTGGGGAAAGTCACCTCTTTCTCTGGCTGCCGCAGCCCTGCACATCCCTAATTCCCCCCCACCCCCTCTTCTCACCCCACTGTCCCCTCCCACCTAGGGGTCCTCACCAAACTCTGAAGGCAGCAGCGCAGAAGTAAGGATGGCATGGTATAGTATTGCAACCCTTACTTCTGCGCTGCTGCTGGTGGGGCACTGCCTTCAGAGCTGGGCACCTGGTCAACAGCCACTGGTCTCCAGCCACCCAGTTCTGAAGGCAGCATAGAAGTAAGGGTGGCAATATCGCAACGCCACTACAGTAACCTTGTGACTCCCCCCACAACCCTCTTCTGGGTTGGGACCCCCAGTTTGAGAAACACTGGTCTCCGCCATGAAATCCATATAGTACAGGGTAACAATACACAAAAGACCAGATTTCATGGGGGAGACCAGATTTTACGGTCCGTGACGCGTTTTTCATGGCCATGAATTTGGTAGGGCCCTAGTCATTATGATTTCACTTGTGAATGAAGCAGCTGACTGGCAAGAGAAAAGCTTCTCTTTTCCATGCAAACCTCCTGGACATTTAGAACCAACAGGAGAGGGTCTGATGAAAAATGCATGATTTACATTACATTAACTGTACGGTTATGTAATGTGTTGAGTTTGCCCAGTGGGGAATCCCTCTCATTGAGGTATAGTTGAACTTCAAAATCTAGAATTAAATGAAATGCTTCTCAATTAATTATAATTAACAAATCCAGTTTCCTGATGTCTGTAGAACATGTCTGGATTTCCTACATTAAATTCATCACTTCTCTTCCTTTTTAGTATTTAAAAAAAAAAAAATCTAAAAGATGACTTGGTAGGACTGTGATCATTAGTGTGTGTTCTAGAGAAATGGATAGAGTAGTTTGATCAGATGTATGTTTTTTAATAGCTTGTCTTTGTCCTGATTATTGAAAATATGAGGTAATGGATTATGCAGCTAGCCATTTATTATACACGAGAAATGGTGAGTGGATGTGTTAAAAATACAAATAAGAGGAAACTTTCTAGCAAAATCAGCTGAATATAAAGTAGTGAAATGGTCAGAAAGTCTGTCATACAGCTATGAAACATCTTCAATATTTTTTTTATAAAAATAGAAAAAAATATTAATTCCTACTTTTTTCCCTCTACATTTATGTTGTATGTTCCTATAAATATGAGTGTAGATTAGCTGTAAAATACATATACTTAGTTCAACAAACAAAGAAAGATATGCAATAAAAAGCAACCTGAGTAAAATCACTGACAAGGATTATATTTATCTATATATTAATCCTGTTTTATATAATGTTGCCTTTTAGTTTCAGTTATGGTTGCGTCATAATTTCAGTTATTGCACCCACAGTAAAGCCCAGCTTTTCAAAGGCCTCCTAAAAATACATGTTCGTTATCTGGCATTTAATTCTTTTGCACATGCCAATACTTTCATTAGTGTACTTATCACACATTTAATGTGTGCACATATAATAGGCACATTTTCCCCCTTAAATTGGCACCTTAAACATGTGATTCTCCAATACCTTATAAAATCAATAATGCAAATTCAATCTTATACCATTCAAATATACTAAGGAACACAGAGATAAGATCGAGTCTCCAGCCCAACAGCTTGCTTGTGGTTCTCCCATATTACAGACATAATACAGAGGGGTCTTATAAAAATAAATGACATTACCTATCCTAGCATATACTACTGTTGAAGTAGTTAGGGGAAATGGCCTGAGCTAGGTATAAGGCATGTGCCTATGTTTCTTGCTTTTGCTGACTTGAACCAGACTCCAACAATATTTTTGGGAGATGGGGCATGCTTTCTGATATACAAATAGCACAGTATGGAAAAAACATGCAGTGCTTTTTTTTCTTTCCCTTTATGGTTAGAATTTGTATACTGCAGAAGGCTTCATGAAGCATAAAGTACTGTAGATTTAGCCTTTTAATCAAACAGTAGCTTTTTACTGTAGATCACTTTCTTACATTCCTTTTGAAATCTAATATCACTGATATTCAGATGTCAAACAGGCCTACCTCGACCCAGAACTGAACCATTTACGGACTAAACAAACAAGTAATCATCTTAAGTGAATCTGTCTCTTGGAAAAGAGACAGCAAAATTAGATAAAAGCTTTGTTTTTGCTGCTAAGGCAAAATTCCATCGTGGCTTCATAAATGAATTTCTACAACAAATATGAACAAATGGCACCACTTATTTTTATGTGGTTTACTCCAACGGTACTTAGGAATCAAAAACAAGTAATTCAGTTAATAGAAGGATGACATTTTCCCACTGATATAAGTAACAAAAAGATATGCCTTTTGTAAATTCACCACAGTACACTCTAAAGTATTTTTACAGATCAAGGAGGCATTAAAACTCTAAGCCAATTATTATTCAGTTAATCAATAACGGCACTTAGCAACTGCCATTCTTTTGCACCAACACCCTTATCATATGCAGTTATATAGTGAAATATTTTAGAAATTTGGAATAAAATGCTCTGAATATATTTTACTATGAAAATAAGTTACTGGCTTTGCCTTGATGTTTATTTTTAATAAACCTCTAATCTCTGCCTTGGAATTAGAAGAAGGAAACTATTGGCCTAGCCAGCAAGAAAGCACTAATTATATTGATATTACTTCCCAATTCAAATATTATTTTTGCATCACTGAAAATATATTGCACATAACATATTTACATTTCATACAAGAAAGTCAAAGAAATATTCTATAAAAATGTATTTGGGGGAAAATGTAAATAAATCCATTGATCAGGACATGCAGGTGAATGAAAACAGCCAGAGGGATGGATTTAAGTGGCAGGCCACAACTTTATACACTTAAAAATTGAGAGTATTATCCAGAGCTATCTGCACTGTCTCATGCAACTCTCATCTACCAGGCTTTAAACGGGTCTAGTGTGGAAGTTAGAGGTCTCCCACCATACAATCCATAACTTGGGGTGGCCTCTCCTCAGCCTACCCCATAGGATTCAGTTCACTCTTCTGAAATTTCTCCTCTCCACCCTTCGTGAGGGGGGCAGAGGGTACCAATAGGGGGACCTCAATCTGCAAAGACCTCAAGTCTCCCCTTCTCCCAGAGCCACATGCTCTACCAGCTACAGAAAGAGATAGGCTCCAGAAGACCCAGGTAAAGGTTTAATTTAATGAGAGGGGAAGAGCAAGAGACCAAATAGCTCCACTTTCTCACTGTCTAGTTAATGAGAGGCAGAGAACCCTTGGAGGAGGAGGAGCCCATCCCTGCATTCTCCCACATCTCTCTTTCTGGGCTGTCCACCACAGTGCAGGTCCAATCAACTTCCTCTCCTCACCCTCACCACTGAGATGAGTGGGTGGCTGCATGTGCACTCTGGAACATGTCCTAAACTAAACTTGCTTAACTTTAACAGGTAGCTGCATGGGAAATGTCAGATATAACTAATATATCCTTTTAAAAAGAATATGCAGCTGTGATTAACCATCACAAAAAATAATACCCTAGGAAAAGCAACTTTAGGGTTGATCCTTCAAGGCGCTTGGAGCCTTCACTCCCCAAAGTTATCAATACCTTGCAGGGTCAGACATTTTACTTTCAACAAAGCAATTCCATTTTAAGACTTAACCAGCAGGGGAGATTCCAATGTATGGTCTGTACCACAACTTTGTCTAGCAAGTCTGTGAATCCCCATCTCCTATACCAGGGGTCGGCAACCCACGGCATGCGTGCCAAAGGTAGCACGCGAGCTGATTTCTGATGGCACGCGGCGGCGGGCTGAGCCGCTCAGTCCACCGCCGCTCTGGGATTCCCACTGCTAGCCCCTTGCCAGCCGGGGTCCCGCCACCGGCCCCACTCAGCGCCCGCTGCTGGCCTGGGTGAAGGAACCCCAGGCTGGCAGCGGGCTGAGACCCCGGCTGGCAGGAGCCAGCAGCCAAAACCCCAGAGCGGCAGTGGGCTGAGCTGGCTCCTGCCAGCCGGGGTCCCGCCTCCGGTCCTGCTCAGCCCTACCAGCCGCCAGCTCCACTCACCTCAGCTGCCGATCTGGGGTTCCAGCCGCTGACCTCCTGCCAGCCGGGTCGGGATCTCCAGCCTTGCTCAGCCTCCTTTCCGGCCTGGAGTCCCAGCAGGCCACCCTGGGCTCTGTTCCTGGCCTTGGATCAGTGCTCTGCAGCCTCCCCGCTGTGGCCCACTGTCCCCAGCCTGGGACAGTGAGGGTTGCACACAAGGCAAGAGGGGGTGCAGCTCAGCACCCCCATTTTAAAATTGTTTATATCAGACCACACTGCGTTTGACCTTGTGCCTGCTTCTATCGCCATTTTTTTCCCCACTGAGAGTTGAAGGGAACATTTGACAAAATGGCAGCTCCTAAGAAAGCGAAGCTAGATGTCCGATCATTTCAGCCTGCTTGGACAGACGCATTTGGATTTATTGAAAAGAAGGACAATGCTATTTGTGCTTTCTGTTATGAAAGTGTTGTTTGTCGCACATCAAGTGTTCGACAACGTTTTGAAACGAAGCACGAGAAAACCTTTCTTGACGAAGCAGACAAGACTGAATTGATCAAAAAGGCAGTAGCAGTCTATGAGAAGCAAAGCAGTGTTTTTAAAAGCTTAAGTGTAAGTAAAAATCAAGCTACAGAAGGAAGTTACAAGATTGCACAGTGCATTACAAAAAACAGAAAGCCATTTACAGACGAGGAATATATAAAAGAAGTTTTTCTCAGCAGTTCGGAGATTTTGTTCAATGATTTGCCAAATATAGATATAATCATATCTAGAATAAAAGAACTGCCCATCTCTGCCATAACAGTTGAGAGACGCATAAGTGAAATGGCAGAAAACATTAAGGAAAAGCAGATGACTGCATTGAAAGACACAGCAGTGTTTAGTGTTGCAGTTGATGAGAGCGTGGATATAAACGACGTTCCACGTTTGGCAGTTGTTGCAAGATATTGTGCTTCCGATGAAATCCAAGAGGAACTTTGTTGCCTAAAACCCCTGCATGGCACAACAAAGGGGGAAGATATACTGGAAAGTTTTGTAAACCATTTTGAAGAACGAGGAGTTGACATCAGAAAAATATTTTGTGTGACAACAGATGGTGCTCCTGCCATGGTCGGAAAACAGAAGGGATTTGTAAAGTTACTTGAAGATCAAATTGGCCGCCCGACAGTCAAATTTCACTGTATCATCCATCAAGAAAACCCGTGTGCTAAAATTTCTAATTCAGAGCTTAATAATGCGATGAATACAGTGGTGCGAATTGTGAATTTCCCTGTTGCTCGATCTGCTTTGACTCACAGACAATTTCAAGCACAGCTAGAAAAGATGGACAGTGCTTATAATGACATCCCACTTCACAGCAACATTCGGTGGCTAAGTCTTGGCAAGGTTTTGGTGCGCTTTGTAAACTGTTTTGATGGAATCAAGGCCTTTTTGTTGGAAAAAGAACAAAACTACCCCGAACTGGTTGATGACAAATGGCTGTGTAAGCTCACGTTTCTAACTGATATCACCGCTCACCTAAATGAACTCAACCTCTGTCTCCAAGGTGCATGGCAAACAGTTCTGGATCTTTATGAAGCCTGGAAAGCATTTGTTGTGAAACTAGCAGTTTTTTCCAGGAATATTCAAACTTCTACTTTCCGCTACTTCCAACTCATAAAAGAGCTATTGACATGTTGCACTGTCAATGTCGATGAGATTGGAAAGTACATGCAAGAACTGGAATCAGAATTTTCTGACAGATTTCAAGATTTCCAGCGATTTGGCCCAATGCTTTCTTTTCTAATTAAACCTGAAAAGTTCAATGAAAGCGACTTGGATTTGTCTGTATTTCAGTGGATGGGTGTTGAAGATTTTGAAATGCAACTCATTCAGTTAAAAAGCTCAGAATTGTGGACATCAAAGTTTGTGGATCTGTGGAGCGCACTTGAAGCTACCGAGAGAGATCATGGGGCCTCTATTCTGACCTGCTGGACGTCCCTGCCAGTGAAATTTAACTGTTTGAAGAAAATTGTATTTGCAATGCTTTCAGCATTTGAATCCACATACCTGTGTGAACAAGTATTTTCACACATGAAATCTGTCCTCTGTCCCTCTCGGAGCTGGTTAACAACTGATCACTCAGAAGCCTGTGTGCAGCTTAAAGTATCCAAATATGTGCCAGACATTGGAAAACTCAGCAAGGAAAAGCAAGGGCAAGGATCACACTAAACTGATAAGATCTGCATTTTAATTTAATTTTAAATAAAGCTTCTGAAACATTTTGAAAACCTTGTTTACTTTACATATAACAGTAGTTTGGTTATATAATATATAGACTTATAGAGAGACCTTCTAAAAACGTTAAAATGTATTACTGGCACGCGAAGCCTTAAATTAGAGTGTATAAATGAAGACTTCTGAAAGGTTGCCGACCCCTGTCCTACACTGTAGGTGTGTGTGTGTGTCTCTCTCTCTCTCTCTCTCACTCACACACACACACACACACACACACACACACATACATATATTTCCTGTGTTGGCCTCATTTTCATGTTTTTTCATTTTATTAGTTAAGATTTTTGCTACCCTCAATATCCCATGATCCATTTCAAATTCCTTTTCCTCTAGCTATTTTGCACATATGTGGCTTGTTCCAGATCCCAGTGAACTTGATGGCAAAACTCCCATTTGACTATTATAGGAGGTAGATCAAGCCCAGAGGAAAAACTGAAATATTTAATAAAACATTGCTGACTCCTGAATGACTCTGATGGAGATGTCATGTAGGTCAGAAATAGTAGATATTGATTTACATAGACGACACAGATCCTACACCATTTTGATGTAGAGTAAAGAGCATGATCAAAGAGCCAGAGGGGAGACACTATGCCTACAATACAAACTCAAATGTGTTGAAACAGATGAGGAAAACAGGTTAGCATATTTACATTTGCAGTATTTTGGCTCTTCTCACTTGTTAATTTGTTGTAAGATTTTTGACCTGAAACTGTTTGTCAGCCTATAGCCCTTAATGATTAACAAAGAATTCATAAAATATGTGGTATACACAAATATTTATATATATAAAAAACTTTGTGAATACCACATATTTTATGAATTCTTTGTTATATATATATATATGAAACTGTTTTTGAGAAATAAATGTTTTTTCAATAGGCTGGCATGACAGATGGGACAGCTCTACTCATGAAGCTAACGTATCACCTGACCTGATTTACTGTCGGCAAAAGCTTTGAAGCAGAATGTTTGCTACACACTCCTCCCTATCTATCTTCAGAGTCACAGGTAGAAAATCACCTTAATCTCCAATTGGCAACATGCCACCCAAATAATAGCCCTAGATTTCTGATTTAAAATTAGCACAACTGCTGATCTGTCACCCCATATTAAGTCACATCACATACTGATGTTACTCCATATTGCAGCTTAAATCAGCTTTACATAATGTGGCACTGGGGATAAGAGAGTTGCTTTAAAGCTGCTGCATCATGCAGCAGGTTCACACTTAGAACCTGGCAGTATCACACATAGCTGCAATCACTGAAAAAATAGTGAAAGGAACAAGTGGGACCATTTTATTCAACAGAAAAAAATGACAAAATCGTGAGAGATGTACGATTATCAGAAAGGGCTGGTGCTATGAAAATGTCTAATCTCATCATCAAAGCACATTTAATCCTATCCATTAAAATAAAGAATTTATTACACTTGGTTATTTTTATTCCATCACTTTGCTGCAGTATCTTTTCTTCCTCTTACAGGCTCTGCCAGGTGCAGCACTATGGGAGTCAGCCAGCACTAACAGGAGATAGATATGGAAGGAAAGAGAAAATGGTTTGGATCAGGAGGCATTAAACAAAGAAGATTATCGAGAGAATGGTGTGTTTTAGGGGAACAGGAAAAGTCATTTCATTTTTAGCCTCCAGTCATAGGGCAGTCAAAGTTGTGGCTGGGGCGGGAGGGTGTGGAGAGAATTACCAGAGGGAATAAAATTCAGGGGTGGGGGAGAAAGAATACTTGCAAATAAGGCACATCCTTTCTGCAGGAGAGCTGCACTGCCATGATAACTTGTATTTCCTTGGTCTCCTGCTTATATATAAATTAGCCTATAGAGATTAATGTTAGCATGCAATAATAAATGTATATTGTTTTGTTTTCCCTCTCCTGCAACTGAATATTCATAGTGATCTGGGGAGATGCTATTCTACCAATGATCCACCCTCAATAATACTTCAAACTAAGGCTATGTATACACTAGCACTTTTGTCAGTAAAACTTATGTCAGTTAGGGGTGTGAAAAAAACACCTCCCTGACCAACAAGTCTCACTGACAAAAATGCTAGCATGGACAGTGCTATGTCGGTGGGAGATGCTCTCCTGCTGACATAGCTATCGCCGCTTGTTGGGGGTGGTTTAATTATGCCAGCAGGAGAGCTCTGCCAGGGTAGAGCAGCTATATGGGGGACCTTACATGGCACAGCTGTATCATAGAATATCTGGGTTGGAAGGAACTTCAGGAGGTCAACTAGTCCAACGCCCTGCTCAAAGCAGGACCAATCCCCAGACAGATTTTTGCCCCAGATCCCTAAGTGGCCCCCTCAAGGATTGAACTCACAACCCTGGGTTTAGCAGGCCAATGCGCAAACCACTGAGCTATCTCCAGTATCAGTACAGCTGTGCCGCTGTAAGGACTGTAGTGTAGACATGGCCTTATTAAATGGGATCAGGGAGAGAAAAATAATTAATGGCAGTTTAACAACATAAAAACCCTTCTAATGAACTCTCACTGTAATAATTTCTGGTGGGAGGAACTGGCTGTGGCTCTATGCAAAATGGAAGTGGTAGACCGATGAATAATGGAGAACTGTTTTAATGACAATAGTATTAGGAGCTCTACCTCAGGTTTTGCCCCTTAGGAGAAAGTGTTCTCTCTCTGCACAATGAATACAATATTTGAACCGAAGAACAAATGGCAGGCCCTCATTAGGGACATGGGCACGAGAACAGGCAACCTATTGTGAGCCATTCTATAACTCTGCATGAGGCTCAGTGCTACATTTACTTTATATTCTTCTTTAGATTTCATCTCTAATTAGGTTAACTGGATTTGTTATATATGTGTTCTTTGCAATGAATGTGTGTGTGTGTGTGTGTGTGTGTGTGTGTGTACATAACTGACCTACGGTCTTCTTCCTATCTCTTTTCATGGACACCAAGCCTTCCCCCATCTAACTGCAGCCAACATCTAGCCATAGACTATTGGAAAGAGGCACCTCTTTGTGCCCCATTCTATTGACCCTACTTTGGGAAAAGGGTTGTTAAAGCAGTTTTACTTACTAGCTATAATTTAGCATATGTAGGTCCAGACACAAGAGAGCACTTAAGCAATGGCTTACGTGCTTTCCTGAATCAGGGCCATATCGCATAAAAGGCAAATTAACATTTCCTGTTAAACATGGGCTCTGAAATACCACAGCAATTCCTCTCTCCTATTGAGGTCCCCAAACAGGATACTTAAGAATTTGCAAATGCAGTGTTTCTATACTGGCCCTGTGAAAAATGCTAATAATGAAACAATTAATGTGTTAGGTAATGCAGCCCCATATTTATTCCACAGCCTGAAGAAAGTCTTGCAGCTAAAGACCTGGCTTTAACCTTATCTACTGGTGGCATGTGCTTTCACAATCTGTTTGATTTGCAGCCAGCTCACACTGTATATATTAATTCAGTTTCTGACTTTTACTACATATGGTGGATATCACTAAAATGCAAGCCTTTACCTGAGATGCCACTGTATTTCTTAATGCAAGGTGATTCTGACAAATCTCAGAATCTGCTAGTAAATTCTGGACATTTTAACAGTAAGCTCTGTAACTCTACAACACAGAATGTCTCTCTCATCTCTCATTCCTTATACCAAAATCTCTACGTTCAAATAATAATGAGGAAGCCTGGTGGAAGAAAGAACACAATACTTTTTTTTACCATGTCCACAGTGAAAAGAATTTTAAAACTTGCATATAAAAGCTATGCAATTTTTATTTCCATGATTTTAGCCCTGCTACCTAAGCAAAGGGAGTTGTTTCTTTATCCACCCAAAATAAGTCTGTAGACAAGGGTATACAAGCAATATATTTGAATTTCCCCATCAAGCTATAGGTCACATATGATAAATGTTGCATTTTTGGGGGAGGAGGGGAGAGGCATTAAAATTATTGTCAGTGAAAACACTCAGAGTCTGTAAAACTCATATAATTTATTATTTCACATTGGAAAATGGTTCTTGTTATTCTTTAAATATTTGCTGCCTCATAAGACATTCTTTTCTAACACTACATTTGGCATTTGCTTAAATGTTCATAGTTTGTTTAATATACTGATTTAATTATTGTATATAGTGTCTAAAATATTAATTGCAACATTCATGGATGCAGGTAGCTACTTAGGAAGGTACATTTTTCTGACCCTTAGTTTACGGTAACTGTTAATGCATTTTACAGTAGTTGTAATGTTTTATCTACTGTTTTGCTGTAAAAGTTGTACTCCTTAAGAAACACAGTTAATAATTTTGATCTCCCTTGCATCTATTACAAATTTGAATAATAAAAGTTGTGTTTATATATCTTCATGAGACCTACTCTGTAATACGAGCATAATTAATAAGTTAAATAATGTAGCAGAAGTTTACTCTATGGCCTAAAAACCACTCAGAATTGGTTTTCAACTTGGTTTTCTTATCCCACTATACAATTTAACAACAATCAGAATTTGTTTGATTTCCAGCCAGCACACTGAACTGGTTCACAGATCTAGGATGGAATTTCTGAACAAAATGAGAAAGACGCAGATCACCCCAGAACAAACCAATAGCTTGGTGGGTAGGGCACTCACCTGGGAGAGGGTAGACTGCCTACTGGGTCCAATTTTAAGAAGGATTGGATTAATTACACGCCTAGCATTATCCATTCACCACCATATGTCAACCTTGTGGTTAGTGGTCTAGACAGCTGCATATTGAATCATAGGTTCCATTATACTTTTAATACATTTTAAGTTTCCAACTATACCTACAAAAGTTCATTGTGGCTCAGCCTATTTACCAACAAAGCTTAACGTGAGTTCAGTAATATGTTTTAATCAATCATTTCATTTTGCCCTTTGCAGTTGGAACATCCTACACATCTGCAAAAACAGGTCATACCCTAGATATAGCTTTTGCTTCATAAGCAATATGAAATTTTATCTGCTAATGATTTTCCATTTTTTCTCTTAGCATAATTTATCCAAATGTAAGCGGGGGAATGGTCCCGCTATTGTGGGGAACTTTCCTGGCTTCTGCACTACCCCGGTGAAATGGGCTAGCGAAAGGATCTGAGTCCTCGCTCCCACTTCCTTTACCCAGATGTCTTCCTGCCCTTGAGGGCTCCCCTTCCACTCTCCTGTCTGGCAGAGTCCTCGTAACCCCAACAAGGCTTGGCCCAGGATTCCTGGGGGGCTCAACCCCCAACCCTGCTGTGGTCACCTAGGACAGGGGCTAGGGTGTCCCCACTCCGGGGTACTCTCTCTGCACTGGGCACCTCCCTGATCCACTGATTATTCCATACAATTTAAAACAAATACAAGTTGTTTAATTAACAATTAATCTAAAGAAAAGAATAAGGAAAAATGGGAGAGGTTAAAGGAAAACACATCACTCCGCTCTGTGGCAGGGAACATCACAAACAGTGTCTCTGGACATCAGGGCACTTCGCAGTCTGTTCCTTGTAGGTCCCAGATTTCCTTCTCAGGCCCTGGCTGTGCTGCAGGTATGCTGCGGGTTGGACACTTGCAATGGTGGTGGCCACACACCTCCGGGCTTTGAGTGGTGGGACCCTTCTTCCCAGCGTCAGCCCCCCGTCAGGTTAAGGTCCCCCTCCCGGTCTGGCCTGCAAGGGCCCTTGTCTGGAGGTGTCTTTCTGTGCTGGGCCCTTTGCCCAAGGTCCCCCCTTGGCTGGCCCCACTTGCTCACCACACCTGGCTCTGTGGCTGCAGCTCTGCTCCCAGCACAGGATCTGCTCTCCCTGGGCTGCGTCTCTGGCTCTGTGGCTGCGCCTCTGGATCTGGCACGGTTCTGCTCTCCAGCTCAGCTTGGGCCCCTGCTTTCTCCTTAGCTCGGCCCCACTCAGTCTGACCCAGGCAATTCCAACTCACACGGAGGACGGGACTCACCCTGGCCTCCTGTCATGCTGATTAGCCTGCCCGCCCTGTCAATCAGGCTGACCTGGAGCATTGGCCTCTCGCCATTGTTCCTGGGGACTGTCAGTCTCAGGGTCCTGATTTCCCATCGACCCCTCCCCTTTTAGTGCTGGGAGCTAGCCAACCAAAACACCCCCACTGAATGTTAGTAAGGGGCAACAGTCCCCTTACACAAAGCTTTATAGTAGGCTGGTTTTTATCCTAACAGTCACATGCACCTTTTAGTTCCACTCAATATAGCCATGAGGGATGCTTGGAACTCTAGGTCTACATGGCCCCACCGCTTCACAGGGATTTAAAACATAAAAATAAAATAAGTCTGTTAATGCCTTTAAAGCCACTGCATAAAGGCATATTATGATATTCCAACTTTGATGGTTCATGATGTCTCCAATTAAAACTATTTTCATCAGTTTTGCTATTTCTACCATGTATTCTGCCCTCTTCCTTCTTTGTGTTTTGAGGGCAATCCAAGCCAGCATTACAGGTGCGAGTATGAGAGCTCCTCAGTTTGACGTCTTTGTTACAAAGTTCATAAAAGGTTGACCAGATCAATCATTGACACTCTCTCTCTCTATATATATATACTATTATATATATATATAATAGTAAAAAATATGCAGTCCCACCCGAACAAAAAAGATCTCAGTAAGGCTCTGATGAAATTAATAAGAGATGGTTTCTGAATTCATATTCTTGCATATTAAAACATATCTCAATCCTCATAAATTTCTGTGGCACAGAGTTTTACAAACCACATGATTTCTGCAAATGTCACAGCAAAACCCCTACACAAGATTTTGAAAGTGTCAGAGTAAATATCTAATTTTATCAATTCTATAATTTTTAATATAGAGCTGCCAGAGCTGTGAGTAAGCAATGACTAAGTCTCTATTTTATTAGGATCAAGCACTAAGCAGTATTAGTTTTAGAAACAGACTGTAAGGAACCTTCCACTGCAGAAAAACACTTTTCTACTAATAATGCCCCAGCCACTCAACACAGGTCAAGAGTCATAGAGTGCCATATTTTTTCAGACTTCTATTTTATTAAACATTTACTCATGCTCTGTATTTCAAGTTTTAAGCTGTGTAAATACAGCGTAGAAAAGGTTGATCAAAATAAAGACATTCAGTACTTTTTTCTCAGTAAGAACAAATATTCATGATGACTAAAATATATTAGTAATTTGATATCGTATTCTAAAAGGAAGAATTAATCCGGATCCAGTAGAAGTATTTATAAATACTACTTGTGTATGTGGATATCTCTATGGACATACATGCACACAGTACACATTTATATAATGTATTTTGAAACCTGGAAAAATAAAAATCCCCTAGGAAAATAGCAGTGCTGAGCAAGTCTGGTATTCTGATCTCAAATATTTTTTCTCATATTCTATTTAATGCACAGCAGAGATTAAACATATTAGGAATTGCATCTCTCTCTAACTCTTGTTGAATTGCAGTAAATTTATGCAGTCTGCTATCCTAGGAGCACAGGATTTATTTTTGCCATCTAATTATTGGTATGGAGGACTGCAACATGACGGAGGTAGTTTGATTTGTCAGTCATGGCCAAATAAATGAATTCTCTCAGCTCTCTTCTGGACTTTCTGTGCAGGGCTGTTACTATACATATATAATACTTCACTCCCTACAGAAATTCCTCTGAATTGCTGTGAGGTTATTCTGCCTTCTCATGAAACAAAAAGGGGATCAGATTGCAGAACAGGCTGCATGGTCTTCCTCAGGAGAATGGCAGACTATTAAATCCTGATTGAAGGGTTTTTGTTTGTTTGTTTGTTTTGTCTTTTTTACTTAATCTATATTAGAAATCTGTTTATTTTCAGTCATGAGGAAGGGAACTTGCAGCAAAAAGGAGGATACTCACTAACTGTCTTGATTTGACTAAGACTGTCCTTTTTTTTCTGTCCCATATTCCACTGAGCTGCCTCTTTCCTGGGAGACAGAACTGAGAAGGACCCCTGGCCTAACATTAGCAGGACTAGCTCTTGTAATTGCCCTTCAGAGGCTGCTTCTCTTACCTGTTCTCCCTGCTCTGTGCCTCCATCCATCAGCACAGAAGGGATCCGATACGTGGGAAGCAGTTAAAGCTCCTCACAGACCAGCAGGGGGTAGTCACAGGAGGGGGCAAAGAGGAAGGAAAAGAATTCAGAGACCCAAGGGGGAGAACTTAAGGGAAGAAAGAAGATGAAAATGGAGAACTTGGAAGGGTATTAACCAGAAAGCACACACCACCTTCTGTTGGCTGAAGCCCTAGTGCCTACAAGCCTTCATTTTATCTGGAAATGTGCTACACTGAATTATTTTCAAATTAATATTAACAGCTACTGGGAGAAGGAAAGAGAGTTTCCAACCATCCCATTTCCCCTATTCCCCAGGGATTGTTATTCCAAATAGTGATGTTCCTGCCACTCTTCGTAGCTTGGCTCTGTATATTCAACGGGCATAGATTTCCTGTGGGCTCCTCTCTGTCTGAATAGGGGCTAAGAGGCTATGTCCAATACCCTTTTTTAAAAGAGGATTCCCCTGCTTTTCTTCACTATCCCACAATTATTCTAACATAACTGGGGAGGAAGGATGACCTTGTAGCTAAAGCACAAGATTTGGAGTCAAACTTCTATTCCTCGCTACACTGGAGACCAGGGGCGGCTCTATGTTTTTTGCCGCCCCAAGCACGGCAGTCAGGCGGCCTTCGGAGGCATGCCTGTGGGCGGTCCCACGATCCCGCGTGGATTCAGCGGCGATCTGCCGGTCCTGCGTACCCACTGCCAAACGGCCGCCAAAACCGCGGGACCGGCGGACCTCCCGCAGGCACGCTGCCGAAGGCCGCCCGACTGCCGCCCTCACAGCGATCGGCAGGCCGCCTCTCCTCGGCTTGCCGCCCCAGGCACACGCTTGCTGCACTGGTGCCTGGAACCGCCCCTGCTGAAAATTTCCTGTAAGAGTCTGGACAACTCAACCTCTCTTTGTATTATTTTCTTTGTCTATCAAATGGGGATATTAACATTTATTTATGTGACATGCAGGAGAGAGGAAAGACTGAAGGCATTCTTCCTTAATACCTATAAAGCACCTTCTGAGCCTCATTTTTAATATAATCAGTCTACACCATGAGACAAAGAGCCTGATTATCAGAAATTCATGCATGAATAACTACATGCAACTATGTGCCTGATCTGCACCTGCAATTACTGGAATTGCATATATAAATAAGAGAGTTGCACATACAAATAGCCAGTTCCGCATCTGATGAGCAATTTGCATGTGCACATACTGGATTTGCATGTACGCTTCTGAAAACCAACCCAAATAGTCTCATTCATGCCAAAAAAGTGATCCACAAAATATAATATTCGTCATATCTTTAATTAGCAAAGAGTTTTAACTTTACTGACTCTACAGAGAATTAAAAAAATTAAAAATATTTTTTAATTTAGTAAAGCTGCCACATGACATCAGCCAATGAAGAACTGAATGCAATTACTAAACTGCATTAAGGATTTGAAGGGTTTGTTTGTAGTACTTAGTATGCAAACAGATGTAACCATCTAATTTTCCAATAAAAATATGGTGAGTATGACATGTTATGACTCTGAAACATGCTTTAATTTTCACCATTATTTGTGATGCAAGTACAGTATTAAGTTGGCCTCAGAGACCTTTATGATTAAGACATTTCTGAGAGTTGTGGTCATGCCTCGGCAAGTAAATTACCTCACCCACCTTGTCTCTCTAATATCCTGGGGCCAACACAGCTACAAAAACACTGCATACAATAAAGATTGAGATGAGTCAGTATTAATGGAACATATACTTTTAAAAGGGAATGTAAAAAATAAAATATACACCTCTACCCTGATATAAAGTGACCCGATATAACATGAATTTGGATATAACGCGGTAAAGCAGCACTCCGGGGGCGCGGGGCTGCGCACTTCGGCAGATCAAAGCAAGTTCAATATAACACGGTTTCACCTATAACGCAGTACGATTTTTTGGCTCCTGAGGACAGCGTTGTATCAGGGTAGAGGTGTATAATTTAAAATCTAACTTAGCTATAAAAGTAGTGGTTCCCGGCCAACGGGAGCTGCGGACCCAGCACTCGGGGCGGGGCCAGTATGCGGAGCCCCCATGGCCACCCCTGCGCCTAGGAGCCAGCCTTAGCTAGATGCTTTCAGGAGCCATATGTTGTCTGCCTTAGCCCGGCTGCAGGTGGCCAACTGGACTTTTAATGGCCCAGTCAGCTGTGCTGACCAGAGCCGCCAGGGTCCCTTTTCAACCGGGTATGCCGGTCGAAAACTGGACACCTGGCAATCCTAGGTAGTTCCCTAGCAGGGCATAGAGTAGACAGTGAGGCACTGCTTAGGTGAGTAAAGATATGCCTGAAGCCTACGGATATGTATCCAAATACATACCCTACACGACTCTCTACTCACCCAAGCTGTGCCTCTCGATACCTCCCAGCTTCTGACGTTTCTCTCCACCACAGAGGAGGATTCTGGTAGTGGAGAAAGTCTCTGGCAGTGGGGAGGCGGGAGGGAAAGACTCCTGCAGAGGAGAGGCAGTGAGGAAAAGCTCCACCAGCTTCCCGCTGCTGGAACTGCCCACTGCTGCAGGGAAAGACTCCAGCAACGGGAAGGCACTGGGAAAAGGCTCTGCCACCTCCCTGCTGTGGAGCCTTCCCCCACTGCCGGAAAAAACTGGAGCAGCAGGAAAAGACTCTGGCAGGGGGAGGCAGCAGAGAACTGCCAGAGCCCTGCCCCAAGGCTTCCCCCCCGCTGGAGCCTTTCCCCACTGCCTCTCCCCTGCCAGAGCCTGAGACATGTAGCTACACACCACAGTGTGGATGCAGCCTGCTTTTCACTGTGCCATGTAGCTACACATATCTTACATGATGCCTGGTCTGTGGTGTAGTGCAGATGTAGCCTTCTGCTTGACTATATGATCTCAGTGACCATGCAGATCCTTCTAAAAAGTCTAGAGTTACTTGGCAACACAATGACAATCTATCTGGTTTCTAAATGGCTTTTCAGAGGGATTTTAGCTTTTTTTTAAAAAGACTTTTTCCCATCTTCACATATAAAACTCATCCTTTATATCTCGTAATATTTGCTACTCCTGCCACAACATGCTACTGATTTCATCTAATGTCACCTGGTACTTTTGGTTAAGGTATTATGTTATTTCTACTTTTCATTAATCACCAAAGATGTCCTGCACTCTAAGTCAGAGTGTGGTGAGTTCAGTTCTTTACATTCACAAAGCTCGATATGTAAGAACTAGGGCTGTCAAGCGATTAAAAAAATTAATCACAATTAATTGCACTGTTAAACAATAATAGAATACCATTTATTTAAATATTTTTGGATGTTTTCTGCATTTTCAAATATATTGATTTCAATTACAACACAGAATACAAAGTGCAAAGTGCTCACCTTATATTTATTTCTGATTACAAATATTTGCACTGTAAAAAACAAAAGAAATAGTATTTTTCAATTCACCTAATACAAGTACTGTAATGCAATCTCTTTCTCGTGTAAGTTGAACTTACAAACAGAATTATATACAAAAAAAACCTGCATTCAAAAACAAAACAATGTAAAACTTTAGAGCCTACAAGTCCACTAAGTCCTACTTCTAGTTCAGCTAATCGCTAAGACAAACAAGTTTGTTTACATTTACGGGAGCTAATGATGCCCGCTTCTTATTTACAATGTCACCTGAAAGTGAGAACAGGCATTTGCATGGCACTGTTGTAGCCGGAGTCACAAGATATTTACATGCCAGATGCGTTAAAGATTCATATCACCCTTCATTCTTCAACCATCATTCCAGAGGACATGCATCCGTGCAGATGATGGGTTCGGACTGACGCATGTTCATTTTCATCATTTGAGTCAGATGCCACCGGCATATGGTTGATTTTCTTTTTTGATGGTTCAGGTTCTGTAGTTTCTGCATCAGAGTGTTGCTCTTTTAAGTCTTTTGAAAGTATGCTCGACACCTAATCCCTCTCAGATTTTGGAAGGCACTTCAGATTCTTAAACCTTGGGTCGAGTACTGTAGCTATTTTTAGAAATCTCACATTGGTACCTTCTTTATGTTTTGTCAAATCTACTGTGAAAGTGTTCTTAAAACGAACAACATATGCTCGGTCATCATCCGAGACTGCTATAACATTAAATATATGGCAGAATGCAGGTAAAACAGAGCAGGAGACATACAATTCTCCCCCAGGGAGTTCAGTCACTAGGTAATTAATGCATTATTTTATTAATGAGCATGGAAGCATGTCCTCTGGAATGGTGGCCGAAGCATGAAGGGGCATACGAATGTTTAGCATATCTGGCATGTAAATATCTTGCAATGCCAGCTACAAAAGTGCCATGCAAAGCCTGTTCTCACTTTCAGGAGACATTGTAAATAAGAATCAGGCAGCATTATCTCCCGTAAATGTAAACAAACTAGTCTGTCTTAGCGATTAGCTGAACAAGAAGTAGGACTGAGTGGACTTGTAGGCTCTAAAGTTTTACATTGTTTTGTTTTTGAGTTCAGTTATGTAAAAAAAAATCTACATTTGTAAGTTGCAGTTTCACAATAAAGAGATCGCACTACAGTACTTGTATGAGGTGAATTGAAAAAATACTATTTCTTTTGTTTATCATTTTTACAGTGCAAATATTTGTAATAAAAAATAATAATATAAAGAGAGCACTGTATACTTTGTATTCTGTGTTGTAATTGAAATCAATATATTTAAAAATGTAGAAAAACATTCAAAATTATTTAATTAATTTCAATTGGTATTCTATTTTTTAACAGTGTGATTAAAACCGTGATTAATCGCGATTAACTTTTTTAAGTTAATCGTGTGCATGAATTGACTGCAATTAACAGAAAGCCTTTGCAAGAAATGTAAATTTTCATTTAACATAGGGTTTGTCTTTATTACCGCATGACAAGCTGGTGTGGTATAGATACACACCCTGGCTTGCTGCGCAGTAACTCACTGTGTAGACAAGCATATAGTGTTGATGGTTGTGCTTTATTTTTTTAAAGTTCAATCCAATTCTGTAAATTTATTAAAAACTGGTTTATATTTTTCTGAATTATTAAAAACTCCTGGATTGGTTGGTGGCATTTATACTGCTCTAAGGTTTCAGAGTGGCAGCCGTGTTAGTCTGGATTTGTATCAGCAAAAAGAACGAGGAGTACTTGTGGCACCTTAGAGACTAACAAATTTATTTGGGCATAAGCTTTTGTGGGCTAAAACCCACTTCATCGGATGCATGCAATGGAAAATACAGTAGGAAAATATATATACACAGAGAACATGAAAAAATACAAGTTGGTATGGCAACACCCATTTTTTCATGTTCTCTGTGTGTATATATATATATATATATATATATATATATATATAATCTTCCTACTGCATTTTCCACTGCATGCATCCGATGAAGTGGGTTTTAGCCCACGAAAGCTTATGCCCAAATAAATTTGTTAGTCTCTAAGGTGCCAAAAGTACTCCTTGTTCTTTATACTGCTCTAAGACGCATTCACTTTGCAGAGAAAAATACATAAACATTATTTTTATAAAAAAGTGGATGATTATGTAGAATTTGCAAGCTATCCAGAGATTCTCAAGGATCACTCTAAGCAATGGGTGGGCAAACTACAGCCCAGGGGCCGCATCCAGCCCTTCAGACATTTTAATCTGGCCCTCGAGCTCCTGCCGGGGAGTGGGGTCCGGGGCTTGCCCCGCTCCACACGTGCCACGGCTCTGTGTGGCTCCCGGAAGCAGCAGCATGTCCCCCCTCCAGCTCTTATGTGTAGGGGCAGCCAGGGGGCTCTGCACGCTGCCCCCGCCCCAAGCGCCGCCCCCGCAGCTCCCACTTGCTGGCAACCATGGCCAATGGGTGCTGCGGACAGGGTAGCGTGCAGAGATGCCTGGCCGCGCCTCCGCGTAGGAGCCAGAGAGGGGACATGCTGCTGCTTCCAGGAGCTGCTTGAGGTAAGCACCGCCCGGAGCCTGCACCCCTGACCCCATCCAGCACCCCAACCCTCTGCTCCAGCCCTGACCCCCTCGCGCCCTCCGAACCCCTCAGTCCCACTCTCCTGCACCTCAGAGTCCACACCCCCAGCCAGAGCCCTCACCCCCCCACTGGCACCCCAACCCCCTGCCCCAGCCCTGAGCCCCCTCCCATACCCTGAACTCCTCATTTCTGGCCCCACCCCAGAGCCCGCACCCCCAGTCAGAGTCCTCATCCCCTCCCGCACCCCAACCCCCAATTTCTTGAGCATTCACGGCCCACCATACAATTTCTATACCCAGATGTGGCCCTCGGGCCAAAAAGTTTGCCCACTCCTGCTCTAAGCCCAGAAGAAAAAAAAATAACGCACACAGAGACCATTTTCAGTTAGACTGAAACCAGTCTCTGAAATTGTACAAGTATCTCCATTTTCATGTGCAAATAAACATGGACTCATAACTTATTTTTACAGTTTTGAAGATCAAGGGCTGCAGCAGCAGATTTGTCCCAAAAAGATTCTAGTGGGTATCAGTTGGTAGGTACAAGTAGTGGGTGTATTAAAATCTATTTTATTTAGTGTTTGCAAAGAGGTCCTGACTCACCAACCTGAATCCTGAAATTTTCTATCTCCAGGACAGGTGCAGTTTTGCTACGAATGCTGGACAAGTTGCCAGTTAATGGCAGTTGGGATGTGAATGTAATGCATTACAATCTGCATTGGGACACGACCTCATTTCTCAAAGAAAACTGAAGAAATGTCAGTAACAATTTTCATCCTCTCTGATCTGGATTTGAATTGGCAACCTAGAGAAGAAAAGTTTCAGATCAGATTACACTGCTCTACAGCCAAAATGCTTCTGAAATAAATGTAGTCAAACTTTACTAATTCTGGGTCACTGAGAACGAAAATGATGCTTAAAATTGTTGATTGGCTCTAGTTTTCAAGATATGCTATTGGGTCAGTATATATGACCCTTGACTTGGGAATGGCGGAGAATAAGTGAGTTATAAAGGGAAGGGATCTCAATTTAAACCAGAAATGACTAAAATACATCTTTGACTGGATCTATGAATAAATCTATGACTGGGTTTGGACAGTACTTGCTTTTTAGGCAAAACAATGAATGATGCAATCTGAAGCTGGTATTGCGTCATACATGATATGAATTGCATCATGTTATTCCTAGAAGTCATGGATGATGCAATCATAACGAAGCTTACATCACTCTGCTGAACAAATTGCCCTATATCAGCTCTAGAAATCAGACAGTGTCGTGCTCTCTTATTTGTCAGTGTTTGATTTTTGCAAAGGGACACATTTCTGTTTAGCCAAAGTGAGCAGAGATGCCTCGTACTTGTGTGAACAGTGCAGATAACTTCTGCTATGTTTGTGGTGAAGTGACTTTTGCATCACAAAAGCGCAGTATAACCACTCTGGTTAAGAAAGCCTATCACCTTTATTTTGGCTGCAAAATTGGAGATCAGGACAAGAGGTGGGCCCCACACATATGCTGCAACACTTGTGCAACAAATTTTCGCCAGTGGTTGAACAGGAAAAGGAAATCTATGCCTTTTGCAGTGCCAATGATTTGGAGAGAGCCAACAGATCATACCAGCAATTGTTACTTCTGCATGGTGCCTCCAGTTGGGAAAGGTGTGTCAAAGAAAAAAAAGTGGACTGTGCATTATCCAAACATTCCATCAGCTATACGCCCAGTACCCCACGGAGAAGGACTGCCGGTTCCTGATGCACCAGAATCATTCTCACTTGAGTCAGATGAGGAAGAGGAAGAGGATGAAACTTCTGGTCCTGAACCATCAATGTCACAGGACCCACATTTTCTCCCATCCTCCTCCTCTGAACCACACCTCATAACACAAGGTGAACTGAATGACCTTGTCAGGGATTTGGAACTACCCAAGAGTAAGGCAGAGCTGTTGGGTTCCAGACTACAGCAGTGGAATCTCCTGGCAGGTGATGTTAGGGTTTCCATGTTCCGTGACCGTCAAAAGGATCTTGTCCCATTCTTCTTCATGGAAGGTGATCTTGTAGCCTGCAACAACATCGATGGTGTGATGGCAGCCCTCAACATCGTTCACGATCCAGATGAGTGGAGACTGTTCATTGATTCATCGAAGACGAGTCTTAAAGCTGTTTTACTGCATAATGGCAATGTTTTGCCATCAATTCCAGTTGGTCATGCAGTCCATATGAAGGAAACCTATGACAACATGAAACAACTTTTGAGGTGCATAAACTATGACCAACATCAGTGGCAGCTTTGTGGCGATTTGAAGGTTGTTGCTCTCTTGCTTGGTCTGCAGACTGGATACACAAAGTACTGCTGTTTTCTCTGCGAATGGGATAGTCGTGCAAGAGATTCCCACTACATCAAGAAAGATTGGCCACTCCGACAGTCATTGGAGCCTGGGAGGAAAAGTGTTCAGCATCCACCACTTGTTGAATCAAGGAAGATTTTGTTACCACCCTTACACATCAGGCTGGGTCTGATGAAGAACTTTGTCAAGGCCATTGACAAAACACAAGCAGCTTTCAAGTACCTCCGTGGAAAATTTCCAAGGTTAAGTGAAGCTAAGATAAAGGAAGGTGTCTTTGTTGGTCCTCAGATTCTTCGAGATGATGCATTTGACCATGCACTGTGTGGCAAGGAAAAGACGGCATGGAAAGCCTTCCAGTTAGTGGCAATAAATTTTCTCGGAAACAACAAGGCAGACAACTACAGGTTGTTGGTGGAAAACCTTCTCAAGGCATACAAAAGTCTTGGTTGCAACATGTCACTAAAGATACATTTTTTGCACTCTCATCTAGATTTTTTTCCACCGAACTGTGGAGCAGTGAGCGACGAGCACGGCGAGCGATTTCACCAGGACATTGCAACAATGGAGAAACGCTATCAGGGCAAATGGAGCCCATCAATGCTTGCAGACTATTGCTGGACAGTGACAAGAGATGCTCCATTTAATGAATACAAGAGACAAGCCAAGAAGCGCCGAGTAGACACTGAATAGGACTAAACTATGTACAGAATAGTTTTTTGCCTTTTGTTTCATAATAAATTTTATTTATATAACCCTTTTGCTGATTTTTAAAGTGTTACATAAACAGGACAGGTGAAATATTATCATGTAAAGCAACCATAAACATGAAAAGACCTAGGTTTACAATTTATGATTAAAGCTCTACTATCTACACAATATACATAGACATAAAATGTAAAAACTTAAATATCTTAGAAACAGTAGCCAATCAGTTGTTTTAATTGTCATATTTGAATTCAGCACATCAAAATACATAATAAATAGCACATTTTATCTCTGAAGCAGACGACTTCTCAAAAATTGTAGACCAGTGTTATCTATCCTGAGTCATTCACTCTCCTATAGTGGACAGTTTAAAACCTAAAATATTAATGTCTGAAAAGAATAATTGGATATAT
The DNA here is from genome assembly GCF_028017835.1 of Emys orbicularis. Classification (NCBI taxonomy): domain Eukaryota; kingdom Metazoa; phylum Chordata; order Testudines; family Emydidae; genus Emys; species Emys orbicularis. The sequence goes on along the minus strand of NC_088689.1, from coordinate 93,115,147 downwards.
GGTGGAAAACGGAATTTCCAATATCTGATGCTTACCTGAAGCTTGTATTTGCTTTTATCAAGGTAACTGAATTAACACAAACAAGGGCTTTACCTTACTTTTTTACTATTTTTTGTACTGCAATTTGACAAAGTTTTCCTTTCCTCCCAGGAGAAAGTATAGCATTCTAGAAAAAACTCCTGTTTTATGTGCCTTACTGATGGTTCCAATATCCACATTTGCACGCTCTCCGCTACATTTTTAATACTGGTATACAATAAATGTATAGAAAACATGCTTTTATGAGAATATTTTGTTGTATAAAATCTTGTAGATTATTCTCAGATGTCATCATCTAATTTATTCATGCATGTTTAACACTGGATGGGTTTCCTTTTAATTAAAACAGGTATAATGATTTCCTCTTCATGACTCACTTTGAGTTGATGCAACGTGATCACCAACAGTAATGAACTAAAGGCATTTAATACTTGTTAACAGAATGATTTGTCAAGGATTCTAGAACTTCCTGTGTAAATTTGCTAAAGCTAATTCTTTCTTTAGCTGTTTCCTATGACTGAGATTTTTTCCTTTTTAAGCACATTTTTCTTCATGCTTTGAAATATTTATGGAACATCTCCAAGGAGAGCAAGTCTTTTATCCTATCCTCTAATTCATAAATTAAAAAAAACACTACTTAGAAACAGCTATTTTGATAGGGCTGCTCATTCCATCTTGTGGCTTTATTGTACATAACTTAATTTCTCATTTCCATCTTGAAAATTCATACCCGTATGCGATCAGATTTTCAAAGCAAAAAAGTTTTTTTCTAAAAAACACTAACAGAATAATAGTTGGGACTTATATAACACTGCTCACAAGAATCAGGAAGGTTTTCACATTTGCAAAATATACAAGAATCAGAAATAACTTCACCCTATGAAATGCAGCCACCTGTGAGGTTAAATGTGATTATTGAACACTGCACAACAATATTAGCTAACAGTTAAGGAACTGAAGTGAAGAAAACTGTGCCCACTTGGACCTAAAGAGGGGAATTTATGTAGGCAGAATATTATCCTCCACATCAGAATTTAGCAAGGACACTGGGTTTATGTCCCTTTTCTTAGAATATAATGACCAGAAATGATCAGATCCAGGTTTGTGTCTCTTACAAAATATAGCACTCCCCAGGAACACAGTACCTCTAACTGCAGCATTGGTTCAACACTGATGTAGAAGGGAAGTGCCCCCTACTGAATTAGCACCATCACTTCCTGCAGTAACTAGGTGTTTCACGGAGGCAGACTCTCTAAAGCAGTGACTTAGCCTAAGCCTACTTAGCTTGTGAGCTGTGTTCAAATCTCAGACAAAGTGGTATGGGTGCAAATTAATTCATTGTTTAATGACTTGACTTCTGGCTTTGCCATACTGTTATCCTGCCAGTAACACATTATACTGCTATAAAGTACCATTGTGACAGTCTGTACCCTTTCATATACCACTTTTACAAGACTACGATAAAATTTTGTACAAAGTATGCCTTGTGAGGTATCATTTGAAAACTTATAATCTACTGAACATTATTGTCCCAGTAAAATATGTGTGGCAACATTGTATGCAAAGTTATAAAATTCTACTGTATAAGACATGTTCCAAGTCTGGGGAAACAGCTTCAGACCAGTTCTCCAGAGACAAAAGTCTAGCCAACACCTCAGATAGGTGTCAACATAATCAACTAGACTATCATCTGGTTAAGCAACCATTCTTTGGCAGGAAAAAGGGCTTGAGCGAGAAATTTACATCTTGGCAATGGAACAGCTGGAGGTTCTCGTGCAAATGGATTTTTGGCCTCCTGAACCTCAGCTGGAGATGATTTTCAAAGAGGAAAATAACTATAAGAAATGAGAACAGAGGACACACATCATCTCTCCCTTCATCTCTACTCGTGGCATTGACAACACTTGAAAGAGAAAGGAAGCATCATTGGACTGTGGGGAGATCCTGGCTGGAAGATTTAGCCAGTAAGACTGCTAGAACACGTGGTCAGAGGGACTTCCACTTTGAATTCACTCAGCTTGTTAAGTTAGGTATTAGTTTGCATTTTACCTTTTATTTCTTTGTAACCAATTCTGACTTTTATGCCTCATTACCTGTAATCACTTAAAATCTTTCTTTCTGTACCTAATAACGTTGTTTTATTGTTTTATCTAAACCAATATGTTTGGATTGAAGTGTTTGGAAACTTCACTTGGGATAACAAGATTTGTGCATATCATTTTCTATTACTGAAATGATGGACTTTCTATGAACTTGTATTGTCCAGGATGGGACTGGGCACACAAGACTCACATTTCTGGGGATAATTCTGGGACTGGGAATTTGCTGGTGTTGCTCTCTAATATAATTCATGGGTGGCTGGCTGGGTAGCTATAGCACTCATACAGTATAGCTGGGGGGTGATTTACATGCTGGAGGCTGTGTATGGGTAGACCAGAAGTGGTTGCTCTCAGAGTGAAGCAGTGTAAAAGACACCCCAGGTTGGAGAACTGAAGGGACACAGCTGTTCAACAGTTCAGATTGTACTGTTGGTAATGTCACAAACATACTTAACATTTAGTTTGAAACTTGGGACTCTTAAGTGTTTACATCACTATTTACACTGCCCTTTATTTGGAAGAAAAACATACCATTGTCAGGGAACCAACGTAATAACCCACAAGTCTGTGTTTCAGCATTTGAGCAGTATTTAAAAACCATCCTAAACAACACTAGCTTTCAACTTCTGCATTTATGCTTGAGTACAGACACCTATGCCTCCAAGATGATAACATTGTTCAATATGAATTATTTAGCAGCACTTTGGAGCACATGCCACACAAAAAAAATACTTGAGTGCATGAAATTTGGGCATCTCACAGACTGCATTTCAGAAAATCCATGCACTCCAATGTTCTTTCCACTCTATTTTGGTTGTAATTAGAACAAATATATCAGTTTCTTCAAAATAGTCTCACTTCAAGACACATACATTAAATAAATAAAACAACGCTGCTTAAATAGACACTTAGTAAGCTACATTATACATGGTCAGAAGTAGCAGAGCATCTCCAGTACCACAAGAATTACGGGCATGTCCTTCGATCTCCTAACTTAGTCCTTTCCTACCCACAGTGATTAGTGTTATGCCCTTATTATTTCACATGTAAACAAGTAGTTAAAACACATACACAGGTTCATGCCAATTTTTGAGAGACACACAACCACTGCTCCAGGGTCTTTTGGTTAAGGAAAGGGCTAGCCAACCACTGGCACAGTAATCGTAATCAAAGCCACAGGATTAGATATGGATATGGTAAAGGGTAGGTGACAAGGGGAGGGTGTCCCTAGGGCAGAGATCTGTGGGACTTTCATGGAAAGTGGGAAACAGGAGGAGATCCAACAGCAGGAGGTGCTATAAAATAGCCAGAGAGGTAGGAGGACCACCAAGAGATGACAGTCTCTGGAAACCAAAGGTGGACAAGATACCTATCAGAAAAGAGTGATGAACAGTGTTAAATTCAGCAGAGACGTCAAGGAGGATGAGGATGCAGAAAAGGCCCTGAGATTTTGCCAGAAAGTGGCCACTAGAGATCTTGATGAGAGCAGTTTTGGTGCAATAGAAAAAGTGATAATTCCAGCATTTATATTAACTATACTTGAGTTGAAAGAGCATTCTGGGAACATCAAACAATGCATTTAAATGCAGAATTGACATGTCCATAAGTGCAAAGACATCTATTTCTCTCTGCCTGGGGTTTTTATCCACTGCCTATATATAAATAGCTATATATGCCACATATGTTCTCTAGCTTATAAACACATACACAGTAGAGCTGGCTAGAAAATTACCATCAAAACATTTTTCTGTTGGAAAATGCCATTTTGACTAAACCAAATATTTTTGTGAAATTGTACCAATTTTGATAAAATTTCCTGTAAAATAAATTTCAAAGTGAAATATTTCTTTGTTTCCAAAAAATTCATTTTCAAAAAATTACAAACACTCATTTCAAAATTAATATTCAGTTTGTAAATTATTTTTTATTATTTTTACATTTTATGACAGTAGTAGTGTACAATATGTCATGTCATAATATGACAGTATGACATATTATATACTTCTACTACTGATTTGTCAAATAATATAAAAATAAAAAAAACAAAAATTTTGATTTCTAACAAAATTTAAAAAAATGGCAAAAGAAAATACTCAACGTGAATTTTTTTTTAAAAAGAATTTCAATTTAATGGGAAATTTCTAATATGCATTTTTTCTGTTCCAGTTTGAAACAAAAAACAAATTCCAAAATGTTGAAATTATTTACATAATGGGTGACAAAAATTATAAAATATTTTCACATGACTATGCTGAACAGTAAAATAAATCAGGATACTAAGCATTCCTTAAATGCAAAGTTGAGGTATTACAAATCTAAACTGGTGCAGGGAAGCTGAGCTTGCCAGGCCATGTTCTCTATGGGGTAACCCCGCGCAGTGAGTGGCTGGCTTGGGGCACGACACAGAGGGGTTAGTCCTGGGAGTGAGGGGCCGGCCAGGAACAATAGGGCCCAGGCTGGCTAGAGTGACAATACATCCCGTTTTGGCCAGGACAGTCCCCTTTTTCAGCTTTGTCCCAGCAGTCCCTACTTCTTCATCAAAACTGGGCATTTGTCCCGGCTGCAAGGCAGAGCGGAGAGATGCAGCTGCTGCCTGGGGATCAGCTGAAGACAGCAATGCCCACCAGCAGGAAAGTGGAGAAATTTGCTACTGGCGAGCAGTGCTGGCTTCAGAGCTGACCCCGGGTGGCGCAGAGCTTGGGGGCGGGGGATGAAATCAGCCTCAGCCAGGGGAGGTGGGGAAATCAGCCTCAGCTGGGGAAGGCATGGAGTTCGGGGGGGGAGCGGGAAATCAGCCCCTGAGCTCGGGATGGGGGGTCAGTCCCAGCCCTGGGCAGCATGGGGCTCGGGGGTAGGTGGGGTCAGCCCCAACCCCGGGGGGTACAGGGCTTTGGGGGGGTCAGCCCCAGCTGCGAGCGGCATGGGGCTCGGGGGTGGGGGTCTGCCCCTGAACTCAGGATGGGGGTCAGTCCCAGCCTTGGGCGGCATGAAGGGAGGGGTCAGCCCCAGCTGCAGGCGGCACAAGGCTGGGAGGGAGAGACCCCACAGTGGGCAGTGCAGAGCTTGGTGGGGTGGGGCAGTCCCAGCTGCAAGCAGCACGGGGCTTAGTCTCAGATGCGGGTGGCACAGGGTCGGGGGGTCAGCCCCAGCCCCAGGAGGCATGGGAGGGCGGTTTGGGAGAGCCTTACAAGTGCGGGGGCCACTCCGGCAAGCCCCTGGCCGTCCTGTTTTTACTTGTAAAATGGGATGAGAACTACCTTACTTTCTGTAGACTCTTCTCTTCCCACCCTCTGGTGGCAGCTTGTGTTACTGAGCCCAACCAATCAGGTTTTTCAGAGCAGCTCATGCTGCCCTCCCACCCAGAGGCTCTGCGATTAACGCACATTAAAAAAATTAACACGTTAATTGTGCTGTGCATTAATCACAGGCGTTAACGGCAGTTAATTGACAGCCCTACTTTATACACTTCAAAACACATTCATTTTGTATTTTAAGGTTCTAGAATGGATTCTCCACTGCCTTTAAACCCAAGACATCTGCACAAGACAAGTGCAAAGTAGGCATAAAATATCCCCATGTCAGAATTCTGCACTTACGCCAATGGTAGAATTTTACATCCAGTTTGCACAGGCATAAATGAAAGCCAAACGCATAAAACAGTGGAAAATCAGGTGATGTGTGCACTGCAGTTAAACACAGATTTACCAGACAGTATTTCCACTGTAGCATATCAGACAGAAACATATGCATAGAAAAGCTAAATTATAGATATGCCTCCTTCTATGGTCTTTTGCTCCACTCTAGATTCATTTAATTCCAGAACACTATAGGAATGTATAAACAGGTCTATTTACTAATACAGTGTAAAATTATACCAATTATTTAAAAGGACATTAACATGTACTCCACCAGATCAACATATGCAAAATTATGCTTCTGATCTTGTCAAAACAGAGATCCTGCTCCATCCAAGATGAAATATCACACTCCAAATAAGTGATATCCAAATGTCCCACCCACATGTAACAGAAGCAACAATAGTCTCTGACCTATAATACCATCTCTTCCTGATGGAAGAGGAGCAAGAAATGGAGCCCTCTCCTCATATGTGATGAATTTACTACCTACCCTCATGTGATAGTCATACTCGACTCATCCTCATTCCAAATCTACCATATATATATCCTGCTGAAGTGCAAAGGTGTTGACACAGTATTACACTTCGGCCCTTGTTAAGTCCACAAGCTGCTACTGTACAAACATTATGTGTAGGGTAAACTCCTCATTTGGTCACACACTTCCTCCCGTACAAAATTTGATAACTAACTCTGAACATTAAAGCATTCTAAAAATTCAAGTTGAAAAACTGTCCAATCTCAGAAATGGTAAGAACACTTAGGAAATGACTCCTGCTCTTGCTCCATGGCCTCAGCACTAACAGCCATAGAAATAACTGAATATTAATCTGAATATTTATATTCACAATATTTCTTAAATGAGAAAACATACAACTTAACTAGTCCACAGAAGCTTACTTCCAGAATGCACTTTCATGCATGAATCATCATTCAATCATAACAGAACTGTTTTATTCCCTCACTCAATTTTTTTCTGCTCTCCCCCAATTCTACTCAATTACCCAGTTTCTCAATTCCCCCACCCTTCCCAGATACCAGCCCTTCAATTGGCGGGTCATCCAGGGAAAAGGCTAGAATAGAAGAAAACCCATTTTAATATGTTTCTCTTTTCCTCAATTTTTCAGTGACCTGTCCCCAGCAATTTCCCCCCATCAAAATATTATCTTACTACAAACTGCAACCATCCATCTATCTATCTATCTATATAGGTATGTTTTCCTTTCACCTTCCTTCCATACAATAAGTCAATGATCCCACTGGGTATAGCCATTCAAGAAATCTTTGATGTATAATTTAAATTCTACATTTTGTAATGTAAATCTTGTAAAGATGAAAATGTTAACTAGAAATTAACTTTTTCTTCTCCAAAAACAGTAACAAGTACTTAGTTTACAGCAGAATTGTACACATTACCATTAAAAAACACAACCCTCTAGCACACAAAAAAGACTCTTTAGTAAAATTTTCTTGCTAAAGTATGTTCCTTTCCCATGTACTTGGAAAACTGGAAAAGACTGAATTTATTTAAAAATATCATGATTAGATGACTGATCTTCTGCATGACCAATTTTCCCCCTACTTAATTACAACAAACCAAAATGTCAAGGTCTGTATTTTATATGAGTTTTTAATCATGCATGCCACTACTACTATGAAATGGGAAATGAAATTTCTCTGTGGAGTCACCATCACTATAAAAAATGGCTACACTGAGCCAACTGACAATTCTCATCTGGTGATTATTTTAAATAAATCCTAGAATAATAGAAATGTAGAGCTTGAAGGGATCACAAGGAGTCATCAGGTCCAACCTCCTGTGCTGAGGCAAGATCAAGTAAACCTAGACTATCCATCAATGGCTATTAGCCAGGATGGGCTGGGATGGTGTCCCTAGCCTATGTTTGCCAGAAGCTGGGAATGGGCAACAGGGGATGGATCACTTGATGATTACCCTTTCTGTTCATTCCCTCTGGGGCACCTGGCATTGGCCTCTGTCAGAAGACAGGATACTGGGCTAGATGGACCTTTGGTCTGACCCAGTATGGCCATTCTTATGTTCTTATCCCTGACAGGTTTTTGTCCACCCTGTTATTAAAAACCTCTAATGACAGGGATACCACAACCTCCCTTGGAAGCCTATTCCAGAGCTTAGCTACCCTTATAGTTAGAAAGGTTTTCCTAATATCTAATTTAAATCTCCCCTGCTGCAGATTAAGCCCATTATTTCTTGTCCTATCTTTAGTGGACAAGGAGAAAAAATGATCACCATCTATATTATCATAGTTCTTAACATATTCAAAGACTGTTACAAAGTCTCCGTTCAGTCTTCTTTTCTCAAAACAAAAAATGCCCAGTTTTTTTAACCTTTCTTCAGGGGTCAGGTTTTCTAAATCTTTTATCATTTTTTGTTGCTCTCCGCTGGACTCTCTCCAATTTGTCCACATCTTTTCTAAAGTGTGGTGCCCAGAACTGGACACAGTACTCTAGCTGAGGTCTCACCAGTGCGGAGTAAATAGGAAAATTACCTCATATGTCCTACATACTACACAACTGTTAACGCATCCCAGAATGATATTAGCCTTTTTGGCAACTGCATCACATTATTGACTCATATTCACTTTGTAGGGTGACCAGATAGCAAGTGTGAAAAATCGGGATGGGGTAGGGGGTAATAGGAGCCCATATAAAAAAAAAGCCCCAAATATCAGTACGATCCCTATAAAATCGGGACATCTGGTCACCCTATCACTTTGTGATCCACTCTAACCCCCAGGTCCTTCTTAGCAGTACTACCATCTAGCCAGTTATACCTATTTTGTAGTTGTGTCTACTCATTTTGTAGTTGTGGATTTGATTTTTTCCTTCCTAAGTGAAGTACTTTGCACTTGTCTTTATTTAATTTCATCTTTTTGATTTCAGACCAATTCTCAAATTTGTCAAGGTTGTTTTGTATTCTAAGCTTGACTTCCAAAGTACTTGCAACCCCTCATATCTTGCTGTCTTCCGCAAATGTTATAAGTATACTCTCCATTCCATTATCCAAGTCATTAATGAATATATTGAACAATACCGGGCTGAAGGCAGACCCCAGTGGTACCCCACTAGATATACGGTACAAGTTTGACAGCAAATCATTAATAACTACTCTGAGTACGGTCTTTCAACTAGTTGTGTACTCACCTTATAATAATTTCATCTAGACTACATTTTCCTAGTTTGCTTATGAGGATGTCACAAGGGACTGTGTCAAAAGCCTTAATAAATCATCAGAAAGCCAGGACCATCCCTGGAGAAGCTCTGGGCCAGCATATCATTTGTGTGTCTCTGGTTACTATCCTCCTCCCTGGAAGTGCTGCTTCATTGGACCACAATCCTGAAAAGACCTACATGTGTTTATCTTTATGCATCTTCAAAGGCACTATTCACACTGCATAAAGTTAAGCATATGCAAGATTAGGGTCTTGGACAGCACATGAGAAGAGCAGGAAAGATAATCCAGGTATTGCCTCAGAGGGAAAGAACCAAAGGGAATGGCAGTTTAAATGAAGAGTAGAAGTACAGTTAACTTTTTTCAAGGATAAAACATTTATTAAAAACACTTAAATACTTCAGATTATTGCAGCAGATCAAAACAAGAGGAAAAACAGTTTTACAAAAAAGTTGCAACATTTTGATTTTTGTTCCAAAACTGAACAAATGTTTGCATTTTGTTTTTAATTTTTCATTAAACTTAAAACAATATTTTCCCCCTTTTTGTCAGTAAATACAACAGATTGAACAATGTCCAGATTTTCCCCCCTCCTATTAATTTTTTTCCTTTCTTTCTTTTTTTGTTCATTTTTCCTTTTACCATTCTGTAAAAGTTGAGGAAATTTTGTGAAGTGGAGAGGTGGGGGTGAGTTAAAGAAAGATATCTGGATATCATTCCTTCTATTGTAGTTAGGGAGAAAAAGGAAAAAAGTGGGAGGGAAAGAACCAAAAATCAAAATTTCCAGTAAATAAAACAAAAACACTTTTCGTGTAAGTCCATTTGGGGAAAAGGCCATTTTTGTGGAAAGAATTTTTGAGTAAAAACATTGACCAGTTTTACCTACTATTATTTCTTCACTGCTATAGAGTTTATTGGCACTCTCTTTATTAAGAAAAGGCCCATGCTATGAATAAATGTGGGAGCCACTGGTTAGCTAAACATTTTTTATGTTTGCTAGGATATTGCAATTACTCAGCATGAATTCCATTTTTAAAATTTACAATAGGGTACTGTACTTTGTCAATGTTTAAACTCTGCTCTATGGGTCTGTTATGAAAATACAGAGGAATATTCATTTTACTGCATACTTAAGAGTTAAAAGCATAACGAGAGCATAACAATATGAAGACACATCAAGAAGCTAAAATATTCTGACTCTAAATTAATTAAAATCTGTTATTCATATTATATACAGTCTTTGCACATTCAGAATATTTGGTTTCTTGACACAGGTGTGCAGAAAGAAATGTTAGTGATGTACTTCAAAATTAACAGAACCTAGGCACTTGGTGGTTTTGTGAAGTATATTCCGCAGACCTTTACAAATTATTTACATTATCATGAACCTTTAATTTCACCAAATAAAAATGTCAGTTTAAAATTTTTTTCAGAAGAACCTCCTTATAAATTAGCACTATACATTTGAATTTTTTGGAAACTGCATAATATATGCCAAAACATTTTTTAAATATATATGCACATATAAACTGAGAATACAGGCTTTCAGACTAATGAATGCTTAAAAGGACATATCTGTACAACATCCAAAATTTTATAATAAATCATATCAATAAGGGTGTATCATTAGAACGATTGGAAAAAGGCAAACAGTGTCCATCTTTAAAAAAGGGAAGAAGGAGAATCCGGGGAACTACAGACTTCAGTCCCCAGAAAAATCATGGAGCAGGTCCTCAAGGAATCCATTTTGAAGCACTTGCAGGAGAGGAAGGTGATCAGGAACAGTCAACATGGATTCACCAAGGGCAAGTCATGCCTGACCAACCTCATTGCCTTCTATGATGAGATAACTGGCTCTGTGGATATGGGGAAAGTGGTGGACGTGATATACCTTGACGTTAGCAAAGCTTTTGATACAGTCTCCCACAGTATTCTTGCCATCAAGTTAAGGATGTATGGATTGGATGAATGGACTATCAGGTGGATAGAAAGCTGGCTAGATCGTCAGGCTCAACGGGTAGTGATCGATGACTCGATGTCTAGTTGGCAGCCGGTATCAAGCAGAGTGCCCCACGGGTCAGACCTCGAGCTGGTTTTGTTCAACATCTTCATTAATGATCTGGATGATGGGATGGATTGCACCCTCAGCAAGTTCACAGATGGCACTAAGCTGGGGGGAGAGGTAGATACGCTGGAGGGTAGGGATAGGGTCCAGAGTAACCTAGACAAATTGGAGGGTTGGGCCAAAAGAAATCTGATGAGGTTAAACAAGGACAAGTACAGCCTCCTGCACTTAGAACGGAAGACTCCCATGCATATAAAAATGGCAAGATATTACATTTCTCATAATGTTCATATAAAAGATATTCTGCGATGAAGACAAAATGAAGGGCAAATCAAAATTGTGTCACTCTATTTTTACCTACTCTACATACCTACAAAAAGGCCATGGTGTAAACCATAACCTCTGGTATATACTGACCACATAAAAAAGGTGAATTAAGAAAGTTACCATGATGATGACTTAGAGATGAACATATAGGTCTCAGTGTAAGAGTGAGAGAGAATAAGTTTTAAGTATTCCATCTTCCATGAGGGCACAGACCTGAGCTTCTGTTAGAGAAATAAGCATTCAGAACTCAAGTTATGACGTGAACATACACAACTCACACTATGATATTTTTTTCTATAAAAATCTAGTTACGATAACCTCTTTAGTTTCTAACCTGCCTAATCTTTTCTGCGTGTGTAAGACTATGCCTAGTTCTTTCTCTGGTGTGACTTTAAAGTACCCTGTCTCTTCTGCCTGATAACTTTATAACAAAAAGTCTTGGCAAACAAACATCCTTACACCAAATTCAGAACAAAGGACTAAGTGGTCATTTATCATTTTAGCTTCTGTGGGTGGTTTATTTTACTCCATATGTTTACTCTAATTATTGGCATTTAAATTCTTTGGGCTTTTGGGTTTAAGCCTCGTCACCAAAATTATTTTAGCAGCTTTATATATTTAAAGGGACATTGTCAAGACTGAGAGAACAAGAATGTTACTGTTTTTCTTCTTTAAATTTATGTTCTAAATTTTAACATTATTGGTTGATGATTCCCCCGCCCCCACTTTCCCCAAAACAATGTTTCCATGCCTCTTTTGAGCAGAGACCATAAGCAAGTCCATAACAGCCAAGAAAGCATGCACCCATACCCAAACAGTAAAAGGGGAATAATTTGGTAAGAAAAAATTTTAGATTCACACTTCTTTATAGCTACGTATAAACTGAGAATTTTTAAAATATTGACTAATAAACTCAGTGACATATCTTGACCTAGCTCTTTCCGTCTGCTCCATTGTTTCTCTACTAAAAGATAGACACTGTTCTTAGTATGTATCAACTACTCAAATCAACAGGATTTTTGAAATTGAAACTGGTATGTAGAACTCTAGTACTGTAATAATGCACGAATCCCTATCTGCTCTGAGCATTTTTTACTGCTCTATTTGTTGTTCATTTCACCCTTTCCAGTGCTATACGTGCAGCTCCAGTTCTCTCTTAGATCCTCTTAGCTTTGCCAATCCCTTATGTCAGCTCCTCTATAGCGTTAATCCTCCCTCTCTGCTTCCAGCCCTCTCTGATCTTCCTTTCAATGGCTCCAAAATGCTGAAATAACCTCTTATTCACCAAGAAAACGTAACCCTCTCCATGAGACAAAAAAAAGACATTGCCTGGTTTGGAAAACTAATAGAAAATAAAGAAAAGGGGGGGGGGGTTAAAAAATCTGAAATAGATCAGTAACTAAATTCTAAAGAGGCAAAGTGAATACCGCTTAGTCTCAGGGCTTGTAATAAGACTTTGTTCTCCAAGAATCACAGTGGTCACCATTAAAAAGATGATAGTTGCCAGCAGTTATCATACACTCTGATTACCCCTTTGGACAGAGAAGGAGGAAAACTACTTGAAGATGCCCCTTGCAGAGTTTAATTCGGGTGCAGTGTTTACCCCCTTAGGCTGTGAGACCCATCCCAAACCCAGAGGATCCCTGATCAGTGGAAGACTAGAGCAGTCCGCTTAGAGAGCCCGGTCCTCACCAGGGGCTTGTGCCGTTGGGTTGCTCTGGCTGTGACCCTGACACCTGGCAGCAGAGCTCCAGCAGAGCCTTGTAACCAAGCTCCCCCAAACCTAACCACAGCTGCCTGAGACCCCTCCTTAAAAGGGGATCCTATTGCACAGAGGTCTCTTCAGCAAAAACAGACAGACAGTAGCAGGATGTACTGCCCTTCTTTGCTAATCTCCTCAGGCGGTAGGGGTATAATTTGTGACGTACCCTGGTCTTCTCCCCTCTAGTCTGCTCACTTTTATCCCTTATGCTAACTTCGCTGGCCTGAACCATCATTTCTACATTATTACTAATAATTATATATTTAAAATGTATTACCACAAATTAGATTCACATGCTGATTATTGCTCTAGATATATTGGATTCTCAGTTTCCTTCATCCTTCACTTACAAGTTATTTAAAACTGCTGCCGATTTGCCTTTCCAGTGTCCCAAGTAGTCCCACACTGCCCTATTTACTTACATAGCATGTTGGCTGCTCATGGCATGAGAACTGGATTAGACATTCTGTTGCCGAGGAGTAATTTTCAAACATCTCAACAATATCTTACCTTTGGGATCTGAAAATCTGTTTATTTCCCCAGTGCACTCTGTGTTCATGTCATGACTTGCTAAGTAGTTATCTCATCCTCACCATCTGTATATTCTAAAGCACCATGCTCTTCTATGTTGTTCCCCTTTCATAAAAGCATCTTCCCAGAGAAATTTGGCAGGCTGACTCACATACTATATTTAAATCTAAAATTGAATATTCCTTTTCTGAAGCTTCTAATTTAATATTTGTTCATTCTGACATTTTAAAAATGACAGGTTGCCAGTGACCAAGGCTTTATAAAATTAATAAATTATCTTATACATGTACCTGCAAAATTTAATCTTTAAAAGACAAGATACTTTAAGCATGTGAAAAAGTCAAAGCAATGGGGATTTTTGTTTGATTGATTTTTAGTTTTTAAACCAGGTCTCTATGCACAAGAAAATCTTTAATATTTATTTTTATTAATTTGGGAACAGAAATAAGAATAATGCATCAGAGACAGAAACTTGCAAGCAAAGTTACTGCACTGTTTGATATTTAAAACACTTGACCGTCATGTTTCAGTTTAAGGTCGCATCTGAACCTTAACCATAGATGAACTAACAGGCATTTCTTTCTGTTTATACTAGAATGTTTGAAATAGAGATCAGCTGCAAAGCTCATATTTGGATACAAAACCAAATTCTCCTAAATTTGGGTGGGTAAAATGTTCTGGAACCAAAGCTTTGGTTCAGGCTTGTTTCTAGCGTGAACTGATTTGGAGTTCAACTTGGGTAAAATTGCATAGCACATTCCATAATTCAGGATATGCTTACCAAGATATATAAGCTTCTGACACTTGGATGCTACAATTTCAAATATTCCCATATGTTGTAAGTAGAAAAATGTTAAGTACAGTGTAAAAAAAAAATCCTGGGCATAAGCTTGTGTTTGAAAAATTGTTGAGAGAAGAGACCATGAGGCTAATATTCAATGGTGAATGAATTACAGGGAAATCATTCAGTGTGACTCTGGCACATGGCTGGTGTAGCAAGTCCATGTAATTATTCTATGTTTCTTAGATGGTTTTGTGTCCTTGAGGAGCACCACAGTAATGCCTTACAAATGATTGCACACTGGAATCCCCTGAGTGGGCACTGATGCATGAGAGCCAGAGGCAGTCTTGTAAACCAGAATCCTAGCATTTGCATTGCAGGTGATAAAAGTTCCATTGAGCATAAACACATTGAAATTAGGTTTGACCTAATTACATTCTCTTATTTGATGTAAATAGTGTTTTAATGCATTAGTTAGTATTAGCAAAATAAATGTTGCTTTAAGCAAAACCATAAAAGGTATAGAATCAAAACAGTAAGATATCTTTGCTATACCAGCATGCATTTCCAGCATTAAACTGGTCGTTGCTGAAATTATTGTCCAGTATACCCTGATTAATAAGAGGGCCTGCTGTCCTGGACAATGCTGTGTCATTAGTAAAAGCAATTTTCAAGTCACACAGAATGATGCCCCAAAATAATCATTTGTCTTTTATCACAGCTAGATGCCAACAATTGATCAAACTTGTACTTAATAGAGAATACTTAAAATACAACTCTCCATCTAGACCAGACCCTTTACCCAGTATACTAAAAGAAGAACTCCATATGCTCATATGCACCATGAAGCTAAAATATGGCTATAACAAACTTACATGACCAGACAATGCACAGAACCCCCAGAACAGCTCTAAGCACAAACCAACCAGTTTACAACCATTATTTTTTCATTTTTATTAACTGTGCCCATCCCAAAACCTATGCATGCTACAAAACTTTTTTTAGAAACATACACAATAAGATATAAATCAGAGGCCCCCCAACAAGAACTGGCCTTGTAGATCTTCAAAATCCCAAAATATCTACCTGAAACCTAAAGAACGTCCTTTTCCTCAGCTTCCCTCCCTTACCTTCTATTGCCCCAATCATCTACCTCCACAACCAGAAGAACTAAGTCAACAAATCCAGACGGGATATGGCAGACTATGTAGAGTTCTAGAGCAAAGGACAGCCTGGTCCCAGTAATCTCCTGATTAAACCAGACTATTTGCTCAAGTGCTTCAGACCAATGGGCCAAATTCTGCCGTCTGTTACATCAGTACAATCTCATAACATAGTTACAGTGTCGAAAAAGCAAAATTTGACTCACTGTGTCAAAATTTAAAACAGAAAAAATGTGAATGACAATATAGTGAAGAGCATTAAAATGAGAAACACGATTGTTTTCATTAAGCTATATTGTAGCTTAGCCTGCTTAGCCTTTAGATGCATTGGTAATGATCAATAATGAGGCAGAATGTTGCATTCCTTTCTCTTCGGTATGTAGCCTGTCAGAACTTCTAAATTACCACTTTATAGCATTCTTGGTATGTTAGAGAAATACTCCTTTTTCAGTGCAAGAGCTGGGAATCATCCTTATCAGAGACTAGGTCTGCAAATCTATTTGAACAAAACCCATATAGGAAAATTTTCTATTGTGCTCAATTCCTGCTCATTTCTATAATACTTATTCATTTTATCATATTCACGAATGAGGAAGAGTTTCACTCCCCCCAGGAACAGTTAAGGGCAAAAGAAACAAAATTTATTGAGACTGGTGAAATCTTTGTTCATCAAATGTTTAGAAAAATGCCCTAATATTCAAATGACTTCAAGAAACAATAGGCAACATTACCAGTTATTTCAAAGGAGGAGGCAATGAATATTCACCCACTTCACCACATTTTTCCTTAATGATGTTAAATCCCACACCATTTTTCACAGATAACAAAAAATGGATGGATTCCTCAGTCCTTGATCTGACTTCACAAGGCAAAGACAACACTAAAATAACCATAATTATGATGTAACACACAATGTGTTCTGATAATAGATGAAGAAATGGAAGAGACCAGCACATTTTTGTACTTTTTATAATTTTGTACTTTGTACCTTATATTAACATTTAAATGCTTATATTATTTTACACAATGAAAAAGCTTTTGTTGAAGCCTAAGTGTCTTCTAATGAAATGAAGATAAATTTTTGAGTAAAGTTTTTAGACTCGAATAATGAAATCTCTACAGACATGGCTATGGATAATCACATGCAAGGGTAATGTTTGCCATTCATTTCTTTAGAGAGATTTAGTAAAACAAAGCTAATAAATAGAAATGTGGATATATTGAGGCTGCTTATAAGCCCTGTCAAGTTAACCACTCCGACTCAAAGATCAGACAGAAGACATTAATCATTAGTTCATAAAAGAAAATTAATCAGTTCACACTTTGAAGTCATCAGAAGTTCAAGTCATATACTGATTCTCTGGGGATACAACTGATTTTTGAAAAAGGTGATTTTTAAGAAGTTTCTGTCAGTTTATCTTTTGAGATAACATATCAGCAAGTATGAGAATAGAAGCACATTTTCATAAGAAAAGAGAAAGAAAAATACCTGCATAAGGTTACTTATTGTGTCGTGATTTCTTATAGAAGCATATTTTTTGCAAAACAAAACTTGCTTTTTATTATTAGACCCAGTACAGCATATATTTGTTGTTCCAATTTATTGCTTCTTGCGGACTATATCTCTACTTATGTATGGGGCCAGTCTTCTACCTAGCACCCATCCTGAGAAACTCAGATGAAAGCTGGAGCTCTCCATGGTATGGGAAGAAAGAGCACCTCTCCTAAGCACACCAAGTAGTGGTGGAGCTTCTTTATGGAAGCCTTATAACAGGGGTGGCCAACCTGAGCCTGAGAAGGAGCCAGAATTTACCAATGTACATTTCCAAAGAGCCACAGTAATACATCAGCATCCCCCCAGCAGCATCCCTCCCTGACCTCCCGGGCCTCCCACCCACCGGTAGCCCTGCCGATCAGCGCCTCCCCCTCCCCCCTCCCCACACCTCCCAATTAGCTCTTTCGTGGCGTGCAGGAGGCTCTGGGGCGGGGGGGGGGGGGGAGAGGAGAGAGGGCACGGCAGGCTCAGGGGAGGAGGTGGGAAGGGGTGGAGTGGGGGCAGAGCCAAGGGTTGAGCATTGAGCCCTCCCAGCACATTGGAAAGTTGGCGCCTGTAGCTCCAGCCCCGGAGCTGGTGCCTATACAAGGAGCCACATATTAACTTCTGAAGAGCCGCATGTGGCTTTGGAGTCACAGGTTGGCCACCCCTGCCTTATAATATTGCCTCAGTGGCAACAGAGGGACCAAATGCTCCATATCATTGTGAACCCTACAGTACTTCCGTTCCCTACCCTTAACTCCTCCTGTACACAGCATGCCAGAGAGCTGAGCTCTGGGACACACTGAGTGCACAGCTACTGCAAAGCCTCCACAAATTCTACTCTTGAGAAAAGTTACATTGCATTGGTTCTGAAGCCAGAGTACCCTTCACCAGAAAGTGTAGGACTGGACCCATATGAACATAGGAAAGATATGAAAGACATGAGCAATTTGCTCTGTCAATTTGCTCTGATATTGCTTTATCTGATATTTATGGCTAAGGCTACGTTTTAGTCACGGGTAGAGTTGCCAGGTGTCTGGTTTTTGACCGGAATGCTAGGTCGAAAAGGAACCCTGGAGGCTATAGTCAGCACAGCTGACCGGGCAATTAAACGTCTGGTTGGTGGTGCAGCAGGCCTAAGGCAGGGAGGCTCCCTGCCTGCCCTGGCTCTGCGCAGCTCCCTGGAAGCAGCCGGCATATCCTTGCGGCCCCTATGCGCAGGGGCAATCAGGGAAGCTCTGCGTGCTGCCCGCGCCTGCAGGCATCTCCCCCGCAGCTCACACTGGCCGGGAACCTGGGCCAATCTGAGCTGTAGGGGAGATGCCTGCAGGCACGGGCAGCACGCACCACACAGAGCTGCCTGGGCATGCCTCCGCCTAGGGGCCCGACATGCCGACCACTTCCGGGAGCAGCACAGAGTCAGGACAGGCAGGGAGCCTGCCTTAACCATGCTGCGCCGCCAACCGGGAGGTGCCTGAGGTAAGCGCCACCCGGCCAGAGCCTAAACCCCCCTCGCGCACCCCAACCCTCTGCCCCAAGTTTGAACCTCTTCCCACACCCTAACTCCCTCCCAGACCCCGCACCACCCTCCTGCACCCCAACCCCCTGGCCCGGGTCAGAACCCCCTCCTGCACGCAAACTCCCTTCTGGAGCCCACACCTCCTCCCAGATCCCGACCCTCTACCTCGGGAGCCCGCTCCCACACTCCAAACCTCTTGGACCCAGCCCGGAGCCCCCTCCTGCACCCGAAAACTCTCATCCCCAGCCCCAGCTCAGAGTCCGCAGCCCCAGCCCTCACTCCCTCCCACTCCCCAACACCCTGCCCCAGCCCAGTGAAAGTGAGTGAGGGTGGGGGAGATCGAGCGACGGAGGGAGGGGGGCTGGAGTGAGTGGGGGCAGGGTCTCAGAGAAGGAGAATGGATGGGGCGGGGCCTCGGGAATGGGACGGGGTGTTTGGTTTTGTGCAATTAGAAACTTGGTAACCCTAGTCACAGGTATTTTTAGTAAAAATCATGGACAGGTCACAGGCTGTAAACAAAAATTCATGCCCGTGACCAGTCAATGACTTGGACTATATAACCCTGATTAAATCTGGAGGGGGTGAGGAGTGGCCCGTGGGGTGCCACGGGTGCTCATGGGAGGGGAGGCGACGCGGGTGCTCGGGGGGTGTGCAGCGGCCCAAGACCCCTGCTGGTGCTGGGGGAAGGGATTGGCGGGGCTAGCAGGCTCCCTACGTGGCTCCTAGCGGCTCACCCCTAGGTGGAGGTGCAGCCAGACGGCTCTGCGCACTGCCTCCGTCCCAAGCACCAGCTCTGCAGCTCCCATTGGCCAGGAACCACGGCACATGTCGCTGCTTCTGGGGAACCCCTAAGGTAAGCACCGCCCAGAGCCCTCATCCGCTCCCGTGCCCCAACCCCCTCCCACACCCAAACTCCTGCTACTGCCTAGGGAGGGCGGCACTGTGGCCCGAGACTGCCCCAGCAGTGGCCGGTGCAGCTGGCCCAGGGGCTACCCAAGCTGCTCAGGTAGCCTCCAGGCTGCAGAAGTCCCAGAGGTCCCGGAAAGTCACGGAATCCGTTACCTCCGTGACAAACTCGCAGCCTTATTTATGGTTGTTAAATATCTGTTTTATGTAGCATTCATTGCTCCCATATCTTCTATTTTACTTCTATATTTGACACCTATGCAACCACTGCTGGAATATTGCCTGCAGTTCTGATCCCCACAATTCAAGAAAGATGTTGATAAATTGGAGAGGATTCAGAGAAGAGCCATAATTAAAGGATTAAGAAAACATGCCTCATAGTGATAGACTTAAAGAACTCAATCTAGTTATCTTAACAAAGAGAAGGCTAAGGGACAATTTGTTTACAGAGTGCAAGTATCTATAAGGAGAACAAATATTAAGTAATGGGCTCTTCAATCTGACAGAGAAAAGTATAACATGATCCAATGGCTGGAAATTGAAGCTCAACAAATTCAGACTACAAATAAGGTGTACATTTTTAACAGGGAAGGTAATTACCCATTGGAACAATGTACAAAGGATCACTGGCAATTTTTAAATCAAGATTGGATGTTTTTCTAAAAGATCTGCTCTAGGAATTATTTTGGGGAAGTTCTGTGGCCTGTGTTATACAGGAGGCAGGGCCAGATTAACCTTTTGTGGACCTCAGTGCCAAACATATTTGTGGGCCCCATGTAGTCACTGTGGGCTCCGAGTGTGGGCCTGGTGTGGCAGTGCCATTGGTGCCATAGTATACCTGGTACTGGATTTCAGAGACATTTTTCATTTTGATCACACACCTCTTGCATGACTATATGCATTGCCATACACAGCTCCCTCAGGCCCCAGTTTTTCTCACTGAGCTGTAAACCCATGTGTGTTTACCAGTGTCCACGGTGAGCAGAACTTTCATAGTGATCAGGGGAAACTCCCCACAGATTTATCTCCTTCCTCATTCAGACCTTCTATAGCCATGTTTCCAGTACAAGCCTATGTCACCAGTCACTATATGTGGTTCTGGTCTCAGCTCAATACAGTTCCACAGCCAGCAGATACCTGATCAATTCTGTCTAATGCCTCCCTCAGCACCCATCCTGCCATTTGAGCAAGCCACTTGCAAACACCATTTCCCCAAAGTAAGGACTTAGCCCCTGAGAACCTGAAGTTACCAGCTTTTCTCCCTCTGCTCCCATCTACATGCTAGTCTACTACCTGGTCACCACCACCTCTCCCCATGCCTGTTTCCCTTCTACCTTGGACGCTATTCTCCCTCTCAAGCTTGACCTACTTCCTCTTTGCCTGCTTCCCTTGACATTCCTTTCCTACGGGTGACCTCTGTTCCTTGAGGTTAACTCCAGTTTATCTGCTCCTAGCTTAATGGCCCCCAGTAGTCACAGAGCCACCTGCAGCTTCTCTGGCTATAGCCATGGGGCCAATTGCCAGAGGCCAGCCTTAGATAGCTGTAGCTACTAATCTAAGGAGGGGTGACAATTCCAAGGCTGAGCATGCTTGAACCTTGCCACAGCGATCCTCAGCGCTGGCCCCAGGCAGCTGCAAACTCTGCAGTTAGGCACTTCCCTCCTCTAGGCCATGGCTTTAAGTACCTGAAATGCCCCTCATCTGCAGCAGAGGCCACCAATTCCCACGCACCCCTCAGCTAGCACATAGTCATGCAGAAAGTGCAGCCTGAATGATTTTGGAGGCTGGAGTTCCAGGGGGTTCCCATCCCTGAGTAGCAGCTCTGCAACAAGCTCACATGGCCCCCCTCCGCTGTGGGACCAGGAGCCTATGAAGACAGTGGAGTTACCCGTGTATAACCAGTTCTGTCCAAAGCCTGTTGAAGTGAGTGGGAGTCTTTTCATTGTCTTTAATGGGCTGTGTATAGAAGCAAAGGACCCCATTCTAGACTCTAGGAGCAAAGTACATTCTATGCTGCACTGGTTTAGTATTGTAACAGGAAGGTCTCACATTACCTAGTGAATAAGCAACACCTCCTACAGCACGTAACTTTTTCCGAGAGGCTTCCCACCCAATTACTAAACCTGCTTCGCTTACAAGGGCTGAAAATATCAGGTAGCATAGTTACAAAAGCAAGGCACTTCTGAATTCAGTAGGAAAATTGGATGTGCACAGAACTCAGGCAGGATTGGTTTCCGCATGGTTACAAAACTGCAGTAAAGTGGAACAATTTTCAGCTTGTGTGATTGGAGGATATCTGGATCCATATTATAAGACTGTCCTACATAAATGAGGAAAAGTTGAGGCGTCTTTGTTATTCTTTTGTTCCACTCTTTGTTTCTGTGGGGAATTTGCCAATGCAATATTACTATCTTCTTTTTAAACAAACAAAACTAAAAACAATGGTAATGGCTATTGAAAATAGCAATCCCAGCCCTAGTTGGCACTGGGAAGATGCCAGCATTTGTTGCTCAATTTTATCCTACTTTTTCTACAGCAAATTACAGTGGATCAGTATATTTGATTTGCGAGAAATGAAGTAACAGCAGCCTAAATTGAGCTTGAGCACTCCTGAAGGCAGGTGCTAGATTCCCTTTCTGAATATTAGATAAATCTAGAAAGAAAAAGCCAATTTCTGCTTCCATGGCTCAGAAGTGGAAATCCTCCTGTACTGTATCTAAAGCTGCCCAGGGTCCTCTAGTAGAGCCTTCCCTCCCTTAGTTATCATTTTAACTTCCGGTGGGATCCACATACCTCCTCCCTTGCTAGGCTTCAGATAGAGAGGTGCACTGTCCATTTAGTCCACCCAATTCCTTCTTTGGGGGCTGCCAAGTGAAGTCACACCAGCATCTCTAATCCAGTCTGGGGAAGTCTTCTGAGGGTGATATCTGGGCCAAAACCTTCTACTCCTTGGGCATACTTGTTCCCCATTCACAGTGCCACCCCCTTCTAGCAGCCAGCTCCCCATTCACAGCAAGCTGCAGTGCATGGGGTCTCACAGCTTCCCCACTCCCTCTCTCTCCCTTTCCTGTTGATAGCTGCCAAGGGAATGCTGGGAAATGTAGTTCTTTCCCTGCTCCAGGGCTGGCTCTATAGGCAGGGAGCTGGCCAAGGAACTACAGTTCCCAGGGCCCCATGGGTTCTCAGCTCCCATGCTGGATCCCTGCTGCTCCGAGGCTCACTCTCAGCGCCTCCGCTTCTGAGCTTGGGCCGGTGCTATGTCCGGTACTGACAGGAGATCAGACTAGATGATCACAATGGTTCCTTCTAACCTTGGAATCTATTAATCTATCAGCCATTCCTTTGCAGAAGATTCCCATTTGTCTGTCATGAGCACATCTGCCAGGTTGCCATGTTATGTTGATTTTAGGACTTTGTGGCAATGTATACATAGGACCTAAACATTTTTTTGGTACATCCTTCCTTTTTCCACTTCTACCTCTCTTACTCCTCACATGCTAATGACTAGCAAAAATTACAAAATAGAAAAATGTTTCATTAATAAAACAAGAGGGAAAAGTTCCTGAGGTCGCAATACTTGTGGTAAAAATTAAACTTTATGAACAAGAGTAACTGACTGCATCCTTTGTGGCTAGAATTGTGCAAAGTACCTGGCCCGGCCACTAGTACAACCACAATTAAATAAATCATGCAAGAATCTGGCTACACCCCCTCGGCCAGCTACCCACAAGCATAGATCACAAGTGTTTGTTTTTATCACAAACAAGACAAAAAAGATCATTTTTAAATTTCATTCCAGCCAATAATATTAGAATAGCTTAATTTTTCTAGTAGCAATGACAGGTCAAACCTGACTAAAGTGACCTGAAAAGGAAAAACTGGAAGAGGTTTTAAATATCCTAAATGTTCCCTAATCCTGCAATTCCAACTCAAATAAGACTGTTTATTTTGAATATTTCATGCAGCTCTATTAGGTAACTCCATGAAGTGTTCTTGGATGCAATTTCTGCTGTCAATAACAGAATCACGTGTAACATCAATATCTCATTGTTGTCTCTGTTAAATATTTCAAAATATATAAAGTGCAACATTATGCTATCTGTCATGGCCTGACCCAATGCCCATTGAGGCCAACAGAAACATCCCAGATCAGACATATATTATTTAGCCACATGATTTTTTCACAACTCCCCTAATATATATAACATTTATTTTGCCAAAATACTATTGGCTCATTTCCAATATATAAAAGGCACACTTTGCTGTCCTGATATGAAACCTAATCCATGATCACAACTTTAATACCAGATCAGTGGTTAAATACTATAGTACTAACATCCCTTCTGCTCAGATTGTATAGGGTTATTTTTTTCCAGTCTCTCAAAATACAATTTATCACAGTAGCTCTCAGAAGTGCAGACAGTCTATCACCTATACTATTATACAGTAATATTTTGAGTTGTCTTGTTGGGATTAAATCACGTTTCCTTTGGTTCTCAGATTTTACTCCATGAAATGAAGAGTCTGCCTTATCACAAGCATGAACCAATAAAAATTCATATGTAAACCCAGGAGACTCACTTTTAACACATTAACTACTAACTGCTCCAGAGGCTGGACTGAATCAGAATAATTATGTGGGTTTTTTTGTTTTTGTTTTTCAAAATCTGGTGAGGTGTTAATCCAGGCCAGTCATTATATTATTTTAGTTGGAGTATTTGGGATTTCTCCTGTACTATATTTGACATAGGAATACCATGTATGCCTGGTTTTTCCACTAAGCACCAGATCCAACATTTCTTTAAAAAAAATCATAAAAGTTTAAATTCAAACACTACAAATTATTGCTCATGCTGTGAAATCGTTTGTTTCCTGTATATGCAACTGGTTCTTCTGTTGGTGGTTCTCTGCAATTGATTCTCACTTGCCAATACTTTTCTTTTTGTGATATTCTTTACACATTGTACTAGGTATTAAAGAATTAAAAAGTATTAAAGTATTAAAAAAAACCTGTGTGAACATATGGCTTTAATCTCTGTGGTCTATACTGTCAGCATAGTTACATGAGCGATTAACAAAACAGCCTTTAAAACCCCGTATGGCTAAAGATTGTCCCATATATTAAAAGTGAAATAAACTATTAATATTAATTATAATGAATATGAAATAATATGCAAATGACTGTGCAACAACCATAAGTCCCTCTGATTGACTGCCAAAATGCTATTAGCGTTCTCATGAAGAATGTAAGCTGGTTAATACTGGAAGGAGAGCATATATATTATGATCAGAAGTGATAATTAGAGTTTTATCCTACATCAATTTTTAATTTAATGCTAACGGAATGTTTTCTTGACCTGTTACCAAAATAATTTGCATAATATTTATATGACACCACACAGACATATGCAGCTAATCTGGCAATTCAATTGCCTGAACAAGTAAACGCCTAGAATTTTGAATGAAGGGTACATCTTGCTCTTGGGCAGTTTGTTAAACTATTCTCTACTCTTGTCTGAGACAAAGAAAAAATTTATGCATTAAATTATTTTCATATTTTAACACTTTATTATAAACATACACAATGACTCTGCTTTCCTTTATATTTCAATGGAAGTTTGAAAACGATCATTTAAATTGGCATCACCAATCTCCTCAGCCAAATTGCTAATGCATACAAACGTGGGTACCTTGGGTCCCTGTAAGATACTGATATAATCCGTGCATTAGCAATGCTTGATGTAATTTTTGGAAGTGCTGAACTCCAGTTGAAGTCCATGGGATCTGCAGGTGTTCAGCACCTTTGAAAATCAGTCCCAAAATGACTAAAACCATAATGAAAAAAATCTTCAGCAGCATGACAATATTGTGAGTTTGGCAATACGTTTTGCAAAATCTGGGGTTCTTTTTAAAGCCCCAAATCCTGGAATCATGTTAAAGGGAGAATCTCAGCTTTCATTAAAACAAACAAAAAAGTTTCTAGTCCTTGCAGTTATGGAGAAAAGCTTGAAAACTTCACCCCAGTACACCGCAAAGGCTCCAAACTCAGAAGGAAAATGAAATGTATTTTATTTTTTTAAATCTTATGATTTTGAGGGGGATTCACTCATTATTTTTGAAAGCTTAGGTTTGGCAATACTGGTTCAGTAACCAAGAAAAAATATAAACATTTGGTTATATCAGCCACTGCATAAGAGTTAGTGCACTTTAATTGATAGAATGGGAAGAGAATGAGGACTCCCGGTTTTCACTTATAACACTGTCACTGATTTAGTATGTAACTTTTGCATAATCACCTTGTGTCACAGTTTATTCCTAAGTAAAATGGGTCTAAATAATTCATGTTTGCAAAGTTCTTTCAGAACGTTAGGCAGAAGTTACAAGTACAAATTATTTTTATTAACTGTCATTGGAAATGGTGAGGGTAAGAAGGTTCATACAATCATTAAAATAGATGGCATTTTCATATTTGAATATTTATTAACCGCTCTGCTGGTGGCGGTTCCAATCCCCCACTGCCGAGAAAAGCAGATTACGGTTATTTGTATAATCTTAGCCCACAGATACCCTAATCAAGACAGCCCGTGTGCTGAGCACTGTACAGAGTCCCTGCCCAAAGATTAAGACAGAACGCTTCAAGTAGGTGTAGTAGACAATGGAGAAAATGGGGGGAGGAATGTGGTGTAATTTCAAAGGAAGCACAGGGTTTCATGGATAAGTTATGTGTTTAGTTTTCACGTTTCAAGTTGACTATTTAAAAAAATAAAAATAAAAAAAGAGATTTCTTAATCCGTACAGCCCACCACCCTACTTTGCATTAGGCTCTTGTTTCAGTTTTGCTTAGCAGAATTCTATCCTACTTACCAGATACAGGCATTTTTTAAATCAATCAGGGATCTGATGACCCACTGTATTTGATTCCATATCTAATCCTGTCTCAAGAACAAATAATATACATTAAACAATGCCATCCAGGCTAAAGATTTTTTTTAGGCGACAGGGAGGAAGCTGAGCAGCTATTAAACGTATTTACTAATCTAAACATGCTTTGCAACCAAGAAACTTAAGCTACTTGGCAGATTTCATCAAACAGATGGTCAGTTCCCAGCTTTTTTCACCAGAGATGATTAGCACTTATAAATTAATGAACAACTTCAGTGGAAGGAAACAGCTAACAAAATTATTTTTGTAATGAATAACAAGTACTGTACAGTATGAGGAAAGCCAGTACCTACACAGATACACAAGAATTTCACATGCACTAAGAGGTCTCACCATAAATCTTCAGCTGCACTTCTAACATTTTCTTTTTCTTTTTTTTTATGCTCTAAAACTATTTCATTATTTCCCCAGTTTTGCAGAGACACTGCATTTTCCCCATAATGCTCTGCTTATACAGCTTGTACATGCCACCAATTTTTCATCCATGAGGTTGCCAGGAAATCAGTGCCCAGAGCAATGATGACCATGCTAATTTTTGCAAGCAGTGAATATCCTTAAAGGCTGGGTGGTGTCTTGTAAGTGGAGAATGCAGGGACAAGCATCACAGGAAGCAGCAGTGTATGTTTGGGGCTAGAGAAGTGACAACGAGGACTATCTGGGAGTGAGGGAGCAGATGATAGGGGTCTGAGAAAAGAACAATGAGAGACAGGGAAGAAAACTCAGAAAAAAGAAGAAAAGGAGAGAAGTGGGATGGGAATATGGAAAACTTTTACAGTATAAAACACAAGTTAGAGGGGAAAACAGTAGAAAATGAAGAGAGATAACCCATCAAGATATGCAATAGAGTGACTGATAGGAAAAGAAGATGAATAACTATTGAAAATGAGACAGAGAGAGAGAAAAAGAGAAATGCTAGTGCTAAGTTATGTAACCTATAGTATTGCCAATTCTTGAGTTAATCATACATCTTACAATATTTGGTATTTTCTTACAGACCCAATTCCCTGGAATCCTGTGATTAAGTGGGAACCTCCGTTTTTGTTTTTTAAAAGAAAAGTTTCTAGCCCTTGGATTGCACAGAAAAGTTTGAAAACATGACCCTATGGTACCCCAAATGCTCAAAAACCAAAAGTAAATAGAAACATTTTTTTATTTAAAGAAATATCATGATTTCAGGGGAGCCTGTCTCATGATTTTTAAACAGCTGGATTTAGCCATACTACTGAGTAAACAATAAAAACGTTTTAAAATACACGCAGCAGGAAAAAACTGGCTGGAACCTGGAGTAGGAAAATGTACTGAGGTATGTCAAGAGCAGCAAAATGCTTTGGACCAGCCCCATCCTCATATGTAGAGCACTAATGTATTGAACTCTGAGCAGACAGAGCTGTGAGGGTTTTATATCAATAACTCAACAGATCTGAAGAATGAGCCTATATAGTAGATATGTTTAACCACTTTGAATCCCCTTCACTTGTGAAAAGGCATTTTCCCCAACCTCCTTTCTAACACAGTCTGCACACTATGGAAAGTCCAAATTCACCCATTCCCTGCAATTTGGTTCTATTTACTCAGAAATGAGCAAGAAGATTTTCTTCAGGTATGGTTAACAATTAGGGTTCCTGTCTCAGGACTGATCAACCTACAGCCTAGATCTCCTCTGGAGATCTCGTGAAGAATGTGGGAAATATCTGTATTTTTTTAAATGAATAATGTATGAACCTCTCTATATATAGATTACTAAAATGCTGTTTGCTACATGCAGGGCTGAAGATTTAAGGTTTTACACATCCCCAGAAAAGCAGATGATGCAAATTTGATTGCCACTGGTCACATAGAGAATACAGGAAATCCACTGCTGGAAGCTTATCTCCATCCTCCTGCTAAGATGTATAAACCAGATTGGACAGGTCTGAGGGTCCCAGGACAAACAGACTTTGTAATAGATAAAAGACTGCCTATGAACTCAGTTAGAAGAACAGTGATTGGGGTCAAATGAGAGGCAGCGGCAGCAGCTACAAGGTTGTTGGGGGAACGCCTGGGATAAAGTTGGGGAGGGCCCTACCTAAACTTGCAACGAAAGGCTAAAGTTTCAGTAAGATAGTGAGAGTATAGGCCTTTTATTGTGCTAAGCTTTTTCCTCTTGTGTTCCTATGTACAAATATATAATGGTTTGTTTTGAAGCAACTGGTTTTTGTCACTTCATTTTCATACTGGCCACAGGCTCCTGGAGCGAAGAGTAAGCAAAGGCCAAGACCCAGCTGGACCTGCTGAGGACACAGTTAATAATCACAGATACTGTAACCTGATGACCCAGTCAAAGTGTGTATGTGGGGGGGGGGGGGAGCGGGAAACATGTGATTCCACCCTGAGAGAAGTACAGGAGTGGGAAGACCTGTCGCTTGGAAAGACACTAAGTGAGGGAGTCAAAGGTTCAGCTCGCCCTGGAACCGTAACAGAACCTCCCCCACCTTCCTTGTATTCAGGCAAGGTGGTGATAAGCCACCTGCCTTAGTGACTCAGCAGAACACTTAACACTCCCCAGCAGGACCAACATCTGCCAACTGAACATTTAGAGTAAATACTGCCAGCCTGTTATATCAAAAGGGATACAACAGGTTGTAACATTTACGTGGCACACCCTGTTTTAATTCTCTATTCTTTCAGTTCTGAAACATACCTACTGGGTTTTTCTCTCATTCCCCTAACTCCCTGGTTTCAGGGAGAGCTGATGTTTCTAATTCTTTCATTGGATATTTATGATCAGGGGCGGCACCAGTGCACCAAGCACGTGCCTGGGACAGCAAGCCGCGGGGGGCGGCCTGCTGGTAGATGTGGGGGCAGCAGTCAAGGAGCCTTCAGCGGCGTGCCTGCGGGAGGTCCGCTGGTTCCGTGGCTTCGGCGGCAATTCGGTGGCAAGTACGCCAAAGGCGCAGGACCGGCAGACCTCCCGCAGGCATGCCACCGAATCCGCGTGACCAGCCAGACCTCCCGCAGGCACGCCGCCGAAAGCCGCCTGCCTGCCGTGCTTGGGGCGGCAAAATACATACAGCTGCCCCTGTTTAGGATACCCAAAATTAAAAGTAATAATATCTAAATATAAAGCTGTATTTTCATAAAGTACAATGGACATTTGGCTAAGAGTCAGGATCAGGAAGGAAGCACCAGGCTTCCAGTCCCGCTCTGCGCACACACCAGCTGTGCCCCCAACCTCACTCCTCTCCTAACCCGGTGCAGCCCCCAGTCCTGCTCTGCCTCCAAGCTCGGGCCAGCCTCCATAGGGGCAGCAAGGGAGCAAGACCCTTCCAGCTCCGCTCTGCCCCACCCGCAACCTTGTTCAACCCCCAGTTCTGCTCCACCTCCAGGCCAACTCTGCCCCCAACCCCAGTTCCAGGGTGGATAAAAATCAATTTTTTTTAAATCAAAAAATTGGATTTTTTAAAATGTAATTTGGATTTTTTTTTATAAAACGCTTTTTGAGGGGGAAAAATCTATCTAAAGATAGTTTTAATTAAGATACTGTGATGGGTTGGATCACAGAAAACCCCTTGGGAACTGACAACTGATATGCAGAGACTACCTCTGAGCCCATTTTCGCTGGCAGCTTGGGACTTCAGAACTCTGCCTGGTTGTGCCAGACACACTTGCCTGCTACAAACACAGACCCAGGTCTGAAACACGTCTCTCAAAAGCTGCAGGCTAAACTGAAAACAGCTTAAGAAGTGTTCCTGTCTCCTGCACTCAGATGCCCAGCTCCCAATGAGGTCCAACCCCAAATAAATCCATTTTACCTTGTATAAAGTTTATACAGGGTAAACTCATAAATTCTTTGCCTTCTAGAACACTGTTAGAGAGATATGCACAGCTGTTCCCACCCCCCAACCCCCCGGTATTAATACATACTCTGGGTTAATTAATAAGTAAAAAGTGATTTTATTAAATACAAAATGTAGGATTTAAGTGGTTCAAAGTAATAACAGACAGAACAAAGTGAATTACCAAGCAAATAAAATAAAACATGCAAGTCTAAACCTAATACAGTACGAAAGAGATTACAGATGAAATCTTACCCTCAGATGTTTCAATAAGCTTCCATCACAGACTGGACGCCTTCCTAGTCTGGGCACAATCCTTCCCCCGACACAGCCCTTGTTCCAGCTCAGGTGGTAACTAGGGGATTTCTCATGATTGCAGCCCCCTTTGTTCTGTTCCACCCCTTTATATATCTTTTGCACAAGGTGGAAATCCTTTGTCCCTCTCTGGGTTCCCATCCCTCCTTCTAAAAGGAAAAGCACCAGGTTAAAGAAGGATTCCAGTTCAGGTGACAAGATCACATGTCACTGTAAGACTCCAAGCCTTCATTCCTCCCAGCCTGACTCACAGGAAGGCCTGGAAGCAAACACAGCCATCCACAGTCAACTGTCCTGGTTGATGGGAGCCATCACGATTCCAAACCACCATTAATGGCCCATACTTTGCATAACTACAATAGGACCTCAGAGTTATATTTCATATTTCTAGTTTCAGGTACAAGAGTGATACATTTATACAAACAGGATGACCATACTCAGAAGATTATAAGCTTTGTAATGATACCTTACAAGAGACCATTTGCATGAAGCATATTCCAGTTACATTAGATTCACACTCATTAGCATATTTTCATAAAATCATATAGAGTGCAACATCACAGATACATTATAGCTCAAAGATATCTCATCATGGAATAGGGATTATAAATTCTAATTCTATAGTATGAGACCATATATTCATGTAATGTTTAAGAAAAGTTTTGTAAATGAGTTCCAATAGTTCATATCATATCCAATAGTCCAATCTTATGGGGTTCCAGGGGCTTCTGTATAGATTATTTATGTTAATCTGTCTATCCACCCAATGGGACTCTAGAAGATACCATCAGAGATGCTTAGTTTTGCAGCTTTCAAACTGTGGATTTGTGTCTCCAGAGATAACATGCTTGTTAACAGCAAAAATGTTTTAAATAAATAAATAAATGAATAATATATAGAGGTGAGAAATAACAGACCTCAAGTCCCTCTGCAAATTTGTGTACACAGAGTCAATCCCTTACCTCTCTCTAAAAGTGAAAAGTTTCAAAAAGTTCAATGAATAGAAGATTGTTGGGGGCAGAAAAGATTGGACAAGGAGAAGAAGTCTGGAGATACATGTGAGAAGGAAGGGACAGGCAGTAGAAACACAAGTGAAACTGTTTGAGCAGCATATTCTTGAGATCTTTCTAAGTGTAGCCTTCATTGATTTGAGATCTACCAAACCATTCTCTCACTAGAAGAGAAAACCTATAATAGCAGCAGGCTGTAAAAGAGACCCAGTTTGGGAATATTTTAATGAAGTTCCTCTACCTGTGGGTAAGAAAGGCATGCATGCAAAATGCAAACAGTGCAACAAAGAAATGCAAGGTCTGGTTGCACCAATGAAACAACATCATGAGAAGTGTTCCTTCTCAGGAGGAAGCTGTGTTGAAGATAATGAAAGGAACATGTCTGAACATGCAGGATCTTCAGGTTGGTAAACTTTTTTATTTCATACTTCTTGCTTAAGGACTGCCTGTCTTCCTTCTGGAGTATTCTTGAATTCTCATGTTTGACCAAAAAATATAGTTGTTACTCTATGGTACTATCATTTTAGATGCAGTTGTGATAAAAAATAAATAGCTGAAATAGGCAGATCTTCCTTTTACAATTTCACCTTTAAAGTAGTACTGAGTGTCAGTGAATGCAATGAGTAATACTAAATGAGCAGTATAGTAATAATAATTAAATAACTGCATTGACTTATTTTGTTTAGGAGAATCCATCCTCAACATACAGGATTCTGAAGACTATCCACCTTCAAGAGCACCATCATTTTCTATAGTTTCAGTTATCTGCCAATGATAGTGTTTCCGTCACAACATGTATGTCACATAGCCACAGTACATCGCCTGTAGCAAAAAGAAAAAAAAACTCCATCATCCAGAAACAACCATAGATAAGATTGTGATAAGAACCAGCAGATTACAAAAAGAGGTAATTGATGAAAAAACTGCCCCATTTGTTTATGCAACAAACTCTCCTTTCCGTATGATTGAGAACCCACACTTCATTAACATGGTTCAGTCATTAAGACCAGGATACAGTCCACCCAATAGAGCAGATGTCGCAGGCAAATTGCTGGATAATGTGTGCTGGATAAAGAAATTGAGCAGTGTGCAAAAGGTCTAAAGGGTAAAATAGTTAACCTGAGTCTTGATGGATGGAGCAATGTCCACAATGATCCTGTTGTATGTGCTTGTGTGACAACAGAAGAAGGGAATGTCTTCCTTACAGAAACAATTGATACATCAGGAAATGCACACACAGCAGAATACTTACAAGAAGTAACAGTGAAAGCTATAACAAACTGTGAAAAAAAATTCAAATGTCTACTATGCAGTTTGGTCACATATAATGCTGAAATGTATCCAAAATGAGAAGAAATTATTTAGAAGAGAGTCTGAAGCTAATAACATACTATTGCAGTGCTCATTTGATGCACATCCTAGCCAAAGACTTCAGTGTTCCAGAAATAAAGGCTAATGTTGTTGAAATTGCAGAATACTTCCGTAACAACCACTCTGCAGCAGCTTCTCTGAAAAAACTGGGAGGAACCAAGCTAACTCTCCTACAAGACGTGTGATGGAACTCAGTACTGGACTGTTTTGAGCACTATATCAAGAACTGGCCTAATCTGATGAAAGTTTGTGAACAAAATCATGAAAAAATAGATGGCACTGTCACAGCCAAAGTTCTCAACATTGGGCTTAAGAGAAATGTTGAACACACGCGGAGTACCCTGAAGCCTTGAACAAAATGAAGGGAAATAGCTGTTTTATTGCTGATGCTGTTGAAATTTGGAAGGAACTGGGTGAGATCTTAAAAAGAGAAATATGCAATGACAGAGTTAAATTACAAGCATTAAAAAAACGAATGGGACAAGCACTATCTCCAGCTCATTTTCTTGCAAATATTCTCAATACTCGGTGCCAGGGTCAAACCTTAACTGCTGAAGAAGAGGAGTTGGCTATGACATGGACATCCAGCAATCATCCCTCCATAATGCCAACTATAATAAACTTCAAGGATGAACCATTCAAAAAATGTATGTTTGCCAATGATATTTTAAAGAAAGTCACACCAGTGAACTGGTAGAAGTCACTTAAGCACTTGGATTCAGAGACTGTTGAAGTGCTGATCTAACTTTTAACAGCAGTAGCTTCTTCTGCTGGTGTAGAAAGAATATTTTCTTCCTTTGGATTAATTCATTCCAAATTGAGAAATCGTTTGGGACCTGAAAAAGCAGGAAAGCTTGTTTTTCTTTTCCAGATTATGAACAAACAGGAAAATGAAGGTGAAGACGACTGAGTTAGCTGCAGAAGTCAATATTTTAAGTTTCTCTTGTTGACCTGGCTGACATAGTCAATTTAATTTTTGTTTTTTTTTAAATATTTCATTTAACTATTTTAGTTAAAAACAATTTTTAACAAAAACAAGCCTGATTTAAAAAAAACTTGAAAGATTAACTAAATTCAAAGTCATATGCTTGTTTTGTTAAAATATTATATGTTTGCTGTTGAAGAAAAAAATCCAGAATACAGAACATTGTTGTTTTAGTTAAATAAAACAATTTAAATGTCTGTCTCGTGATGTTCTCCTCCTAATACAGCATGGCAAGTAAATCCTCCAAATATTAATGATTAACCTGTTGAATTGGAGATAGTTCACCTCCCAATGACTTCATAAATATCTACCTCAATTACCTTTGGTAAATGAAATAACCAAACAATCATTCATTTTCTGATATAGCTGTAAAACTCATCTGAAAAGTTTTCAAAATAAATCACTTTAAAATGTATAGTGTGTACCTTCTAAAAATGAAACCTACATCTACCTCTGAGTTGTGAAGAATATGTATTAAGGTTACAACAACCAACAAGAATGTACTTTTATGTAGAAATCCATGAATGAATTGAGTCTTCCTGACTAGTGATTTAAATCAATGTGATTCAAATCAAATCCCCCCTGCCCAGTTCTACTCCCTACTCCATCCCTAGCTCAGCTCTGCCCTCATTCCCTCTCCACCCACAGACCAGCTCTGCCTCTAGCCCCAGCTCCTTTCTTCAGCCCAAGCACCACTGCTAAGGAAGCCTTCACTATGCAGTAATGGAGGGGGACATGGGGAGATTCTGTTAATGGTAAGGGAGGCATGACTGGAAAAGTTTGTGAACGACCACCGTAGGTGTCTGAATATGAGCACCCAGAAATTTCAGTACCCAAACTTAAGAGGCTTTATTTTAAAAATTGGGGCTAAATTTTTCTGACAGTTTCCAATTCTGTAAAATGGGGCTAACAAGATTTACCTACCTCACAGAGGTGATGTGACACTAGATTAATTGATGATTGTCATGGGCATTCAGTTCTCAAATTGGACACTTAAGATTCTAAACTCTTTGGAGTAAAGGATAATCTTTTAATTCTGTACTTGTACAGCACCTAGCACAAGGTGGTCCTGGCACATGATTTGGGCTCCTAGGCACTACCACAATACAAATAATCCATACAAATGAAGACAGGATAAAAGTGCATAGTATTATTAGAACTATGGTTCTTTATCAAGAAGCCTCAGAAGTCTGAGTAGTCTGACATACTGAACAACAACATTAAACTAAATAGGACATGTTAAGGATAATGTTTCAGACTTAGTCTTGAATTTCCTATCAACCGTGCATCATTCTGGCACACACCTTAATATTATTTTAATACCTTTTTATTGCATGAGAATAATAAAATTGGTGAAAAATAAA
Organism: Emys orbicularis; assembly: GCF_028017835.1. Classification (NCBI taxonomy): domain Eukaryota; kingdom Metazoa; phylum Chordata; order Testudines; family Emydidae; genus Emys; species Emys orbicularis. Next base: position 93,079,770 of record NC_088689.1, on the reverse strand, counting down.
CCATGCCAAAGTACTAGAACTGAAACTATACATGTATTTCAATATAGGAATTATGCTAGGAGTCATAACTTCATTAGAAATTCCTGTTAATGAAATACATCAGAGTATTATTATTTAAAAAAAATTGAACTTTTACTAAATATTTTTGGAAATATCTTCTCTCTGACACAAACTGAAAACTCTCAATGATTTCAGGAGGTCAGACTTTGAGAGCACAGCCTCTTTTATCTCTTGTTGTGAATCCCATTGTTCCACTAAGTGAAATGGAAATGTACTGAACACCCACTGCACAAATTCCAAATGTAATCTTTTCATCTACCAAAGAAAACTCGGTCCTCAGTCTACTGAATCACCAACACTGAAATAAGCACGTTGCACAGGCTTGAGAAAAATTCATTGTTCTAGATGGATGGTTACTGAGATAGAAGATTTGTTCCCCTTCCTGAGGTAAGCACTGTATCTATTGTGCCACAAACACACAACATTCTTTCACTTGGGAGTAACCTCATTGGTCTTTCAGAAGCCATAAGCCTAGACTTTTATAAGAATAAGGCCATCTTTTCAATTTCCCTCACATATTCCTGTCCTACATTTTAAGACGTGCCCTTTCTAACCATTCAGACTTTGGGTGTTGTGTTTATGCCTAGGGCCAGATAAGGATGTCAACCTCTGAATTGGTCATCTGAATATAATTTTCTTAATTTTTTGTTTAAGCATGCTCACAATTCACTGACATTTAAATATATTGTATACAGGCATCAGCAAGTCATATGAACAGCTATGCAGTATATTGTTTAACAATTGCTGTAATTCTTTCCTGAGTCCAGCACTTAAAAAGCAAATGTGTTACCACTTATCTCCTGCAACTTTGATGTCTTTATGGACTTAGCAATTTATAAGATCTTTAGAAAGACTAATCTAACAACCTCCAGCCTAGGGCAGATGTTTGCGCTTCTCTTTTGTTTGCTAGACACATATCTGCTAATAGTGCATATTGCTTTTTACAGACTATAATGAACCATAGATCACAGGAGCTGAACACACTCAGCACACACATCTTGCAGGATCAGCCCCTCTATAAGTGAAGATCAAATCAATATTAAAATTTTTCCAAGGTACAGTATAATATAACTGTTTTGAACATCCTAAGAGTTTGTGGCAAGCTGGGGGTGTGAATCTGCACCACACTGGCCTTGATGCAAACTAAGTGTCCACACAGACCCTGCTAACATGCATCAAGATTTAGTTAGTGCACTTTGATCAAAGAGGGTCCACACAGACCGTTAGTCCACAGCACGCTACTGCAGGGTAAAAATCACACCCCAGCTTGCTGCAAACTAATTGTTCGTGTAGACAAGCTCTAAGTGTGGCATTAAGCATTAACTGTCAGAATCAAATTCAGTTTTACAGAAAAATTAGTGAATTAAATTATCCTAAAATCCCTTCTGGATTCTTCAAAAACACTAAATATTAAGAAGAATGAGTTCAAACAGTCAGAAAATGTTAAAGAAGGGTTCATGGACAGAAAAACTTAATAATTACAACATATCTCCTGCCTTATAGGATAGGCAGGCATTGCCTGCACACTGAAGAAGTGCCCTAGGAGAATGGATATAGTGGTAAACACCAAAGATTGCTCATAGTGTACAACAGAGACATTTCAATTCTGTAAATGGCACAAATATGGAGAGGCCAAATACAATATATAAGCAATCCAGACAGTACCTGTGGCTTTATATTTATTACACTCTACATAGCATAGGCCCGTAATGGAATAATAAAACTGACATTCGGTGAGACAATTTAGATTTCATACTTCTAAAAGATGCGGTGTGACTCAGAAAAGGGCATTTTCTCTTTTCATTCTCAATACTGTCAAAATAATCAGGCATTCCTTTAAATAAGGAAAAGTTATTTACTTGTTCCCATAATACAAGAACTAGGGGCCACCAAATGAAATTAATGGGCAGCAGGTTTAAAACAAATAAAAGGAAGTCCTTCTTCACACAGCGCACAGTCAACTTGTGGAACTCCTTGCCTGAGGAGGTTGTGAAGCCTAGGACTATAACAGCGTTTAAAAGAGAACTGGATAAATTCATGGAGGTTAAGTCCGTTAATGGCTATTAGCCAGGATGGGTAAGGAATGGTGTCCCTAGCCTCTGTTTGTCAGAGGGTGGAGATGGATGGCAGGAGAGAGATCACTTGATCATTACCTGTTAGGTTCACTCCCTCTGGGGCACTTGGCATTGGCCACTGTTGGTAGAAAAGATACTGGGCTAGATGGACTTTTGGTCTGACCCAGTACGGCCATTCTTATGTTCTTATGTTCTTGTCTTAGAATGGGGGTGATGGCAATTTTCACAAAAAACATAAAAATACAAACTAAAATGTCTGCAATAATCACTACAGTTGTTGCTCTCATATATTTACTGAAATAAATTTGAATTTGCTGATTTATAAAATGGAAATTCTTTACCATGCATCACATTTCAGTGCACTATGCTCAGACCAGACACCTGGGAAGTGTCATGACATAAAATTGGGTACCAAGTTCACATTGAGTGAGGGTGTTGCAAGACTGCAGAACACAATACAATACATTCAAAATGCTACCTGTTTGATCAGATATTGTTATGTGGCAGGTCACATACCCCTAAAAGATGGGATCATTTCTATTACCTGCAAATAATTCATGGGAGCAGATGTTTCTACACACAGTTTACATGTACCTAAACTGTAACTACCCTTCTTTACTTTGCATGAAATGGAAGGCTTCTTAATTTAACTAAACCACCCTCTCTGCTGTCCCCATCTCACTTTTTGTCAATATATTATTTTTTATAAGACCATAAAGTGAAAGTTGTGGAAATAATGCAGATCATGCAGACTGTGTCAAGCAAATTTATAAGTGCCATAGTAAATCAAACAAAACAACAGAAACCACAGAAGAAGAATTACAATATACTAAAACAAAAGCATATCATTTTGTGTGAAGAAAGGGGGGTAAAGATACAGTGGACAAGTGTAATAGCTGGAGAAGCATTGTTGTTTAAGTTTACCCAGCAATTAGATGTAAGTATTTTTAAACACCTTGCTTCCACCTCTTACACTGACTCAGTGAATGGCATAGCCGTGAATTAGGCAAACCGCAGGGAATAAACTGCTGATTAAAGAACAGTTTGGTCTGTTGCAGTTCCTCTTTCTCTCTCCCCCCACATCCTCAGCATATATGTGTATATATATATATATATATTCTCTATAATATTTGCTCGAGGAGTGAGCTAGTTATTAACCTCACTCTCATATAGGATGGATGAAAATATGAATGAGCAAACTGGTAGAGCATCATGGAAAGTAAGAGTGGCTGAGTTTTACATACACATTCCATCTGCTTAACCCAGTAAATTGTCAAGAGCCCTCCCAAATAGGGACTTAAAATTTGCAGTTGGTGGGCCCAGTTTTCCAATACACACACACCTGCTGAGTGGACAGCAACAGAACAAAAATATTATTACATGTATGACTTTGAGAACAACAGAGTCATGGCTTGTCTACACTTTAAATTTAATTTGGATTAAATTAGGGTGGGAATTTAAAGTACAATAGCTATTCCTGAATAGATCCACATGTGAACACTTATTCTGGAACATTCCTGAACAGCTCCATGTGTAGACAAGCTCTACAGGCAGTTATGTATATAGGTCATCCTACAGACTGGAGGGAATGAGATCATCCCCCTCCCACACTCCTCTCCAGGGATACTTCACGTTCCCGATGGAGGGAGACATGGCCACATTCACCTGCATCGGTCAGTCTTATCTGAACAAGAGAACAGTGTTTTCCCTGCTTTGACAAAAATGATCCAAGAACCTCGAGAGACCTAATGAAGGGGAACATAAGGCTGTTGTGTTCTCCCCACCTGCTCCATGGGAATTCTTCAGTGAAAATAATACTTCCTCAGGCTTTATTACATTTCCCATTGGTCCCCTCTGTGCAGGGAACACCCCTTGAAGGTGTAACTCATGGTGCCATCAGCTAGCAGAAACAGCACTGGGGCCAGATGGTCTCAGGGGAACCCAAAACAGTAAGGAAGCACAGTATCTCAATGCAGAGCATTCAACCACCTGCTGGATTTGGGGAGTTGAACCGTGGGGACAGTAAAGGTGTCCAAATAAGGGAATAATTCAGGAGGAACCCTGCAAGAACAGCCTCACACAGTGTCTCCATCCCTTTACCCTTCTGCAAGTTTTACCATGAGCGTAACTAATCCTTCCCCAGGTTAGGTTCCTACAGCCATTAGTATTAGTAAATATAAACTCATTCCTGCAGATAGTATCGTTATTTGTTTAATTCTGTGATTAAAATAGGGTAATTTTACTCTAGACAGTCTAGGATACATTCCTAAAACGTACAGCAGGAGCACAGACTTTTTAAAAAACCAATGAGAATATTATTCAGTGGAAATCACTTTGCAGGACTGGAGATTCTCTACTGGACATCTTGGACTATATATAAGTGCAGGAGGATCTGGACTAAGATAATGCCCATATTGTTTTGAGATACACTAGGAATTGAATGTTTGCTCAAATACTTGAAGTTACTGATGGTATTAAACAGATTTGCTAGAAAGGAGGTGTATAAAAAGTACGAGTTATGTACAACATTACTAAAAAATGAATACCGATATCTCTATGTGCTTGGTGGTTATTAGATTGTAGGTCATTGAAGAGTGAACTCAGGTCTATGGGTCTCTGTAGTACCACGGAAAGGCACACAATGGGTATAGTTAGCACCAGTCTCTGACACTTGACACACAATGCAAGTGTCAATCCTTCAGAAGATTCACCTCCAATGTGTTCTCAACAGCAGGCAGGGTTTTTGGGCCAGATCTTTCAAACAAAGAGCTTGAAAAAAGCTAAAAAGCTGACCCTCTAGGGCAGCGGTTCCAAAACTGTTGGTCACAACCCCATTTGGGGTTGCAACAATCCCTACTGTGTGGAGAATGCCATTTTGCTCTACACAGAGTGACCTCACATGTTTCGCTCTTCAAAATGGCAGGAAATACTTCATCACACTTGGGTCATGCCAATACAAAGTTTGGGAACCATTGCTCTAGGGAGAGGGAGACAAAAGGTTTGCAAAGAAACAGACTGTCCTTGTCTCCCCATCCTGGGGGACCAGGGCTAAGTGGGGTCCTACCTAAACTTCCAGCAGCCAAGCATCAAGTAAAACAATATGCATATAGGCTTCTGTTATTTTTAACACTTGTCTCTCTGCTTTTTAAGTTCTTATGGACAAAAAAATCATACTTGTTTTTTGAACAAGCTATACTCTCTCATGGCATTTATCAGCTGGTTACAGCCCCTGAAGCGAAACATATAGCAGGAGCCAAACTCAGCTAGACCTGCTGAAGGCAATACAGTTCTGGTAAATAGGGAGTGCGGTAGCCTGGTGATCCAGTCTACCAGTGGGGTGAACTGCAGAGTTCTACTCTGAGAGAAGTGCGGGTTCAGACCTGTGACTTGGGAAGGGTGCCCATGGAGATACTGAGTGTGGGATCAAGGTACTGCACTCTCCTGGAACAGTAGCAGGTAGCTTTTGGTTACTGGGCTACAATTCGGTGTTCAGTAGCTCCTGCTTTCTTTTCCTTAGTTATTTAACAAACATGCTTTCAGAACTGTTGGGCAAATATTAATGTTTTGCCAGGAAAGAATAGGTTACAAAAATAACCAAAACAAGTGCAGTAAAAAGACCATTGGAAGAAAGAAAATGGGAATACAGATAGTGAGGAATAAAAAACCTAGATAATATATCAATTAGCTGTTCACATTTAAAAAACAAAAAGCAAAACAATAGGTCAGCGCAAAGCATCATAAATATGAATACTGTTTTATTCCTTTCCTACTTATATATATTCATTACATGTTCTTCCATTATCAGTTTTTCCTAGAATATGGATGATAAACAGCGAGAAATAATGTAATACCAAATGCAGAAAAACAACCAAAGCAATTCTTTTTTCATAAACATAATGGACTTTCAGTGAAGTGGCTCTAAACATTAGCATAAGAGCTTTTTTCTGTCGTTTCTCCAGTTTGTTCAGAGGGAATAGCAATATCACTAGAAAAATAGCTTGCTTCTGTGACATATTGCACTTAGTTAAACATTAAAAATACATTAAGTATCAGTGAGAAAAAATAAATGACAAAAAGAAAGACAGGTAGTTTTGGTTTTTCAAAACTGACAATTTCTACTATTTCTGCAGCTATTACCCAACATATCTGTTCCAACACAGTACCAAAGCAATAAGAAATTATTCTGTTCTATACCTAATTTTTCCACTGACATGTGACTTTACTCTCTGTGCTTCAGTTTAGTCACCTATAAAATGGGAGAATTAATCACTTCGCTCATACTGAAAAGTGTGAGGGCTTAGTACTGCAGACCTTAATCAGTCAAAATTTCCACCAGTTTTCACTGGGTGAGGACTCAGTAAGGACTATAGGATTTGGCCTTCAGGAGACCCCCTATTCAATAAAATATCCATCCAGCTCCCTAACTGCGCAAGACTCAAACTAATTTGAGCTTCCCTTTATGATACTGAATCTAGTCACCAAAATTACTTAGACTGTAAACTTCTTGGAGGAGGAGCCATCTTGCAAAGGATAATGAGGCTCTGATCAGGGCCTCTAGATGCTACTACTAATAATAACTAATCTGATTTTATAACAGGTCCATGAAATATCCTCATATTTCCCACAAATGCCACACTATAAATCATGCCTTGGAAGACATGAAAAATTGTTTAAAAGATGGACATATTCTTTCTATTACTAGAAATGATAGTCACATAAAGAAGCGGCCTTTATTTCAAAATAAAAAAAAATAAACACAAGCTGTCAGTTTTCAAAATGACTGGGAAAAAAGAAGGAAGAGAGAAATGGTAAAGATGGATGAAAGGAAAATACTTAAAAAATGAAAAATATAGAAATGTAAAGAAATCAAAGATAATTTGGGGTGGGGAATGGAAAAAAGAACAGTGGATCCATTTTGAGCCCTGGGAACTGAAAACCATTCTGAAACTTATCATGAAATCATTTTTCCATTTTCCAACCAGCTGTAATGCTAACACACTCTTCAACACAAAAATAGGAACATCTATTTTTGTAGCATAGAGATAGTCTATCATGTTTTCTACTACCCAAAGAGTCCTATAATTTTTGCTTAGTGTATAATGGGAAACAAGGCTGAATTCATCTGTATATCAATACACTAACAGGCAAGAAATACCCTAACCTCTCATAAATCCAAATATGAACAAACTTGAAAAGATTGCTACATTATTTCCTTTCATTGCAATTTCAGACTAACCAGCTAGCTGCCCTAAAACTGAAATTAGAGCAGATTTACAACTAAATAAAGATTGTGTTCTCCATTTCCTTAAACAGAAATTCTAGACACATTCAGGCAAATGTGCACTTATTCTTCAGAGTGATGAAATATCGAAAGTGTTAAAAATTAGAGTGCTTTGGTTTCAGCTACTGACTCTTCTGCTCTAGAGAGAGAGGTACGAATGCTGTCTCTAGTAACTGAAAATGAGTTTAAAGTTGTTTAATCCTATTCTTCAGGTATCCAAACTACCAAACAATCTGAAAACATACTAGCATCTACTCAACAGCAGATGAAGATTAGACAGTCACGTATTTCAAATCAGGACTGGTACAACCTACAGACTGTCTTGCTGCATTGTGCAACAGCTCAAGTCATATAAACATTAGTCTTGCATTTTGCAAGCACTAAATACATGCAAATTTTTTCTTCAGTATTTAATATCTCTTGTTTCACTTTGGATAAAAAGAGAAAATACCAAATAAAACAAAGTAGCAATGATTAAAGTCATAGCATGCTTTAGCTGATAAAATAAATATATTTTGTTTTAAAATATAGTGAATCTATACTCTCATCTTGAATAAGATAATCAAGGTTGGGGTATTTAAAGTATATTGAAAGGTTAACATTTCAAAATTTAAATGTTTCATGGAGGAGATAAGGACATATCAGCAGGATATAATTGATACTGGTAGAGTCTGTTCCATATTTCAAGATACCGGTAGTTATTTTTTACTTGCTGACAAAAATATTATAAATAAAACTTAAAGAAATCATCGTATTCATATAAGTATAGCTTCATACATTACTTAAGTTGTATTTCCATGGATAACAGATGTCTAATTCACTACAGCAAACAAGAATGTCTCTAAGAGAGAATGAAGCAACTCAATAATGGCACAGTGAGGAAGTGCTAGTATATGACACCAGCATCCATCTTAAAATGATTATCTATGTTCCATCAGTCCTTTGATCTAACTGTATGAAAGTCATTTAACATAACACTGTCAGAGGAGCAACATCACCTGCTGTAAAAATCTCTACTTAGCCTTACCATTTATTTTTTACTCAGGTCTTGAAGTGTGTGTGTCACCAGGAGCATATTTTCCTGTGATAACATTCATTTTTAATGGCATTATTTCAATCATAGTGGCATATTCTTGTTGCTAGTTAGTTATACATTTTTAATAATACTCTAAACTTAAATTTAATTTTAAAAAAACCTATAAAGTCTGGGGGAAATATCTTGGTATGCAATATCCCCCCCACCCCCACCCCCAGGAATCAAAATTTTACAAAAAGTTTGTTTGGATGCTATTAAATTATGAGAGCAAAATATTTCACAAAAATTAATTCAAAAAGAATATCAAGTTAAAATATTTTTTGTAAATCAAAATTGTATTAACTAATCTTGACACTGCAGGTGAAGCTCATTAGTCACAAGCAGACACAGTATAATATTCCGGGATGCAATCCAGAACAGGTAGGGACTGCGTCATCCCTGCCCTGCAAACTCAGGTGCCTTACAATGCTTTGCTGCTGTAGCTCCCACCTGGGACACTCACAAACAGCCTTCTAGCATGCAGGTAACACCCTTAGTGTCTTTGTATAGCTGCAGCCTGACCTCCACATCAGCCACACTCTGGCTTCCACCAGCCTTAGCTGTGGAATAGGTCATCCACAATAGGTCCATTGCCCCTCCAAGACAATCTGTATCTAACAATTTAGATACAGATGTTTCAGCATATTATTAGCTTCCAAATGATACCTCACAAGGCAAATTTTGTATAAAGATTATTACAAAAATATGTAGGGTCTGAAAACAGGGTGCATTTGGTCACACACGTTTTAAAAAAATCATTAAACTATGAACTTTAATTTACTATAATAATGTTTACAACACCAGAACACACAACCAGTGCCTGGTACTGAGTGATAATAAAGAACTTCAACAGAATTTTCGCAGGCTTGTTTTTTGGAGGTAAAAACTACACTATTGAAAGTGCTTGCTGCTAGTTTCCATTTTCCCTGTTGGGACTTTGCGTTCTATTAACAGATTTCTTGTTATTTTCCCCAACTCCAATCCGTTTTTTTTCCTGATAAAACTCTCTGGGAAAAAACAGTATGTTTTATAAAAGAAACTATATACAATGTGATTTTCTTTGTAAACATATTTATTCCCAAAACATAAACAGACACACATTTTCCAAAACGAGAAGCTTGCAAATCTGTAAATAAAAAACAAAGGAACAGAAACCCTAGTCTACTAAAGAGCAAGGCCTAGCATTTTCTCTTATTTCCTTTTAGATACTGGTACTTTTATCAATTTTATTTTTCATCACATTCTTTTATAAAGCTTTGACCAAACTAATCCAAAATGTGCTAGAAACATGGTCAATTTACATAAAGCAGGCTGGATGGGAGGGCAGGTTAAAAACAAAAAAATCTGAATTCAACCATTCTGTCTTTCATTGATTATTACATCCACAATTTTGAATAAATTTGAATTTATTTGAATAATTAAATTTGAATAAATTTGATGCAATAAAACGTTCCTTGCAAACATAGTCTTGGGGTAGAATTATGACTCTTCCCTTTAAAATATTAAAGGGAAAAAAGAACACAGTTCCGAGTTCCTATGAGCAAATTATCAGTCTCCTTTTCCTGTTCTGGGCTCAACCTATGACCTTTGTATTTGGAATGAGTAGGGATGATTACAATTGTTTTGATACAAGAAGCTTTCTATCAGAAAAATGCAGTTTTGTTGAAATCAAAGTTTTGCTGGAACATTATCTATTGTCAACTAAGTTTTTGACAGGGAAAAAGTCTAAACAACCCATTTCAACTTCTTCATTTTGTTTAGATAATAACAAAATGTTTAATTTTAATATGATAAAGCAGAAACAAAACATTTTTATCATTTCAATGATTATATTATAATGTTTCAAGGTTATCAAAAAACATTTTGGTGGTTCCAAATTGAATTTTTCGGGAATTTTCACTCTGCAGGAAATTTTGAAGTTTTGTTTTTTCAATCTAATTTTGAACAAAAACAAATTTTAAAATGTTTTCCTGCAGAATGGAAATTCCAGTTTCCATTTAGCTCTCAGAATCAGTCACACTGGCTAAAATAACAGAAAGGTTCCTTAGTGTCTCTAAATCATCTTTCAATGTTGTCCTTTTGTGGTTCCATTTTTGTTGTTGTTGTTCACTAGATCATTGAGACTGCGCGTTTGAAACCTATTACATTTACAAAAGTAATTGTGAAAGACTTCTCTGCAGAGTCTTAGTTGTGTGAAATGCTTGGCTATATTTTACGCAGTCATTTTAAACAGACTTTTTCAACAAGTCATTCTCAGGCACTTCATCTTCCCTATGATAGTTGTACGCAAAGGCAAACAAACAGTTTTTCCAAGTTAACTGTGAGACTAACGTGTCAATCCTTCCTTTTCAATCAATCAATTATAAGACTGCTGGTGGTTGAGAATAAATTTTTGAACTGCCACAATATCCTTTAGGAAAGTGCTAGGTGTTATTTCTTTCTCAACAAGACTTGTGTGTGCTGAACAACCATATGTCACAAGTGTAGGACAACTACCCCTCAGAAGATCTGCTTGAGAATGACCAGGGAATCACCTGACAGTGGGTCTGGAAAGTTATGAAGAGCAGAAACTGCTCTTTTTGCACTTTCCCTCTCAACCATTTTTACCAGCTCAAGATGAGGGAAGCCACTGCAGGAGCTGGATGAAGCAGGGTGGGAGGAGGGGCGGGGACTTCCAAGGAACGAGTGAACAAGAGCGAGGGGAAATGCATGTAGCTTTATCATCTTTATAAAGATCTGTGTATTTCTCATGTGATTAAGTAAAGAGCAATAGCACTGTAGAATGCTGGGTGAAGTGTCTGTTTATGTTATACTCTATATCTATCAGGTACTTCCTGAGAGTAGGGTGACCAGATGTCCCGATTTTATAGGGACAGTCCCGATATTTGGGTCTTTTTCTTATATAGGCCCCTATTATCCCCGCACCCGCTTTCCTGATTTTTCACATTTGCTGTCTGGTCACCCTACCTGAGAAGAAACTCAGAAGGCTCACACCTTCAGTGGGATTCTGGGAAAGCTACTAGGATATTTGAAGGTCAGTGCAAGAGTTGGCAGCCTATGGCATGTGGGCTGCAGGGCTCCATTTCCATGAAGAGATAACAGACTCTTAGTCAACACCCAGGAGATGTGCCAACAGGGGCAGCCCAGGCAGATCTGTGACAATTGGATCTTTGCAGAGGATTTCCATTTTCTGAAGACGCATCCCTGGCTCACTATCTTTCCTATACTGATGTCTTCCTTCTCTGGCAGCCCTTACCCTAGCTCCCTCCTGATTTATTAGAATACTTTGTTATGCAAGATTACTGTATTTTAAATCCCATATGTGATGAACTTCCACTAAAACTCTCTGTAATGTTCTTGGTTGTTTTGGAATTGGTTCTAAAGTATAATTCCATTATGATGTAAAGTATATGCATAATTTAGACAAGCAAGGCAGCAATATGCTTACCAGTGTGCCAATTTTGCTGACATTTTTGGGGTATGAAAATATTTATTTCAAGCCCAGTCGTTAGAACATTTCTATTTAAATAGATATTGATAACATATGTCTTAATCTTTTCCCAAGTTCCAATAAATAACTATCTTTTTTTTTTACTTCCAGCACTGAAAGCAGATTATGAAAAATGAGAACTAAACAGAGTTTCAATTAGGTTTGGCTAAATATGTTAGAAGCAGATGCCTTCTATAAAATACAGATAATTAGCAGGCCACATATCATAAAGAAAAGTCTGAGTTTAAATATTCATGTGTACAGCCCATCTGCACATCTTGAAATATCTGTAGATTTCAAACATTTCTGTTGCAATGACAGAGCTAACTTCCTTTAAATGTGATAACCAGGAAGTTCTGCCTTGTGCCCTAATTCTGCAAAATGGAACAACAATAACTGAGTAAAGATTGTTCAGGAATTATGCCCTAGTACTTCAAGTAGTATTCATAATGATAGGTCAGACTAAATCAGTGATTTCTAGCGGACGGAATCCCAACACCTATGAGGTCTTATTAAACATTATTTATGGCATCATGGTTTATCTTTCTCCATTATAAAGCAGTTATATACAGCAGTAGCTGAAGCCTGAATTTGAATTATATTAACTCTTCCTCTTCCATACAGCTAGCTGCTTAAGCATGCCTGGTCAAAACCATCCCGACTGCAAAATCATTTACTTAAATGGGGTCACACCTGGGATGAATATGAGCTAAAATATTTACAGTCACCAGGGTGAAAGTAACTTAAAGGATTTACCGGGATGCCGGAGTCCTGAGCGGGCATGGCCTCAACCAGAAGAGGCGTGGCCTCAATGGGAAGAGGTGGGGCCTTTCAAGATTTAAAGGCCCTGGGGCTCCGGCTGTTGCTGGGAGCCCTAGGGGCTTTAAATCACCCCGGAGCTACCAGCTGCAGAGGCGGCTGGGAGCCCCAGGGCTCAGGGGAGAATTAAAGGGCCCAGGGCTCCGGCCGCCGCGGAGCTCTGGGCCCTTTAAATCACCGCGGAAGCCCTGACGCCGCTACCCTGGGGCGGCAGGGCTCGGGCTGGGGTAGCAGTGGCAGGGCTCCGGCAGCGATTTAAAGGACCAGAGGCTCCTGCTGCTTCGGGGAGCCCCGGGCCCTTTAAAGCGCTGCTGGAGCTCCAGCAGCGGGGCTCGGGTGGTGCTTTAGAGGGCCTGGGGCTTCCCGCAGTGGCTGGAGCCCTGGGCCCTTTAAATCACCGGCAGAGAAGCCGGTCCAGTCCGGCACGGCATACCGGCTCTTGCCGGTATGCTGTTCCCAACCATACCGGCTTACTTTCACCTCTGCAGTCAACCAAGTTCCAGTTGGAGGATAATACTGAACACTAGCTAGGGTGAACATGTAAATGATGTAGACTTGACATGCCGAATATGTGAGACAGATGTTTAGATGCTGTCTTAGTGATGTTGGAATTAATGTTCCATAATTAACATGAGTAAGGTCTCTAGAAGACCCAACTTTGTTCCTATTTTGAGCTCCTATTTTAATACAATCTATGCATAAGAACTTTAAATGTGGTGGGACTGAGATCCAAGTTCTAAGTTTCTGAAATAAATGTGCAGCTATTGAGAGCAGCCTAGCTAACTGTTAGCAGCACTCTGGTCAGCCCCACTGCCAAAATTTCTGCTCAATATTCATGCAATTCCCCCCCCCGCCCCAAATTAACCAGAAAAACCAAATATCAGAACAAATTTTGTCAAACAGAAGTGTTTCCTCAAAGCACCTCAATATCCCATTGTGCTAGTGAGAATGCCATTTCATAGAAAAGCAGAATAGGAATTTAAGATTCTCCCTGGCAAAGTAAGTATGAGTTGGTGTGGGATGAAATGATAGTAGAGGGGCAACATGTTTAAAAAAAACAGAATATTAGCATTACGATGGAGAAAGCAAGAAAGAAAAAATACATCTCAAAAGATACAGAGGTAAAATACGTAGCTAAACATGTAAGTCTGAGACAAAGGCAACTGGGATATAGAATGATCTGCATTAGTAATTTAAACTTGGGAAATATCCCTAATGAGTCCAAAATAATAATGTACCATACTCAGAGATTCTTGGCTTGAAGTCCAGTTTTATTTAAAATGATACACATTTATTTAAAATGACATTGGAAAGAAAAAAGTGACCAAAGAGAATGTTAGAACAGTTAGTAGAAGTCATTAGTCAAAAGTTTGAAGATTGACTAAAATGACAAGCAGACACAGCGAGGGCTGGAGAGGTACAAGCAGGGCAGTCCAAATAACTAAATATTTGGCTCGGGTGCAGGTCAAGACAAAAATTATTTCTGATCAGCATGAAATGAAAATGTTTCAAAATGTTCAGCAACTCAAAATGTTGAAAAAAGTTTAGTTTCAGGTAGACCAAAATGTTATATTGCAATTTCAACGTTGTTTTTTTTTAATGTTTACTTTTTTTTTTAAAACAAAAGCAACAAAAATTTTGAAACGTCTTTCCAAAACAAAGAATGAAAATTTTTTGTGTCAGAAATGCCAAAATGGATCAGTTCAACACTTTGAATGTTTTTTTTTCTCCCACAAACCAAAACAATATGCTGAAACTGACCTGAATTTATGAATTGTTTCAGTCAACCCAAATCTGCATTTTTTGGCAAAAAAAAAGGTTTTGTGTGAAAAAAATGTAGCCCAGCTCTAGGTACAAGCTCTAAAGCAGCTTGACTATACCCAAGGAGGAATATAAAAAGATGTTCAAATTTCAGCTAATGGGGAAAGACTTTAGTATAAGGAGTAGACAAGCAGCAATGAAATTGCTAATTCTAGATAAACTGCATGCTCTTGGGGCATGGTCCATTTTTTGCGCTATATGTTTGTACAGTACCATAGCACAATGATGCTCTGATCCACAACTGGGGCTCCTAGGCACTATTATTACACAAATAACAAACACTGTCATATAACAAAATATATATTCAAGGAAGTGCAGCGACAACATATAATCACTTATAATCACCGTCCTGCACTTTAAGTTGGAGGGGAAAGGGGGTTGTCTGGCTGGCCGGGAAAAGAGGGCAATGCTTTCTGGCTTGGGGAGAAGGGGAGACGTAAAACTGCTAGAAGAGCAGTCAGCATGGTGGATGACTCACCACCTAGGAATGAGGGGTTTAAAAAGGTCAGCCTGGGCCTGGCCCTCCCCTCATTCACTCGGAACAGGTCTGCCCCATTCCGGCGTTGAGGGCCTACATGGCAATAAGGTGTAAGGGAGAAGGCCCCCTTTACGTACATGGAGATGGGAGTCCCCTCACGGCATATCAATTGATTACCATGTTGAGACGGGAGCTAACGAGGTTGGGGCTACCAGCCCATGAATTTGATTCCCACTCATTCAGAACAGTGAATAGCAGCTATGGCAGCAGCGCAGATAGGTATGGAAGCAGAGGCTATTCAGGCAATCGGGCGCTGGCAATCTAATGCATACTGAATGTATGTAAGACCGCATGTGGAAAAACAACATTAATCGGTTGTGTTCTCATTTCAGATACGGGACAGCCGGCTATACATAGGAGGGTGTGGATCTGGGGGCACAGTATTGTGTTTTGGGTGCATACGCACGCATCCAGGTTGCCTGAGGGCTCCCAGCTGGGATTCGGTGGCAAAGCATTATTCATTTGGCATGCACGGAGGGGCATGTTATGGGATCAACTGATACTGCTGTTGTATGCTGTGCGGGCGAGTCAGCGGCCACTGAATATATTGGTGATACACCTGGGAGAAAATGATCTGGGAACACTTAAAGGAGTGGAGTTAATGCTTCGAACTAGGAGGGACCTGATGCAGATCCTGGCAATTTTTCCGGGCGTTAACATTGTCTGGTCAGATATGCTTCAGCGCAGGGTCTGGCGGGGAGCCATGAACGCCACCAGGGTGGACAAAACCAGTAAGTATGTGAACAGGGAAGTGGCCAAATTCTTGTTGCTCTTGGGAGGGACAGTAATTTCACATCCTGGCATATTCTATGGGGCACCTGAGTTACTTCAGGAGGATGGGGTGCACCTGTCAGACTCAGGTGCTGCCATATTTTTGGCTGATATAAAATAGGGCATTGGGACATGTCTGGGAACCCGGCTGGGTGTGGGGAGGAGACAGCCAAGCTAATGGATGGCACCTCCTTGTGGCGGATGTTCAGTGCAGGTACACCATAAATTAAGGCACAAAAGAACGGATAAATGGCTTGGAAAAGGAATTAAGGAGAGGTGCTTGGTAAATGAGCAAGCCAGGGGCAGTTAGGGACTCCTCTGATTGGTACAGCAGGGAGCCAACCCCCCATCATTATAGTCCACCTTAACCCCTCCTATGAGGTGGGGTGGTCGGTAAGGTCCCGGCAAGGGAATTGCTGGAGGGACCTGGTCCCGGCAAAGGAATTGCTGGAGGGACCTGGATGAAAAGGGGGGGAGCTGGTGGAAGCCCCCCCCAAAAAAAAATTGGCTGGAATTGGAGGGTCCCGGCAGTGGATCTGCTGGAGGGACATACATTTTTCACCTGTACTGCACATTTTATCCACCGGGTTAGTCACAGACTTCTATCTAATAATAAAGTTGCGGCCTGATTAAACCCATATCCAATGTTTCCTGTCATTCTTTCGGCATAGCCAGACAAACACATTTAGCTGCTATGGATATGATTGTGGAGACCAGATCAGAGACAATGAGGTAGAAAAAAAGAACAACCAGAAGCCTAATTTAATTCAAATAATCAATGAAGTACCGAACTGAAATGCTGTATTAGAAAATCAGATTTGATCCTGCAATATTAGACATCTAGGTTTACCAAAATCAAAAGATGGGGATGACACTGATTTTTTAGGATCTTGTATATGAGGAAAGAATTATTCACGGTCAAATTATTTCACTGACTGTAGTTTGCCTGCCCAGAGACTGCAAGACTTTCTTTAAATTTACTCTGTAATATCAAATTTTGAATTTGAATTTCGTTATTTTAATGTTACAAATGAAAAATCTGACTAAATGCGTTTTGGTACAATGGTTTTGCTAAATTTCATTTAAAAAGACAATTAAGATCTTTTTGGTTCTCTCTTCAGATCTAAAAAAAGACATCCTTGTTAAGAGGACAATTCAGAAATGATTAGATTTACCAATAAACATGCCAGAGCTAAGCATAAAAAAAATCTTGTTATATGTCTGAATTATCAGTTCGATTAAATTAAAGGATTGCTGTGGAGTACGGAAATTATAATACTCTTCAACAATCAGGTCTGTTTGGGCATGGGGAGGGCTGATGAAATTTAAAATAAAAGCTTTCTGATAATTCAGTTAAATAATAATCAAGTGATTTCATTTGCCTTAGAGTATAAATAGTAAACCATTAAATCAATTTAAGCAATTAGCATACATTTTCCCCTCAATATTCATTTTGTAGTATCTGAATTCTGATTCTTTACCAAATATTTCATTTGAAAACTGAAAGCAAATTATTCTAATACCTCTTTGACCTTTACAATTAAAATAGCTATTCAAACTATTGAAATCAGACTGTCTAATGCAATTGCACTGCTAAAGCAACTGATACTATACAAATTAAATTAAATGCGGTAAGAATAAACATTTGGAGTACATTTCTAGTTAGTTCATTGTAATTTGATTTCAGAATTTTACCTGTATTTTACTTATTTGGGGATATATTAAACACCTAAAACTACAAAGACTGATCTAGTCTTATGGTAAGGTCCACTGTGGGGGAAAAAAGGGCATTGACCTGCTTCAACATTCCTTTCAAAACAGGAATAAGAATATATGTTTGAAACAATATGAAATAATACCAATTTCATTCCAGTAAAGAGAAAGCTAGATACATTACCCTAAATTTTTTTATGGCTAATGTTTTAGGTACTTCCATTTTTATGTCTCCAACCTGAAAAAATAAACTTAAGGGAGCTTGAGTTTAAAGGCCAGAGTGTCAGTACTTAATGAAAATCAGACCCCATTTAAGATATCAAGTTGGGGCAAAAATTGAAGCTCCCAAAAAATCACGAGAAAGATTTGAAAATTTAGTCCATTGTTTTTGGAGCAAGTTCACATGCATCATACACTCTTTTACTATAAAGAATCTCATAGCAAAAAGAAAACTACAATGTATTTAACCTAAAGGTTGGGGGTCTGATGCCCCAAATTGAAAGACAATAATTTTGAATATATTAAGTGAAAACAGATAAACAAGTGCTAAAGCAGAAATGAAATATATTGATGTATATGTAGGGTTACCAGATAGCAACTGTGAAAAAACTGTGAAAAAATGGGACGGGGGTGGGAGGTAATTGGCGCCTATATAAGAAAAAGTCCCCAAAAATGGGACTGTCCCTTTAAAAACGGGACATCTGGTCACCCTATGTATATAAATTGAATAGTTATGCAAACATGGAGAAAATGTTGCTAGAACCACTTAAGTTATTTAAAACACAGCACAATTTGATCCAGGGCCCATTCTTCAACGGTTGAAGTTCAACCTATGAGTTAAGTCAGAGTAAAGGGGCAGAAATTGAAACATGCTGAATTTATAATGGATGTGAGGAAATGGAATTCTGAGCCCAACACTGGAAGCAGGGACTGAGGCAACCAGCCAGCTAGGCTGAATTTAGCTATTGCTTTAGGGGTGCATGTGTATGTAAGCAACAGCTGTTGCCCATCGTACCCTTTCTTTATGGTCTTGTGCTTCTGCATGGGCAAGAGAAGTTTTCCCTTTGGTAAAATAATTGAATTACTTTACAATTTATAGGGAGAAGGGAACAGAGAGAAAGGGGAGGGCATTCTTGTGAAATGTTTACCACTCAAACTCTATTGTATGTTTACCTGTAGTACCAATATTCCTTCACTCCACTTATCTAGAAATGAGAAGCTCCCATGCCAACAAAGCTGGTTTTCTTTTCCAGCTGCTTGAGAATGGATGTTGTGGTGACAGGATATACACAAACACTCCTGTCATCATTAGTACTGCACGGTTAAAGTATTTTATTTTGCTCTTTTTAACTTTAGTTGCCTCTTTCCTCTATAATAACTTTTTTTATGTTACTACTTGGCAGTTACATACCACTTTTGATCCATATATTTCAAAGTTCTTTACGAAGATAAGCATATTATCCCCATTTTACAGGTAGGGTAACTGATGTAAGGGGAGGTCAACTTGCCCAGGTCAGTGGCAGAGCCGGGAATTGAACCCAACTCACACAACTCCCAGACCCATAACCTATTCACTGGTTTCCTGTTATCTCACTTTTTTACTAAAGATTGTTTCCTCGTGCCATCCTTTTAATGGAATGGAATGATGGTGTTGGTGTATAATTCCAGCCTTTCTTGATGCTATTATGCCTTAGTCTTAACCTTTATTGCCAATTTAGATGCAGTTACTGCCATTGCTTTTTTAAATTCCTCCTAGCTGTCTCCTGGCCCAGTGAGCAATAATAAAAGCTCTCTGGAATTATCCAACACACCCTATCCTGTTCAAAACAGAAAAAAGTATCATTCCTAAAATTTATTATTTGTTTCTCTTGACTTTTAGAAGAAAAACAAAAAATACCTCTCTGATGTTCTAGGCACTTTAGACAAAAACCTTGAGAACACAATAAACCCATAAACTCCAGAGCATAATTTCACTCACATAGACAACAGCTAGTCAAAACAATAATAGTAGAAAGCTATAATAATGTCCCAAGATTGCCGTCAAAATATCAACCCTCAGTTTTCCCTTTCTGCCCCAAAGGCTGAGAAAATACATTAGTTTTCTAGGCTGCCCTGAAAGTCAGATTTGTGATATTTCATTTCAAGGTGGAGATTAGGAAGTGAGCCTCAGAGTTGGAGGCCCCTAAATGTTTTACAGAATGTCACTATTTCAGGTAAATTTGTTGAGTGATCACAGATGTTTGTGAATTTTAGCATAGACAATACAAACCTTTTCCCAAATTTCTCTACAATTTTTCATGAAGTAGCAGCATTTTCGTCTAATTGCACTATACATTTTCTTTTTAGCGCAGACATATCTTTTTTTGTTTTGTATTTGCTTAAAGGCAAAACGGAACATTCACAATTATATGCAATTAAATATGTGTTAGTAATAATCAGTCTGGCAGTTTTGGAAACAAGTACATCCAGTACCACTGAATAAAACATCACTCTGAACTTCATTGGCCATTATTGGATATGCCTTCAATCAAATTCCAACCTCATTAGGAGAATCTAAAAAAAAAAAAAAAAAAAAGGCCAGAACAGCCTTCTGGCACTTGTAGCAAGGTTAGTTGTCATAAACTGTTTTCTGAAGAGACTGATTAACATAACTGGATCCTAGCCACCACAGCAAGGGGTTATCTAACAGTATAGAAGGAAAAAGAGTGGCAAAGAAGAGTCGAAATTTCCATTTTTTACTTTCTTGTGCTTATTTATTTCCTGGAGTAATGATTGATTATGGTTTTGTGACCATTGTTACTATTTTGGGATACATGTCACTAGAACAACTGCAAACAAATAGCTTGTGAAGGTGCCCTCAGCAAGTATGCCATTTTTAACATAACATACCCCTAATATGGAGAGGTCATTCAATGTACAATCAAACCCCTAGGATGATTTTTGTATTTACTGTAGAGCATCTCTCTAGAGTCAGAATTGGTTTAGTGAAGAAACAAATTAAACTAAAATCAGATATGTTGCTTTTAAGCTCAGTGCTTTTAAACTTTCCCTTTTCTACTAAGGATTGTGATTAATTTATATAGTTAATCTGTCATATTAGTTAAATGGAGATCCTAGAACAATACTGCTGCAAGTAATAGATGTTGCTACTTAAAATGGGAATCATAACAAAACTAAGTTGACCTTGGCTTTCAGCTACTTTGGAGCAATGCCTGGAAGAGGAAACTGTTAAAGTGATTGTGACTGGTGCTCATCTTCAAGGAGCTACATTGTAAATTTCCATTCTGTCCTGTGTCCCACTAAAAATATGGGCAGGAGGAGGAAGTGAAGAAGTTAAAAAGATATACACAAATTCTAGAAGAAAAAGGCTGTTAATTTTGGAATTAAGTAATCCTGCATGTAAACTCATGAAATGGAATGTGACTAATTTTAAATACTATATATTTTGATACAGAATAAAACAAAGAATAAAATCAGACCGAAGCCTCCATATGTCAAAAAAAGTATATACAGATTACAAAACTAAATTTAGAAAAACAGAGGGGAGTAAAATGAAGCATAATTAATGGGTTGAACACAAAACACTAACGATAGACCCTTAAGATTTCCAACTTAAATATAAACTCCTTTGCTACAAGCAGCAGTGAAAATGAATTAATTAATATCAACCTCCTCTCATTTCAGCAATATCTGTTAAATTGCTTAGGCACTGGTCAAAACATTTTGTACATGAGTTGAAGAATGATTTTCAAAGTTAAAGAAAAAAAGAGGTTGAAATTTCATGGGTCACATTTTCAAAATGCCTGTGCTTCTGTTCTGGAGGGGAAAAAATCTAATGTTTGCATATGCAAATTGGTCACTTGTGAATGCTAATAGTCATTGTGTGCGCAATGGATCAATTAGCCTGAACAATAGGCAAGAAGGAAATTAATTAACTCTGTTCCTTATGGAACAATTTCATTTTACATTGAAACAGACATTATTTGAAAAAATCAAAAAAGTTAAAACTTCTAAGGCATCTTTTCGCACTCTAAGAATGTTTGGGAAGTTCCTGTCTGATCTATCTTATCAATAGAGACAAGTCAGTATTGAAAGTGTGCTTCCCACTGGTTCCAGAATAAATTCAAAACAAGACAAACGAGACCTGTCAATAATGTAGACCTCCATAAGTCAACATCCCAGCCCCACACAAGGCAAAACAGCAGATAGAAAAAGACAAGATCTATTGTAGCGCTTAAAGATGATAAAGTCATTGCGGAAAAACTAAATGAATTCTTTGCTTCAGTCTTCACGGCTGAGGATGTTAGGGAGATTCCCAAACCTGAGACAGCTTTTGTAGGTGACAAATCTGAGGAACTGTCACAGATTGAAGTGTCACTAGAGGAGGTTTTGGAATTAATTGATAAACTTAACATTAACAAGTCACCGGGACCAGATGGCATTCACCCAAGAGTTCTGAAAGAACTCAAATGTGAAGTTGCAGAACTATTAACTAAGGTTTGTAACCTGTTCTTTAAATCGGCTTCTGTATCCAATGACTGGAAGTTAGCTAATGTAACACCAATATTTAAAAGGGGCTCTAGAGGTGATCACGGCAATTACAGACCGGTAAGTCTAACGTCGGTACCGGGCAAATTAGTCAATACAATAGTTAAGAATAAAATTGTCAGACACATAGAAAAACAAACTGTTGAGCAATAGTCAATATGGTTCCTGTAAAGGGAAATCGTGTCTTACTAATCTATTAGAGTTCTTTGAAGGGGTCAACAAACATGTGGACAAGGGGGATCCAGTGGACATAGTGTACTTAGATTTCCAGAAAGCCTTTGACAAGGTCCCTCACCAAAGGCTCTTACGTAAATTAAGCTGTCATGGGATAAAAGGGAAGGTCCTTTCATGGATTGAGAACTGGTTAAAAGACCGGGAACAAAGGGTAGGAATTAATGGTAAATTCTCAGAATGGAGAGGGGTAACTAGTGGTGTTCCCCAAGGGTCAGTCCTCGGACCAATCCTATTCAACTTATTCAGAAATGATCTGGAGAAAGGGGTAAACAGTGAGGTGGCAAAGTTTGCAGATGATACTAAACTGATCAAGATAGTTAAGACCAAAGCAGACTGTGACGAACTTCAAAAAGATCTCACAAAACTAAGTGATTGGGCAACAAAATGGCAAATGAAATTTAATGTGGATAAATGTAAAGTAATGTACATTGGAAAAAATAACCCCAACTATACATACAATATGATGGGGGCTAATTTAGCTACAACAAGTCAGGAAAAAGATCTTGGAGTCATCGTGGATAGTTCTCTGAAGATGTCCACGCAGTGTGCAGAGGCGATTAAAAAAGCAAACAGGATGTTAGGAATCATTAAAAAGGGGCTAGAGAATAAGACTGAGAATATATTATTGCTCTTATATAAATCGATGGTATGCCCATATCTCGAATACTGCGTACAGATGTGGTGGTCTCATCTCAAAAAAGATATACTGGCACTAGAAAAGGTTCAGAAAAGGGCAACTAAAATGATTAGGGGTTTGGAACGGGTCCCATATGAGGAGAGATTAAAGAGGCTAGGACTCTTCAGCTTGGAAAAGAGGAGACTAAGGGGGGATATGATAGAGGTATATAAAATCATGAGTGATGTGGAGAAAGTGGATAAGGAAAAGTTATTTACTTATTCCCATAATACAAGAACTAGGGGTCACCAAATGAAATTAATAGGCAGCAGGTTTAAAACAAATACAATGAAGTTCTTCTTCACGCAGCGCACAGTCAACTTGTGGAACTCCTTACCTGAGGAGGTTGTGAAGGCTAGGACTATAACAGTGTTTAAAAGAGAACTGGATAAATTCATGGAGGTTATTAGCCAGGCTGGGTAAGGAATGGTGTCCCTAGCCTCTGTTTGTCAGAGGATGGAGATGGATGGCAGGAGAGGGATCAATTGATCATTACCTGTTAGGTCCACTCCCTCTGGGGCACCTGGCATTGGCCACTGTCGGTAGACAGGATACTGGGCTAGATGGACCTTTGGTCTGACCCGTTCTTATGTAGTAC
Organism: Emys orbicularis; assembly: GCF_028017835.1. Classification (NCBI taxonomy): domain Eukaryota; kingdom Metazoa; phylum Chordata; order Testudines; family Emydidae; genus Emys; species Emys orbicularis. Next base: position 93,056,071 of record NC_088689.1, on the reverse strand, counting down.
TGAGGGCTTGTATAAGATGACTGAGCTTGTCACTGCGTAGATGTGGAGGTTGTACAGTGACTGTGGAGGGACAGTCATGAGAGAAGGGATTTATCATGACTCAATACGAGGCTTTAAAGATTAGGATAAGTAAATTTAATCTTTTCTTTCTAATCACTAATCTAAAAACAATGCTTACAAAAATGTTTACTGGATCTGAAAGCATTTATATTGGTCTAATAAAAAATTTTCCAGCACTGGTAGATAAGGAGAAAGCAGACTTTAAAACCACACTATTCTTATCATCTTACTTTCCCCACCACCACACACACACTTTGACATAACTTTAGCTGCCACTATATCAAAAATCACTATGATTAGGATTAATGTTCTGTCATTTAAAAGCTGGGTTTCAAGCTCTCAGATGATAAACATCTACATAACTGATTTCTACCCCAGGAGTTCTCTAGGTACTAATCACTAAACCATGTCATATATGAAAATAATAGGATTAAAACGAGCTAGGAATCAGAATAATGCTTTATGATCTAGCATCTCACTAATTGCCTGGTCCAAAATGAAATATTACCTATTGGAACCTCAGCTATCTAATGCTATATAGCATGCACTTAAAGTCCTGAGAGTTCTCAAGCATTACATTTTGGTCCAAGATGACAGGTTTCAGAGTAGCAGCCGTGTTAGTCTGTATCCGCAAAAATAACAGGAGTACTTGTGGCACCTTAGAGACTAACAAATTTATTAGAGCATAAGCTTTCGTGGGCTACAACCCACTTCTTCGGATGCATATAGAGTGAACCATATATTGAGGAGATATATATACACACCCATACAGAGAGCATGAACAGGTGGGAGTTGTCTTACCAACTCTGAGAGGCCAATTAAGTAAGAGAAAAAAAACTTTTGAAGTGATAATCAAGATGGTTCAGTACAGACAGTTTGATAAGAAGCAAGTGTGAAAATACTTACAAGGGGAGATAGATTCAATGTTTGTAATGGCTCAGCCATTCCCAATCCCTATTTAGCCCTGAGTTGATTGTGTCTAGTTTGCATATCAATTCCAGCTCAGCAGTCTCTCCTTGGAGTCTGTTTTTGAAGTTTTTCTGTTTTAAGATAGCCACCCGCAGGTCTGTCAAAGAATGGCCAGGCAGGTTAAAGTGTTCTCCCACTGGTTTTTGAGTATTATGATTCCTGATGTCAGATTTGTGTCCATTAATTCTTTTGCGTAGAGACTGTCCGGTTTGGCCAATGTACATGGCAGAGGGGCATTGCTGGCACATGATGGCATATATCACATTGGTAGATGTGCAGGTGAACGAGCCACTGATGGTATAGCTGATGTGATTAGGCCCTATGATGGTGTCACTTGAATAGATATGTGGACAGAGTTGGCATCGGGCTTTGTTACAGGGATAGGTTCCTGGGTCAGTGTTTTTGTTCAGTGATGTGTGGTTGCTGGTGAGTATTTGCTTTAGGTTGGGGGGTTGTCTGTAAGCGAGGACAGGTCTGTCTCCCAAGATCTGTGAGAGTAAAGGATCATCTTTCAGGATAGGTTGTAGATCTCTGATGATGCGCTGGAGAGGTTTTAGTTGGGGGCTGAAGGTGACAGCTAGTGGTGTTCTGTTATTTTCTTTGTTGGCCCTGTCTTGTAGGAGGTGACTTCTGGGTACTCGTCTGGCTCTGTCAATCTGTTTTTTCACTTCAGCAGGTGGGTATTGTAGTTTTAAGAATGCTTGATAGAGATCTTGTAGGTGCTTGTCTCTATCTGAGGGATTGGAGCAAATGCGGTTATATCTTAGAGCTTGGCTGTAGACAATGGATCGTGTGGTGTGTCCTGGATGGAAGCTGGAGGCATGTAGGTAAGTGTAGCGGTCAGTAGGTTTCCGGTACAGGGTGGTATTTATGTGACCATCGCTTATTAGCACAGTAGTGTCCAGGAAATGGACCGCTTGTGTGGATTGATCTAGGCTGAGGTTGATGGTGGGATGACAGACCTGCGGGTGGCTATCTTAAAACAGAAAAACTTCAAAAACAGACTCCAAGGAGAGACTGCTGAGCTGGAATTGATATGCAAACTAGACACAATCAACTCAGGGCTAAATAGGGATTGGGAATGGCTGAGCCATTACAAACATTGAATCTATCTCCCCTTGTAAGTATTTTCACACTTGCTTCTTATCAAACTGTCTGTACTGAACCATCTTGATTATCACTTCAAAAGTTTTTTTTCTCTTACTTAATTGGCCTCTCAGAGTTGGTAAGACAACTCCCACCTGTTCATGCTCTCTGTATGGGTGTGTATATATATCTCCTCAATATATGGTTCACTCTATATGCATCCGAAGAAGTGGGTTGTAGCCCACGAAAGCTTATGCTCTAATAAATTTGTTAGTCTCTAAGGTGCCACAAGTACTCCTGTTATTTTGGTCCAACCGTACTTTACTGCCACAGATCCAGGATTGAAAATTTTAAGTCCTGGACCGCATGCCGATGTAATTTGCGTTCACTCTTGATAAACATCTGAATTCCTGAATGATTACCTGCACTAAACTGCCAAACCATCACTGAGAAGACTAGTTCCAGATCTAACACACATTTCTGAAGAAAACACTGAATACTGAGCTTCTTCCAAAAGACAACAGCATCAAGATGATTTCCAAATAAATCATTCCATCAATAGAAACATCATTATTGACAGAATTCAGAACTTAGACATTCAAAACAGAGCTATCAGCACCATCCAACACAGGGGTCACTTTTATTAGCAACAAAAGTTACTAAAAATCATTTTCTGGGTTCAGGTATTGCCTGAGTACTGGATTGCCCCTCTCACAGGCTTACTTGTTATAACATAATCTTAGGTGTGACCTAGGGTAAGTGCTAACAATTTCACAACATTGAAACATTTAGTATACATTTCCGTATAGAGCATTTCGGCATATATATTTTTGAATTAAGGAAATTGTGAACAGCGGGGGGGGGGGGGGGGCATACATCAGATGTCTTCCAGTTAGTAACTCCTGAACCACTTAGGGAACTGGTAAAGGTCTTGTACTTGTTATGGTCAATTTGTAAATCTTGTTTATTCTAGGTAACCTTTACATTGTCTTTTACAGGAATCTGTCAGGAATCAGTTACAGTACTTAAATAAATGAAGTGAGCAACAGATAGGGGAAAATATATCCAAAGTGAAGACATTATCCTCAAAGTCTAAAACAACGGTATGCCATACAACATATCCTGAAGACAAACCAGACAGATAAGGGTCAACAAGTAAATGCAGCAGCCTTCCTGCTGTCCATCATGAATGCATTTGCTGGTATATGGTCAAAAAGCTAACCCATTCAGACATGAAAGCTAACTCTCTCTTATTATAGATCCTTTTGTAGATGGTTAAGAAAAACTTCACATATATTGGACATGAATCCACAGAATGTTCATTGTGCTCAACATGCCTAGACCTTCTTATATTAGAGATAAAACAAAGGCCATGATTTGCCATTAATATCATACAAACAAATTTTGCAAAGGTGAAATTAAGGCTGCACACATATCAATAGTTCTAATGAATGGTGACTTTAAAAAACATTATAGGTAACAAACCAGTGTTAGAAACCCAGGAAGTGCATTAATGTTTTAGTTCTTGAACAATGCATGCAAAGTTCCTTTGCCCCCACAAGCATACCAGCCTTCCATCCTCTCTATTTGCATACAATCAAAAATGTGCACCACAGAACACTGGTTTGACAGTTTAATTCATACATGCATATCTCCAATACTAAGTGTGATAATTGATTACATTAACTTATGCACTTTTTATGCAAATACTCCAATATCATGACATGGGCTTATAAAGTTTGTATATGGGGACATGCTTGTTCTGTGTCCAGTGACAACTGGCTGACACGTGGAATTACAGGACCTAGTCCTGTGAGTTCTCTGCAAAGAAAAGGGTTAGAGGTTGAGGTTTCAAGGCTGACTAGAGGATTTAGAACAAAACTCCCATTACAATTTATCAACCTTGAATTTTTTCAAAAAGAAAGAATGAAACTTAGATCTCCAGCAACCATTTGACATGCCATACTAACTTCACTGAAATGACAAGCCAGTAAACTAGGCCTTTCTTTTTTCCTAAAAAGTACAAAACAAGTTAGAATACTTTCTAAACACCTCGCTTTTTAGTAAGGGGAGGAGTCATAGAACACAATTTAAGAGCTCTGTGCGTTTGTCATATTAAGATCCATAAATATTTACTACTTTAAAATGTAATAGCTCTTATATAGATAAATGTAATAATTCTAATATTTTTTATTATATAAAATTTGATCAACACTAAAATATAATAGCAAAGATAACTTAGGTAACGTCACTTCATTTTCTCACACACACAATCTATATCTAGAAAGAAAATTTTATTTTCACTCATTCAACTAAGACAACAATAGCTTATCAGTGTTGTCTCTTATGGAGCAAGTTATAATCTAGTCAAAGCATGTGATCAGGAATCACAATCACATGGAATGAAAATACTGCAGGTTTAGTTTGCAAACCACCCTCTTATAATTCAATTTCAAGCACAAGGTTACAAACTACAACTTCCTATAAAATAACCCACTTTTCCTAGAGCAGAGGTCCCCAAAGTGTAGGGCATGCCCCATAGGGGGCATTGAGGAACGTCCGTGGGGGCAGCGGGGCACCTGGGCCAGCCCCCACGGGGGTGGGGAGGGAGCATCACCCAGCTCCTCCCCAGCCCCAGCTGTACTCCGGTCCCGCCCCCAGCCATGTCCTGGCTCCCGGCCCTACACCTAGACCCGTCCCCAGCCTTGGGGTGGCTCCCCTCCCCAGCCATGGCTGCTAGCTGCAGCTCCATTCCCAGCCCAGACCAAGCTGCAGTCCCAACCTCCATATCCCTGTTTGTGTCCCTTTCCTCCCAGAGCTGTGGCTCTGCTTCCGGCCCTGGGGAGGTGCGACCCTCAAAAGTTTGGAGACCACTGTCCTAGAGAGTTGCTCCTTCCCCATAAAGTCCCAGCATTCCTCACTTACTATTGTTGCTGTGAAGGCTCAATAGTCACCTCCAGCTTCAACTGAACCCTAAGGTTGTTAGGGAGAACCAACTGCATGTTACTCTACCCTTTGATTTTAGGGGTTGTCAGGCACAGCCAATACTTTTCTCAAATTCTAATAGTTTTCTGAAGGGCCAGGAAGTAGCACAGTAGAAAGCAAAGAGACAAGGAAAATGCTCTCTTTGTTTCTACATTCAGCTCTACAAAGGATCCGTAGCTACGCTCCTAGGCCTTGCAGGGCCTGACCTGCCCCCAGTAGAGGTGCCAGTTTTGGTTGGATGTATTCCTGGAGGTTTCATCACATGACAATCTTTAGACTCCAGGACAATCCTGGAGGGTTGGTAATCCTGCCCTCAACTATAGTGCAGGTACGGTAGCGGACTAAGGAGGGCATGTTGGAGAAAGAGTCAGAAGACAATCAGCTCATCTCCTGCCACTCCAGTAGACTTTCAGGATTGGGAAATTATGGTGTCGGCAGCATTTAAGGACAAAGGAGGGAGGAGGATTCAGTTCTCAGCCTGTATTCATAAAGTAGTAGTTTTAATTAGTACACATTTTCCCTGCCTTATTTAAAAACAATAAACAGACACAAAAAGAAAAATGAAAAAGAAAATCCTACCCTCTTACCAGCAGCGTCTCAACACAGAACTTCCCTAGTAAGGACATTTGGCTTCTTTTATAGCCCTACTCCTATTGGATGGATGACCCTCCCCCTGTGCATCCTGTTAAAACAGGGAGCAACCAGGCTTCCTGGGTCCTATAGAACAGCAGTTCTCAAGCAGGTTTCAGGGGGTCCACCAAGCAGGGCCAGTGTTAGACTCACTAGAGTCCAGGGCAGAAAGCCAAAGCCCCGCTGTGCAGACCTGAAGCTTGGGGCTCTGAGCTCTGCCACCTGGGGCTGAAGTTGAAGCCTGAGCAACTTAGTTTTGTGGGGCCCGCTGTGGCGTGGGGCCCCAGGCAATTGCCCTACTTGTTACCTCCTAATGCCGGGCCTGGCTTTTATATGCAGAAAACCAGTTGTGGTGGCACAGGTGGACCATGGAGTTTTTATAGCATATTGGGAGGGCCTGAAAAATATAAAGGTTGAGAACCTCTGCTATAGAATTCAACTCAGCTTTGCATGGCAACACCTTCCCTTCAGGGAAGATCTACATGGTGGTATGATTTACTTTAGGAAAAACTTGAAAACTCTTTACAGACTACTAGACCACAGTAATTCTGCTACAAAAGAGCACTGGGGTCCTACCTGATGGTTCCCTTTGAAAGTAGGGGACCAGCTACACCTCTACCTCGATATAACGCTGTCCTCAGAAGCCAAAAAATCTTACCGCATTATAGGTGAAACCGTGTTATATCGAACTTGCTTTGATCCACCGGAGTGCGCAGCCCCGCCTCCCCGGAGCGCAGCTTTACCGCGTTATATCCGAATTCGTGTTATATCGGGTCGTGTAATATCGGGGTAGAGGTGTACCTGGCAAACTCCAAAGTCTCAAGAGGCAACAAAAAAGGAAAAATGCCATTGAGACTCCTGAAAACAGCTGCAAAGGGTCAGCTTTTCTATAAATGAATGGGCTTATAGTTGGGTGATGTGCAGGTGCACTACCCAGCAGAACATCCCTAGATATGACCATATAGTCACAATTTAATCCTAAACACCGGGGGTGCTGAGACTTGGGATTGAGGGACAGATATTTTGGCAGTGTGAGGATGTTCAACCTGGGTTTGCACACTTCCCCTACAACTTGTGAATTTTCTCTGCTCCAGTTTACAAAACAATGAACCTTTAACCCAACATTGTCCCCAGGAGGTTCTGGTATCCTTAGGATCCTTGTCCCAGCTATACTAAGACCTTCTAAGAACTACTTGTGATTACTTCTGATAGTGGCCTTGGGCAAGGCAAAGTCACTCTCCTTCAGTTTCCTGTCTGCAAAATAGAAGTATCACCTACTTATTTCTTCAGGAACAGGGAATTGTGAGACTCAATCACAATTAACATTTGTAAAGTGCTTTGAAGATTAAAATTACTGGGTTTAAAGTATTTTCACTTTAGAGACTACTAATGAATCTATAATTTCTCAAACTAAAATTAGAAAATCCATTTTTTAGATGGGGTTTTGAAATATGCCAGAGGCTAGATGTTTCAGGCAGTGGATGCAACCCATGAGGGTTTCAATGATGTATATTTTGCCTTTTGACTTAGCAGTATATCCAGTTGGCTTGTTATATTTCTCCAAGCACTTGCGATGTTACTATCACCACACTGAAAAGGTTCCAGGGAAATTCATTATCTGAAATAAGTTTCAGTCATGAAACCCTAGACTTCTATAGCTAACTTAGCTATGTTGCCAACTCTCATGATATTGTCATGAGATTCATGATAAGTATTATTTTCCTTAAAGCCCCAGTTCCTGGAGTCAAGTGGATATGTGATGATTTCAGCCTTCATTCTTAAAGAAAAAGTAACTTTCTAGACCTCCTGGCTGTGGAGAAAGCTTCAAACTGCAACCCCAGTGCACCCTAAAGGCTCAAAAAGCAGAAGGCAAATAAAAAGAACAAACATATTAGTTTTACATAATCTCATGATTTTAAAGCCAATCTTGTGATTTTTGATAAGCCTGACTCATGATTTTTGAACAACTGGCGTTGGCAATACTGTAGCTTTGAATAGATGCGTGAAAGCATTGCGTTAATCACCTTGGTTACATGGTGAGTTGTCCTATTCCAAGGGGGGGAAATCATTTGACTTTTTTCCTTCTACTTCCTTTTTTAAAAAAAAAAATGTACAAAACTGTACTGTCCCCAACCCTCTAACATTTTTCTGCTCTTCAAATGATACAGTCACTATTTTGGTTGGAATTCCAGGTTTAGTGCTCCAGAGAGGGTGATATTTTTCTATTGATAATTGCTTAAATTATTCCAGAAAATTGAGGTAACTGAAGGTTAATTTTGGGAGGATTTCAATAGTTGCTGAAAGAGTTGTGAATTTATGTCTGAATCATATCAAGGTCCTAGAGAGACTATAAAAGTAATTTGCAGGATTAATAAAGACTGTGCTTTGGGTATTCTGGTAGGAGAACTTGGGTTATGGTCATGGATTTTTATAGGATTAATTTTAGAAATCCCTAGATCAATCTGCACTCGCACTCCTAAAATATTGATATTCTTTTCAAAACTACAGGAACATAATGATTCCCTCACCCCACTGAACCCTCCCCTGCACAATACACACAGAATACTTTCTCACTGAAAGACTAACCAGACTATATGATATATTAAATAATCAACCGATGTGATTGTGGAGAACATGGGAAATTTCTGTTTTATTTTTATGAAAACTATGTGAGTGAGTTTGCCCAATCACTTTTGTATTGTGACCTATCTGGTTTCAAGGGATTAACTTCTTTCCTGAGACATCTTTCCCAAAACATTCACTGGACATGGGATGCACAGATATGTCTAGGTTGGTATAAATGAACTATTGAGAACTACCAAAAAGTTAAGAGCGCTACCTTGGAAATACAATGGAGAACAATGACCAGACCATACATTTCTAACTGCTGCTGGTCAAGGGGACTTTTTAGATATAGATTGACCATTAGTTGTCTAACTACAACCCATCCCCCTACCTAGGGTGACCAGATGTCCTGATTTCATAGGGACCGTCTTGATATTTGGGGCTTTTTCTTATGTAGGTGCCTATTACCCTCCACCCCCTGTCCCGATTTTTCACACTTTCTATCTTGTCACCCTCCCCAAGAAGGTGAGGAATGTGCATGTAAAAACAGTGTGACTGCAACTAGACACAAAGGATTAATATGTTAAGATACTGGCATAAGAAAATTCCTCACCCAAGAGAAGGGAGGAATCCACTCTGGAACAGCTGGGCAGGATCAGGGAGGCTAGCTGCAGGCAGGAGTCTGCCTTGCATGCCAGTGCAAAGCTGGACCTTCCTAACCCAGAAAGGGAAGCTGGCAGGTATGGGGAAAGCTGTGTGTTTAGGGTTTTCTTTACCATTTTAACTAAATGTCCCTGAACACTGTATTCAGCCTGACTGATGACTTGTTTGGTCACTGCAAAATCTGCTGGCTGCATAGCTCGCAAGGGGAGTAGTTTCCAATGGAGGTCCAAGCTCATTTGAACCTACTAATGGAACTATTATGAGAAACGTATGTTGAAGCCAGGGACCCAGTCTCAAAGTAGTGGAGTCTGAGGGCTCCTCCCTGGGAAAAGTGTAGGCCTATCACTAAGAAGTGTACACTCCCAGAAAAAACTGTATTAAGGTTGAAAGCACAGTATGCCCTGTAATATCATGACAGTGATGGACAATATCATTTTTTTAAATCTTAAATAGCTTTGTTACTTTTAATATTCAAGTTTTAAGGACTTAAGGTGTAGGCAGAAGCATTAAAATGTGAGTTGGTGTTGTAATGGCATTATTCCACTGAAGGCTAAGTAGGCATAAGAGCACCAAAATTGTTTGGGAGTAACCAGGGGTGAAAGTAATTTAAAGGATTTACCAGTACGCCGGAGTCCTGAGCAGGGGGCGTGGCCTCAACCAGAAGAGGCGTGGCCTTTAAATACCCAGGCCCTTTAAATCAAGATTTAAAGGCCCAGGGGCTCTGCAGCTGGTTGCTCCGGGGGTGATTTAAAGGGCCTGGGGCTCCAGCCGCCACTACCACAGCAGAGTTCTGGGCCTTTTAAATCACCACCGGAGCTCTGCTGTCACTACCCCAGGGCTCCAGCAGTGGGGCTCGGGAGGCAATTTAAAGGGCCCGGGGCTCCGCCCACTGCGGGGAGCCCGGGGTCCTTTAAATCACCAGCCTGGGGAAGCCGGTCCAGTCTGGCACGGCATACTGGCTCTTGCCGGTACGCCATACCGGACCGTACTGGCTTACTTTCACCTCTGGGAGTAACATAAAGGGTCCATTCCTCAAAATTAACTACACACAAATCACTGACATCTACGGGGGTTCTACATTCTACCAGTCACAGATGCAGAGGACTTGTTGGTTTAAATAAAAATATTTATCTTGGGTCTGATACCACATCAGGAAATAATCTAATTGAATTTGAACCAGCTATAGCAGAAAGACTTGGAATGATTACATTTTTATTTACTTTATCTTTGGGTCTAAGTCCATCACAAGGCTTGGTGTCCTTAATATCCCACAAGAACATGAGAGATCAAGGCTATACTGTATTTTAAAATTATGTTTAAATTAACAGTTTGCCCTTTAATGTTAAGAGGCCATTTTGAGGGAGAAACAGGCAGGAAATGAGTGAGCAAATGTTCAAACTAAATACGATAGTTAAAAGAATGAGCTGAAAATGAAGAATTTTAGGCGAGGGCTTCCTAAAAATCAGTCAATTGCTTTAATACTTTAGAGCAGCTGAAGATCTTTAAAGTAGTTGGAGTAAAGGACTGTGACACTGCAGTGAGGATGAGTCATGCCTTGGTGCTCCCACAGCTCTTTTTGACCATATGAAGTACTCCTACCCAGCGCATGACACATTTGAATTCAAAACACTTGTTGCAATTCATGAAATTACAGTGTTGCTAAGAAAAAAAATGGCTACATTCAGAATGAGTTCAGCTGACATTTTTGATAACCACGTTGAAATTGTGTCACCTCTGCACCAACACCTAGTTTTCTCACTCTACACTAAACCAGGTGTGAAAGACCAAAAGGGGAGGAAAAATTCTATTCAAATAAACTTGCAATTATTTACAATAAGATGCGACATTTACTTACAGCTAAATGACAGGCCTGTTACAATTGAACAAACGTGGACACAGTGCAGGATAAGAAAAGAAGCATCATCAAGAATTACCATTACACTGTTTTTAAAATACACACACTTTTAGTACAATGTGCAACCTTAACTAACCACTAAAATTAAAGGGCCTATATGCTGTCCTGGCCTAATTTTGGCTCCATACAGAGTTTTCTGACTGGCACCCTGTCTGCAAGGCCAAAGATTCAGCATGTTACCTCCTCCAACTCCTCTGATGCACAAACTACTGGGGGGTGACATGAGAAGAGAATAAACACTAGACTGGATACACATGTGGATAATTTAGGGAATAGTAGATGGAGGTTTCCTGTGAAATAGGAGGAGGGGGGGAAATGTGCACCAGATAGGTGACTCGAATTGATAATTATTTTAAAATATGCACAAGTTGGCAGCTAGTTTCTGACAGAACATATTGCAAAACTACTACTTTTAATGATTTATGTAGGAAAGCTTAATTCAAATCCAAAATATGGACACACAGAAAAGCAGTATTGCATTAGGTTTCAAGGAGAGACCATCAAAATACAAGTGGAGCCCACTATAGGTCCCTCCTGGGAAAATACAGGATGAGTCACCAAAGATGCAGACAGGAATTTTCAAAGGTGTTTATAGGAGGTGGGCACATAACACCTTTAAAAATCTCAGCGGTGCTACACTGGGTCTTATCAGACTCAAAATGTCTAAAACTGGACAAGAAGAAAAACTATAATAGTCTACTTTACATTAACTTTTCAATCCAGCTATGAGCTATGTGAATGCTAAACCCAACAAAAAAGACACTATAAAATACACATTACTTTTTTGCCACTTAAACATTTTTCCATGTTGACCCCTAAAACTCCTTGTCCTAGCTGAAGTAGGGCATTTCCCACTTTCAGCGGTGCCAGCAGCTGTATGCACGTTATGACCAGTGCTTGCCATTGGCAGGGGCAGAGCTAGGGAGGGCAGTGGTTTCAGCTGCTTCTGGGCATGGTCAGTGGCTGCAGGGGAGCTCAGGGATGGGGAGTGACACTGCACCTGGACAGGATGGGCTGGCAGTAAAGTCTGAACCTGGCACAGATTCCTCAGGAAAAGCACTGGGGCCAGCAGCTGCAGCAGGGAAGGCTCCACAGGGATTGGCAGTGATAAACTGTGTCCCAGTTTAGCCACGTGAAATGTTGAGAGGTATGCCACTGTGTTTAGCTTTTAATGGACAGAGGTAAAAGGTCTGCAGATTAGCCTCAATCCGAATTAGATTTAATCTCTTGATCCTTTAATGTCCAATAACTGTTTCCTATTTTAGGTGCTCATTTTGTTCTTTTATTGGCTGCTTTTCTGGTATCTTCTGGTATTTTATGCCTGATCCAATGCCCTCCAAACCAACCACTACTAATATACCTATATTCTTAGTGTGTACATCAATAATGGATATAAAAGGACTAACTATGGGAATATGGGTACAAGATTACATTTGTGAAAAGGAACCCGGATACGGAAATGCAGAAAAGAATTGAACTGATACAGTCTCATGACATATATAGAGTCATATTCAATGTAGTTATTTGATACAGTTGTGACCATTTTAAAAAAGTCAACATTTCCCAATAGATACTACAATTATCGCAGTTATTTCTAAAAATAATATAGTGTTGTATCTTAGATACCACGGTGTAGTAAGTTGGTAAATATTGACTTTTTTAAAATGGTCACAACTGTATCAAATGACTACATTGAATATGACTTTATATATGTCATGAGACTGTATCAGTTCAATTCTTTTCTGCATTTCTGTGATGGTGCTGCAGCTTAATTACATGCTTTGGCATCTGACAGCCGCCTATGCTGGGCTGTGGGACACATACACTATACCGGGGAAGATACATGTCTCCTTCCTCTCCCAACCATGCACAGACAGGGAATTCTCAGCTTTGGAGATCTGGACAGTTTCTGGTTCCTTTGCATTGCCAGAGTGGCACAAAGGCATCAGAAAAAACTGAAATCTGGTCCCTAATTTCACAACCACTCTCTTGTATTAACATGCTATTAAAAGATTTTAAAAAAGGAAGTAAAGAAAAGAACACCTGTGCATCAGATTGTGTAACTGGACTGTGTACTTTCTCAATTGCACTGTCAAACATTGCATGTGTATAACTGAATGCACCATATTTAATTAAAAGCTCACATGATGGGGAGGGGGGTGGAATCTCAACCCTTAGAGGTTTTTAAGACATGGCTTGACAAAGCCCTGACTGGGATGATTGAGTTGGGGTTGGTCCTGCTTTGAGCAGAGGGTTGGACTAGATGACCTCCTGAGGTCTCTTCAAACCCTAATCTATGATTCTATGATCGAGGACTGGGAGCACCTAAGTGTGCTGTGGCCATCTAAGGATCATGGTGGAGTCTCCATCGGTGACAATATTTAAATGAAGATTTTTTTTTTTAGAAAAATGTCCAAAGATATTCTCTAGAAATTATTTTGAAGATCTAGGTCCTCTGTTGTCCAGGAGGTCAGATTAGATTAACACAATGGTCCCCCTTCTGGTCATGGAATCTATGAATGTATGAAAAAAGAAAAACATTGATTGCACCTAATAATCAGCAGACAGGCTGGTAACTGGGTAGGTCTCTTCTGACACCATCTTTATAGGTGCTGAACGCGGGGAGTTGGTAGGGATTAAGGCTAAGCAAAAAAATTGGGGAAACATTTCAGCAATTTCCCACACACGCACATGCATACATTTTCTATAATTTGGCAATTTTCTTTCAATTCTAATGTATACATTTACAATGTGAAGAAGATTATTGGAAAGCAAATCCAACAAAAGGTTATGTTTTATTGTAAATGTCTTTTTAGGTAAGAAATTACATCCTTTCTTTCCCCAACAACCCTTTATTTATGTATTAAAATACTCTAAGCGCAATATTATAACAATGTGAAAGTGCTCAAGGAAGACACTGGAATTTAAGAGGTTACTGTATTGTAGTATTTGATAAGCCAAATATAAACCACATATGATTTTTTCTCTGGCACTTATTCCCCCTTCAAAAATGTAAATAGCTATTTTAGGAAAATAATAATTATAATACTAATAAACGAAAATGCACTCTAAAAATTGTGCTTGTGATCTCTTATTTTTAAAATAGGGTATCAGTCCATTTACAGACCCTCCTGGGACTTTGTGACTTGTAATAAATGCATGAAGCCACATGTTAAAGCTAAATGTCTGTCCTCTGAATTATTTCAGTTTACAATAATAGGCTGGCTCTTGAAAATATTCATATGAGTAATCCATGCCCATGTGTGCATCCATAGATAAAGGCTGTCAGGACCAGGCCCACACAAATAATAAAGAATATTAAAAATAGTGATTTGTACCCCTTTGATGTCTCATTTAAAGATAAAGCACTTTATAAAGATGGGTAATGGTTATCTTTTTATAGATGGAGAAGTCAGATGTTGAGGCATCAAAAGGTCTGCAAACTTTAACTGTAGATAGAAACTGAAGCAATACGTTAAATTATATAATCTAGAATGTTCAAGCAATCTGATCATTCCATAATAGGTGTCATTCTATAGGACACCTATTACTGGAAAATAGAGCCTTCTTCAGCAGTTTACATCATTTTGCCAGAATTCATATACTTTAAAGCAATGTTTCTACATGGAGATATAAGGATTGTCACTATGAGTATTTATCAATATTTGCCATTATCAGGTATGATATAACTTTAAAATCAAAGGAGTTAATTTGTAATATATGTTAACTATACTATGCTAACAAGAGTACCAGAAAGGTAATTTCACAGCCATGTTCAAGCTACAGAATTTTCAGATTACTATGTACGATTTATTGACAAATTTAAGTTCAAGTAAAGCTTTTCAGCCTGAATATCATTTCCTGTTATGATTTGTATTGAATCTTTTGTTATCCTATTGAAATAAAAACAGCATTACTTGTCTCTTATAGCATGGGCAACAAAAATGGAGTAGATGAAATATTCTGAATTTAGTGGCAATCTAAAAAATAAAAGAGAGAAGAGGGAAGAACACTATTCTAAAACTAAAATGTAATCAGAAATATTTGTAGTGTTACTTCCATAACATATATGGGTGTTAGTACAAGAGATTTTCCCCTAACAATCCTTTAAAATTTGTATCCCATCATGAAAATAATTATGAAAAATGATGGTTCAATAAGCCACATTCAGCATACTAACTTATTATGTCTCTGTGTGTGTGTGTGTGTGTGTGTGTGTGTGTGTGTGTGTGTGTGTGTGTGTGTGTGTGTACACACACACACACACACACACACACAGACATAATAAAAATAAAAGGAACTGGGCTGAGAATGAAAAAGCTTTCCTTGGGGTATAAATCTTATATATAACCAAGGAAATGTGTTTAAAAGATTCTTCAAAATTCTTGTTATTTGTTCAAGTCTCTTTCTTCTGATGGAAGCATTTAGATCTGCTGAGTCATTTTACGCAAGTCATTTTGATTGGGACAAAACTGTTTTTTAGCCAACACTTTCGGCCTTGAATTCTTTACATATGTAAAAATAAAGTATTTTTGAACAGAGGACCATTTTCTTTTAAATTATAATGTATTAGTGATATAACCCAGTGTAAGGTCCCTGGTTTTCATATGTCTATTGTGTGAAAGTATCAAAGGATGATTTTCAATACCTTTATCAGTTATGGTACTTCACATTCTACCAGCCCTCGCCTAATATCAAGCCTTGCAAAACTCCTACTAGTATGCAAGTTAGGAAATATGCTGGACCAATACCCAGGGCACTGAGATCTTGAGTGCGATGAAAATCTTTACTGGCGAGTTGGTTTATTTTCTCAGCAAACTATTATCAGCTACAGTTTTTCAGTTGGACAGTACCAGTTCACTTTTAGAATTAAAAATCTATAATGGTATTATATCCACACACAAAAATCAAAAGCTGTATGTAATACAGATTGTATACAGACTAAAATACATAATTGGTACACACATTTTACTGAAGTAAGTAGCTCTTGGAAAAGCAAGTTTGTTCTCAGAGATTGACTAAGGCCCCAGTCCCACATTGTGTCACACACTGCATAGCATATGGGTGGACCTGTTGCACTTTCATCGAGCACTATCGACTTAAGCAGTCATCCTCAGCACCTAAATAACAGCACTGAGAATGAATGTATTTGGAATAACTTGGCTTTCTGATTTATCTTACTGTGTTAAATCAAGGATTTGCTAGCAAAACAAATTATATTATTAATTTTAAAAGTGTCATTCAAGGGGGCTTGCAATATTTGTATAGTTTTGGTTTTGATAGAAAAGGTAGAGATACTGTTTGTATAGTACCTTTATTCTTTTAAAATCTGGTTCTCTATATGTAAACTAAGCTCTTAAATGGTGTAACAATAGGCCATAAAAATTCACCAAAATGTTACTTTTCAAATACTAAATTTGAAAGGTAGGTAATTTAATAAAATCAAAGTCTGCAAACATTGGATAAAACTGGCTCTCATCTCTCCCAGTCTGTCTGCAAGCTGACATTTTCTCTTTGATGTCCCACTGGCAGATGGGACATCTCTCTCTCAAAACATATTCAAATAGCTCTATTGTTCACATTATCTACTGTCTCATGCAGGATTAAAGAAATCAAGACACAAACACTGAAAGCTCTTTGCATAGCGTGATGAACTGGGAAATCTCTGTATTATTTTTAATGAAAAATGATACATGCCTTTGCATATTTGTTTATCACATGTAACTTCCCAAGCAGGAAAGGCAAAATAACGGCCTAAATAAGGAACATCCCAACAAACACAAACTCAAGAGCCAGGTTTATACATATGAAATAGATTTAGAACATGATCTCTAAATCAAATGTCTGCAGAAGATACTGGGGGGGAGAGGGAGGAGGTAGGAAGCTTATAAAAAGCAATGACTAATCAGCTATTCAGTCATTTGAAATTCAGAATGGCAACCTTTTCAGGTTGGTTCACAAAGTTGGTTCACAACTTCAGACAAGCATGTAACAAATCTTCTCAATATCTGACTTTTCAGGACTGTTTATTCCATGGTAGTCAGTTTTATGTGACAAAGCAGTTGTGCTGATAAAAACACAAGATTTGTGATACAAGAATGATCATGTAAACAATATTTCTAAAATGTATATTTCATACAGGCTGTGAGACAGAATCATGTAAGGATAGTCTCTTCTACAACTGCAAAACATGTCCTCTGGCAATAGGTCCCCGGGAACCTAAATAAATGAACAGAAGCCCTTAATGTCTTTCAAACAGCATTATATAAGCAGCTAGGCACTTCCTTACTTTTACCATCATATAATTACATGAATGGAAAATCATACAGTGTAGTTTTAAATTGTAAACAACTTTGAATCAATGATAACCAAGAATCAATGTAACAAAAAAAAAAAAAAAAAAAAAAAAAAAAAAGCACTAATAGTTACCATACTACATTCTGCAATTAATATGCTAAAGTAGAGCTGGTAAGCAAATTTTAGTAGGAAAAGTGTACAACCAAAAAAACCTGTTAGTGTCAAAAGTGGGTTTCCAGCTTAGATAATGCAGTGAATCATTGCAGTACTCACAGCAGATATGAGCAGGATTCCTTTCATGTTATACTTTTAACTTATCAGAGTTTCTCCTCTTAAATGTAATTCAGTACCACTGTGCTACACTGCAATGGACAGAGTGCAACATACAATGCATCTTGATCTCCTTAAACCCCAGACAAAAAACCCACCTCTCTGAACAACCATATTTTGATCTAAGTTTCTGTAAGGTTGCCTATCAGCTTGGTATCGGAGTGCCCGGAGAAGTAAACGATATTTTCACAACAGGACGTGTAGTAATTTTTGAAGAATATTGAGCATTTTAGTGTGAAAAATTATGTATCATCTTTGTTCCGTCCCATCTTTAAAAAAAAAAATTCCTTAAAGGCAATACAAGTTAATTTAGTCTGAACAGATAATAAATCCATGAACTGTACAGAAAATAGACAAGTCTTGGTATTATGCAGTATTACTGTAGCCGTGTTGGTCCCAAGGTATTCCAGACACATGGTGGGTGAGGTAATATCGTTGGTCCAATGAAAGGTATTACCCCACCAACCTTGTCTCTCTAAAGTCTGATATTTGCATTTAAGCCTAGTGCAATGGGGTCCTGGTCCATGACTAGAATTCCTATGCATTACAGTAATACAAATAAACAATTTCATTTTGTGACTGTTCTCAGGGTACCCAGGACAATCAGTCACCTTCTTAACCCTGCCTCCAGAGAGATGTAGCCATGCCACTGTGACTGGGTATTAGCTCTCTAATGCCACCAGCCTGTTAGCCACTCAAGCACTGTCCTCTGGGCTATGCCAGCCCTGTCTTCACTTTGCAGGTTAACTACAGGTGCACTCTAGTCCCCGAGTCCCTTTGAATCATTCCCCTGTGATATCCAGTCCCTGACACTGGCTACTCACAGAAATCCCAGATCCTTTGCCCCCAAAGGAGCAGTGTACCCCAGTTGACTAGTTTTACCTTAAATCACTGCTCCTGTAAAAAAAAAAAAAAAAGCACAACACAGCACTTGTCAGTACTTATAATAAAACAAAGATAGGTTTATTTAAGAAATACTGGAGAGTTAATTAGAAACAAGAGAGTGTGGTGGAAACAAATGGTTACAATATCAAACAAAATCATAACATGCAAACCTAGGTCGATGGTTATTAATAGTTACCCTTTCCTATTTAATCAAGTAGATTTCCCCCCAAAGTTCCATCTGGTGCAGAGCTGGCTGGTTTCATAGGAACCAGGACACAATTTTTCATGACAACATCCCTGCCCCCCGAGATGTCTCCTCAGTGAAAGGATACAGAGTATCTTTCCCTACTCTGTGTCTTTTGTCTTTATCCATAGGCAGAGTGATTGTCTGCTGTAATGTTCCTTTTACACCTCCAACTAGTTCTGATTATTGCAGTTGTCTCTGATGGTTTTCCATTGAAAGTCTTGGGATGGGGCACAGATAGACTACTAAGCCTTGCATTGCATCACTGATTAACTAGGGCGGGGTGACAACTCCCTCCTGCTTGAATGATGCGCCACTCAGACACATCATCCCCTGGTGACTAACTTCTACTCCAAGTCCATAAAGCATATTTTCACTATAAATACATTATTCCTTACATGTTACCCATACATACATCTCACCATGATTATGAACCTTGACAAGTTACAAGTTTTCTAGAAATACCTAACTCTTTATGGATAAATATTCTGCAAGACCTGTGTTTGCTGTAATGTGTCTATCAGATCTGAGGTGAGTTGTTTGCAAAGAAAAGGGGACCCTTTGCCAAGGAGCCTGTGTGTCACAATTAGAAACATGAGAAAAATGGTATAAAAGTGTATCTGCTTTAATTCAAAATGCTTTCCCTTAACACAACACAACACACAAATCTATTTCACAGATCTTCCTAGTATCAGAGCCATTAATTTACTGTGTATGGAGCTACAGAACATGTGTGGGTGTAAGAATAATGACTGGAGGCATTAACAGAAGGGGCGGCTCTGGAGACTACTATAGTGTAACCACCCACACATATTTTATCAGAAATGAGCAGCAGCTGTATTATCACGCTGGATATAACCCAGAAAAGGGATTTTCTGTAAGTTGTGTTTAAATGACATTTAATTTTTCATAGCACTAAACCTCCAGCATTTGGACATCTAATTTATTAATTAATAAATACGGCTTTCTTTGGATTGCTAATGCCAAGAAAACGTTCGCTATAATAATGTTGTGAACAATCTGTTCACATTTCGCATGAGAATGTGCTTTTCATAAAAAATGTGTGTCAAACACCAATTTCTGCCTTATTAACTTCATATATACCTGTACATCTATTTATATGTATAAAAGTGTGCTTATCCTGTGCTTGTTCAGACAAAAAATACAGATTAATATCACATCAATCACAAAATCTTCCCCAACCAGTGAACCTCAAAGGACTAATAGCTTTTATTCTTCACTATGCAGCCACTGCCTAAGGAAGGGTATGTTTACACTGCAATAAAAGACCTGCGGCATGGACACATCTGGCTCAGGTCAGCTGACTTGGGCTCATGGGGATAAAAATAGAAAAGCCTGCACTCTGAGACCCTCCCTCCTCGCAGACTGACTTGGTCTTTAAGACTCGGTGCCACAGGTTTTTTAATCACACTGTAGACAAACCCTCAGAATCCAATTCCATGCTTCCTGTTCCCTTTTAAAAGCCTAGGAAAATAAGTGAGAATGCCCTGAAGACCAACACACTCTGAATCACATGGATAGAGCATCATCATCCATGCAGTCCAGCTGTGTAATCAAATGTCCTGCAGTTTCATTTTGAAGTATGACAACAAGGGTAAGATGAAGCAGTTTCTTTCTCCTTATATTTAAGTATTCATTGGAGAAACAAATTAGACCTTGTATGAAACCTCACAGCAGCACAGATCACAAAATTGGAGACAAACAAAACATACCCTGTGTTTTACTCTAAAAGTCAAGACTTCCAATCCCTACAATCGAATCCCTACATGCAGTTAACAACAAGATTGGGACCTCACTGCCATTACCTAAAGGACAGTACTGGATCAGAGCAGTGTAGGGTTGCTTTGTTTGGGGTTTTTTCCCCCCTTTTAATTTTTGGAATTCCAATGGGAAGAAAAGCAAGTTGTGACCATTGCTGGGTTTCCTACACTCTTTGTTGAGCCCAGAGTGTAAATTCACAGGATTTATACAATCTCACAATATTCTCCATAAAAGGGCAAAATGGAAAACCAATTCATAGAATCACAGATCTTCTACAAATTTTGAATAAAGTCACAGAAGTATAAAAATCCTTAATGATTCATTTTGTAACCTGTAAATGTTCTTTATGGATTATTATATGGGCATGAGACTTTTGCTGAACTTTGAATATAATTACAGTGATTGCTCCAATTACCTGGAATTAGTGTGCTTTTTAGACCAGGTCTACACACAGATTCTGTACGGATATAAAACTATTTTGGTTGGAGGGGCAGCAGGTTTGTGTGAGAGAGATTTTTTTTACTGTAATATTATACCTGGTATGCTAGAGAGATTGTACCAGTGTCATAACTATAAAGGGAAGGGTGACAGCTCTCCTGTGTACAATGCTATGGAATCCCTCCTAGCCAGAGACTCCAAATCCTTTTACCTGTAAAGGGTTAAGAAGCTCGGGTAACCTGGCTGACACCTGACCCCAAGGACCAATAAGGGGACAAGATACTTTCAAATCTTGGGGGGGGAAAGGCTTTTGTGTGTGCCCTTTGTTTAAGGGGTTGTTCGCTCTTGGGACTGAGAGGGACCAGTCATCAATCCAGGTTCTCCCCATCTTTCTAAACAAGTCTCTCTTATTTCAAAATTGTAAGTAAAAGCCAGGCAAGGCGTCTTAGATTTACTTTGTTTTCTAAACTTGTAAATGTACCTTTTACTAAAGTGCTTATCTTGTTTGCTATACTTTGAACCTAAGACAGAGGGGATTCCTCTGAGCTCTTTAAGTTTGATTACCCTGTAAAGTTATTTTCCATACTGATTTTGCAGAGATGATTTTTACCTTTTGCTTTAATTAAAAGCCTTCTTTTTTAAAACCTGATTGATTTCTCCTTGTTTTAAGATCCAAAGGGGGTTTGGATCTGTATTCACCAGGAGTTGGTGAAAGGAAGGAGGGGGGAAGGGTCAATTTCTCCTTGTTTTAAGATCCAAAGGGGGTTTGGATCTGTATTCACCAGGAGTTGGTGAAAGGAAGGAGGGGGGAAGGGTCAATTTCTCCTTGTTTAAAATCCAAGGAGTTTGGATCTGTATTCACCAGGGAATTGGTGAAAGGTTTCTCAAGGCTTCCCAGGGAGGGAATTCTTAAGATGGTGGCAGCGGACCAGAGCTAAGCTGGTAGATAAGCTTAGAAGTTTTCATGCAGGCCCCTACATTTGTACCCTAAAGTTCAAAGTAGGGATACAGCCTTGACAGTTATACTGATATAAAAGTGCCAGGATAACTCCCTACACACTACAGCAGTGGTTTTCAACCCACAGTCCAATCAGCACACAGCTACAGCTCATGTGACATCCTCAGGGCCATACAGGTAGTAATATATATTGTGTGGATGAATCATAGAATATCAGGGTTGGAAGGGACCTCAGCAGGTCATCTAGTCCAACCCCCTGCTCAAAGCAGGACCAATCCCCAGACAGCCTTTTGCCCCAGATCCCTAAATGGCCCCCTCAAGGATTGAACTCACAACCCTGAGTTTAGCAGGCCAATGCTCAAACCACTGAGCTATCCCTCCCCACATAACACATAAAGAGCTGCATATGCAGCCCACAATGGTAAATAGATTGAGAAGCACTGCACTAGAGGGTTATACAGAGGTAGGTATAGTCAAATCAGTACAACTTTTGTGTTTAGATAAGGCCTTAGATATTGGCATTAAGTGGATATGGCACCTAATGGCAACTATTTAAAAAACAGCTAGACATAATGGAATTCATTTATTTCTAATAGAGAGCCCTACAATTACACTACGAATTGTGTGTCATTTTGGACCAAAGAGAATCTAAATGATGATAATAAAAGCAAAAAATGAGACCCAAGCACATCCTCATTACAAATAACTGATTCAGCAAATTTTGCTTCTGTTTGCAAACTGTCCATAAGAAGATCATTATCTTCTCAAATCTGTTGCACAAAATTGCTCATTTAATAATTCTTGGTCAGTAGCTCATTTATAAGCAGTTCATTATATTTCATATTTGAGCTCTTCCCATTCATCACTTGGTAGGTTTCGCTCCTTTACTGGAACTCTTAAATCAGAGATCAGGTTCAAATACTGAAGTTTAAAAATTCAGAGTTCATATTGCATGACTATTATGTAATATTCTTTTATAATCTGCTGTTTGGACATACAGCATACTCACTTGATAAAATATTAATGGAAAATAAAAATAAAGGGGTCTGAACTGGAGCAAGCTGATTTAAAACTTTACATACTAATCATAATATTATTTCAGTGCTCTCCCAACTCTACTTATAGACAACAGCTTTCAATGCCATTTGACAAGAGCTTTCAATGGTCATTTTCAAGTTTTGACATCATAAACACCTAATTCCATTACATCACTTTTTAAATTCTATGACACTGGCAAATTGTAAACACATTGCTAGAAGCGAAGGATGTGGATCCACTTTATTAGAGTAAGTACAAAACATCCCTTAGCACTGTAAGTAAAATGATATCTAAAAGTAGGTGCTAGCCACAGACTTCTTTGGTATTTTTTAAAATGCATGTCTACTGCAAACAGTTAAACTAGATTCTTTGCTGTGAAGTTAAACTAGATTCAGAAGGCACGAAATGGAACTGGAAGGGCCAAGGGGAACATATTCAAGTGTGAGTCAGCAATAAATGTGTATGCAACTACTATATCCCATACATCCTCATGAGATACAACATCCAACTTCTCTCTCTCTGTTTGGGAGACATGCACTTCTAGACAAGAAAAGAACAGAATGCAGCATGAGCAGGGAAAACTGAACTGGTGATGGCCTAAACTTAAACACTCCAGCAGTAAGCGTTAGTGTATCTTCAATATTTTCTTTATTATGTTACTAATCACACAATGCCCATATTCAGAAGTCTAATGTAGTTTACTTGCGGCTGCATCATAACCTAACTGAGAATTTTCTGATCACTGTTTGATCAAGAATCATTCATTCTAGCTAATCAACCAGTTTCTGCCCTGTAAGAGCTGAACGGTTAGAGGAAGATGCACTTCTGCTTGGTAGGAGAGGAATTACAAACAAAAAATGCACTAGTTTTGTTCTATAGTGTACTTGCTCTAGGAGATTCTTTTTAAAAAAAGACGACAGCCTCTCATTTGCATTATAAAGAGGTTCTCAGACTCAAATGAGTCAGAGTCAAGGTTTTCAGTATTTTCAATTCTTCCTTCCTATTTGTCTCAAAAATATGTAGTATAATGTCATTGGTTTGGTTGGTTTTAGTTCAGATATGAGCAATAGGGCAAATTCTATCCTTGGATACATATATGTAGCTCTTATTGAAGTGAATCGAGGGAGCCGCTCAAATGTCTGAGGACAGTAGTTGGCCTACATTTTGTTTTGGTCATACCATTAATCCAAGGATCTCAGGAGACATTTTAATATAGAGATAATATTTATCTGCTTTTGTAGAAAAAAAACTGCCCAAGGGCACACAACAAGTCAATGGCAGAGTCATGCGTAGGCTCCCGGTCCCCTGTTGCACATACACTCTTCCAATACAAGTGCTACACTTTACTAATTTAGAAAAATGACTACATATTTTAAAAATACTAATGGCTATTAGTCCATGAAACAAATTTAAGAAAGTCAGGATAATAATCTGAATAAAGGTCCTCCCTCCAGCCATACAACTGACAGACTGCTGCAACAAAATCTAAGTACAGTGAAGTTTAGTCCAACAGGCTACTGCATTAGCTTGAAATAGCATTACATTTTTCAGTTTGTCCACTATCACACTAACAATTTCCGACATCTCCTTTTGTTTCTAGCCCATGCTATTAAACTTAAATACAGATTAAAACAAAGATTTGTGTTTTAAAATAAAAACTGATGAACTTCATAGCACAGAATTGACCCTTAAAAAGCAGTTTGAAATAACTTATTTGAACAGCAGCAATTGCTAAGAGGTGGATAACTAAGCCTAACAAGTTATTTTTTCCTTTCTCCAGTGACCTAGACCTAACCTATTGTAAGGCAAAAGATTCTTTTCCCCCCACAGACAATACTGAAGGGGGTTTATTTACGGTACCAGGAAGACTGACAAGCAGCTTCAAAAATATGGTGCCACCGTTGCCAGTTATATACATTCTCTTACCAATTCATTTGCATTTATCTGTATATACAGAGACAGACATTGTTACAAGTCGAAAAAGAACCCTGAACAAAGATTAAAAATAAGAACAGTACATACATATACAGGTCATCCTACTTGCATCAAACATTTATGGCTACCTTGCGGGAGAAGGCGGCGGGGTGGGGGGGGGGTAGGGATGAGTGCTTACAGACATCCAGTGGGTTGTAAAGGGAGGGTTAGCATTGTTCTAAGAACTGAGTTACTGGGTGGGCATTGACCATATAAGCTGAGCTAAGTTATCAGGTATTGACAGAAACTGTCCTTGCTTCTCAGCAGTTTCTGTCTTTTCTGTTGGCTGAATTTTAACTCCTTCCTGATACTATGATCCTTGACAGCATAGGCAGCAGATATTTAAATTGCACCATGGCACAAAACTTGTAATAATGAACAAGACTGCATGTTGTGTTTTTCCATGTCTGTTTAATGTTTTATAACTTTCATTGTAATTTGTAAGTTTCTCATACAGACCCCTGCTAAGTGTTCCCTCCTGGTTATAACAAAAAGGTCCAATAAGATCTTATTAAGAAATAAGATAACAAACATGGTACAAAAATGATATAAAACCCACAAACGTTTGTGGTTTACCCTAGGATTCAGTTAAATTAAAGTTACAACACAAGCAACAGCTGTAGCCTAGACATAGTTTATGTGAAAGCACTTAGAAAAGAATTAATAAGTTTGTGTGCATTTGTTGCATTTATAATATCTGAAATAATTTATCCAAATCTTTCTGTAAACAGTTCACTCAAGTATTTGTAGCAGATATGCAACTTGTTTTCCAGACTTTGTGTTCTCCTGAATTTGCAGTGTATGTTCCTGATCATTTTGTGGATTTTGCCTTTCTTGGTACACATTTATGTCTGGGGTTGATCTTGAAAGAAACTGTCCTTGGTTTATTGCAGACCTTGTCAGATACGAATGGGCAGCCTGCAACTCCCCATCATACTATTGTCCTGTAATAGGTCACTTAAAAGAAAATACTCAAGAAAGGCCAGATATTCATATATTTAGCTTTTTTATTTTTGCATTACATAGTTACTACATTACCAAACCTTCAAAATAGATGTATACATAATACAAATAACTTGCAACAAAGTTTAACTGTAGTGCTGTTAAAAAAAGTAAAAAGTATTTCCCAAGTGTTAGAGTCATCAATAACATGGCAAGAAAATATTAACTAAGACAAATCTCAGCACATACAAAGATTACATTATTTTGCTTTTCAAAAGAGATGCTACTTGTAGAAACACTCCACCAGTATTGTACAATACATATACAAGAAAACAGTATATCTAAATTTCCCAGAGAACCATGAGATTACATTTTCACCTGATTGATAGTCTTACAAAAATAGCTAGTATAATTGACCACGGAACTGAATACCAAACTATTTTCTGGAAGTAGAGTGGTGCTCCTTACAGTAACACTCTAGACTCAATGCCAAAATCTTTAACAGCATTCACAATTCCAAAATACACTCTTTAAGTATTCTGTCCTTCGGGCACCAGACAAACCCTAAGACTCAAATCAGCCTTATACTATAAATAATCTGATTAAAATACACTGCCCAGCCTCAAATACAATTAAACTGGATCCTTTGATCAGTTGTGAATTCATTTGATGTTTCTTTTGTTGATTTATTTCATTTACTTTCAATTGTATTACATTAATGATCCAGACATCTGTTGAAAAAGTAATATGGCTGTGACCGGGGTCCTAGTGGGGGCCATCTATGGTCTCTCAGTTAGGACGAACTGCAAAAAATGGGGCAGCCAAACCCCAAAAAGCTGGTGGATATTCCAATACTTAGGTTTACCAAGCCAGCATAAAACAGCTTCTTTATTACATCACTGGTTACTCAGAAGTCCAAACAACACAGTTCCCTTAAAGTGCTCCAGCCTCAGGCCTTCATCCAGGTACCTAAGTCAAATATGATGATTTCTGAAAATCTTACTTCATCATATAAAATAAAAGGTTCTACCAATCCCAAAGGATCGGACACATTACCTCCCAGGTTATTGAATATTTCAGATCTTACCCAAATACACGCTACAGCCAATTCTTATTAACTAAACTAAAATTTATTAAAAAACAAAAGAGAGTATGGTTAAAAGACCAATATACATAAAGACATGAGTTCAATTCATTTAGGTGCCAATTCATAGCAGAGATGGTGAGCTTTGTGTTTGCAAAGAGTTCCTTTAGAATTCAGTTCATAGGTCATAGTCCAATGTCCAAATATCATATTCAGGGTGTACCAGCATAACTGGGACCTCAGTTTTGCTACTCAAACTTCCCCTGATGAAGTTTAAGCAGATCTGAGATGACAGAATCAGGACCCAAGGATCTTTTATACAATTTCATGTCCTCTTTGACAAGTTTGGAGTTCCTTGGGGAACAAAAGGAAATTAGGATGACTTTGAAGGAGGTCCATCACCAGTACTTAGCAGTATGAATTAACCATAAGGCCATTTGCTTGTTCCTGAATTATCAGAATACAGCATAGACAGGGACTGTTGATTGCATTGCTGACCCTACTCATACATATGTAAACACAAAAACACAAACATTATCCCCCCACGTCTTCTGTGGGTTATTTATTTTGCAGGATGTTTATCCCTTTCTAGCCATGCATCACAATGTCAAAACACAAAACTTCCAGTAAGTTCTTGGAATGTAAGGGGGACAACTTTTTGTTATAGAAAGTAACTGGGGGCAGGGGCAGCTATTTTAGATTTAATTCTGACCAACAGGGAAGAATTGACAGTGAACCTGAAGGTGGAAGACAATTTGGGTGAAAGCAATCATGAAATGATAAATTTCATGATTCTAAGGAAAAGACGGAGTGAAAGCAGCAGAATAAGAATAGTGGACTTCAAAAACTTTAACAAATTCAGGGAATTGGTAGGTAAGGTCCCATGGGAAGAAAATCCAAGGAAAAAAGAGCTGACAGTTTCTGAAGGATGCAATATTAAAGGCACAACTGCAAACTATGTCGATGAAGAATCAGGAGCTCTTTAATGACCTGAAAATCAAAAAGGAATCCTACAAAAAGTGGAAACATGGACATATTGCTAAAGAGGAGTACAAAAGAATAGAGCAAGCACACAAGGACAAAAACCAGAAAAGCTAAAGCACGAGTTACACCATGCAAGGGATAAAAAAAGGCAATAAGAAATGGTTCTTAAAATATGTTAGGAGCAAGACAAAGAAAGAAAAGTCGAGGCCCTCTAATTGGCGGGGAAGGAGAGCTAGTAACTGGAGACATAAAGGATAAGTCATTTAATAGCTATTTTGCTTCAGTCTTCACCAGAAAGGTTAATGGTGACCAAATACTCAATGCAATTAATACTAACAAGAAGGGGGAAGAACGCAAGCCAAAAGAGGGAAAGAATCGGTTAAAGGATATTTAGATAAATCAGATGTATTCAAGTCAGCAGGGCCTGATGAAATTCATCCTAGGGTACTTAAGGAACTAGCTGAAGCAGTCTCTGAATCATTAGCAATTATCTTACAGAACTCATGGAGGACAAGTGAGCTCCCAGAGGACTAGAGAAGGACAAAACACAATACCTATACTTACAAAGGGAAAAGGGACAGAAAAGAGCCACAAAAATGATTGGGGTATGGAACATCTTCCATATGAGGAGAAATTAATAAGACTGGGATTATTCAGCTTAGAAAAGAGACAACTATGGGAGGGATATGATAGAGGTCTATAAAATCATGACTGATGTGGAGAAAGTAAATAAGGAAGTGTTATTTACTCCTTCTCATTACACAAGAACTAGGGGTCACCAAATGAAATTCACAGACAGCAGGTTTAAAGCAAACAAAAGGAAGCATTTCTTCACACAACACACAATTAACCCGTGTAACTCTTTGACAGAGGATGTTGTGAAGGCCAAGACTATAACAGAGTTCAAAAAAGAACTAGATAAGTTCATGGAGAATAGGTCCTTCGATGGCTATTAGCCAGGATGGAGTGGGATGGTGTCCCTAGCCTCTGTTTGCCAGAAGCTGGGAATGGGCAACAAGAGATGGATCACTTGATGATTACCTATTCTGTTCATTCCCTCTGAAGCAACTGGCATTGCCCACAGTCGGAAGGCAGGATACTGGGCTAGATGGACCCTTGGTCTGACCCAGTGTGGCCGTTCTTATGGGGAACAAAGAGGACCCAGGGAATTATAGACTAATCAGCCTAACTTCAATACTTGGAAGATACTGAAACAAATTATTAAACCATCAGTTTGTAAGCAGCTGGAGCATAATAGGGTTATAAGGAATAGCCAGCATGGATTTGTCAAGAACATATCATGCCAAAACACACCCAATTTCCTTCTTTGAGAGGGTTCTTGGCCTAGTGGATGGGCAGAAGCAGCAGACATAACATATTTTGATTTTAGTAAGGCTTTTGACACAGTCCCACATGATATTCTCATAAGCAAATTAAGGAAATGTGGTCTAGATTAAATTACTATAAGGTGGATACACAACTGGTTGAAACACTATACTCAAAGAATAGTTATCAGTGGTTTACTGCCAAACCAGGAGGGCGTATCTAATTGGGTCAGTACTATTCAATATTTTCGTTAATGACTTGGACAACAGAGTGGAGAGTATGCATTTAAAATCTGCAGATGACACCAAATTGGGAGGGTGTTGCAAGCACTTTGGAGGACAGAATTAGAGTTCAAACAACTTTGACAAACTAGAGAATTGGTATGAAATCAACAAGATAAAATTCAGTAAAGACAAGTGCAAAGTACTTCATTTAAGGATGGGGAAAAAATCAAACATACAACTACAAAATTGGGAATATTTGGCTAGGTAGTAGTACTGCTTAAAAGGATCTGGGGATTATAGTGAATCACAAATTGAATATGAGTCAACAATGTGATGCAACTGCAGAAACAGCTAATATCATTCTGGGGTATATTAACAGGAGTGTTGTATTTAAGATACAACAGGTAATTGTCCCAGTTTACTTGACACTGGGGAGGCCTCAGCTAGAGTACTGTGTCCAATTCTGGCTGCCACATTTGCGGAAAGATGTGGACAAATTGGAGAGAGTCAAGAGGAGAGCAACAAAAATGATAAAAGGTTTAGAAAACTTAACTAATGAGGAAAGATTTTAAAAAATGGGCATGTTTAGTCTTGAAAAAAGAAGACTGAGGGGGGACTTGATAGACTTCAACTATGTGAAGTGCTGTTATAAAAAGGACTGTGCTTTATTGTTCTCCATGTCCACTGAAGGTAGTACAAGAAGTAATGGGCTTAATCTACAGCAAGGGAGATTTAGGTTAGATATTAGGGAAAACTTTCTATCAGGGTATTTAAGCTCTGGAAAAGGCTTCCATGAGAGGTACTGGAATCCCCATCATTGGAGGATTCTAAGAAGAGGGTGGACAAACACCTGTCAGGGATGGACTAGGTTTATTTGATCCTGCCTCAAAAACAGGAGGTGGACTTGATGACTTCTCGAGGTCCCTTTCAGCCCTACATTTCTATGATACATTGTGCACCTACCTTTATCTTCCACCATTGTAATCTAATTGCTAAAGTTCCTGAACTGTGAATACTCCCTCCTTCCAGAGGCTGTTTTACCTTTGAAAGAAAGACTAGATTTAAGGTAAGGTATTTCTAATGCACCTGTCACCCTGGTATTTTAAAAATAGACTAATTTAAGAAATATAAAAATGTATGAAAGTTTATTTTCAAAGACTATTAGTCAGCAAATATAAAGCTGTGAGGACTCTTACCATTGAATGAACAAAATTTTGAAAAGATTATTAAGTTTAATTTTTTTTCCTGACCTAAATTTTTGATGCAGTAGCAATTCCATTCTTTGATCTGGTCTCTGCACCATCATATGCTGTAATGCTGATAGATACTATTACAATGCGACATGTCAAAGCAACAAAATAAACATTTTATTTTAAATGCTGGTTGTGTCTTATCTATGAGACACCAATATGTAAAATACATTTTTACTGATTCCAATTACTTCTATGTATGAAGTATCCTTTTTATCCTTTCCCCTCTCTTTGTGTATAACATTAGTGCTTGTTTAAGAGACTGTAATGGCAACCCCGGAAATAAAATCGTATCTATTCACAGAAGAAATACTGCCAAGTACTGAACATGGCCCACCTACTGCTCCTCAGCCCTGAGCAGCATTAGACATGAGCACCCCCAAGCCATTCACATCTTCACCGAGAATACCAACAAAAGAGTCCCTTCCATTTACGTCAGTGGGTTTTGAGCTGTGGCAAAATGTCCATTCAGATCTGTAATAAGTAGGGCCATACCAAATTCACGGCCATGAAAAACGCATCATGAAATCTGGTCTTTTGTGTACTTTTACCCTATTACTATATAGATTTCACAGGGGAGACCAGCGATTCTCAAATTGGGGGTTCTGACCCAAAAGGGAGTTGCATGGGAGTTGCAAGGTTATTTTAGGGGGGGGTCGCGGTATTGCCACCCCTACTTCTGCGCTGCCTTCAGAGCTGGGCGGCCAGAGAGCAGCGACTGTTGACCAGCTGCCCAGCTCTGAAGGCAGTGCCCCAACAGCAGCAGCACAGAAGTAAGGGTTGCAATACTACACCATGCCATCCTTACTTCAGTAATATATGATTACTATTCTTGTGCTAATCAATTATGCTGTTCAGAATTATCAAAACATTTTTCTAGGAATAAAACCTGACAGAGTATAATACACCAACCAAAGCCATAAAAAGTTTAAAATGATCAAATGGTTGACAGATAGAGGCAATAGGTTAAACTTGTCTAAAGTTGACAAACTCAGGTACATGAAGTTAACCACTAAAACCTAGGTAACGAAAGGCACCCAATTTGAAAGTTTTGGTACAGTTTATCAGGATTATTGCTTTTCTCTTTACAATAAATATTTATCCAATATATATTGAATTTGCTTTCCTTCCAATTCTTAAGTGAAAATTCATGAACTGGAACTGAGTATCCAAAAGAAATAACAAGAAGTAATATAAGCCTTAAAGTGCAGGTTAAAAAGCTATTGACACAAAATGGTTGTGCTATCTTGACTGACAGAGAACAATTTACCATATTTTTTTCTAAAGGTTGAAGCTGGTATTAGCATTCTGTCCACTACAAAGTGTCATGACTCCATTGTGCTAAACCATCCAAAACAAGAAAGCTTTTTCTGACCAATTATTAGTTAGACTCTGGCCTGAACTTTCTCTTCAAGTAAGGCAAACTAGAATCCCATTTAGATTTAGAATTAATTACTGCATGCAGCCGCATACAGAACTTGTAGCCTTTTGATACAGAATCAATGCATTAGATCCATTTATTCTAAATCCAGGCTGTATCTGAAATCAATAGGCCCTATCACCATTGCAACTGGACATTTCAGTTACAAAATAAATTCACCTTATATGTCACACACCAAAGTATCACTACCCCTCTGAAAGTTATTTAAATGCCCAACCAAAAAAAAATGAACTTTGCATTTCACTCTGAAGGTCACAAAACTTGGAATATAACAAGCCATTGAGACAGCCCATGATCTAAGCAATTGGGAGACCTCAAATGAGAGCCTTGCAATCTATCCTAGAGAGCTGGACCTCCAGGAACTAATAGTAAGAGCTTCCCAGATGAATTTAGCTGCTGCTGGATGGTATATGGAGACATGGTCTCTTGGAGATCATTCAGAACTTATCACCCTCAAACAGTACCAAAAGCGATTAGGAATATGCTGAACTTGAGCACAGGTGCCATATACACTGGATCATCCACTCAAGAAAAAAGTAATTGTATTCAGCATCAGCTGGAGCTCCTGGATGACTTCAAGAATAGCCCTGCTCAGAGCACCAGAGATGAGAAAGGCAAGGATAACCATTGCGCCATCTATGTTGGGAAGGAATGGTCACAAACTCTTGACCAGCCTTCATAGATGATGGTCTGGGCTACCACTGCTACCTACAAATTCAAGCACAATGATGGAATAATGGAGTTGCAAAACATTTTGAGAAAAGTTACATAAAACTTAACAGATGGTGTAGATAGTTTCTCCCAGCGCGCTAAAGGAACTTTCCTGCAAGCAAGATTCTACTTACACTTATACATGTTGAATCACAACCAATCTACTTTTATACTGATCCCTCACAGTCAGAAAGTAGGTTTCCAGAACCTGAGTTTGACTAAAAGGAGAATTATGGCCCGGTATCATCAGTTTATCTAACACAATATCTCCAAACTTCTATTACTCTCCCTTGTGACATAACATGCACGTTGAACAGGATGAGTGATCAAATGGAATTCTAAATGTGAAGGCCTTCAGGAAGGATGAGTGGCTTCCCAGTGGCATGCTGTGGGAGATCTCAGAAAGAAAGTAGCAAACCCAATAAAAGTCCACTCCATTTACTCCCATAAAATCCCTCAAGCAAGTCAACAATACCTCATGGTCAATGGTACCAAAACCTCTAATACTGCACTAGAATCTACATGTGGACAAGGGTAATTGTCCACCACTGTAAAACTGGTATGAAAAAGGCCCTTTAAAATGTTGACAGTTGTAATACAGATTTACTTTGATGACTTACAACTATCTTACCTGGGAACTACCAATCTGCAAAAGGAATGTCAAAATATTGCAACACAAGTAGATTTGATGAGAGTCATATTTAAGCTTAACAAAAGCAATGCAGCCTAATGTACTACTGCAAGTGCTAAACTTAATTACCATAGGAAACCCCATCTCTTTCTGGCCTTGTCTACACTACGAGAGTACTTCGATTTTAGTTAATTCGACTATGTGGAATCGATATTACTAAGTCGAACGTGTGTGTCCACACTAAGGACAGTAATTCGACTTTGTGAGACTTTGTGAGTCCACACTAACGGGGCAAGCGTCGACATTGGAAGCGGTGCACTGTGGGCAGCTATCCCACAGTTCCCGCAGTCCCCCCTGCCCTTTGGAATTCTGGGTCGAGCCCCAAATGCCTTCTGGGTAAAAAAATGTGTCGAGGGTGCTTTTGGGCGCCTGTCGTCATCCGTCCGTCACTCAAGCCCTCCCTCCCTCCCTCCCTCCCTGAAAGCGCCGGCGGGAAATAATTTCGCGCGCTTTTCTGATTACTGACAGCGCGGACGCCACAGCAGTGCGAGCATGGATCCCGCTGCGACCATCGCTGCAGTTGTGGCAGTTCTCAACGCCTCGCAGCTTCTCCTCCACCTGTACCAGAGGCAGCTGCAGATCAATCATGAGAGGAGGCTACGGCACTACCGTGACGGCATGAAGTCGGACACTAGCTCCGACCTCTCTGAGAACATGAGACCCAGCGCCCAGGACATCTCGCTGTCACTGGGTCTTGTTGATACTGTTGAACGGCGATTCTGGGCCCGTGAAACCAGCACGGAATGGTGGGACCGCATAGTGCTGCAGGTCTGGGATGAATCCCAGTGGCTGCGCAACTTTCGCATGCGGAAGGGGACTTTCCTCGAACTGTGTGAGTTGCTGTCCCCTGCCCTGAAGCGAAAGGACACCCGGATGCGGGCAGCCCTGACTGTCCAGAAGCGAGTGGCCATAGCCCTCTGGAAGCTCGCAACGCCAGACAGCTACCGGTCCGTCGCTAACCAGTTTGGCGTGGGCAAGTCTACCGTGGGGGTTGCTGTTATGCAAGTAGCCAGGGCAATCGTCAAGCTACTGCTATCTAAGGTAGTGACCCTGGGAAACGTGGAGCTCATCAGAGATGGCTTTGCCGAGATGGGATTCCCAAACTGCGGTGGGGCTATAGATGGGACTCACATCCCTATCCTGGGACCGGACCACCAGGCCAGCCAGTACATCAACCGGAAGGGCTACTTTTCCATGGTGCTGCAAGCACTGGTGGACCATCGGGGACGTTTTACCAATATCTACGTTGGATGGCCGGGCAAGGTTCATGACGCTAGGGTGTTCAGGAACTCTGGTCTGTGTAGACGGCTGCAGGAAGGTATTTACTTCCCGGACCACAAAGTAACTGTTGGGGATGTGGAGATGCCTACAGTCATCCTCGGGGACCCTGCATACCCGCTAATGCCCTGGCTCATGAAGCCCTACACTGGCGCACTGGACTCAGGGAAAGAACTATTCAACTACCGGCTCAGCAAGTGCAGAATGGTGGTGGAGTGTGCTTTTGGCCGTCTCAAGGGCAGATGGAGAAGCCTACTCACTCGCTGTGATCTCAGCGAGACCAATATCCCCATTGTGATAGCTGCTTGCTGTGTGCTCCACAATTTGTGTGAGAGCAAGGGGGAGACCTATATGTCGGGGTGGGAGGTTGAGGCAAATAGCCTGGCTTCTGATTACGTCCAGCCAGACAGCAGGGCGATTAGAAGATCACAGCGGGACGCACTGTGCATCAGGGAGGCTTTGAAAGCCAGGTTCCTGACTGAACAGGGTCTCCAGTGACTTTTTACTTTGTGGACACAGATGCTGAACCTGCCCCCGTTTCTTTACCCAGTTACTGTTGACTATCCTTCCAAGTTACATACCCCCTTCCCCACCTTCCCAACAAATAAAATCTGTTCTGTTCTGTTAATGAACAAGGTTCTCTTTTTTACTGTTTTCGCGGGAATGTTTTAAACCGGGGACGCAGACTGTGGCGGGGGGCGGGCTTACTGTTTTGATGCAAATGATGCTTCTAAAGTCCGGGAATGACAGGCTCCGCAGTGCTGCATTGGTTGTTTCAACGCAGCCTGCCAGCAGTCCTGGGCGGGACTGGATGTATGTGTCGGCCAAGTGACTTTCTGGCAGGGGGCGGAGGGTAACAGATCCCCTGCTGCGTGGCTCTGTGATCCAGGATAAGGACCGCGGCATAGGATCTCTAACTGCCCTCCCCCGACACAAAGTCACAGATCAATCCCCCTCGCACCCCAGAACAAGAAAACCGCCTCCCAGACTGACCAGGGTAACTGGTGACTGTGCTGTGTATGTGTCCTGATGCTGGACCTGCCCCCGCCTCTGTAGCCTGCTACAGGTGACTGTCCTGTCCAAGTAACAAACCCCTTCCCCCCCTTCAGACAGAATCCCCTCCAAAAGACACTCTCGGAAACAGTACTTAACAGAAACCGATGTTTTATTACGAACCGCACATGAAAAGGGGGGGGGGGAAGGAAACTTGCACATGGGCTAGTGTGAGATGGGTAGGAAAGGACTTTTCAAACTTTGGAACGAGAGCCTTCCATTGCTGCAGCAGTGTGCAGTGGCCGACTGACAGTTTTAACGGACCTTGCCGCCCCTCCTTCTTTGTACTTTTGGTGAGGGGGGTGTGGGACTTGGTGGCGGGGGAGGGCGGTTAGAGATAGACAGCAGCAGTGCTCTGTCCTCCTGCCTCCGGTCTTGCAGAACATCCACTAGGCGCCGGAGCGTCTCCGTTTGCTCCCTCATTAGTCCAAGCAGGGTTTGAGTAGCCTGCTGGTCCTCCTGGCGCCACCTCTCCTCCCGTTCCATGACTGCTCTGTGCATTTGTGACAAGTTCTCCCTCCACTGTGTCGTCTGGGCTGCCTGCTCTCGTGAGCACTCCATAAGTTCATAAAACATGTCTTCACGAGTTTTTCTCTTCCTTCTTCTAATCTGCGCTAGCCTCTGGGAGTGTGATGCCAGGCTGGGTTGGGAGACAGTCGCAGATGTGTCTGTGGGAATGGGAAAAAGGGAGTAAATTCCTGAGACAGATAAATGAAGTTGCTAACAAAGAGCATAGTCTTTCTCTGTGAACAACACCATGCACTGCACCTTTCACATGCGCACTCAGGACAAGGTCGAATTTTCGGCCCTCGCCTTATGTGTCTGGGGTCCTGCAGTTGCGATCAGAGAAGCGTTGCAGGACACCTCTACTTCTGCTGCGGGCAAACATGGTAAGCCGTAGACTTGTGGCAGCTTAAACATGTAATAGTAGCACTGGGCTCCTTTCGCACTGAATGCAAGGCCACTCTCTGCTGGCAGCAATCAGGGAAGCATGAGCTCTGCCCCTGTCCCACCACCTCGCGGCTGTCCCCGGGAAAGATCCCTGTATGCTGCCCCTCTGCCGCCTCCACCGCGTGGCTGTAAAGCAGTCCAAATACTAACATTCCCCTCCCTAATTTAAAGCAGGGCGTCATGTGTGACATAACCCTCATGAGGATCTCGGAGACCGAGAGGGGAAGGATGCTGCGTGAATGCATGCAGAGGCCTGGGCCATATGCCGCCATGCTGTGCCGCGCACTGATCCCCGACTACCTCATGGACTCATGGCGTGGGAACGTGTGCTACCACGGGGGACCAAACAAGATTGCCCTGCCGTTGAACCTCGTGCGCATGCTGGAGCGGTACCTCCAGGAGAGCTATGCGGAGCTATCCCAGGAGGACTGTCTGTCCATTCCCGGGCACATTGACCGCCTTTTCCTTTAAGTTGAGCATAACGGACTACAGAGTGGAGGGGCCGTGTTGTGGACTAATCATGAATATCCGGACAGTACTTGATTTTCTATACATAGTTAGTAGTAAAAAGTTTACTAAGCCAAATAAATCATGAACAACAAATTACTGAAATAGTTATTATTCCTGTTTTGTTATAAATAAAAGTTTCTATGTTTAACTGAGTGACTGAAAAGCCCATTCTTAACAATATAAATATTCCACTTATGTTAAAATGAAATGTTTAGATGTTTAAAGCACTCACTGCTTGATCCTTCCCCTGATTCGGTGTCCGGGGTAAGGGCTGTGGACGGTTGGTAGGGGATCTCGGTAAGGGTGATGAAGAGCTCCTGGCTGTCGTTGAAATCAGCGGTGCAAGCGCTGTCGACTGCCTCGTCCTCCTCATCTCCTTCCTCATCTTCCCCGTCACCTAACATTTCCGAGGAGGAACCGGTCGTGGACAATATCCCATCCTCGGAGTCCACGGTCACTGGTGGGGTAGTGGTGGCGGCCGCACCTAGGATGGAATGCAGTGCCTCGTAGAAACGTGATGTGTGGGGCTGGGATCCGGAGCGTCGGTTTGCCTCTTTGGTTTTTTGGTAGCCTTGTCTCAGCTCCTTGATTTTCACGCGGCACTGCGTTGCATCCCGGCTGTATCCTCTCTCTGCCATGGCTTTAGAGATCTTCTCATAGATCTTTGCATTCCTTCTTTTGGAGCGCAGCTCTGAAAGCACGGACTCATCGCCCCAGACAGCGATGAGATCCAACACCTCCCGATCAGTCCATGCTGGGGCCCTCTTTCTATTAGATTGCACGGCCAACTCTGCTGGAGAGCTCTGCATCGTTGCTAGTGCTGCTGAGCTCTCCACGCTGTCCAAACAGAAAATGAGATTCAAACTGGCCAGACAGGAAAAGGAATTCAAATTTTCCCGGGGCTTTTCCTGTGTGGCTGGTCAGAGCATCCGAGCTCGAAGTGCTGTCCAGAGCGTCAACAGAGTGGTGCACTGTGGGATAGCTCCCGGAGCTATTACCGTCGATTTCCATCCACACCTAGCCTAATTCGATATTGCCATTTCGAATTTAGCGCTACTCCTCTCGTTTTCGAGGATTACAGAAGTCGAATTTAAAAGAGCTCTATTTCGAACTAAGTAGCTTCCTGGTGTGGACGGGTGCAGGGTTAATTCGATGTAACGGCGCTAAATTCGATATAAGCTCCTAGTGTAGACCAGGCCTCTGAATGCTAGTCCTGCTTGCATTTTAGCACATCACATTTATTTATAGCTAAGTATATGAAAACTATCGCAACAATTCATTTGGCTCATCTTTTTGTCATATTGCTAGAGTAGGAAAACTAATGGACCAAATTCAGTCTTAGGCTTTAATAAGTCAAAGACATAATGGAGTAAGCTACAACTTTTATGCTTGGCTGCTGGATATCCACAATACTATTATTCACACTACATTGTTTTTCTGAGATGAAAGCAACAGGGAGGTCATTCTGGCTCAGACCCTCAAGTATGAGCCACACACATTTCAGCACAGAGGCTACTTGACCTGGCTATTTAATGTACTCTGCTTGGCAGGAATAGTCTGCATTGGGGCAGTGAACTGTGCTGTAGCTGTTTTAAATGCTACTGTTACAGCCCTATTATGTGCGTCTGGCTATGCTAAAAGCACTTATGGACTGAATTTATCTTTTTTCCATTATATTTATTCCATAATTATCTAAACTTTGCTTATTTTACTTCATATAAATTATATTAATATGAAATGATAAAAATATTGCTCAGGCATGCAGGAGTGAAATCAGGAAGGCCAAATCACACTTGGAGTTGCAGCTAGCAAGGGATGTTAAGAGTAACAAGAAGGGTTTATACAGGTATGTTAGCAACAAGGTGGTGGTCAGGGAAAGTGTGGGCCCCTTACTGAATGGGGGAGGAAACCTAGTGACAGAGGATGTGGAAAAAGCTAATGTACTCAATGCTTTTTTTGCCTTTGTCTTCACGAACAAGATCAGCTCCCAGACTACTGCACTGAGCAGCACAGTATGGGGAGGAGGTGACCAGTCTTCTGTGGAGAAAGAAGTGGTTCAGGACTATTTAGAAAAGCTGGACAAGCACAAGTCCATGGGGCTGGATGCGCTGCATCCGAGGGTGCTAAAGGAGTTGGCGGATGTGATTGCCGAGCCATTGGCCATTATCTTTGAAAACTCATGGCGATCATGCGAGGTCCCAGATGACTGGAAAAAGGCTAATGTAGTGCCCATCTTTAAAAAAGGGAAGGAGGAGGATCCAGGGAACTACAGGCCAGTCAGCCTCACCTCAGTCCCTGGAAAAATCATGGAGCAGGTCCTCAAGGAATCAATTTTGAAGCACTTTGAGGAGAGGAAAGTGATCGGGAACAGTCAGCATGGATTCACCAAGGGCAAGTCATGCCTGACTAACCTAATTTCCTTCTATGATGAGATAACTGGCTCTGTGGATAAGGGGAAAGCAGTGGACGTGTCATTCCTTGATTTTAGCAAAGCTTTTGATACAGTCTCCCACAGTATTCTTGCCAGCAAGTTAAAGAAGTATGGGCTGGATGAATGGACTATAAGGTGGACAGAAAGCTGGCTAGATCATCTGGCTCAACGGGTAGTGATCAATGGCTCCATGTCTAGTTGGCAGCCAGTATCAAGCGGAGTGCCCCAAGGGTCAGTCCTGGGGCCGGTTTTGTTCAATATCTTCATTAATGATCTGGAGGATGGCGTGGATTGCACCCTCAGCAAGTTTGTAGATGACACTAAACTGGGAGGAGTGGTAGATACGCTGGAGGGTAGGGATAGGATACAGAAGGACTTAGACAAATTAGAGGATTGGTCCAAAAGAAATCTGATGAGGGTCAACAAGGACAAGTGCAGAGTCCTGCACTTAGGAAGGAAGAATCCCATGCACTGCTACAGACTAGGCACCGAGTGGCTAGGCAGCAGTTCTGCAGAAAAGGACCTAGGGGTTACGGTGGACGAGAAGCTGGATATGAGTCAACAGTGTGCCCTTGTTGCCAAGAAGGCTAACAGCATTTTGGGCTATATAAGTAGGAGCATAGCCAGCAGATCGAGGGACATGATCATTCCCCTCTATTCGGCACTGGTGAGGCCTCATCTGGAGTACTGTATCCAGTTTTGGGCCCCACACTACAAGAAGCATGTGGAAAAAGTGGAAAGAGTCCAGTGGAGGGCAACAAAAATGATTTGGTGGCTGGAGCACATGATTTAGGAGGAGAGGCTGAGGGAACTGGGATTATTTAGTCTGCAGATGAGAAGAATGAGGGGAGATTTGATAGCTGCTTTCAACTACCTGAATGGGGGTTCCAAAGAGGATGGATCTAGACTGTTCTCAGTGGTACCAGATGATAGAACAAGGAGTAATGGTCTCAAGTTGCAGTGGGGGAGGTTTAGGTTGGATATTAGGAAAAAAAACTTTTTCACTAGGAGGGTGGTGAAGCACTGGAATCGGTTACCTAGGGAGGTGGTGGAATCTCCTTCCTTAGAGGTTTTTAAGGTCTTGACAAAGCCCTGGCTGGGATGATTTAGTTGGAGATCAGGTTCTGCTTTGAGCAGGGGGTTGGATTAGATGACCTCCTGAGGTCCCTTCCAACCCTGATATTCTATGATTCATTAAAGGAAAAATATCTAAGACAAGTATTCTCAAAGAAAACAAATTCTATGTAATTAACAGTGAATTAAATTTGAAAAATATATACTGCAATTATGATTCTGCCCTGGGAAAACTGATAACGCACATCATTCATTCTTTATTAGCCTCATTTGGCAATTTACCAATAAAAGTTCCACCCATAACAAGTCTGAAATAATTTTTTTATGCTATGAGGTCACTTCCTTAATCCATGCCAAACATATATATAAAAATGATACAATTATCAAACTAATATAATTTCTGAAACAGTTACAGTCACTGGATGTAACAGTTTCAAAAGGACAAGATATTGAAAATATACATGAAATTAACATATTAAATATCATGTAAGTGCTACATTAGCCATAGTGTAGATTATATACAGACACTTGTGTTCGCGATGGCTGTGTGGGTG
Source organism: Emys orbicularis (assembly GCF_028017835.1). Taxonomy (NCBI): domain Eukaryota; kingdom Metazoa; phylum Chordata; order Testudines; family Emydidae; genus Emys; species Emys orbicularis. Next base: position 93,014,748 of record NC_088689.1, on the reverse strand, counting down.
TTATGTAACCAAAAAGCTCCATCATAATGCATAATTTAAAACCTTGTTTTGTGCATCTCAACCTTGCTGTTTTTAAATCTGCACTGTCTCAATACAAATCTAGTTTTAAAACAACTCTTTGGAAAAAATTCTTAGTTACACTATTAGAACTGTAAGTGTACCAAAAATGTGCTGAACCAATAGAAATATATCAAAACTTGGAGTACAAAGATAACATATGTAAGCACATCTTGGCTGATTATAGTCTCCTGAAAACTACATAATGCCAAATGGTCAATTTGTTTCCACCAGCTTGAAAAGATGACAGCTAGATGAAAGCTAAGTGAAACTGGCTCCAGAATATGCATATTTTTATTTTAAAAAACACAAGAATTAGAAACAAGGCGTTTGGTCTGCTTCCTTTGTGGGAAATATTAAAGTAGGAAATGTTCTGATAGTGAGAAAGCCATATTAGGAGATTTGGAACATTTCCATTTACTTTTTATTCCCAAAAATATATATATTGAAATTGCTGCATTGCAAGACAACAGGTCTCCAGTTTCACACATTTTACTCAACAAACTTGGACCTTTGTTCCACAGTTCTCAGCCAACAATGCCAGAAGACAACCTTAATTTAGATATATGTTACACAAAGAGAGGCAAAAACTGACTGTTTGCACTATGATGCCATACCAGTACAGTCATAGCCAATCAATCCCTCAAGCTTGCAGTGTCACTTTATAATTCACAGTGAGCACACTTTAATATAATTGTTTTTAGAAGACTGAGCAACACCAAGGTTTCTGACCATAAGTTTCCATGATCTGCTGCTATTGTTTCTACATGGACCCAAAAAGAATTTCACATTTGGTAGTTCTACTAAATTGTTGTTGCACTGTCCAGTGTCACCAACTCTTGACACTTACCATTCCATGCCAATATTTATACTGAAGAATTATGGTATCACTGTAGTGAAAAAGTATAGTAAGTAAGAGCCAGTGTCAATCATGAACAAAGCTGCACATAAATGAGGCAACTACAAGTACAAAGTTGAACATTAAAAAAACAAAAACACAGCAATACCATACAAATAGATGCATAAAAGTGGAAGTCCTATGTGCTGTATTCTTCCACCTCACCCACATAGAGCTGTGCAGAATTTTTTGGATTAAACTTTCACTTAAAAATTCAGATGTGAATTGAAAAACATTTTGTGAATTCATGTTTAATTTCTGGATTGTTGTGGTGAAAATTTTTTTTTAAACCAATGTTTCATTTTGACATTTTTAAAACAAATTATTTTGATTCAAAATGACTTCTCATTTTTAAATTTACTTAATAAAAATGTAAAAGTCAAAAATGAAATGAAGCATTTTATTTCAGGTTAAACAAAAACATTTTGTTTGACCCAATGACTTTTGTACTTTTTCAGTTCTCCAAAAAATAATTTTAAAAAAATAAATAAATAAATTTGGTTCAGCCAGCAAACTGAACAAAATCAGTTATTCGCATAACTCCACCCCCATACTGCATATCTGCAACATACATGCTTTGGTTTGTGTGACCAGGCAGAGAGACAGTGTTTATCCACCATGACATACAGGCTCAGGTAATTAAATCTGCATATGCAGAAACATTAAAACTGATGAGTTTTGGGAGTATAAATTGCCACACCCATATTATAATCTTTCAACTGTGCATGCAGCTCCTAGTGCACAAAACATGTAAACACAAATGTGTACCTGTGAATAACAGCAACAGAAAAAGTAGAAACCCCACTGATTCGAGACTGAAAATCAGGCTCATAAGCAAAAAGGTCATTTCCTGATGCAAAACTATGCTGTTATAGAACCTCAAAATCATAGAAATGTAGGGCTGGAAGGGACCTCAAAAAGTCATCAAGTCCAGACCCCTGCGCTGAGGCAGGACCATATACGAGTTAAAGACTTTGGCTTTAGCTTCATACCATAGGATACCATAAAAAATTAAAGACATTAGGTCATTTGGCTCATTTCCCTACCAGTGCAGTGTTGTCAATACTCTCAAGCACTTAATTTACAGTTCCAAAATATTTTGCCAAGAACAAAACTGAAAGCTTTTCCTCACGAAAAACATCCTTCCATCATTTGACTGTTATACTGCAAAAGACAATGCATTTGAGACTGTGGAATTTGCAGAGGTAGCAAGGGAGCTTTTGTCTAAACTATTGGGGCGGGTGGGAAGTAGTGGCTCAGGATCCTTTTTGGGAAGGGAAGAAGGCATCATCTGAGCTGCTGGGCAGGCTGGTGGTGCTCAGATAAGTCTCTGGTCCCGGTGCACCTTAGGAAGGGTTTATAAACACTGTCCTTCCACCCTGAGCCCCTTCTCATGCCTTGTTTACCAGGGGATTAGCGTAGGACTGGTTTTCTGGGTCTCCTGTGGGCATTGCACTAGTTGCCCTTTTTTTTTTTTTTATAAAGGAGTGGGAAGAAATTTTCCCCTCCTCACCAGATTGGCCTGTTTGGGGTGGGTTTTTTCACCTTTCCCACAGCAGCTCAGGGATCTGGTTGGCTAAGTCAGGAGGTAGGGTTCAAGTTGTTGCAATTTAGCAGATGACATCTGTCCAGCACAGGTATTCATTCCACAGTGGTCCTGGTTCCCTGATAAATCGGAATTGGAGTGGACTTAGGGAAAGGCTGGGGAATTGGGCTGGCACTCCTAATGTCTGGTAAAGCAAGGAGACAACCCCCTTTCCCCAGACTCTTAACCCTCATATGAGAAGGTGGTGAGGTCCAAGCAACAGGCTAGGAACACCCAGTGTAGTGATAGTGGGCTGATAGCAGCCCTCCACAAGGTGGAAATGACTAAGGAAGGAATCATGACCTGCACTGTACAAATTATTGCTGGAGAGCTCTTAGATCAGTTAAGTTAATAAAGTTGTGGCCTAATTAAACCACATCCCTTGTGTCTTGTCTTTCTTCCCATGTGTCTAGGGCTATGAGGATCATGTTCCTAAGACAAGTATGATAAACATATCATGTTTATGTTGCAGTGATGTATGTAACTTAAGATAAAGTGTTAAAAATGAATGGCTCCTGGCAGCAAAAGGGTTTAATACAATTAGGGTTTAATTTACTTATTTTAAAATGTACCTAGCTCATTCCTTAATTACAAAAGACACTAGGAAAGAACCATTAAGAAAAGGTCAATGTTTCTACTGTAAAATCCTTACAATAAGCATTATGGTTCTAAAGTATTGCTTTGGGCTGAAACTTGAATGAAAATTTCTATTTCAAGGAAGTATAGATGAAACTTACGTAAGTGCAAAAAGGGATTAGAAACCAAATCAGAACACTTTGGGTGTTCCTACATATCTAAAGCACCTTCAGATATTTTTGAGGAAAATGTTTATCTAACTCAACTTATAGCTATTTATAGAAAGCCAGAACTTTATGGAGATAATTGCATCATTTAATATTTATTCCATGATTTAGTAATTATCACTAATGACTTATTACATATGATTCAATTATTAGTTTCTGGTTTTCATCATTTAAGCTTAAAAACTGAAAAATACCTGCTTGTTATCCCTTTGAAGACTCTGTACAGAATGTGATACCTATGAATAAAGCACTAAAAAACAAGTACTAATGTCAGTTTTGCCGATTCCTGCCATTTTATCACCACTTGAGATATTAGTATTTTTCATTGTCTCAGCTGCTCAATCAGCTTAATACCTGAGATACCAGCATTGATTTAAAAAATTCTAGTCCTCATGCTTGCGAAGAAAAACTTGAAACCAGGACTTTGGAGTGGAGCCCGGAGCTGGAGCGCGGAGCAGCTCCAGAGCAGTGGAGCTGCAGGTTTTTGCCTGGAGCTGGAGCGGAGCCAAGCCAGAGCACAGCTCCAAAGCCCTGCTTGAAACATGCACCCTAGCTGACCCAGCACCAGACGGCAAATAAAAAGAACCCAAAATGTACTCATTCTTCCTAATACATTTCTAGGAGTTGGCATTCCTGAAATACTGCATGATCAAGGGGATGAAGCTTGTGGTTCAAGAGGTACTTTCTGCTCTTTTATTTCTCTTAAAGTAAATCAAAATTAAAAATTGACATTTTATGGCACTTCTTACATATGTTAACTAGTCAAGACAAACAGGTAGCTTTTGCCAAAATGTGCTTTGGGGATGTTTCTGATTCCGAGACATGAATAGTTCTCAGAGTGGAGGATTTTATTTCCAGTAATAGTAACATCTTGTTCTGAAGGAGATTATTATAAAACAACAAGCTAGTGTCATCGTCACTCTCCTTGGGCATAACAGAGTCTACACTCATTTGACTTCTCGCTTCACTGCAAACACTGTTCTTTCCATTGAACATTCATTCCACTGGACTGTTTGCTTCTGGTAAGCACAAAGTAAATTCTACCTGATATAACAATATCTTGAATAAATATTTTGTACTTAATTTAAAACTCTAAGTTTTGACTGATGGAATGAAATGAAAAGGTTGGACATTTCAGATGTCCTGGAAGAAATTCCTGGGACACCAAGATGTTACATGAAAACCTGGGACATATGGGTACGTCAGTTATTCTATTTATACAAGCACCACCACTCTTGATAAATGCACATCTCAGCCATAAAATGAAATTTTAACCAACTTAAGTTTTAGTACTGTGTTATTGCACCATGAAAACTGCTTCAGTGAATTACCAGGCTATAGTGAACACATGTTTATCAATTTTTCTTCTAATCTGCCCACATTATGCATAAAGTTTGCAAAGCAATCTCTAAACAAAAATATTAAATATGTTTTGTTAATGCACTTGGTTTTTTTTATCTTCATTGTCCATAGAAGTGTACAACACTGATATCAAACTGTTCCTACCATATCTGAACAGGATTTAAGAAGAAAAAAAAATCAAACATATTCCAGTGTAGGCAGCAAACCATGCATTTCAGTGAAACATGTGACACAAGGTGAATTGATGCAAACAAAGTAACTATGACAAAATGAAAATTAGAGCTGTCAATTAATCGCAGTTAACTCACGCGATTAACTCAATAAAATAATTGCAATTTTACAAATTGCGATTAATGGCAGTTTTAATTGCACTGTTAAACAATAGAATACCAATTGAAATCTATTAAATATTTTGGATGTTTTTCTACATTTTCAAATATATTGATTTTAATTACAACATAGAATACAAAGTGTACAGTGCTCACTTTATATTATTTTTATTACAAATATTTGCACTGTAAAAATGATAAACAAAAGTAGTAGTATTTTTCAATCCTCCTCATACAACTACTGTAGTGCAATCTCTATCAGGAAACTGCAACTTACAAAATGTAGATTTTTGTTACATAACTCAAAACAATGTATAGGCTCTAAACTTTTACAAGTCCACTCAGTCCTACATTTCGTTCAGCCAATCACTAAGACAAACAAAGAGATAATGCTGCCCTCTTCTTATTTACGTCACCAGAAAGTGAAAGCAGGCATTCACATAGCACTTTTGTAGCCGGCATTGCAAGGTATTTACATGCCAGATATGCTAAACATTTGTATGCCCCTTCATGCTTCAGCCACCATTCCAGAGGACATGCTTCCATGCTGATAATGCTCGTTAAAAAAATAATGAGGTAATTAAATGTGACTGAACTCCTTGGGGGAGAACTGTAAGTCTCCTGCTCTGTTTTACCCACATTCTGCCATATATTTCATGTTATAGCCGTCTCGGATGACGACCCAGCACATGTTGTTCATTTTAAGAACACTTTCACTGCAGATTTGATAAAACTCAAAGAAGGTATCAATGTGAGATTTCTAAAGATAGCTACAGCACTCGACCCAAGGTTTAAGAATCTGAAGTTTCTCCCAAAATCTGAGGGGGACAAGGTGTGGAGCGTACTTTCAGAAACTTAAAAGAGCAACACTCTGATGCGGAAACTACAGAACCCGAACCATCAAAAAAGAAAATCAACCTTCTGTTGGTAGCATCTGACTCAGATGATGAAAATGAACATGCATCAGTCCACACTGCTTTGGATCATTATCAAGTAGAACTCATCATCAGTATGGACACATGTCCTCTGGAATGGTGGCTGAAGCATGAAGGGACATATGAATCTTGCGCATCTGACATGTAAATATTTTGTGGCACCACAACAGTGCCATGCAAATGCCTGTTCTCACTTTCAGATGACATTGTAAACAAAAAGTGGGCAGCATTATCTCCTGCAAATAAAAACAAAATTGTTTGCATGAGCAATTGGCTGACCAAGAAGTAGGACTGAGTGGACTTGTAGGCTCTGTAGTTTTACATTATTTTGTTTTTGAATGCAGTTTTTTTGTACATAATTCTACATTTGTAAATTCAACTTTCATGATAAAGAGATTGTACTACACTACTTGTATTAGGTGAATTGAAAGATACTATTTCTTTTGTTTTTTACAGTGCAAATACTTGTAATCAAAAATAAATATAAAGTGAGCACTGTGTACTTTGTATTGTGTTGTAATTGAAATCAATATATTTGAAAATGTAGAAAACATCCAAAAATATTTAAATAAATGGTATTCTATTATTGTTTAATCGCACGATTAATTTTTTTAATCGCTTGACAGCCCTAATGAAAATTGAATGAGTTTGCTGGTATTTTAAATATCACCTTCAAAGAAATTACAGCTTCACTGAAACAAAGTTTTCTGCACCAGGGCACCCACTTGAGGAAAAATGTGTTAAACATTGTTTCTTCTGTCATGTTATAGCAATAGGACAATGTGGTTCTTTATGAGGTATGGTAAGCAAGAAAAAGACAAATTAGAGCTTCTTCATCAGGCCACCAGCTGTGGCAAGTCATCAGTCAATTTAATATATACCTACTGGCATTCCTAATAATCAGCTGTTAAGAAATCCAGAATAGAATGTAATTAATAGGGATGTTAAAGGTCATTTAAACGAAACATTACCCTTACAACAACAACAAACAGAAAAACCTTGCTTGTTGCTGAGTTTGAAAGTAATTAGATTATAAATAAATTGGTTTGGTTATAAATGCTAGGAAGCTCTAGGATTAGTGAATATTGAATACATTGCAGTTGTTGAACTGAAACAGCTAGATCATGTCAAAAAATAGCAATGAACATAAATTTACTAAATGAACAGAAAAAGATTTGAAAATACCTTTCTAATTAAAAATACTCCTGTGATTTTACTCGTCTGAAATCTCAGCTGGGTTAGTGAAGGAGTTTCAAAATAAAACAAGCTCTCAAACACTTGCAGTTTATGCAATCACACTGCATCTTTGAGGAGTATGAGAGAAACATACACAGTATATAAGAACATAAGAATGGCCATACTGTGTCAGACCAATGGTCCATCTAGCCCAGCACCCTGTCTTCTAACACTGGCCAGTGCTAGAGGGAATGGACACAACAGGGCAATTTCAAGTGATCCATCTCCTGTCATCCAATCCCAATTTCTGACAGAAATTTAGGGACACAAGGAGCATGGGGGTGCATCCCTGGCCATACTGCCTAGTAGCCATTGATGGTCCTCTCCTCCATGAACTGATCTAATTCTTTTTTGAACTTTTATACTTTTGAACTTTTTTGGCCTTCACAACATCCCCTGGCAATAAATTCCACAGGTTGACTGCATGTTGTGCAAAGTAGCACTTCCTTATGTTTGTTTTAAACCTGCTATTAATTTCATTCGGTGACTCTTTGTTCTTGTATTATGTAAAGGGGCAAAAAACATGTCCTTAATCTTTTTCTCTATACCAGTCATAATTTTATAGACCTCTATCATATCCCCCCCCTCAGTCATCTCTTCTAAGCTAAGCAGTCCTACTCTTTTTAATTTCTCCTTATATGGAAGTTGTTCCGTACTCCTAATCATTTTTGTTGCCCTTCTCTGTAACTTTCTCCAATTCTAATATATTGTTTTTGAGATGTCCAAAAGTATGTTTTTGAGTATGTCCATTCTTTTGTGTCCATTTCTTGTTCTATTACTGTTCAAACTGTGTCTAATTTACCTTCTGCCACATCTTGACTACATTTCTTTAGTGCTGTCTGATTTTCTTTCTTCACTTTGCGAAGTGAAAACAAATGCCTCTTTGAGATTTAAATATTCATGATTGTGTTGCATTGACACCTTTTTAAGGATTTTTTGCACTTCTTCATTCTGTTCACTTACAAGTTTGCACTGATGCCAACTCACTCTCAGTGTATCCCTCTTGAGTTAAGAAATTATCTATTTTTCCAGTTAAAGATATATGGCAATTTTCCATCTTATTTTTATGACTTTTTTTGTTAGATCTACATGCCAGATTTACATGAAATATAGAAATAGCCTGTTTAGATCTGAGCTTTCATGTCTTTTGAATCAAGCATTCTAGTCCTTTTCTTCTGAAAACATAAACTGAATATCTGGGTTCGAAGTCATTCCATTCTGAAGGACTTCAAATCACTTTGCACCCTTTTGGAGGCAGCAATTCTCAGGCTGCCTCTTTTACCACTAGGGTTGCCTCAGACTCTCCTCCAGCTGGATGCCTGAAAATGAACTGCAGTAGAACCTCAGAGTTACGAACACCTCGGGAATGGAGGTTGTTCGTAACTGAACAAACCGTTATGGTTGTTCTTTCAAAAGTTTACAGATGAACATTGATTTGAAACTTTACTATGCAGAAGAAAATGCTGCTTTTAACCCCCTTAATTTAAATGAAACAAGCACAGAAACAGTTTCCTTACCTTGTCAATTTAAAAAAAAATTCCCTTTATCTTTTTAGAAATTCACGTATAACACAATACTGTACTGTATTTGCAGGGTGGTTTTGTTTTTGGTGTGTGTGTGCGCGTCTGCTGCTGTCTGATTGCATACTTCTGGTTCCAAATGAGGTATGCAGTTGACTGGTCAGTTCGTAACTCTGAGGTTCTACTGTAGTTTGCTTCTGAGAAGCCATTTTGACTTTTGGCCACAGGGCTGGCAGTCTAACAGCAAAAGACACAATGCAGCCAAATCAATCAAATATGGGACTGAAAGAAAAGGGTTCACACATTCTAGTACAGACTGTGATGCTGACTCCCTCTGTGCCCTTAGTGAAGTCTTATCACCTCATTATACCTTTTTCTTCCTTCTACAAGATAAGAAGCCAACTTCAGATGTAATACCATGGTTCTGGTAACATCTACTTTTTAGGTCTTTAGAAAGTGTCTGCATCACAGAAAATGAAAATATTGGTTATTTACTGTTTCAGTATATTACAACGTATTATTTCCATATAATTACAGCATTTGATCTTATACCCAGTTGTGGCTTTCCTGCACTTTAGCCATTTTCCCTTTCATTTCACACCATTAATCAATCCCTTTTTTCCCCTCCATCACTTCAGTATGGTATCACAATCCACCCTCGGGGGGGGGGGGGGGATTACTTAAGCTTCTGATCTTGCATTCTGTACACACAACTACAAAAATCCACTCAAAGGTCTGATATTCCAGTCTATATACACACAACTAACATTTATATTAACAGGTGAACTCCTGGCCTCATTGTAGTCAATAGGAGATTTGACGGTGATTCCAATGGGGCCAGGTCTTCAGCCTTATTCTTGGACAACAGACCGGGCATCATTTAAGATTTATTTTTCATAAACTCAATCTGGCTACATTTGATGGCTATTTTTCAGGCCCCAAAAGCCGCACAGCTGCTCAAGGACCCATTTTAGGCTTAGTTTTATTTAATTTAACATTTATGTTTCATGATGACAGTCTTCATCTTTTTATACAAACAGCAACATACAACTTGTTTGATACTGGTTAGTCTGATTTTGACAAAGACAATGAAACAGAACTTTCCATAATTTCTTTCTCATGCTGACTTTTTAAATTGTGCTCTAATATTTTTTTCACTTTGAGGTCACTATGGATTCTATACCTAGTTTGAATAATACTGTGTGCAATCAATTCCTAGTCATGAGAACTCAGAGCATCAGCTCATATTAACTATGATAAAAGCTCTTTTTTGCTGTTTTGTAACATTTGGGTTGTGTGAATTGGCTGAACAGCTGTAGATGGTATGTTTTTACTACATATGTTTAATTATTTGGGTGGTGCGAGGTGCAGTAGAGGGAAGGCTATATGAAAATTGCAGGAAACAATGAAATCAGATGTTTTTTAAAATATGTTGTTGATATTGTAAGAGTGTCTATTTGGTATTAAGCACAATGTTTTTCTTTTATAAGAATTAACGGACTAACAAAATCATCTATAGAATTCTGAGACCATAATTAGAATTTGAAAAAAAAATGTTAAGAGGAAAAAAATCCACAAAAGTTTTAAACATAATAAATCTCACTTTACCTGAGGACTGAAAACCCCTTTTCTAAAGGTTCACTCTCTCTGTAGATGACACACAGCAAAGCACTTAACTCAGAATGAGACAATTCTTTTGAAAGACCGAGCTCTGAACTATACCTTAAGGACACATTAAATAGCTCACACCCATCTTAAGGGACACTTTTTCCTCATTTCCCAGTAAATCTTTCAGTCCAGTTGAATCTCCTCCTATCCCTCCCCAAAAATACTTTCTCCAAGTATAAATATGCCTTCCAAGATTCGACTGCGGAGAACTATGGGGAAACTGAAAGGTAAGGGTGGAGATTTGATTGAGAATCTGTGAAGAGAAGAGAAAATAGCTAATTAAGGAGCCTGGGCAGTGGCATTGGGACAATTTCTATAATGGTGGTGCCAAAAGCCATTGAACAAAACTGTAAACCCTGTATATGATGGAAACCACTTCAAGCCAAGGGGTGCTGCCACCCCCCTAGCATCCCTAGTTCCAGCACTCCTGAGCCTAAGGAGAGCAGAGGATATATCAAATTGAGGGCAAATGGATAAAACTAGAGGTCTAAAGATGTACTGGGAGTGCTGCTGGACAAAAAGATGGATGGAGGAAGGAGAAGCATAAGGGTAAATTGTTGGGGGAAGAGGATGGGTTGATGGTATTGAGGACAGTTAGAGACTTGGTTGCTGAGAGAGATTTGAACAGGGCTAAGACAGAAAGCACATGAAAAAATTGAGAAGCCAAGTGAGAAAAGACTATGGAGGACAATGGACAAAATATGAAGAAAATGTAGGTCCAACAAAACGTGGGAGATAAACAGGGGGATAGAGCAAGAAGAGTAGAACAGGGGACAATGAACAGAGAACAGAAGGCAAGCCAAGAGATAAGGTAATATGGAAGGGATGAGGAAGGAGAGCTGCAGAGAGGCAACGGTAGTAATGCAATGAGTGAAATGGAAGGAGGAAATGGCAGGGAAGTATGTAAGGGGAAGCATGGGAAATGCTGTGTGACTAAAACAGATCTGGGGGGGGGGGAAGAGGTGAGAAGCAGAGTAAATATGGAGGAAGAACAGAAATCAAAGGGATACAATGAGTTCTAACATTTTGTTTCTATTCTTTGTCAACGTTTGCTGGAAAAGTATATAATAAAAATTAAATGTGCATAGAGGAAGGGATCTTTTGGATATCTGATTTCAGTAGGGAGGTGTGCACAGAAGTCTAATGTACCTGCGGTATGTATAGAGAGGAAGCATGCATTTAAAAAAAATAAAAAACCAAACTCAGAATACAGCAGAACCTCAGAGTTATGAACTGACCAGTCAAACACACACCTCATTTTAGTTTGTATTGACTTCACTGGGGCTTTTTCTGTACTGACTTCAATGGGGCTTTTTCTGTAGCCTGTTGTAAAACTAGGCAAATGCTTAGATGAGTTGATGTGCCCCCTGGAAGACCTCTGTGTACCCCCAGAGATACATGTAACCATGGTTGAGAATCACTGTCTTAGGCCTTTCTGGAGACAAATACATTAATCAGGGAGGTTCATATCATCACCAAGATGGATTCTAAGCATGACAAAATAGCTACAAAATTTCCAAGTTTCCAATTAGCATCATACACACTAGACTATCTGAAAAGTGCTACAACATTCTGTAGCATTTTTAATTCCTCACATGGTCAGTATTTGGAGCATAGATTCCCCCCCCCCCCCCATTAAAAGCAGTCTACTGTTTTTAGAAGTGTGTATCCAGTAGAAATGAAAATCTGTGTAAAATATTCTATTTTGCGGTTTATTTTAAAAATGTCAAATAATTGTACCATGACAGAAGTCTGGACAAATATAAGATCCCTTGCAGGATTATATTTTGGTTATTTTTAATTGCCAGATAATTTGTCAGATTGGGCACCACATCAGGTGGTCACCCCAGTGTCCAAAATTGAAACACTAACTAGGTAATGAGAGTAAAAGGCTTGCAGGTTTCTTCACACAGGCATCAACTATTACACAGTCAAAGAAACAGTGTGATCTTGCACACAAGTAGTGACCAGTGTGGAGGCAATTCAGAAAGAGAACACAAAACATTTAGTCCATAATCTAGGCCTTCCATCCCCCTCAGAGTGCTCTCTCCCTCATGAGTGTACACATAATTTGGAATAGGCCCTTCCTTCTTCCAGTGATCCCACATTGCTATGTCTGGGTGCCTGGCTGTAGGTTATTTTCAGCCTGTGAAGAGATGTGTTCCCTCTCCATTTGTGGCAGCCTCTGCTGTGCATGCCTCCTTCCCTTTCATTTCCTTGTGTTTTGATTGCAGCTGGAGGGCCCCTGTGCTGGTTTGAGAGCAAGTGCTGTGAGCAGGGCTGATTAATTCTCTGAACCCCCGCGTTGGCCTAGCATCAGATTTTATAAACCCCATTACTCCACTGCAGTATATTAGGAACATGGTTCCCAGGGACTTTACTCAAACTAATGGAGGGCAGTTACACCAGCAATCAATGGTGACGGATAGTTGTGCCAAAGTATTTGAATTAGGACATCCCTCCAGGATTGATCCTATAACCGATGTTGTTCAGTATACAAATGCAGCTTCTTATCAAGCTCATCTGCAGCAGGAGTAGACTATCATCTGTAATAAAACTTTAGAGTGAGAGGGTATATGCTATGATATTTCTCTTAATCAGATATCAGTAGGATGCAGGGAATGTGTTGTCCGTCTACAGACTGGTTAGTTAAATCTAAGCCACCTCACTTGTGATCTTTGAGATGGGAGACTCTGTCACAAAGGGCACAGCAGTTTTATATTAACAAACATCCTCCTGTTTGAAGATAGGGGAATATGCAATTATTTCCTTCTGCTCTGGTCTCAAAAAATATACATTGATGGTTAGAAGGCTTCTTCTTATATTCATTTCCAAAGTCAATACAGCTAATTGTATCTACATGCTGAACCTTAGAGCTACAGACCTTCCTACAAAATATCCTTGCAGTAAGTACTCTCCTTTCTCTCAGATTTACTTTCCAACAAGATACAGAGAACTCTACATCCCCTTCCCAACCTATGTATTGCTAAGGAAGTCCAAATAACACCTTCTGAAAGAGGGCTCAGTTAACATGTAAATGAGAAGTTCATAGTGGGTGCAATGAATATATATATATATATATATATATATATATATATATATATATATATATATATATATATATATATTGCAGTTCTTGACACTAATTTGTAACTTCATATACAATATTTTAAAATTCTAAATGTATTGCAGATACTGAAAAGATTAAAGGGCCTAACTGTGCCAAGACTTACTCATGTAGGCAGTGTAGTTGTAGCTGTGTCAGTCCCAGGATATTAGAGAAACAAGGCGGGTGAGGTAATATCTATTGCTGGGCCATCCAATAAAAGATATTACTTCTCCCATCTTGTTTCCCTAAAGCTTACTGTGACTGAGACAGCACTCTGGTCACAGCAGCTCCAATCACACAATGCAGAACGGAGCTAGTTAAACAGAGCTGTGCCTAATTTGTGGGAGGAGGAGAGCTGAAAGGCTAATTAAGCCATTAGGCAGAGGCTAGAGGCACAAGGAGGAAGTAGAAAGGGAGAAAGAGGGGGATGAGATGAGAGAGATTACCCTTCCCTGTTTGTTACAGGAGCTTAGGGCTCCCTAGGACTGTTGGAGCAGAGCTCTATATAGTCTGAAGGTAGTGGGAACCCACATTGTAAACAAACTGCACAAGGTGTTTGACTAGCACAAGGGTCTCTGAGAAGTTCATGAGCTGGAGCAGAGGCAGGAAACAAGAAGGCCCTGTCACATTTACTCATGTGAATAGTTCCACTGAAGCCAACAGGACCACTGACATTCTTCTTTCTAGCCAAATCTCAGAACCAGAACTTGATTCTCACCTTCAAATCAGTCAAAACATTGTCATTTGTTGAGTAACACAGTGGCCACCACCCAAGTGCCCCCTTGTGACCAGGTGTGCCTCTGCCTCTGTTTTCCCCTTCTTCAGGGCTCCTTGAACTCTACACAATCACACTTTCAATGACTGCCCTTTTGGGAGGTCTATGGTTTTTTTTGTCAAATTCACAAAAGTTCCCAGAAACAAAATAAGAAATCTTGCACCCAGCCTGAAGCTGGGCACAGCCACTCCTCCCTGCCATACTGTACCTTCCTCAGGGATCACTGCAGGGGGCGCTCTCTCCTTACAGCTTCACTTTGCAGTCCCCTGCTAGCTCTGCCCTCACTGAAACTCTCTGACACTTTATAGCCCATGTGCAGCCCCACCTCAACTGGGAGCACCTGCTCTGGCTGGACCGTGGCTTCCATTATTCTGTTCTCTCCTGGTTTTCCCCTTACCTGTGTAATCACTCCTTCGATGTGTCTTTTGGACGATCCTTCTCATCCTCCCACCAACTTTCTGTGGGAGTTTCACAGAGCTCCTTGGCCCTTTCCCTTCTCCCACTACACCTCATCTGAGTAATCTGATCCACAAACACAAATTCATTTGTCATCTCTACGCGGATGACACACAGATCTAACTCTCTACTCCAGACCTGTCTCCTGTCCAAACTGAAGTCTTGGCCTGTCTCTCTGACATCTCCTTCTGGATACCTAGCCATCAGCTCAAGCTTAACATGGCTGAAACAGATTTCTTAATCTTCCTCCACAAGCCCTGCACGCTATCTCCTTTCTTGGTCACTGGGGAGTATCACCACCCTGATTGACAATCAGGCCCATAACTTAGGAGTCTTTTTTGACTCTGGCCTCTCTCTAGGTCTTCACATCCAAGCTATGTCTAAGTCTTGCAGATTCTTACTGCAAGACATCTCTGAGATATGGCCTTTCCTACCCATCCACATAGCTAGAACTCTCATCTCACATCTCTATTATTATTGCAACAGCCTTTTCTCTAGCCTTAACATATGCAATCTTGCCCCACTCATATCCATTAAGAACGTTGCTGCAAAGAAAAGGTTCCTAGCCTGTCACTTTCCAGCCTTCCACTGGGTCCCCATTCTCTATCACACCAAACATAAGCTGCTTGTCTTCACTTTCAAGGCCTTCACAGCTTACCTCCCACCACCTAAAATCTATCATTCATTACTGAAATGTCTACTCCCAACTCCCATCAGACCATGAGGCCAGCCTCCATTGCCCACTTAAATTTTCAAACAAGCACCTTTGTGCTTTCTCTCATGCTGACCCTCATGCTTGGGAGAAGCTTCCTGTAAACATTCACAAGGCCACATCATTGTTCTCCTTCAAATCCCTCCTTAGAACTCCCCTTTGCCATGATATCTAAAAAAAAACTTGACAACTATTATGCTACTGATGTGCTGAGACCACTGCCTACCTGCTGACCAATACTGTTTCACTGTTTCCTTATACTCCATTGGTCTGTCTGAATCCATCTGTTGTCTTGTCTTATACTTAGTCTGTATACTCTTTGGGGCAAGAGACATCTTTTTTGTTCTGTTTTTGTACAGTGCCTAGCACAATGGGATCCTGGTTCATGACTGGGACTTCTAGAGACTAGTACATATAAATCAGTCAGTCAGTCAATCAAAAACCCAACACACAAACACATGACCTAGAGTTGCAGAACCAGCCCCTACACTGAACAGGTCAGTAGTACCTCTTAATAACAAGACAGTTAAAGCCAAAAGAAAGTTAAAAGTCTATTTTCTTCACCACTTCACCACATAGACAATGAAAATATACTGCTCAATTTAATTTCTTTTGTAGGGAGTCACGTTCTGTTTCTTGTGCACTAACATACTGCTGTTTGTGTTTACAACATGATGAGGAATGATTTGCTTTTAAATGACTTTTCATTAATCTTATAAAAAGAAAATCTCCTGTTCATGCAGAAATCCTCCTATCAATCCTAAAACCCTTTTAAAAATAAATGTATTTTTTATCTAAAACAAGGTGAATGTACCACTAATGCAGTTGGCAGTATTCCAAGCACCAAACAGGATTCAGCTAGGGCAGTGTTTCCCAAACTTGGGACGCTGCTTGTGTAGGGAAAGCCCCTGGCGGGCTGGGACGGTTTGTTTACCAGCCGCATCTGTAGGTCCGGCCAATCGCGGCTCCCACTGGCCGCAGTTCGCTGCTCCAGGCCAATGGGAGCTGCTGGAAGCGGCGCAGGCCGAGGGATGTGCTGGCCGCCGCTTCCAGCAGCTCCCATTGGCCTGGAGCAGTGAACCGCGGCCAGTGGGAGCCACGATCGGCCGGACCTGGGGACGCAGCAGGTAAACAAACCAGCTTGGCCCGCCAGGGGCTTTCCCTACACAAGCGGCGTCCCAAGTTTGGGAAACACTGAGCTAGGGCATCAGATGGGTCACTTATAGCATGCACCTAGAGAGCATCAGAAGACAGTTGTAATGTAAGTGCCTTTCCTTTCTGGTTTTATTTTAAATTTAAAAGGGAAAAAATAGCTTCTGTTATATGTAAATAATCCATCCCATTCTTTTGCTGTGTGTTTTGTGCTAAGCACTTTGGGGTGGGGGGGAATACTAGAGCTGCAATGATATTAAGCTATATTAAATCCTAAAAACAGTGCTTCTTTCATCGTTTTTTCTCATAAATTGTAGATTTCCTTCCACTTTCTTCTTCTTTATCTCCAATGGTACTTCTCCAACTGACAACTTCTTATGCATAAATTCACATTGTTCCAATATTTTCTTCATAATAATCAGAATGAGAAGCTTATGCTTTTGAATTTCCACACATGCAAAATATACAAGGCCCTGTCCATAACTTCCCATTCTTAAGTGTGTACAAAAGGTATGCAACCTGGGAAGAAGCTTTGAAATAGCCTCAATTAGAGTTCTCCCAGGGGGGGGGTACCAGTTAGTAAATTTATATGTTACAGATTAATCTAAGAAAAACCAAGACAAATAACTAATGTACAGATGAAAGGATTTCAGGAGAGAGAATGAGTGAGTAAAAGATGGAAAACTGGAGGGACCATCCGTATACACTTTTGGAAAATTCATACCATGGACATATTTAAAAGACAAAAAAAAATTCCCATGGCCACTTACTAAAAAAAAAAGAGAAGTGATATTTCACAATAATGAAGCAGTCTGGGGGACCATCTTTCATGGATGAAAGGTCTCAGTAATGAAGTGACTTTTAAGAGTAAAGAAAACTCCAAAACAACAGCATTTTAACCAATAAGACAGCGTATACAAATTAACTCAAGATAACAAACTGAGCTGCACAATCTCTTCAGCCAAAAATTAGCTGCTCATAACTGAACTGAAATAGTTATAAGTAGAACACGGCCTCCTATTTTCCTTTTGTGTTGCTCTAAGAAACTCTTTACATTTATACTTAATGTTGAAAGACAGATGAAGAGGATATAGATGACTATGATGGAAGTATTTCTTTCACTCAAGGTCCTACAATATCCTTTAGTTGCAGAAAAGCCAGCAGACAAGCTATGTATACAGCTAGACATCTCAGGATACTGATGACATAAACCACTTGGGCTGTGTTCTTGTAAGTACCATGCACCTTTTCCTCCATGCTTTACTCGTGGAAAATTATCACTGAATTCAATGGGAATTTTGTCCAAGAAAGAACTACAGGATTAAACTGTATAAAACATTTTATGCACCCCCCTCCACCAACACCTCTGATACACATGCAGTGTATTCTACATAGAAAACTAAAGAAGTTATTTCCCCAAGTATCCCAAGTAATATAAATTTGTAAAGAAATAGATACATGACAGATGATTTAGGATACGCTAGTCCAGTATTTAGGAAACTGGACTAGAAGTCAAGAGATCTAGGTTTTATTAGCAGCTCTGCCACTAACCGTGTGACCTTGGGCAAGTCATTTCACCTCTCAGTCTCCTCCATCTCTAAAAAAGTGATATTGGTAGCTTCCTTTGTAAAACACTGGATTTAATACCATTAATTATAATAATAAGCTTTTATTTCCTCCTCAGATCTCAAAGCATCTGTAGGACTATAAATCAGAATCTTTTTACAACAAATTACTTATTACTGTGTTACACGCATACATCTTATAGGGTTCTAAATTAGCTGTATGAACTTAGGAAAGGGACCTGGGCATCATCGTAGTTCTCTCCCCTCAACGTGTAGATGTGGTACAAAAAAGGCAAATAAAAGGAATGGGATGGAGAATAATACAGAGAATATTATAATGCCTTTATATAAATCCATTGTGTGGCCTCATTTGGGTGCTGTGTACAGTACATGTCACCCCATCTCAGAGCTTTTGCAGAAAGAGAGACGAGGATAAGATCTATGTGGTAGGGAAGGGGAAAGAGGAATCCTATTTACCTTTTATGATGTTCTTATACTTTCCTCTGCAGCATCTGGTTCTGGCCATTGTGCCAGATCTAATCCACTCTGGCATTTCCTACGTTTCTATAAAGGCTATAACCCAAATACAGTTACGCACGTTCAAGCTATAAAATAAGGACAGTGTAACTCAACATGTTAAAAGCAGCTTTCCAAGCTGTTCTCTCATATTAAACTAACCTGTATTTATATACCAGCCTAAAATTCAGGATAAACCCCAAACAACTCAACTTATTTCTCAAATAGCTACTTGTCTGTCTCAGAACATGATCTTTTTCCTGTGTCATTTGACAGTAGTTCTATATACCTCTATTTTGTCAAACTGCATGTCTTTGCATCATACAACACAGGGTCTAGCTAACAGATCATGATTATGGCACAGAATAGCATGCATTAATTCATCTATTTCGAGAGCAAGTTGAAATATTTATTCAGGTTAGCATTCATCATGTATATCCTGTTTTTCTTCCTGCTAGTCAAATTATATGGCAGTTCAACAAATATCTACATGGATTTCCATCATTTTAAAAGGTACAAAGCCACTAATACTTATCTACTTTTGAAATCTATTTACATTTAGGCAGTTATTTAAAAGGCTGTAATTACAAAATGGCTATTTCTTGGGCTGGGGGGCAGGAGGAAAAGCTAGGCCAAATAGAATTTAAAAAAACACCACCAAACTGACTCTAAACTGTTCTTTCCAGAAGTCCCATGTATTGTTTCCACAGAAAGGCAGAGTGAAATAAACAGGCATGAACAGAAATATGTAGACTTGTGAACACATCTGCTCTCCTAACAGTGATGCACAAGCAGTCATACCCAACATACATTTACAAAACAGAGTTTATCAGCACTAGCAAGTCTTGGTAAAGACAGATTCAGTTAACTGTTATTGCACTATAAACCTGCTGAAATTACAATGCCTGTACATTAACCTGGACAACCTCATCATTACAAATGCACAGGCTGATGTTGATATATACGGAAATGCCTCACCAGGGACTGACTTTACTGGACAAGCAATTTAGGGATATTTGATTTTTGAAATTGGGATTTGTATACTGTGAAATACTTTATTTTTCTTGAAACCTAATACAAAGAAAAAAGATCCCCTATTTATAACTTCAGACGACAAGACAATGAGTTGTGTCCATGGAAGGTTAAGTAACTGCTCTGATTGGGCATACTGGTTTTCTTCTACCCAACAGATAAAACCATTTTTTGCCTAACATTTAAAGCATATAATTCAATTTTCTTTGTCACAAATTTAGGATATTGTTTTTCTTTCTCTAATCTTAATGCATTCGTTTTTTAAAATTGATTTCAAATATTGTATCAAGATAGGATTTTTATTTACTATTTAACCATTACGCTATTTGTGGTTTTTCCTCCATTTAAACATAAAACATCTTGTAAAATTGGTTTTGAAATATGATCCTGACTGTAAATAAAAATGTTGTTTGATTAAAAATAAACATATACTTAGACTCCATTAATAAAACAATTTCTACACATTATAAAAAAAACTTACCTTATTGATTTTAGCCTGCATTATTAATAAGCAGTGTTCAGAAACTGTATATTGTCATTATGATGCTGACTGCGATACAACACATCATGTCTGTACACATTACATGAGGTAAGTTAATAAACAGAATGAATAAACACATGGCCTGTCTGCATGATACATCATGGCACGTATCATCCTCATGTATGGTGTTCTGACATGAATTAGTGATAAAGAGTTTTCATAGATTTTTAAACACCATTACTGGTCATAATTAGACACATGAAGAAATAATAGGTCAGCATATCAATTTCTCAATCTTACTTTTTTATTACGATTAAACTAGAAGCAAAATAGCCCAACACAACAACAAGAGCTAAAAAGTTGATTCTTAAACCCTAATTATGTAATTCTACAGTGATGGGCAAAATGTTTAGGCTGGCTATCAGTATTGTTATTAATCAATAAACAAGCCCTACACATTTTAGACACTGCGACATAATTGTGAAGACCTGCATGAAAACAAGTGCACTCATACTACAGTCACATACAAATCAGACATATATCCTACCTGTCTAGAGTATTCCCACGTTTACACAAGATGAAAATAACTTTTGATCTCATTAGAGTATAAAGTATATTCTTCCCTAGTAGGGTAAATATATTCCATGGAGTACATTTCTAAAAAATTGCTTTAATTCCCTTTTATGTACCTTGGCATTTGATGGCTTTTGATTCATCTTCCAAAACTACAATTGATTTTTCTACAGACACCAACCAATTTGACGATGCTTTAAAACGGGGGGGGGGGGGAAGGGTTCAGAACAGAAATGAAATAGTTGTGTCCCTCACATGCTAGCTCAAAAGCTAACCATCGTCTCAAGCTCAGTGACAATGCAAACTGACCATCTGCAACTGTAAGAACAACTGGTTCTGACACTATCTTCTCACCCCAAAGCGGGTGAGTTTCAGGCACTTCTGTAATACTGCATGAGCCAGCCCTGGAAAGCAGGGTGCTTCCCACCCCACCCAAAGGTGAGCCCTCGCCACTGAAGTAAACAGGCATTCCCAGGCACCAGAGCCACCCAACACCTGGCCATTAAAAGCAGGGAAAGAAAAAGGAGAAGGGCTGTTTATAGACATTAACACCGTGAGAGAGGGGAGCGCATTACAGTGGGAGGGAGGCAGGATGCGGGGACGTGTGTGGAGGCTGAAAGGGGGGCACCTACCAGTCCGTATGCGGCTCATCAATGACCAGCAGCAGCTTGAACTTTTTGGCTGCAGCTGAGGAAGCGGCGGATGTCGCGTCCACCAAGCCGGCCGAGGCTGCCGTCTGCTTCACGGCATTAGAGAGGGAGCTGAAGAAGCTGCTGCCCGCTGACTGCTGCGGCTGCTGCTGGGGTGGTGCCGACTGCGGCTGCTGCCTGCGCTCCGAGGCCGGGGAGGCGGCGGCAGGAGCCGCAGAGGAGGCAGAGGGAGGCGGCGGCGGCGGCTGCTGGGGCTCCGGCCGCTGCAGATCGGTCATGTAGCCATTGGGCAGGTTGGCGATGAAGCTGCTGTCCGAGAGCCTGCGCCGCAGAAAGTTCATCATCTGGCCGGGATCTGGGGAGCTGCTGGCGAGAGTGCGGCGGGGAGGAGAGGGGCGGCGCGCTGCGCTCCTGCCCGGGCGCTGCGCTGTGCAGGCGGGCTCGCTCGCTCGCTCGCAGGCTGCAGCCCCAATGAGGGGAGGCTCTGCCTTCGCTAGAGCAGCGGGGCCGGCGGCTGCTTCCCTCCCTCTAGTCTCTAGGTGGCAGCCGCCCAAGGCTGGTCTGCGGTGAGCGCGCAGCGGGCCAGAGGCAGGGCTGGGCTAACGCCTTGCAGAGCCCCCGCCTCACAGCCGCGGAGGGGCCCCAGGAGCGCTCCCAGCGGGGCCTGGCTCAGGGCGGGCTTCTCCGGGCCAGGCTCTGCCCCGCATCCCGCACAGCCCCCTGCGCTGCTTCAGTGGGCTCCACAGCCGCAATGCACAGCCCCTGCCCCCGCAGAGCCCACCGCTCCTCCGGGGCAGAGAGACCCGCCCCCGCCCCGAACCGTTCCTCGGGGCCCTTCCCCGCCAACACACACTGCCCGGGGGAGGGGAGACAGCGTCCCCTCCTGCCCCAATAGGAAACACAGCGCTGCACAGGAGGTCCACTACTCTGCCAGGAGGGCTCAGCTGCACAGAGCCGGCACCTCCCTTGTGGGCCCAGGGCTGCACAGGGGGCTTGGGGGGGCAGAGCAAATCTGAAAGTGAGGCCCCTCCGCCCTTGCAGAAAGATTATCAGGAGGGAAGGCCCTGCTAGGGGGGGCAAGATTGGAGAGAGCCATACACTGGCACCGCACCTCAGCCCCCCTCTCCCACTGGCAGTGGCTTCTCTCCTATAGGGCTGGGCCTGGCTCCCCACTCTGGACATTGTAACCTTGTGTGGGGGTGGCAGTGCAATTCAGGTTTGGCCCAGTGGCCCCTCAATTATGACACAAGGGCTGCCAGGCCAAACCTGAGTGGCGCTATGACCTTGCACAGGGCCGGCTTTAGGCCGATTCAACCGAATCTCCTGAATCGGGCCCTGTGCCCAAGCCCCAGTACAGCGTACCGGGGTGGCCTGGCTTCCCCAGGGGGCAATTTAAAGGGCCTGGGGCTCCCAGCAGGGGCTGGAGTCCCAGGCCCTTTAAATTGCCACCAGAGCCCACTGCTGGAGCCCTGGGGTAGGGCTGTGGGGCTCTGGGGGCTATTTAAAAAGTCCGGGGCTCCCGCTGCCTCTACCGCCCTGGCCCTTTAAATAGGTGCGGGAGCCCCGCCGCTTCCCCATGGCTCCCTCGGCTATTTAAAGGGCCAGGGCGGTAGAAGCAGGGGAGCCCTGGGCTCTTTAAATAGCCCCCAGAGGCCTGGGGTAGCGGGGGCTCCAGGGGCTATTTAAAGGGGCGGGACTCCAGCTGCCTCTGCTGCACCCCCTGCCCGCACCTACCCACAGCCAGCCCCTGTCTCCAGCCAGCCCTGCACCCCCCGTCCTGCCCGCACGAGCCCTGCACCCCCTGTCCTGCCCACACCAGCCCCGCCCCCCCCGCCCTGCCTGCAGCCAGCCCTGCACCTCCTGCCCACAGCCAGCCCCTGCTGCACCTCCTGCCCTGTCTCCAGCCAACCGCTGCTGCACCCCACTGCGGCCCTGCCTGAAGCCAGCCAGCCCCACACACACCCCTGTCTTCAGCCAGCCCCGCACCCCCTGCCCTGCCCGCAGCCGGCCCCTGTCTCCAGCCAGCCCCGCACTCCCTGCCGCAGCCAGCCCCTGCCGCACCCCCTGCCCACAGCCAGCCCCTGCTGCACTCCCTGCCCTGCCTCCAGCCCCGCACCCCCTGCCCTGCCCGCACCAGCCCCATCTCCAGCCAGCCCCTCACCCCCTGCCCTGCCTGCAGCCAGCCCTGCTGCACCCCCTGCCCACAGCCAGCCCCTGCCGCACCCCCTGCCCACAGCCAACCCCTGCCGCACCCCTTGCCCTGTCTCCAGCCAACCCCTGCCGCCCTGCCTGAAGCCAGCCAGCCCCACACACCCCCTGCCCTGCCTGCAGCCAACCCCGCACCCCCTGCCCTGTCTCCAGCCAACCCCTGCCGCACCCCCCTGCCTGAAGCCAGCCAGTCCCGCACTCCTCTGTCTCCAGCCCTACCAACCCCTGCTGCACCCCCCCTGCGGCCCTGCCCCTGAAGCCAGCCAGCCTGCCCCACACACCCCTGTCTCCAGCCAGCCCCGCACCCCTTGCCCTGCCTGCAGCCAGACCCTACCTCCAGTCAGCCCCTGCCCTGCCTCCAGCCAGCCCCATGTGCACTGGTGCCCTGCAGTTCCCAGGGCAGAAACCCTGCACACCTGCTTCAATGAGGGGGGCAGGGAGCAGCTGGGACCCACACATGTGCACATCACTAGGGTGACCAGGCAGCAAGTGTGAAAAATCGTGGGGGGGGGGGTAATAGGAGCCTATATAAAAAAAAGACCCAAAAATCGGGACTGCCCCTATAAAATCGGGACATCTGGTCACCCCAGCACACCCCCAGGGAGTGGTGGGGACCCACACATGTGAAATGGAGCTCATTAATAACCGATCAACAGCATATATGATGCAATGTACATAATATATAATTTTATTATTTATATAGTTATGGAAAGTAAATAATACATGGAAGAAATGAAAGGCTTTTTTTGACACTTTTTTTTTTTAAGTCATCCCTGCCAGGGCCCCGCCGAAAATGTTCGAATTGGGCCCCGCACTTCCTAAAGCCGGCCCTGACCTTGCATGCCTCATTGCAGTGCCACTCAGTTTGGGGTCCCTCTCAAATGGGGCTGGGGCCCCTTTGTGGGCAGCCCTGAATGGGGCTAAGTCCCACAGGTGTAACCCACGCTATAGGCAATGCATAGAGTGGCTACTGTAGTGTGGTGCAGCCAGACCACTCTCAGAATCCCACCTTGATCAACTGTTCTTTATCTGTGGGGGAGGGAGGAGTGCTCTCTGCCATGGGTGACTTGGCTGAAGGAGAGCTAGCCCCGGAAAGCACTTTTCCATCAGTTTGGAAATTTGTTAATTATATTTCAGGGAGCACCTCCCCTAAGTTCCTAAGGCAGTCCCTACCTCCAGCAATTTACTACCTAAATAAACATCAACATGTTTATGCTAAACTAGCAAACTAAACTAGAAGTAGCATTTGAACCATCCCAGTAAATTGGCCACTTTATTAAGTAATCCAGTATTCCAAACATACACGGTACTAGTCACCTGGAAGTGGTGATGTTACTTCTTTAATAAAACTTTTTAAATGTTAGAGAACTAAAACTGTTTCATGTCAATTTGTGATTATGAATGGAACCTGACTTACAGCCTGAGTACTGGATCTCTGTTTTTCATAATAAGTAACACAGAACAGGCAACAGCAGCTCAAGCTTCCTCAAAGTGCATCTAAGCTTTCATAACATACCTATCTCCGTATTATCTGAGCAGCAGCCACTCTCATCCTAAGGCTGGAGAGAGGGAAGAACAACTGGGGCCATAGTCCTGGCCCAAGATCACTCCAGCCAAAGGAAGCAACATCTTGCTTAAGCGGTCTACACTATACACAAGCAGCAGTAGCAATGACAGAGTCCAAGCAGCAAAACCAGTTGGCTGCTCGGTGTCCCTCCTCAAGCACCACTAGAAAGTCTTAACTCTGCCCCACAGTGACACCAACACATATACAAACCTAATGTATCTTTAAAAATCAGTTTCTTCTAAGCAGAGGCCACAGTGCGATAATGCCTTAATCATAAGATCAGTAAAAAGAACAGGAGTACTTTTGCGGATACAGACTAACACGGCTGCTAAGATCAGTGTATATTGTCACTAAAGGGCGGAGTTAAGGTTATTTGGCTGCCATAACTGCACATTTCCATACCTTAACAAGTTTGGATTTCTTTAAAATTTAACTCTGAATTTCCTAGTTTTGTAATGCTTCGTTTTGGGATAATTACAACAGCCCTGAAACACATTTGCCATACTGCCAACCTTAAATCCATCTTAATGTAGTTTTTGTCTGGGATGTATGTAAGTACATAAGGATGTACACTGCTATTAAAATTACAGATACTATATTGTATGGAACAGCTGTTTAAATGTTACATACAGTAAACATTTGATAAATATTGCTTGATTTCATATTAGGGGTTTGATAAAGTGTTCCAAATATTTACACTTTTTTACAGTATGCCTGGATACATTTGTGGAGTGATTACAGTATATTGTGTAGGACAGATAATGAATCA
This sequence comes from Emys orbicularis, assembly GCF_028017835.1. Taxonomy (NCBI): domain Eukaryota; kingdom Metazoa; phylum Chordata; order Testudines; family Emydidae; genus Emys; species Emys orbicularis. The sequence goes on along the minus strand of NC_088689.1, from coordinate 92,988,790 downwards.
CTGCATTTATATATATTCATTTAATACATAATGATCGAAAATAAAGTAGAGAAAACTAAATTAATTCCAAAGGTATTTTTAAGTATGTGACTATATTTTAAATACATCCTAAAGAGAAGAAGAAATTGATTAACATAGGCATGACTTATTCTGTAGAACCACAATATTAGGAATGCCTTTGTTAATTTCTTGCATTTGGAGCATAGGAAGCTTAAACAAGAGAAAAATAACTATGAGACTAAACGTGCAGCTACAATGTCTCTGTCACTGACTGTCACCAATCAATGGCTGGCATTGCTGTGGGATATTTGGAACTATTGTTACTTCAACGGAAATTTAGGACTAACAGAATCTAGCCATGAATTGTCATCAAAATGATGAAGAGTTATTAGTGCTATAGATATATTTTATATCCCTATCAATAGGAATATTAAAGTAATTTTATCTGTGAATAAACAGAAGCACATAGATTAAATGATTTACATTAGTTCAGATACTGCAAGTCACTGGTAGACAGTACTGAAATGCCAGGATCTCATTATCCCAACAAGTGCACAGGTGCAAATCCCATTCACTTAAATGGGAGTTACACATACACAGCTGATAGGTGGACTAGGCCCCAGGAATTTTAGCTCCTTGACCCTTGTGGTAATCACTACACAACACTCCTTCCCCTCTATTGAAGAAACCAGGGAGGTCAAAGTAAAAAAAAAGTTCACAATATTTTTGTGAGAGAAAAGAAATTTCTGTAAGTATGGTACAAACTATTACACTTTAATTTAGATATACACAGCTGTAGGCTATCTTAATAAAATACAGTCGTATCTATATGAGAAGATATCTACACTCAGGGGTGAAAGTAAGCTGGTATGGGCTGGTATGGCATACCGGTAAAAAGTGGCCGCCGGTACCGGCCCGTACGCAGTTGACTTTAAAGCGCTGTTGCCGCTTTAACATTGTTGCCCATTTTGCCCCCACCCGGCCGCCGACGGGAGGGCAAAAGGAGCAGCTGCCCCGGGGCCGGCGATTTAAAAGGGCCCGGGGCTCCAGCCGCCGCGGTAGCACTGCAGCCCCGGGCAGCATGGGCCAGGCAGTGCGGATGGGCTGGCAGGGGGATGCTGACCCCCCGAGCCCCGCCCCTTCTGCCTGAGGCCTCGTCCCTTCCAGGGGCCGGAGCCGGACCCCGTACTGGTAAGTCTTCTGTGTTACTTTCATCCCTGTCCACTTCTATTTAAAGTGTGGTTCTACTCCAGAGTGACTATGTAAAAATGGCACATCTTTGTTCAGATCTGCTTCCTGTATACTTTTGTAGATTTTATTGAAAAAAAAATAGTTTACTTCTTTCTATTCCAGTTAACCCTGCTGAGTCAACATATATATGGGAGAGTGATCTGGATTATATGATGCTTTACACACCTACTGGTGTTAATTAGGTTTCAATTACAGAGCTAAAAATTCTATCCTCCATGTCACCTGTGCCATTTTCTGGTAAGCACAGAGAAATGGTGAGAAGCAATTTAAGCTTCAATATCTGTTAGTATAAAACAGTATGTAATCAGTGAGTAAGTCATGGAGTGGTTAAATTATGAAACCTTAACTTTTTGGACATAGGATCCACCCAACCTAGTAAACTTGTGTGAAAATAGTTTGTCTTCTTATGGATAAAAATGCTTCCGATCTATGGCATTTTCCACACCATACCCACCAAACTAACCTGGATAATATTAGATGGAAGGTATTTTCTGACTGTAGTCATGGCAAATGGCAGCCATGTTTCACCCCTAAAATGCTGTCCTTTATAATTATAAAAAAGTTCAATTGTACAATGTCTGGAAAGTATTATATGCTTGGTTCTATCAAGTACACTTTTGATAGGAGAACTAGATCCTCTGAAATCTTCTTCTTCCTGTTATCCCAGCAACTGGAGTCAGTCATTGTGCAAGCATCCGCCATCTTCGTCTGGCTATGGCAGCATTAAGGTCCACCTGCTTACCATCTTCTTTAATACAATCCATCCATCGCTTTCTCAGCTTCCTTTGGGATCTCTTTCCTACCACACTCTCCCTGCCATGCTATCTTCACCAGGTCCCTTTCATTCATCTTCTGCATGTTTCCAAACCAGCAAATTTGCACTTTTTGTATTTTGTCAGCCACATTACTGAGTTTGACTTCCATCCTAATACTTTCATTTCAAAATCTGTCTCTTCATGTACAATAGACCCTCAGAGTTATGGACATTTTGGGAATGGGTTGTCCATAACCCTGACATGTTCTGTATCTCTGAAGAAGAGGTTATGGACTTCAGCCAAATGTGGGGTTGGGGCTTCAGCTGCAGGTTTGGGAGGGAGTTATGGCTCCGGGTGTGGGGGAGTCAGGTCTTCTGACCCTCGGGGCGCCAGGGCTCCAGGCAGGGGGGCTCAGGGAGCACTGGGGCTCAGTGCATTAGCAATGGGGGAGTGCTGGGGCTTGTGGCTTTAGCCTCACAGTTCCACTCCCAGTTTCAGCCTTGGGGGTGGGGGTGCCGTGGCTCTGGGCTTCAGCCCCGCAGGGGGTGCTGGGGCTTGGGGCTCCCCAGGGCTCCACTCCCAACTTCAGCAGAGGGGGCCACACCGGGGCTCTAGCTACGGGGGGAGTGCTGGGGTGAAAGCTGGTGCTCCCCTCGTATCTAAAGCCCCAGTGCAGCTGAAGCCAGCCTTAGCACCCCGCGCAAGGCTGAAACTGGGAGCAGAGCCCTAGCACTCCTCCACCTTGGTCTAAAGCCCTGAGCTCCAGTGCTCCCAAGGGTCAAAAGCCCCAAGCCCTGCCCCCTCCAGCCTGGAGCCCTGAACACTCCCCACCCTGCAGCTGCAGGCCCAGCCCCATATGGCTAAAGCCCCAAGGCAGTACAGTATTTGCCTTTTTTTTTTTTTTTTTTTTTTTTTGGTCTGCACTGCTGCCTGATTGAGGACTTCTGGTTCCACAGGATGTTCAGTTGACTGGTAAGTTTGTAACTCTGGTGTTTGTATCTTTGAGGTTCTACTGTAACTCCTCATATGGCGCAAAGACATCTGAAACACCTGTAGGTGTTGAACCTGCTGTCTCTGTATAACGCATGCTTCTGCACTATACAGCATTGTGCGATGCACCATTGTTCTATACAGTTGGGCTTTTAGTCTCAGTGGAATATGCTTGTCATACACTACCCCTGAGATGTTTTTCCACACTCTTACAGCACTCTCCAATCTGCACTGTATGTCATGTTCAAACTCACCATCTTCTGTGACCCAGCCACCAAGGTACTAGAACCAGTTAGTCTAGTATAGTCACACACCAAACAGATGTTCTTAAATGCTAGGGTAAAAGCTATATCCAGAATTTACACCATTAATTCTTTTAGTTTAACTGCACTATGCCCTCCTTAAGACTCCCCTTCTCAGAAAGGAATCTTCTACCTTTAATCTTGACTATTTTGGCTTCCATTATAGTTAAAACAGCTCCTCTGAATAATACTCAGAATGCTAGGTTATCAAACATGGTGCTTAATTAAAATGTATTAGTCACTGTCTTCTTTGCTGCTTTTCTCTAGTAGCATCTTCTTTAATTTAGTTATTTAAGAACATTTAATTCGCATGAGGAAGCACTATTGTGCTATTCCATCAGGTATCCAAGTTAATCTGGGTGTTTGTCACAGTCGTCATTAGAATGGCTTGCACAATTTTAAAAGTGTCCCATTATGAATGTTAACTGCCTGTGATGGAGTTAGGCTGCCCCTTAAGGGTAGTAAGTCCTAGTGGTCAGTTCACTTCCATCTTTAGTCATAGCCCATTAAAAGTTGGAGAGGTCTGATGTAGGCAAGGATATGGGAAACAGCACATATAGGTAAAGAGGAAACAGTCCTCTGGGTAAGTAGTACTTGAGGGAGAGGAAACCCATTACTATTCCTTTAAGGGCCAGGAGCAGGAGCATTGCAGAGCGGGTGGGGTAAGGCTTCCCTCTAACCCAACCATTTGGGATGAGCTAGGGAAAGGGACTAGCATGTTTGTGCCTTCTCCCTGATAGTGAGGATAAACAGGAGCAGGCCTGCCTACTGAATTCTCCAAGACTAAAAGTGGAAGGGCTGATTGGGGGGAAAGGGCTAACTGGAGGAGAAATGGACTGAGGGCTTCTAGCTGGCTTGAATCAGAACCCAGCTCCAAGGCTGGAGCTGGGGGAACGCCTGTCTTATGGAGAGGTGGAATAACAGTCAGAGATACAGCATGGCTCCAAGAAAAGGGGTTATGGACTCCTGCCCTAAGGAGAGAGCAGATAACTCTGGACACTGGATTGTGCTTCACAGAAAAACTTGGAGTGGAGGATTTAAAGAGGCTCCTCAGTGTCTGGCTGAGAAGGAGCTGCACAAGGTGCCTGAACCACAGAGCAGGAACAATAGAATCTGCAGTCCAGGGAGAGATGCTGATGAACAAGGAAAGGTACAAGCAGCCCAGGGAGGCTGTAAGGGATTAGGAGTAGTCCTGAACTACCAAAACAGGCTCCCTGGGCTGGATTCTTCTACCTCTTCTCCAACAGAGGAGAACGGAAAAGTCTCAGGATTGAGAGAGGCAAAGTCTATTCCACTCAGGGCAGAATTTTTCTTTGGAGTACATTTGCTAGTACTTTGTCTGGTCTAGTTTTAAATGTTTCAAGCCGTGTGGGTTTCCACTGCTTCCCTTGGGAGACTGCAATTTGATTGAATGTTCTCTCTTCATATTTATTATTTCATATTATTGCTGCATTAAAATATGCTCATGTAGACACACACAGCTACATGCATAAGCAAAAACAAACAGCATAGGAGAAGCCTTAATGTAAGAGAACAGGGGCGCTGTCCATGGTGGTAAAGGCTGCATTAGTAAACCAGATGTCCCATGTTACTAGATGAAAAACTGCATTCCCCAGGACTGATTGTATTTTAATTGGAACAAATTGGAATTGAAAGTAGGGAGAGCATTGCTGGCAGATGATTGGGTAACTGGGGCAGATGCTAGTCAGCAACACTAGGAGTGGGGGTTTGGAGGTTTTCCTTCCAGTTGCTGAAGAAAATGGTGAAGAGTACAATTCCATTACTTCTCTCTCACCTGCTCACTGTCATATCCTTCTTCCCAACTCTCCTGACACCACAATACACACGCTACTCCTCTCCCAGCCACACACCCACAAATGCTCTCCAAGTCACTATGCTCCCCACAACCACCATGCTCCCTGCTCCCTGTGCAGAGCATTGTCCTCAGGGAGCTGGGAGCAATCTCCAGTCTCAGGAAAGGGAAGCCAGGAGCAATAGGCCTTATATTATCCTCCCACCATGGCAGGTTTTGGACAGGATCCACTTTCCTTTTACCCGCACACATGAAGACCCCGGGCTCTCCATGGGTGTCTTTTAGCCTGGTCCTGCTTCAGGCTGGCAGGAGAAGGCCTGACATGCTGAAACCTCTGCTGCTTGCCTTGAACTACAAAGTGAGCTTTCTAAAGGAATGGGTCAAACGACAAAACAGTTGTCCCCTAACTCCAAATCCAAGAATGTTCCTTCTCATCACCCAAAGTGGCTGCCCTACTTACTTGTCATTTTGACTGTGATCCTTATTTTTCTATTAATGCAGTTTTCCCTACCTTTTTAATATTGTTCATAACTTTATGTACAGAGGGGATTAGTTACTTCTGCTGTATAACTTCCCTAATGTAGTAGTAGTTTGACAGATGACAAAAGATTATACATAACTTATTTACAACCAACTGGCCAAAGATGTTTCAGTGACCTTAGCCATGGATGTTCAAGATAAAATTTCAGCACAGCACCAGGGTCATGCAGCTTGACATTGCTACAAGCAAAAGAGAAACAAGTTTTATAATGTATCTGGTATATTAAAGCCTTGGTGCACACCCTTTAACATTTGTTGAAGAAGTCTTCTAAACATCAAGGAAAGATATCCATAAGTTCCCCTACTTAAAGTGTGTGTGTGGTTTTTCCCCCCTTGGTTCACATCCTGAAGGATAGGCAAAGGTTGTCTGTATAGATTCAAATGTGATGATAAAGCATGAAATAGGGTAATAGTTTCTCTCTTCTATTGATTGTTTTAAGTTGTATAACAGTGCATCTAGAATGCAGTTTAAAACAGCCAAATTAGTGAAAAATTGTAAAAATAAACGAGATGCACTCCACAGGGTCAAATGTGTACTAAGGTCTGCATAATACATCAGCCATTAGAGGCAAACAAGATCTGTGTATTGAAAATAATGTCTTCCACACAAGTGAGATAATACTCCACAACCCAGGCAACTGCGTGGAAATCTAGGGTAGATTGGCAGGTTTGCAGAAGATTCTAAAATGTGTCAAAATTTACTTACAGCCATACCAGTAGATTAGCCTCATCAGAAAATCCCTTTATAGATTTCCTAAGTTTGAGACTGTTGGGATTCAAGATGATCCCTAGTTGTAAGAATTCCAGTATTTAGGGAGGTTGGTTTCTACAGTTTGGAATGAAAAGAAAAAATGTACTCCAAATGTTAAAGTAACATCTTAAAGCAACAGCAGGACCTAATGGAATAAAATAAAATATCAGAGAACCTACAGCAGAAAATATTGTCTCTATAGTGTGGGTTCTACAGTAAAGATCTGTAGCAATTTATTCTAAAATGCTAGGCAGTCTAAAATAGTTAACACGCCACATTCTGCCATTGAATGCAGTATCTAGTACTGTACCCTATACATCAGGGTGTATAAAAACTGTTTTTTATTTCAAAATTTCTTTTAATTTAAGTTAACTACAGATTTATTTGTAATAATTAATTCTATTTAAAATTAAATTTGAAATTAACAACCTATGTTAAGGCCTAAACTACATATAATCTATTAAAATTGTTTACATTAAATACAATAATTAATATTAAGCAGTACCTGTTTGCTGCCAAGTTTTTAAAAAAGTCAGACCGCTGAACTGGGGGAAGTCACTGGCTAAACACCTGAAACCAGAGTTTGCTGAAGTGCTAAAACCAGCTTTTGACAGCAGTAGCCTCTTCTATGGGTGCAGAGAGAATAGTTTCTTGATTTCAGTTTATTCAGCTATTTCAGTTCATGACTAGTTCATTTAAAGTTAAGAAACCAACTGGGAGTTGACAAAGTAGGAAAACTTGTTTTCCTCTTCCAATATATGAATAAAAATGAGGTGAGAGCATGAGATCTTCTAGTTCTAAAATCTTGATGGACAGGTTGACCAGAAATAATAAAATCAATTCATTAACACCAGATACTTCCTTTGTTTAATAAATTGGTTTTAAATGCAAAACATATTTTGATAATTCTTTTCTATGTATCTAGCATATTTATGGCCATTTTATTTAATAATAAAATTAAAATGTTGTTTTTATGCCTTTAATTGAATTTGAATTTCCATCCAAATAGAGCCTGACAAATTGCAAGTAAACAATTAATGTTGTAAAAAGCTAAGCTACATAATTGCCTAAATATAACATATCCTCCTGGTTATCAAAAAGAAGCACCAATTTAGTGTAAAGGCTATATTTAGTTGCAAATCAATATGTTAGTTGGTAACCATTAAAATGAGAATCAATCTTTCTTTATGAGAATAACTAAAGTACAAATGCAAAACATGATTAAACTTCAAGGATTTGAATCACTTTTATTTAAATAATCTACTCTGCTGTACACACATGAGAAAAGAAGTTTGTCCACCACACTTTGGCATAAGAATGAGTGTAGAATTTTCGGACTTCATTTTAAATGTTATTCTGCATGCTCTAATATTTAAACAAAATCATTAGACATTAAAAAAAAAACAAGATTACTTTCACACACACACACACAAAACCACCCCAAAACCAAAACTCCCCAGTTATTTGACTCAATTAAAATCGCATCAGGGAGACAGAGCAAATTTTGTCATTGTAAAATGAAACCTGGAACATTAATACATTTGGGTACCATGCTAATTGTACTGTTTTCTGTACTAACCACATGAATGCAAATGACAGCTAATATAAGCATCCCAGGAGATTCCACCTTAACATATTAGGAGAGTGGTCATTTCTTACTTAAGCAAGCAAGAAGTGAGAGGTTTCACTATAGTCTCTGAATGGCAATTTTAATGCAATAAAAGTCTGTAGTGTCAACAGGCTAATGACTGGAATGTATGTCTCAAGTAACTTACTTTCTCATCTTTTTAAATTTAACTTAATCAATTGTTTGATAACAGTGTGGGGCCTGATTCTGTTCTCATTGCAGTCAATGGGATTTTTGCCATTCATGTAACTGGAAATGGGGTCATACCCTTGATCAGTTTTTCTAGCTCTATAGTTATAAAATTAGGGTACACATACAAAAGTTGAAGGCAAAAAACCTAAACAGTTTCTATAACTTAAAAGAGACAGACTTACATAAAATAAAGTTGATAGCAGCTCAACAGCCCTCATTCAAGTAAAAGCCAACATAAAGAAGTAGGCCTTGGACTGTGTCGAAAGATCAGTAGATCTGGTCTGAAAGACCAGAAGGAGGAAGCAGATTTCAGAGATGAAGGTATTCCACTGAGAATGCCCTTCCAGTAGAACAGATTTTTTTTTTAATTGGGCGCTTAGACATGATGGGCCTGAAACTCCTCTTACACTGGTTTAAATGTCCTTTATTGTGCAATAAATTTCTCTCAGTCTCTTTATTCCACTAAAAAGGCCACAGTCAAATGTGTAAAAATGCATGGAGTCTTGTACACTAACAGTCTGGATGGGGCAAACATCATGAGCGGTTATGAAAAAATGTAAGGATCAGTTTGTCATGAAAGTGATGGTTGTGATGAAAAAAATCTTTACATGGATAGACCCATAGCCAGGGATGCTACTCTCACTTAAATTTATATAATTCCACTGACTTCTGAGTTCCCCCAAATTACACCAGTGTGAGAGAAGAATCAGGCACAGTGACATTAGGGCAAAACATTGTCATTCTCAGACACTGAACTATCAGGAGTATTGTACTATTGCACTAATGCTAGAGTTTAATATTTATCCAGGCAATTAAGAAAAAAAACTCCATGCTTTACTGATATATAGGAGAATCCTACAAATCACCCTACTAAGACAGTTCTCCCTGCCGAAATTCTCAGTAAAGAATTAATACCTGAGTGCCTAAGTGAAGACTCATGATATGGAGAACAAATTATTTTTACAAGACATATTATGGAAACCTTACCAGTATGGTATGAAGTACCACCAGGAATTACAAACTAATCTACACTTGTCAAATACGTGTTAAGAGCCTGCTGGTGAACCTAGTGAAGTCAATAGGAGATTTGTTATTGATTTCTGTGGGAGTCAATTTGGGCCCTACATGTGCATATTTATCAAGTGCAGGTGTTATGTCTTTTGTATATTTAAATGCATTTTTTCACATATCTAGAAAGTATCTATTTATATACGAGAGAAAAGTATTGACAATCTATTTGGGGGGGCATTTTGGAATAGAGTAAGGAGTTTTACTTAGACTAGTTGTATACCAAAAACCATTATTCCTCTGGAAAATAAACATCACTGCAGGAAAGCAAAGCAATTATCACATATCTCCTTTTGACATATTACTTATCTATATCAGTGACCAGACCTAAGGCTGGCAAACTTTCTATATACTATTTGTAGCTAAATTGTTTTCCCTCTTTTTATTAAAAGATTATAGGCAATATACCTAGCAACAGGATGATAGACACAATAGTTGAATATTCAGTCCAAGGCTTCACACATGCAAGTAGTTCCACTGATGTCAATGGAAATATTTGTATGAGTGAGGACTACTCTTTAAGAATATGGATTTGCATGACCAACTCCAAATCAGCAAAAACATCAATATTTTCTTTTTGTTTAAAGAAGAAATTCAAATTTGGATTTTAATATACTTCTTTTATATAAGGTACTTTTCTACATTGTACCTCAATGGCTCTATTATTTATAACAACAATTACCCAATCATGTATAGATTTAAATATATGTCATTGAAACTTCTCACAGTGCTGTCTGACCTCCTATATCTAACTGTCCCAAACCTCCACTTTGTCTTATCAGACAGTTTCACTGAATTACCTCAGGATTCCTGCTGTTATGATGCTGCCTCAAGCAAGAACATGTCAACTTTCTGTTTCTGATTTTTCTTGTATTTAGTTGTCCAAAGTGGCAGAAGTACTGTGCAGCCATATGAAGATGTGATATAGGCACATTGGGAAAGAGCTATTTCAGTTGTAGCAATAGAAAAGACACAAACCCAACTTGAGCTCCCCCATCTCAACTCAGATCTCCCAAGTGTTGGTTTACGAACCCTAAACAGAGAGGTCAAGTCAACCATAATTGCTGCTTGTTGTACATGACCATTTAAATTTATAATTCTTGCCTAAAGCTACTATCATCCTGAATATTACACCTTTATGAGAATGAATGGTTATTTTTCTAACTTGTCTGACTAAGCATGCTTTGGATCATATTAGTAGAGAGTTGGATGGACCAATCCCTTGGCTGTGCAAGTGAAAATTCTGTGATATGCATAAACAAACATTTGAACAGAGCAAGCAACAGTATCTACAAGACATACACTGTACTAACTTTTCTGGTATTCACAGAGCCAGATGGTACTTAGGTACTCTATGAGTAAGGAGAAGGCACAAGAAGCAGTCTTCTCTCTCTCCTTGTGTCCCTGAACTGCAACTGGGGCCTTGGCTACACTTGAGAGTTACAGCGCAATAAAGCCGCCCCCAGTGCTGTAACTCACTCCCCGTCCACACTGGCAAGGCACTTACAGCGCTGAATCTCCATGGCTACAGCGCTGCTTGTACTCCACCTCCCCGAGAGGAATAAAGAGAATTGCGCTGCCGCTGCTGCACTGCGGCACCAGTGTGGCCGCCCAATGCGCTCTGATTGGCCTCCAGAAGTATTTGGCAGAATCCCACAATGCCTGTTCTAGCCACTCTGCTCATCACTCTGCTCATCAGTTTGAATTCTACAGCCCTGGCCTCAGGTGACCAACCGTCAGACCCGCCCTTTATGTTCCCCGGGAATTTTAAAAATCCCCTTCCTGTTTGCTCAGCCAGGTGTGGAGTGCTATCAGTGAATCTTTCCAGGTGACCATGCCTCCACGCGCCAAATGAGCCCCAGCATGGAGCAATGGCGAGTTGCTGGACCTCATCAGTGTTTGGGGGGAGGAAGCTGTCCAGTCCCAGCTGCGCTCCAGCCGTAGGAATTACGATACCTTCGGGCAGATATCAAGGGCCATGATGGAAAGGGGCCATAACCAGGATGCACTGCAGTGCAGGATTAAAGTGAAGGAGCTGCGGAGTGCCTACCACAAAGCCCGGGAGGCAAACCGCAGCTCCAGTGCTGCCCCCACAACCTGCCATTTCTACAAAGAGCTGGACGTGATACTTGGGGGTGACCCCACCTCCACTCCGAGCACCACCATGGACACTTCAGAACGGGGGGAGGAGGAGGAGGAGGAAAGCGGGAGTGAGGGTGCTGGGGCGGGGGGAGACACCCCAGAATCTCTGGAGGCATGCAGCCAGGAGCTCTTCTCAAGCCAGGAGGAAGGTAGCCAGTTGCAGCGGCCGGTACTTGGTGGAGGACAAAGAGAAGAGCAGGTTCCCGGTAAGCGGCTTTTTTTTTTTTGGAAGTTTTTTTTTCGGGAAGGAATTTTTTCGGAGTGGGTTCTTTGGGAGAGGAGGGTTAGGACTGCATGCATGCCTAGATGCAGAATAGTGCATTGATGTGGTCTATCACATCGTGGTAATCAGCCTCGGTAATCTCTTCGAAAGTCTCATCCAGAACGTGGGCAATGCCCTTGCGCAGGTTTATTGGGAGAGCCACCGTGGTCCTTGTCCCAGTCAGGCTAACGTGTCCGCGCCACTGTGCCGCGAGGGGCGGGGGGGGGACCATTGCTGCACACAGGCAAGCTGCATATGGGCCAGGGTGGAAGCCGGATTGCAGTAGAAGACCCTCCCTTGCTTCCCAGGTCACCCTCAGCAGCGAGATATCTTCCAGGATAAACTCCTGTGGAAAATGTTGGGACAGTGTTCAGTGTAGGTGCCCCCTGCAGCTGTTGGCTCTCCCCAAGGCACAGAAACCCAGAGGACAGTACAGCCCTGAAACAATCAGTCCCCCTTACTCACCATTTTGGGGCTCCCGTGGGTTATGTGCGCTCTCTTTGGGACGGGAAAATTATGCTATTGTGTAGACTGTGTGTGCCCTCCTTAAGTGCGGGGGAATCATTACTCTGTCTGGTATAAACAATGCTGCCTCTGTTAAGTGTTGCATTTTGTCTTTACAGACGCAACCTTGAGATCTCAGCCATCCGTGTTATCACCGGCTGAGAGACTGCAAAAACTCCGGAAGAGATCGCGAAAAAGCAAAGAAGACATGCTGCACGAAGTGATGCATCAATCTCTTACAGAGAATCAAAAAGCTCAGGAGTGGAGGGAGAGCGAAAGCAGGATCCGCAAGGAAAACGCAGCACACTGGAAGCAAAGCACGGATCGGCTGATAAGCATCATGGAGCGCCAAGCGGACTCTATCCAGGCGCTCGTAGCCATGCAGGCGGAGCACTACCGCGCCCGCCGCCCCCTGGAACCCTTGTCCCAAAACTCTTTCCCTTGTGCCCTCATGTCACCTCCAACCCACTTTCCCCAACTTCCGGGTTTTTACCGCCACCAGCTGCCTCCAACACCTGTTTCTTCACCAACCAGCCATGAGAACTACGACCCTTACCCTCTGCACTCAAACCCCATCACCATGCAGTATAGCCGTCCTGAAGTGCAGCAGTCATTGCACAGCACTCCAGACAGGACATACGCAAATCTATGATTGTATCGTTCCCCACCCCACCCCCTTTCTGATTCCCAAACAGTTGTGTTTCTTTCAGTAAATGAATTTTCTTTTCAATAAATGGATTTTTTGGCTTTGAAAACATTCTTTATTATTGCATAAAGTAAAAGATATCTTAAAAGATACCTTAGCCCAGGAAAGAAACAGGCACTGCAAATCAGCTTAGCAACAGATTTCTACTGACATTGTAACCACTGCACTTCACTCCCGTGCAGGGCACCAGACATTACTGCTGGTTTTCAGCCTCAAATTGCTCCCTCAAGGCATCCCTAATCCTTGCAGCCCTGTGCTGGGCCCCTATAATAGCCCTGCTCTCTGGCTGTGCAAATTCAGCCTCCAGGTGTTGAACATCGGAGGTCCATGGCTGACTGAATCTTTCACCCTTCCCTTCCCAAATATTATGGAGGGTACAGCACGTGGATATAAACGCGGGGATGCTGTTTTCGGCCAAGTCTAGCTTCCCATACAGAGATTGCCAGCGGCCCTTTAAACGGCCAAAAGCACACTGCACAGTCATTCGGCACCGGCTCAACCTGTAGTTGAACCGTTCCTTGCTGCTGTCAAGGCTCCCTGTGTAGGGTTTCATGAGCCACGGCATTAACGGGTAAGCGAGGTCTCCAAGGATCACAATGGGCATTTCGACTTCCCCTACTGTGATCTTCCACTCTGGGAAAAAAGTCCCGGCCTGCAGCTTCCTGAACAGGCCTGTGTTCCGAAAGATGCGTGCATCATGCACCTTTCCGGGCCAGCCTGCGTTAATGTCAATGAAACGCCCACGGTGATCCACAAGCGCCTGGAGAACCATAGAGAAATACCCCTTCCGATTAACATACTCGGATGCTAGGTGGGGTGGTGCCAGAATAGGAATATGCGTCCCAACTATCGCCCCTCCACAGTTAGGGAAACCCATTTGTGCAAAGCCATCCACTATGTCCTGCACATTACCCAGAGTCACGGTTCTTCTGAGCAGGATGCGATTAATGGCCCTGCAAACTTGCATCAGCACGATTCCAACGGTCGACTTTCCCACTCCAAACTGGTTCGTGACCGATCGGTAGCTGTCTGGAGTTGCCAGCTTCCAGATTGCAATAGCCACCCGCTTCTCCACAGGCAGGGCAGCTCTCAATCTCGTGTCCTTGCACCGCAGGGTGGGGGCGAGCTCCTCGCACAGTCCCATGAAAGTGGCTTTTCTCATCCGAAAGTTCTGCAGCCACTGCTCGTCATCCCAGACTTGCATGATGATGTGATCCCACCACTCAGTGCTTGTTTCCCGAGCCCAAAAGCGGCGTTCCACGGTGCTGAGCATGTCCGTGAGTGCCACAAGCAATTTTGTGTCGTACGCATTACGCGACTCGCTATCATCGTCGAACTCCTCACTGTCACTTTGGATCTTAAGGAATAGCTCGACTGCCAAATGTGATGTGCTGGCGAGACTCGTCAGCATACTCCTCGGCAGTTCGGGCTCCATTTCACGCAGAGCAAAACGGAACACAGATCGTGCTGCACAGAAACCGTTGAAAGATGGCGCCAAATGTGGACGGAAACACAGGGATTGCTGGGATGCGAAGCGATGCATCACGGGGCGTTGAGACAGGACCCAGAATGGACAGACTGTGGCACTTTCCCTACTCAGCTGTACGAAGACAGGTTTAACTCACAGCGCTGTACAGCTGCAAGTGTAGCCATACCCTAGGAATAACTGCAGTACCTGTGCTCTGTGGAGAACAGAGACTGCTCCCTCATGTGCAAGACACCCCAAATGGAGTATGAATGGGTGGGGAGAAGGGAAGCACTGGGGAGTATGTTGCACCCTCTGAAGGGGTGAAGTTCTTCACTGTCCCGGTGTGGGCCAGTGCCAAAAAGCACAATTTGTCTCTTAATTAGCATATAAATATAATACTTTGTGCATGCATTGTATTACTTCAAACTCAAATCCAGTTATATTTTTAATGATGACAAAAGTGCATTGAATCAGATGTTGCAATGTGGGCTGTAGTCTATTAAAAATACTACTGATAATAATAATACTATAACCTAATTGGTTTAATGAACCATGAATTCTGACAGCTAATACTTCTAGATTTGCAAGTTTTGAACAAAGCTGAATTCAGATCAAGAAAAGAGCTCTGTGCTCCCAATAATTATGTTTATTGAGATTAAAGAGGTGTGCACAATAAAAATTCTGTACAATGTGACACATGAGAGTAATTTGGATCAAGAAGGGTACAATTGGTATGAGTTATAGGACAAATAGATGATGCTATTAGATAAAAATGTACAATAAATTAAAATAACGGTCTCAAGATTTATTCCAATACATAAACCTATGGTAAGAGCAGTCTTATTACGCCATTTCCCATGCTGAATGAGTACATTTTGTTTTCTGATTTTTTATTTTTCTTATTTTTATTTTGTTGGTCTTACTTTAAACTGTTGAGTATCACAGTAAAAGCTGAAAAGCCTTTTTACATCATCATTTAGACTTTGCTCTTTAAGGGCCAAATTCTGCTGTCCTTACTCAGACAAAGTTCAATGGGAATTTTGCCTGACTAAGGAATGCAAGATATGGTCCAAAGAAACCTAAATATTTTATTTTATAAGAAAGCTGATCAGATCAATTTAACATAAATGGTATTGCTGAACTGACAGTTATATATTTTTAAAAGAACTAGACAGAAAGTAACTTAAATTTATGACTTGAGGCTAATTTGGTGGCATCACACTTCCAGGTAGATTCAGCAATAAGCATGATGTGCTTTTTCCAACACTTACAGAACTAGGCATAATCAGTTTCCCCTCCTGCTCTCCACTTTTTTGGTCTTGAAGCTATATAACCTTTATGATCTTGCTAACATCCTGTAATTCGAAAAAAAGCATACATTTTCTGGCTACACTAATAATGTGAGGAGTATTTCCTTTTGCAATTAAAAGCTATGTCAGCTCATCTATTGATTTTTCCATAATATTACAGTAGTTCCAGGACATATTTACTGATTCAAATTCAGTAGCCCTCTCTGCAAACAATTAAACAGCTTGCAAAACTAAACATACAATATAGGGGCAATTTTATCAGCAAAACACAGGCACCTCTGCCAGGGTGGAATAGAGCCACCATTATGATAGCACATATGATGCTAAACAATTTAGGAACAGAAAGTGACAAAGAATACCTTCTCCCCAGGTAATAAGCAGATAAAGTAATTACTGCCTATGCTAAAATGTGGCCAAGATACAAGGACAAATTTGTTAACACAATAGAATAACTACAGATTTTAGCCAACTATCTGCTGAATGTAAGAAATGCTTCTCAAATTTCCAATCCCCCTTTTTAAATCAGATTTTTAAATATGTTTTGTGGGTGTTTAACATCTGACTTTGTATGGCAATGGAGCTTTTAAACAAGGTGGGAAAGGTCAGATATGGTATCCACAGTAAGGGATATTATCCAAACACAATGGAAGTAATAAAGAAGCCACAAATCATGTATTTCTACTAAGATCAGTAGAGCTGAATACTTAAGCTAACATGTCAAACACACACACACAAAGAATAGTTGCTCCCCATATACAATACAAACTTTATCTCAGCCCCATGAAAACTATAGGTTTTCTTGGATTTTCTGCTTTTTTTATATATTTATCTGAAGATCTAAATACATGCCAATTTTCTTATTGAAAAGTCAATATGATCAAAGATGAGAAGTTTTAAAGCATTTTTAAAATGCCTTTTTTTCTGCTGCCAAACACAACTCACCCAATTTTCATGACGTTTTGGAGGAAAACATGCTACAATTCTGAGAGTGATCTAGTCAAGTTTCAGACTAATTGCAACAGGTCCCCACGCCCCAGTAATAAACTCATGAAAAATGACTAATGCAAAAGGTATCTCATTGGTTAGGCAACAATGCAAAAACTACAACACTATATAAAATGTAGCAAATGAGGGAGAATATGTGATTTACTTCACACTAAAGTAAATGACTGCCCTATTCACTTATAAACCAAATTAGTAAGCTGAATGCAAGTTGTTCTAATTAATGGCTGCTTTAGTTACCACAACTTAATTTTGAATTCCAGGTATGTAAAGTCCTGATAAGCCATTAATGTAGTGAGTGGTGTGAGAGATCAAAAAAGAATTTGAAAGGATGGCAATAGCTGAGCAGGAGAATGGAACTGTGTTTTGGTACACAACATTATTTTTTGAGTGATTTGAAAAGCCAGTGAGGACACTACATTTTAAGGGCTGTATAAAAAAAAAATTAGTAACTGCCCCATCTATCTCATCATAAGCAGTTAATTAAAGCACCATATTTTACATAAAACGTAAATGATTAAATATCAATTCCAGTATAAAGAATTAAAAGAAAAAATTACTTCATACATGCAAGGTACACAAGTTATCTGCTTTTCTTTACTGATATGTTTATATCATAAACATAGAAAGGCCAAGACTGGAACCCTGGATCAGAAACATGTTTCCTTCCACTCCAAATTTTGAGGACATTCAGATAAACTTTTCCTGGCCTGCCAAAGACTCTACTTCTCAATTGCTTATCCAGTTCAGGAGTTCTCTGTTTGTGGGAAGTGATTTGTTGCGGATGTTAGGATGTTTATTACATTTTAATTAGTGGTCTGTGGACCGGTTCTGTTTTTCAAAAGCTGATGCAGCCCTGTTTAAAATACAATGCTTGCTTTGTATGAAGAGCTGGAATGGATCTGCTCCACATAAGAGTTGTCCTTTGTGTTTCAATTTTTCATAAGCCATTGAGAAAACATGGCATGATTTGTGGTTTTACATTTGTAAATGCACATCATTACTGTGGGGCTTGTTCCCAGAAACTAAGATCCATAAATCTTCCAATGCCAATGTCTTGGGACATCCCAATTCAGCTTTCAGAATTTAAATGATTTAAGTGAAACACTTTCCCAGAATTTCCCCCCAAGGTCCTTGTTTGTGATATTTAGCTCTGTAGTCTTTGCAAGCCTTCCATAGAGTCACCTTGGAAGAACCCACCTTTGATGGAAGAAATTGCTAGGTAACTTTGCATGCTCTTTGTTTCTCTGATATCACAGTGTCTCTTGGGCTCGTGGGGCTGAGGCTGTGGGGCTGTTTCATTGTAGTGTAGACTTCCAGGGTTGGGCTGCAGGCCAAGCTCTGGGACCCTCCCATGTTGCAGGGTCATACAGCCCAGGCTCCAGCCTGATCCCAAAAGTCTACACTGCAGCCTGAGTCAGCTGGCACGGGCCAGCTGCAGGTTTTTAATTGCAGTGTAGACATACTCTTCTCCTTTGGTCTAATAGGGTAACTTCCAGGGTCAAGAACTCCTCATAGAAAACATCCTGACACTTGTCCCCTCTCTTACACTATGGGCTATTAGGACAAGAAGACCCTGCTGATCACAGGCACAGCAATATCACACAGGGACAGAGATGGCTAGGTGCAAACAATGTTAGGTTTTACTGGTCAAAGACCTATAGAGACAATAAGGGTAGGCCAGAATATGGAGAACTGGAGTGATGTGCTCTCTGTGCAGAGTCATCCACGTTTACTTGTTTTCACTATAAATTAGGGCTGTCGATTAATCGCAGTTAACTCATGCGATTCACTCAAAAAAAATTAACTGTGATTAAAAAAAATTAATCATGATTAATCGCACTGTTAAACAATAGAAACCCCCCAATTGAAATTTATTAAATATCTTGGATTTTTTCTACATTTCCAAATATATTGATTTCTATTACAACACAGAATACAAAGTGTACAGTGCTCACTTTATAGTATTATTTTTTATTACAAATATTTGCACTGCAAAAGTGATAAACAAAAGAAATGGTATTTTTAAATTCACCTCATACAAGTACTGTAGTGCAATATCTTTATCGTGAAAGCGTAACTTACAAATGTAGATTTTTTTTTGTTACATAACTGCACTCAAAAACAAAACAATGCAAAACTTTAGAACCTACAAGTCCAGTCAGTCCTACTTCTTGTTCAGCCACTTGCTAAGACAAACAAGTTTGTTTACATTTATGGGAGATACTGCTGACTGCTTCTTATTTACAAAGTCACCTGAAAGTGAGAACAGGCGTTTGCATGGCACTTTTGTTGCCGGTATTGCAAGTATTTATGTGCCAGATCTGCTAAACATTCATATGCCCCCTTCATGCTTCGGCCACCATTCCAGAGGACCTGCTTCCATGCTGATGATGCTTGTTAAAAAAAAATGCATTAATTAAATTTGTGACTGAACTCCTGGGGGGAGAATTGTAAGTCTTCTATTCTGTTTTACCCACATTCGGCCATATATTTCACGTTATAGCAGTCTTGGATGATGACCCAGCACATGTTCGTTTTAAGAACACTTTCACAGCAGATTTGACAAAAGGCAAAGAAGGTACCAATGTGAGATTTATAAGGATAGCTACCTTGACCCAAGGTTTAAGAATCTGAAGTGCCTTCCAAAATCTGAGAAGGACGAGATGTGGAGAATGCTTTCAGATGTCTTTAAGGAGCAACACTCCAATGAGGAATCTACAGAACCCGAACCACCAAAAAAGAAAATCAACCTTCTGCTGGTGGTATCTGACTCAGATGATGAAAATGAACATGTGTCGGTCTGCTCTGCTTTGGATTGTTATCTAGCAGAACCCGTCAGCAGCATGGACACATGTCTTCTGGAATGGTGGTTGAAGCATGAAGGGACATATGAATCTTTAGCGCATCTGGCATGTAAATATCTTGTGACGCTGGCTACAATAATGCCATACAAACACCTGTTCTCACTTTCAGGTGACATTGTAAACAAGATGTGAGCAGCATTATCTCCTGCAAATTGTAACCAAACTTGTTTGTCTGAGCAATTGGCTGAAGTAGGACAGAGTGGACTTGTAGGTTCTAAAGTTTTACATTGCATTCAAAAATAAAACAGTTATTTTTTGTACCTAATTCTACATTTGTAAGTTCAACTTTCATGATAAAGAGACTGCACTACAGTACTTGTATTAGGTGAATTGAAATATACTATTTCTTTTGTTTTTTACAGTGCAAATACTTGTAATCAAAAATAAATATAAAGTGAGCACTGTACATTTTGTATTCTGTGTTGTAATTGCAATCAATACATTTGAAAATGTAGAAAACATCTAAAAATATTTAAATAAATGGTATTCTATTATTGTTCTACAGTGTGACTAATCGCACGATTAATTGCGATGATTTTTTTTAATCGCTTGACAGCCCTACTATAAATATATCCAAGCGCTGTGTGTTAAGCATAGCAGCGATCTGAGGTGAAACTGGTAAGCTGGGGTGAACTGCTTTTTTGGAAGCAGCGAATCAGGGAATACTGCAGTGGAACAGGGGCTTGACACTAAAGGAGATGCTCAGAAGGCTCAGGGGTTGGAGTGTGCCTATCACTAACCTATAGAAAGAGATCGGGGCCTGTGTAGGCCTAGACAGGAGTACTTATATTGCCCATGGCCAGTGGTGTTGGGGAACTGACACCCAGCAGGCCCAGAGAAAGCTTCCTCATGCTAAGGGCAGGTGGTAATGAGGAGCCTCACAACGCTGAGTACCCCTGGGAAGCATCACAACTACATAGTGCTTGGCTATAAATACTCAGTACTTGCTTTGGTTTAAAAAGCAAACATGCCTACCCATTAATTATATAGGGGAAATCCTGTCTTTCTTGAGTGTCATACTTTATGGCCTCATTTGTCGCCTGAAACTTGTTTATCGGTAATCAGTAATATAGGCAGTTGTTTATCTCCTTTAACCAGTGTGTGGCAGACAAAATGAAGTAGAATGGATATTGAGACTGACACCTTTCCAGCAACATATTCATCATATGGTAAAGCTGCATCATACCAGTCAATTGACAGAGTGCCATGGCTTTACAGTGTGTTTTGAAATCTATTATGTGTTTACTGTTTATGCACAAATGGGAGAATGATACAGTGATCTTAATGTTCATTAGCATGAGTTTGCATGAGTTTGGGATGAGCATACCACTGACAAAGGGGGAAGCCATGAATGAGTTACATGAGTCATTCCAAACGTCAAGGAGCACTATAACATGTTTTAGAGTTAAACATTGTTATTGATGTTAGTTTGTATCTCTTCACCAAGTCAACTAGTTATCATGTGCTCAACTGTATAGGGTCATATGGGACAATTGAAAAACAACTTTTCTATAACTAAAAAGACATGATTCTAAGGTCCAACATCAACAACTGCAGGCTCCCATTGTCAAGCTGGAAATCTCCCCTTTCCAATGGTATAAAGCTTCCATTTCTAACATTCTATTAAGATGTCACACCTTAAAGCTATCAGTTGTGCAGGACTAAATATTGTTAGTCCTGGACTTTGGTCTGGTCCAATCAGGGATGGAAAATGCCATATATTAGGGGAAATAGAACATTTTCCTGGCAGGTTAATTTAAAAAAAGATAAAAGCTGGTTAAAGCTACCTGAATATTAAACAGTCCCTGCAGAGATGGATTAGTAGGTATAGGACAAATATGGTGGAAAGTATAAGATGGGGTATCAAAGATACGTGGTAAATTGTGGAACCAGGAGACTCTTAGTGATTTCTAAAAATACTGCAGACCTCAAGTTCCTTGAAAAGAAACCGTTTTTTTCTTGACTACTTTAGACAGAGAGCACATATAGTAGACACTTCATCTGAGAACATTATTCAAACTGGTTTCTCATCTGGAGCCTCTTTTATGGAGATGGGGCTGAAAAGTGGGGTGACCCTCCATAGCTGAAATAAGCATCCAAATATTTGGATACTTATTCCATTTTGGACCTTTTGTACTCACCACTCTCTCATCACTAGAAATTATATAGTTTTGCTATGTAGAGTTTCATTTACTGGATGCTTTATTTATTTTTGCTACAATATGGCTGGGGTTTACAGTTTATTTTAACCCTCTCCTTGCCCCACAAGTCCTAGATGCAAGGCTAGAATTATTTAAATATCAAAAATAGATTATTTCAGTAGCAAAAATTCCTCTTTTCAGTATAATGGAGATTCTCTGGAATAAAAAACCATTAAAGTATCAGTTTCTCTTAAGCTGCAATAACAAAAAACCCACAGCCCTGTGTGTGTATTCTGTCATCTTGTTTAATTTCTTTGCATTAGAGACTAAGCAAATTGGAAAACCAACTCAGCAATAAGAGTGCATGATTAAATACAAAGACCGAATTAAAATAATTAGTATCTGAAGCCCACAGAAGCAAGGAAATGCAGAATGCAGGCTGTCAAGCCATAGTTTCTGAGCACTGTAGTTCATATTTGATGTACAATCACCCATTGTTCCAAGCTTTCCATCAGAGCAGTTCCTATCAGTTACAGTGTCCACAGTAAACGTATATGATAACCACCCCAAAGCTACAAATCTCTCTGTATTAGTGCTGCTTCCTTTGTACTCAGCATCACTGTGGGGAATTTCACTGTCCTCTTTTACAACCTTGGCATAATATTTTATTCCTTTCCTTCTCCTTCCATATCTTGTCATTCTTCTTTTAAAAGAACATCTCCAGAATCCATTCTATCCTTGCCATTCTATCTACTAAAACCCTTGTCCTGTATTGATATTCTCTCACCTTGACTGTAAATATTACAATCTCTTCTGAAGCCATAAGTCATAACAACTTGTGCAATTAGTGCAGCTCTCATGTCTCTGATCCACTCAGCTGCAGAGGAGTCCCCCCCCCCCCCCCGCCCAATACACATGAGGAGGATGTCAAGGGCAATACCAGATTTAGGATGTGTTGCTATTTCAAGGGTCATTTATATGTTCTGCCAGGACCCATTCAGTTACAGGTGCTACAGTTCTGTCACAACTTGCCGTTAGCAGGCCATCCGGGTTGCCTCAAGACTCTCCATATGGCCACCCAGTCCTTCTAGTGACCCTGAAGGCGCACAATGATCCACTCATATGTTGAATCCTATGACACATGCACCCGCACCAATACTGTGCTCAACCCCCCCCCAGTACCCTAATGCCTTCTGAGACCCCATCCAGACCCTGGGCAGCCATGACCCTGGACTTTATAGTCAAGCTCCCCCAACTAACTAGCACACCACAGTCCTCACCGTGGTCAACCAATTGACAAAAATGATGCACTTCATCCCCATTGTTCACCTGCCTTCCACAAGAGAAACAGCCCAGCTCCTGGAAGACTCATGTCAGCCGTCTTCATGGACTCCTGAATCAGTGAGAGAGAAGAATCAGGCAGAGTGACATTAGGGCTAAACATTGTCATTCTCAGACACTGAACTATCAGCACTATTGCACTAACACCAGAGTTTAACACTCGTCCAGAACTAGTAAGAAAATTTGCTTGGGGAGGCAGAGGGGCAGCAGTAACTGATCTGTGGAAGTTTGTTTTGTTTCTTATTAATTGGGCAAGGTTTTATTCTGAGACGTACACTCTGTTTTGTATATGAACATTTGGTAAAACCGTATGTGTTAAAAGTTTGTATGTGTATTCTTTTCCCAATGATAATAGCTTTGAATGGAGGTGATTCTAAATAATGTAAATATAGGACCATATATTAAACAACATAAGAACAACCATACTGGGTCAGACCAAAGGTCCATCTAGCCCAGTATCCTGTCTTCTGACAGTGGCCAATGTCAGGTGCCCCAGAGGGAATGAACAGAACAGGTAATCAACAAGTGATCCATCCTCTGTTGCCCATTCCCAGCTTCTGGCAAACAGAGGCTAGTGACACCAAGTATTGCTTTACTTAACGCTGACTTTGAGCCAGGGCCGGCTCTAACTTTTTTGCTGCCCCAAGCAGCAAAAAAAAGCACCGCCCCCCGAGCCCCCCCTGCCGAGCGCCGCGCCGCGACACCCCCCCCCCCGAGCGCCGCGCCCCGCGCCGCCGGAGCCCGCCCCCCCCGCTGAGCGCCGCCGGAACACCCCCCCCCGAGCGCCGCGCCCCGCGCCGCCCCCCCCGACGAGCACCGCGCCGCTGGAGCCCGCCCCCGCCCCCCGCCGAGCGCCGCCGGACCCCCCCCCAGCGCCGCGCCCGCTCCGCCCCCCCGCCGAGCGCCGCGCCGCTAGAGCCCGCCCCCCCCCGCCGAGCGCTGCACCAATGGAGCGCCCCCCCCCCCCGCGGAATGCTGTGCCGCGCTCCCCCCGCCGCCCCTTACCAGGTGCCGCCCCAAGCATGTGCTTGGGTGCCTGGTGCCTGGAGCCGGCCCTGCTTTGAGCGTATAAATCTTTAAACACACAAAAATTGAGTGGTAAAACATACTGCATTCAGAATTGTATGGATCTAGGTATCAAGTGTTTTTCTGTTACTCCCCCCTTCTTACAGTCAGTGTAAAAGTGAAGCATATTCATTTTATTCAAATGTCAGGTTTTTCTCTCAGTAAATCTGGCTTGACTTTTTTCTCTCATGACATATTCCCCAATATATTTAATCTCTGTCCAATACTTAATTCTTTATATAATTTTCCTTAATGCTAGCCTCTTTTTTTACTTGTTTTATTTGTGGGTTCCTTCAGACAGGTATTTCAGTTTTGCTGAAGGTGGAGAATTTTATCTGCTATGAAATATATAAAAGTCTTTTGTGCAAGAATTTTTAACCTAGCAAAGAAAAAATAAGGAAACTTGGGGAGATGATCCGAAAAATTAGGATACTGCATTTTAAAATGAAATCTAAAGAGTCCAGTTTAAGACTGCAGTATGATGTACTAGGCCTCCAATCTACCTTATGCCTTTTTTTAAAAAAAACCCAAAACACTCAGGACTGGACAAGGCACTGATCTATGCACAACAGGGAACAATCCTGTTTTGTACTTACAGAGGGATGGACTATAGGGGGCAACAAAACTTTCTCTACTGTTGTGGATTTACATATGAGGACACTCTGCTTTTTAACATTGAAGTAGTGACAGGTGTGGATGGACTCTTCCTCTCTTGCACTGGAATTCATTGTAGTATCCACTGATACATCTGTCAGTCCACTAAATAAGTCTGTCAATCAGAGAGCAGAATAAATGACATCCTAATGTATTTATACTGGTGTGATCATTATTATTTATCATCATAAAGTCTAGGAGCCATAATTACAGAGCAGGCCCCCATTGTGCTAGCTGCTGTACAAACAGAACAAATAGACAGGATGCTTTGATAGTAGGTTATAATAGGATTTGCAGATGAGACCTGACCCTTGGTCAATCAAGTTCAATTTGTGTTTGAAACAGTAGTCAATACCTGATGCTATGGAAAGCAATAAGGCAAATCATATAGCACCTAGAACAATACCCTTTATGGAGAAAATATTCCTTCCTCATCCATTTAATAGCCAGTTTATGCACTGAAGTATTTTCTTAATATTTGTAGTGATTTATGCTCTGATTGCAGTAGTTAAGCACTCGCAAGAGTACACACTTTAGGGAATCATTCTGCTCTAACACTGGATGGCCAACACAATTCCTGACTACTCACTTCTTTTAAGAATGGTAACAGTTTTCTTGTTACATTATTTGGGATCAAGCAATAGAAATCTGGTGGGTCATCAGCTCCAGAGTTTAAGGTAGGGCTGGTTGGAGAACAACTATTCTGTTCCATGAAAAATTTTGAGTTTACACTCCAATGTAAAAAGAAAACAACCCTAGACTTTTGGCGGGAAGAAGGAGAAAGGGAAGACAGAGAAACACCCCTACACACACGCCACTAATCCATTGGTTAGGGTGCGCAACTGGGATACGGGAGACCAAGCCTCAAGTCCCTGCTCTGCCTGATTCAGAGTTACAAAACCTCAATCTCTCCTGCTAGAGCTGATTCACTTTGTATAAATATTTATTGGGGCAGAGCGACAGACTGACTCTAGAGACCAGTGGTTATGGCACTTGCCTAGGACGAGAGCATCTGAAGTTCACGGCCCTACTCCAAATCAGGCAGAACAGGGATGTGAACCAGCATCTCCCACATCACAGGTGAGTGCCTTAGCCAAAAGACTATTCTAGTCACTCTCCCCACTCTCTGGAAATTCCGAACCAGACCTGAGAAATCTTCCCAACAAAATTTTCTTTGAACCAGATACATTTCCGCAAAACACTTCCGCCAAACACTTTGCATTCATCAAAAAAAATTCCAACCAGCTCTAATCTACAGTATTCTGTCATCTTTAGTGTGGCCAAACTGCATTAGATGCACCTTTTGTTAGCAGTCTGCTTGTCTCATCCAAGCACTCAAAGTTTCCTCTGTATGCAATTATCCCTTTATTTTTTGACACCAGGATTTGCACAGATGATTATCTTAAGTTCAGCTTATCAACGTACTCCTTGTTGGAGACAGCAACTTTGTCTTAGGTAACTTTCAAATTTAAGATGATCAAGTAATTTCTTAATGTCCTCTTATGGCCCTTCAAAACCATAGCAACAACCATTTTTTGGTATTGGATGTGGATCTATTCACTCTTTGCTTGACTCAGCCCCTTTGAAGTAGGTGCTAAGTCAGTGTCAAAGTATTTCCCATTTCAATAGACAATTATAAATACCCTCTGCATAATCCAAAGCAGCTGGACTAATCATTGAGGACAATTGGATTTAAGCACATGCTTAAGTGCTTTCCTGAATTGGGGTCTAAAAAGCAGCTCTCTGTGGTGCTCAGCAATTAGTATTCCTGCAAAATGTCATACAGAATGTGGATACAACATGCCTGGTAAATCCTTTTTCTGACAAGAGGAAGACTGTATCCCACTGACAATATTTATATGATGTTGTGAAGTGAACTCATGAAATAATGGTTTTTAATGTCTTAACTACTTTTAAGCTGTCATATCAAATCTTAAATTTAAATGTCAGTTTTATTTGAAGTCTACAAATGGATGAAAAATGACAATAATAATTTTCAATGTGTTAATTGAGATCAAGATGACTACAGGAGGAGAGTGAGATTTTCTGCCCCTCCACTAGCAGGACAAGTTGGGGTCTCTACCAGGTTGTGAATCCCTTAATAAGCTGGGTAAGCTGGAGTAGTTCTCTAATACTGAATATTTTATAATTGTTCCATGATGCAGAATTCCACCTCTACCCCTCCCTAAGCATATGTTTTCAGTCACTCTAGGCATAATTATGTTTTAAGCATTTGAGGCTTAAAACTACTCTAGGGCTATTGAAAGGATTAAATTTTGTTTATGTTACATAGCTGCAACAAAGCAAGAGAACATTTGACATTCTAGGGATGCTGCAGGGCTAAAAAGTATTTTGTTAAAAACAAACCTCCACAACAAGCTGCATTAAAATAACCTTTTTATTTTTGATTAGTCTGACATCAAGCTCATAAACTTAATTATATTGTACATGATTTCTGTGCCTATCACAGAAAGGATTGGACAAAAGAGTTTCAGAATAAGAAAAGGCTTGGAACTCAAATAAGGTTGAACCTTCAATGTTCATAATACTTCTGAATAATTAAGTATCCTCTCTACTTTTGATGCTGAAGTTGCAGAACCAATTACATGCTCTCTGCTTGGCCGTAGCACCTGCCATTCACTCTTGTATGTAACATTCTTTGGGTGCGCCTGCTATTTAAGACCCACAGGCACCAGATGCTAGTAGGGTAACTACCACAGCTTCAGGGTTCTACAGCTTTACAGTAAAAGTATAAGCAAAGTGAAAGTGGGTAGTATCACTGTCAGGGTTCCCCCCACACACTCTGAACTCTGGGGTGCAGATGTGGGAACCCACATGAAAGACCCCCTAAGCTTATATTCTACCAGCTTAGATTAAAACTTCCCCAAGGCACAAATTCTTTTCCTTGCTCTTGGACAGTATTGCTGCCACCACCAAGTGATTTACACAAAAATTCAGGCAAGGGTCACTTAGAATCCCTATCTCCCCAAAATATCCCCCCAAGCCCCTTCATCCCCTTTCCTGGGGAGGCTTGAGAATAAACTACCAAGCAATTGCCTTAGCAATGTGAGCACAGACCAGACCCTTTGTCTTTAGGACACTGAAATTATTCAGGTTCTTAAAAAAGAACATTATTTATAAAGAAAAAAAAATAAAAGACTCACACCTGCAAAATCAGGATGGAAGGTAACTTTACAGGGAATAAAAAGATGTATAACACAAAGGATTCCCCTCTGGGCTCAGCTTCACAGTTACAAAAACAGGAATAAAACTACCTTTGTAGCATAGGAAAATTCACAAGCCCAAACAAAAGATAACCTAACGCATTTCCTTGCCCTACTTACAATTTCTGTGATTATAGATGAATTATTCCAGGTGTATTTTCAGGAGATATTGTGCCTGCTTGGCTTCTCCCTCCATCCGGAGAGGGAGCAACAAAAGAGAACAAACAAATCCTTCCCCCTTAGATTTGAAAGTATCTTCTTTCCTCATTGGTCCTTCTGGTCAGGTGCCAACTAGGTTATTTGACATTTCCCCTATATTCATGACAATCACAAAGAGCAATTCAAGAGCTGGAGGACACTCAGGAAAATTATGGGAAGAACTACAGAATTTGTCTGGATATGTAGGTATGCAAACTTACCAGCAAATTGTCAAACCACAACCCTTTTGCTGGTTTTGAATATTTTTCTATGTTCCTGTATATCTATTCAAAGAGCTGCTTCCACATCTAGTGTCCATTAAAGGTGGTGCTGGTGATTCAGTGGGTGGGACTCTTTCCATTGAGTCAGTACTGAACCAAAACCCCAGTATGGGGTTTGGGGGCATTGTGCTACCAGAGATGCCATCTTTTCACTAAGACATAAAAGAGGCCAGAACATATGTTGGGACAGGTCACAATTTGGGAGTCGTTTGACTCCCAGCTGCTGTAAGATGGCCATCTCTATAGTTGCAATAGCCATGACTACCTTTTCCTATCTGATCTGATGTGGCTGAAACCCTTTCTCTTGGATATAGGATTCATTACCATCATCCAAGCCTTTATCTCTCCACAATTTAACTGCTGTAATGACTAATGAAATCTAAATGAGGCCTCACTTAAAATCAGCACAGTAACAGAACCCAATGCAGAGGGTATCTTGCTGTGATCACATAACACCATTGCTCCAGTATCCAGCTGTCTGTCTGTTGGTTTCTAAATGAAGTTTAAGACGTTGGTTCTGTCCTGCAGAGTTCTGAATGGTTTGCCTACCTCTCTTCATGTGTCATACTTTAAGATCAGCAGGGGTTCATGAGCAGGAAGTCCCTAGACATGTAACAGTGGTGGCTGCTGGTAGGACATTCTTTAAGAGGACCTCTCAGCTTTGAATTCCCTTCTAAACACCTGTTGTTGCAGCGTGCCCTACAGCTCAAAGTAAATCTATTTTGGTCAGGCATTTGGTGGATTTAGGTGAGGTGCTGATATTTTTAAAACTTCAGTGGTATTAGTGTTTTCCTGTAGCTGAAATATGAATGTTTGGTCTGGGGGCCTAGCTTCTTGTTTGCAAAGAGAGGCTGCCTGCTATTTCTATCCTAGTTGAATAGTATTTTTTAATTGTATGTCAAGGGCATGTGGAGCTTCACATAGCATATAAAATAAAAGAAGCCTATATATGTATGAAACTAAAAATAAATTATATTTTCCCCCTTTTACTAATCTGAATACTTGAATAATTTGGAATTGCAGATTTTGTTTAATGTAAGCATCTCGATAATAGTTCCATGGATAGGAAAAAAAAATTCTGATCATTCACAGTTCTCTCTCAAATTTTGGATTAGCTGAGTCATTGTAATTCTAGCAATAACCCGCTCCTAGGAGAAAACCGAGGAATTAATTAGCCTGACCCAACTGACTAAAGAGATGAAAACATGCAAGACATCAACAGATATTGTACAAACAAAATCTTAGGATCTTGTATCATCAGTGTCAAGGACACTTAGTTATATCACCATAAGGAAAAGTGAAATTATAAACTGCATAATGAAGGCCTGATTAACAGATGCACATAAGTGTAGCTGAAGTCATAAAAATAGATCTAAATCATTACTCATGGTGCAATTGTTTCAATGAATTTTGTATTTACACATTATATTAGCCCTTATGTTTCATGCTTCTATCCATCCCTAGGGAGAAATCTTTAAAAAGGAAGCTCTTTATTTCCCTTCATACAGCAATGGAGGAGAAAAGTGTCCACTAAGTGTCAATAGGTTCCTAGAGGTGAACATTTGCAGGGCAGGCACCCTACAGCCACATGTACCACATTCTCAGAATCATTGCCCACAAATAATATTTTGTAACTATGCTACAACTCCTATTTGAGAGCCAGTTCTGCAACCTTTACCCATGTTGTGCAGTACTGCAGAATTAGGCCCTAGAATATTGGAAAAGCATAATTTTAAAATATTGCACTTAGGTGATATTGCCAGACAGATGACAAAGTCTTGCAAGTTTAATTCTTCCCAAAATTGTGGTAAATTTCATACTCGTGGTTTCAATTGGCAAAGCCACTGTCCTTCCTTTGCTTTTCTTAATTTAAAGACTGTAAGTATTAGTTTCTGGCAAAGCCATTCGATGCATATTTCTAGTCTCATAAATGCAGCGTGTTCTGTAGATCATCTTATATTGCAGTCTTCACACATTTGCTCTGTTTGACAAAGCCATTACGCTTTTGTAACTGCTACAAGACTAAAGGAAATTAACCACTTTTCATCCATTAAACAAACAGTTTTTTGACTTAACCAAAACCAATAATCTTTTAAAGCAAGATCAGAGAAAAATAAGCAATAAGGAAGATTTTAATTAAGGATTAACACACTTCTGTGATGGTACCATTTTAAATTCTTCTTAATACAGTAATTTATCAGTAAAAAATCCATAAAATGAGAATTTCATGGGATCAAGTTGTATGAAAGCCACTAATAATTGCTGATTATGAAATACCATTGCCTAAATAAGGTAAACCTATTATAGCTCTTCAGCAGACACCATGTTTTTGGTGAGGTTCCTAGCATACTTCTGGGATCTGTAAAATGATTAATGAATCTGATAATAAAGTTGGACAGGCAGAAGCTGATTTTGATCCCACTTACACCAACTGCACAATCAAGCAATTCCAGTGAAGTCAATTTTCTCTTATTTACACTAATCTTAGTAAGACCAGAAATAAGTCCTAACATTCTACAGTGGGGAAAAAAGAAAGATTGCTTACCTTATAGTACTAGAGTATTTTGAAATGTGTGGTTCCTATGGGTATTCACTGTGGGGCATACGTGCTCTGTGTGCCCAGGACTGGAAACTCTTCAATAGCAGTGTCTGTACGTCCATGCCTGTCCTTGCGCCTCCTCATGCTTTTAACCAAGGGGGAAAAGGGCAGCACAGACCAATCGCCTCTCTAGCTCTGACTCTACCGCAAATCACACAATGACCCAAGCAGAGGAGGAGGGTGGGTCGTGAATCATAGAATCACAGGACTGGAAGGGACCTCGAGAGGTCTTCTAGTCCAGTCCCCTGAATACCCCTAGGGATCACACATCTTGAAGAATTCCAGTTATTATAAGGTAAGTAACCTTTATTTCTTTTTCGAGTGCTGGTCTCTATGGGTATTCACTGCGGGTGACTTCCAAGCAGTGCTCATTAAGGAGGAGGGTGTGAGGAAGAATGCTGTACCACAGAGTAGAGGGTCACTGAGCCCAAGGAGACCTCTGCAGCTGAAGCTTGGACCAGAGAATAATGCCTGGTGAAAATGTGTATGGAGAGCCAAATTAGATGCTCTGCATATCTCCAAGAGGGGGAGTCCCTGTAAGGAGGCTACTGATGCTGCTTGGACTCTCATAGATTGGGCCCTGACAGTTTGAGGAGAAAGGGCTTTCATAAGATCATAGCAAAGTCTCTCTGAATGATCAAAAACATCAAAGGGTAGAAATTCAATTCTAATGAAGAGATTCAATTCTAATGTTTCCAAACTAAAGAGGTCCCACTCTCTGAAACAGGTGCCCAGCACTCTAACGTATTATAGTCATCTGCTCCAAATGCCTGCCAATTTCCCTGCAGGAATTAACTCTAACTGTAACCCAAGGAAAGCAGGATGGAAAAGATCCCCTGGAAGACCTAAAGCATGATGTCAGACACATGTCCCTCACTGGCATCCTATCCCATAACACATCAGATTTGGTGCGAGACAAACATAGTGGAGGTGCATAACACATCTGGTGACTTCTACGCTGTCCAAGCAACAGCATGAGAACCAACCTACCCTACACTTCATCCATTTGTCTTTCAAATCATGGTCTCTTTGAAACAACAGTTGTCTTCTGATGTTTGTGGAAAGCTCTAGCATATCGGTTGATTCCTTGCTATTGACAAGTTCAGGGGTACTTTGGAAGCAGCTTTCTTGTTGCTCTTCAATTACTTTTTTGTCCAGCATTGCGGCTGACAGGCTATAGACTGAACTGCTCTCAGCACTTCTCTGAGTGAATGAGAGGAAAAACTGGAGAGTATATGGTGGATCCTGGCTGACTTCCCCATCACCTACCATCCTTGAAACAGAAGAAGCTCTCTACTTTGAATAGAAGCATCTTACAACATACAATGCAAATTTCCTAGACTTATTTACAAGAGTTTGCTGTGTGCTGATCCATTTTTTATATGTTAATACTAGCCCCTATGTACGGTCTTAGCAACTGCTTTGCTCTATGGATTTCTCGGTGTTTTTGTAATACAGCAGCATCTCTCGGACAATACATTGTATTTCCAAGTGAATTTAGAATGAAATATGAAGTTCCCCTTTGGTATTACTGAAATGATACATCATTTTTAAGGCTAACATTAGTTTTAAGTGTCAGCTGTAATACACAGGGAGTAAAGTGAAATGCAGTATACTTCATCTGTGGTATTTGCTAGGCAAGTAGCTCTCTGTTACATTAGACATGATAAATGCACACAAATGGCTCTTTGACAGAAGGTTCTCTGTTTTATAACTTCAGGCAGTTTATTTGGTAACTAGTAAATGGCTGGAAAGGAGCAGCACTTTGTTCTGACTTATACAGAGTCAAAAAATGTTATTTCCTTCACAAAACCACATGCTTACAAAGCCAGGATTTCCCTAAGTGCCCAGTGCTGTTCCAGGTATGCACTACAAACACCAATGCAGAGAATACAAATTTTAAAATAATTATAAGGGGAATCAAAAAATGATAGTGCTCTATGTAGGGCTTGCGGGGAGGAAAGGTCCCGCAAAAGAGCAGTTGTGAGAGGTCTATCTTGCCATTTCTCTTTAGGGACTATACTTTCAGACAGACACAGATATAAATGTGTCTACATCAGTTTGGAATGCCACTTGGTTACTGTGCTAGTGCAGATCTCAAAGATATTTCCAGATATTATATTAGCTGAACAGAATGTCTCCGGAAAAAAAAACTTTTTTTTTTTAATTAAACAATATATATAAGAAATTTTACTTACCAAGGACTTTTTTGGAGAAACTTATGAGCAATTTAGAAGAGGGAATAGGCAACCTAACTTTAATTATGCATTACTATAGAAAGAAATCCAGCATGGTCCGGGGTAAGAGCATGGGACAGAGTCAAGAGATCTGGGCTCTATTCCAGACTCTGCCATTGCTGCACTTTGTGACTTTGGACCTAAGTTCTGCATCCACCAAATAGGGATATTAATAATTAAGCTTTAAAATTCACCGTGACAGTTCTGACAAAAAAGCACTGTGTAGGTAAAACTGCAAAGTATCTTCATTGAAAGTCTAACGCTGGCACTGAAAGCCCTTCTCCAGTCACACAATGACTTCATCCATGTTTATACACTGCAGTCAAATGCAAAAAACTTTGGTGACACTGCAAAACAATCTTCTTGTGACTGTTTATTTCAATTTGATGTCTGTTGGAAAGTCAATGGTGCACTGAAATGGCATTGGTGCTGAAAGCTTCTATGGAAAACTAAGATATTACTGAGGGTATCAGCCATATAGCCACTGCAACTAGAAATGTAGTGTGGTACATGGGCAAACAAATCATGAAGTTGAGACTTGGGCAGTTAATCTATGCTTGATCTAATGGTCAGTTTTTAATAAGTACAATCTTTTTCATGAGGGATTAAAGATACCAAAACACGTTTGGGTTGTCACTGTTAGATGAGTCACTTTGAGATTTATGGTAATATATGATCCAACAATAGTGCTATTTTTATACTATATTTCACATGCTACCGAGTAGACCAGGCAAACACATAACACTGTTTTGTATTATCTTAAGGCAGCGTTTCCCAAAGTGTAGCATGTCTCCCGCTGTGGGGTGTGCAAGACTATCTGGAAGTGTGAAGCATTGACACACCACTGAGTTGGTCTACAGAGTCTTATATTTCATTTAAAAAGACAGCGTTAATCTCTACATTATGGGCATGAAAAAACCTGCAAAACACAGAGTGTGGAAGATGAAGAATGTCTGCCTGAGTTTGCAGAGAGCCTGAAGCAATGATTCTCAAATGTGAACTTCCCCATTCATTTTAATGGGTGCTTACTCAGATTCCAGTGGTGATACTTTTATTGTCAACATTGTTAACTATTTAATTGTTCAAAGCATGTAAGAAAGAAAAGTAGTATCCTATTGTGAAGATATACATACAGTGTCATCAATTAAATTTTACAGTATCTGTGCTATACCCCGTCTTTAGATAGTCTCCTGGCAGTACTCCTTTAGTGTTCCACATCCACCCAGGGTCACACTCTTCCCCAGTGATAGGCCATGAGCCCTCAACACTTCCAAGACTGAGCCTCTGGGCTCTAGCACTCCTGTATCTCACAGTGAGCTCTGCCCAGCAAGTCGGCCTGAGGTGGACACCTCTTCAGAGACTTTTACCTCCTTCGGGGATCAGCACTCTCAGCACGTATTTGCAGCGACACCTAGGGTGACCAGATAGAAAGTGTGAAAAATTGGGACGGGGTGGGGGGTAATAGGCGCCAATATAAAAAAAAGCCCCAAATATCAGGAATGTTCCTATAAAATCAGGACATCTGGTCACCCTAGCAACACCAGACAGCCATTTCAGAAGAGTAGGGTTTATTAATCAATTGGAATATAGCTTTGGAAAGTCCTTAATCTGCTTTTCTATGCTAATTTAAGACA
Source organism: Emys orbicularis (assembly GCF_028017835.1). NCBI lineage: Eukaryota > Metazoa > Chordata > Testudines > Emydidae > Emys > Emys orbicularis. The sequence continues at coordinate 92,953,866 of NC_088689.1, read as the reverse complement.
GAGTTCAGATGGGCCATAGTCAGCCCTCTCCCCCTCCCTCCCAGCAAGCTACTGTAGGATCCATGTGACTCTGCCTCTCTCTGTCTTTGTCTGTGTGTCCCAGGAGAGTGTTTCTGCGTCTGCTCTTCTTAACACAGACACCTGACACTTCTTGTCTTTGTTCTCTGGAGACAGCCCCAAGCTGTGTTCACATGTCCAGCTGCCTCTATAGCAGGGGTTCTCAAACTGGGGGTTGGGACCCCTCAGGGGGTCACAAGGTTATTACATGGGGGGTCATGAGCTGTCAACCTCCACCCCAAATCCTGCTTTGCCTCCAGCATTTATAATGGTGTTAAATATATAAAAAAGTGTTTTTAATTTATAAAGGGGGGTCGCACTCAGAGGCTTGCTATGTGAAAGGGGTCAGCAGTAAAGTTTGAGAGCCACTGCTCTATAGCTATGTGTTAATCATTGGTCATCGGGGTTTCCATTGTCTCTACAGGGTCTTCCATTTCAGTGGGTTGATTCCTGCTCAGGCAGTTTTAATGGGCTATATGTCTCAAATACCTTGCCTGATCTCCCATGACCTAGGGAGACAATCAATTCTTTCCCCCAGTAAGTAGGAATGCCAAAGGGATAGGGACAGAATCATACAGATAGTTCATAAAAATATGACAGACGCTTCCCACGTTTGTCACATATCGGTTGGTCTTTATCCATGTTGTTACACACAGCAGGGTTGGAAGTTTCCAGAGTTTGGGAAGTATTATATTGCATTAACTCTAAATTTTCAGTTACGTCTCTTGCATACCTTTAGGTCTGCAGTGATGTGTCACTCAGCAATGGTTGTGTTATAGTTAAGGTAGACAGTGTCTACAGTACTTAACAAAATAACATTGAATTTTATTCGTAACAAATCAGTTGGCCTAGCAAATCAACTAATACTACTCAATGTTGAGGAATACCCATTCAAATTCTAAACGGCCAATTAGTTCAGCTTTGTTCAGGTCCCTGTTTGTTTGCTATTCAGAGATTTGCATTAAAGACTTTTAGTTGATATAAAAAACCCCATCAATTTTCCAAATATTTGTAAGTATTCACTATTTACCATTCTTGTGTTTTAAAAAAAGTTTTAATCAAGATGAAAAACAGGAAACATGTGACTTAGGTAACAGATCATACACACAAATCTCAAATAGCTGAAAGAAATATTTTATAAACAACCCAGAAGGTGACATTTCTTTGCATGAACTGTTCAAAGAAGTATGTACAACAAATAGATGAAAACATATCAAAATATGATCACAAACAATTCAGGAGTAGGAAAAAAGGGGCTAACTTAGCAGTGAATAGTGGAACTAGCTTTAATTCTGATCCTTTAACATGGCCTTATTCTCTTGGGGCCAGCCAAACTATCTGCATCTTTATTTTTTTTAAAGATAAATTAGATATGGATCTGACAAATAAAGCATCACCCAAAAGCAACTTTCAACCAAGAACTATCGGGGTTGCCTAGCAACACGTTGACAGTGTATTCAAAAGCAAGTAATTCCCAAATTGATAAACAGGAATACCAGTTACAATAGGGAAAGTTAGAAGGATTAAAAGGTTCTTTTGATTTAATTTTAAGAAATGCAAATGAATGAAGGTAACTCAAGAATATATGCACCAGATTATGCAACATGAAGGAATTTTAACTGATTTTCAATCATTGGTTTCTCCAATACATTTGGCTTCAAATTAAAAAGTGACTTGTAAGCAAGGGATTGGTTTTGATTTTAACCAACTGAAAAAAATTAAAAACCCCTGGATTTTATTATGAGCTTCATTCAGCTGGGACCAGCTCATGGCTGATTTATACAAAACTATCATTGACGTCAATGGAATTGCTAAATGAAACTATCTGAATTTGTCAAAGGTGTTTTTGCACCTAAAAATGCATGAACAATTTAAGTGGGGGGAGGGAATTCCTTCTAAGTTGAAGAACTAGTGGCATATGTTGGCAACAAGAGGTTTCATTTCTAATTATGCATTTAGGCTTAAAAACATATTTTAAACTGTGTAGCACTATTTCCTTTTTCAAATTTAACTAGAGTTGATGTGAAATCACAGCGTGCAAGCAATTGTTTCCTTTGCAAGTGAATGAAATAGGACTAGCACTCTTACTATAAACTATGAATGATTGTGTCCAAAGATCATCTCAACACTGTAATTCTCCTGTTCAAATATTAATGCTTGTTTAATTGATTCCAGCACAAAATGCCTGAACTATAGGATAAATAGTTAACTCAATAATATAAGTTTTCCAGTTATCCAAGTTGAAAATTAAGATATCATGAGACCCCCTAAATGCTTTAGCACCTGTAGTTTGTGGGGGAAAGAAATATTTTTGTTAAAAATATTACTACATAGCTTCAAATAGGTTATTTTAATATTTCTGCTGAGATCTATAGTAAATGATACAGTAGCTTAAGAAATGGCTAGAAAGGCAGTGATGCAAACAGAATAGTCCAGGATTATATTAGTCAGTGAAAGCAGAAAGGATATAATTGTGTTCCTCTAAAGCTTTCTTTTGTAAGCTCCAATAGTTAAATACAGGGAAATGCTACATTATTTAATAGCTTACAAATGTTGTGCTTGTCTGTGTGATGTGTGGGTTTGTTTTTCATCCCATCCAAACAACACAGTTCCTCCCCTTATAAATAAGTGAGCTAGAAGCAAAGCTTGACTACTGGTTGATTGTGCGTGTGGCACATGTGTTCAAAGACGGGATGCTCTCCACAGAATAAAGACAGCCAATTTCCAGTTCACTTTGAAAAAAATATTACAGCTCAACAATTGCAAATACAGGGCTACCTAGGGTCTTTATAATTGCAGCAGTTAATGATTACCAATAATGGGTGATAGTAAAACCATTCCAGGCAGAGTCTCTACATTGTCACTGTAAATCAGATGTGGGATATTGTTTTTAAGCTATTGTCAATAAAATGGCTTCTCTTTTTCAGCTAAAATAAAAGATAAACTATAAAGAAATTAGTCAAGCTTGCATCACGTTTGAACTTTTACAGAACTGTGTAATTAATTGTGTCAAATTATATAAATTAAATGTTAGAAATGAATATTATATGTAGTAATATATAAAAAGGAATTTTACTTTGTGTACGTCTCTACTGATGCAGCATTTCACAACTTTGCTGAAACAGCTTCAGGGTTGTATAAACCATAAAACTGGTTTGTGTGTCTTATGTGTAAAATTTCTTGGTTTGTGCAAATAGCAGGGTGAAGCACAGTGTCAAGGGGGAGTTGTTAGCTCTAGGTATTGTGACAAAGTTCCTCCTCTATCTCGATGGGTCCTGCGCTTATTGGCGGATTTTCTTGCCTCAGAGATTCACCATGTGGGTTGGGGAACACCCCAGAGACCTTCCCCTCTGGAAGAACCCACAGTCCAGGTCAATTGGGAGGTTTGGGGGGAACCCAGGCCCGCCCTCTACTCCGGGTTCCAGCCCAAGGCCCTGTGGACTGCATCTGTCTATAGTGCCTCCTGTAACAGCTGCATGGCAGCTACAACTCCCTGGGCTACCTCCCCGTGGCCTCCTCCAAACACCTTCCTTATTCTCACCACAGGACCTTCCTCCTGGTGTCTGATAATGCTTGTGCTCCTCAGTCCTCCAGCAGCACACCCTCTCACTCTCAGCTCCTTACGCCTCTTGCTCCCAGCTCCTCACACTTGCACCACAAACTGAAATGAGCTCCTTTTAAAACCCAGGTGCCCTGATTAGCCTGCCTTAATTGATTCTAGCAGCTTCTTCTTAATTGGCTCCAGATGTCCTAATTAGCCTGCCTGCCTTAATTGGTTCTAGCAGGTTCCTGATTACTCTAGTGCAGCCCGTTCTCTGGTCACTCAGGGAACAGAAAACTACTCATCCAGTGACCAGTATATTTGCCCTCTACCAGACTCCTGTACCCCACTGGTCTGGATCTGTCACGGTATACTCCCGCCACTCCAACAAGACAAGCTATCAAATAAAAACCCATGGCCACAAAAAATGACCAGTAAGAAGAACTATTGTAAGATAAGAACTGGATGGAGCCAATGGGGGTGCCAGAAGTAGACTGATAAAAGTTTTAGCAGGATAAGCAAAAATGTATTAGTTTAGGTTAGTTATTGTGATTTATGCATGAGATTCGTGGTTTTTAATTAGGGATTTAAAATAGATAGGTACACAGATGAGGTAACTTGGTAAACTGAGCCAGTGCAAAGTCACAGAACATGGGATAAAATTAAAGATAGACGACTGGCAATAAGAGATTGGAGAAGACACAGGGGCAAACATAGCAGAGACCGGAGATTTGAAGAGAGATATCCTGTCCCTGAATGAGGTTTTACTTTTCTTGCCTTATCTGTTTTGCATGTATATGTAACTCATAGATGATAACAGCATTCTCTTAAAATGTACATAATAAAGGCAAAAAGAAATGGTTTAAATCTAAATTGAAGTGGATCTTGTTTTTCATCCAACAAACTCAAATGTTAAAGTTAAGGGGAACGAAGAAGGGAGAGGAAACACAGCTCTTATCTAACGTTTGCTAAAGGCAAGGAGCGCAGAGAGAGGAGGGCTTGCACTCAACCCTTCAGCTCCCCCTCCTGTTTCAATCAATTGATGTTAACTGCTTTTTCATTGGTAGCTCAGAAAGAAGCAACATCACTGTTAAATGGAAGCTTTTAGTTCCACCCCTTCCAAACCATGTCCACACCTCTTTCCATGTTAAACCATTGGGTTGGCTGGATTTTCTTTCCTGGCTTTCAGACTAATTCCCTTCCTCCACTTTAAGTCAACCTTGTCTCTGAAGTAAAATTTGTGTCAGACACATACTTCATTAGTAGATGTAGACATGAATGGGTCTGCAGAGCATGAAGATGCTACTTCCCATGACAGTGTGGAATTTTTCCTGGGCTTACTTGTCCTTCTTACAAAGTTTTATCTTTTACTGCCATTTTATATAGGCTATTTTATCAGACTGTCTTCCTCTTCTAAAAATGCTTTAAAACAAAGCCCCTAAAACTATGTTTGCTCTCATGAGGAAAAAAATCAAACCTGCTGTCAATTTGCCTCATTAATATAAAATACAAGCAAGTCCTCCAAGGACTTCCCAGATGCAGGGCCGGCTCCAGGCACCAGCCGAGCAAGCTGGTGCTTGGGGCGGCAGCTTGTAGGAGGCGGCATTCCGCCCAATCCTAGGGCGGCACGGCCGCTTTTGTTGTTGTTGTTGTTGTTCTGCTCCAGCCGCCCTGTAGGGGGCAGCGGCATGGAGGACGGGAGCGCCCTGCAGCAAGCCCAGCAGGGCAGCCCGCGTCCTTCCCTCCCAGCCGACCGGAGCGGTGCGGAGCCCTCCCGGCAGGGGGCACGGCAGGAGGGGCCGTGTGGCAGCGCCCCGCTGAAGCCCTGGCCGCCCCCCTTCTCTCTCTCTCCCCCTGCTCCCTCCCCTTCCCCCCGCTAGCCAGGGCACATCTGCAGGGCAGGGAGTCCCCCTGCACCCTGGCTCCGGCCGCGCCGCAGGTTTTTTTTTTTTTTTGCTTTGCTGTTCTGGCCGCCGCGTTTTTTTTTTTTTTTTTTTTTTTTGCTTGGGGCGGCCAGAAAGCCAGAGCCGGCCCTGCCCAGGTGACTGATCTTTCTGAAGTAAAACACAACAAAAACTCATTGTAAGAGATACAGAAACAATGATGATCCATGTAATCATGCCAAGATTGTTATGAATAAAAAAAGTATCAGGTGAAGACATTTCAATTTTGTAAAAGCTCCAGTAACACTGTCATATAATTTTAATTGCATGTAGTGGAATCCAAAGGCTGCAAAGTGGGACAAAGTTCCCTGAGAGATGGATCTGGTTAGTTAGCCCCTTATGAATGAACATATTTGGAGACAAGATATTCATGAAATGTAATGTGTATGTGCTGGCAATTATTACTATACACATCCTATTAGACTTGTTACCCTCTCCCCTGCATTTCATGCCAGACTGCTAGTCTGTCTCACCCATCTATTAGGTCTTGTCTTTTAGACTGCAAGCTCTTTGGGGCAGGAGCAGGGACTGCCATTTGTCACATGTTTGCATAGTGCCTTGCATGATGGCTTCCAATCTGGTTGTGGTCTTTATGTTCTACCATAATACAAATGTGAACTAATATAAACCATTATGTTTAAGTAAAGGGTTAATAAGTTAGAATAATCTTTCTAGCAGTGGATGAATGTTTACCACAACCCACCCAATCAATTCTTTGACTATTCTGTGGATGCTGATGTTCCCAAATGTACAGTATCAGAGAAAATGTGCTAAAGAATTCTCTGACCAACAGAAAATCATATAAGTGGGAAAATGCAGGTTAGACAAATTTCAGTTTAGACTTTAAGTCTAAGGAAAATTGTGGCTTCCCAGGTTGCTTAACACATCCTGCAGTGAGCTAGATTTCCATTTTAATTAGCTAATCCAGAATTCATTCTCTCAGCGTATAGCAGAACAAGAAGGGATCTCAGAATAAAACTGGCCCTCTTATCTTCCCTCCCCAATTATGCATCAATTTCTAGAGTTGAGGACTGACTCATGATTTTTGACTACTTAGAGCTGTTAATACTGTCCAAGTCAATGGAGAATTAAATGATCTGTTGATACACAGGAGTGTATGTTACAAATGTCCATAATCTCTTACAGACCCATTACATCTCTGAAGGTCAGTGAAGTCTTAATTTTTTTGACAAAGAAAAAAAAGACTTCAAGTCCACTGATTTCTCTGATGCCTTAGTGACCTGAAGTTACTGAAGTTGTTATAGATTTAACCCCCAATGTGCAAATCATTAAAACATGTATGTGCATAGCTGTGTGCACACAGGAATGGTCCCAATGACTTAAAGATTGAGGTTTTAGGGCCTGCTTCTGTTCCCACTGAAGTTTATGGGAGTAGGATCAAACCCTACAAAAGAAATATTTTATGTAGACAGAATATATTGGTTGTTTGTATAGGCTATTTTGAAAGACATTTAAGTGAAACTTCAGGACTGACTGAGGGTTTACAGAACCACAAAAGACAGGGAAAGTTACTCATTTTTAAAAATGAGGCCCAAATATCTTTGTGGATCTGGGCCTGAATGTATTGCCTACACAATGAAAGGAAATTTCTCTCTTCTCATACTCTTGGCTGTTACTAAGCTGGGCCAATCCCTGCTCCAAAATACACGAGTCAGAAAGCTTGTAAAAAACAGCTAGTTACAAAAATTAACATTTTAAAGCTACTTGTTTAACTCTAACGTCATTACCAGAAATGGAATAATTTCTGTTGAAACATAAAAAAACCTGGAGGAAAGGAGCAAGCGAGGAAAACTTCAGTCCAAAAGAATGAAATTTGAAAAGTTACAAATAACTGAAAACAAGAACTTATAATAGAAAGTGTCTAGCAACCGTAACTACTGGCATTATCACCAGCACTGCCTAGAATGTGCATTACGAGGAATCTGGTTTTTTTTAAATTGAATCAGAACTGTACAAGTTCATGCCATGAAAATACTTCTCGTTATTGCATGGCACAGGTACCCATTCTTGACTTGGCAGTCAGTGGGAATAAGTGACAGCACACCTTAGGACACTTCAAGTGAACAACTAGTTAAACTTTCCCTTGATTTGGAATACCTGTTGAGGAGTGGTAGCGAAACCGATGAATACCTGTACCAGTTTAAGTAGAACACCCAGGAACTGAGTATAGCATAACGGGAGGTCAAAGAAAGCCAATTCTTGTGTAGTATTATACATAGTTCCTGTGTTGAGAATAGAAAGAATTGCACTTTAAGTCATGAAGGAATGACTGCTTCCCAAGAGCAAGTTAAAGAAATTTAAGATGGCTCTTTAGTTTAATAGAAGTGGATGTGGTATTCATTTATTATTCATGTAACTGATGTATATGTTTGTAATCCTTCACTCTTTCAGAGTCCTTATCATTGGGCTGAGTGTCTCGGGCAGCCTTGCCAAAGATGACTCATAAGACCAGTTTAATTTAAAGCAGAGACTAAAACAAAGGATTAACGAAAGCAATACAATAATGGGGCCTTGCAACGACTCGATCTTGGACACAAATGTAAATTAGGACCTCCACTCCTGAGGCTATCCCTTTCCTTTGGCCAATCTGCTTAAGCATTTGCACAAGTGGGGTCTTAGACTAGATTCAGGATTACAAACTAGTTGCCATAATACAGTGGGTCAAACTGTTTTAGGAAATACTAAGAAAATAGTAGTGATATTTCATAGATTAATATCCAAGTGACTTAGGTCCAATAGATTTTGTTCAAGAAAAGAAAAACCATTTTGGCTATGAGAATAAATTGTTAGGTGGTGTGAATATGACTGGCAAACAGTTACACTATGGCATGAATCATTATTAGCACAAATGTAAGAGCAGAGACCGAGCTATACCGAACAAAATCTCATTCTTGTCTAATACACAATGCATTTCTACTCTAAAATATAGAATGGCACTTCCTTACTCAACTGGTCCTATATAACAGCTTTAGAGATGGATCTTAAAAGGTGTTTAGAATTTTCAAAAGCATTCAGGTGCCTAATTCCTACTGAGTTAAAATCAGTGGGAGACAACAGACATGGAGCTCCTCAAACCCAGTCACTTTTTAGAGTACAACCACACGTGGGGTAACTCTGCTTGAACATATAATAGGCCCCTTAGATAGGGCTATGAATAACCACAGGGTTTCCCTGCACTTAGCATAGGAAGTTGATTGTGGGATCTCAGATACTGTGTGTGGTAACTGCTGATACTTGCGGACATTTTCACTATGACCCTTGGGTGCTTGGGAGAATCACCTAGACTCCTCATATGCTTAAAGTATGCACTTAAGCATTTTGCTGGATCAGGTCCATACTGTTCAGCACCTTGTAGAATTGAGCCTTAAATAACATATTGAAAAGTCAGGTCATATTAATAACTTATGTTAAACAATGCTAGATCACTGCAGGAAATTTTACATAATAAACCAGAAATGTCCTGTAAACATACACACTAAGGACTTATCTACACGGCAAGTTAGTGTGCACCAACCAGCTTGGTGCATGGTAGAGTCACACCCTGGCTTGCCATGCAGTAATGCCATGAGCCCTAAATTATGCATCAAGAACTGCAAGGTCATGGAGATTATTTGCTGACAAAACAAATGTCCATTCCTAATCCCTTGTCCCATGAAACTGGTATAAATACTTGTAACTAATCATTTTTCAACTGAAATTTCAGAAAGACAAATCCAATTAATCACAACTTCCTGTATTTGTCTATGATAAATAAAATATTAATTCAAGCCCTTTGTGTGTTTTACCCTTATGAGTTTTTTGTAACTGTAGCCCAGGAATAATAGTACTCTAAAACATGTTACCAACTGTATCTGTAATATATATATCTATTTTAAATCTATTATGGTTGCTGGAGTTAATGTTTGCAGATTTTAACATTAAAAACTCTAATTTTAAATATAATTAAAAAAGAATCCTGGTGAAAGCAGCAACTCCTTCCTGTAGGCTTGCCAATTTTGGTTGGACGTATTCCTGGAAGTTTCATCACATGACATAATCTTTAATTAAAAATTAAATCTTTAATTCCTGGAGACTCCAGGACAATCCTGGAGAGTTGGCAACCCTACCTTCCTGTAATGCACAGAGTTCAGCTGAGTCACTAATAGCTGAAGAGAAAGTGGGTTAAATTAATTCATTTTAAGTGAGTGACTTAAATTGCTCCTTATATGGTGACTTGCTTTTTCTCTGCTCCGAGTGTCTTCTGAAAGTAATAGAATAAATCCATATGCTGCTCCTCTGGGGCTATTAATCTGGTCCATATTTCCCTTGTAAATTAATATAAGAGGGGTGAAGTTGATAAGAGAAGAGTTCTGTATAAATTCCAAACTGTGCAGTTACAAGGGGATACTGTAGATGGTGCAGAATTGAATTAAATTAATCAGGTAACTTCTTTTGTGGCAGTCACAAAGCCATCATCACATCCAGCCTGAATGCTCAATTCCTATGTTGAGCTCTCAAGCAGCCAGTTATTCTGTATTTCAGTAGGGACACTGAGCTCCAAGACCTTGAAGGTTAATTCTTTTACATACACTTCAGCACAAGTAAGCAGTCTGATCTCAATTTTAATCACTTAGCCAAATCTCAGAATCCCTGTGAAAGAACAGCCTTTAAAAAAGATATTCATCATGAGAAATTCATGCTGCAGTTATAATACTTATAGAAATAAGATATTAGCATAAACAATTAATATTTGATTTTTTTATTATATTTGACCTTTGTAATGTTTCTAAAGCACTTTATTAATCTCTTTAACACCTCTGTGAAGAGTCAAGTATCATGTCAATTTTAGAAATAGGAGAATTGAGGCTACCAAATTGCCCTGAACCACAGAGCAAGTCAGTAGCAGAGCCTAGCTTAGAACTCAAGAAACTCTCACTTCTAACCCCAAAAGCACATCTTCCAGAGCATACTGCTTCTCCCTGTCTAAGACTTCTCTTAGAGCACAATGCAGTACAGACCAAGCAGCCATCTTGAATTCAGTTGTTGCCATGCTCTGAGAGTCCGAGTCCTATGTATACAAGCTTTAGTAATATAAGAATTATTGATCATTACCTGTAATTCTTTGTCCTTTCCTCCGAAAAGGGGGTTAAGGGGATTTGCCAATGCCTTTTTAATTGAATTAAAATAACCCTTTAAAACATCAATCTCTGAGGATGGTCCTCTCAATTGAATTAGCTCAGCATAGTTGTTAAGGGAGATGAAGGTTATGTGTTTCTTCCTGTGCTATTTTGTTTATACAATTATCTATTGGTTTGTATGGGGAAAAAAACTAAAACATACTTGGGTGGGAGGAGAAGCGAGAAGAGCATAGTTGATGCTGTAATTGCGCACAGATTTTCCCAAACCCATGAAGCATGGCAACAATTTCATTAAGATTTTTACCTAAATGGTAATACATTTTATTACCAATTGGTCAGCTTCACAATAATGAAGAAATTACAGAAGGAAAAATGATTATTTCCATCACATACATCACCATGTTATATCTGCATAGGCATTAAATTCCCTCTTTATTTTTTTGCAGTACTGTAGGCAAAGCATTCCCCCAACCCTTTTGTGATGTTCTTATTCCCATTAAATACATCACTCTGAAAGATAGTGGTATATTTTACTAATATTTGGGTGCTTGGAGTCTCCCTGCCACAAAAGAAAACTGTACCAAAAAAGTGCTGTATATATAGATACTTGTCAGCCTTTAGGCTGGGAATTGGGAAAGGAAATGTCAGATGTTAGCTTTATTCAGAGCAGGCACTTTAAAGGAAAAAAATAAATGTGAAATGTGTAGCTTGAGGCTCAAAGATAAGGTACGGAAATTAACTGATCTACAGAAACTCATTTCAGTTGTGTTACAGGGCAATACTGGTTTAAAAGGTTAAGGATGACACTCTGCATTATTAAACTAGTCTGAACTAGTCATTGTAGGTTTGGCCATATTATGTCCAATTTATTAGCAATAATTTTAGTATATTTTTATTCCCTTTAGACTTGCACAAATTTATATTAGTCAATTTTGTAAGGGTTGTGTTTAATTTTTATTGTTTTTATATCTGAAATTTACAATCTAAGAGCTTATTCAGGTAAGTAATCCTTACACAAATAAATAATGCAATGAAAGTCTGAGCCTGATTCTACTCTGACACCAGTAGAAATCAGAAGTAATGCCAATTAGGTTTTTGTGGGTGTGACAAGGCATTATCAGTAGGACCCTGGTCACGTGATGTTCCTGAGGTAAAGAAGACTGCATGCTCATCTCTGAGCAAACCCTCACTTTCTGCTGGGGGATTCTGAGCACCTGGATGGTAGTCACTAGGCCAACAATGTAATTGGGAGGATGTAAGTGGAAGGAATTGGAAGTAAGGGAAGCTCAGAAGGTGACCCTGGGTTGAGAAGTGAAGGCTTCATGGAAGCTCCTCTTGTAGGCCTGCAGTAAACTGTTATGCTCTGCAAGGAATGAATAAATACATAGGTTGTGAAAGGGTAACAGCCTGGTGTGTATTTGTGACTGACACCACATGAAGTGGCCAGGTAGTGAAGTACACTGGGTAGCGACAGAGGCACCCTGTGACAGTGGGGATACTCTGAAGATTGAATCTTATATTTAAAAAAAATCCCCAACCAAGTTATATAGCATATCTTTAATGCTCTAATGTAGAATCTTCCTGCAAGGGTGATAGCAAAAGACATGTATTAGGAGGTACTTGCGTGTAAAAATAATTGGTTTTGTTCTGCCATTGGGCAGTTGGTTAGGTTAACTGTTTGATTTATTAATAAATTAACAGGACCCTGAGCTCAAACAATATGAATAGCAGGATATATAGTAGGACCGAGAAGCAAAATTGTTTAGGGAAGGATTGATGCAAATATCATCCCAAAAATGTATTTACATGATAAAGGTCTAAAAGGCACAAGAGCATGCAGGCGCTTTTTAGATTGACTTTAGTGATCACACTGAAGTAAGATACGGGATCTCTTGTAAGTTTTCAGGCTTGAGTGAATATGGTAGACCTAGATAAGATTCCTGCTGAAGAACGTTTGGGGAAAGCGTTCTCCTTTGTAAAATTGTCACTGCTAGTAACAGGAAATGTGACACCATTACAGGTTAGTGTCTTACCCTGAAAGGCATTTAGTGACCAAGGAAATGCTTGGGACACTAACAAAATAAAGTGGGAAGGAAGAACAATGCTGTAGTTAAACCCAGAAAATGAGTCTGAAGATCTAGATCAGGGGTCGGCAACCTTTCAGAAGTGGTGTGCCGAGTCTTCATTTATTCACTCTAATTTAAGGTTTCGCGTGCCAGCAATACATTTTAACGTTTTTAGAAGCTCTCTTTCTATAAGTCTATAATATATAACTAAAATATTGTTGTATGTAAAGTAAATAAGGTTTTTAAAATGTTTAAGAAGCTTTATTTAAAATTAAATTAAAATGCAGAGCCCTCCGGACCGTTGGCCAGGACCCGGGCAGTGTGAGTGCCACTGAAAATCAGCTCATGTGCCGCCTTTGGCCCACGTGCCATAGGTTGCCTACCCAGGATCTAGATGCTATTTGCAGCTTGCCACAGGCTTATTGTCTGGCATGCCCAAGCTTACTTCAAAGGTCTCATTTTTAGAGGTTCCAAGTGTAACTTTAGCGCCCTCGTGGCCAAGATGGAGTCTGCTCTGCAGGCAGTTCTGGCCAAGAGAAAGCGTGCGCAGGAATGCAGCAGGAGAAATCCCTTCCACCCCAGGGGCACCTGTTCCAAACCCCCCAGAGTGAACACCCACACCCACAGGAAAAGTACAATGGATATAACAAGGGAAATATTTATTTACAGAGGGATGAGAGGAGAAAAACAACAAGGGGAAATATAAGGGAGGGTAAAACAGGGTTGCATCCAAGCCAAGGCCCCACAGGCCCAGTGGTAGCACAGTCTGGAAGGGCAGACACTGAGCAATGTGTCTGCACACAGAGTTCAGGAGTCCTGAGCAAAGTTCCAGTCCAGTGGTGAGTCTTGGGTGCTCCTGGTCGTCTTCGGCGCCAGTGAACTTTCCCCAACAAACCCCTCCGGTGCCCTCTTCTGCCGCTCTCTGCAAAGCCACACAGAGCGACCACCTCCCCACTTAACTATCTAGCAATCTCCCTCCTTGTTCCCAATGCAGAGTCACAAGCCCCAGTACTCACAGCCCCATGCAGCTCTGGGCAGCCATGATACTAGGTCCGGCCTGTCCTTCTTGGGCGATTCCTCCCTGGCACAGTGCTCCTCCTGGCTCCTGTCCTGGGGTGTCCCCGATCGGCCCTGTCCTTCTCCGGCTTCAGGCAGGTTCTCTCTGCTGCTTCACTTTTCCAGGGCCTGCAGGCTGCCTCTCCCTCTCCTTGGAGCTCCAGCGCTGCCACCTGGAGTTTCCCTCCTTTTTTCTTACTCTCCTCCTCCCCCTTAGGAAAAAGATTTAAAGGGGCCATGCTCTCTAAACCCCAAAGGGGTTACACAAGTACCTACAGTGCCTCCGAACTTCAGCTGAACTTGTGGATGTTCAATGCTTCAGAAAAAAGCCAGCCCACTTCCCCTCAGTAAAATTAAGAATACTTCCCTACCTCAGAAGGATATTTTCAGGCTGAGTTTATTATTAGGGACTGTAAAGCACTCAGATCCTCAGGTGGAAGCCAGTTGAGAAGTATCGTTACAGTTATTGTTAAATATTGTATTGTCTAGGTGTACAGGGTATACCATAAGAACATAAGAACGGCCGTACCGGGTCAGACCAAAGGTCTATCTAGCCCAGTATCCTGTCTACTGACAGTGGCCAATGCCCGGTGCCCCAGAGGGAGTGGACCAACAGGCAATGATCAAGTGATCTCTCTCCTGCCATCCATCTCCACCCTCTGACAAACAGAGGCTAGGGACACCATTCCTTACCCATCCTGGCTAATAGCCATTAATGGACTTAACCACCATGAATTTATTCAGTTCTCTTTTAAACGCTGTTATAGTCCTAGCCTTCACAACCTCCTCAGGTAAGGAGTTCCACAAGTTGACTGTGCGCTGCGTGACGAAGAACTTCATTGTATTTGTTTTAAACCTGCTGCCTATTAATTTCATTTGGTGACCCCTAGTTCTTGTATTATGGGAATAAGTAAATAACTTTTCCTTATCCACTTTCTCCACATCACTCATGATTTTATATACCTCTATCATATCCCCCCTTAGTCTCCTCTTTTCCAAGCTGAAGAGTCCTAGCCTCTTTAATCTCTCCTCATATGGGACCCGTTACAAACCCTTAATCATTTTAGTTGCCCTTTTCTGAACCTTTTCTAGTGCCAGTATATCTTTTTTTAGATGAGGAGACCACATCTGTACGCAGTATTCGAGATGTGGGCGTACCATCGATTTATATAAGGGCAATAATATATTCTCAGTCTTATTCTCTAGCCCCTTTTCAATGATCCCTAACATCTTGTTTGCTTTTTTGATCGCCTCTGCACACTGCGTGGACATCTTCAGAGAACTATCCACGATGACTCCAAGATCTCTTTCCTGACTTGTTGTAGCTAAATTAGCCCCCATCATATTGTATGTATAGTTGGGGTTATTTTTTCCAATGTACATTACTTTACATTTATCCACATTAAATTTCATTTGCCATTTTGTTGCCCAATCACTTAGTTTTGTGAGATCTTTTTGAAGATCATCACAGTCTGCTTTGGTCTTAACTATCTTGATCAGTTTAGTATCATCTGCAAACTTTGCCACCTCACTGTTTACTCCTTTCTCCAGATCATTTATGAATAAGTTGAATAGGATTGGTCCGAGGACTGATCCTTGGGGAACACCACTAGTTACCCCTCTCCATTCTGAGAATTTACCATTAATTCCTACCCTTTGTTCCCGGTCTTTTAACCAGTTCTCAATCCATGAAAGGACCTTCCCTTTTATCCCATGACAACTTACTTTACTTAAGAGCCTTTGGTGAGGGACCTTGTCAAAGGCTTTCTGGAAATCTAAGTACACTATGTCCACTGGATCCCCCTTGTCCACATGTTTGTTGACCCCTTCAAAGAACTCTAATAGATTAGTAAGACACGATTTCCCTTTACAGAAACCATGTTGACTATTGCTCAACAGTTTATGTTTTTCTATGTGTCGGACAATTTTATTCTTAACTATTGTTTCGACTAATTTGCCCGGTACCGACGTTAGACTTACCGGTCTGTAATTGCCGGGATCACCTCTAGAGCCCTTTTTAAATATTGGCGTTACATTAGCTAACTTCCAGTCATTGGGTACAGAAGCCGATTTAAAGGACAGGTTACAAACCTTAGTTAATAGTTCCGCAACTTCACATTTCAGTTCTTTCAGAACTCTTGGGTGAATGCCATCTGGTCCCGGTGACTTGTTAATGTTAAGTTTATCAATTAATTCCAAAACCTCCTCTAGTGACACTTCAATCTGTGACAGTTCCTCAGATTTGTCACCTACAAAAGCCGGTTCAGGTTTGGGAATCTCCCTAACATCCTCAGCCGTGAAGACTGAAGCAAAGAATCCATTTAGTTTCTCCGCAATGACTTTATCGTCTTTAAGCGCTCCTTTTGTATCTCGACCATCAAGGGGCCCCACTGGTTGTTTAGCAGGCTTCCTGCTTCTGATAGACTTAAAAAACATTTTGTTATTACCTTTGGAGTTTTTGGCTAGCCGTTCTTCAAACTCCTCTTTGGCTTTTCTTATTACATTCTTGCACTTAATTTGGCAGCGTTTATGCTCCTTTCTATTTGCCTCACTAGGATTTGACTTCCACTTTTTAAAGGAAGTCTTTTTATCTCTCACTGCTTCTTTTACATGGTTGTTAAGCCACGGTGGCTCTTTTTTAGTTCTTTTACTGTGTTTCTTAATTTGGGGTATACATTGAAGTTGGGCCTCTATTATGGTGTCTTTAAAAAGCACCCATGCAGCTTGCAGGGATTTCACTTTAGTCACTGTACTTTTTAACTTCTGTTTAACTAACCCCCTCATTTTTGCATAGTTCCCCCTTTTGAAATTAAATGCCACAGTGTTGGGCTGTTGAGATGTTCTTCCCACCACAGGGATGTTGAATGCTATTGTATTATGGTCACTATTTCCAAGCGGTCCTGTTATAGTTACCTCTTGGACCAGCTCCTGCGCTCCACTCAGGACTAAATCTAGAGTTGCCTCTCCCCTTGTGGGTTCCCATACCAGCCGCTCCATGAAGCAGTCATTTAAAGTATCGAGAAATTTTATCTCTGCATTTCGTCCTGAAGTGAAATGTTCCCAGTCAATATGGGGATAATTGAAATCCCCCACTATTATTGGGTTCTTAATTTTGATAGCCTCTCTAATTTCCCTTAGCATTTCATCATCACTATCACTGTCCTGGTCAGGTGGTCTATAATAGATCCCTAATGTTATATTCTTATTAGAGCATGAAATTTCTATCCATAGAGATTCTATGGAACATGTGGATTCAGTTAAGATTTTTACTTCATTTGATTCTACATTTTCTTTCACATATAGTGCCCCTCCCCCCCCCCCCGCACGACCTGTTCTGTCCTTCCGATATATTTTGTACCCCGGAATGATTGTGTCCCATTGTTTGCTCTCAGTCCACCAGGTTTCTGTGATGCTTATTATATCAATATCCTCCTTTATCACGAGGCACTCTAGTTCACCCATCTTATTATTTAGACTTCTAGCATTTGTGTACAAGCACTTTAAAAACTTGTCACTGTTTATTTGTCTGCCCTTTTCTGATGTGTTAGATTCTTTTTTATGTGAATGTTTATCATCTGATCTGGCCCTTACATTATCCTCCTCCATCCTCTGCTCCTGACTATAACCTGGAGATTCTCTATCATTAGACTCTCCCCTAAGAGAAGTCTCTGTCCGATCCACATGCTCCTCTGCAGCAGTCGGCTTTCCCCCATCTCCTAGTTTAAAAACTGCTCTGCAACCTTTTTAATGTTTAGTGCCAGCAGTCTGGTTCCACTTTGGTTTAGGTGGAGCCCATCTCTCCTGTATAGGCTCCCCCTGTCCCAAAACTTTCCCCAGTTCCTAATGAATGTAAACCCCTCCTCTCTACACCATCGTCTCATCCACGCATTGAGACTCTGAAGCTCTGCCTGCCTACCTGGCCCTGCGTGTGGAACTGGGAGCATTTCTGAGAATGCCACCATAGAGGTCCTGGATTTCAGTCTCTTCCCTAGCAGCCTAAATTTGGCCTCCAGGACATCTCTCCTTCCCTTCCCTATGTCATTGGTACCTACATGTACCACGACCACCAGCTCCTCCCCAGCACTACACATAAGTCTGTCTAGATGCCTCGAGAGATCCGCAACCTTCGCACCAGGCAGGCAAGTCACCATGCGGTTCTCCCGGTCATCACAAACCCAGCTATCTACATTTCTAATGATCGAATCTCCCATTACTAACACCTGCCTTTTCCTAGCAACTGGTGTTCCCTCCCCCAGAGAGGCAACCTCAGTGCAAGAGGTAACCCCAGCACCATCTGGAAGGAGGGTCCCAACTATGGGAAGGTTTCCATCTGCTCCCGTTGACTGCTCTGCTTCCTGGGCCTTTCATCCTCCTCAACAGCACAGGGGCTGTCTGACCGGAGGTGGGACAATTCTACAGTGTCCCGGAAAGCCTCATCAACATACCTCTCTGCCTCCCTTAGCTCCTCCAGTTCCGCTACCCTGGCCTCCAAAGTCCGTACGTGGTCTCTGAGGGCCAGGAGCTCCTTGCACCGAATGCACACATACATGCTTTATAAAGCCCTGGCCTATGTGAATGCCCCACCCACTGATTAAGGCTCAGCCACTTACCAGAGGCTTCTAGCTTTCAGACCTTCCTTTGAAGCTCACAGCTTCCAACTGCCAGCCACAGCACACGGTCCTTCAAACAACCAACCAAACAAACAGACTGACAAACACAAGCTCAGCACACAGCAAGTAACCCCCAAACACAAACAAACACACACTACAGACAGTCACTTACCCCAAGGGTGCTGTATTGCTCCTCCTTCACCTGGAGAACTCCCTTGCGAAACTCCCTGTTAGCAGCCCCGGTCGCAAAAGCTCCATCTTAGCCCTCTCAAACATTTTCCATGAGGATGTGGTGTAATTTTAATGTTTGGATTATTTTTTCTTTTACTAAACTGAACCTACAGAAGTGCTGTCATCCATAGATCACAAAACGCTCTACAAAAATAAATGGCACATCCCCATTTAACAAATGGGGAAACTGAGGCGGACCCCAGAAGATGAATTGACTTGCCCAAGCTTACACAAGTCACTGATAGGGCTGGGAATAGCATCCCGGTTTCCTGAGTCCCTTTTAAGGAACTGAAGCTTTTAACTAAATAAGGAACGCAGTGTAGTCCTGCAGCACCCCCTGTGTATAGTAGTGTACATGCAGACCAGAACCGTATCTTGTAATTTTGTTTGATGGGTACTCCATGCTATCAAGATTTTTGTTTTTTAAGAAAGTACAAAGCTCACACAAAATGGATAAACTTGGCATGGAGACTTTGGGATAACCGTGGGGATAAAGCTATGTACTTACTGCTCCAGCATATGACACCACAGAAAAAGATTAAGGGTAAAATCTGTCATTAAAAGATAAGAAAGAGGAATTTGGGGGCTAGAGAAGAGAGTCATTTATAATTTCTCACTGTCTGATGCTAGAATGTGCTTTAGGGTACAAGGAAAGAGATTTAGAGTCAGAGTTCAATTTTCTTAGTAGCTGAGTGCAGCTGACAGACAGAAAGTTCACATGTTTAACATTTTTTAGCTGGCAGCCACTGAGAGAATCCAGAGAGAAGCTGACAGACAGTGAAATCTAATACAGTTAGACAAGGTCTGCTGGCCAGGAGAAGTTACCATAGACAGGAAGAGTTCTGCTGCAGCTCTCCCTCCCTGCTGCAAGACTCTCCCCCACCCCAAGACTCATATTGGTGCTTCTCTTAGCAGCACTCTTAATTTGCATTAAAAATATTTCTGTTCTATATTAAGATGAGGAAAAGATGATACAATTTTATATGGTGCATATCTGTAGGATGTTGAACAGAAGCTACTCAAGTTAGACATTTTTAAATCAGCCAGTCCAGATAATTTGCATCCAAGAGTTTTAAAAGAGCAGGCTGAGGAGCTTGCTGGACTGTTAATATTGATTATCAATAAGTCTTGGAGCATGGGGAACATTCCAGAAGACTAATGTTGTTCCAATTTTTAAAGAGGGCAAACATTTGTTTGACCCAAAATGAAGAATATTTTGGCTTTTCAATTAGCCAAAATTGCTGAAAAAGTTCAGTTTCAGGTTGATGTGAAATGATTTTTTATTTTTCAGAACTGCCAGCAAATCAAACATCAGTTATTTACATAGCTTCATTTGTAATATTTAGAAAGTGTACAGTGGGAAAGCATTATGTATAAATACATTTCTGTGGCCTGGTCTACACTACGAGTTTAGGTCAAATTTAGCAGCGTTAAATCGAATTAACCCTGCACCCGTCCACACACCGAAGCCATTTACTTCAACATAAAGGGCTCTTAAAATCGATTTCTGTACTCCTCCCCAACGAGGGGAGTAGCGCTGAAATTGACATTGCCAGATCAAATTAGGGTTAGTGTGGACGCAATTCGACGGTATTGGCCTCCGGGAGCTATCCCACAATGCACCATTGTGACCGCTCTGGACAGCAATCTGAACTCGGATGCACTGGCCAGGTAGACAGGAAAAGCCCCGCTAACTTTTGAATTTCATTTCCTGTTTGCCCAGCATAGAGAGCACAGGTGACCATGCAGAGCTCATCAGCACAGGTAACCATGCAGTCCGAGAATCGAAAAAGAGCTCCAGCATCGACCATACAGGAGGTACTGGATCTGATCGCTGTATGGGGAGACGATTCTGTGCTAGCAGAACTACGTTCCAAAAGACGAAATGCCAAAACATTTGAAAAAATCTCCAAGGGCATGATGGAGAGAGGCCACAATAGGGACTCATATCAGTGCTGTGTGAAAGTTAAGGAGCTCAGACAAGCGTACCAGAAAACCAAAGAAGCAAACGGAAGGTCTGGGGCAGAGCCGCAGCCATGCCGCTTCTACGCTGAGCTGCAAGCAATTCTGGGGGGGGCCGCCACCACTACCCCACCCCTGACCGTGGATTCCGATGAGGGGTTACTCTCAGCCATGCCTGAGGATTTTGCGGACGGGGAAGATGATGATGAGGAGGAGGACGAGCTTGCGGAGAGCACACAGCACACCGTTCTCCCCAACAGCCAGGATCTTTTTCTCAGTCTGACTGAAGTAGCCTCCCAACCCTCCCAAGGCGGTATCCCAGACCATGAAGCCATAGAAGGGACCTCTGGTGAGTGTACCTTTGTAAATATAAAACATGGTTTAAAAGCAAGCGTTTTTTAATGATTAATTTGCCCTGAGGACTTGGGATGCATTCGCGGCCAGTACAGCTACTGGAAAAGTATGTTAACGTTCCTGGGGATGGAGCAGAAATCCTCCAGGGACATCTCCATGAAGCTCTCCTGGAGGTACTCCAAAAGCCTTTGCAGAAGGTTTCTGGGGAGGGCAGCCTTATTCCGTCCTCCATGGTAGGACACTTTACCACGCCATGCTAGTAGCAAGTAATCTGGTATCATTGCATGACAAAGCCTGGCAGCGTATGGTCCCGGTGTTTGCTGGCATTCAAGCAACATCCGTTCTTTATCTCGCTGTGTTATCCTCAGGAGAGTGATATCGTTCATGGTAACCTGGTTGAAATACGGGAATTTAATTAAGGGGACAGAGGTGGCTGTTCCTACTGGGCTGTTTGCCTGTGGCTGAAAAGAAATCCTTCCCTGCAGTTAGCCAAGCGGTGGGGATGGGGGGGGGACATTGGCACTGAGCTGTTCGCGTTTGGCTAGCAGGGATCTTCCCTGATACCAGCCATGCGGTGGGGGTAGGGGTAAAGCGATCATCCCAGAGAATTGGATGGGGAGAGGTGTTAGTTTGGTTTCTGCTGCTGCTGCACGTTAACATGAAAACCGCAGCACTCAACGGGCTTTGCTTGGTATGGGAAAGGAGGTCGCTGCTTTTATGAAGGTTGCAGAAGCCGAAAGACAATGGCTTACCATGGCCGCATACAAGCCGAATTCTGTTGCCCGGCCCTGCGTCTGTGATCTCTAACACCAAAGCCGCAGGCACTCAATAGTAAGATGCAAAATGCGACCTTGTACCGAAATCACATGTGCTATGTGATGTGAATAGTGTTGTTCACCGTGAAAGAGTATAAGCATTGTTCTGTAAAATGTATCTTTTTAAATACTTCTCTCCCTTTTTTCCCTCCCGCAGCTGCAAATTTTCCAAGCCTCCCTCCTCCATCCCAAAGGCTATCTCAGATAAGGCTGCGAAAAAAAATGCACGCGAGACGAAATGTTCTCTGAGATCATGCAGTCGACCCGCAATGAAAGAGCTCATCTGAATGAGTGGAAGGACATGGTATCAAAGTACAGGAAAGCTGCCAACGAACGTGAGGAGAGGAGGGACGAACGTGAGGAGAGGAGGGACGAACGTGAGGAGAGGTGGTGGCAGGAAGATGAGAGGAGGCAGGATGCAATGCTGGGACTGCTGCGTGATCAAACGGACATGCTCCGGCGTCTGGTGGAGCTTCAGGAACGGCAGCAGGATCACAGAGTGCCGCTGCAGCCCCTGTATAACTGCCCTCCCTCCTCCCCAAGTTTCATAGCCTCCTCACCCAGATGCCCAAGAACGCAGGACGGGAGGCTCCGGGCACCCTGCCACTCCACCCCAGTGGACAGCCCAAGCAAAAGGCTGTCATTCAACAACTTTTGAAGTGGCCTTTTCCTTCCCTCCTCCTCTCCTCCCAAACCCCACCCGGGCTACCTTGTCAGTTCTCTCCCTATGTTTATAATCAATTAATAAAGAATACATTATTTTTAAATGATAGTGACTTTATTTCCTTTGAAAGCAAGCTGTGATCGAAGGGAGGAAGGTGGGTTGCTTACAGGGAATGAGTCAATCAAGGGGGCGGGTTTTCATCAAGGAGAAACAAACAGAACTTTCACACCGTAGCCTGGCCAGTCATGAAACTGGTTTTCAAAGCTTCTCTGATGTGCAGCGCTTCCTGGTGTGCTCTTCTAATCGCCCTGGTGTCTGGCTGCGTGTAATCAGCGGCCAGGTGATTTGCTCCCTCCCACCCCACCATAAAGGTCTCCCTCTTACTCTCACAGAGATTGTGGAGCACACAACAAGCAGCAATAACAATGGGAATATTGGTTTGGCTGAGGTCTGAGCGAGTCAGTAAAGTGCACCAGCGACCCTTTAAACGTCCAAATGCACATTCTATCACCATTCTGCACTTGCTCAGCCTGTAGTTGAACAGCTCCTGACTACTGTCCAGGCTGCCTGTGTATGGCTTCATGAGCCATGGCATTAAGGGTTAGGCTGGGTCCCCAAGGATAACTATAGGCATGTCAACATCCCCAATGGTTATTTTCTGGTCTGGGAAGTAAATCCCTTGCTGCAGCCGTTTAAACAGACTAGTGTTCCTGAAGACGCGAGCGTCATGAACCCTTCCCGGCCATCCCACATTGATGTTGGTGAAATGTCCCTTGTGATCCACCAGTGCTTGCAGCACCATTGAAAAGTACCCCTTGCAGTTTATGTACTGGCTGCCCTGGTGGTCCGGTGCCAAGATAGGGATATGGGTTCCACCTATCGCCCCACCACAGTTAAGGAATCCCATTGCAGCAAAGCCATCTACTATGACCTGCACATTTCCCAGAGTCACTACCTTTGGTAGCAGCAGCTCAGTCATTGCTTTGGCTACTTGCATCACAGCAGCCCCCACAGTAGATTTGCCCACTCCAAATTGATTCCCGACTGACTGGTAGCTGTCTGGCGTTGCAAGCGTCCACAGGGCTATCGCCACTCGCTTCTCAACTGTGAGGGCTGCTCTCATCTTGGTATTCTGGCACTTCATGGCAGGGGAAAGCAAGTCACAAAGTTCCATGAAAGTGCCTTTACGCATGCGAAAGTTTCGCAGCCACTGGGAATCGTCCCACACCTGCAACACTATGCGGTCCCACCAGTCTGTGCTTGTTTCCCGGGCCCCGAATCGGCGTTCCATGGCTAGAACCTGCCCCATTAACAACATGATCTCCAAAGTGCCGGGGCCCGCGGTTTGAGAGAATTCTGTGTCCATGTCCTCATCAGTCTCGTTGCCGCGCTGCCGTCGCCGCCTCCTCGCTTGGTTTTTCAGGTTCTGGTTCAGCATAAACTGCACGATAATGCGTGAGGTGTTACAATGTTCATGACTGCTGTCTTGAGCTGAGCGGGCTCCATGCTTGCCGTGGTATGACGTCTGCACAGTTCACTCAGGAAAAAAGGCGCGAAACGGTTGTCTGCTGTTGCTTTCACGGAGGGGGGGTCCTGACGACATGTATCCAGAACCACCTGCGACAATGTTTTTTGCCCCATCAGGCATTGGGATCTCAACCCAGAATTCCAATGGGCGGGGGAGACTGCGGGTACTATGGGATAGCTATGGGATAGCTACCCACAGTGCAACACTCTGGAAGTCAACGCTAGCCTTGGTACATGGATGCAGACCGCCGAATTAATGTGCTTAGTGTGGCCGCATGCACTCGACTTTATACAATCTGTTGCCAAAAATCGAATTCTGTAAAATCGGAGTAATCACGTAGTGTAGATATACCCTATATTAGTATTGATGCTGCTTCATGATTGTTTTTGTAAGTTTAATTCTTTTTAGGGCACTCAGTGTTTGTGTGTGTTAAAGGGGTGAGAAGTTCTTTTCATATTAAAAGAAAGAAATGTATAAAAATAGTATCTATACAGAAATCGAGAGGTTTATTTTTGCTGTTGCATCCAGTATGTTCAAGAGGTATGGTGCTAGAGTACTACCTGATAAGTGTAGCTTACATATCTTACTATGTATTTGCACATCATCTACTACAACTGGGCCCTATACCCATGTGGAATTTTGTGGAGGTACTGCAATATGAGTATTAAACTGTATAACCCTGATACAATCAAACCTGCAGGCCTAGAGTTCAAAGAATTGCTTTCCTGCACTGGAATCTATATTTCTTGGAACACCTTGTAAGTGAGTAAGGCAGTAACAAAAGAAATTACAGAAACAAAGCCTCCTGAAATCACAATAGAATGGAATGGATACAGGGTGTAATTTTTTAACTACAGATAGGCAGATATTCCCTTCTTAAGTTTTGAACTACTTGGTGTTAGGTACTTTCAGCACAACACAGGATAGATTCAAGTTGAATTACCAGAGCTGCCAACCCTCTATAATGCTGGTAAGACAGTTGTCATATGTGGACATGCTACTAGCTATGGTGGGGTTTTGTGGGGAGAGTATTGCTTTAAGCTCATGATGGTCAGCTGCTAACTACTTGAAGGCCTGTCTAATCCTGAGACCAGTTATGCTTAGGTTGAGAAGGAACACAGCTTGGGTATACAAGAAGTTTGCACACACTTAGATTATGTTCTACATTTTTGACTAATCCTAAGTATCTGTGCACCCTTGATAAATAAAGAATTGACCTGTGGGTGCCAATGTAAGGAGAGACACTCACCGCTTGAGTGTCTCCGGCTGCTATGTCTGGTACTGCAGGCTCTTTCCTGCCCTGGTGTCCCCTGTAGGTCACTGACCTTGTTAGGTGGGTCCTTCAGTGGTTCATTCCTCCAGCCAAGTCACACAGGCAAAAATGAACCACTTCCAGAGTAGGAAAGAGTTCAACCTGTCTGACTGCCCTCACCGGGATCTTCAGCCCCATCTCTGGGCCCTTTAAATCCAGCTATTCACTTGGGCTTCTAAAGGAGCTTTACACTGTTCTTGGGGCTTAGGACACTTTGCCAGAGGCTGGAAGGGGAACTCAGATCCACCCACTACTCTGGGTCCCAGGCCAGGGTGCCTATGAACAGCAGCCACGTGCTGCTTCCTTTAATTAGTTGCTTCTGCATTCCTTAGGCCTCTTCCCACCTGCTCCCTTTACCTCCACCCATTACCTTAGGATTAAAGTTCTCAGGCCCAGTAAATGTTGCCAGTGAAGGTCTTCTGGCCAGAGAAAAACACCCTTTTTCATCCCTCTGATCCCAGCCAGGAACTGACCTGCTAAGGCCAGGGCCGGCCCCCATGCCCCCTCGCTTGGGCCAAAACTTTGAAAGGTCTCAATTCTGCCTTCTTCCTGTTCTACTCCTCTCATGGTACTACTCTGCTACCTACCCCAATAAAGGAGAACTAACAACTTAAAATGCCTTGTTCAAAAATGTTAAGTAAAACGCCTGAACAGCAAATGTAACTTTTCTTGTCTGCATAGTAAACACTGGCATTTTTATCTGTTTGAATAATCAAAGTGGTGCTTTCCGTGCCTTCTTGGTTGCAAAGATTTGAACTGCTTCCTGCTGAAGGTCCACAGTCTGGGCCAGCTCATGCTCTATTGAGATGGTTGCAAGGCTGACCAGCCTCTCCTGTGTCATTGTGGAGCGTAGATGTGTTTTTATTAACTTCAGCTTGGAGAACAGAACAGAACAGCCTTTGGAGCTGATCCTGCTGAAATGTATCTTGAAAAGGCTTTCAGTTCATCACCTAAATCACTCGCATCAATATCGTGCATTTCATCATGTGTCAACACTGTCTCTAGTGCCCTGCATTGCTGGTGTAGGTCTTCTTCAGGTATAATGAGGAGTTTTGGAATATCATACAACATCCCAAATATACTGCTGTGTTCCTTGAGCTGCATGAAAACATTCTTCAACTGACTGTATTGCACAATCTAGCACCTGGTTAAAGAATTCAACTTTGAATTGTTGTTTGGGGTCTCTTATGGGATTATCCCGTGCCTCGTAATCAAAATGTCTTCTTCTTCCGTGACTCTTGTATTCTTGAATGGGTGGGAAATAGCTTCAGTATGAAGTTCCTCTGTCAACTTCTGTGCACTCTTCAGAACGTTTTGAAATCCCTCATCTGACCGGTAAGACTGTAGGGATGACTTTGCTTTGTTCAGTTGTTCCATTACTCCAGATATATTAAGGTCAACACCTTGGAGTCTCTTGCTTACAACATTTATTTCAAACAGTATGTCATGCCACAACACTAAGCCACACAGAAATTTGAAGTTATGTATGTTTCTGGTGATTCCATTTCCCTCTGCCACTGTTCTCCCACAAACAGTTCCTGTCATAGCATTATCCTCCATAATGGCAACTATGGTATCATCTATCTTCCCAATTTGGTGTTTTATAGGCTCCACTCGACTTTCCCATCGTGTGGCACTCAATGGTTTCAGTGTCAGAGAGGATGTTCCCAGATGTTGCTTCAAAATTTGCCATCAATGAGTTGATGCAGAGAAAAATACATAGATGCTTTGAATTACATTAAAAAATTAAGCAGCCTCACTAGAAGCTGATGCTGCATCACTGACCGACCACAAGTTCAACGAATGAGAACTGCATGGGACAAAAAAAGCTCGAGGATCCGTGTCTGCACTCCTCTGTTCTTTCCTCTCATGTTGGCACCATTATCGTAGCCCTGACCTCTCATGTCAGCTATCGCAATTCCTGTATCTTCCAGCTTTTTAAGAAGCACATTTGTCATACCAGCTCCTGTAGTATCATCAATGTCAATAAAGGCTAGAAAATGCTCTCTGACAGTCACTATTGCAGGGACATTTTCACTAGGTTCTGTTGTTGTTACAAAATGCACCATTAAAGTCATTTGTTCCATATGGCTGATGTCAGGTGTTCAGTCCAGAATAACAGAGTAATATCTTCTGATTTAAGATCTGCCACAATCTTCTGTTTGACTTTTGTTGCCAGTAACTGTATGATCTCATTTTGAATTGTTTTTTCCAAGGTAGTGGTGTGTGTACATTTCTTGGGTGGTGACTCTTCTTAGATGCTCCTGGAGTACAGCATCAAACTCAGCCATCAGCTCCACAATTTTAAAGAAGTTTCCATTGTTTGGCACATACAGCTGATCTGAAGTGCCACGCAGTGCTAGGTTTTGGGTAGTAAGCATTCTCACAATGGCAATGAGCCTTTTCAGAACATTTTGCCAGTAAAGAGTCTCTGATGCAATCTTCTCTTGATGCTGATCATCTATGGTGGCCTTTAACCTTAGTCTCATCTCAAGCTCTTTCCACCTATGGAATGCTCTCTGGTGATTTGCTGCCTTCTCATGGCATGCCAGATTTCTAGCCAGATTTTTCCAGTCCTTTGTTCCTGTAGAACCCAATGTGGCTGGAACATTAAACTGGAAGAGTTTGCAACAAAAACAGTATGCAGCATTCTGGGTTTTTGAGTACATAAGCCATGGCCTCTCCACTTTGTCACCATTGGGGATTTCACGGCAGTAATGTGTTGGATGGAAACTTCTATTTTCATTGTCTTTGGGGAACATGAAGTTTTTCACTTGCTGTGGCCCATGCAGTACAACGAAGTCCCTTAGGCTACTGCTTAAGTGGGTCCACAGTCCTGGATCATCTAGACTTAAGGAACTAAACTCAGCAGCAGCTGTTTCTTTCACCTCCACCACACTCTTCTCTGATCTACACTTTTCTTCAGGAATGTGCATGGTTACATCCATTTGAGATGGAGATATGGATGCTGCAGTAGCTGCCAGGTCACCTGCACTCTGACTAACTGGAAGATCAAGCATCTCCTCACCACTCACATCCTCACCAGAAGGCTCACCGTGAACATTTGTGTCTATGTATCTCAGGAGAGCTGCTTCCTGCTTAGATAGAAAAGCTTCCTTTGCTTTCTTTCTTTTTCTGAATGCTGCCCCAGAGGGGCGTTTTCTTCCTTCACTCATGACTGCTGTTTTGTGCCAGCTATAGTGGCTCTCAACACTCAATTGAAGGGGACAAATAAGCAGCTGGTAGGAGGGCCTGAGTGAGGGAAAATATCAGTGTCTTAAGGGCCTAACTGGCTCCTACTACTTCAGTTGACTGCCTGTTCTCCTCAAGTGGGTTCAGGGAAGCAGCAGGAAACAGAAAGCTCCCTGAGAAGCTGGTGTTAATCAGTCCAGGCTCCTGGGGGTGCTAGAGAGGTACATAAGAGGCTCCTCCTCCTCTCTCTCCCTGCAGCTCCTGCTGCTTTCTGTTATTCCCTCTCACCTTTTCTCCTGCCTGCCTGTTATGTCTCTTGTGCCCTCCTTCCTCCAGCACAGCACTCCACCACCTCTGTGCACCTAGAGCAGAGAGAATACATATGCATGAGCAGCAGACACAATTTTCTACACTCTGGGTCCTAGTGGTGCCCCCCCACTGTCTGGCACCTGAGGCGGCCGCCTCAGTTCGCCTCATGGTAAGGCCAGCCCTGGCTAAGGCCCTGCAGCTCCTTTTATCTGAGCCTGCTGGGCTCTGATTGGCTGCTTCCACAAGGTCTCTCTAGACAGGCCTGCAGGACCGACTTGGGGCCAGGGTTGTAGTAGGACCACAGGGCCTGCACTGGGGGAGGTGGTTACGAAAGGCCAAGTACACTCCATCACAGCCAGCAACATGACAAACTACTCCTATGCATGATGAATTACAATCTGAAAGCATAGCATATGTCTGGGATTTGCAACTATCCCGTCCAGACACTTTGAATGTGATTGATTGAGGAATATTATAAATGGGCAAGGAAGTTGAGGTGCATTGGAGAGCTCTGCGAATCTTAATGCCAATGCTTGATTCATTGACCAAAAAGAAAATAAAAAAATCAAGTAGATTGCTAGAAATCATCCTGAACTCTACATAGCACTATGTCCCATGAAAAGGGGATGGCCTACATATATTGGTCCATACTAATTACCTGAGTGAATTTATTTCTTTTACAAACAATTAGTAGTTCCTGTCCCATGCTCTTGAAACCCCCACAAAATTTAAGTGATTCCATGTTGTGCTGGTGCTTGGATGACAGTAAAACTGAATGACGAGAAAGCTGGACAATGTTTGGTATAGTGAAAGACAAATGCAAGATTTAATCTCTACACTCTGATGACAAAAACAAGACTAATTTAAGGGCAACATGAGGTGTGCAACTCATTCCAAAACCAAGATGTGGCACTACACACTTTATCATTCCTGACTCAGAACTCTTCCATGTCCCCATACATCTACTACACAGGACCCGATCAGAAAATTACCAATATGGACAACTATCCCATATAGTCAACAATCAATGACTAACTTAAATCCCTGGTTTCAAAATTGGCAGAAGGAGGGTTCTCAGGCAGAACTCAGAGTATGAGAATTATATACTCTCTTTTGCCAAACCTATTATTTACCTCAGTAGCAAACAATGTTAATGTAATACTAAAACATATGTAGACAGCCATACAACAACCAATGCAGGCTGCAATAAACAACCTACTGTATTTTCACCCAAAGAAGGAAAAATGCTGCCTCTAAACATACAAGAAGTGTCAGATGAACCTGATGATCCTCTGTGAGCTATAGTGGGGAATGTTTTCAATAATCTGACATGCATTCTGGATGCTGGTTTTCCCTTGTAATCTCTGCTACTGACGTCTAATCAATTAGTTTTATCTTCAAGTTTTGTTTTAAGAGAGGTCTAAGTTTTCTTCCTCCAAAGCAGCTGCTGGACTGCAGTGCCCCATTGATTCCAACGGGCTATGGCTCAGGCTCTAAAAGCAGCTACTTCCTCAAAGGTGTGCAGTTGCGTTCTGCTGACCCATCTTCACAAATGCCTTTGTGCATTCAACAAAGAAACTTGCAACTCTGTGTTTGTATGTTTTTGCACAGCTATAGCCCTAAGCCTCCCAAATACTAAGGGCTTGTCTTCACATGCAGCGCTACATTGGTGCAGTTGCAGCACATTACTGAAGACACTTTTATGCTAGCAGGAGAGCTTCTCCTGTCAGCTTAGTTAATCCACTTCCCCAGGAGGCAGTAGCTATGTGACAAGCGAAGCTCTCCGGCTGACATAAAGCTGGTTACACTGGGGGTTAGGTTGGTATAACTACTGTGGATTTGTCACAGCCTTGAGCGATGTAGTTATACCGATATAAGTCTATAGTGTAGACCTGGCCTAAGTGAGCAATGCACTTACACTGTGAACATCATAGGGATTTGCTGTATCCAGTCAGACTATCTATTGTTCAAGTCCAGTATCCTACCACCTACTATGACTTGATACTCAGTGCCTCAGAAGGTGGTAGTATTATTTGGCCAACTACATAATGCTGTACAATGGTGGGGGGAAAGTTTCTTGACCACTGCAGCTGGTTGACTTATCAATTGATTTACCACAGCAAAGAGAATAAATCTGTCCCTTCTCAACTGATTTAAAGTCTCTTGAGGGAAACTTTACTCCAGTTGCATAATTACTCAGCCTTCTTTTTATGCCTCTGTTGTCAGAACTACAGTATGACTGATTGGTTAGAAAAACTGCTTTTAGTATAGGTGGCCTAAAGCAGGAATAGAAGACTTACCCAGGACTTAATTGATCAAGGGAAGATTATCTCCTTTGAAGATTTATAATGTTAAATATACACTGTAACTAGTATGGAAATTCTTTGCACATAAGACACTGCCTTGTTGTACTGACAAACTTTCCTGCTGGGATTTATCAGCCCTAGAGAGATGTTAGCATTTGAACTGCTAAGGGGAAAAAAGAATCAGGAACTGAGCTATCAAAGGAATACTGATATTATAAATTTTAAAGCAGAACAGAAATAGGATCTAAAAACACACAGACAAATATTAGGATACGTAAATTTTTTTGAAAATTACCTAAATACTTTCCTCAAACATTGGTGATATAGCATTCTGCAAATAAATGTATTGTCAATATACAATATTATATCATCACCATCTTCTGACAAGATGTTACCAAGCCCTGAGACTTCTCTTTTGTTGATACTGAGCTGGCAAATACCTGCTCCCACCTGTTTTCTTTTGTCCATCATTGTAATTAGTTACTGGTGGAACACATCCTTGGGGAGTTCTATCAGCTCCCTATTATTACAGACATTAGTTCCTCAGATTCTCAGTAGGTTTAGTTTCTCATCATGTCTGTGAAGGACTAGCCATTATAAACATCCCCCACTGGCTCCTGTTTGGAATTACTTTTATGATTGTGTTGCTTACTCATAAGTCCCTAAACAATATGCAGTACAGAACATTCAGCTTATCCGTTTGACCTTGTTATGGTATTTTTCTAGGAGAGCAGCACAAGATTCCTGAATTTAATAGACCTTTGAAATAGCTGGAGAAAGTTCATTAACATATTTACAAGACTAGATTGTACTCAGTGTTAAACTTCAAAACTTTTGTAAATTTTGAAATTTAACTTTTGTACTTTTGTAAATTTCATAATTGTTTTTGAAATCTGGAGTCCATTTCATTTGTTTTTACAAGGCTTCCTCAACTAAAGCCAGCCTTTTTTATTTCAAAAGTACATTAAAAAAAGACAACCCTTCTATACCTTTCCTCTTCCCAACCTCTTTGGGAACAAACAGCTTTGCTTGCAGAATGAAACACTTCATCACATCTCGAGTTCCTAGTTGCTCACTTGCAGCAGGCTTTGGCAGCCACATGTTATGACTGCACCATTAGATGGAGATTCCTTAGCAGTTATCTGCTTCTGGATGAAATCCAGAACTCTGGTGCACTTTGCATTAAAATATAGATTGAAATATTGACTGCTTGCATTGCATGTTCATGTCCCAGTCTTGCACTCCATACTCAAAGAGAACCCTCACTGACGTCATGGGATGTTTTCCTGAGTAAGAAATGCAGTATCAGGCCTTTAATCACCAATTACTTGCACCCTGGGATATTCTTGTGAAGAGAGCTATTTAACGCATTTTAAAATCTATACAATATAAACACTATTGGGGTAATGCAGTGTTTTCCAAACTTTTGAAAGCTGAGTCCTCCTTTCAGGAAAATGAAAGTAATTGCACCACCCACAATTCCACTATGTGATAAAGGCTTACCCATCTTAATCTGTATATCATCCACCCTGATCTCCACACACATCCTGGCTAGCCCTTGGTCTCTGACCTTTCCTTTATTCTCTTTTCCTACATAATTTGAGCACTGAAATAATCAACACTGTTGACATTTAAAATATCATATTAGCAACTAAATTAGCATCCATTGAAATAAATGAGGCAGTTCACACTACAGAATTATTTCAGGCTCTCTGCAAACTATGGAAGTATGCTATGTCTTGACTGTTTTCTTTGCAGCCATAACAGCAACAGACTTTTTTTTTACATGAAATCTGAGACTCTGGAGAACTATTAAAAGGTCTACTGTGCCCTCTCTGGCTAGTTCTTCACACACCCCAGAGTGTTTTGGGAAACAGTGGGCTAATTAAAAAAACAAACTACTAATTTAATCTAATATAGATGTTTGTAACAGAGTGAGTGACTGACTATTGCCATGTCCCCATTCACTTGGAACCTTGAAATTTGATACATTCATTTATGGGGTTCTGAATATACAAAAAATATCCCAAATTTTACTTTTTACATTTTAGGTCGCCAAAAGGCCAGTCTTCACTGGCTCGCTTAATCAGATTTTTAGCCAAGAAAATTGTTTCAAGCAAATAAATGTTTCAGACACAGATGTTGATAGCCATGTTCACCTGAAGGCTGGACTTCTGTCAAGTTGTTACATAACAGTTCTAATTAGTTTTTAGTAATGAAGAGTCCTTTGTACTGTCTCATTAATACCATTCATCACTAATTTTCAGTTTCATTAGTTCTCACTGTTGCCAAAAATTAGATCTGAATTATCCAAACACCTGTTTCTTGTCTAACATCACAGATAAGTAAACAGTAAATGCATTCTTTAATTAAAACAGCTGAGTAATACATAATCCAGTCCAAATGATTTACAGAGAAGACTCTACTCCTCTACTAAATCAAATTGCTCCAAGTTTGCTTTTCCTTCAGGGATAGGCCCTCTTGCAAACAACAAAAGCCTTTGTGTTACAGTTCCCACTATAAATGAATGTATTTTAGTCAAGTTGTTTACCAGTATGATAATGATCAGATAAATCTTTTATATGCTCAGAACTCTGCCCCTCCTAGTGAAAAAAGAGCACATTCTCCAAATGACAATCTTAAATCAGCTGATAAAGTATGTGGAAGGACCCCAGAAATACATTACGAAGGACAGGGTGCATTTCTTCAAAAAGAATGCAAGAAGACTGCATAGTCTCTAGACAGCCCATCAACAAATCAGGGAAAACTAATGCCGGCATGTGTCAATGGCATTTTCTTGATATACACTATCCCTGGTAAGTACACTGTATCAGTAAAGACGTAAACTGAGCCCTCAAATATTGTAACCCAGACAGCCTTCTCTTAGAGCAGGGGTGGGCAAACTACAGCCTGGGGGTTGCATCTGGCCCTTCAGACATTTTAATCCAGCCTTCAAGCTCCCGCCAGGGAGCGGGGTCATGGGCTTGCCCCGCTCCGCGTGTGCCATGGCTCCTGGAAGCAGCAGCATGTCTCTCCTCCGACCGTGCCTCCGCATAGCAGCTGGAGGAGGGACATGCCGCTGCTTCTGGGAGCTGCGTGAGGTAAGCGCCGCCCAGATCCTGCACCCCTAACCCCCTCCCATGCCCCAACACACTGACCCAGCCCTGATCCCCCTCCCGCCCTCCAAACCCCTCGGTCCTAGCCTGGAGCACTCTCCTGCCCCCCAACCGTCATCCTCAGCCCCATCACAGAGCTTCCATCCCCAGATGGAGCCCTCACCCCCTCCCGCATCCCAACCCCCTGCCCCAGACCGGAGCCCCCTCCCACACCATGAACTCCTCATTTCTGGCCCCACCCCAGAACCCACACCTCCAGCCAGAGCCCTCCCCCCCTCCCTGCACCCCAAACCCCAATTTTGTGAGCATTCATGGCCTGCCATACAATTTCCATACCCAGATGTGGCCCTCGGGCCAAAACGTTTGCCCACCCCTGTCTTAGAGGGTTGCCACATATGATCCACTCACTGTCAGGGGCATGCCATCTTTAAGGCAAATTGTACTGGATTGATTCCCATGATATTAAGGAAAAATTATTTTCTTTTTCAAGTCAATTGAACCTTTTGTTCAAGCTTATCTCAGAAAACCAGAAACAGCTGCTTGTTGATATGCAATACAAGTCTCACTACAAGAATTTTGTGGTCATTTGTTATTAATCTTTACTCTCAAGTTTTGATGATTATAAATGGTGTATTTTTATATGTGTAATGCATGACCTTATGCCAGGCTATTTGAATCTTTTGTAACACCTGTATTCTCATATCTCCATTCTTTTTTACTGAAAAGCAAATTAATATTTTTCAGCATTCAGTGGGTCATGGTACATTTTGTAATAACTCACTTGGCATAAAACATAATTTGATAAAAAGGTTTGCAATAAGAGTAACTACTACGAGCCAATTACATATTGCCCTGAAATGCAATCTGACAAATATGTACTAAGCAGTGTCTGGATATATTAAATCCCTATTCTTAACAAAAGAGTTAAACAAAGATATACATGTTCACAGGAGGTACAGTCAGATACCCAGGGCCGGTGCAAGGATGTTTCGCGCCCTAGGCGAAACTTCCACCTTGCGCCCTCCCCCCTCCCTGAGCCCTGCGGCCGCCTCCTGGCCCCCCCACCGCCTTGAGGCGCCCCCCTCTGCGGCAGCTCCCCACCCCCCTCCGCCCTGAGGCACCCCCCCCCCCCGCGGCAGCTCCCCACTCCCCCCAGCCCGGGGAGCCGTGCGGCAGCTCCCCACCCCAGCTCACCTCTGCTCCGCCCCCTCCCCGAGTCCTGCGGCAGCTTTCTACCCCCCCTCCGCCCTGAGGCACCCCCCCGCCCTGAGGCGCCTCCCCCATGGCAGCTCCCCCCCCTGCCTGGGGAGCCGTGTGGCAGCTGATTGGCGCTGCAAGCCTGGGAGGCGGGAGAAGTGGAGCGGCGACGGCATGCTCGGAGAGGAGGCGGAGCAGAGGTGAGCTGGGGCGGGGAGTTCCCCTGCGTGCTGCCCCCCCTTTACTTGCTGCAGGCAGCCCTCCCCGCGCCCGCCTGCCCCAGCTCCCTCCGCCTAAATGCCGATGATGACTGGGGCAGCCGAAGATCCGGCCACCACGGTCACCGCTGAACAAAATGCCGCCCCCCAAATGCTAGCGCCCTAGGCTGCCTAATAT
Source organism: Emys orbicularis (assembly GCF_028017835.1). Classification (NCBI taxonomy): domain Eukaryota; kingdom Metazoa; phylum Chordata; order Testudines; family Emydidae; genus Emys; species Emys orbicularis. The sequence continues at coordinate 92,918,073 of NC_088689.1, read as the reverse complement.
GTTGCACCGGCCCTGCAGATACCTGGCTAATATGTATCTGCTTTATTCATAGTCATCACCTTTTCTTTTCTGTGTACTGAAATGCAAATAAAATGTCAAATCTGAAGAAACATTTCCCTTTGAAATGGAACTATGAACTGGAGTGGTTAAAAAGGGACTGACTTACAGTTTTAAAGCCCCTCTAATTAGCATACCATAAAATTGATAATCACAGAGCCATTTAATGAAAAAATAAAGGCAATACACACTACTCCAAAAGTAAACTTACATTTGTAACTTGTGATTTAAGAAAGTGACATGAACTGTCAGTGATGGTAGATTCATTGTCTCATTCACACTGTTACTGAATAAAAGTGTGAAATTATCCTGCATTACAATTTGTATATGCACATTGAGAATGATAGGCATTTGACAGGAGTACTTGTGGCACCTTAGAGACTAACAAATTTATTTGAGCATAAGCTTTCGTGGGCTAAAACCCACTTCATCGGATGCATGCAGTGGAAAATACAGTAGGAAGATATATATATATACACAGAGAACATGAAACAATGGGTATTACCATACACACTATAATGAGAGTGATCTGTTAAGGTGAGCTATTACCAGCAGGAGACAAAAAAAACTTTTTGTAGTGGTAATCAAAATGGCCCATTTCCAGCAGTTGACAAGAAGGTGTGAGGAGCAGTAGGGGGGGAAAATAAACATGGGGAAATAGCAGCTAGCAACAGGTAGATTGCATAATGAGATTAATTTGTTAAAATATGTATCCTTATAGACAAATCTAATAGAAATAAAGAGAAAATTCTAACCTTTCACTTACATTCAAGGCTACAGTCCAGCAAAGCACTTAAACATGTGCATAGTCCCAAATGAAGTGAGTGGGATTACTTTTACACGTTAAGTGCTTTGCTGGAACAAGACCTAATAGAGAATGATATCCACTCTATAGGAAACAAAAACAAAACAAAAGCTACAGTAAGGATTTCATCTAACTGTTCTGTAGATTTTTAGAGTAACTTCCAAAGAGCCCTAATTTCTATTACATTTTGTAGTAGTTTTCCCCTAATGAAGGGTATGTCTATACTTACCTCCGGGTCCGGCGGTAAGCAATCGATCTTCTTGTCTAGACGCGATAAATCGATCCCGGAAGTGCTCGCCGTCAACGGCGGTACTCCTGCTCTGCGAGAGGAGTACGCGGAGTCGACGGGGGAGCCTGCCTGCCGTGTGTGGACCCCGCGGTAAGTTCGAACTAAGATAGTGAATAACGTAGCTGAAGTTAGAAAGCAACAGAGGGTCCTGTGGCACCTTTAAGACTAACAGAAGTATTGGGAGCATAAGCTTTCGTGGGTAAGAACCTCACTTCTTCAGATGCCAAGAAGCTGAAGTTGCGTATCTTAGTTCGAAGTGGGGGGTTAGTGTGGACCAGCCCGAAGTGTTGAACTTCAAGGATTTATTAACAAGTCAACAACAAGGGAATTAAAATGTTCTAAAAATAAATATTATGCTAGTGTGACTTAATAAAGGTATTTATATCACTAATTCTATGGTTTCACAGGTTTGGACCAGACAGTTACAAGGCAGCAGCTACTGATGACAGGTACACACTGGAAGCTGCTCAAGGGAATGCTGTGCATCTAAAAACATGGTCTGAGGAAAACCAGAAACAGATATAGAATACAGAGGTGTTGTCAAATCAATATCACTCTATCCAAGCTCATGGTTATCTAATTTTGTAGGAGATGGGAAGACGAAAAATTACTGAAAGATTGGTTTGTTTTTGGATGAATTAGAAATATTACCACTTACTGTTATTTCCATCAGAGTTCAGAGGCAGAGAGGAAAAATTGGAAGCAGCAATGGACTAGGCAAGCAGTCACATCAAAAAGAGATAGGAAGCATATGACCCAGAAAACCTATGATTATTTGTAGAAAAAATTATACCGATCTCAGTAAAGAAGTGACAAGTAAGGGTACGTCTATACTTACTTCCTGGTCCGGATGTAAGCAATCGATCTTCTGGGATCGATTTATCGCGTCTTGTCTAGACGCGATAAATCGATCCCGGATCGATCCTGGAAGTGCTTGCCATCGACGCCGGTACTCCAGCTCAGCAAGAGGAGTACGCGGCATCGACGGGGGAGCCTGCCTGCAGCGTCTGGACCCGCGGTAAGTTCGGACTAAGGTACTTCGAATTCAGCTACATTATTAACGTAGCTGAATTTGCGTACCTTAGTCCGAAGTGGGGGGTTAGTGTGAACCAGGCCTAAGAGAGATAGATACCAGCCTACGCAAGAAGTCTGAGTACAGAAAGGATCCCTCACCAGCACATCCCTCACCCGCGCCGCTTCCCGCCGCCCCCATTGGCCCGGGATGGCGAACCGCGGCCAGTGGGGGCTGCAATTGGCCGAACCTGCAGCGTCAGCAGGTAAATAAACTGGCCCAGCCCACTAGGGTGCTTACCCTGGCGAGCCGCATGCCAAACGTTGCCGACCCCTGGGATATGCTAAAAGTGATATTTTTGTTTAAATAAAATACTATTCGAATATCTACACCACAGCAATACAAACTGGAGAGAGAGATCTAACTCAATGGTTTAAATAATCATCCACAAAATAGGAGGACTCTAAATTCTGAAACATCTGAAGGGTTGGAAGAGAAGGGGATGTATCCAGCAAACAGCAGTAATAATAATAATCTCATGCTGCTGAATGCAGAGGCAGATGGAATCTTCAACTAGGTGCATCAGTTAGTAAGAATTAAACTAACTGCCATGCTTTAAGTAATTAGAAAAAAGCCAGTCTTTTTGCCAGGTCCTTTCTGCCAATTCAGGAGATGCTGCCATTGCTTTTCCAAGATACAATACTACTTCAACAGCAGCACATAGATTATGTCAATGCAGAAAAAAACAGACGGTGTGAATTTCCATCTACTTTTGCATACATAAGAGAGCATTCTGACCTTACCTAAAAATACCCTGTTCCAAGGTTTGTACCCAAGTTTCTCTAAGACAAGAGATAATGCTTGCACTGGGGGGGGGGGGGAGGGGAAGGGAAGTGGATCTTGCAAATAGTTTAGTAGTTGGGTTGAAGTTGCCTTGAGGCAAGTTACTAAAGTATTGCTGAGATTGTTTAAGAGTTAAAGGTTTTATATAAATGAAGGAAATTAAAAATGGAAGGTTTATTTTTGGTGGCTGGTGTAGCCTATAGGGCTAACCTGCTTGCTTGCGTATATATATATTTTCTTATAGTTAAAGTATTTGGTTTACTGTAATAGGTTTATAAATTTATATTAAAAGTAAGTTTGGCTGTAATGCAAGAGACCTACAGGCCATATCCTGTATGTTAAGCTAAAGCAAAGTTAGCATATCTATATTAAGACCTTTTACTCAGAAAGCAAAGTTGACCTTTATCTTGTTTATCCTATACCCAAACAGATAAAGTACCTACGCCTATGACCTTTTATTTAGACCAATAGACAATGGAGAATGGCATAGGGGAGTTTTCAATGTTGTACCCACAGACTTAACAAGTACACCACAAGAGACTGATGTGTGTATATACCTGTCATCAATACGCACATACATTTTAGCCTATGGGGTAAGTGTACCCTAACATTTCTGTGGGTGATGAATTAAATTTGGGCATAAGAGGAAGGATTGTCGGCATTTGCCCTATAAAAGAGGTGACCCACCTTGATAGAGTACTCCGTTCTCACTTTACTCTACTTCTTACTTATTATTTACTTCCTCCACTCTCTCTATCTACGATGACTGCTACTATTAGTAGGCTATACTTGTTCTTCTTAAACTTGAAGTTTCAAAGGAACTAGGCTAAGCTTGGTTTCCCTAAGTTTTATTCTTTGTTTATTACGTTTTGATTTTAAGTTTAAGTTAGTCAAATAAACCCTAATTTAGTTTTGATAGCTCTTAGCATTAAATTCTTCTAAGCACTGCATCCCTCACTCAAGAACTGAGGAACCTGAACCGCAAGGCTGTTCCTGTGTCTCCTACCACCAGGTTATCAAGGAAGGGTGTGAGTATATTAAACAAAGCTTTGTTGCATATAATATTATATTATCATATGTATCTTTTGAATAGCAGTAATGCAATTGTAACTTTGTAACTCTAGTTATTTTAACATTTACTTACTATTATTGATTTTAATAAAAAGTCTTTAAGACTATATCTGTCTCAGTGTGAGCTTCCTGTCATACCCCCGAGAGTCCTTTGTAAATTCTGTGGAGCCTGCTTGGGGACAAGAACTTTTATCTTCTGATCAAACAGATTGGCAAGCCTAAAACCCATACTAATTAATATTAATGCTTAATTATTATAATATTATTCAATCAAATAAAATTAAATTAATAAATTAAATTCCCATATTATCCAAAATAATACTATCAGTACACCCTAAATCAGGCTACACTGGTAAAATATACAGTTACAAAGGCTTCAGAATATTTTCACAGTATGCTAAACTTAAAATCAATGCCTTTATAAAATACAAAGTTTGAAGATGAACATCACCTCAAAGACTGAGAGAAAACTCTTTTTAATTACAAGTTTTCTTGGAGAAGAGGAAAAGAGACCTTACAACTGGTTTAAGTGAACTCAAACAAGCAGGTTATTTAAAACTTCTGAAATTTTGGCCATTGTTTTGGTCCCTAATTCCCCTTGTGATGGTATTATTGAATGTCAGAGAGAAATGGAGATATTGTCACAGGAAATGGTATAAATACCAAAGTCTAGTCATGAACTGTAAAATTGCTGCTAAACTACTGGAAAGAATATAACTGCTTTTGAAGTAGAACATAGAGTTTTGCATCTTGGTCTCAATCCAACAATCCATTTCTGTATGTGCAGATTTAAAAACTTGAGTAGGTTCCTTGAAGTGTAACACATAAAAGATGGAGATTCACAATGAGAACACTATGTGAAAGTATATTAGCATCCTAATTAAAGTACAAGTTCAGAGAAGACACTAAAAACACTGTGGAATCAAATTTAATAATAATTTACATTTGTATAGCAAGACTTCCATCTAAATCTCTCAATATTTCAAGTATTAATTAAGCATCATAACATCCCTGAAACATAGTGAATTATCTGTATTGTACTGAGACACCAAGAGGTTAAAGCATGATTATACTTTGAAAAGTGCATCTGGGTTTCAACATGTTTGCTAGTTACTCAATGATCCCTATAACAAATATTTTACAAGAGATTGGATCTAGAAGTCAGGCTTGGATTCTTTCTGGCATGTTTATCAATAATTAAAGCTTCTGCACTTTGAATTTAGTTAGCAATTCTGTTAATGTTGCAGCATGAGTCAAGAAAATCTAGTTCACATTATGGTCCAGATCTGCATTCCCATTTGCACAAAAGAATGAGCTCTTTTTTGCACATGCACAGCCCATGTATACAAGTAGGAATTTGTACATGCAAATACCTACATACATATGCACAAATCCTGACTTGTGCACACACAGTGAGCAGTGTGCACATGTATACACAAAGGTGTGCATGCAGGTTTGAAACTCTGGGCATATGTGACTTCTCAATGTCACATAGGATATCTATAGCAAAGCTAAGAAGACAACTCAAACCTAATTTCTAGTGAGTCACTTTCTTATTAAATCGAATTTATTAAGGCAATTCTTGCATTGCAATGGAGACTTAAAGCTGACAGGGCTAAGCAGAAGAAGTGAATTAAGGAGTAGTTTGAAAATAGGGCGAGACGGGGCTATTCCAGTTAAATAAGGTAGCGTGGAAGAAGATGCAAGTACCAACATGGGAGAAGAAAACACAGTCAGCAGTTAGGCAGGAGGTTTGGGTAGAGAGAGGTGACTAATAGGGAAATTAGCAAGAAATGAGATGCAGGAAGGCCTGTCCTTGAATTCAAGGATAAAGAGCTTGAGTTTTATGAGCAATATAGTGAGTGAGCAACATGACTCTGACAGCTGAATTCTAGATATGCTGGAGATGGTACAATGAAAATCAGGGAGGCTGGAATATGTACGATTTTAGTAGTTGAAGGGAGAGATGAACAACAAATAGACGAAGTTCTTATGCAAAGGAAAGGGAAGATCTTGAAAATGCTGTAGAGGAGGTGTTTGTGGAAAAAGACACAAGCTCTTGGGAAGAAAGTTTAGGAAACTGGTTTTAGTAATGTTGAATTTGCATTGTAAGCAGGCCACACACAAGGAAGTGTTAGAGGGGGAAGAGGGCAGTGATAGAGACAGAGTTGGGAGGCATCAGCAAAAAAGTGTTACTGGGATAAGAAGACAGACTTGATTTGACCAGGATGAAGTCGTTAATGATCTTAGTGAAAGACGTGTCAGTTGAGAAAGTGTTAAGTTATTAATGTGGTCATTGGTTCCTTCATTCATTATGTGGTTCTCAGTTTCGTAAATAAAGAGAGAACAGAAGTATTTCATAACTGATATCAAATGATGGAACCAATGACTACACCAATATATAGGTTATAGTAGATAATAACATGTGTTATTAATTTTACACTTCATAAGCCAAATCCCAGGAATAATATTTTTTCATATTAGATGGAAGGTGGAAAATAACTTATATTATTTAGTCAGAGATGATGCAGACACATCTGTGAGTCATCCTGCCTGGAAGCTATTTAGAGAGAGATCAAAGTATTTTTAGGAACAGTACAATGTTTTTTCTTTCTGTCCCAAGAGATCTGCTAGAATTGATACAATGTGATCTTCAATAAAAATTATACTGAAACCAGCAGAGATAAATGTTTTCAGTGTATGGGGCTTATTCACCAAGACTATTCTGGCATCCACAGGTGTAAAATGCAGAGTAAGAAAGTATTTCTGTCTGGGTAGAAGTTATGCAGTGCTGTTGTAGCTGTGTCAGCCCTAGGATAGTAGAGAGACAAGGTAGGTGAGGTAATAAGTTTTATTGGACCAACTTCTGCTGGTGAGAGAGACAAGCTTTTAAGCTTACACAGAGCTCTTCTTCAGGTCTGGGGAACTAGACAATGTACTGTGTAATTTTTGGGCAAAATTATGGGGGGCACAGAATAAAAATACAATATATATAATTTAAAAATATATATATAATGCAGGTGATAGTAATGTGGTATATCTCAGAAAGTAACTGAGTATATTTCTGATTATACAAGCAATCTAATTTACACTTATTTATAACTAGTGGAAAATGGTTCCTGATAGAGAAAGCAAATTACTAAGTGAGTCTCATTTTCATTTTTTAAAACCTGCTGATTTGCGAGAACAAAATCTGTGTCAGAGATAGACATCTTTGCCACCAACTCACTCAGATGCAATCTTATTCCCTACATATACCCTTTTGCTGAGTGCTCTCAAACTGATAGCAGCTTTAACCATTGCCCTCTAAATCATCACAGAAAGTTGTACCTCTCTGAGCACATTGGGCTAACAGCAGGCATTGCAAGTATTCTTTGCATATGCCCCCAAACATTCTATGTGCATTAGTACAATTTAGCTGACAACCTAACACAGCAGCAGCAACAGAGCCAGATGGGCTGGTCATGTGAACAATGCCTGAAGGAATGGGAAAGTGAAGGGAAAGTTAAAGCAACAAGATACAGAAGAGGTGAGCTTGAAGAGACAGTTTAAAAAAAGGAGTGAGACACATTTTTTCCAGGGATGGCTTCTCCAGACGCCTCTGCAAAATCTTCTACTGGCAGCACTTGCTAGGACCAGTGTTGTTGGCTATGACAATTGGAGATCTACAACTATATTTTTGGTTCGGTACATTATGAAGGGAGGGAAGTTTCCTAATCCCAAATTTTATATTATAAACTGTAAAAGAGAGTGCTCTGTAAACTAAAAATTCTCTCTTTAGGTCTTGACACCAAGTCTGAAGGCTCTGAACAACAAATGGGAAATACCCGGTCAACCTGCTGAACTTCCCCACATGAATGTCTATTCCATTATCTGTGTGATAGTTATTCCCTTTAAAGTTAATAGCTGTTATGCACATGAACCCTGGGGTGAGCACATGCCTCTGTATTTACCTCATCCATTGCACATTACATATTTTAGAGCCACTGGTGCACCATGGAAACATTCTATCAAGTTTTCTATATTTCTCTCTCTCGCTTTTTCAAAAACTGCTGACATTTGCACAGGGAATATACAACTTAAAGATTCTGGCAGTCCTATACTGTATGTTTCTAAGAACATTGCTACAAAATATAACAGCGAGAAAAGGAAAAAAATTGACCATCTATCTACATTAATTTCCCCCTAACAGATATGTAAAATTTCAAGCACTGATCAGGCAGGAATGTAAGCATGGGAGGAGTCCCAAGTAAATCAGTCTGATTACTCACGTGCTTAAAGTTATGCACAAGCTTAAGTGCTTCCTGAATTGGGGCTTTAATTTGCAAGCTATTATGTGTGAGGCCAGGCTTTGATCATCAAGTGAGCCAAACACTGATGCAGAGGCCACCTAAAGCCATTCAGACAAAAACAACTGATTTAGAATAGATTGGTTTCAATAAGATTCATTACTGAAGATTCCATAATGACAATCTATTTGTTTGGGGCAGGTATCGAGAATAAAGTGATTAATGTGGATGCTAATATAATGGCTATATGTTTGAGAAATATAAAAATGTGCACATGTACACGCTGAACCAATCTGGCACATTTTACTCAGGCAAGCCTCCATTTGAAAGAGGCAGAGGGAGTTTTGTCCGAATAAAGACTGCAGGACTGGACCCAGCTTTGAATCTAAATATACAGGTGTCATGTGAACTGGAACACTTAGCACTTGCTGTAAGTACATCAGCCTCCATGGGCACTACTACAGCACCCAGAAAAAAAAAACGTTAAAGACAAGGGAGACGCTATTCTTCCATGTTCCCCCTTCAAAATATTACTTTAGCTTTTGTTTTTAAAAGCTTAAAAATCTGTGTTAGTAGCAGGAGTAAACACACACTTGCTAGACTTGGCTAAAAAATTAAACGAGCAAGAAACAAGTTTGGTGGAGAAAGGACTTGATTATCTCATGACAAGTACTGTAGCTCACAGCACTGGATTTTCTATTATGCTGCATTCCTTGTTATCTGGGAAATTGCACATTAAAATGCCCTAATGGCTTTGCTTAGGCTCACAGAAAATTAATAGACACTAATTTTAAGCTACAGTGCACTACACATATACAGGACTGCTGATGTAGTAGGGTGGCTATGTTTTAATTAATTGTTTGTTTGTGTTACATTGAATCCATAATGTTTACAGGGATTACTCGCAGTATTCTCCAAGTTTTAACATTCTCATATCGCAGACTCTGCATTCCTTAGCCAGGAGAACTCACACTGAAATTGTTCCAGGGCAGCATCAGGCCCTGGAGTTGCATACCATGCTGCTTCTATGAACCAGAGCTGAAACTGTAAATAGTAAATTCTAGGTGGACTGAATTTTAACTGATTATAAGGTTTAGTTAAGCCACTGACTTAGTGAAACTTGGGAAACGTTGCCTCACATTCATTATAACGTCCACTGTCACCCGAGGTAAGACTGTCACTGAAAGTCAGAAATATCATCAGATATGAGCTTTCCCTAGATACAAATATTAAACAAGTCAGTATAATTACCTATTTCCCCCATAAATTGACTCTCATAGACTCATAGATTTTAAGGCCAGAAGGGACCATCATGATCATCTATTGTGACCTCCTGCACATTGCTGGCACAGAACCTCACCCACCAACTCCTGTAATAGACCTATAACCTCTGGCTGAGTTAATGAAGTCCTCAAATCATGATTTAAAGACTTCAAGTCACAGAGAATATAACATTTACACTAGTTAAAACTGTGAGTCGTAGTCCATGCTGCAGAGGAAGGTGAAAAGTCTGACCTGAGGAAAGATTCCTTCCTGACCCCAAATATGGAGATCAGTTAGACTCTGAGCAGATACCTGGGAAATAATTCTCTGTAGTTCCTCTGAACCCTCCCCAGCTAGTGTCCCATCACTGGCCGTTGGAGATATTTGCTGTTAGCAGTCACAGATCGGCTACATGCCATTGTAGGCAGTCTCATCATTCCATCCCCTCCATAAACTTATCAAGCCGGTTAGGTTTTATGCCCCAACTGCTCCCCTTGGAAGGCTATTTCAGAACTTCACTCCTCTGATGGTTAGAAACCTTTGTCTAATTTCAAGCCTAAACTTGTTGATGGCCAGTTTATAGCCATTTGTTCTTGTGTACACATTGGCGCTTAACTTAAATTACTTCTCTTCCTCCCTGATATTTATCCCTCTGATTTATTTATAGAGAGCTATCATATCTCCCCTCAGCCTTCTTTGGTTAGGTTAAACAAGCCAAGCTCTGAGTCTCCTTTCATAAAGTAGATTTTACATGGGAGACCAGAATCTCTCCATCTGGTTGCAGAAACACTGCCAGCTTATGTTTTGATTTCAAATCACCTATAGCTGAGGTGTGTTCAGATTCAGGTCCTGATGGGATTTTTACCCAATTATATTGCCTTCCATTTACAAAGAAGCAGCAAGATGATTTTCTTTGGAACCACTTTTGCATTCATGAGCCATTTGCAATACTCAGAGATAGATTAAATATGCCTGTAAATTTTTACTATGACAGATCTTGCCCACCTATTTCACCACCAAGTTTTGTGAGAACAACATGGCCACTGTGGCTATTTAGTGTGTTATGGGAATTTTATCCACTTCACTAGCACTGTGCTGTTTTACAGGCACAAAACCAAACAAAAAACAACAAAAACAGATTGCAAAAACAAATCAATCTAAAAATATCACAAAAAGGTGATACAACAGCCTTTAATTCAGGTGGTTTAAAATTCAATTCACAGGCAATGCAGTATCAGCCTTGAATTAAGCTGTCATTTTACTAATAAGGGGATTTAGCCATGATATGTTATTTTAATACAAGTCTGCTTTAGCAACTTACCATAATAGTTAAAACATTTTATTTTGCCACCTTTTAAAAAAAAAAAAATTTTATTGAACCAAAGTCATTACCAAATACAGAAACCACAAACCTCAAAACAAACAAACAACCTCCCAACTGCCTTGAAAAACAAAATGCATTTGTTAAAGGTTAAAAAAATTAGTAACTTAAATGATCAAATATGTGTATTAGCAAAAAAAAGCATAGCTTTAAAACTTGGGGAAAAAAGAAATAAAGTCAAGCGATTAAAAAATTAACCACAATTAATCACACGATAAAAAAATTAATCTTGATTAATCACACAGTTAAGCAATAACAGAATACCATTTATTTAAATAATTTTGAATGTTTTCTACATTCTCAAATATATTGATTTCAATTACAACACAGAATACAAAGTGTACAGTGCTCATTTTATAATTATTTGCACTCTAAAGAAACAAAAGAAATAGAATTGTTAAATTCACCTAATACAAGTACTGTAGTAGAATCTCTTTATCATGAAAGGTGAACTTACAAATGTAGAATTATATACAAAAGTGCATTCAAAAATAAAACAACGTAAAATTTTAGAGCCTGCAGGTTCACTCAGTCCTTCTTGTTCAGTCAATCGCTCAAACAAGTTTGTTTACATTTGCAGCAGATAATGCTGCCCACTTCTTGTTTACAATGTCACCTGAAAGTGAGAACAGGCGTTCTCATGGCACTGACGTAACCAGCGTTGCAAGACATTTACAAGCCAGATGTGCTAAAGATTCATATGTCCCTTCATGCTTCAACCACCATTCCAGGGGACATGCATCCACGCTGATGATAGTTTCTCATCAATTATGAGATTGATTGCTCGATAACAATCCAAAGCAGTGTGGACCGACGCTTGTTCATTTTCATTATCTGAGTCAAATGCCACCAGCAGAAGGCTGATTTTCATTTTTTTGTGGTTCGTGTTCTATAGTTTCCTCATCGGAGTGTTGTTCTTTTAAGACTTCTGAAAGCATGCTCCACACCTCGTCCCTCTCAGATTTTGGAAGGCATTTCAGATTCTTCAACTTTGGGTCAAATGCTGTAGCTATCTTTAGAAATCTCACATTGGTACCTTCTTTGCATTTTGTCAAATCTGCGGTGAAAGTGTTCTTAAAATGAACATTGTAAATAAGAAGAGGGCAGCATTATCTCCTATAAATGTACAAAACTTATTTGTCTTAGCGATTGGCTGAACAAGAAGTAGGACTGAGTGGACTTGTAGGCTCTGAAATTTTACATTGTTTTGTTTTTGAGTGCAGTAATGTGAGCAAAAAAAATCTACATTTGTAAGTTGCACTTTCACGACAAAGAGATTGCACTACAGTACTTGTATGAGGTGAATTGAAAAATACTATTTATTTTATCATTTTTACAATGCAAATATTTATAATAAAAATAATATACACTTTGATTTCAATTACAACACAGAATACAATATATATGAAAAAGTAGAAAAACATCCAAAATATTTAATACATTTCAACTGGTATTCTATTGTTTAACAGTGTGATTAAAACAGCAATTAATCACAATTAATTTTTTGAGTTAATTGCGATTAATCGACAGCCATAAAATAAAGGTATAAAAATGTAATTCATAATCATTCAAAGCAAACTGTTACTATTTGTGTTTCAAATATAAGGTTTAATTGTTTTAAAGTGATTAGACTTAAGATTATTTTATTTTATGGCTAATTCCTTCTGTGCCTCCTTTAAATATTTTTTATAAAAAACATTTTTATTTGCAACCTCCTTACACTTTTTCTTATTTTTTTAATGTACTCTAACTTTTGCATTGTACCAAAAAATTAACAGTTTCTTGCACTTTAAAGCTACATCTATATTACACGCCACTTTCGGCAGCAAGTAGCATAAATGTAGCTACACATTGCAATGAAAAGCAAGCTGCGTCCACACTGTGGTGTGTAGCTCCACGTCAGTGAAAGGCTCTGGCAGAGGTGAGGTAGTGGGGAAAAGCGTCAGCAGCTCCCCCCTGCCAGAGCCTTTCATAGAATCATAGAATATCAGGGTTGGAAGGGACCTCAGGAGGTCATCTAGTCCAACCCCCTGCTCAAAGCAGGACCAATCCCCAACTAAATCATCCCAGCCAGGGCTTTGTCAAGACTGACCTTAAAAACCTCTAAGGAAGGAGATTCCACCACCTCCCTAGGTAACCCATTGCAGTGCTTCACCACTCTCCTAGTGAAAAAGTTTTTCCTAATATCCAACCTAAACCTCCCCCACTGCAACTTGAGACCATTACTCCTTGTTCTGTCATCTGCTACCACTGAGAACAGTCTAGATCAGGGGTAGGCAACCTATGGCACGTGTGCCGAAGGCGGCACGTGAGCTGATTTTCAGTGGCACTCACAGTGCCCGGGTCCTGGCCACCGGTCTGGGGGGCTCTGCATTTTAATTTAATTTTAAATGAAGCTTCTTAAATATTTTAAAAACCTTATTTACTTTACATACAACAATAATTTAGTTATATATTATAGACTTCTAGAAAGAGAGCTTCTAAAAATGTTAAAATGTATTATTGGCACGCGAAACCTTAAATTAGAGTGAATAAATGAAGACTCGGCACACCACTTCTGAAAGGTTGCCGACCCCTGGTCTAGATCCATCCTCTTTGGAAACTCCTTTCAGATAGTTGAAAGCAGCTATCAAATCCCCCCTCATTCTTCTCTTCTGCAGACTAAACAATCCCAGTTCCCTCAGCCTCTCCTCATAAGTCATGTACTCCAGCCTCCTAATCATTTTTGTTGCCCTCCGCTGGACTCTTTCCAATTTTTCCACATCCTTCTTGTAGTGTGGGTCCCAAAACTGGACACAGTACTCCAGATGAGGCCTTCACCAATGCCGAATAGAGGGGAATGATCACATCTCTCGATCTGCTGACAATGCCCTTACTTATACAGCCCAAAATGCTGTTAGCCTTCTTGGCAACAAGGGCACGCTGTCGACTCATATCCAGCTTCTCGTCCACTGTAACCCCTAGGTCCTTTTCTGCAGAACTTCTGCCTAGCCATTCGGTCCCTAGTCTGTAGTAGTGCATGGGATTCTTCCGTCCTAAGTGCAGGACTTTCCTTGCTGCCTCCCCCTGGCAGAGCTTTTCCCCACTGCCTTCCCCCTGCCAGAGTCTTTCTGCACTGCTGAAGTCTTATTTGGGGGAGAGACTCCAGCAGCAGGGAGGCAGCAGGATACAACACTGCTAAAAATAGCAATGTAGACAGGGAAGCATGGCTTGGGTGAGTAGAGAGTCATGTATGGTATGTACTTGGATATATACCCACACCCTTCAGGCATGTCTTTACTCTACTCACCTAAGCCATACCTCACCATCTGCACTGCTATTTATACCCAGATTAGGGGGGCTATATGGGTAAGTACATTACATGCTGCCAAAAGAAGCATTCAGTGTAGACACACCCTATGTTTTTAATACATCAACTACCGGTAACTCTTAGTTTTTAAACCAGCTTTGAAGTCAATTACTTGCTTGCTAAGGTAGCAGCTTCTGAGTATGTATTAATCCTTTAGGCTCACCCAGGGATGCCAAAAACATTGTATTAATTTAGATGAAATAAACAATCCCAAAGAGTTAAAGGTATTAAAATAACCCTGTCACTGTCCAACATTAAACTGTTGTAAACAAGGTCCTGGGTTTGGTATACTGTGACCTCATCCTGTTTAGTACCATGGCAAACACGTTAATATTTTTTAACCTTTAATTTAAAAGATACCGAAGGAAAAACAGTTAAAGCATTTGAAATGTAAGGTATTAAGTAAAGCTTTTATTTTAACAGCCTCCCTTGTTCCCTTTCCCTCTAGTTGGGGGGAGCTTTATGAAGAAAGTCCCTTGTTTGACAGTTTTTAGATTTTAGTATTAAAGATGGTAATAACTGTACTTTTTGGAGAAAAGAGAAGAAGTTAGCTGAGATGGGCTGGAGCTGTTGTTGTTAAAGTCCAATTCTTAAAAGATAAAACAAGACAAACACACACAAGAGGGGAGAGAAAAGAACAGTAAAGATAAAAAATGCACCTTCTGTCTCTGCTGTTGATTTTCACTTGCAATCTCACTGCTGGAAAAAACATAGGCACAGCACACTTTCTTATCAGTCATTTCAAGACCTGGCAAACTTGTACCATCATCAGGCTGTTTAGGCCATTGCTTTTAGCTGCCTCCTTTTGGTCACAGGCTCACAGCAGTGTTACAAAATTTACAGTCATGGCCAGCTGTGCCAGACTCTTACTAGACAGAAGGCAAAAGGAGAAGGATAAAAAAAGAGAAGAAATAAGGCAGGGAAGGAAAAGGACACACAGGAGGGTTGGGAGGGTGTGAGAAAGTCTCACCGCTCAGGTGCCGTTCAGGATTTAGCTGAAGCCATTGGAGGAGGGGATGTTATCTGCAGGGCCGGCTCCAGGGTTTTTGCCGTCCCAAGCGGCGGGAAGGGGGAAAAAAAAAAAAAAGCCACAATCGCGATTGGCGGCAGCTCCACCGCGCCGCTTTCTTCTTGGCGGCAGGTCCTTCTCTCTGAGAAGGAGCGAGGGACCCGCCCCCGAAGAGCCCGACGTGCCGCCCCTTCCCCTTGGCCGCCCCAAGCACCTGCTTGCTGGGCTGGTGCCTGGAGCCGGCCCTGGTTATCTGGGGCCCTCTTCCCAACCTGGTCTGGTCAGGACATCTCTCAGGATCAGGATGACGAAGGTACAATGGTGACATGCTGGATCCTGGGGTCCCAAGAGATGATGGAGGTGGCAGCCATGATGGTAAAGTTCAAGCCTTCCACTTTTTTAGTTAGCAATTGCCCTCCTTTTCTTCCTCTCCTAATTCTCCCCTCCCAAAGTCTTTTGTTTATGGACCCCAAAAGGGAATGATGGGCGGAATAGCCATCCCCTCATTATTTTGTTTCTCCGTTAGGCCTAATTTCCAACAAACCAATTTTGGTTTACTGATTTACGGTCCCACTTTTTCTTGTACTTACATGACCCCCATTCTTTCATTAGCAGTAAGTGATGCAGCAAGTAGGCAGGATTGTCAGAGAGACATTTTTATTAAGCATGCATAGGGCCATTGTTACATGCTGAGAGGCCCGTGTTTTCTGATAGCAGCCTGGACCCACCTTGCATTTCTGAGCCCCTGGTATCAACCAACTATGTCCACACCTGAAAACTGGCCCCTTCTTCAGTTCAACTCATCACACTAAGTTTTTCCTCATAACATTTATGTAAAGTTGACAACTATTATGGCTATTTTTTGGATGGGGAACACAAATAGAAATTAAGTGACTTGCCCAAAGTCACATGGGAAATCTGTATCAGACTCAAGAACAGAAGCCAAGTTTCCTCTGTCCCCACAGACACTTAACTTATGGTTCAAAGTCTTAACAAAAAGATCAACCTTTCCCCGCTCTGTTTTCTGTGGTATCTTAAAACAGATTTTCTTTACAGAACAAAGTTTAATTATATTTGCGTCTCCCAATATGCTCTTTTCCTACCAAGACTTGTCATTTCATAACCTTGTTGTGTATGGATAATCATATTAATCTCTACCAGAACTCCCTGATTTACTAAAAGTCATGGCAGCAAAGTATGCTTCAGAGTCCTAATCTGTTTAACGGCCTCCCACTTAAATCAGGGATCCTTGAAAAAAGCCTGATGCTCAAGAGCTTTTGCTAAGTTTGATACACAGATAAACAATAACTGTTTCCAAATCTAATAATGGCCAGCTCCAGATATGATTATGAAATTACCAGGATTTTAAAAAGTGACCTTCAGCAAAAATATTTTTAGTACTGATTTATCTTGACTGAAGAAAGGAACTTTTGCAATGAAAATAAGTCAATACAAAAATAAGCATCATTATACCCAACTTTACCATCATATACTGTGGTGTCACCTTTTCTGACAAAGACAGCCTTCCAAATTTCTGTTCCAAAAACTGTTTATGTAGTATTTCGCAAATCATAACACCAATACTCTTGAGAGAGATGCAAGTGTTCATTATTTCTATTACAGTGACACCTAAGAACCCTAGTCCAGGATCAGGGCCTTGTCTGGGCACTGTACAAAAAAATAACAAGGAAGCCAGTTCCTGTCCCACCATGTTTACAATCTAGTGGAGGTATCAGTGAATACTGTCAAAGAAAGTTAAACATATGCTAGAGACATGTTTTAATTACTACCAAACATTCAAATGGATGAAAAGTTAATAGGCCTCATTCTGCAATGTGATCCATGTGGGCAGATACTCGCACCCAGACAGAATCCCACTGAATTCAGTAGGGCTCTGCAAAAGCACATGCGCCTGCCCACATGAATCAGATCACAAAACTGGTCTGTATCTATTAACTAGAAAGATTAAATTCTGGATATGTCCAGGCCCTACCAAGCTAGTGATGGAAGAATGACAAGGTTCAACTGACAAATTTTGTATACTTAAAACTGATGGTATTTTGGATTTTTGTAATAGTTAAAACTATTGACACTTGCACCTTAGCCACAAGACACTGGCATTGTTCATGACAGTAATGAGTCTTGTTGCTTAGATACTTTACTCTTCATTCTAAGGGAGAAAATCACTACATCCAATCATATTACATAAGCACCAATGTCACATTCACTTTTTGGCAAAGATAATCAAGAACATCAGGGCTAACAACCTCCTCTGAAGAATATACTCTACAGTACTAGTACAATTATTGCACCTAACTAACTAAAGTACCCTAAGAAACACGAGACATTGCCTTTTCAACATTGTATATTATTTATTTAAATATTTAAAGGGGTTTGGGTATTTTTGCACATAGAACTCTCCTTGCATGTCTTCGAATGGCCTTGAGATGGGATGGACAAGGCCCAGAGGCCCCCTGTTGGAGGCTGAAGCCTCCACTTATCCCAGGAAAGAGGCAATGGAGCTAAGTCCTCCAAGCAGCCTAGAGAGAGTGTGCAGGAAGCAGCCAATCAGAGGAGTCGAAGACAGCAGCCAATCAGAGCCCAGCAGGGCTATATAAAAAGGACCTGCAGAGCCAGGGACAGGAAGTTCCTTGCTGGAGCCAGAGGAGTGCAGTGATGCTCCTGGCTGGCCAAAGTGAACTGCAGCACCATGAACAGCTCAATGCTGGCAGGCAATAGGGGAGTGAGGAAAAGCTCCTGGCTGGCTGCTGGGCCTGAACATAGAAGAGCCCTGAGGTAAGGGTGAAGCATTTGTGGTAGCTGAAGATGCAGGGAAGTGCCCAGGGAACTGAAAGCAGTATCATTAAAGGGACATGGTGTTGTGTGGCTGCTATACGTAGTGTCCCTGGGCTGGGCCCTGGAATAGTGGGTGGGCCCGGGTCTCCCCCATAGACAATTGGACAGTGATAAACCCCCAGAAGGGGATCTGAACTACTTAGTGGCCCAGCCAGAGAGCTGGGGTCAGACGGGTCCAAAGGGGGCAAAACCATTGCCTTTAGGGAGGACACCAGGGGGGTATGGCCTGATACCAGGGCTGGGACTGTTTGCAGACATACTTGACCAGAAAGAGGCACTTGTGAGAGGTGGATGCCATGCGGTGACAAGCCTTAAGATGTTCTATAAACAAACACTAAAGATGGGGCAACAACGATTGTACAACTCCTAAACCGTCTTTTGCCCCTTCCATGAACATAACAATTTAAAGTTATCTATTATCACACTTTTCCATTCACAAGGAGTAAACATATTTTGTCACAGATTTTAGATTAAGAAAACAAAATAAGACCAACAAAAGTAATGTTTCAATGTTTCATACCATGAGTCTCCTCTGATAATCTATACAAACCTTGAAAACAAATAGGCTGCTGAAATTTTAACAGATGTAAGAGTTCTGTATATAAAATAGGAAAGCATCACAATTTCATAGCTCCATCATGACATATGGGAAGTCTCATGGGCCTTGAGGGGAGAACAGATTAAGGATCAGTGAATTGGCTTGGAAATATGGTAGTTAGCCTTCTCTATGTTTCTAGACCCAAATCAAACTTTTTAATAGGCCCTGAGATGTTAAGTTAATAACCTCCCTGCATTATTAAAATTTAACTTTTATGTTCTGTCCGCACTTCCTGATTTTTGGACCACCAAGGGGCTAAAATAATGTAAGAATGGTTGTTCACATGGTATTTTCCCTTTGACCTTGAGCAGAAAGCACCAGATATATGACAAGAAGATCTACTCATATGACATCAAGTAAAATTTGCAGATTTAAGAGGTTCAAAGTATTATCTGAGCTTTGAGATGCTTACCAAAGCATAACCTAAACTCCATACCATTGAGGCTTGCTCATCACTTTGGATAGAGATATATGATTTAGGACAGGGGTTCTCAGGACAAATGTTTTGGTGGCCGCAGAGCCGCTCTCACACTTTTTCATAAAATACTTAATTAGCTTTAGGAAAAACAAATAAATATCCACATATATACGTCCAAATCATTTAAATTTATTTATTGCTAGCTGGTAAGTCTGTTGTAAAAAGTGATAATAACAAACATAAAAGTATCACTTTTCACAGAAACCTCACTCATCCCTGGCAAGCCTGGTGACAAATTAAGCCCGGATGGCGCATCGGCGTAGGCAGTAGGTGCCAGGGATGATGATTTGGTGGGCCAGGGGACACAGTGGAGGGCCAGAGCCTGAAGCCCCATAGCCAGAGCCCAAATCCCTGTGGCCAGGGAATGGGGATGGAGCCTGAAGCCGTGAGGCCAGAGCCCGGGGCTGGAGCCTGAAGCCCTGTGGCTGGAGCCTGCCGCCCCACCACCCCAGGGGTGAAGCCCAAAGCCTGAGCCCCACCACCCCTGGGAAGATGGGGGAACTCACCAGCTTCCTGCTCCTCCAGTGTTATGCCCCAGCTGTCTCCAGAGGCAGGCAGGGCTCAAGCCCTGCTTGCAGCCCCAGAGGACAACACCAAGACAGTGCATCCAGGAGCAACAGGGAGGGGGAGGGGCCGCTGCCCCCATCACCCCAGGAGGCTGTGGCCTCAAGAATCATAGAAGAATCATAGAAGATTAGGGTTGGAAGAGACCTCAGGAGGTCCTCTAGTCCAAACCCCTCCTCAAAGCAGGACCAACACCAACTAAATCATCCCAGCCAGGGCTTTGTCAAGCCGGGCCTTAAAAACCTCTAAGGAGATTCCACCACCTCCCTAGGTAACCCATTACAGTGCTTCACCACCCTCCTAGTGAAATAGTGTTTCCTAATATCCAATCTAGACCTCCCCCACTGCAACATGAGACCATTGCTCCTTGTTCTGTCATCTGCCACCACTGAGAACAGCCAAGCTCCATCCTCTTTGGAAACCCCCTTCACTCTTCTCTTCTGCAGACTAAACAAGCCCAGTTCCCTCAGCCTCTTCTCATAAGTCATGTGCCCCAGCCCCCTGATCATTTTCATTGCCCTCCACTGGACTCTCTCCAATTTGTCCACATCCTTTCTGTAGTGGGCGCCCAAAACTGGATGCAATACTCCAGATGTGGCCTCACCAGTGACGAATAGAGGGAAATAATCACTTCCCTCGATCTGCTGGCAATGCTCCTACTAATGCAGCTCAATATGCTGTTAGCCTTCTTGGCAACAAGGGCACACTGTTGACTCATATCCAGCTTCTCATCCACTGTAATCCCCCGGTCCTTTTCTGCAGAACTGCTCCTTAGCCAGTCGGTCCCCAACCTGTAGTGGTGCATGGGATTTTTTTGTTTTAAGTGCAGAACTCTGCACTTGGCCTTGTTGAACCTTATCAGATTTCTTTTGGCCCAATCCTCCAATTTGTCTAGGTCACTCTGGGCCCTATCCCTCCCCTCCAGCATATCTACCTCTCCCCCCTGTGACGGGTTGGATCACAGAAACCCCCTTGGGAGCTGCCACCTGACGTGCAAAGACTACCTCTGCTCCTGTTTTCCCTGCCAGCTCAGGACTCCAGCACCCTGTCTTGCTGAGCGAGACACTCCAGTCTGCTCCAACACAGACCGAGGGTCTGAATCACTTGTCCCAAAGCTGCAAGTTTACCTGAAAACAGCTCCCAGAAATGTGCTTGTCTTTAGCACTCAGATGCCCAACTCCCAATGGGGTCTAAACCCAGATAAATCTGTTTTACCCTGCATAAAGCTTATGCAGAGTAAACTCAGAAATTGTTCGCCCTCTATAACACTGATAGAGAGATATGCACAGTTGTTTGCTCCCCCAGGTATTAATACATACTCTGAGTAAATTACTAAATAAAAAGTGATTTTATTAAATACAGGCAGTAGGATTTAAGTGATTCCAAGTAGTAACAGACAGAACAAAGTAGGTCACCAAGCAAAATAAAATAAAATGCGCAAATCTATGTCTAATCAAACTGAATACAGATAATCTCACCCTCAGAGATGCTTCAGTAAGCTTTTTCTCAGACTGGACACCTTCCAGGCCTGGGCACAGTTCTTTACCCTGGTACAGCTCTTGTTCCAGCTCAGGTGATAGCTAGGGGATTCTTCATGATGGCTCCTCTCCCTCTCTGTTCTCTTCCACCCCTTTATATATCTTTTGCATAAGGCGGGAACCCTTTGTCCCTCTGGGTTTCCACCCCCCCTCACTGGAAAAGCACCAGGTTAAAGATGGATTCCAGTTCAGGTGACATGATCACATGTCACTGCAAGACTTCATTGCCCACTTGCCAGCACACACATATACAGGAAGACTAACAGGTAAACACAACCATCTGCAGACAATGGTCCTGGTTAATGGGAGTCATCAAGATTCCAAACCATCATTAATGGCCCACACTTTACATAATTACAATAGGCCCTCAGAGTTACATTTTATATTTCTAGTTTTAGATACAAGAGTGGTACATTTATACAAATCAGATGATCATACTCAGTAGATTATAAGCTTTGTAATGATACCTTACAAGAGACCTTTTGCATGAAGCATATCCCAGTTACGTTATATTCACTTATTACCATATTTTCTCTAAAACTATCCCAGTTACATTATATTGACTTATTATCAAGTTTTTATAAAACCATACAGACTGCACAACGTCACACCCCCATCTTAGTGTCATCTGCGTACTTGCTGAGGGTGCAATCCATCCCATCATCTAGATCATTAATAAAGATGTTGAACAAAACCAGCCCCAGGACTGAGCTCTGGGGCACTCCGCTTGATACCAGCTGCCAACTAGACATCGAGCCGTTGATCACTACCCATTGAGCCCAACAATCTAGCCAGCTTTCTATCCACCTTCTAGTCCATTCATCCTATCCATACTTTTTTAACTTGCTGGCAAGAATACTGTGGGAGACTGTATCACAAGCTTTGCTAAAGTCAAGATATATCACATCACTGCTTTCCCCATATCCACAGAGCCAGTTATCTCATCATAGAAGGCAATCAGGTTGGTCAGGCATGACTTGCCCTTAGTGAATCCATGTTGACTGTTCCTGATCACCTTCCTCTCCTCCAAGTGCTTCAAAATGGTTTCCTTGAGGACCTTGACCATGGTTTTTCTAGTGACTGAGGTGAGGCTGACCGGTTTGTAGTTCACCAGGTTCTCCTTCTTCCCTTTTTTAAAGATGGGCACTATATTTATTTTTCCAATCGTTTGAGACCTCCCCTGATCGCCACGAGTTTTCAAAGATAATGGCCAATGGCTCTGCAATCACATCAGCCAATTCCCTCAGCACCCTCGGGTGCATTAGATCTGAACCCATGGACTTGTGTATGTCCAGCTTTTCTAAATAGTCCTTAACCTTTTACCACTGACGGCAGCTCACCTCCTCCCCATACTGTGTTGCCCAGGACAGCAGTGTGGGAGCTTACCTTGTTTGTGAAGATCGAGGCAAAAAAAGTATTGAGTACTTCAGCTTTTTCCACATCATCTGTCACTAGGTTGCCTCCCGCATTCATTAAGGATCCCACACTTTCCCTGACCTTCTTCTTGTTACTAACCTAACTGTAGAAACCCTTCTTGTTACCCTTCACATCCCTTGCTAGCTGCAACTCCAGTTGTGTTTTGGCCTTCCTGATTACCCCCTGCATGCTTGAGTAATATTTTTATACTCCTCCCTAGTCATCTGTCCAAGTTTCCACTTTTTGTAAGCTTCCTGGAGGCCGCATTTGAGAAACGCTGATTTAGGACCTTTACATACACTGCGGGTGCTAAGCTTCAGAACATTCTGTGTTCAAAACTCTCCTCAGAAACTTGAGAGAAAAACTTCCCTAATAAGGCTGCACCAAAATGATGAACAAGATCTGACTTCTGTCTTCTTTAAGAAGTACAGCAGAAGCAAATAGAAAATATAAACATAAGTGGCAGGAGCTCACAAGGACATTTCTTCCCCCCACTCATCTATGACATTGATTTAGAATCTGCTGTGCCTCAGTATAAAACTTGGGGGGGTGGAATATCCCCCGGACAAAATTCTATGGATGTAAAGAATGAAAGGCTAGCACATCTGTAGCATTTACATTCTGTGGCAATGCCACTACAGACGCTCCCCGGGTTACTCAAACCCGACTTACAGAAATCCGCACTTACGGAAAAAGTTCCGTAAATTCCGTAAGCTTTTTTTTTT
The DNA here is from genome assembly GCF_028017835.1 of Emys orbicularis. NCBI lineage: Eukaryota > Metazoa > Chordata > Testudines > Emydidae > Emys > Emys orbicularis. The sequence goes on along the minus strand of NC_088689.1, from coordinate 92,894,530 downwards.
TTTTTGCGCATAATTGTCAGAGATACGACAAAATTCGACTTACGCAAGGCGTTCCAAAATGGAATGCTTGCATAAGTCAGGGAGCATCTGTATAATTAAAAAATACAGATTAAATATCAGTTTACTGTGGATTGGGCAAAAAAAAAAATCCTTGATCAACCATGTTGTTTTCAAGCCAAGGAAATAATCTGTATGTGACTGTCACGGGCAGGGTTCCCTCATCTTGGATTCTTCACTGCAGACAGGCCTCACATACTCCTCCGTAGGTTCAACACTGGGCACTTTATTTACCATGTGCTAAACAAGTGCTTGTCCCTGCAACATAAGGCTTTTACTTTTTCCCCAGACACAGGGTCAGAGAGGGGCAGGAATCTCATTTCTCTGAGAACCTGGGCTTCTCTTGCCCTTCCTTCCAGCATCCCCCTTCCCTCCTTTCTCTTTCTTAACTGTCCTCACCTGAAGAGCTGAATCACCTTGTTGTTTAGTTCAGGGGTTTTCAACCTTTTTCTGAGCCCCCACCCCCAACATGCTATAAAAACTCCATGGCCATAACTGGTGTTTTGCATATAAAAGCCAGTGTCAGCGTTAGGGGGTAGCAAGCAGGGCAATTGTGTGGGGCCCTTGCAAAGCTACAGTACTCAGGCTTCGGCTTCAGCTCAGGGTGGCATGGCTCGGGGCCCCAGGCTTCAGACCCATGCGGTGGAGTTTTGGCTTTCTGCCCTGGACCCCAGCAACTCTTAACACTGACCCTGCTTGGCAGACCCCCTGAAACCTGTGGCCATGGACCCCTGGTTGAGAACCACTGGTTTAGTTATCCAGTCTTTAACCAATTTTCTCTTCAATTCAGGCCACGTGGGGATGCTTGCAAAGTAATGAGTGAGCCTTAGGGTACTCACACTCTGTCAGTGTTATTGGAACTCACTAAGATTAAATGAATGAGTCAGGAAAAGAATGACAGACAGGGTTAATGGCAGGAGGATACATTGTTATGAATTCTAAATGGCACAATTGTTTTATACTACTGCATTAGCTGAGAGTTCCAGATTTTCCTTATGCTCAAAGCTGTTCAATACTTGGAATGAACCATAATATAAATAAAAGTACAGTCTGCATGCAAGATAAGGTATCTAAACCCCACACAGGGCCCAGGATTTCCTGGTTTATCCTGGAGACAGGTATTTGAATTGAATTTACCCCTCTACTCCTGCCTGAAATGTCATGTCTCAGGGGAAGGCCCTTCCCAGCTCTGAGGGCTACAGGGAATAAAGAGAAGAAGGTAGACTTCAAGGGGCTGCCACGACAGGGAGAATACATCTCCTGGGGCCTAGAAGGGTTTGGGTTCAAGAGGACTGGGGATGAATAAAGGGAGAGCCAGGCTTTCTTAGGGCAGAGGTTTAGATGGCTTAGCCACTTGGAGAGTGAGAGAGACTGTCCAGAAGTCCCTGAGGAAAGTGAGGGCCCACATACACATGTCAGAGTTCTACTCTAATATTCTCTCTTGCTCCAAGTCAAAATCTGTCACACAGATCTGACTGGACAATTTTGACTGTGGTCTGCAGAGCAGGGGAAGATCCTCACATCTGAGAACTTGTGTGTTATCACAAGATAAAGGTTGCTTGTGCTTGAATTTATTTTTATCTGTTTAGTTCATAGTTCCATTTTATTTTCACATAAATTATTTTACTTATTTCTTTTTAAACCTTTACCACCTGCTTTGACATTTGCTCAGTGGGCTTTCATTATATTAGTTACTTAACTAAGGCCTGGTCTACACTAGGAGGTTATTTCGAATTTAGCAGCGTTAAATCGAATTAACCCTGCACCCGTCCACACAACGAAGCTATTTAGTTTGACATAGAGGTCTCCTAAATTCGATTTCTGTACTCCTTCCCAACGAGGGGAGTAGCGCTAAATTCGACATGGCCATGTCGAATTAGGGTAGGTGTGGATGGAATTCGACGCTAATAGCTCCGGGAGCTATCCCACAGTGCACCACTCTGTTGACGCTCTGCACAGCAGTCCGAGCTCGGATGCTCTGACCAGCCACACAGGAAAAGCCCCGGGAAAATTTGAATTCCTTTTCCTGTCTGGGCAGTTTGAATCTCATTTCCTGTTTGGACATCGTGGCGAGCTCAGCAGCACTGGCAATGATGCAGAGCTCTCCAGCAGAGGTGACCATGCAATCTCAGAATAGAAAGAGGGCCCCAGCATGGACTGATCGGGAAGTCTTGGATCTGATCGCTGTGTGGGGCGATGAGTCCGTGCTTTCGGAGCTGCGATCGAAAAGGCGGAATGCAAAGATCTACGAGAAGATTTCAAAAGCCATGACAGAGAGAGGATACAGCCGGGATGCAACGCAGTGCCGCGTGAAAATCAAGGAGCTGAGACAAGGGTACCAGAAGACCAAAGAGGCAAACGGACGCTCCGGATCCCAGCCCCAGACATGCCGTTTCTATGAGGCACTGCATTCCATTCTAGGTGCAGCCGCCACCACTACCCCACCACTGACCGTGGACTCAGAGGATGGGATATTGTCGAGGACCGCTTCCTCAGAGATGTTAGCGGACGGGGAAGATGAGGAAGGAGATGAGGAGGACGAGGCAGTCGACAGCGCTTACAACGCTGGTTTCCCAGACAGCCAGGATCTCTTCATCACCCTCACAGAGATCCCCTACCAACCGTCCCCAGGCGTTAACACAGACCCTGAATCAGTGGAAGGATCAGTCGGTAAGTGTTGTAAACATGTAAACATTTATTTTGAACAGAACAGGAACATTAACAATGGGTTTTTCATGATTGGTTTGCCCTAGGCGCTTAACGTTTAAGTCCTTGGCAGTGCAACTACTGCAGAAGAATCTAACAATGTCCGGTTTATCATGATTAGTTTGCCCTAGGCGCTCTACTTTTCAGTCCTTGCCAGTGCAGCTACTGGAAAATAAGGTCTATATGTCCGGGGATAGAGCTGAAATCCTCATGGGACATCTCCACGAAGCTCTCCTGGAGCTAATTGGCAAGCCTTTGCATGAGGTGCCTGGGGAGAGCGGCCTTATTGTGTCCTCCATGGTAGGAAACTTTTCCGCGCCAGGCTACCATCAAGTACTCTGGTATCATTGCCTTGCAGAGCATGGCAGCATACGGCCCTGGTTTTTGCAGGCTTTCACGCAGCATGCGTTTTTTCTCTGTCTCAGAAATCCTCAGCAGAGTGATGTCGCTCATGGTGACTTGCTTAGAATTAGGGGAATGTTACTATTGGGACTGCTTGCCTGTTCCTTTACAGAACTGTAACCGGCGGTTTACAGCCACGCGGTGGAGGCGGGAGAGGGGCAGCAAACAGGGATCTTTCCCGGGAACAGCCGCGAGGGGGTGGGACAGGGGCTGAGTTCATGCTTGCTGGATTGCCGGCTGCAGGAACTGGCCAATGCTAGGGGCATTGCTTTGAACGGGAAAGGAGGACACTGCTATAATTTAAGTTTTAAGCAGCCAAAAGTCTACGGCTTACCATGTCAGCCTGCTACCCGAATTCCGCTGTCCTGCCCCGCTTGTCTGATCTCCACTGCAAGACCCCAGGCACTGAATGCGAAGGCCGAAAATTCGACCTTGTCCTGAGTGCGCATGTGATAGGTGCTGTGCATGGTCTTGTTCACAGAGAAAGCCTATGTTCATTGTTCACAAAAAATTATCTTTTTGAGGAATTCACTCCCTTTTCCCATCCCACAGCTGCGACTGTCTCCCAACCTACCCTGGCATCCCCCTCCCAGAGGCTGGCGCAGATTAGGCGGAGAAAGAAAAGGACACGGGACGACATGTTCTCAGAACTTATGGGCTGCTCCCGAGCCGAGGCGGCCCAGCAGACCCAGTGGAGGGAGAACATGTCGCAATACCAGCAATCAAACATTGAACGGGAGGAGAGGTGGCGGCAGGAAGACCAGCAGGCGACTCAAACGCTGCTTGGACTAATGAGGGAGCAAACGGACACGCTCCGGCGCCTTGTGGATGTTCTGCAGGACCGCTGCAGTCTCTGTCTTTCCGCCCTCCCCCGTCACAAAGTCCCATACCCCCCTCACCCAAAGTCCCAAGAAGGAGGTGCGGCAGGGGCCGTGAAAACTGTCACTCCACCCCTGCAGACTGCTCGAGTACTAGAAGGCTCTCATTCCCCAAAATTTGATAAGTCCTTTCATTCCCGCCTCACCCAAGCCCCCGTCCCAGTTTCATCCCCTAACTGTGTAGTTGCTAATAAAAAATATGTTTCTGTTAATTACTGTTTCCATCATGTTCTTTTAGAGGAGAGTGTGTTGAAGGGGGGGAAGGGTGTTGGTAATTGGAGAGCACAGTCACCTTTACCAGGGTACAGACACGGGGGAAGGTTCAGCAGCAGGTCACACACACATTGCAGTCACTAGGCACCCTGGTCAGGCTGAGAGGTGGTTTTCATGTTCTGTGTGTGGGGGGTGTAAGAGGTCCGGACTCACCCCTGCGGCGCCTCCTGCTGGTCTCTCAGGGAATTAGCTCGACCCAGCCTCCGGAGCGCCCTCTGCGGGCCGGTGATCTGCTTTGCTCTCTACTTCTGGGCCCCGTGTCCCTCCCAGGACCCCGGTGCCCCTTGCTCGGGGTGCTGCGCCCTGGCAGTACCCACACGCTAGGTCTCCCCTCCCAGGGGAACCCCCACCCACTAACCCCACCTCGCCTCAGGATAAGGCCACTGCCAGTCACCAACTAGCCTCCACTCTCTGGGGCAGACTGCAGTATAGGCCACTCATCACTGGCAAGGTTGGGTTTGGACCTGCTGCCTCCGCCTAGCCCTGGGCTGCCCTCTGCAACCCCCAGTACCCCTTGGCCTATTACCAGGCCACAGCCTGGGGCTATCCAGGCTGGAGCTCCCCAGTTCCTCAGCCTTTCCCCAGCCCTGCTCCACTACAGATACCCTGTCTAGCTCCCTGCAGCCAGGCCCTTCTCTCTCAGAAGGCAGAGAGAGACGCTTGAGCTCCTGGCTCCTAGCCTCTTATATAGGCCTGCTGAGGCTGTTTGGGGCATGGCCGCAGCTGCAGCCACTTCCCCCAATCAGCTCAGCCTTCACACTGCCTACTCCCTAGGCTATCTCAGGCCCTTCCAGGCCGGAGCAGGTGTCCACCCTGCTACAGGGGGGCTATGTGACTTTGTGGCAGGGGAGGGCGGTTAGAGATCTTATGCAGCGGTTCTTTACCTTGGATCACAGAGCCACGCAGCAGGGGATCTGTAACCGTCCTCCCCCGCCACAAAGTCACATAGCCCCCACACACAGAGTCCCGAAAAGGAGGGGTGGCAGGCTCTGTTGAAACAACCAGTCCACCACTGCGGACCGCTCTAGGAGCAGGAGCCTGTCATTCCACGAGTTTAGAAGCGTTCTTTCCATCACTACGCCCGCTCCCCACCACAGTCTGCGTCCCAGTTTCAACACTACCGCGAAATCCGTAATAAAGAAAACGGTGTTCATTAACAAAGTTCCATTTATTTTATTTTTAAACGTGGGTTGGAAGGGGGGGGACGTGGTGAATGGGGTATGTAGCTGGAGAGGATAGTCAACCTTAACTGGGTAAAGAAACGGGGGCAGGTTCAGCTTCTCTTTAAACAAACTTAATAGTCACAGGTTACCCTGCTCACTGAGGAACCTAGCTTTCAAAGCCTCCCGGATGCACAGCGCGTCCCACTGGGCTCTTCTAATCGCACGGCTGTCTGGCTGGGCGTAATCAGCAGCCAGGCTATTTGCCTCAACCTCCCACCCCGCCATAAAGGTCACCCCCTTGCTCTCACAGAGATTGTGGAGCACACAGCAAGCTGCAATAACAACGGGGATATTGGTTTCGCTGAGATCAGAGCGAGTCAGTAAGCTTCTCCATCTCCCCTTCAGATGTCCAAAAGCACACTCCACCACCATTCTGCACGTGCTCAGACGGTAGTTGAAGAGTTCTTTTTCTGTGTCCAGGGCGCCTGTATAGGGCTTCATGAGCCAGGGCATTAGCGGGTAGGCTGGGTCCCCGAGGACTATAGGCATCTCCACATCCCCAACAGTTATTTTGTGGTCTGGGAAGTAAATACCTTCCTGCAGCCGTCTAAACAGAACAGAGTTCCTGAAAACACGAGCGTCATGAACCTTGCCCGGCCATCTGACGTTGATGTTGGTAAAACGTCCCCTATGGTCCACCAGTGCTTGCAGCACCATTGAAAAGTACCCCTTTCGGTTAATGTACTGGCTGGCCTGGCGGTCCGGTCCCAGGATAGGGATGTGAGTTCCATCTATAGCCGCACCGCAGTTTGGGAATCCCATCGCGGCGAAGCCATCTATGATGAGCTGCACGTTTCCAAGGGTCACTACCTTTGACAGCAGTAGCTCAACGATTGCGTTGGCTACTTGCATCACAGCAACCCCCAGGGTAGATTTGCCCACTCCAAATTGATTCGCGACTGACCGGTAGCTGTCTGGCGTTGCAAGCTTCCAGAGGGCTATGGCCACTCGCTTCTGGACAGTCAGGGCTGCTCGCATCCGGGTGTCCTTGCGCTTCAGGGCAGGGGACAGCAACTCACAAAGTTCCAGGAAAGTTCTCTTCCGCATCCGAAAGTTTCGCAGCCACTGTGATTCTGCAGACCTGCAGCACTATGCGGTCCCACCAGTCCGTGCTTGTTTCCCGGGCCCAGAATCGCTGTTCCACAACATCAACATGACCCATTGCCACCATGATGTTCACGGCGTGGGGTCCCGTGCTTTGTGACAGGTCTGTGACCCTCTCAGACTTCATGTCCTCACCGCGCTGCCATAGCCTCCTCGCCCGATTTCTTAGCATCTGCCTCTGGAAAAGGTGTACGATAAGGTGCGAGGTGTTGACAACAGCCATAACTGCAGCGATGGTCGCAGCGGGCTCCATGCTCGCAGTGCTGTGGCGTCCGCGCTGTCACTGACCAGAAAAGTGCGCGAACTGATTGCCCGCCGGCGCTTTCAGGGAGGGAGGGCGGGAGTGACGGTTGGATGACGACAGTTACCCAAAACCACCCTCGACACATTTTTTCCCCAGCAGGCATTGGGGGCTCGACCCAGAATTCCAATGGGCAGCGGGGACTGCGGGAACTGTGGGATAGCTGCCCACAGTGCACCGCTTCCAATGTCGACGCTTGCCCCATTAGTGTGGACTCACAAAGTCAAATTACTGTCCTTAGTGTGGATACACACGTTCGACTTTGTAATATCGATTCCACATATTCGATTTAAGTAAAATCGAACTACTCTCGAAGTGTAGACATACCCTAAGTTAGATAGGGGACTGCTAACACCGAATTATTTTTCAATCAGGAGGGAAAAAGAGTTTATGGGCTGAATTCAGAGGGATAATGGGGAAAGTATAACAAACCCAGCTGTAGTGTTTGCTTTTAAAAACAATTTGAAAGTAAATGATCAATTCTAGACCCCTGTTTTCTAATTCTAATTTATTATTAAATGGATTGGCTCCTTAAAGAAGCACATTATCTACAAGAAAGTAGTAAATACTGCACTGAAGCTGATTTCTTTATGGTGTAAGTACAGTTAAGGGCTTACTGCATAAGAAGTAGAGCCTGATTACTCTGCATTCTTACAGGGGATTGTTCTTTAGTTTCCAGGAAGAATAAATATCTGCAATACGTTGTTTACCACCATCCTCTCTATGCTTGGTGCTGCAAAACTCTGTACAGTTTCTCAACATGTGAAACCAGCACAGAGGCTTTTCATTAAAAAAGCAAAGAAGGTTAAGGTATTTAAATAGTTTCTTTAATTTCCATATATTAGAATGGGGGTGAATATTCTCAAGAGGAACAATATACACACTTCCTAAGGCTTCCTTTGAGGGCTCATGAGGGGAAGCAACCCTTCTCCAAGCAAGAAGCAGTTTGATTTATAGTAAATGGAATACAGAAATAGAAAGCGGTGGGCTGATCTTTTCTTTCAGCCATTGTCTGTGCTTATCTTTTTCATTATCATTCAGAATATGTATCAAGCAGTGTAGTGTTTGAAATAATGAATGGGATCTGATCAGTCTGTAGTTATTATAAAGCCAGACATTTCTCATACTCATTAGCAAAGATGATCTAGCAGGATGTTATTTTGGATAGCATTAGAAAGACGGCGTTGTGAAAGGCTTTTCAAGCAAGTGCATCTCTGTGGACACAGCTAATGTTAAAATAGGGAACAGGTTGTGTAACCACAGCTTGCTTTATTTACACAGAAATAAGCATTAAATATCAGCATCCACAGATACAGACTAATACTGTGGAAACCTTGAGAGCAGGTGTACTGCTCTGATAGAGATACAACCCATACTGAAGCAAGCTATACTCAAGTGCTGCTTCTGCTGGTTTGTGACTGTAATAATAATTTCTCAATTAGAAAACAACTACTCATACCAAATCTTTATGTTGATTCCATTACGTTTTCAATTGGACATGGTTGTATTGCAGTGATGAGCCTCCTAAAAAGGTGAACAAATAAAATGTATGGCTTCTGATAAGGTGAGGTATCATATTATTAGTGGAGACACCTCAGGGAGAGCAAGGTAGGCTTTTTTTTTTTTTTTGAGTCCGATACAGTGTGATCTTTAACCCCTCCTACCAGCCCTGCAGACTTACTCTGGGATCTGGGAGTCAAACTGTGTTTGTGCATCATGAGTAATAAAGGTTCCGTCAGCCAAATCTGCCCTCAATGATACCTACATAATCCCTTTGTTCTGTTCTCTGTATGTTCTTGTACTGCCCTCATCACCATAGTATCTGAGTACTTTCCAGTCATGCATTAAGTGGCATGACCGACTTCTATCGCATGTTGTTAATTTTCTCTCTCACCCTTGACCTGGGGAAGAACTGTGTGTCTAGTATAGTGTTGTCTTTTTGTAGGGCTTTGTTTTTAAAATGTATACACTGCTATGTGTTTATGTTAGAGAAAGTAAGGTGGAAGAAGTGCACCTTGCACTTGGAGTGGAAGGGGATGAGGTCTGTGATGGTCCTTAGTGCCTATCACAGTTAATTCCACAGTCTCAGACCAGCCCCCCAAGAAAGATCTGTCTCTTGCACGGATGATGTTTATTCTGATGGTAGAAAATTCCATTCCTTTCAGATTCTGCCTTCTGTGACAAGTGTAAAATTCCAATGTCTTCAATGGAGCTGCAGATTTTGGCTGTTCAGTTGGTAATCTGGTAACTATTGTGCTGCTTTGAGAACCAGAATAAAATCTAGTACATAGCTGTGTGGCTGACCGGAATTAAAAAAATAGTAAAAATGTATTTAGTCGCTAAAGTCAGTGGATAGGATTCTAAATGCAGATGGGGAGTAGATCTGTTAAATATAGAGATAGTCTTTAAAGTTAAATTCAGATTTTTAAAAATCTGACTTTCCTGTTTTAGGCACCATTGTGTCTCTAGAAAAATGTGAATACCTAAACTCTAAAGAATTGTCCTGAAAATTTTAAATATAGATATGTATACCACTGATCAGTCATCTCAGATTTACAAAGTGCCATGGAGCCCATCCATGAAAACCTTAACTATACATTTCAGAGCAATCAGCTTAGTGCATTCCTTCCTATGGTTAACATTTTCTGTGCTACAGAGAAAACCTCTCTCTATGTGATTTTTATATACATAATTCCCATAGAGTTAGAGGCAGAAAAAAGGGTCTTCAGAAAGAATAGTATTGGATCAAATCAGCTAAAGTTAGTCCTTTTATTCCCCCTCTAATTTCACAAGGGAAATCTATCAAAGTTAAATATTTTTTCCTTGCAATTCAGCATAAGATATTTAAAATAATATAAATGCTACCTGATTAACAAGAGATGTGTAGGATGGGATTAATAATAAGAATTTCATATAATAGTTTGTGAAGGGCAAAAGGATTGGCAACACTGAAATTTAGAGTTGAGCATAATACTGTTACTTTCAAAACCTCTATTGTGGTATGTAATAGTGCTGACCTAGACCTTGGTTGAAGCCTGAAACAGGAGGAAGATATTGAATACTAACTGTGACGGGTTCGATCACAGAGACCACCTTGAGGTTGTCGCGTGACATGCTGGAATTACCTCTGAGCCCATTTTTCACTGCCAGCTTGGGACTCCAGAACCCTGCCTTGTTGACCCAGATATGCTGGTCTGCTGCAACACAGACCCAGGTCTGGTCCACACCCCCAAAGCTGTAGACTTTAACCAAAAACTGCTCACTAAAGTTCAAAGGGTCTATTTTTGCCTAATAATTATTTTTTGTCATAATATTCACTATGCCATTTACACAGTTATACTTCAGGCCCTTCATTTATTTTCAAAATATGGAGATTTAAAAATTCTTATAACCCCACAAAGTTATACCTTTGATCAATATACAAGATAAAGATTAGTATTCCTCACTATAAAGGAAAGATATTATGCTGTTTGTACAATTTAGTTTTAAATCTGCCTACACATCTGCAATAGTGATTTTTCAAAAGTCTTCAGTCCACTTAATATTTTTACAAGGAAGAATCTTGTTTTTTTTCTTAGCATTGGAAACAAAACAATGGCACTATAACATTCACACGCTAAAAAGCCAGGATGGGCAGCCTATCAGGAATTAGAATGTACTAAAATCCATGATGGGGTATACTAGGCCCTGAGGCACCCTCCTCAGGGCCTCACGGTTCTACCTCACCCTGCCCCAGAAAAGGAGCAGTGCTTCCAAGAATGGGTGAGGGGAAAGCAACCAATTAGAGAGAGCAGCTGCTCAACTAAAAGGAGCTGCTGGACAGAGCAGAGTCAGTTACTCGCTGGAGCCAGAGGAGCAAGGAAGTGCTCCTGGCTGGTTGCAGCTGTTCCAGTACCTGGACAGAGCAGTTGATGTCAGGGACTGGGGGAAGCAAGCAAGGTGCTCCTGGCTGACTGCAGGGACTCAAGCAAGACTTCAATCCTGACTTTAGGGTAAAGCTGCAGGGGCTGTGGGGAAGTGGCCCAAGGAACAATAGCCACAGAGTTAAAGGGAAGCAGCACGTGGCAGCTATTTATAGGGTCCCTGGATCAGGATCTGGAGTAGTGGGTGGGCCTGGGTCCCCCCCACTGGCCACAGGTGAAGTGGCCAAAACCCTGAAGAAGGGGGATTTAAACAGGCCCAGGGAGCAGGCTGAAGACCCTGAAGGTGGTCAGCATTTGTTGACTCTGATAACCCCCGGAAGGAGACTGAACTTAACTAGTGGCTCAGCTGGAGAGCTGGGGCCAGTGAGGTTCACTACCGAGTGAAGAGAGTCTCCAGGGAGGGAGCTCTGGGGGCACTGGCCCATAACAGAGCACAGACTACTGAAAGCTAGCCCAGAAGGGGTGAGACAGTTGAGAATTGAGCCCGGAGGTAGGGTTAAAGATTAGTATCTTTACTATACACACACACACACACACACACACACACACTGAGGGTACTGTTATAGGCCCTGTTGGATTGTGTACCCTGGAAGGTGTTTGTTTTGTTGAAAACCCACAGTCTGTGGGTGACTCAGCCAGGTGACTGAGCCATTGAAAACCTGCCTGACATATTAACTGCTAACAGGGGTCACCGCAAGCAGCATAACAGAAAGAGTGCAGGCACATGCACCTGGCCAGCAGAGGGTACTTGCAATAGGCAAGCATGCACCTCATTACAAAACCAGAGAATGAAATTTTCATGTTTGGAAAACTAACTCTGGCTTTTATAAATGCAGATTTTTTTCTTTTTAGTGTCCCTGAGGCATTATAAAAAAACATTGCTTCCCATCCCCACAGTAATTTTAGGGAGTGAGATATGATTGAACCAATTTTACATATTGAAAATAATATTTTTTGAAATAATATAAATTCACAAATAAAAAACAAACATTTAATTTGTCAATAAACTAAACAATAAATAAGGTTACGTTTTAGTCATGGGTATTTTTAGTAAAAGTCATGGACAGATCACGGTCTGTAAACAAAAAATCATGGGCCCATGACCTGTCCATGACTTTTACTAAAAATACCCACCCTGACTAAAACTTGGGCGGGGAGCCATGGGTACTCGGGGGGGGGCGGGTCCGGGAGCGCTGCGGGTGCTGGGGGAGGTGGCCTGGGACCCCCGCTGGTAATGGAGGAGAGAGGGGCTGGGCGGTGGCGCACAGCCTGGGACTCCCGCTGGTACTGGGGGCCGGGGTGTTGGCAGAGCTGCCAGGGGCTTCCTACCCGGCTCCGCGTCCCTAAAGCTCCTAGATGGCGAAGGCAGGGGCCAGGGCAGAGGCTCCACTGCTCCTGCCACAAGCGCCCGTTGCGCAGCTCCCACTGGCCAGGAACCACAGCCAATGGGAGCTGCAGGGGTGGGGCCTGCGGGTGCAGGCAGCATACGGAGACCCCCCAACCCTCCGCTACCTAGGAGTTGCAGGGGGAACATGCCAGTGGGAGCCGGGGAGCTCCCCCACACTCCTCAAGCCCCTGCCCCTAGCCCTGAGCCCCCTCCCACACACCCAAACTGCTGCTGCTCTGAGCCAGCACCAGCCACTGCAGAAGTCACGGAGGTCACTGAAAGTAACGGAACCCGTGACTTCCGTTACCTCCGTGACAGACTGGTAGCCTTAACAATAAATATAGGAAATACAAAGTTAATGATTAAAAGTCAAGAAGTTTCAAGTCAGGAAATACAGAATGAACATTGCCCATGCAACCTTAATTTAGCCCATTTTGCGTATGTATTCTGATACATAATCCCATATTATTTCTTTTATTTATTTTAACACAGGATCCCTGGTTAATTCAGTGCAGGATGCATCTGCTCTAGGAAGGAATCAAGGTTGTGTGGTGAAGAAGTCTGTTATCTGTAGCCTCTACCTCATTTGTTGCAGAAGTTGGAAGACTTATAGAGAGAGGATTGTCTTGTGTTAGGGCACTTGAATGCTGCCCTGGAGACTTGGATTTTACCCCTGCCTCTGCCACCATGTTCCTATTTGATGCTGGGCAAGTCACTTACACCAGACTTTTCACAAGTAGTCACTTGTGTGTGTAACTGAAGACTGTATCATAATGCGTACTCTGAAAATGCGGGAATAGTATTATGAACTTTATGTACGACTATAGCTATTCACTTTGTATCACAACCCATTGGGGGGGGAGAGTTAATTTTCTACCATGGGACAAGGGAGAAAGGTTAGGTGTTTGAGACATATAGCCAGTGGCTCTGTCTGGAATTAACACATCTCAATGAAAAACCTTACAGAGACAATGGAATCCTCAATGACCCAACATTAACTTCTATAATTAATTGCAAAAAGAACAGGAGTACTTGTGGCACCTTAGAGACTAACAAATTTATTAGAGCATAAGCTTTCATGGGCTACAGCCCACTTCTTCGGATGCATATGAAGAAGAAGTGGGCTGTAGCCCACGAAAGCTTATGCTCTAATAAATTTGTTAGTCTCTAAGGTGCCACAAGTACTCCTGTTCTTTTTGCGGATACAGACTAACACGGCTGCTACTCTGAAACCTATAATTAATTGCTTACCACCGCCTGTCTGTAGCTAAACAGAGCAAATGGCCTCTCAATATAGAATAAAGACTAGAGATATCAGCTGGCTGTGTTTTAAGTGGGCTATTGTAGAGACACAGGAATGCAGAACACTGACAAAAAGACTGAGCAATATGGATCCCAAGAGCATCTGGCACATTGGGGCAGTCCCCTCTACCAATATGGACTCTGACTTACTCTTGGCTTTGCCATATTAACTTAAGGATTTTCTCATGCTGTTTTCCAGTTGATTAATTTCCCACCTTTTTTTAAAGCTAAATATTTAGATAGCCTCAGCCACCAATTTGCAAGAAGCAGATAAACAACATGCATGCAAATGATCTGGAATTTTGTATCTAATTGTCATGGTAACCCTTTTTGAAGAAAGTAACAAACAACTACTCTTTGTACTCACAGTGTAACTTACCCCAGTACAAACCCAAAGGAGCACAGCAGCTGCTTAGCCAAACCCTGTCTTGTTTCATTACAACTTCTACTCTGACTCTTCTGTGTAATAACATTCTAGTCATCTGAGGTAAATTGGTTACCAACGACAGCCATTGCCATAACAACCACAGCAACAGTGACTCTTCCTAAGTATGCAAATAGATTGGAGGGAGTGAATGATGAGTGGCGGGTTATCTCTGTCACAATGTTGTCACGCAGGCAGCAGCAAGGAACATTAAATGTGCACTATGTGGAAAGAAATCAGGGTTTCCCTGTGTTCCTGTTTACCTACATTTCCAAAAAAAATCATACAAACAAAATACACTTTGGCAATCATTCCACAGATGTATGAATTTGTGGCTGAAATTTAGTTCAGACTCCCCAGGGCATGTTAACAAAAAAGGGTTTGGAAAAAAGGTGAAAAGATACAGACCCTGTAAAACAGAACTTTTAGCTACAATCTCAACTTCGGTCTCACTTGTGCAAGATCATAATATGGTCACCCTTTAAAAACTTTCCAATTTTCTCATAAACAGCTTGAACACATTGCCAAACTATGTAGTACGTCCTTTTATTTCTGCAGGTATCTATTTTAATGATTTATAATTTTGACCATCACCACAGTATCTGAGCTCCTTCTATATAAAACCAGTAGCAACAGTGAAGTCCCTAGTGGACTTCATGGAGTCTCCGGCACATCTCCCTGTTTGGATTTAGCTATAGTACTGATGAGATTCTCTTTTTTTGTTCCTACTTCAAAAGATTCTTTCACTATGGGTTTGACGCCTAATATTATTGAAATGACCATAAGTAATAGGAACTTTCCATTTTTTGTTTTAGATGGCTGTTTATGGTTTATTCACACCAGCATCACCTTGGCCTTGAGTGAGGTTACGTGAGAAAAAGCCAAGATGGAAGCATCTTAAAACATAATAATAATTTTCCTTTATGATCCAAATTCCGAAAAGCATGCGTATTTGGGACAGCACTTGAGTACATGCTTTTCTGAATTAGAGCCTAACTGAGGTGAATCCTTCTCTTCTAGGAATGTAAAGCATTGCAACAGCCAGTGACAAACCAGTAGAGCAAGTATTGAGGTCTTGACAAAGCTTATCTTACACTGTACTATATTAGAGAGTGGAAATTAATATTTCTCTGTAAATCCATAAAAATAATGTGTATAAGGATTTAGAAAAATCATCAATTACATATATTTCATTATTGAAAAAAATTATATTTTCAATATGACTAGTTACTGTGGCTAATTTATGAAAACACCTGTCTTTACCATTACCATGTTCTCCTACAATATCATATATTCTGTCTATTCACCTGCTGTATATGATCTAAATTCTAGATTGTGAGCTCTCTGGTGGGAGGGTTTATTCATTTCTGCAGTGCCTAGCATCAGGGAACGTAATTGTGTAGGATCTTTCAGTGCTGCTGCAACACAAATATTACTTTCACCTCTATGAAATATTTAAAGATTTTCACATAGGCACCATTGTCAGTTTCTAAAAGGAGACATTTTGTTGCTTTAGTCTCTAAAATTTAGGAATTTTTATAACTCAGTCATGCCAGCTTCACTACAGCTCATATTTCTCTCTAGATTGAAATTAGATATGGTGCTTAAATCTTTATCAGTCTGATTTTTGAGCACAGAGTCAATGTAACAGGCTTTGAATTGCCAAGTCTGTTGCGTGGATGAAACTGCCAGAAGTAAAATCCAAAAGAAGTTCAACACTTTCACTTCAAAGTTTCCTTTGTAAGGGTACGTCTATACTTACCTCCGGGTCCGGCGGTAAGCAATCGATCTTCTGGGATCGATCCCGGAAGTGCTCGCCGTCGACGCCGGTACTCCTGCTCCGCGAGAGGAGTACGCGGAGTCGACGGGGGAGCCTGCCTGCCGCGTCTGGACCCGCGATAAGTTCGAACTAAGGTACTTCGACTTCAGCTACGTTATTAACGTAGCTGAAGTTGCGTATCTTAGTTCGAAGTGGGGGGTTAGTGTGGACCAGGCCTAATAAGCATTCTTCAGCATCTTCCCCCTATGATTTAATTCCTCTGCTTGACAAATTTTCCAGGAAGTCCTATGACAGACAGGAAGGAAACCTGTTCAGATCACTCCCTGTGTATCTTATTTATAATTCAGTACTTGATTTATTGCCTGTGATTAAGTCCAGTGTGAAATGATCTTGCCAATAGCTCAGTCATGCACTACCTTCACAATCATGCCTCCTTTCATGTCGTTCTTTATTCTTATTAAATCAATAGAGCATACTGAAGTTTGCCACAAATCAATATTTTAGTGTTTTTGTGGGCCATCTTTATCACAAATGTTTTTAAGCTACCTGCTCACCTTGCCTTAGATCAATAAACCATTTGCTATTGCATGGTACTGTCTGCTCTTACATCTCCACCTAAATTTGTCATTTCAAGACCATCTGTCTCTGCTATTCTGTTCTTCAGACAAAGTATTCTTCTCAAAACCCATCATCCTATGTCCATTTAAATCCCTCCCTCAAAACCTGCCTATGCTATGCCTACAAATCTTTGTCTATCACTGGTTAAGTTAGTGGTCACCTGTGACTACTTGGAGTATTGAGACCACTTGTTTATGCAAATACCTTTGCTGTTAGCTGTTCCCCATCTGTTTGCTTATCTATCAGTTGCATATTGTCATAGTCCCTGCTCCAGAGACCACCACCTCTATCTTCAATGTAGTGTCTAGGCTGTGGGACACATTGGGAAAAAAAAAAACAAGTACCTGAATCCCCAATGATATTCTAGTAGGAATATGCAGCTTGTTTTGGGGAAAGCTAGTATACGCTAAAACTATCAGTATTCTTTTTTTACCTACTGTGACTGAGCATAAATTGACTTTTACAGTGCTAGGAAGGAAAACATGCAAGAAGTAGAAAAATTCATTTGTTTTCACGATGAGAGAGAACTGACTGCGGAATAGAAGTCAAGCTGATTAAAGGAGAGATCAACTTAGGCCTTGTCTACACCCAGCCGCTAGTTCGGCGGCTGGGAATCGAAGTTCCGGGTTCGATTTATCGCGTCTGGTCTGGACGCGATAAATCGATCCCGGAAGCGCTCGCCGTCGACTGCGGTACTCCAGCTCGGCGAGAGGAGTACCGCGGAGTCGACGGGGAGCCTGCCTGCCGCGTGTGGACCGCGTCTGAACCGCGGTAAGTTCAAACTAAGGTATGTCGACTTCAGCTACGTTATTCACGTAGCTGAAGTTGCGTACCTTAGTTCGAAGTTGGGGGTTAGTGTAGACCAGGCCTCAGGTTTTTATTTCCATTTAATTCTACTGACTATACATGAGACAGTGTGAAAACGGTTGTTAAACATCAAAATATCCACTGGGGAAAAGATTCCCTGACATCAGGGCCGGCTCCAGGCACCAGCTTAACAAGCAGGTGCTTGGGGCGGCCAAGGGAGAGGGGCGGCACCTGCGGCAATTCGGGGGCGGCAGGTCCCTCACTCCCTCTAGGAGCGAAGGACCTGCCGCCGCCGATCGTGGCTTTTTTTTTTTTTTTTTTGCTTGGGGCGGCAGAAATGCTGGAGCCAGCCCTGCCTGACATGCCTGGAACCCAAAGAACTGATGGTTGAGGAGGATTCAAAACTCAAATACAATTTATTGGAGTAAGAACAGTTTCCCTAGCTGATGTTCAACAACACTGCCTTGGCATGAAGGAGAAAACGTGAGCACAGAAGAGCACCAATGGCAAAGTCCTGATCACCTTTCTCACTCAAATATTCATATGCCATTAATTGACTTCCCTGAGGCTATTTGTACCAGAAAGCCATGCAGAATTTAGCCATAAGTGCCTTGACAGAAATATTGGGTGAAATCCTGGGCCTACTGAAGTCAATAGCAAAACTCCCATTGAAACCAGCAGGGCAAGGGTCTCACCCATTTTTCTTCCAATCTGTGATATTCCCATATCTACTCCACCCACAGTCATGAAAGCTGATGTGTGATTTCCTGTCCCCCTCCCCTTCCCCCCCCCACACTTGAAATTTAGCCAGTGGCTACCACAGAAGGGTTTGTGTATGTTTAAAACAACAACAAAAACCTGTTAATTATTTCAAAAGAAACCTATAACTATTTCCTAAGATAGACTGGGGCAGTCAGTCAGAACAAGGAATGAAATCTTCATTAAAAAAATGCAAAATGCACATTTAATTCAGGGGGTTTGTTACAAAACTCAATAGGGCTAATTTTTTTCAGAAAAGAAAATTTTGCTAAGGTACATTTCACATGAAAATGGCCAGTTTTCAAACAAAAGTGAGTCCCTTTATAGAATGAATACTGCTTTCACATCAAATAGCATGAAGAAATTGAATTCATCTGTTTTATCATTTTATTATTTAGTAGTAGTGGCAGTAGTAAGCTCTTGATGCAATAGCCATTTCATTTAAATTGGAAACATGGAGAATTCGGGCAAAATTATGAGAGGGCATAACTCTTCTGCTTAAGTTTCATGAAAACTGCACTATGAATTTCATACAGTTCTCATTATTTTTGTACTACCATATATATAAAAATTTAAGGTCAGCCAAAAGAGAACCCAGCATTCAGCTAAATAATACGCAAACACACTTGCATTTATACTTTCTTCAATTAAGCTTATTTAACAGATGGTAAACACTGACTAGATCAGCAGGTGTTTTAGCAGCTCTATTTTGTTACTACCACCTGTGTGAGTATGCAACAGGGCCGCCCAGAGGGGGGGGGGCAAGTGGGGCAATTTGCCTCAGGCCCCGGGCCCCGCAGGGGCCCCCACGAGATTTTTTCGGGGCCCCTGGAATGGGGTCCTTCACTCGCTCCAGGGGCCCGGGCCCCCGGAGCTTCTTCCGCTCCGGGTCTTCGGTGGCAATTCGGCGGCGGGGGGTCCTTCCGCTCTGGGACCCGCCGCCGAAGTGCCGGGTCTTCGGCGGCGGGACCCCCAGACCCCCTGAATCCTCTGGGCAGCCCTGGTATGCAAGTGCATCTGCTTGCACATCTAGCAAACTGCTGTGTTTTGTTGCCCTCCCAATCCATCTTATGCTTTGAAATGCAGATGAGAGGAGCTGGTAGGCAAGTTGGAGCTTTCCCTGCATAACTTCTGATGTGAGACAGTTGGCAGAGTTTTTTTAACATTTGTTTTGTGTCCTGATTACACAACTGAAATAAGATTCACCTCTTAAATTGGTTATTGGACTCAAATTCCAAGCAAGTTGTTCCCTAAATAAAAGGAACCTATTGTGAACTAGTAAAATCCTCATATATTATAGCTCCAAAATATATGACTAACAGAACTGATATACTCAAGGTGTTTATGGATTATTTTCCCAGAAATGCTAAATGGGCATGGGCAGGTACTGTGCTTCTTTTTCCCTTTACATGCACTGTTCATAGGACCAACAGCTCCAACTACATTTTCCCTTGTTTCTGCTCAATTAAATAAAGTAGGAACAAAGAAAACAAGAACAACAGTGAGGCAGCTGCCCCAAGGATCCAGCACTCCTTTCTCTCGTTCCCAATCTATTTTTTCATTCTTATGTAACAGATTTGAAAGGCAATGTAGTAAATACCAGTACTGAAATGGGGTTTATTGCAAAGTAGAAACTTAGAACAATATCTTTGTTAAAATAGATTCTTCCCTTGAGATTCTATAGTGCATAGCAGGAAGCACATTATATTTTCATGTGATTATACTATTCTATTTAAAGGTAGCAATGTATTTCAAGTTACTGGCAGAATAATTGGGTAGATGTTAGAACCTGGACCAAAACAAAAGATTTTTGGGTCAAAATTTCATTTTATTCAAATGCCCCCCCCCCCATTTGTTGTAGTTTTTGCTTTTCAACAAGCAATACTTTCAGTTCATTCAGTATACAAAGACATGAACATGAACACCATTAGGAATAAGACAAAATGAGTAAGGTGTCATATAAGAAGCCTGGATACTAAATAATTAAATTTTATCAATACAGGAATAAACTTCCATATACTTGGCAGTAAAACCAAATCTTGTTGTCATAGCAGAGCATGTCTGTGACGTTACGAGGACTGGAGTAATGAACCATATAGTGGGCTGAAGCTGGGTCAGCTGAAATACAAAGGATATGGGGTTACAAAATGCTGCCATCTAAAAGAACATAGTGTCTCCAAAAACATGAGGGCAGAATGAGCGAATGTCTGGTCAGAAGAGTCAGAGGGGTAGGGCATTTGACTAGCCAGTGCATTCAAATGAATTTTCTTGTCTTCATTTAGCTAGCTAAAGAAGAAAGAATTGGTATATTCCAGGTTAAGAAAGTGACATTTGCTGCAAAAGAACTACCATAAAAGACAACTGAAGATATTAAATCTACACTATGTTCTCCATCATTACATCTCCACAAGCATATTGAAAAAAATAGTAATTGCCACACATGGAGAGGGAGGAGACCCTAAGACTGTTATGATAAAGTAAGTAGTAATGATTCTAGATTTCGCATTGCTGCTTGCTCATAGGCTCTGCTGACAGATTTTTACCATAAAAGCTGCATGGTAATATTTTAGCATTCAAAAGGAGATAAACTGCATTTTAGAATGAATGTATTCTACTCCCACTATTGACTCTTGTAACTAGATATGAAACTAAGCCAAACCTGAAAGCCAATCAGATATTCAGGCAAATTCCCTTAAAAGCTTTTATTAAAATAATTAAAACAATTTGCAAAAATGTATAACACCATTCTGGAAACACAAGATACATACATCCTTCTAAGGCAGTGGAAAAATAAGTCTACAAGTGAGCATATTAGGTGAAACTAGAAAAACAAGTAACAGTCTGAGGAAGAAAGTATTTAGTTGACCAGGGAAGAACTACACTATTCAGGTAACTAGGCCAAAAAAGCTTTATTTTATAAATGTCTGGATTTGTAGCAATCTTTGTAGTTTTTTATATATATATATATTCTGAGAACTAAACTATACAGAATTGACTTATTCCCAGGCCTTAGATGTTAACTTTACCATCAAGGTGCCCCACACTCCTCTTAACTAAGCAATAGCACCTGGAGTTTCTTCCTTTTTCCAATATAATCCTAGAGACAGAGGAGATTAAGAGATAGGTAATCAGCTGCACATTTATACAGGATAGCTCTGCTTTAACTGAGATGCCTAACAGCACAGCAACCATGCTTAGAAGTCACTTGGAGTCATTCTGAACATAAACGTTTAAGTATCTATGCAATTTAGGGCAATCCTACCACATAAGAGTAATGTATGAAGCCTTTCCCTCAGCTGCTCTTCAACATGCATCTGTGCTAACAGTGGTTTTGTTTGTTATTGTTTTTGAGATGGTGATTTATAGCTAGCACGTCATTTTTGTACTGCCTTGCTTATTGCCCCACAAAAGATAGTTGCCCTTTGCCACATGTGAGGCCACAGCTGCAGAGAGATTTCTTTGTCTATAAATTACCAACTTTCCTTAAACCTAATTTTTGTTCCATTTCTAAGGGTATGTCTACACTACAAGAGTAATTCGATTTTACTTAAAGCGAATTTGTGGAACCGATATTACAAAGTCGAACGTGTGTATCCACACTAAGGACAGTAATTCAACTGAGTCCACACTAACGGGGCAAGCGTCGACATTGGAAGCGGTGCACTGTGGGTAGCTATCCCACAGTTCCCGCAGTCCCCGCTGCCCATTGGAATTCTGGGTCGAGCCCCCAATGCCTGCTGGGGGAAAAAATGTGTCGAGGGTGGTTTTGGGTAACTGTCGTCATTCAACCCTCACTCCCGCCCTCCCTCCATGAAAGCGCCGGCGGGCAATCAGTTCGCGCACTTTTCTGGTGATTGACAGCACGGACGCCACAACATCGCGAGCATGGAGCCCGCTGCGATCATCGCTGCAGTTATGGCCGTTGTCAACACCTCGCGCCTTATCATCCACCTTTTTCAGAGGCAGATGCTGAGAAATCGGGCGAGGAGGCTACGGCAGCGCGGTGAGGACATTAAGTCTGAGAGGGGCACAGACCTCTCACAAAGCACGGGACCCCGCGCCGTGGACATCATGGTGGCAATGGGTCATGTTGATGCTGTGGAATGGCGATTCTGGGCCCGGGAAACAAGCACGGACTGGTGGGACCGCATAGTGCTGCAGGTCTGGGATGAATCACAGTGGCTGCGAAACTTTCAGATGCGGAAGGGAACTTTCCTGGAACTTTGTGAGTTGCTGTCCCCTGCCCTGAAGCGCAAGGACACCCGGATGCGAGCAGCCCTGACTGTCCAGAAGCGAGTGGCCATAGCCCTCTGGAAGCTTGCAACGCCAGACAGCTACCGGTCAGTCGCGAATCAATTTGGAGTGGGCAAATCTACCGTGGGGGTGGCTGTGATGCAAGTAGCCAACGCAATCATTGATCTACTGCTCTCAAAGGTAGTGACCCTGGGAAACGTGCAGGTCATCATAGATGGCTTTGCTGCGATGGGATTCCCAAACTGCGGTCGGCTATAGATGGAACTCACATCCCTATCCTGGGACCGGACCACCAGGCCAGCCAGTACATTAACCGAAAGGGGTACTTTTCAATGGTGCTGCAAGCACTGGTGGACCATAGGGGACGTTTTACCAACATCAACGTCAGATGGCCGGGCAAGGTTCATGACGCTCGCGTTTTCAGGAACTCTGTTCTGTTTAGACGGCTGCAGGAAGGTATTTACTTCCCGGACCACAAAATAACTGTTGGGGATGTGGAGATGCCTATAGTGATCCTCGGGGATCCAGCCTACCCGCTAATGCCCTGACTCATGAAGCCCTATACAGGCGCCCTGGACAGTGAAAAAGAACTCTTCAACTACCGGCTGAAGGGGAGATTCATAGATTCATAGATTCTAGGACTGGAAGGGACCTCGAGAGGTCATCGAGTCCAGTCCCCTGCCCGCATGGCAGGACCAAATACTGTCTAGACCATCCCTGATAGACATTTATCTAACCTACTCTTAAATATCTCCAGAGATGGAGATTCCACAACCTCCCTAGGCAATTTATTCCAGTGTTTAACCACCCTGACAGTTAGGAACTTTTTCCTAATGTCCAACCTAGACCTCCCTTGCTGCAGTTTAAGCCCATTGCTTCTTGTTCTATCCTCAGAGGCTAAGGTGAACAAGTTTTCTCCCTCCTCCTTATGACACCCTTTTAGATACCTGAAAACTGCTATCATGTCCCCTCTCAGTCTTCTCTTTTCCAAACTAAACAAACCCAATTCTTTCAGCCTTCCTTCATAGGTCATGTTCTCAAGACCTTTAATCATTTTTGTTGCTCTTCTCTGGACCCTTTCCAATTTCTCCACATCTTTCTTGAAATGCGGTGCCCAGAACTGGACACAATACTCCAGCTGAGGCCTAACCAGAGCAGAGTAGAGCGGAAGAATGACTTCTCGTGTCTTGCTCACAACACACCTGTTAATACATCCCAGAATCATGTTTGCTTTTTTTGCAACAGCATCACACTGTTGACTCATATTTAGCTTGTGGTCCACTATAACCTCTAGATCCCTTTCTGCCGTACTGCTTCCTAGACAGTCTCTTCCCATTCTGTATGTGTGAAACTGATTTTTTCTTCCTAAGTGGAGCACTTTGCATTTGTCTTTGTTAAACTTCATCCTGTTTAACTCAGACCATTTCTCCAATTTGTCCAGATCATTTTGAATTATGACCCTGTCCTCCAAAGCAGTTGCAATCCCTCCCAGTTTGGTATCATCCACAAACTTAATAAGCGTATTTTCTATGCCAATATCTAAGTGGTTAATGAAGATATTGAACAGAGCCGGTCCCAAAACAGACCCCTGCGGAACCCCACTCGTTATGCCTTTCTAGCAGGATTGGGAACCATTAATAACAACTCTCTGAGTACGGTTATCCAGCCAGTTATGCACCCACCTTATAGTAGCCCCATCTAAATTGTATTTGCCTAGTTTGTCGATAAGAATATCATGCGAGACCGTATCAAATGCCTTACTAAAGTCTAGGTATACCACATCCACAGCTTCTCCCTTATCCACAAGACTCGTTATCCTATCGAAGAAAGCTATCAGATTGGTTTGACATGATTTGTTCTTTACAAATCCATGCTGGCTGTTCCCTATCACCTTACCACCTTCCAAGTGTTTGCAGATGATTTCCTTATTACTTGCTCCATTATCTTCCCGGGCACAGAAGTTAAACTAACTGGTCTGTAGTTTCCTGGGTTGTTTTTATTTCCCTTTTTATAGATGGGCACTATATTTGCCCTTTTCCAGTCTTCTGGAATCTCTCCCGTCTCCCATGATTTTCCAAAGATAATAGCTAGAGGCTCAGATACCTCCTCTATTAGCTCCTTGAGTATTCTAGGATGCATTTCATCAGGCCCTGGTGACTTGCAGGCATCTAACTTTTCTAAGTGATTTTTAACTTGTTCTTTTTTTATTTTATCTGCTAAACCTACCCCCTTCCCATTAGCATTCACTATGTTAGGCATTCCTTCAGACTTCTCGGTGAAGACTGAAACAAAGAAGTCATTAAGCATCTCTGCCATTTCCAAGTTTCCTGTTACTGTTTCTCCCTCTTCACTAAGCAGTGGGCCTACCCTGTCTTTGGTCTTCCTCTTGCTTCTAATGTATTGATAAAAAGTCTTCTTGTTCCCCTTTATTCCCGTAGCTAGTTTGAGCTCATTTTGTGCCTTTGCCTTTCTAATCTTGCCCCTGCATTCCTGTGTTGTTTGCCTATATTCATCCTTTGTAATCTGTCCTAGTTTCCATTTTTTGGATGACTCCTTTTTATTTTTTAGATCATGCAAGATCTCGTGGTTAAGCCAAGGTGGTCTTTTGCCACATTTTCTATCTTTCCTAACCAGCGAAATAGCTTGCTTTTGGGCCCTTAATAGTGTCCCTTTGAAAAACTGCCAACTCTCCTCAGTTGTTTTTCCCCTCAGTCTTGATTCCCATGGGACCTTACCTATCAGCTCTCTGAGCTTACCAAAATCCGCCTTCCTGAAATCCATTGTCTCTATTTTGCTGTTCTCCCTTCTACCCTTCCTTAGAATTGCAAACTCTATGATTTCATGATCACTTTCACCCAAGCTGCCTTCTACTTTCAAATTCTCAACGAGTTCCTCCCTATTTGTTAAAATCAAGTCTAGAACAGCGTCCCCCCTAGTAGCTTTTTCAACCTTCTGAAATAAAAAGTTGTCTGCAATTCAGTCCAAGAATTTGTTGGATAGTCTGTGCCCCGCTGTGTTATTTTCCCGACATATATCCGGATAGTTGAAGTCCCCCATCACCACCAAATCTTGGGCTTTGGATGATTTTGTTAGTTGTTTAAAAAAAGCCTCATCCACCTCTTCCACCTGGTTAGGTGGCCTGTAGCAGACTCCTAGCATGACATCACCCTTGTTTTTTACCCCTTTTAGCCTAACCCAGAGACTCTCAACACTTCCATCTCCTATGTCCATCTCTACCTCAGTCCAAGTGTGTACATTTTTAATATATAAGGCAACACCTCCTCCCTTTTTCCCCTGTCTATCCTTCCTGAGCAAGCTGTATCCATCCACACCAACATTCCAATCATGTGTATTATCCCACCAAGTTTAAGTGATGCCAACAATGTCATAGTTGTATTTATTTATTAGCACTTCCAGTTCTTCCTGCTTATTACCCATACTTCTCGCATTTGTATATAGGCATCTAAGATACTGGTTTGATCTTTCCTCCCAGTTTTGTCCTGACCCTCCTTTCTCTCTGCCAATATAGCCCACACTCCCTCTCGTTTCCGACCCATCTCCCAGGTCTCTATGTTCCCCACTTACCTGCGGGCTTTGCTCACCTGTCCCCGTCGAACCTAGTTTAAAGCCCTCCTCACTAGGTTAGCCAGTCTGTGTCCAAATAGGGTCTTTCCCCTCCTCGAAAGGTGAACGCCATCTCTGCCTAGCAGTCCTTCCTCAAATAGCATCCCGTGGTCTAGGAAGCCAAAGCCCTCCTGGCGACACCATCTTCGCAGCCAGGCATTCACCTCCATGATGCATCTGTCTCTGCCCGGGCCCCTACCTTTGACAGGAAGAATCGAAGAGAATACCACCTGCGCTCCAAACTCCTTCACCCGTACTCCCAGAGCCCTGTAGTCACTCTTCATCCGCTCAGTGTCACACCGCGCAGTATCATTTGTGCCCACATGGATGAGTAGCATGGGGTAGTAGTCAGAGGGCTGGATAATCCTGGACAATGCCTCCGTAACGTCTCGGATACGGGCTCCCGGCAGGCAGCATACCTCCCGAGATGAAATGTCAGGGCGACAGATGGGCACCTCCGTCCCCCTCAGCAGAGAATCTCTGACCACCACTACCCTACGTTTCCTATTCGCAGTGGTGGCAGCAGACCTCCCAGCCTTAGGGGTACGAGGCTTCTCCTCCTTTACTGTAGGGGGTGATGCCTTCTTTCCTGTATCAAGAAGAGCATAACGGTTACCTATTACCACAGCGGGAGGGTTCGGAGCAGGGGTGGAGCACTGCCTGCTGCCAGAAGTAACCAGCTGCCAGTGTCCACCCTGAGCCATCTCCTCCTCCACCAGTGGTGTATCAGCAGTCCTGTGTACTGGGACAGCTACCTCAGCTGTCTCCACATGGACACTGTCCAGGAACTGCTCGTGGATTCGGATGCTTCTCAACCTAGCCACCTCCTCCTGTAGCTCTCCCACCTGCTGCCTGAGAGATTCCACCAGCAGGCACCTTTCACATTGGATGGTCCCCCCAGCCTGGATATCAGTAAGTGGAAATTGCAAGTTACAGTCTCTGCAAAACCACACCAGGATCTGGGTAGAAGCATCCATGCTCAGGCGCTCTGTCTGGCTACAGGCGCAGGTGGAGGAGACAGAAGCAGTGCTGGCACAGGTGTTGCGGGTCTTCCTAACCATCGTAAGCCTCCCTCTGTCAAACTCCCGTCTGCAGCCCCCTGTCCGCTGAAAGGGTTGTTTAAGCAAGAAGTTTTAGGTTTTAAGGGGAATAAAGGGAAAACAGATAGAACCGGCCAGGGACCCTCGCCCCTTCCCACTCCCCTTCCAAACTCCCTTGCGAAACTCCCTGTTAGCAGCCCCTGTTCGCTTGTGCGCTGCTTTATAAAGCCCTGGCCTGTATGAATGCCCCGCCCACTGATTAAGGCTCAGCCAATTACCAGAGGCTTCTAGGTTTCAAACCTTCCTTTGAAGCTCACAGCTTCCAACTGCCAGCCACAGCACACGGTCCTTCAAACAACCAACCAAACAGACTGACAAACACAAGCTCAGCACACAGCAAGTAACCCCCAAACACAAACAAACACACACTACAGACAGTCACTTACCCCAAAAGGGTGCTGTATTACTCCTCCTTCACCTGGAGAACTCCCTTGCGAAACTCCCTGTTAGCAGCCCCTGTTCGCAAAAGATGGAGAAGCTTACTGACTCGCTCTGATCTCAGTGAAACCAATATCCCCATTGTTATTGCAGCTTGCTGTGTGCTCCACAATCTCCGTGAGAGCAAGGGGGAGACGTTTATGGCGGGGTGGGAAGTTGAGGCAAATCGCCTGGCTGCTGATTACACCCAACCAGACACCCGGGCGATTAGAAGAGCCCAGCGGGACGCGCTGTGCATCTGGGAAGCTTTGAAAGCTAGGTTCCAGAGTGACCAGGGTAACCTGTGACTATTACGTTTTTTTAAACAGAAGCTGAACCTGCCCCCATTTCTTTACCCACTTAATGTTGACTAGCCTCTCCAGTTACATACCCCCTTCCCCCCCTTCCAACACACCTTTAAAAATAAAATAAATGAAACTTTGTTCATTAACACCGTTTTCTTTATTAAGGATTTCGCGGTAAAGGGTTGAAACTGGGACGCAGACTGTGGTGGGGAGCGGGTGTAGTGATGGAAAGGACGCTTCTAAACTCGAGGAATGACAGGCTCCTGCTCCTAGAGCGGTCCGCAGTGGTGGACTGGTTGTTTCAACAGAGCCTGCCACCCCTCCTTTTCGGGACTCTGTGTGTGGGGGCTATGTGACTTTGTGGCGGGGGAGGGCGGTTACAGATCCCCTGCTGCGTGGCTTTGTGATCCAGGATAAGGACCGCTGCCTAAGATCTGTAACCGCCCTCCCCCGCCACAAACTCACATAGCCCCCCACACACAGAACATGAAAACCACCTCCCAGACTGACCAGTGTGCCTAGTGACTGCAATGTGTGTGTGACCTTCTGGTGAACCTGCCCCCGTGTCTGTACCCTGGTAAAGGTGACTGTCCTCTCCAATTACCAACCCCTTCCCCCCCTTCAAACACACTGTCCTCTAAAAGAACATGACGGAAACAGTAATTAACAGAAACGTATTTTTTATTAAGAACTACACAGTTCGGGGATGAAACTGGGACGGGGGCTTGGGTGAGGTGCATTTGGAGGGAAGGAAAGGGCGTATCAGATCTTTGGGAATGAGAGCCTTCTGTTACTTGAGCAGTCTGCAGGGGTGGAGTGACTGTTTTCATGGCCTCTGCCGCCCCACCTTCTTGGGACTTTGGGTGAGGGGGGGGATGGGACTTTGTGGTGGGTGAGGGCGGTTAGCGATAGAATGCAGCGGGGCTCTGTCCTCCAGCCTCCGGTCCTGCAGAACATCTACAAGGCGCCAGAGCATGTCCGTTTGCTCCCTCATTAGTCCAAGCAGCGTTTGAGTCGCCTGCTGGTCTTCCTGCCACCACCTGTCCTCCCGTTCGCTGTGTGATCGCTGGTATTGCAACATGTTCTCCCTCCACTGGGTCTGCTGTGCCGCCTCAGCTCGGGAACAGACCATAAGTTCTGAGAACATCTCGTCCCGTGTCCTTTTCTTTCGTCGCCTGATCTGCGCCAGCCTCAGGGAGGGGGATGCCGGGGTAGCTCGGGAAACACTCGCAGCTGTGGGATGGGAAAAAGGGAGTGAATTCCTCAAAAAGATACATTTTTGCAAACAATGAATATAGTCTCTCTCTCTGTGAGCAAGACCATGCACAGTACCTATCACATGTGCACTCAGTACAAGGTCGAATTTTCTGTCTTCACATTGAGTGCCTGGGGTCTTGCTGTACAGATCACACAAGCGGGGCCGGACAACGGAATTCTGCTAGCAGGCGGCCATGGTAAGCCGTAGACTTTTGGCTGCTTAAAGCTTAATTTACAGCAGTGCCCTACTTTCACGTTCCAAGCAATGCTCCTAGCGTTGGCCAGTTCCTGCTGCCGGCGATCCGGCCAGCATGAACTCTTCCCCTGTCCCACCCCCGTCACGGCTGTCCCCGGGAAAGATCCCCGCATGCTGCAGGCGAACCGCTCAGCAGGAACGGTTCGCCTCCCCGCCCCCACCACGAGGCTGGGTTCAGGAAAGATCCCTGCACGCTGCCGGCGATCCGGCCAGCATGAACTCTGCCCCGTCCCACCCCCGTCACGGCTGTCCCCGGGAAAGATCCCTGCATGCTGCTGGCGAACCGCTCAGCAGGAACGGTTCGCCTCCCCGCCCCCACCGCGTGGCTGTAAACCGCTGGTTACAGTTATTTAAAGGAACAGGCAATCAGTCCCCATACTAAAATTCCCCTAATTCAAAGCAGGTCACCATGAGTGATATCACTCTGATGAGGATTACGGAGACAGAGGAAGACCGCATGCTGCGTGAATGCCAGCAAACACCAGGTCCATATGCCGCCATGCTTTGCCAGGCAATGATACCGGAGTACCTGCTGCTAGCCTGGCGCAGAAAAGTTTCCTACCATGGAGGAGGCAATAAGGCCACTCTCCCCAGGAATCTGATGCAAAGGCTTTCACATTACCTCCAGGAGAGCTTCATGGAGATGTCCCAGGAGGATTTCTACTCTATCCCCAGACACGTTAACAGACTCTATTGGACCAACTTCTGTTGGTGAGACAAGCCTTTGATCCTGAGTGACTCGAAAGCTGTCTCTCTCCCCAACAGAAATTGGTCCAATAAAAAATATTCTCACCTACCTTGTCTCTCCATTCCCATTTTAAGATACTGTCTCCCACTAGAAAGCAAGAAACACTGTAAGGTGGGAAGCATCAATTCTGCTATTGGAATATCACTAAAAGTGGAAGTCATACATGAACTAAATGTGCTAAATGGAGTCTTTTAAACTCCATTTATTTTCTTTTGAGTCCCACTGGATCAAAAATGGGAGCATGCACTTAGAACTGTAAAATGGATTTTAGTGAACCAGGGTATAAACAAAAGCAGCAATGGCTCTATTTACACTTACTTCAGTGTTCTTTTGTCTGTACAAAAGACCTGGCAAGATTTAGAGAGAGATCAGATTAGCCATTGTTGTGTATGTATTTCAGCACACTGTGTACTTCTTCCAAATGTCACAACACCCTTCCCATTAGATGTGAGTCTTATCTTAGAAGACAAGCAGCTTTATTCATAAAAAATACAAAAAAGATGCATCATTAACAAATATTACGTTTTTACCACACAAGTCTGCTCTCGTTATTTTAATGTGGCTATACCCTGTGATACGTAAGTGCCTGCATTGTAGTCTTCAACTTGCTCTGCAAAATATAATCTATTGCTGTATGCATCACACCTTGCCTGTATTAAAGAACATACTTGCAGAGGACAAAAGCTAGTCAGAGGCAGGTACATTTCTCTTCACTATTTCTTAAAATGATCTCCATTATTTTAGGTTTTTCAAGGTTTCTGCAATACAATAATTGAACTTTTACTTGCTACAAAGAAAATAACCAGTGTTTGCAATATTTTCTTCTGATGTTAAGCATCATGTGAGACAGATGTTACAGGCCATGTTCATACTGCAACTGCCACTGACTCTCAATAGGAGCTGTGTGTGAGGACGACTATGGCAAGTGAAAAGTGGTATTTCATAGCTTTTAAACATGTATCACTATTTGAAATTTTGACCCTACCACAGATTGGTTTGTTACTATAAATTTGTACAAGAGTCCTTAGCCACAGCCTCTATGAACAGAAGGTGGAAGTACTGATTCTGAAAAAAACCCAAGCACAACCAGAATTAAATATACTCTACACAAAGACAGAAAATGACAGTGTCTCATTTAATTAATTTGAGCATTTCAACATCAAGAGCTCTTTTTGATTTCAAAATGTAAAATACTTAAGCCTCTCTCTCTGCATGCTGCATTGTTGTTTCCATCATAATTCTTCATCTACCCATTCTTGCATTCTGATATTCCAAGCAGTTTCCATTTTTAAAGTATTTAAAGTTTTGGCACAGAAGAGAGGAAGCTTGCTCATTTGGGAGGCAAATGTCATTTCTTTCAGGGGTATTGCTAGAAGAGCAAGTTAAAGGATCTTTTACATATAATTTTCTATATTTAAATAATACACTTAAGTGAATATTTATAACATCCCTGAATATTTGGAATTTAGCCTAGATCATTTAACAGATTAATGCAAAATATAAAGTACGGCATTCGTGCTTGTTACATTTTGTATATTAGTGCACAAGTAGTCTCCCATTCTTCCTTAACATGCTTCCCACATACCCTTTTGGAAGATAAGTCATTCTTCATTTAATACCGCATCTGAGAAATTTGATGTGGTGAGCATAGCATAAATTTGACACATACACTGTCAAATTGGATACAGTTATGAATGGTGCAAATCTAATGATTCATTTGCAAATATTACCAGAAGCTTGTATATGGGAGTTCACACTGAGCTTCAAGCTATGGGGAGGATTTAAGTCTCTGTAAATATGGCCTAATCTCTTACCATCTTTCTAGTTTTAAATGTCAGTGGCTATGTTGGATTGTTGGAGTTGAGGTATTCTGGCATACCTACTTTGTTTTAATATCAGTGCTCAGTTCATACAAGTATTTCGTTTGCAGGGATCTTTCTTTTGTTCAATTGGCAATTTCACTTGTCTTAGGCCTTCATTATATAAATTCTTCCAGACGCTCATTTGAGTTTAAACCCAGAGAGTTTCAACAAAGGTGAGATTGAAGGGCTCTGGAGATTGCTGGAATTGCCTTGCTACCATCATCTCCCAAAAAAAGGAAGATATGAGTGACAGAGTAACACCGTAAGTGTGATGGCATCAAGAGATGATTTAACCAGAATGAGTAGAGCACACTTTTCTTTAGAGAAGCTCTTATCTTTTCCTCCAGCAGGATAATCCCCTCCAATAATGGCCCAGTATCTTGTGGCTGGCCTTTATCAGATAAAAGGGACGTTGACTAGACCTATTTCACAGACTGCAGCCCACCCAGCACCCCTAGAACTTCCATAAGCAACCAGCTCAAAAAGGACTCTGCATTTGCAAAGATGTGATTTATGAAGACAGAGTTTGGTCCAAATTGAGGTGATTTATTCTGAATAAAATTATCAGATAAATTCTATGAGAAACACTTGATCACTACGAGAAGCAGGCAGACCGGACATACTAACACTGTTTACCTAAAACAGTTCCTCTTGTTGGGACTTTGCAGATACGAGGGAAGCAAAGAAGTCGCTCCAGCTCCAGCACAGACAATGGTAAGTTCTGTATACACCTCTACCCCGATATAACACTGTCCTCAGGAGCCAAAAAATCTTACCGCGTTATAGGTGAAACTGCATTATATCGAACTTGCTTTGATCCGCCAGAGCACGCAGTCCCGCCCCCCCGGAGCGCTGCTTTACCACGTTATATCCGAATTCGTGTTATATTGGGTCGTGTTATATTGGGGTAGAGGTGTATTTTACAGCAGGCTAGACCTGAAGTCTACAACAAAATTGCTGGTGCTCAAACAGGAGAAACTTCTGCAGAATTTAAAGTATTTTCTTTTAATTAATTTAATATAAAGTTTATATAGTGGCATCGTAGAAGCAACCTGTATTGGGAAGCTGGCTAGGGAATAGATGGGGCTTTTGGCACGTGGGAAGGATGAGCGATACTTTGAAATTGTGGAAAAACCAAATTAGCTAAGAGATCTGTGTTAACTGTTTTGCTGATCTTTAAATGTTAACGTTAACATTTAAAGTTGTAATCTTTAAGTTTCAAATTTAATCCAGGGAGATGAACGGGGCACTTCATACCTCTTGGTTATTTTTCAGGGTAGCGGCACATTCAAGAAGACAGCAGTGTCTCTGCTAACACTGTTCACATTTTTAAACTCTTCTTCACAGCCATGAGCACTAGAAACTTAAAAAAAATAGCTTAGAGGTTAGAGCAGAGTTCTGCAGCAAGCGGCAGATTCCATGACAAATCCCACAGTGGAATACTAGAATACATGGGGACATGGTGAGAGCATATGCTTTCAAAACTGTTGCAATCAATCAGTCAGATTCTAAACCACACTGCTCCATCTGTCTTCCCTCCCACGTCACTCACACGTCATCTGAGTGTGTGGTGGCTGGTAAAGAAAGCCTGGGACAAAGCCTGGGAAAAGCATTTTTAGGACCCATTATATCTTTAGCTGAAGACCAAGCCATCAACAGAGTGACCTATTGGCAAGCAATTTTCTTCCTCAGAAGCCCAGGAAATCCAGTGGCAGTCTAACTTTTAAGGGCAGAAGATCCAAAAATGTGTTTTATCCTGACAGGAAACATGCTAGTGAACCTCAAAGTGGAAAAGAGAATAATCTGTCCATGACAAAAGTATAACTATAATCTATTACCTCCAATCCTGCCCCCAAAACCAGCAATATTTTTATTTATATGTAGCAAACACTACACCAGCTTCCTGTATACCTGTGGTGATCTTGCCTATGTATTATACATGGTCACCTATAAACATTCCTATACAATTATTTTTAAATACCGGTTGGTGTTTTGTAAACTACTTTACTCTTAACTTTTGTATCATCCCTTCTCTAAAAAGATAGAGAAACTAGCATGGTATATTCTGAGAGATTAGCACCGTGTGAAAAAGCACTGTTGCCACAAGTATTGCTGCTGCAATAAATACTTTGAAACCTGATTTGGTTTTATTTTTGGTTGGGACATGTGCTATGTTGACTTTTTTTTAAACTTAAATTCCATTAGTTCAATGAAAATATTCACTTAAAGATGCAGCTTTTGGTTCAATGGTTATTGGAGGGTATCATCTATCACATAGAATAACAGTCTCCCTCTACATGTTTTATGGTGTGTCACTACAAATTCCTTCTTACCATTCACATTTATGGACCAGCATTCATCTTCTATTCAGAAAACTCAAAAAGATCTCCCTTTAAATCACTGTTAAGACTGCATTGCCAGCAAGTCTGCCCATCTCTTTCAGCACAAGGTTTCCCTACTCTCTCCACCTTTCCTTATTACATTGTACTTATAAATCCAATTCTCAGACACTGCTTAGTGTCCCTTCTCTGTGAAAAGCACCTGTTCTTTCTTCTAAGTAATTTGTTACCCTCTAGAAGAATCTTGAACCCTCAAACACAACCTTCTTGTTTTATCAATACTTCTGCTGCAGTACCATACTTTGAAAGACGTAGAGAGAGACTTAAATGTGTTTAAACAATGGTTATTGTCCATATACAGTAGACAGATGCACTGTAGGCTTTATTGTGCCTCCATCTCTTTGATTCTGAAGTGGCAAGTAGTGATCAGGCCAGTGTTCGACTTCCCTTGGCAAACCTGGTCCCTTCTCAACTCCAAACTTTCTGAAAGAAGGGTGTCAGGGGAGTAATTTCTGCCCCCTGGCTTGGCCATTCCTCTCTCTTAAAGAGGAGGTAGATTCATGTACATACCTCCTCACACTCCCATCTACCTTGAGGAAGGCCAGGGTGACAACTTGTGCCAGCCTGGGAAGACTTATGCCACCACTTGTCCCTGGAACTCTCTCTTTGGCCCTACTCTCCCATAGAAGACACTTCCATTTTCATGTTTCCAGTTGCTACCCAAGCTGCATGCTCAATGTCCCTCCCAAACTCTACATCACCACGTTTGGGGGAGGAGGGATGTGATCTAATGAATCCCAGTCTCATAGTAGGACCAGAAAACATTGTCTCTGGAGCTACTGGCCCTTTCATTACTCTGGTGCTAGAACCCCACCCCTTAGCTCAGTGACATTATAGTGCCAATCATTCATGCTTTATTTTCATGGGTGCATCTATTCTGTCCTGCTTTTATGGCTCAGCCATTTGTGATCTAAATTTGACTTTTAGTGCTGCAGTACAAGAAAATGCAGACAGCTCAACTAAAAATTATGTATTTAAAATCCACAGATACATCCAAGACAACTGGCTCATGTCTACCCAGTCAGTCATATCTGAAATAGGCATTTTGTTCCTTTATGCAATGTTCTGGTTGGTTTATGTAATATTTTAAGATCCTGTTTAGGGAGCTAATCCATTATTTGGCTTCTCTTCAAAGATTCTCTTATTACAGTCCTTCTGCTTGAAAAATATTATTCACTCCATGCCTTACACATTTTCTTCAAATAATATGTATGTCACATTGTGTGACAATGTGAGACCCAAAGCAAGTGAAGAACAGATGTAGATACCTGAGAGAGTGCATAAAATACCTAGCATCCAAGAACTGTGGAACTCATGAATAAGTTTAAATGTGGAGTTCCTGAGTCGTAGACCTGTTTGGAATTCAAAGGAATATGTCTGACCCTTTCTGTAGTGTTCAAACAGCTGTTCACTTTCAGCATGTCCATACTCCTTTCTATTAATAGGGGCAAACCTATTACCTAGCTTTGAGCCCGAGTTGCTGCCTTGGTCCATCATGTGGGGGTATGAATCCTTCTGCCCAAATCAGATCTGTGGAGTCAGGGCTGGATCTACCTCCATTTGTGAACTTTCATGTGAACGGAATTTTATACACATGAATGTTTAGGGAATGGCTGTTCAGATAAATGTTCATCGTTACCCTCAGTAGCAGCAGCTTTGGATGTTGTAACAAGTTGCTGAAAAATGATCATCCAGCAAATCAGATCTCTATCAAAATAACTTCTAAAACAGTATTATGTAATTTTGGACATACAAGGCCTTGAATCTGCTTGAGATTGAAGAAACCAAGTTAGGATTTATCCAATTCAAACAATTATTTGGAAACAAGGAATATTTTGCAGATGAATACCCCCACCATAATCTAGGACAAGGTATCTATGCTTCAAATTGCTGTTCTGAGAAGGTGGAAAGAGATGGCTTTGAGCCACCTGTTGGCACTGCTGTTCCTGGGGCCTGCAGAGGAAACAATGGCTCCAGGTGTCACATCAACTCACCAGTGACCGGACTGAGCATGTAGACTACAGCCTCACCCCACCCGCCCCTGGCACATGCCTTTCTAACCTCTACATCTGGGCAGTAAGGAAAGGGTGGATGACACCATGTTGCTTAAATTGCGGCAAGGGAGATTGAGGTTAGACATTAGGAAAAACTTCCTAACTGTAAGTGTAGTTAAGCACTGGAACAAATTACTGTGGAATCTCTGTCACTGGAGGTTTTTAAGAACAGATTAGAAATCACCTGTCAGGGATGGTCTATAGTTAATACTCAATCCTGCCTCCTTGCAGGGGACTGGACTAGATGACCCCACACTCCAGCAGCTCAAAGGGACTTTAGCAGATACCCAAGAATTTAGCCCCAAGCAATTAGTCACTTACTGGTGTCATTATAAGAGACATTGTTTTGTTCCATCAGAAAAAGCTTTGTGGAGAGCAATTTTAAAGACTTGCAATATTCATGTTCTAGGTTTGCTTGAAAATTCTGAAACTGATTCTTGTGACAGAATTTCTTCTTTGTAGACACATATGCTACAAGCAAAGTTCAAACCTCCACTCTTGGTCTTTAAATTCTTTATACCTACTACTTAATGAAGAGACAAGCAAGTCAAGTTAAGTTGTACAACTATTACTTTTAATTCATTTTAGACAAAAATTTATGCAGGCAATTTGGCAATGTAAGTAAATCTTGATTTACCAGGGGGACGGGGTGGAGAGGTAATACTTGTATTCCAGCATTGCCGAACAACAGTCATGCATTTAGAAAGAGTAATGTAAAGATAGAGTTTCTTGTGGGATGTAGAGATTAAATATTTTTCCTAAACACTTTGGCAAATATGTTGCTTTCAGACCAAGACATAAAATGGAGGACTTGACAAATAATCATTTGAATGGCTCTGAACTAATTATTGAATAATTGAACTGAAAAACTGAATTAATTTAGTTCTAGGGTGTGAGTATATAATTTCTAACCTTGGCTTCTATTAAGCGATGTCAAGAGAAAACTTTTTATGCTAACATAAGAGATTTCAAACTTTTACAGCTATCTGAACTCTAGCTACTTAATGAAATGTCTCTTCGCTAATCTGGGATGCCTATTTTGAGAATTTAGTTCAATAAATGTTTTGCTTTTTCAAAAGCCTATCATTTAATCAATAATGCCTTTTGCATTGATGCAACTTAAAAAATGTTTGTTTGTTTTCAAATGTCTGCTATGTCATCAGGAAAACCGACTCAATTACATATAACAAATAAGGAATAGCAAATAGCAAGAGACAAGAATTCACAAAGATCTCAGACTGAAAATTGTTCATTCTTCTCCTCATTTCTATTATTGTCAATATTAATTCACCAAATAACCACTCTCTCCACATAATAGAATTAATACAAAAATAAAGATTTAACAGATGGGAGTTAACAACTTCCCCTACATTTGAAGGCATTTCAAGGCAACATCTTCAAAATGTACCCCCCCTTATGTCCAAAACTTCAGTCTCCCTGGAGTCTTGGACAAGTATTTTTGGTGGTCAACCTAACAAGTTCAAGTGAAAACTGAAAGTTGAAAGCAAGACTCTTAAATAGAAAGTAAAATGAGTAAGTAAAAACAGAAGTAATATTCAAGTAGAGGAGATTTTCAAAATCATACCTTAACAAAGAAAGGGCGTGCACCTCATTTAGATATGAAATTTCCACCCATATTTAAGAATGTTTTAGAGAGCTATATCAGAGTTTTATTAGGACTCATCATTTTTTGCCAGAAGCTGGGAATGAGCGACAGGGAATGGATCACTTGATTACCTGTTCATTCCCTCTGGGGCACCTGGCATTGGCCACTATCAGAAGACAGGATACTGGGCTAGATGGACATTTGGTCTGACCCAGTATGGCCGTTCTTATGTTCTTATCTAAGTAAATACATCTAGAACTGGTTGGGAATTTTTCATATGAAAAGTTTTTCTGACTGAAAATGAAATTTTTCCCCTGGAGAAAATTTTGATTTTGCAGAATTTTGATTTTGCTAAAAATGTTTTATTTTCCATTGGGAAAAATCAAAATGAAATATTTTGTTTTGTTGAACTGAATCAAAATGTTTGGTTTCTAATAAAGTCAACAAAATATTAAACTGCACTTCTCTACCAATGCCTCGCCTCGTGGAAGATGCAATTTGAGGCCCCATTGTTGTCTCCTATGGGTGGGGCTTTTTGAAGGGCTACATCTGCCATAATGCAGGAACTGTTTTAACCAAGCTGCGTGTTTCATCATGGGACTCACATAACTGGGTGCTTTAGTCTGGCTAGGGAGCATGACCATAGTGGAAAATGAGGTCATCCAGCTCCTGAACTACAATTCCCATGAGTGTCACAATAGGAAAATGCAATATAATGTTGAACTGACTCTAAACATAGTATTTCAGGTCATTTCAACAAACTGAAACTTAACATTTTGAATTGACAATGTCACAATGTTTCGTTCTGATCAAAAGTGTTGAAACATTAAATTTTAATATTTCCAATTTTTTTTTATTTTCCATTCTGTAAAAATTTTCAAAATTTAAACTTCATTACAATTTGGGATGAAATAAAATGTTGGAATTTCCCAGGGGACAAATTCCAATTTTTTTCAGCTCTAAATACATCCATTACTAGGAAGTAGAATGAATCTCTTAGAATTCACCCTGCCATAGGATGAGAAAAATTGTGCACTGTCAAGCTTCTCATACTAAAAGATTTTCTCCTCCCCCAACTATTTAGAGACTAGCACCTAGTACTAGTTTGTGTCTCTTTGGGGAGTTTTTTTCAATTCACATCTATTATCATTACATTTTCTATTCCTGTGGAAAACCAGTCATCTGAAGTGGGTAGTTATTCCTTTAATTGGAATATAAAGGGCAGAATCCAGAATATGTGGTATATTTATCATCCCATATGCCACTGCAAAAGGATGCCAAAAACATCAAATATTCTTAAGTGGTAAATGTGTAATTTAAGTACACACACACACACACACACACACACAGGGTTTTAATGAGATCATATCAGGCAGAACAAAAAAATTTTTAATCAAAACACCTATCAGCTAAGATGGTGGTTTTTTCTCCTGTCATTCATCTTGCTGAAATATCCCCTTGCCACTGATATTTAATTCCAGTCACTACCTTTTATAATAAATTTAGCCTGCCTTTATTCCTACCCACACAGAGCAATTCTGTCTTAACTGTATCTTCTGGGGATTTTTTTTTTTTTTTAAACACTCCACATGACTCACCAGTTTCCTACTGTACTTATCTGTCTCCCAAAGTACATATTTTATAATCCTCTCCTCTAGGGCAGACATTTTTCAGCTATTAGAATGTATTCTGTCAAGCGCTGTCTATTATGCCAAGTTTTAGGTCCTCATTAACAGCCGATTTGCAAATTCTGGCAAGAACCTGCTCACATCTGGATGATGCTAACTTTCTCTTACTACAAGAGGTAGCAATTTAATATGCTTTAATTGTTCACTAAGCAAGCCTGATTCATCCCCAGATAACTGTCCATCCTGTCTGTGCACTGGATGAGGTTCATGTTTTGTATATGTGATGTCATTAAAGATTATTGTAATGAATACACATAAAGGGGCTGAATTAAGGTAGCATTGGCAACCTTACTTTTGAATCATTGACTTTGCAAGATTACCATTCGTTCAACATAGATTTTGTATGCAATATTCTGTATCCAAATAAAATTCTATAGATTGGAACTACAAAACATTGTGCAAGCCACAGCTATTACTGTAATTTTAACTACAGGGTGACTATCTTCCTCACTCCATGTCTTTCCTGTTAAGAGCAACAGTACTTATATCAGATTGCAAGCATCTTGCATGCTCCACTTTAGTCAGATCTCCAATTCCCATTGTTAATTGTCATGTTTTTCCATGCACACACTGCAAAGCCATAAACTGTCAATTAAGATGGGTACTTAAAAAAGAAAATCAAAGAATAAAAGTACCATTGGAAAGGTAGCAAGATACTCACTGCGCAAAATATTCTGTTCTGAATCCACTCGCAGGCCTGCTTCCCAGCTGGCAGACTTCTTACATTTAAAGATGCAGGGGAAAAAAACTATCATTGTTACATAAGCCACACAAGTTTGCTTTGTGGGGGGGGTTATTTTATTTTAATTAATGAGACTTTGTTGGATTATATCTGCCAACAGGTACAAATTCAAAAGTGTGGTTGAATCCACAACTAGAAGCATCCCTAAATCCAAGTTTACAGTTTTATATACTAAAATATAGCTCCTTCCTGGATAAATCTAGATAGGCACATATCTAAAAAAACTGTATTACTTTATATGTTCTTCTGGAGGTGTCTCAGGGTCTCTAAATCCAAAACCACACTCATCTATCCTTTAAAGGTTGACTTTTGAGGATAGTTTTTTTGAAATGTTTGCAAACTTCAGTCCCAGAGACACTTCATTTCCATGTATATGGTATTTGCTCAGTCTTCATTCACATTCATGCTGTCAGTCATGTGTCTTGTCAGATGAAAGTGAGAACATTGTCTGTAACCCATCTCCTTCATTTCACTGCTGACTGCTGAGGTACTTAGTCATGTTTCATATTCCTCACCAGAATTATCTAGAACCTGCTTTTAAATTGTCCCCAATTTACATGCACAACAATGGGGGCAATGGATCAGCATCCTCGTCGCGCCACCCGCCAGTACCTGACAGCAATCAGGGAAGCTAATGATCCAACCAGCAAGCTGTATACTGTCGTCACCGATAACCCCAATGTGCAGCCCGGTGACTTGTATGTCGTTGGTCCAGCTCTATGCATGTTACAACTCAACGTGGAGGGTTTGTCAGCTGCCAAGCATGATTTACTCAGCATTCTTGCTCATCGACAGACTATCGACATCATTTGCTTGCAAAAGATACACGTGGCAACTGCTGAAGCCGGGCGTCACAGTATCGACGGCTTTGACCTGCTGTGCCATGTGGCACACCCAAAGCATGGCCGAGCCACATACATTCGGTCCGACATTGCAGATGCCATTCAGCTGATGTCTACTGAATTCTGTGACACCATCTAGGTTGGCGGTTTCTGGCTGGCAAATGTATACAA
Source organism: Emys orbicularis (assembly GCF_028017835.1). Classification (NCBI taxonomy): domain Eukaryota; kingdom Metazoa; phylum Chordata; order Testudines; family Emydidae; genus Emys; species Emys orbicularis. Next base: position 92,853,261 of record NC_088689.1, on the reverse strand, counting down.
GCCTCCAAGCGTCAGCTGGAACCAACAGGTTCTACCAAGCCTGCCACACCCAGCTGTTTACATCGGAGACTTCAACAGCCATCACACAGACTGGGGGTATGCCGACGGTGAACAACTTGCAGACTGAGCATCTTGAAATGACCTCGCCCTTATCCATGATGCTAAGCAGCGAGAAACGTTCCATTCTTCTAGATGGGATCATGACTACTCTCCTGACTTGTGCTGGGTCAGTTCAGTTCATGGCCATCCTCAGCCAGCAACATGCCAAGTCTTGGATAACTTCCCACGCAGCCAACACAGACCATCGCTGATCCATATTGGGCTACAGCTCCCAGTTGTCAAGAGTTCCAAAAAGAGGCAGTGGAACTTCCGAAAGGCCAACTGGGAAAAATACTGGGAAGCGCTGGAGAAGAGTGTGGTGACAATACCAGCCCGGCGTACCTTGGTAAATGAGACCTACCATCGCTTCTGTGGTGCTATCTGTAATCAGGCACACACTCACCCCTATGGCGCCTCCTGCTGGTCGTCTCGGGAATTAGCTCACCAGTCGGCGGAGCACCCTCTGCAGGCCAGGTGTCCCACCTGTCATTGGCCCCCGTCTCCCTCCCGGATCCCGGTGCCCTTGGCTTGGGTGCTGCCCCCCTGACAGTACCCCACTCTCTCTCTGAGTCTCCCCACTAAGGGGAATCCCACCCCCTATCCCCACATCTCCTCAGTCGTGGCTACTGCCAGTCACCATCACAGGCAACAAGGGGTTTGGACTGGCTGCCTTTACCCACCCTCAGGCTGCCCCTCTGCAACCCCAATACCTATGTGGGCCTAGGACCAGGCCCTGCAGCCTGGGGAATTGGTGGCCTAGGGCTTCCCTGCCCCCAAGGCCTTTCCCCAGCCCTGCCTCACTCTAGGTCCCCGGTGAGTTCCCCAGCAGCCAGGCCTGTCTCTCTCTCCAGTCAAATTGAGACTCCTCAGCTTCTGGCTGCCCTGGCCTTCTTATAAGGCCTAGTTGCTCAGTTTGGGGCGTGGCCCCAGCTGCAACCACTTCGCCAATCAGCCGGGGTTTTGCTCCTTTCCCCAGCCCCAGCCCTCTGCAGGGCTTTTCCAACCCCTTCAGGGCTGGAGTGGGTTCACCCCGCTACACCATCCCACATGGTAGCCGCCCAGTCTACATCCCCTGTCTCGACACATAGAGCGCTGCCTTGTTCGAGCAGTATGAGGCATCTTGTGACCCAGATGTCGCTGACCATCTGATCGAATAATTGGACACTGCTTGCCGAGCCAGATGGGAGAAGACGACCAAGAGGATGAGCTTTACCCACTCCAGCTGCAAGTGTTGGAGTCTGCTCCGATGCCTTGGAGCAGTGCAGCAGCCACCTGCATTCTACCGACCATCAGTGACACCCAACCAGGTAGCCAGACACCTACTTAAAGTGGCCAGAGCACCTTTGGAGAAACAGGTGCAAAGACAAGTGAAGAACAAATGGTGTATGTTTAAACGTGTACACCAGATCAGAAGCTGCCCAGAACCATTAACTGTAACAGAACTGGAACAGACACTGGGTAGCATCAAGTGTGGAACAGCTGCGGGCTATGACAACATTCCAGAATTCCTGAAAAACCTTTGCCCCCGTGCTTGGCTTTGGCTTGTGAAATTCTTCACCAAGGTCATCAGTGAAGGGAGGTTACCGAAGATATGGCGCACCACAGAAGTCATTGGCCTCCTAAAGCCAGGAAAGGACCAAAGTCAAGCATCAAGCTATCGTTCCATATCATTATTGTCGGTGTGCTTCAAGGCACTGGAATGCTTGGTCCTACAGTGCATATTGCCTGACATCGAGAGAATTTTGAGCCCTGACCAAGCCAGCTTTCACCGAGGCCGTAGCACATGCGATCAAGTACTCATGCTGACCACATTTGTTGAAAATGGCTTCCAGAGAAACTTGAAAACAGGCGCTGTTTTCATCAACCTAACAGTGGTGTACGATATGGTATGGCACACTGGCCTGCTCGTGAAGGAATCACGGGTCCTGCAACGGGTCACAGGCGTCGTAGAACTGTTGCCCCATGATAGGCAGTTCAGAGTCAATATGGGGGAGAAGATGAGGGCTTGGAGATGACAGAGCAATGGGTTTCCCCAGGGCTCTGTGCTTTCGCCAAACCTGTTCAACCTTTACATCAATGACCTGCCAACAACCGAATCACGCAAGTTCATTTACGCAGACGATATCTGTTGTGGTTGTGATGTTGCACTCCATAATGTTTTATGGAAATATGCTTATGAGTGTAAATATGATGTAACTGGAATATGATTTATGCAAAAGGTCTCTTGTAAGGTATTATTACAAAGCTTATAATCTACTGAGTGTATTCATCCTATTTGTATGTTAGTATCATTCTTGTATCTGAAGCTAGAAATATAAAGTATAACTCTGAGGTACTATTGTAATTATGCAAAGTGTGGGCCATTGATGATGGTTTAGAATCTTGATGGCTCCCATAGACTAGGGCAATTGGTTGTAAATGGCTCTTTTTACTTGCAAGCCTTCCTGTGTTTGTGTAAGCCAGCCCAGGAAAAATGATGATCTTAAACCTGGTGCTTTTCCATGTAGAAGGAGGGTTGGGGATCCAGAGAGATGAAAGATTCCTGCCTTGTGCCAAAGCTATAAAGGGGGTGGAAGAGAACTAAGGGGGTCCCAGTCATGAGAAAGCCCCTGCTTTTCACCTAAGATGCCTACTGGAACTAACAAGGACTGTACCAGGGGAAAGGATTGGGCCCAAACTAGGAAGGAGTCTAGTCTGTGAAAGAAGCTTATTGGAACATCTGAGGGTGAGATTTACCTGTAAACAGTTTCTTAATGTATTAGGCTTAGACTTGCGTGTTTTGTTTTATTTTGCTCGGTAACTACTTTGTTCTGTCTATTACTTTAAACCACTTAAATCCTACTTTTTATACTTAATAAAACTCACTTTTGTTTATTAATTAACCCAGAGTAAATGATTAATACCTGGGGGAGCAAACAGCTGTGCATATCTCTCTATCAGTGTTCTAGAGAGTGGACAATTTATGAGTATACCTTGTATAAGCTTTATACAGAGTAAAACGGATTTGGGGTTTGGATCTCATTGGGAGCTGGGTGGAGCAGTTTTTGGCTAAAGTCTGCAGCTTTGGGGGCGTGGATCAGACCTGGGTCTGTGTTGCAGCAGGCTAGTATGTCTGACTCAACAGTCAGGGTTCTAGAGTCCCAAGGTGGCAGGGAAAACAGGCTCAGAGGTAATTCCAGCACGTCAGGTGACAGTCCCAAGGGGTTCTCTGTGACCGGACCCATCACAGCGGTAACCAGGCCTGGACATTCCACAAGCTTGATGCCACCTTAAACCGGGACATGACAAAGTTAGCTGACTACTGTAAGACTTGGCGCCTCCCGCCAAGCATCCTAAAGACCGTCTCCAGTTTGTTCCATCTTCATCATGCCAGTGCAACCCGAGAACTGAATGTTTATCTGAATGGTCAGAAAGTGAAGCATGAAGTAGAACCAGTCTATCTAGGTGTGACCTTAGACCGCACACTGAGTTACCACGTCCACCTGAAGAAGATGTTATACCAATAAAAACTAGCAGGATCTTATTAAAGGGGAAAAGACATTTGTCACATTTATTGTAAATATCATAATAAAATAGAATATAACAGCAAACAACGTTGTTTGGCTACTTATTATATATGTATATCCATTCACACAATCATTCATACAAGTTCTGCGTAGATATTATAGTTACCAGCCTAAAGTTGCTTGTGACAGAATACTGGCCAGGTATCCTGTACACAAGAGTGGAGCCGAGTCCGTGTCAGGTGCACCTGATGTTCCTAGAAGCTGGCAGCAGAACTGTTGACTCAAAGTCCTTATTCTCCAGGGTTCAGTTTTATAGGGATTTTTCCCTATGTTCTTCATTCTGCTGTTGCCAGATCAATCAGCAGATAGCTGGTTCCATTCTGTCCTTTGTTTCCTTTGAGGTGCCGGGGTGGATTCCAGTTCGCCCTCCGGGGGTCATCTGGTTGATTCCACTTGACACCTTCTTCGGCCGACACTGACTTTTTCAGGCTTGGTAACTCCCTAACCATTCATTCAACATTTAAACTAGACACTCATTCACATATACTTTTTATCTTAACTACATTTATTTTACAGTTTCTTTATCCTTTTGGGGTGTGAGACTCCTTGTTTTTTAACAATTAAAAAACATAAAGTGAGGTAAAAATGACTTTAACAGAGGTGGGGGTTCTCTATTTGTATGTTACATAGTTTTGCCTGAGGCATAGGGGTAATTGACGGCTTGCGCGCTGAGTTAACAAAGTCAATTGGCCAATTAGCACTTACAGAGGCAATTGACAGCTCGCGCAATGAGTTAACAAGGTGCTGAGTCAATTACCCAATCAGCAGCTTACAGCAGCCATTTTTAAAACAAAGTATCAGTTACAAACTTTCACTTAGAAAACCGGCACTTAGAGTCAATTGACGTCAGCAGCTGAAGTTAAGATGCGCAACAATCTTCTTAGCAAACTGGCAGGTTCGTCATGGGGTGCTCGTGCTCCAACTCTGCGGACGTCAGCTCTTGCCACCTCGTATTCAGTGGCAGAGTACTGAGCACCAGTGTGGAGCCAATCGTCACACACCAAACTGGTGGATACGCAGTTACATGCCACCATGCATATCATCTCCGGCACTCTGCGTCCGACTCCACTCCCATGGCTCCCAGTTCTGGGCAATATTGCTCCTCATATCACACAAGAGGTTGCCACTGGCAAGCTACTGGAGAAAGTAGGCGCCAACTCAAGTCTGCCGCTGCACAATGACCTTTTTAAACTACTAACTGCACGTTAGCCGTCACGTCGCCCATTATGGTCTCATCTGCCATGCCATGATGTTAGGGCAGAAACACTCTGGTGAGAAGAATGGATATCTGTTATAATCCCCAACCAGTCCCTCATCACTGACCCCACAATTTGCCCGCCTGGTTTTGACCTCCCCTGTCGCCAATGGACCCTGTTGAACAGGTTCCAGACCGGGCAAGGTCTCTGTGCAGCCAACCAGTACTGCTGGGGCCTCTGTGACAGCCCCTTGTGCAGCTGTGGTGCAACACAGATGATGACGCACATTGTTGATGAATGCCTGCTGACCAGGTTTAGCGGTGACCTAGAAGAACTGCATCATGTCCCTGAAGATGCCATCACTTGGCTAGACTACTATGCACATGCTAAATAAATGCACAACAGATGAAACTAGACATCTGCTATAGATGACCGATATATGGCAAATTACTTACATCTCAAATCATAAGGTGCTGAACAAACTTTATGAGCAACATCTTCCCGTAACTTATTTGAAATGAATTAACTTATTGAAGTTAAGTATCAGAGGGGTAGCCGTGTTTGTTGCTTTTTACAGATCCAGACTGAGAGTCCTGTGGCACCTTTAAGACTAACAGATGTATTGGAGCATAAGCTTTCATGGGTGAATGCCCACTTCGTCGGATGCATGACCTTTTTAAACTACTACTACATGCATCCGACAAAGTGGGCATTCACCCATGAAAGCTTATGCTCCAATACATCTGTTCGTCTTAAAGGTGCCACAGGACTCTCTGTTGCTTTTTATTGAAGTTAGTTCTATTGGCTTACTTTTTTTATAACTTTGTAAGAGAACGAAGCAAAAATGGCCATTACAGAAAAGGCCTATAGAATTCAACAACAAATCAACTTTTCTGTAGAGTCTAACCATCCTACAAAATTTAATAAGTAATAAATAATTATAACCTTGCCATAGTTTTTAGGATTGTTCATCATACTTTTTAAAATTCTATAGGTTTCTAGAGATTCATTTAAAATCTGTTAAATCCTACAAGACCTTTCCATTTTCATTCAAAGTTCCAGAGACTCCTAGTAGCAGAACTGTAGGGGCAGAAGTAAGGATTTCATTTTCCAAGTCATGAGTTTTGATATTCTGACCTAAACATCTTAAATACCATTTCCAAAAGGTCAAAAAAAGAGGACAGTGAACAAAACATCATGATTTTTAGAAGCAGTTTGACAGATTATTTCTATCCCCTGCTCTGAATTATTGGAATACTTGAGCAAACTCAGGTTCATGCAAAACAGTGCCATCTACTACAGCAGATTTCTGAGCACTGTACAAAAAAAAAATACATTAAAAGAACATTAAGGTTGCAAAGTCAAATACTCAAAAGACAGGAAATGTCAGAATTAAGGTTACCTGTGCAACCACAGTTCAGCCCCCTTGTGCATATGCATGATGATACAGTCTTTAATTATATAACCACATACTAGTTTTTTCCAGGACCCCTGCCTCACCCGGTGCACAGAATGGACAGTGATCACTTAATGAGCAGCTATTCAGTATTTTGTTTTCTCCTTGTTGTTCAATGGATGGCTGTAGGCATTATTTATTGCACACTATTCAAACCTTGTTCTGAAGACAGAATTAATTATGTCTTTGTGGTCTTTTTTATGGTGCTCATCACTACAGTATCTGAGTGCTTCCTAAATATTAATGAATTCATTTTCACAATACCTTAGTGAAATGCGGGCAGGGGACTGGACTCGATGACCTCTCGAGGTCCCTTCCAGTCCTAGAATCTATGAATATAAGTGGTATTATCGTAATTTTGGGTGCCTAATTTCAGATACCTACGACCTGATTTCCCCCTTCTCCCCCATCCAAGACCTTAGCATTATATAGAACTTTATATGTTCAAAGCACATCTCCCATTGACTTTAGGTGAAGCTGTGAGTGCTGAGCACTCCTGAAAATCAGACCCCACGGTTTCAAGTTGGGCAGCCAGAAAATGAGAAACACACAATCAATGACCACCTGTGAAAAGTTTGGTTTAAGTGATGTGACTCACACAGGAATTCTGTGGCACAGGCAAGGATAGAATCCAAACCTTAAAGATGTTATTTTAACAGGTTTGTGTGTGTGGTTTCCTAGGTTTTTAAAAAAGAAAATTGAAAAAACAGAAATTCTATCAGTGGCAACAAACTGATACCCACATGAGTCATCAACATGTGTGAACTAAAATTTTCAAAGGCTTACAACCTAGCCAAATTTGGGCAGATATTCACAGAGTTGGCAGACGGCACATTCTTGAGACAAAAGCCACCCCAACCAAATTTCAAGTCCTTACTCCAGAGAACAGGGGATTTTCTCACACACAAGCACACAAACACACACACACACACACACACACGAGCACACAAACATGCGCATACACACACCCCCAAAACCACCACATGAAACAAACACATTCACCACAAACATGGGCAAGACAACATATTTTCCCCTAATCTCATTCTTTGAAACATTTTGGTTGATGTACTTTGAATATGTAAAATACTAGAAAAACATGGTCAGAAACAAAGGTGAGGATGGTCAGGCCTAGCGGTCTGAGTGGTGACTGCCAGGCTGGCAATTGGGCTGGAAACACAGCAGGACTAGAACAGTTACGATCTATGAAGTGACATTGAGCAGACTCAGCTGTTGAGTCTCCAGTGAGGCTTATATACCTGCTCTGAGAGGCACCAGACCAGCTCCTGGCTTGTGAGTTGGGTAGAGCCTAACACAGGAATGAATCATCCCTGCATGTGACTTAATCAGGCTCTAGTTTAGGGATGACACATCATCTCACAAACATCCATCTATCCATAGTTATTGTAAATTGGTCATTACAAATCACAGCTCAATATCTGTATCTTACAAGATTAAGTGTCCCATACAGTTATTGCTGGAAAACTGAGAAAAGGGTTTTCAGAAAAACCCTAGTCAGAAAAAAATCTGAATCAAGCCTAACAAATCCAATTTCAATCTTATTTTCCAGCATTACTTTCTCTTATTATCTATATTACTGTAGTGTCTAGGAGCCTTACTCATGGTGCGGTATAAACAGAACAAAAAGACAGTCCCTGCCCCCAAAAAGCTTACAGTCTAAGTATAAGACAAGAGACAAAAGAGGGGGAGTACAAGGAAACAATATTGGTCAGCATGATTGGCAGTGGTCACAGCACAATAGCAACCAAACCGTTGTCAAGTTTTTTGTAGGCATCATGGCACTGGAGAATGTTGAGGAGGGTTTTGAAGGTGGACATGAGGTAGCTTTGCAGATGTTTAATGGGGAACTCTTCCCATGTACGAGGGGCAGCATGGGAGAAATTTAACAAGTGGGCAATGGAAATTGGCATTATTGGCCAAATGAAGTCAACATCTTGATAGCAGCTGAAATGACAGGTCGAGTGGGGGTGTGAAGGATCTTGGAAAGGAAGATAAATTTACGTTTGATGCAATAGAGAAGTGGGAGCTAGTAAAGGAATGCAAAGAGAGGGGTGACATGGTAAAAGCGAGGGGCTAAGAAAATAATCTTTGCAGCAGATATATGTTCCTTAGTTAGCTTTCCTGTTCTTGTTTACCTTGCCTCTCTCCTCTAGGCTAAAAGGCTATGTATTAGCTCCTAACTAAGCCCCAGCAGTGAGACATTTTCCCTCAGTCAGGATCCCTGACTAATTCAGGTGTACATGAATTTGCAGTGAAATAATTATCTGAATGCTGATTTTAGCATTGGGTCTAAATACACCCTTGCCAAAAACATCCCTGCTGTAGCTGTACTAATCTAAATGGAGTTATAACAGGGTATATTTTCCCCACAACCTATTATTTTCTTTCTAGAGAGACAAGGTGGGTGAGGTAATATCTTTTATTGGACCAACTGTCTAGACCAGCTTGTCTCTCTCACCAACATGTGGCCCATTAAAAGATATTACCTCATCCACCTTGTCTCTCTAACTCCTGGGACCAAACACAGCTACAACAACACTGCATATTTTCTTTCTATGCATTTGTATTATACTCAGTAATGTGATATGAGTACTAAGAAAAATAGACAATGAATTCAGGAAAAAGACGTTTCTTTGATTACTGTATTGACACCTACTGAAATGAAATTTCAAAAGTAGCATGATCCAAGTTATGCAATAATTATTCTGTTATGAATATTTCCACTATAAGCTGCAACAAAATCTTGATCCTTTTTTCCTCTAACACAACCTCCAGCCCTAAAAGAGTACATTTCACATTAGGAAAAATCAAGTATACGTAGGGCTCTGAAGAAAATGCTGCAATTACATAGCTGATGTTTTAGAAGTAAAAGGTAGGCACAAATAAGTTGCCAGCCAATCTTTTGCTACGATACTGCACATTGATTAAACATCTAATGTCAGGATGAAAAAAACAATTTTTAAGTGTTGCACAAAAAAGACTACTAGTGAGATTAAAAAGACCACTTCACTTATAATTCCTTTCTAACTCCAACAGTGGTCCCCTCAGGACAATAAGTGGGAAATCCAGGAGGTGAGAGAGGAGGACCTGCATTGAAAGAGATCTAGAAATAGGCAGATCACCCTAAGATTTGTATTTTGTTGTTCATCAGATTAAGACTAAACAGAACACTATGTAGAGGACTGAGTTCTGGGTACTCTCCCATTGCGTACGCTGCACTGAATGGGGTAGTCACTCAGCCCCTTCTGACTTTACCATATCTTAATTACAGCATTAATTACACCCCAGCCTGTGATGGAGATGTGGCTTAGCCTTTCAGCTAAAACGCCACAAATATAATCCCTTCCAGGGTAGCCAAAGTCCAAAATAAAAGGTCCCAAACAAACAAAAGGATTCCTCTGCCTTCTAGGGCTTCTTTTTAGCCTTCCTTATAGACCATGTTCCCAGGTCCTTTTTGGCTGCCTTGTGTCCTTTCTGGGTCTGTTATAGAACTCTGGGTCCGCAGGCTTATTCCCCTGGAGCACCTCTTTCCTTGAAGACCCTGGCTCAGGGCCTTCCACAGGAGCCTGTCTGCTCCCTGTGTTTCTATCTCCAGCCTGATCTCACTCTCAATACTTTTATGAGGCCCATTAATCTATAACCTGACCCTCTTTTGTCCCACTTCCTTAGGCTGGGAAGCAATTAATTAATTAGCACATTGCCCCCATCTCATGTTAAAGAGGCCAGTCAGCTTGGGACAGACTGGTATCCTGGTGTCTTCCTACCCCCCAGGAGTGATCTAACCACTGGGCTATAGAATCACTCTCATTCACCCAGTGACGACCTCCTCAGTTACTGTGAAGGGTGCCTAAATCCCCTTATGAATCTAGCCTAAAAACAATAAAATATTTTGTTTTCAGAAATGTTGCAATTAACTATTTTGACATTTCTTAAATTTTCTTTTTTGTTTTGCCAAAATTGACACAAATTATTGAAACGTTCCAGTCGACCCAAATATGCATTTTTGCCCCCCCCCGCCCAAAAAGGTTCAGATGAAAATTTTTGTCCAGATCTAAAGTATCTAGCCCAAAGTTTATTCTTTTTTGCCGTTTCACAGCACCGTATTTCTGTGTCAGTCAAACATTTCAGCATCATGTACCTTACCCAATTATCTTCATGAAGCACAACCAAAAAGCCCATTTATAGTTAATGTGAGATGCAGCTATTTTTGCTTGCAGCTTCCACTGCTTCATGACTTAATTATTTCCAGAACTTTCCCTTTACTTGGGGTACGGTAAATTGATTTCTCTGGATTCTGCTGTGATGGGGAGCACTCCCTAGAAAGCTTAGACTCAGCTACTCTGCTTAGTGCCACTTGTTTCTACAAGAGAAGTGGCTGCAGGACTGTAAATAATTGCAGAAGAACCTCTTGCCTGGATTAACATTGTATAGGTGGCAAATAATATTTCTCTATAGCTCTAAAAAGAGGTGGTTCAGTATTAAGACAAGTGTTTACTACACCTAATAATGTCTTGCATTTGGTTTCACAGGGAAATGATAAATGACTATTAATATACCCAGCATAGCTGGATTCCGACATACCTCAGCCTACATCAAGCATGTAATTACAGCATTTTTTTAGGAGCCCTGCGCTGTTCTTTAATTTTCCAGCAATCAAATGTAGTGTTGAAGATTTTTTGGCAAACCAAATAGACTGAATCATCAAGTAGACTGAATTATCTCAGTTCCCTAGGGATACATTTTAGATATTTAGCTATCTCTCTAGAGATAAGTGGTCATGGCATAATAAGTACCTACTAGGGCTGTCAATCGCAGCTAACTCATGCGATTAACTAAAAAAATTAATCGTGATTAATTGCAGTTTTAATCACACTGTTAAACAATAATAGAATACCAATAGAAATTTATTAAATATTTTGGATGTTTTTCTACATTTTCAAATACACCTCTACCTCAATATAACGCTGTCCTTGGGAGCCAAAAAATCTTACCGTGTTATAGGTGAAACTGCGTGATATTGAACTTGCTTTGATCCACCGGAGTGCAGAGCCCCACCCCCCCGGAGCACTGCTTTACCGCGTTATATCCAAATTCGTGTTATATCGGGTCACGTTATATCGAGGTAGCGGCGTATATTGATTTCAATTACAACACAGAATACAAAGTGTACAGTGCTCACTTTATATTATTATTTTTATCATGTTTACAGTGCAAATATTTGTAATAAAAAGAAATAGTATTTTTCAATTCACCTCATACAAGTACTGTAATGCAATCTCTTTATCGTTAACGTGCAACTTACAAATGTAGATTTTTACATTTACAGGAGATAATTCTGCCCACTTCTTGTTTACAATATCACCTGAAAGTGAGAGCAGGCATTTGCATAGCACTGTTGTAGCCAGCATTGCAAGGTATTTACGTGCCAGATATGCTAAACATTCATATGCCGCTTCATGCTTCGGCCACCATTCCAGAGGACATGTTTCCATGCGGATGATGCTCGTTAAAAAAATGAATGCAAAAATTAAATTTGTGACTGAACTCCTTGGGGGAGAATTGTATGTCTCCTGCTCTGTGTTTTACCCACATTCTGCCATATATTTCATGTTATAGCAGTCTCGGATGATGACTGCTATAACACATTATTCATTTTAAAAACACTTTTACTGCAGATCTGACAAAACACAAAGAAGGTACCATTTGTGAGACTTCTAAAGCACTCGACCCAAGATTTAAGAATCTGAAGTGCCTTCCAAAATCAAAGGGACGAGGTGTGGAAAGTGCTTTCAGAAGTCTTAAAAGAGCAATACTCCAATGCGGAAACTACAGAACCCGAACCACCATAAAAGAAGAAAATCAACCTTCTGCTGGTGGCATCTGACTCAGATGATGAAAATGAACATGCATCGGTCTGCATTGCTTTGGATTGATATCTAGCAGAACCTGTCATCAGCATGGACGCATGTCCTCTGGAATGGTGGTTGAAGCATGAAAGGACATATGAATCTTTAGCACATCTGGCACGTAAAAAGACGGTTACTTACCTTCTGTAACTGTTGTTCTTCGAGATGTGTTGTTCACGTCCATTACACATTAGGTGTACGCGCGCCGCGTGCACGAACGTCGGAAACTTTTTCCCTCAGCGGCTCCCGTCGGGCCCGCAGGGTCTCCCTTCCCGCCAGAGCGGCGCCCCGCCCTAGCGTATATATATCCCTGCCGGCCCAACCCTCTCTCAGTTCCTTCTTGCCGGTGACTCCGACAGAGGGGAAGGAGGGTGGGAAGTGTAATGGACGTGAACAACACATCTCGAAGAATAACAGTTACAGAAGGTAAGTAACCGTCTTTTCTTCTTCGAGTGCTTGTTCACGTCCATTCCACATTAGGTGACTCACAAGCTTACCATTGGAGGAAGGTAGGAGTCAAGGAATAACTGATTGAAGCACCGCTCTGCCGACCATCGCGTCATCTCTGGTCTGATGGTGGATCGCGTAGTGGGCTGTGAAGGTATGCACCGACGACCAGGTGGCTGCCTTGCAGATCTCCTGGAGCGGGACCTGCACCAAGAAGACCGTCGAGGACGCTTGGGCCCTAGTAGAGTGAGCCCTGATCTGAGGTGCAGGCCTGTTGGCGAGCTCATAGCACGTACGTATGCAAAGCACGATCCATGCCGACAAGCGTTGCGTCGAAATAGGCTGGCCCCTCATTCGTTCCGCAACAGCCACAAAGAGCTGAGTCAATTTGCGGAAAGGCCTGGTACGGTCCAGATAAAAAGCCAAGGCCCGCCGAACATCCAGGGTATGCAGGCTACGATGGCTTGGGTCCATATGGGGCTTGGGGAAGAACACCGGTAAACAGATGTCCTGCCCCATGTGAAAACTCGTGACCACTTTAGGGAGGAATTTTGGATGAGGTCTAAGCTGCACCTTATCCTTATGAAAGACGGTATAAGGAGGCTCCGAGGTGAGGGCCCTCAACTCCGATACCCTCCTTGCCGAGGTAACGGCCACGAGAAATGCGACCTTCCATGAAAGGTGCATGAGGGAGCAATAGGCCAGGGGTTCAAAAGGCGGCCCCATGAGCTTAGTGAGGACCAGATTGAGGTCCCACGGGGGTATAGGTGGGCGCGAGTAGGGGAACATCCTCTCCAGCCCCTTGAGGAATCGGACTACCGTGGGATTGGAGAACACGGATATCCCCGATTCCCCAGGGTGGAACGCCGATATGGCGGCTAGATGCACCTTAATAGAAGCGGGGGCAAGGCCTTGACGCCTGAGGTGCAGCAAGTAGTCCAGAATCAGCGGTATCGAGGCCTGCAAGGGCTGGATGCGCTGAGGCCCACACCATAGGGAGAAGCGTTTCCACTTGGCAAGGTAGGTCGCCCTTGTGGAGGGTTTCCTACTACCAAGGAGGATTTGCTGGACCTCCTGAGAGCACCTGTGCTCCACCTCACTTAGCCAGAGAGAAGCCATGCCGTGAGATGCAGCGATGGCAGGTTCGGGTGGAGTAGGCGACCCCGGTCTTGGGTGATGAGGTCGTGATGGAGGGGGAGGGCTATCGGAGTGGTCACGGACAGTTCCAACAGAGTTGTGAACCAGTGTTGTCGTGGCCAAGCCGGGGCGATGAGAATGACTGTCGCCTTGTCCCTGCGGGTTTTGAGGAGGACCCTGTGGATGAGTGGGAATGGGGGGAAGGCATACCTCAGGCTTCCGCCCCACGGGATTGCAAAGGCGTCCGCCAGAGAGCCCGGACTGCGTTTCTGGAACGAGCAAAACTGCGGGCACTGGCTGTTGTCCACGGTGGCAAACAGATCCACCTGGGGAAACCCCCACCTCAGGAAGATTGAACGGAGGACGTCCCGTCTCAGCCTCCACTCGTGCATGAGATAGGACCGGCTGAGACGGTCCGCCAGCCCGTTTTGGACCCCGGGGAGATATGCAGCCTGGAGGTGCACTGAATGGGCTATGCAGAAGTCCCAGAGGAGGAGTGCCTCTCGACAGAGGGGAGAGGACCGGGACCCGCCCTGCTTGTTTATGTAAAACATAGCGGTAGTGTTGTCCGTCAGAACCGACACCCTGTGTCCTCTTATGGTGGCGTGAAAGGTCTGGCAGGCGAGGCGAACCGCCCTCAACTCCTTCAGGTTGATGTGAAGCAACTGTTCCTCCCTGGACCACAAGCCCTGAGTGCGCAGGTCCCCTAGGTGCGCCCCCCAACCCAGGTCCGACGCGTCTGTCACTAACGTCAGAACTGGTTGTGGGGCGGCGAATGGGACCCCCGCACAAACCTGCTGTTGATCGAGCCACCAACAGAGGGCGCTCGATACCCGAGCTGGGATCGTGACGACCATGTCTAATGGGTCTCTGTTGGGGCGATATACCTGGGCCAACCACAGTTGCAAAGGCCGGAGTCTGAGACGAGCGAGCCCGACTACGTGTGTGCATGCCGCCATGTGCCCCAAGAGTTGTAAGCAACATCTGGCCGTGGTCGTGGGGAATCGCTGAATGGAGGTCACGGCCTCCTGGATAGCCAGGAATCGCGATACGGGAAGACTCGCCCGTGCCGCCACCGAGTCCAGGACTGCCCCTATGAAGTCCAGTCTCTGTGTGGGGACTAGTGAAGACTTGGGCACATTGACTAACAGACCGAGTTCTCGGAATACTTGTAGCGCCAGTGCCACGTGGGCGCGAACCTCTGCCTCCGACCGGCCCGCCAGGAGCCAATCGTCCAGGTACAGGTAGACGCGCATCCGTCTTTTTCGAAGGAAGGCTGCTACCACGGACATGCATTTCGTGAAGACACGTGGGGCTGTTGCCAGACCGAAGGGCAAGACCGTAAACTGAAAATGACGCTGCTGGATAGTGAAGCGCAGGAACCGCCTGTGGGCCGGGCGGATGGCGATGTGAAAGTAGGCGTCTTTCATATCGAGGGCAGCGTACCAATCCCCCGGATCCAGGGAAGGAATGATGGTACCAAGGGAGACCATACGGAAACGTGGTTTTTGCAAGTACTTGTTCAGCTTGCGAAGGTCCAGGATAGGACGGAGGCCCCCTTTCGCTTTGGGAATGAGGAAGTATCTGGAATAGAACCCTTTTCCTCTGAGGTCCAGAGGAACCTCTTCCACCGCCCCCACAGCGAGGAGGGTCTGTACCTCCTGCATGAGGAGTTGCTCGTGAGAGGGGTCCCTGAAGAGGGACGGGGGTGGTGGGTGGGAGGGAGGGGGCGAGAAGAACTGGAGGGTGTAGCCTGACTCTACCGTGCGCAGGACCCAGTGGTCTGATGTTATATGAGACCAGGCACGGAAAAAATGGGACAGGCGGTCCCTGAAACACAGGGGGGGATCCGGAGAAGAGATGGGTATGCTGTCCTCGATCGCAGCTTCAAAATCCTTGTTTATTTCCCGGCTGCGGCTTGTTGTGGCCCTGGTTTTGGCCTTGGTTAGGCGTATTGTTGCGCCTACGCCTATTGTCCCTGCCCCGTCTACGGTATGGTTCGTGCCGAGGGCGAGGATGTTACTGCCTCTGTGGAGGCTGTGGTTTGAAAGGCTTCCTCTGCGTTACAGGGGTGTGCATCCCCAAGGACTTGAGGGTAGCCTGCGAGTCCTTGAGGCCATGGAGTCTGGCATCCGTTTGCTCCGAAAACAACCCTGAACCCTCAAACGGAAGGTCTTGGAGGGTGTTTTGCACCTCAGGGGGAAGACCAGAAGCCTGCAGCCACGCTGAGCACCTCATTACTACGCCTGACGCGATAGTCCTAGCGGCCGCATCAGCCGAGTCGAGTGAGGCCTGTAATGAGGTTTTGGCCACCGCCTTTCCCTCGTCCACTATGGCCGCAAACTCGGGTTGCGATCCCTGAGGCAAGGCATCCTTAAATTTAGACACTGATGCCCAGGAGTTAAAATTATGCCTATTGAGGATCGCTTGCTGGTTCGCGATCCGCAATTGGAGGCCTCCGGACGAGTAGACCTTTCTGCCAAACAAGTCCAATCACTTCGCCTCCTTGGCCTTGGGGGCTGGGGCCTGCTGGTCATGCCGCTCCCTCTCGTTGACCGCCGAAACGACCAGCGAACATGGGGTTGGATGGGAGAATAGGAAGTCAAACCCCTTGGATGGGGCGAAGTACTTTCTCTCGACGCCCCTTGCCGTCGGTGCAGAGGAGGCTGGCATCTGCCATACAGTCTTATAATTTGACTGTACCGTCTTTATAAGCGGAAGTGCGATCCTGGAGGGACCCTCCGGGCTGAGAATGTCCACCATGGGGTCCTCCTGCTCAACAGTCTCCTCTGCCTGCAACCCCAAATTGAGGGCTACCGGGCGGAGCAGGTCCTGGTGTGCCCGATGGTCAATCGGGGGAGGGCCGGACACTGTTGTGCCCGCCA
The DNA here is from genome assembly GCF_028017835.1 of Emys orbicularis. Taxonomy (NCBI): domain Eukaryota; kingdom Metazoa; phylum Chordata; order Testudines; family Emydidae; genus Emys; species Emys orbicularis. Next base: position 92,836,551 of record NC_088689.1, on the reverse strand, counting down.
CGGCTTCATCCGGTGAGGAGGAGGAGGTCATGGCCTTCTGCGCGTCCTCGTCCTCCTGCAACTCCTCCTCGGCGGGACGGTCCTCTGGGGTGCGTCCCCTGCCCTGGATCAGGGACGGTGCCGGGCTCGGTGCCGAGTCCATCCTATCCCTGTCTGGCGGCCTGGAGACCGTGGCCTCCACACGGAAGGCAGGGCGGTACCGTGGGGAGCGGGACCGGTGTCCTGAGGGGCCCGATCTCGAGGTTCTGGACGGAGGGCCTTGCTGATGATAGGCCCACGGGGTCCAGAATGGCCATTGTCCAGGATGACTCCAATGTGGTTGCCAAGAGGCCTCGTGCTCCCTAGCGGCGTGCACTCTGCGGCCGTATCTGCTGGAAAGGCCCGAGCCCTCCTCCTACGCTAGGGATGGCGATCTAGAGGGCCATGGCGGTGCCGTTGAGTGGTGCCGTTCCGGAGTCGGGGAGCAGTGCCTTCGGGAACGGGACCGTGAGAGGCTCCGTGCAGACCTGGACCTGGACCGGTACCGTCGATCCCGGGACCGGGAACGGCTGCGGGAGGGCGGTCTCGGGAACCTTGTGACCGACGCGTCCCGGTGCCTGCTCGAGCTGAGCTGCTGGGACGGTGCCTCGCTCGCGTCGGGGCCTGACTGTTTGGCGGCCCGTTGCGCGGCGGGAAGCCGGGAGTCCACCGAGGCGGAGCTCGACCGGGACCGGCGCCGTGTCCGGTGCCGAGATGGCGACCGCGATGGGCGCATCATCGCCGGCTTGCCTTTGGATGGCAGTCACGGCGGAATGTCTTTAGCGCGGAGGGTGCTTTCGGTGGACAACTCAATGAGGTCCTTTGCTGCCTCAAATATGTCTGGGGTGGAGGGCTGTTCCAACAGTTCCTCCAGCCCTTCCTCCTCACTCGACGTGCTTATCCCGGGGCTCGACGGGCCTTTGGGTGCCGGAGCCACTGGCATCGGGATCTGTACCGGAGCCGTAACGGCCTTGGCAGCACTCGCGGTCTTCGCCGGTGCCGACCTCTTGTGCGGGGAACGTCCCCTGGCCTTGGGCTGGCTCTTTGGCCTGGCCGGCGAAGAAGAACGGTGCCGGGTGTGTTCCCGTCGAGGTGGCACCGTAGACTTAGGCTGTCCTGCCGGCGTCGGGTCGCGGACCGATGCCGGGGCACTCCGCACCGAGGTCGACGGTGCCGCCGAAGAGGAGGGCTGCAACGCCGCCTCCATGAGGAGCTGTTTAAGGCGAAAGTCTCTCTCTTTCTTAGTCCTGGGTTTGAAAGCTTTACAAATCTTACAGCGCTCCTGTTGGTGGGCTTCCCCCAGGCAACGAAGACACGAGTCGTGCGGGTCGCTCAACGGCATAGGCCTGCGGCACGTGGCACAAGCCTTGAAGCCTTGGGCGTGCGGCATGCCCCGCCACCCAGGGCCGGTGCCGGGGTCGCCAACACCTATCACAAAAAGATTTAGGTCTTTGTGAGGGACTAATAAACTAGTATTTACACTAAACTTTAAAACACTTAACTATAACGAACTGATAACTATCACTAATCACTTATGCTAAGGGACACTCACAGACGAGAGATAGAGTTGTTCCAACGTCGCCACGGGCGGTAAGAAGGAACTGAGAGAGGGTCGGGCCGGCAGGGATATATATACGCTAGGGCGGGGCGCCGCTCTGGCGGGAAGGGAGACCCTGCGGGCCCGATGGGAGCCGCTGAGGGAAAAAGTTTCCGACGTTCGTGCACGCGGCGCGCGTACACCTAATGTGGAATGGACGTGAACAAGCACTCGAAGAAGAATACCTTGTGACGCCGGCTACAACAGTGCTATGCAAATGCCTGCTCTCACTTTCAGCTGACATTGTAAACAAGAAGCGGGCAGCATTATCTCCCATAAATGTAAACAAATGTATTTGTCTGAGTGACTGGCTGAACAAGAAGTAGGATTGAGTGGACTTGTAGGCTTTAAAGTTTTACATGGTTTTGTTTTTGAATGCAGGTTTTTTTTTTTTTTAAACATAATTCTACATTTGTAAGTTCAACTTTCATGATAAAGAGATTGCACTACAGTACTTGTATTAGGTGAATTGAAATCTATTTCTTTTGTTTCTTTTTTACAGTGCAATTATTTGTAGTCAAAAATAAATATAAAGTGAGCACTGTACACTTTGTATCCTGTGTTGTAATTGAAATCAATATATTTGACAAAGTGGAAAACATCCAAAAATATTTAAATAAATTGTATTCTATTATTAACAGCATGATTAATTGTGATTCATTTTTTAATTGCTTGACAGCACTAATATCTACCTAGGCTATGTTCATTATAGCTCAAAACCTGAACTGAGTGTGTGTGTGTGTAAACATGTATCTTGGACATTGCCTGACTGCAGCCTACCAATTCCTTCCTCATCTATTCAGCAATCTGCTCTGACCGAATCCTAGACAACCTGTTTGGGAAGGAAGACTTCACTGTATAGAGGATGCTAAGGTACTAGAAGGCCTTTTTCAAGTCCAACAAGTTAACAGGATTGCATTTGTGACCTGGAATGGACACCAAGGGAGCAACTGGTGATTTGGAAATTCCAGCTGATGGGATCCTCTGAAATATTTATTTCTCTCTGATTTGGGTATTGCAAGAGAAATGGTGGGTCTCTCATTTGGGATTATTTAGTGACTGGTTTTAAAATGCCAGTTGTGGGTGTGGGGGTACATGCACAGTGTTCCATTCTGGTGGCTGTCTCACAGAAGATAAGAGTTGTTAGTACCTGAAGGAGCCCTCTTGTACTCAAGTAACAAAGGCCTATGAATTTGCAGCTACAGGAGCAGCAATCTACTCCCCTCTTCCCAGGCATGTTTGTGTGGAAGATTTTTCTGAACATATCTAAAAACCCTTGAGCAAGTGAAGTTATATAAACTGGAATTATTTAAATTTTGTCACATGAATTTTTTGTATCTGCGAGGAAGTCAAAGGGTCTTCCACACAAGCTGTATTTTATAGGTACATATACGCCATGGTTGATATCCAGTAGCCAGTCTATTAGATATATCAGGTTGGCTGTTTGATGTTGCAGTGGTGATGCCTGGGATCTTCAGCCCCTCCAAATCTTTGCTATCCTGCAGCAGGGGGTGTATTCAGGGGGTGTGAGAAGCTTTAGGGGGAAAAAAACCTTATTGTACACATTTTACCCACAGCAATGAATAACTAGCAACGCAGATTCCTCCAAACATATCAGGTCCTCAAATGGCGCTGTGCATTTTGATGGATTTCTGCTAAGCTGGCAGAGCATTATACAAAGTCATTGCCATCTGTACGTTAATCTGTTTGCTATGATGTGATGTGCACATTTAATTGTAAGCAGACCATCATCACAGTTTTGCTTTTGCTTTTATTGCAATGGATGGTTGGCTCTGTTCGAATCAACACCTGACTGTTTTAATATTTAGTGAGAGTTGGATGGGGTTTTCTTATCGGTATATGTACTTATGTGATGGGAGGGGGGGTGTAAACTACTACAGACACAAAGAGGGGGGGTGATCAAATAAGTTTGAGAACCATTGTTTTAAAGGATTCATGATCCAAGATCCCCAACGGTTGGCATCTTTTGGTTCGTCTGTGTGGGTTTGTTTGTTTTTTGTCCACAGTCGCATCTGAATTCCTGCAGTGAGGCATTTGGTTTTGCAGTATCCTGCAGACTATCTTCTACACTCTAAAGTTTGTTTTCTGCTACCTATATGCTTTGTGTAATCAGTCTTGAACAATAGGGTTGGAGTAAAGTTCACATATAAAAAACACAGAAATAGCCAAAGAGTTATTTCTGTAAAAAGGAGTCTGAAGATAATTATTCTAACTTTTCTCTTATGCTATGGACTGTCAAACATTTTTCAAAGAATTTAAACTTTCCCTTTTCTTTTTTTATTTTTCTCTAGGGTATTCTCCTGCCACAGTACACTCATGAGAATAATTAAAGTGTTATACAATGAAAAATGCATCCTCTTTACCGTGCAAAATATTTTAAAAATGGTTTTGCTGTCTGACAGATATCAAATAGGATAACTTAAATACCTGCTGAGTAACAGTGAAACAAAACAAATGACAAATGTACAAGAAAGGCCATAGAAAAATCAGTTGCAGGAATGTGCTAAGCACATCACCACAGTGATAAACCAAAACCAGGCACTCTGCACTGTACTAGGCAATTCCTGAATGCCAAACACTTTGCACAAGTGGCGTATAAAAAAAAAAAAAAAAAAAAAAACTTTTGTTCAGATCTACAAGAAAATCTGTTTTTTTGCCAACTAAACTCTCTAATACAACATTATACAACAATGCAAGGCTCCTTTTATGACTGAGCTCTGTTCAAATCAAGTGTTTCAATGCACTCTTTAAAGAAAGAAAATTTTACTGCAGGAACCCTATTTGGGGTGATGACATGGATGATGACTAGCAAAAGATTTTTTTTACTAGGTTCTGTTATTAACTATAGCAAACAGAAGCCAAAAGTAGGAAAACAGAGTGTGAGATTCATGGTTGGAGACAGAAGAGTAAACCACTATTTAGGGCCAAGTTTATAAACACATTTGATAGCCATTTAGGAGGAGCCAAATCAACCATCCAAGTGTAACAATGACAAATATAAGATTGCCTGTGAATTTGGGACTTCTCTGGATCTAAAAGCCTGAGCCTGCCTTGAATTTCTTCCTTAACTGTGGGTTGGGCATCATCCAACATAGTTTGATGATAACCCTCTTGAGGGATCTTGTTGAAAAAGTAAACCCTTTCAAAGATTATGCAAGCACTTATTCCAATAGGCTATATATAGATGGCTTGTGTTTATAGATTTTTGGTCCAGAATCTTGCATCATCTGAAGCTCAAAAACAACAAAAGTGGACTACACTGTAACTAAGATATAAAGTAGGGCTGTCAAGCGATTAAAAAATTAATCGCAATTAATTGCACTGTGAAACAATGATAGAATACCATTTATTTTTTAAATGTTGGATTTTTTAATATTTTCAAATATATTGATTTCAATTACAACACAGAATATAAAGTGTACAGTGCTCACTTTATTTTTCATTACAAGTACAGTACTTGCACTGTAAAAAAATCAAAAGAAATAGTATTTTTCAATTCACCTAATACAAGTACTGTAGTGCAATCTCTTTATCATGAAAGTTGAACTTACAAATGTAGACTAATGTACAAAAAAACTGCATTAAAAAACAAAACAATGTAAAATTTTAGAGCCTGCAAGTCCACTCAGTCCTACTTCTTTTTCAGCCAATTGCTCGGACAAACAAGTTTGGTTACATTTCCAGGAGATAATGCTGCCCACTTCTTGTTTACAAATGTCACCTGAAAGTGAGAACAGACATTCTCATGACACTGTTGTAGCCAGCATCACAAGATATTTACGTGCCAGATGTGCTAAAAATTCATATGTCCCTTCATTCTTCAACCACCATTCCAGGGGACATGCATCCATGCTGATGACAGGTTCTGCTTGATAACAGTCCAAAGCAGTTCAGATCAACACATGTTCATTTTCATCATCTGAGTCAGATGCCACCAACAGAAGGTTGATTTTCTTTTTTGGTGGTTTGGGTTCAGTAGTTTCCGCATTGGAGTGTTGCTCTTTTAAGACTTCTGAAAGTGTGCTCCATACTTCGTCCCAATCAGATTTTGGAAGGCATTTCAGATTCTTAAACCTTGGGTCAAGTGCTGTAGATATCTTTAGAAATGTCACATTCTTACCTTCTTTGCATTTTGTGAAATCTGCAGTGAAAGTGTTCTTAAAATGAACATGTGCTAGGTCATCATCCGAGGCTGCTATAACATGACATATATGGCAGAATGTGGGTAAATCAGAACAGAAGACACAATTCTCCCCCAAGGAGTTCAGTCACAAATTTTAATTAACACATTATTTTTAAAACGAGCGTCATCAGCATGGAAGCATGTCCTCTGGCATGGTGGCCGAAGCAAAAAGGGGCATACATATGTTTAGCATATCTGGCACAAATACTTTGCAATGCTAGCTACAAAAGGGCCATGCAAATGCCTGTTCTCACTTTCTGGTGACACTGTAAACAAGAAGCAGGCAGCATTATCTCCAGTAAATGTAAACAAATTTGTTTGTCTTAGCGATTGGCTGAACAAGAAGTAGGACTGAGTGGACTTGTAGGCGCTGAAGTTTTATATTGTTTTGTTTATTTGTAAGTTACACTTTCACAATAAAGAGATAGGAGGTGAATTGAAAAATACTTTGTTTATCATTTTTATAGTGCAAATATTTGTAATCAAAAACAATATACACTTTGATTTCAGTTACAACACAGAATATATATGAGAATGTAGAAAAATATCCAAAATATTTAATACGTTTCAATTGGTATTCTATTTAACAGTGCGATTAATTGCTATTAATTTTTAATCACGATTAATTTTTTTGAGTTAACGGCGATTAATTGACAGCCCAAATATAAAGTTACTCCACAACACTAGATTTAAGTTCAACTGGGAGCCACTTCTAGTAATGAATGCTCTAGACTTCATGGGTAAGTGTATTGCTTTTTAAAAAGATACATTTGTTTTCTTTCTTAAATTTCTCAAAACTAAAAATATTTCATACAAAAACTTATATCCAGCAAGCATCAGTGTTGCACAGTTAAGGATTTGAGCAAGAAAGATTAAAGCCTTCTGATTAACTGGTTAGAAGTAAAGAGTGTGTTGTACACTGGAATTGTAATGTTATGAAAAGTTGCATGTTTTGAAACTACATGTTCTACTATGCAGTAAATATTCTCCCTCTGAATCAGATGTATGATCACTATTTGCAATGAAAGCAGAAATTTGTGCGTTTTTTTTTAAATATTGTACAAACTCTACAATGTCTCCACTTAAGTGTTCCATGGATTCTTTTCCTTGAAAAGTGTGTTCCTTTTCCAGTGAAAGTAAACAGCTTTCTAAATGAAAAAGTGTCTTTCAAAATTCTTTTGATGCAAAACCAAAAACTAGCCACTTTGTGAAATGTTATATAAAAGTAGTGAGGGACATGATGTCACTCAAGAGGGGGTAAATTTATGAGAAATTTCACTACTTTTCTAGTTAGAATAAAAAGAACAGTATCAACTAAACACAGTGTACAGTGTACTCTGGACAATGGACCCCCTTGTAAATGGATGTAAACAATCCATTCACAGTACTTTGTGAACATAATAGGGATACGATAATTCCAAAGTGAGACTAGAAATTATCTACTTACAGAACTGCACAGCTACCACACTTCTGAATACTGACCCTTTCCAGAGAGACCTGGTTTGACCAATATTTAATTTCTGGTAGGGTCAGTACATATTACACAGCTGTGACAGTCTGTTAGGCCTGGACTAGTTAGAGAAAGTTAAAAATGAATTTGTTTTGCTAATTTTTAATTAACCTAGTCACGTTTCTCTGCCCAAATATTAAAGCAGATTACAGATCAGATTAAGAAGTTTAGTCTTTGGTTGGTTGCATGGAAACATGAGCAATTTTAGTGCAAGCTTTTCCACTTAAATCAGTAGTGTGAACATTTACTCCAAGATTCTGTATGCACGTATAGTTCTTTCACGTACATATGGGAAAGTAGAATATTGGTGGCAGATATACTGTGCAGATCTGAGGGGAACATTTGCCTCGAATTTAGAAAGTTTGATAACAAGTTATGGGGTAACTTTTAACTTGTTAGTGCATGGCAGAATAGCTTGACTTGACTCAGTTTTGTAGATTGCTAATGTAATTAAAAAACTTACCCAATAACCTATTTCAGATTTAGTCTTTTAAATGGTTTACAATATTTAATCCTAGTATGATTTCTGTGACAGGTGCATTAGAAAGATCATTAACATAGGCCTGCAGCCTATGTTACACACACAACTGTGTACATCAGTTTGGTTTTTTTGCTGACAAAAAAACAACTGATGTACACAGTGTAGGCTTTGTGATGGGTTCCCCCCTTTCGGGGTGCCACCTGGGACTGGGGTACCACTGAGCCCGCCTGACCCACCAGCCTGGGCTCCCTTTACACTGTATTGCTGAGGCAAGCCAGCCAAGCCTTCCCTCAGGCTTCAGACTGCACTTAACCAGCATACATACAAGTAGGGACCACACCCAGCTGCAGTGATCTCAGCATTTGTGTGTATCAGCTCTGCATGAGAAGGCTCAGCTAAGGAATTGCCCAGTGCTCAAGTGCACACCCCCCACTGCAGGGTAAACCCAAAATTATACCATCTTACGCTGCACAGAGAACTGTACAGCGTAAACTCATTAAATTCACCACCCTACCTCAATGTGGAGGGGAATATACAGAGCTTTCTGCCACAAGTTATGATTTCCACACACATACTGGTTTTAGACAAAACTAAAACAAGTTTATTAACTACAAAAGATAGATTTTAAGTGATTATAAGGGATAGCAAACAGATCAAAGCAGATTACCTAGCTAATAAAACAAACACACAATCTAAGCTTAATATACTAAAGAAACTCGTTATAAGTAGCAAATTCTCACCCGAAATGTTGTTTTAGGCAGATTGCAGTGATTCTTGAAGGCAAGCTGCACTTGCTTGCAGCTTAAAACTCAAGATATTCCTTTCAAAGGCCAGACACCCTCTAGCCTGGCTCAGCTCTTCTCCCCTAGTCCAGTCTTTTCGTTCTCAGGTGTTTCCAGCAGTGTTCTTTCTTGGGCAGGGAGCCAATGAAGAATGGACCACAATGATGTCACTCCCCTGCCTTAAATAGTTTTTGCCTATGGCGGGAATCCTTTGTCTCCCAGTGTGATTCCCACCCTCGGTCAGTGGAAAAACACTAGTATCATCATGGAGTCCAGTATCAGGTGACTTGGTCACATGTCCCTGCAGCCATAACCCAGAGGCTGTTTGCAGCATCCTCAAGGAAGGCTTCCCAGGAAGGTGGGAGATTAGCATCTTCAAAGACCTATTGTTTTCCCTAATGGCCCTTCCCAACCAGCCATCCAGACTGATTGCATTCTGTCTAGTGGGTGTTCCCCAGGTATAAACACATTTGTAATAGATGCATAGACAATATTCCTAACTTCACATACAAAAATGATGCATTCATACAAATAGGATAATCATATTCAGTAAATCATAACTTTTTCAATGATCTCACATGCCTTATCTTGTATAAAATACATCATAGTTATGCCATAATCATAACAACATCTCTATGAAGAATATGGGGGCGTAATGCCACAGGCTGTACATCTACACATGTTGGAATGACCTAGTGATAAAAACACAATCAAGCACTATCCTGAAAGTCTGCTCTGACGAAGGATCTAGTAACTTAAATCTGATCCTTAAATGTGATTGTGAGGGGGTTTGACTCACCACTGCTGGAGCCTCCTGCTGGTCACTCCAGGAATTAGCTCTCGACCGCTGTGGAGCGCCCTCGACGCGTGGTGTCTGGCCCATCATCTCTGCTGCTGCCCTGGGACCTACGTTGATCCCTGCTCGGCGGAGCCCTCTTCAGGACAGTCTTCGTCCACTTCAGGACACTGCCCTCCGGCAGTGCCCACTAGTCTAGTCTCACCCCCTTCCGGGGGGGTGTTGTGTTGTTAACAGCAGTCTTTCTGTCTGCCCCTGCCTCGCTGGCCAACCACAACCCTGTAGTCTAGCCCCTTATCTCAGGGGCAAGTTGCAGTCTCTCGGTCCCTCTCCTCAATGGCCAGGTGCAGTGCAAAGGGAGAAAGGGGGAGACCCAGGCTTGCCCGCTACTCTGGGTCCCGACCCAGGGACCCTCTAGCAGCAGCCTCCCTCTTCCTTTCTTCCTTCCCCTCTTGCCTGCCTTGTTTCCCTGGGCCACTTCCCCTTTGGTCCTATGCATCTTCTCAACCCTTTTCAGCAGGGCTGCAGCCTGGCAGGTAATGGGCTGGAGCTCCTATCTGCTCCCCCACGCCTGTCCAGCACTGCTCGGTCCAAGGTGCTGCTCCTTTCATCAGGAGTCAGTCCTTCTCCCTTGCTGGCCAGGGAGTGACTGCCCTCTCCCAAGCTAGGCAGCCTTTATATACGGCCTAGCCCGGTCCTGATTGGCTGCCTCTTCTCCTTCCCTAATTGACTCTCCTCAGGCCTTTACTGATTGGCTGCTGGTCCGCGCAGCCTCTCTGGCCTGGTTCAGCCCTTTTTCCCAGGGCATGGGGCACCGCCCCACCACAGTGATAAAGATTTTATTGAACAGTAGGTTTAAAATGGAGAGATTTTGGAGCAGTGAAGCCTTTAATGACAGAACACACCTTTTAAAAAAACTAAAGTTCTATAATAAAAAGTAAGCTAGAGTATAGATGGAATAGACATGCGCCCTGCAAACTTCAATTTCACTGAAAAGTCTCACAATTTTCTTGTTCTAATAAGGTTAGGAGCACATCAAAAATTAAGACTTTTGGTTTACACAACAGGGAATAGATTGTTTTCCCTTCTCACAAACTCAAAGATGCAGATACGAAGTTATTTTGAGTGTTTCAAGGTAGGCAACCACTAATTTCAGAAGATAGCAAATGCAGCAGTCTCACCAAAGCATTGAATTAACTCAGCACAGTCAGAGCAGATTATAATAGTGATATTTGCTTCAGTTGTGAAGAGCAGAAGAAAGAAAATAGAAGGCTATAACAAGTAAAACTGCATTAGAGTGCCTGTCATTCGAGGATCTCAAAGCACTTAAACATGAAACCTCACAACACCCATGAAAAGCAAGGCAAATCATTTTAGAGCTCTGTTCAACAATTACTCCTTGAGCCAACAAACTTCTCATTACTTTAAGGGGAGTTTTGACTGTGCAGGCAATGCTGAATAGGAGCCTTATAGATAGGCATACAGCAGGAGAGAATTTAAGTGACATTACCATGATTGCAGCAAGTCAATGGCAAGAGTCAGGAACAGAACCCAGTAATTCTGATTCTCAATTCCCTACCCAAACAGGACTAGCCTTCCTCCCATGAGTGTGACTGAACCAATTAAACATTTAAGTTAGGTTACACAAATTCTGTATAATATATGTGCAAAAGAAACTAGCACTTTCAGACGAGCTATCCTTTTTAATTGACAAAAAAAGAACTCTCCTTTATCAAGTGGTAAATTTGCATGCTCATAGTTATGTAGAAGTTTAGTGGAACAATGAGTTGTGATATGAATAATGGCTTGATTTATAAATTCCACTAATTGATCTTAGAAACGGTGGCTCTTGCTTAGCTATTCAAATGTTGCACAAGTTGCTTATCTCAACAAGAGACTTTTCTCTATGTCCTCAGCCAGCCACTCCAAAAGCTCACCCAACATCCATTCCAGAGCTAACAGAGGTCTGATATTTTGTCCTGACAGCCATCAAAGCTGGGTGGAAACAGGTGAAGGAGAGTAGAGGGGAGTAAACTCTAGAGCCAGAGAATATACTGCAGCCCCTTCTCATTCAAGCCAGGGAGTTCATGATTACACAGCCGGAGGAGAGGACATTTAAGAGCCACTGTATCAAAAACCTAGGACAAAGTAAACTAATGTCCTACTAATCTAGTCTAGGGAATGATCTCCCACAGAACTAGTAATCTTTCTCAGACCCCTGTAATGGAAGCAGCAAAACAGACTTTTCATCCCTAGAGGAGAGATGCACCCAGATCTCAAAAAAGGAGATAATGGTGGCTTTTTGATGTGGGTTTAACATCTACCTATTCCTCCCTGCCCTTACCTTGAACCCAAACTAATCACTAGAGCCAGAGCTTGGCTAGATATTTTAAGGCAAAAACCACCAGAGATGTCTTCGTGGCCATAAGAGGCAATACAGGGAATGGAAGTCCTCCTGTACTTGAGGTTGGTGCAAATACTATGGCACCATCTCCCTGACCCTTCTGTTGGCTAATGCAGATTACCTAGCTGAACAAAACTGTGTCAAGACTAGACCCACAGAATCAGTCAAGCAAGATGGACTTATGCATTCAGAGCTGGGGCCTTATCCTTAATCAAATGTAATGAGATTTTTTTTTAAGCCATTATGCTTTCAACAGCCATGAAGCCAAGAGCAGGGGCAGTGTCAGATGAGATTCTGCTTTGTGAAAATTCTACCCAGTGGGACCAATATTAAATGTTTCAGTCCCGTCCTGTGCCTTTTCAAGCTCCGGCCTTTATCTAGTGTCTCCCTGCCCAACACAACAGAGATTGAAGGGCTCCAACCCCTCACAATCCCTTACCCCTTTCCCCAGATGTAATATTCCCAGACTCAAGGCATCATTGTTCAACACTCTCTGACACCCAAAAATTGTCAAAGTTGATGCAAGAATCATCTTCAAATTTTCTCCCTACCTGTCCCAGATCCACAGACATGCCCCCGTTCTCATCTACCACTGATCCATTCTCAGGGCTCTCTTCCATACATGAGAAATGACAAATCTTTACTGACAAAAAGCAAGAAAAGAACGGCGAAAGAGCCTAAACCATTTTTGCATAGCTGCTGGTCTCTGTGTATAATGCAAAGTGCATGAGAGCTAAGGGTTGAGCAGAGAGCCTATTAGTACTAGTACAACTACATACTGAAAACCAAAGTCCTAATTGTGAAGCTGGTATAACACATCTCAGGGTTCTGGTGACAATGAGGTCAAAGCTAGAATGCTACTTGGATACTCCGCAGAAGGTTTTTTGATGGCCTAGGAAGTATCTGCAGGCTGTGAAGCGTGGACCCTAGATATTTTAGTGTATTTTATTGCCATAGGCAAATGTTCTGGATGCATGGCAGATCAATCTGGAGGCTATCAAATAAGCCAAGATATTTTTAGACTTGTTCAAAATATGAGGCTTTTAAAAAATACATGGAAAAGCTAACCTTTCCAGTCTCTATGTATTTCTGGTTAAAATCTTCTCTTAGAAATATTAGGTAATCAAATGGAAGATAACCAGGTGATACATACAAAGAAGAAAACCATCTCAATGCTAGATTTACAATACTATGCAACAGGTTTCTTCATCAAGTTTATTACTCATTATTCATTAAGTTTATTATTTGAAACTCAGAATTAGAACAGCCAAGTTAAAATATTGCCCTAGTTGTTTCCTAAAGGTTCCTTTTCCTTATCATTTTATATGGGAATGCACACACTTGGTAAGTTTCTTGTCTAAAGTAATAAACGCGCTACAAAGGTTACAAACATGGAATTAAAAGTAAAATATTATCAATCTGAATCTAAGAACTAAAGCCTCTGTAATCATTGCAATTCTAATAGCTAAGCATAGAATCACACTACAGTGAATGAGAAAATCAAGAAGGGATTTTCTGTGTGAGCAAGGCAGATAATATGCAGGCAGTCATAAATCTCAAAGGACAGGTCGGAGAGTCAGTGTCTGAATCTGTGCACAAACTATATGAAACTGGACAAAATTGCTTGTCAGATACATCACATACTCCTGGACTGATACCTACACAATGAGATAGGCTCTGAACCATAGGCTGAACCATAGGCTGTTTGGGTACTCATTAGAAGACTGAGGGAATAAGTATGCTTTCCCCAGACAAAACAGCAGTCCCTGCACTTAGGATAGTGCAATGACTACTCCCTCATTCTGCTCTCCATTGCACCAGTCTGGGAGCTGGCTGGCCAAGCAAGGCTCTTATGCCACATGAAGAGGCATGATCTCTCGCTTCACTATGCAGCTCCATGTGGATCAGTGCAGTTCTGCATGTCCCAGCGCAGAGATGGGCCTAAAGAGCACAATTAAGCCGGCAAAATAGGGCAAAAATAAATAGCTAAAAACTCAAATGAAGATGTTGTTTACTCAGGGTTTGTTGGTGGTGGTTTTTTTGGCATAACATTTACAGTGTTTGAAATTTCTGCCTTTTTCTCCTCTGTGCTAATAGCATTGGCTATAAATTTAATAATGGTGTAACCTGCAACTATGTAATCATTGCTAAAAACTGTCTTCTCTTAGTCACCTGCCTGTTCAAGGGCATGCTATCTACTCCCCTTTTCATTTGTGACAGATTGCACTTCTGAAGCTGTTAATGCAGCATTTGCCTTCCAAGCCATAGCTGGATTAACTGTAAAAGTTGCTGGTGAAGCAGCATGCATATGGACCTGTTGTGATAGCATTAACTTGGAAAGTCACAATTGCTCATTTACCTCAGGTGCCCCTAATTTTCCCCTGTCCCATTTGCACTTGAAGTTACAGTAGAACCTCAGAGTTATGAATACCTCGGGAATGGAGGTTGTTCCTAACTCTTAAATGTTCGTAACTCTGAACAAAACGTTATAGTTGTTCTTTCAAAAGTTTACAAGTGAATATTGACTTAATACAGCTTTGAAACTTTACTTTACAGAAGAAAAATGCTGCTTTACTTATTTTTTAGTAGTTTATGTTTAACGCAGTATTGTACTGTATTTGTTTTGGGTTTTTTTGTCTCTGCTGCTGCCTGATTGCGTACTTCTGGTTCCAAATGAGATGTGTGGTTAACTGGTCAGTTCGTAACTCTGGAGTTCATAACTCTGAGGTTCTACTGTATAGTTTTGTGGTATTGGCCCCCTAAAGCTTTCACCAATTTACTATTAATAGGCTTTTTCAGCACGACAGCTCTTTCAGACCATACCTTTATGCCCCCTGAGATTCTCTCCCCATTGGTGCTGTTCTCCCAAGCACTGACTGAGAGACAGAAGAGCCCATAAAGGATCTGGACTCCACCCCTTCCCTGTATGTTTTCTTATGACAAGGTTGACAGGCAAGCCTCCCTTCCTCACTTCAGTGAATCAAGCTTACTTGATATCAACACCTTGAGTCCATCCTCTAGGTAAGGACTAATCTCCGAGGATCTCCATTTTGTTGGTGGTTCTCCTCTCTCCGCAAAACCATACTGCCATAGTCTGGTAACACTATAAGAAAAGAAGAGCTGCAATTCACTCTTGTCTCAGGCCTCCAGCATTTGGTCCCTGACAAACAAACAGGAACAACAAGTCCAGCTGATTAAAAATCATATTTTTTTCATCCTCAAAGCTCTTCTCTATTTCCCAGTAATCGCTCACTGTCCCACTTACAAGGTCTCCTTATTTATGCAGTTCTCACTGTACCCTAGTTGACCCAGGTATGTCTGCTCCTCTGTCATTACTTCTCAGCACTCCCTGCAGTGAGGGCAAACAAGATCTGGCGATTCTCCTGTTCAAGAAGTATATTAGACCTCTCTCTGCCAAAAGCTGGACAATGTCTATATACTTCACAATAAGGTATCAAGGAGCCATACACTTGTGAATATCATATATACTGTAACTAAGGCTACAATTATGTAACAGAGGTCATGGAATCCTTGACTTCCATTGACCTCTGTGACATTTTCTGCCCCCGGGACTGGAGCTCCCAGCCAGCCCCCTCTCCCCCCGCATCTCCCAGCCCCCACACTTGTGGGGGCACTCTGCATCTGTCCAGCCTGGGGCAGGAGGCAGGTAGATCCTGCAAGCTGCCCGGCTGTGGCAGCCGGGGAGGGGACCCCCTGCAGCTGTCCAGCCATGGTGAGGGCTGGGGAACCCTACAGCTCCCAGCCCCAGCAAGTGACAGGGGACCCCCATGAGTGCCCAGCCACCCCAGGGGCAAGGGGACCCCACAGCAGCCCAGCCCTTCAGGCAGGAAGACCCCACAGCTCCCACTCCCCACAGCGTCGGGGACTCCGGAGCTTCCACTAACCACAGAGGTGGGGGTGCTGAACGCACCTCCCCATTTTGTCAGGGATATTTTTAGTGAAAGTCTGGGACAAGTCATGGGCTTCCATGACTTTTTCTTTGTTGCCTGTGACCTGTCCATGACTTTTAATAAAAACATCTGTGACAAAAAACTTAGCCTTAACTGTAACTACTGGGGTAGATGTTAGAGACGCTCATAGAATGTGTCTTAATATGGTTACAGGTCTTTGCTCTAAGCAACCTCATACTTGCTTTTAATTGGCTTTTCTTTAATTTATGGTTTCAATATAAATCTGCTTACCCTGGAAGATTTGCTATATTGTACATGTTGCTATAGGAACAGAATTATCCACTTTCACAGCTCATTTAAACAGGCAAGTTGTTGAATAATTGTAAAATCTACATGATTAACATTACTGAACAGATGACTGCATTCCAGGTTCACTCTGAGGATAGTAAGTTTAAGATGAATCTGCATGATGTTTGACAGCCGAAGACAGCACCAAGTTTACTTAGGTAGCTGTCTGCTACTGGAAAAAAGGGAAGACAGCTTTCACAGGAATCTAAACAGTGTCTAGAAATATAAAATAGACTTGAAAAAGGGAGAGATGTGGTTGGATGACAAGCATGCTTCGGTATCCAATAGAGATGTCCCTGCAAAAGATATCATCTGCATTCATGCAAGAAATCTCAAGGATCAGAGTTAAAATATTTTAACACTTCTTGAAAAAACAGATATGGTTATTGAAATGGCATCTAATCTACAGGCATGAGAAGAAACAGGACTGAGGTTAATTAGGGGGAGTGGTGCTAGCATCTGAGTATGGGATATTGACTAAGTTAACGTAGTTTCCACATTAAACCATTAGGTAATTCAGGCTTGAAAACTTGGACCAACCTTTCAGTTTGTAACATTAGTTATGATTCTACATACATTCTATTTATATTTTGCCTAAGAACAATTTTTATATATGTGAAGAAAAAAAATTAACAAAGTCTCCATAAAAAGAGAAGACACTGTACTGTAATAAGTTGTAGCAATGTTGATAACAAATTGGCTACTGTCTCTTAGACATTTAAAGTTGCAGTGCACACAGAAGGCAGATCGGTTTCCAGTGGAATACACCACCTAATATGGAAGTTTTGGATAGCTATGCTTAACAAAACCAAACACTTTTTCATCAGAATCCCTGCCAATCTGACTGTAATCATTAACCTTCAGCTGACTTTTAATATAAGTAGTTAACAACATGGGTGGTAATGGCTGCCTGCTTTTTTCGGGCGTATTTTGTGACAACATGAATGAATCGAGTAGTTCCATATTCTCCAGATATAGTATTGTTATATTATCCATATTCCTACTACAGAATCTTTAGGCAAATCAGCAGATGTCTTCCACCCACAACCACATGAAAAATAAGGAAGCTGCTAATTAATCAAATTCTAAGTGGCTTCAGAAATATTATTTTCTTAACCTTCCCATGAAGTTGCCCATTACTTCCAAAATCTGACAACCAGAGAGTCATTGATCATTTTTCAGTCACATCACTTCATGCTTAATTTATTGATATGTGTGAAAAAGTTGGCGGAATTAGATTTTTATTGGTAAATGTTGATTTCACCATATACACCCTAACCAATGGAAAAACATTTCCATTGATAACAATCAAAATTTACAGATGGGCAAAGTAAGAAAAATGCCTCTTGAGAACTTATTAGAGTTTGATTTATGGATATTTACTTTGTACATTTTGACACCGATCTTGGCAGTTTTTGTTTTAATGGTTGTAAAGTTTTAATTTTTTGAATCTCAGCATCTACTGCCATTAAATAGTTTTTGTCTGACCACTACATAATTCCCTGCAACTGTGAAAAAAAAAATTAAAGATAAAAATCTAAAAAAACTTCTTAAAAACAAACATTGATATTATCCATCAACATTATCAAAAATAAAAATGGAATTCTGCCAAGCCTACCAATATCATAATATGGGGAAGGGGAAGGCAGGATCTTTCCTTTCAAAAGGAGAATTAAACTCAGCAGGCCAAGTTAATAAGCTAATTGTAGTTGGTAAGAGTTTGGTGAAGAGAAAAGAGTTAATTTTGTACC
Organism: Emys orbicularis; assembly: GCF_028017835.1. Lineage (NCBI taxonomy): Eukaryota > Metazoa > Chordata > Testudines > Emydidae > Emys > Emys orbicularis. Next base: position 92,818,749 of record NC_088689.1, on the reverse strand, counting down.
ATTCCAGCATGTGAGTTTGCCTCAAAATTTAAGAAACCAATAACAAGTCAAATTCATATTTTTTACCTCTTCTGCATGTATTTGTTCAGACATATTAGGGTAGACCAAGGAGGTAATGTTTGGATCCAAAAGGTTTGCTCTAAAAATTCAGGTTTGAAACTGAATCAGGACTAGTATTTGAATGACACAGTCCTGAAATTTCATGACCTGTTCCCCCAAGATTTTAGCTATGTGCAAATAAAATAAAATAAAATAAAATCAGCCAAGCCATCTTTAGGGTGTAGTTTACCTAAATCATTAACAGCTCAAGGCACACACTTGTATTTTCTACAGCTGAAGGCCATATCAGCATTGTTTTTCATCCCACTATAATTGAAGATTTCAGTAGTTCCATTATAACATTATCTCCAGGGCGATATGCATGAATAGAACAATTATAACATAATATGATTCTTGATACTTGAAAAAATTATCAGGATCATGAGTTATTTTTGCCCCAGAAATAGTGACTACAAGTTAAAAACATACAGGCAATCATGTTGAGCCATCTTCCTTGTGATGAGACACAGTTTTGTTCCCTGGAAGAGCATGAGGCATTATATTTGTCAAACTGAACACTCAAATCCTAGTTCAGGTTACATAAACCAAAACAGTTGTAATTTTTAGTTAACAAAATACAGAAAGAGCAGATTGTTAAATAAAATGCATTGCAGACACTATGAGAAAATAACTACAGACTGGCCTTAAAATACATCCTGGAACAAGTGGGTTGTTCAATGTGTTCCACATCACAGAAGTTTTCTGGCGTTCCAACAGCCAAAGTCAAACCCTGTCAGTGTTGCAGTTTCTAGCAAAGACAATTGCAGGGGTCAGCAATGTTTGGCACGCGGCTCGCCACGGTAAGCACCCTAGCGGGCCGGGCCAGTTTATTTACCTGCTGATGCGGCAGGTTCGGCCGATCGCGGCCCCCACTGTCCGCGGTTCGCTGTCCCGGGCCAATGGGGGTGGCAGGAAGCCACGGCCAGCACATCCCTCACCCGCGCCGCTTCCCACCACCCCCATTGGCCCGGGAAGGCAAACCGCGGACAGTGGGGGCCGCGATCGGCCGAACCTGCCGCGTCAGCAGGTAAATAAACTGGCCCGGCCCGCTAGGGTGCTTACCCTGGCGAGCCGCGTGCCAAACGTTGCCGACCCCTGGTTTAGAGAGAGCATTGTCTAACCAGTTAACTCATTTTATTAGCTCCCCTCCTGCAAGGCTCTGAAGTACTGTCAGTCACCATATTTGTTTAGGCTACTTCACCTGGAGTTTGGATTATTTCATCTGTCTTTAGAATGTCCTCTTTGATCTTAAGGTACTATCATTTTTGGTTTTAAAAGAATGTTTATATTTCTGGTGTCCATTCCAAATACAAATGACATTGACATTTGATCATTACTAATAATCGCTATCTTGGTGGGGTGTCTGTTTTTTTGTTTTTGTTTTTTAAACAGAACACCCAACTGGCATACAATGGCCTTTCACAGAGAGGTTAGAAAACTTTGATTTTGCAGAAGCCATCCCATATCAAAGACGCATGCAAGCCAAAATAAATGATCCTTAGGCCTAGGAACAATTAATAGGGGTGAAAATCAGTACTGAAAAAACTAAAATCATAACTATGGAACGAAAATGGAGATGGTTAGGACATAGGTGTCTGACTGGAATCCCCAGGGCACAGGGCAATAAGGTAGACCAAGGATAACGTGGAAATGCACAATAGAAGCAGGATTGAAAGCTAAGACACCAAGAGACCAGCAAAGATGGAAGGCAGTGGTGAAGGCCCTATGTTCTGCATGGAATCAGAGGCAGTGCTAGCCCATTGGGGGCCCTAAGCAGGAATATTTCCACCCCCAAACTCATAATAAAAAAAACAAATAGGGGGCCCCCTTGAGTTGCTTCCGGCCCTAAGCAATTACTTAGTCTGTTTATGCCTAGCGCCAGCTCTGCATAGAATAGAGAGGCATAAGAGAGAATAATTTACTATCTTAGTTTGCAGCTGTCTTTTTGCATTTAAAATGATTTTCAACTAGGGACCCCTGGTCAAATCAAACCCCATGTATTATTAAAGTTTGCATCCAATGGCTTTGTTGAAAGGAAATTCATCAACATGAAAATAAACATGGGTCACGTGCACCCATCATAATCAAGAGTCTGTGCTTGAGCAGCACTGATTCTAAAGTAGACCTACATCAACTTTTTGAAAAAAGGTATCCAGTAATGAACCACGTTTTGAACCCCTAAGTATATGTTTACATGATGTGGCTTTAAGTCCTACACCATATCAAAAGAATCTGTATTTCATAAGAACTGCCATACTGGGTCAGATCAATGGTCCATCGAGCCCAGTATCCTATCTCCAACAATGCACAGTACCAGAGCTTCAGGGGGAGTGTATTGAACAGGGCAGTTGGAGTGATCCACCCAGTCTTTCCTTCCCGACTTCTGGTAGTCAGAGGTGTTGCATCCCTGACCATCTTGGCTAATAACCACACATGGACCTACCCTTTATGAACTTATCTAGTTCTTTTTTTAATCCAGTTATACTTTTGGCAATCACAACATCCCCAGGCAATAAGTTTCATAGGTTAATTGTGCATTGTGTGAATATGCATGCCATATTTATTAAATGTAATTTGGAGTCCTTAGAAACATGTTCAACATCAATAAGTGAATCCTTCTCCAGAAGTTTTGTGCTGCTCACTTATTATAAATTATAATAAATAGGAGAGTAATAAATTGGAGACAAGAAGTAATAGACTTAAATTGCAGCAAGGGAGATTTAGGTTAGACTTCAGGAAAAACTTCCTAACTGTCAGGGTAGTTAAGCACTGGAACAAATTACCTAAGGAGGCTGTGGAATCTCAGTCATTGGAAGTTTTTAAGAGCCGGTTAGACAAACACCAGTCAGGGATGGTCTACATAATAATTAGTCCTGCCTCAGTGCAGGGATCTAGATTAGGTGACCTATCAAGATCCTTCCCAGTCCTACATTTCTATGATTCTATTAGATCCCTTGTGCATATACAGTAGGAAGCATTCGATGAAGCTGAACATGCAAAAATCTTTGTGGTTATGAAATTAAAGCTATAATACTTTTTTAAAAGGTTAATATTGAAAACAAAAATTGAAAACCTGCAAAATTCAAAGGTCATACTTCTACAACAAGCCACAGTCTCACATGCACACCACACTACAACCTTAACAGCCCTAACAAAGTTACAGTGTGTTTACATTCTCGGATGGGTTTAGAAAATATTGCAATGTTATTTTTGCAATTTGGTTTAAAAGAAGCCTGTGTTTTGTTGGACATCTTTTAATGATGTAAGTCAGCTAAGAGAGCAATGGTAAGATTGTTGAATTGTGCTATGGACCAGCTGTCCAAATATTCATGACCAGCTGGCCTGAAAGATTACTTCAAATTGGCTCCTGTTGATAAATACCAACATAATATCAAGATGTTGGTTATAGTCAGGAGCAGAGGACTGAAAAGTATAATGTAAGGGCCGGATCAGATGATAAACAGTCACATAAAAAAGAATCTGGCACATCAGAAAAAGGCAGGCTAATAAACAGGGACAAGTTTTTAAAGTGCTTGTACACAAATGCCAGAAGTCTAAATAATAAGATGGGTGAACTAGAGTGCCTTGTGATAAAGGAGAATATAGATATAATAGGCATCACAGAAACCTGGTGGACTGAGAGCAATCAATGGGACACAATCATTCCGGGGTACAAAATATATCGGAAGGACAGAACAGGCTGTGCAGGGGGAGGAGTGGCACTATATGTTAAAGAAAGTGTAGATTCAAATGAAGTAAAAATCTTAAGCGAATCCACAGGTTCCATAGAGTCTCTATGGATAGAAATTTCATGCTCTAGTAAAAATATAACATTAGGGATCTATTATCGACCACCTGACCAGGACAGTAATAGTGATGATGAAATGCTAAGGGAAATTAGAGAGGCTATCAAAATTAAGAACCCAATAATAGTGGGGGATTTCAATTATCCCCATATTGACTGGGAACATTTCACTTCAGGACGAAATGCAGAGATAAAATTTCTCGATACTTTAAATGACTGCTTCATGGAGCAGCTGGTACGGGAACCCACAAGGGGAGAGGCGACTCTAGATTTAATCCTGAGTGGAGCGCAGGAGCTGGTCCAAGAGGTAACTATAGCGGGACCGCTTGGAAATAGTGACCATAATACAATAGCATTCAACATCCCTGTGGTGGGAAGAACACCTCAACTGCCCAACACTGTGGCCTTTAATTTCAAAAGGGGGAACTATACAAAAATGAGGGGGTTAGTTAGACAAAAGTTAAAAGGTACAGTGACTAAAGTGAAATCCCTGCAAGTTGCGTGGGCCCTTTTTAAAGACACCATAATAGAGGCTCAACTTCAATGTATACCCCAAATTAAGAAAAACAGTAAAAGAACTAAAAAAGAGCCACCGTGGCTTAACAACCATGTAAAAGAAGCAGTGAGAGATAAAAAGACTTCCTTTAAAAAGTGGAAGTCAAATCCTAGTGAGGCAAATAGAAAGGAGCACAAACACTGCCAACTTAAGTGCAAGAGTGTAATAAGAAAAGCCAAAGAGGAGTTTGAAGAACGGCTAGCCAAAAACTCCAAAGGTAATAACAAAATGTTTTTTAAGTACATCACAAGCAGGAAGCCTGCTAAACAACCAGTGGGGCCCCTTGACGATGAAAATACAAAAGGAGCGCTTAAAGATGATAAAGTCATTGCGGAGAAACTAAATGGATTCTTTGCTTCAGTCTTCACGGCTGAGGATGTTAGGGAGATTCCCAAACCTGAGCTGGCTTTTGTAGCTGACAAATCTGAGGAACTGTCACAGATTGAAGTATCACTAGAGGAGGTTTTGGAATTAATTGATAAACTCAACATTAACAAGTCACCGGGACCAGATGGCATTCACCCAAGAGTTCTGAAAGAACTCAAATGTGAAGTTGCGGAACTATTAACTAAGGTTTGTAACCTGTCCTTTAAATCGGCTTCGGTACCCAATGACTGGAAGTTAGCTAATGTAACGCCAATATTTAAAAAGGGCTCTAGGGGTGATCCCGGCAATTACAGACCGGTAAGTCTAACGTCGGTACCGGGCAAATTAGTTGAAACAATAGTAAAGAACAAAATTGTCAGACACATAGAAAAACATAAACTCTTGAGCAATAGTCAACATGGTTTCTGTAAAGGGAAATCGTGTCTTACTAATCTATTAGAGTTCTTTGAAGGGGTCAACAAACATGTGGACAAGGGGGATCCGGTGGACATAGTGTACTTAGATTTCCAGAAAGCCTTTGACAAGGTCCCTCACCAAAGGCTCTTACATAAATTAAGCTGTCATGGGATAAAAGGGAAGGTCCTTTCATGGATTGAGAACTGGTTAAAGGACAGGGAACAAAGGGTAGGAATTAATGGTAAATTCTCAGAATGGAGAGGGGTAACTAGTGGTGTTCCCCAAGGGTCAGTCCTAGGACCAATCCTATTCAATTTATTCATAAATGATCTGGAGAAAGGGGTAAACAGTGAGGTGGCAAAGTTTGCAGATGATACTAAACTACTCAAGATAGTTAAGACCAAAGCAGATTGTGAAGAACTTCAAAAAGATCTCACAAAACTAAGTGATTGGGCAGCAAAATGGCAAATGAAATTTAATGTGGATAAATGTAAAGTAATGCACATTGGAAAAAATAACCCCAACTATACATACAACATGATGGGGGCTAATTTAGCTACAACGAGTCAGGAAAAAGATCTTGGCGTCATCGTGGATAGTTCTCTAAAGATGTCCACGCAGTGTGCAGAGGTGGTCAAAAAAGCAAACAGAATGTTAGGAATCATTAAAAAGGGGATAGAGAATAAGACTGAGAATATATTATTGCCCTTATATAAATCCATGGTACGCCCACATCTCGAATACTGTGTACAGATGTGGTCTCCTCACCTCAAAAAAGATATTCTAGCACTAGAAAAGGTTCAGAAAAGAGCAACTAAAATGATTAAGGGTTTAGAGAGGGTCCCATATGAGTAAAGATTAAAGAGGCTAGGACTCTTCAGTTTGGAAAAGAGAAGACTAAGGGGGGACATGATAGAGGTATATAAAATCATGAGTGATGCTGAGAAAGTGGATAAGGAAAAGTTATTTACTTATTCCCATAATACAAGAACTAGGGGTCACCAAATGAAATTAATAGGCAGCAGGTTTAAAACAAATAAAAGGAAGTTCTTCTTCACGCAGCGCACAGTCAACTTGTGGAACTCCTTACCTGAGGAGGTTGTGAAGGCTAGGACTATAACAATGTTTAAAAGGGGACTGGATAAATTCATGGTGGCTAAGTCCATAAATGGCTATTAGCCAGGATGGGTAAGAATGGTGTCCCTAGCCTCTGTTCGTCAGAGGATGGAGATGGATGGCAGGAGAGAGATCACTTGATCATTGCCTGTTAGGTTCACTCCCTCTGGGGCACCTGGCATTGGCCACTGTCGGTAGACAGATACTGGGCTAGATGGACCTTTGGTCTGACCCAGTACGGCCATTCTTATGTTCTTATAATGAAGTTCACAGTTTACCATCATAGGCATCTATTTCCTAGTATGTAATGGGGCAGAGGAATGTCTCCATTATCCATTTTTATCTTGATGTGAGACATAACCACATATATATGTACACAAACATTTTTTGAAATTACTAATGTAAGAAACCTTAAGATAGGTAAAATGAATGAAACCGCATAATTTGACTGACAAAAGGATACACAATTTCTCCACATTTGAATTTCAAAAAGGAGCAGTGCTCATGTCAGTTGTGAAATTGGAAGGGTCTTCCCTGTGTGCAAGACCACAGAATGTACAAGCCTAGTATTTTGGATGTGTGTACAAACAGTGAATCTGGAAGTGTTCACATTTTGAATTCGTTCTATTACAGCTACTTTGCAGAGAGTCAATTTTTTTCTGCAGCAGTACAGTCACTTCATTTCCATTTCTTGAGGGCCATTCAGTATGATTGAATGTTGCACCTCACAAACACAAATATGAGTTTTATTTTTTGTCGTCTCCATTGGGGCAGAGTTAGAAATGTGTTAGCAATATCTGAAAGTCAACTGTTTCTTGTGGTGGTAGTGTGACTTTAACTTTGAATGTGCTGTGTTTCTACCACTTTGGATTTTGTTTAATCAACTCCATCCTTCTTGAAAGGTCATTTACATCCAAAGTATTGTCACATGCCTGAAACCTTAATTAAGTGTTTGGGTTGGGAATATATATTTTTTTAAGATGAAGTCCTAAATTATTCTAGGAAAAAAAGCCTTGTTGCTGAAAATTCCATGATAGCAGAGGCCCAGTCCAGCAAATCCTAGGAGGACTGCTAGGGAGAGGGCAGAGTTTGCCTTCTTGATCAGATGGCCAAAGAGTTTTCTGCAAACTACAATCCCCACCCAATACAGAGGAATCACAATGCTGTAGATCTGCTAACATCTGTACATAAAGGGTGTCCTACTCCTGCAAATATTCATTTCTACATAAAATCAGGGTTCCTCTTCTGAAGAGCTTAGAAGATGCACAGGAATGAAATTCTCTCCTGGAGCTACTGCTGCCTTTTTTTTTTTTTGCTAATACGAGACAAAAACCCCTTAGGAGTTTCCATTTTCAGAGCATTTTAAAAAGATCAGCTAGTCTGATCTTGTAAAGCCTCAGAAATTAATCCTGCTCCATGTTATTCTTCGTGACTACAGAAGAATGTCAGAGCTCCATCTGTTATTTTAACAAATTATTTTACCACAGAGAAGCTAAGCTTGACTACTGTATGAATCAGAGCTCTTTTGTAGGCCAGCAGAGATGACCCATATTATGCTATGAGTGTTCTGCTGGCCAGACACGGATTTATTTTTCTCTCCTTGATCTGACCTACAGGAAATGTTTTCTGATATTTCTGCAGCTTTACTGTCTGTTTTATGCCATTCCAGTACTCTGTAATTCCTCCAGGACAGTTTAATCTGAGAATCTATGCAGACATCACTGTGCAAGGAGAGAAGCACCTTAGTGCAATCACAGTGAGGGAGTCACTGACATCACTAATGTGTTTTTGTTGTTCAGTTAAATTATAGATTTTTTTTTTAATTTGAAGACAAAGCATTTGCAAGTCTCTCTTACAAAGGGTGTGAAAATCCCCATTTGACTCAGACAAGATGCACCCACACGACTGGTACATTTCATCAATTTGGATTTTCCTATTAAGAAGGGAAACAAGTTTTTTGTATAGATCCCAGAAATACCAGAAAGCCAACAGAAAGATTAATCAGTGTTTCTAGTATCACAATGAATGTTTCTCAAGGACAGAAGAGAGAGACGTGAGCCAACTTAATTAGCTTGAAATCCTTTACACACTTGGTTTAGGATGACCTAATCAGCACAGTATTTGAAGAGAGACCACATATTTTGGCCTTAAAACATTAGTTTTTAAAAATGACAATGTAATTCTCATGAAAGGTATCAGAATAACAGAACTGGAAATTAAGTCTAGGACCAGCAAGTGCCCAGTGGCATTACAAGTTTCTCCATATTGCTCTAATGCAATGGTTTTAAACCTTTTTTCATTTGTGGACCCCTAAAAAATTTCAAATGGAGGTGCAGACTATTTTGAAAATCTTAGACATAATCTGAAGCCCCCCCAGGGGTCCGTGGACAACAGGTTGAAAAGCATTGCTCTAACTCTACCAATATATTGCAGTGTTGACCTGGAGGGACCGCCTATAAGTAGGTTACGTCTGTTCTCAGTCATTAACCACTCAGACTGCCAGCAATGGTGCTGATTAATATTTGGGGGTGGAGGGGGCGGGGTCTTTACAGGGACATCTATCCACCAGGAACTGGACATGAAACATCAAACAGCTTTCACATGGCAGTCTTTGGTCACTACTGAATTGGGCTATATTCAAACTAGCGATGAAGCAATGAAAAGTTCCTAATACCATTACTAGTCCCCTTGAATCATCCAGCCCAGAAATCACCAGCCACATGGTGGAGGAAGTTCCATTTTTTCTGGGTCCTTCTATTTCTTGAACCCAGGTTTGAAGTGAAGGAAGTCATACTGTATCTTAATTATATCTGCTTTACTGAATAAACAGCCTTGCTTTTCTCCTCCGTTATACATAATACAATACATCTGCTGGTAATGCATAACACAACAGACCAGTCAGCAATGTGTTAAGTACCACACTCGAGCCAGGGACGGCAGCACCAGTTTAGTGTATTCCATTCTACCTTCCTCTCATCAGGGCCGGCTCCAGCATTTCTGCCGCCCCAAGCAAAAAAAAAAAAAATTGCGATCGGCGGTGGCAATTGGAAAAAAAAAAAAAAAAAAAAAGAAGCCGCGATCGGCGGTGGCAGTTCAGCAGCAGGTCCTTCGCTCCTAGAGGGAGTGAGGGACCTGCCGCACCCGAATTGCCGCAGGTGCCGCCCCTCTCCCTTGGCCGCCCCAAGCACCTGCTTGTTAAGCTGGTGCCTGGAGCCGGCCCTGCCTCTCACAGCCTGGGTCCTACGTACCATCAATTTTAGCAGGAAATTACAACTGAAGTTAATGTCCACATTGCCAAGAATCTGATCAGAAAAGCATATGTCCTTAGCTCCACATAATGGAATTTTATTGTCAGATGTTATACTCTATTTGAAATGATGACAATATAAACCTTGTGCTGCCATTAACTTAGATTGTTACTGCTTGTTAGTAAAGCTATCAAGTGCAATTGTGAATTTGCCCTAGTCACCTTGGCAGAAAAAATAACTTTTGAGCTGTTCTCAGACCCTAGAATCAGAGAGACTTGAAAAGCAGTACTGTAACAATAGCATCGTTTGATCTTTGTCTCAAGAGTAGATTCGGTGCCATGCTTCAGAAAAGGGTATAAAGAATCTGTGATGCTCCAATGAGCCATTTAAAAAGAACATTAATGGGGGTCAGAAAAAAGGCACTGAATGATGGTTGGAAAAAGGAAAGTGGGAAAGTAAGGTCTTAGGTTTAAGCTTTATTGGGGGAATGAGTTAACAAATCCAGTTGTGATGAATGCTGTGTTTGGAGCAATCATTGTTAACTGTCTCGTGGGAGAGCTAGAAAACACTTGACTTTGTTAAGAGAAGACTTAAAGCTCAGTTTATTTAAAATTATACGTGTAGTCCTGACAGGTGCCTTATGATAAATGCAAAAAGTAAATAAAACTGGAGAGAGAAATCTAGTCCTTTCTGGTTCTTCAGAACTACCCACACACCAGAACTCTGAAAGAGAATTGTTTGGCTAACCATATCCTAATGCATGACATTGTTAACTGATTAGGGAAGAAATAGAGTTACAATAACTTCCTGGATATCATCCACAAATAAACTGCCAAGGTTCATGCATATAGTTCATATGCACAGGATAACTAGGTTGTGATGCTGGCAGACCAGGTGCCAGCTCATGCCATGGCCCCTAGGCCTCACTGAACAATGACAAATGCATAGCTGGAAACCAGTCTGACTTACCTGTGTGTTAGCACTGTTAAAATAGATGTTTATAAGAATGTGTTTAGACTTCATGAAATTCTTTTAAGTTGCTGCATGCATTGATCTCACTTATATCTGTATCTTACATTATAAAGGTAATATTTAAGTGTTTGTGCTAAAACTGTAAACCTCCACTGTAGGAGAGAAGTATTACAAAGGGTGAAATACGAGTTTACTACAAGAGATGTCACCTCCTGACCAAATAAAGAAGGCCGATAGACATCAGACAAGCCATTATGGAACATCAATGGACAAAAGACTTTGGTGATTGTTTCCCTCCACACCCATGAACTGGAGACATGCACAAACCCTTGTCCCATCAACTTGAGCTCTGGGGGGAAGGGGATAAAAATCCCTGTTGAGAAAAACTTATCACTATGCTGCTTGAAATGTGGAGAGGGCAATATTTCTAAGTATAAGCAAGGACTCCCCAATTTGCTTCACTTGGGTTAGCCCTAAAAGACAGATAACAGCAGCTATCATCTTTTGAAACCTAAAGATTTACTCATTTGTGTGTATGTTTACCTGCTTTAACCCGGTCAATAACTCTATAATTTCTTTTCTTAGTTTATTATAGGATTTTGACTACAAACATTATCTTTGGTGTGAGATCTGAGGCACTATTGACTGGAGATAGATAAGTGATTGATCCTTTCGGACAGAGAGTGACCTGAATACTGATGTGATTTTTGGTGTAAGGGACCATCTATCACAAAGGAAAGTTTGTCTCATGGCAAGATAGCCCGGAGTACCCCAGGTACTCTCTGTGCCTCCATGTTAAGGCTGCTATAGTGCTTGAGGAGTTCACACTCAATACTTGGCTGGTGAAATTTAATTATAAAACACAACCAATTTGGAGTTTGTGCCCTGTTTTTTAGTCTGTCCTGAGGTTGGCACTCATGGCTGTGAGCCACTCCAGACAGCTTGACAGAGGTCACAGTATGATTTTGGGGCTGTCTACAGCCTTTGAATGTTTGGGGTTCAGACATTCTACTTGACCGAGGAGAAGCACAGCAGAGGCATCTCTGCCTAAAAACGGTTACTCACCTTCTTGTAACTGTTGTTCTTCAAGATGTGTTGTTCATGTCCATTCCAATCAGGTGTGTGCGTGCACACATGCACGGTAGTCGGAAGATTTTTCCCATAGCGGCGTCTGTCAGGTTGGTCTGGGTGCCCCCTGGAGTTGCACCTTCATGGCGCTCAGTAAAGAGCCCTCTCAACCGCCACCCCCTCATTTCCTTCTTGCCAGCTACTTCGACAGAGGGGAAGGAGGGTGGGTATTGGAATGGACATGTACAACATCTCGAAGAACAACAGTTAGGAGAACGTGAGTAACCGTTTTTTCTTCTTCAAGTGATTGTTCATGTCAATTCCAGTCAGGTGACTCACAAGCCCAAGTTCAGGAGGCGGGGTCGGAATTGTCCACTGATTGGAGCACTGCTCGTCCAAAGGCCGCATCGTCTCTGGCCTGCTGGGTAATCACACAGTGCGTGGTGAAAGTGTGTATGGAGTACCACATTGCCGCTCTGCAGATTTCCTGAGTGGGACCCTGAGCCAGAAACGCTGTTGATGAAGCCTGCGCCTTGGTGGAATGATTGGAGGTGCAGGAACACCTGCCAGGTTGTAGCACTCACGAATGACAAGATGCGTTGTGATGACACAGACTGACAATTCATTCTGTCTGCCACTGCTGGACCTATTTTCTGAACGGCTTCGTTCTCTCGATGTAAAAGGCCAGCGCCCTGTGGACATTCAGAGAGTGGAGCCTCCGCTCCCTGTCGCTGGAATGAGGCTTAGGGTAGAATACTGGGAGAAAAATGTCCTGGTTGATATGAAACTGTGACACAACCTTCAGAAGGAAAGCAGGATGAGGCCTGAGCTGAACCTTGAACTTAAAGAACACGGTGTAGGGAGGCTCTGATGTTAGGGCCCTGAGCTAACAGGAATGCCACCTTGTAAGACAGGTAGAGCAGGGAGCTTGTTGCTAACGGTTCAAAGTGGGGTGGGAGGTCCCATGAGCCTAGAAAGGACCAGGTTGAGGTCCCAGGCAGGGACAGGCTGACGGACGTTAGGGTATAGCCTGTCGAGCCCTTTTAAAAACCGGCTGACCAGAGGGTTAGCAAACACAGAGCAGCCCTCCACGCCCAGGTGGAAGGCCGAGATGGCAGCTAAGTGCACTCTTATTGATGATAACAAAAGTCCATGCTGCTTCAGATGGAGAAGGTAGTCCAGAATGAGCAGCACTGAGGCTAGCATCAGGGACGAATGGTGCTGCGCTGACCAGGTTGAAAATCTTTTCCACTTGGCAAGGTATGTGGCTCTCGTAGAGGTTTTCTGCTGCCAAGGAGGACTGTCTAACCTGGTCTGAACGGGAAAGGTCCATCGGGTTTAACCATGGAGCTTCCACATCGTGAGATGAAGTGACTTGAGGTTCAGATGTTGAAGACGGCTGTGATCTTGTGTCAGAAGGTCCGGGGAGAGTGGCAGGGTAATCGGGGCTCCCACTGACACATCTAGGAGAGATGTGTACCGATTCTGACCAGCCCAGGCTGGAGCTATCAATATGACCCAAACTCGTTCTCTCCGGATCTTGAGGAGTACCTTGTGAACGAGTGGTGTGGGCGGAAAGGCGTATAGGAGAGAACCTCCCCAATGGAGGAGAAACGCATCCGCGCTGGAGCCCGGGCTGTGATTTTGGAAGGAGCAGAACTGCTGGCACTTCCTGTTGTGTCACATGGCAAATAGGTCTATCTGGAAGATTGAAATCGCGACATCCGGGCAAAGGGACCACTCGTGGCTGTGAAACGACCTGCTGAGGTGGTCCGCCAGTTCGTTCTGTACCCCGGGGAGGTACGACTTTTGCAGGTGTATTGAATGTTCTACACAGGGCCGGCTCCAGGCACCAGCTTGCCAAGCAGGTGCTTGGGGTGGCCACTCCGGAGAGGGGCGGCACGTCCAGCTATTCGGTGGCAATTCGGCAGACGGTCCCTCACTCCTGCTCGGAGTGAAGGACCTCCCGCCAAATTGTCGCCGCAAATCGCGATCGTGGCTTTTTTTTTTTGCACCGCTTGGAGCGGCAAAAACCCTGGAGCCGGCCCTGGTTCTACACAGAAGTCCCAGAGCATGAGGGCTTCTTGGCACAGAGGAGAGGAGAGTACACCGCTGTTTGTTGATATAGAACAACATGTCCGTCATGACTGATACACATTTTCAGTTAAGTAAGCATGGAAGGTCTGGCATGCTAGGTGCACCGCTCTGAGCTCTCTGACATTGATGTGGAGACCCAGGTCTGCTTGGGACCAGAGGCCTTGAGTCCTACAGTCTCCCAGATGAGCTCCCCAGCCCAAGTCTTATGGGTCCATCACTAGCAACAGAGATGGCTGTGGGGCGGCAAAGGGAACCCCTGAGCATACCTCCTGAGGGTCGATCCACCACAGGAGGGAGTCAAGAACCAGGCGAGGCAGGGTCACGATCCTGTCCAAGCTGTCCCAGGCTGGGCGATACACTGACGCGAGCCACGACTGAAGAGGTCGAAGCCTGAGTCTGGCATGCTGCACCACCTAGGTACAGGCAGCCATGTGTCTGAGAAGCTTCAGGCAGTTCCTCGCTGTGGTGATGGGAAACTGTCTGAGGCCTCAAATTATATCATTCAGGGCCCTGTGGGGCTGAGTGATTGCGATATGAAAATATGCGTGCTTCAAGTCGAGGGTGGCATACCAGTCTGCTGGATCCAGTGAGGGGATGATGGAGGCTAAGGTGACCATGAGGAACCTGAGTTTCTTGTTGAGTTCTCTCAGGTCCAAGATAGGCCTGAGGCCACCTTTGGCTTTCGGTATTAGGAAATATCAGGAATAAAAGCCTTCGTCCCTGTGCTCCTGAGGAACTTCCTCTACTGCCCCTAGCGATAGGAGCAACTGCACCTCCTGGATAAGGAGCTACTCATAAGAAGGGTCCCTGAAGAGGGATGGGGAAGGGGAGTGGAAGGGCGGGAGGGCACAGAATTTGATATAGTATCCCCTCTCTACCGTGCGGCACACCCAGCGGTCCAAAGCGATATGGGACTATGCACGGTAGAAAGGGGACAGTTGGGAGGAAAAGGAAAGGTGGGGTAGAGCCAGTCTTTGATCTGGTGCGCCGTCCTTGACCGCACCATCAAAAGGCTGGTTTGGGGCCAGGTGGTGGTTTGGGTTGGCCAGAGCCATGGCTTGAAGATGGGTGTTGTCTTTTCCTGCCACTCCTGTTCCTCCTCCGAGAACCATCCTGGCGGTTCTGCTGATGGAATCTCGGAGGAGGTTGCAGCCTGAAGTGTTTCCGCTGTGTGGTGGGAGTGTGCAGCCTCTTGTATGTCTTTTCAGAGAAAAGAGTCACACCCTCAAATGGGAGGTCCTGAATGGTCTGTTGGACCTCATAAGGGAGCCCTGAGACTTGGAGCCAGGAACCCCTTCTCATGGTCACCCCAGTAGCCATGACCCTAGTGGTGGCATCAGCATCATCCAACACGGCCTGGAGGGAAGCCCGGGAGACTAGCTTCCCCTCCTCCACCAAGGCCGAGAACTCGGCTCAGGAGTCTGAAGGGAGGAGCTCCGTAAATTTGGCCATCGCCGCACAGGTGTTATATGAGTACCTGCTGACGATGGCCTGCTAGTTCAAAATATGGAGCTGAAGACCTCCTGTAGAGTAGACCTTTCTCCCGACAAGGTCTAGTTGCTTAGCCTCCCTGTTTTTAGGGGAGGGCCCCTGGAAACCCTGCCGCTCATGCTGGTTAGCAGCGTCCACAACAAGAGATGGCACGAAATAACGCCTTGTGCTTGGCAGTGGGCGGCAAGGAAGCTGGGGTCTCCCACAGGGTCTTGGTGGTATCCACAATAGTCTTAATAAGTGGTAGGGCAACACAAGAAGGTCCTGAGCGGGCGAGGTCCACCATGGGATCAGCCTCCTCAACTACCTCCTCAGCTTTAATGCCCAGACCCTGAGCAGCCCTTCACAGCAACTGTTGTAGCACCCTGTTGTCCTCAAGCGCCAGAGCTGTGGCTGTGCCTGCCAATCCCTCGTCTGGTGATGAGGAGGAGGAAGCCCCTATAAGCAGCGGATACTCCCTGCCATCAGCTCCCAAGGAGTCCCAGGACTCTCATGAGTCTCGGGGACTCGGTGGGACTCTGTGCTGGGGCTGTCGATGCCGAACCCAGTGTTGGTACAGGCATCAGAAACACTGGTGGTACCGCCAATGGAGCCGGTGCCAAACCAGCTGCCCGAGCCGATGAAGGTGGCGGAGCCATTGTCTGTGCAGCTATCAGTGTCAGGGTCATCATTGGTGCTAAAACTGCTGTCAGTGCCGGCGCAGCAGTCGGTGCCGAGATCGGTGCTGGTGCCAAGGTCGAGTCATCGATGCCGAGGTCGGTGCTGAGGTCGATGCCGGCGATGGTGCTGGCATGTGGGTAGGCGACAAGGTGAGCTGCGCGGTTGATGGCGGGACAAACGTGGCTGAGGCCACAGAAGACATTGCGGAGCAGTGCCCTTAGATCCCTCCCTGGCTTTGGTGGAAGACCCAAGGGGTCCAGAATGGCCACTGTGGTGGATTCTGCCACTGCAGTGGCCACGCCTGGGGCTCTCGCCTGTCTCTCCCTGACCTTGATTGTTGGCTCCTACTCCTCCGAGAGCGGTAGGAGTCAGACTCTGACTCCGAGGTCTCCGAGACTGAAGACAATGGAGGAGCCAAGCTTCGGTGCCTCAAGCATTGAGAGCTTGGGAGCGAGTAGGTTCTCTGTCCGAGTGGGCCGGTGCCGAAGGACATGGAGAGGGGGAATGCCTGGACATCATTGCCGACTTCCCTCTTGACTGCACCTCGGGGCGGGGTGGGACCGCCAGTGCCAGAGGTTCCTCCCTCCTGGGGGGGGGGGGAGGGAGAACAGCGCCATGAGGTGAAGCAGATCCTGAGCAGCTTCGAAAGCTTCCGATGTCGAAAGAAGTGGCAGCTGCTGGCCTGTAGGGACCAGTGAACGTGGGGGACCCGGACTCAACTGCCTCGCCTGGGCAGGAGTCAACACAGCCCTAATGGGGGATCTTGAGCTGTGGCCCACCAGGGGTCTTGCTTCCCTAGATTTAGCCGGAGGTGACCGACTGTCCAGCTTCTTTTTCTTCTGAGGCACTGGCGAGTGAGATTGGTGCCTGCTCTCCGCTGGGCCTCGGGAGGTGCCGCGCCAGTGCCGAGCGTCCTGGGACAAGTCCTTTCTCAGCACCGAACTTGATGATGGCACTGGAGTGCTCTGCGTCAACGAGGACATGTTAGGAGCTGGGTCCCCTGAGCCTGGGTCCAAATGGGGGCATAGAGCTGCCTCCATAAGGATCACTTTAAGCCGCTGAGCGATGTGGTTATACTGACCTATCCTCGCCCCATTTAGACAGCACTATGTCAGTGAGAGAGCTTCTCCCGCCGACATAACTACCTTGAGGGTGGATTAACTACACCAATGATAGAGCTCTCCCATCGTCTTAGAGTGTCTTCATTAAAACGCTACAGCGGTCCCGCTGCACCTATGCAGCCTTTTAAGTGTAAGCTTGCCCTGAGTGACTGCCTAGGCACATGATCTTCAAAGGATTTTGATATGCTCAGCGAGGAGTTGAGACTAATGGGAGTTGGCTATAGTTTAGTAAGGGAAGTTGAGGGATGGCTGAAAACTTCTGCAAGTGTGAGTTGTAAACTTCACTGTTGCTTTTGCTTTTAGACTCCATCATTGTACAAAGCTTGCTCTTTGTGAATATTATACGGAGCAGCTTTGCTGGTTAGCTTGTTCATGGAAATAGATAATTGTAAACAAATATTTTCAGGAAGTTTTGATTTAGTAAAACACTTGAATATTTTCAATACACCCCTGATTCTAGAAGTTCACTCATCTAGTTTGGGAACAGGGGGAAAAAAACAAAACAAACAAACAAACAGTGACTAAACAAAACCAATCAAGACAGCTCAAATTTGCAACTGCTCATCACTAGCTGCTCACAAAAGCTGCAGACCAAGAGTTTTTCACATAAAATATTCAAGTAACTAAAAATAAATTCCTGAAATTTTATAAGGTTCATAACAACTTGCAAGGAAAAAAAGGTAAAATTCATCATATCAGTTATTTATTGCTTATTCTTTGCACAGCTTTAACTGAAACCATCCTTTCAGCCTACCAACAGCACTTCCAAAGTAGGGAGAGAGAAACCAACTGAGACAGAAAAAACACTCCTAGAAGGGGAAGAAGTTGGGAAGTCAGGTAACCTGTATATTGTATTATCATCCTCTTTGGATACCATTTGCCTCTGTTATTGCAGCATCCAGGCATGTCACAAGGGGTCTTCCAGGATTCACACTGCAGCCCCAAGAATGTTGTTCATAGGAAACATATCCTAGTGGCCATGGTATTAAGAAAAACAATTTCATGTGTTGTGGGGCGGCTGACTCACACAGGCAGAAGCTGTCTGGCTAAAGCTGTCAGGCTAAAGCAGCCTTGGGGAGGCTGCAGAGAACCCAGACAATTAGAAGAGGGCTTATTGAGCCAGCCAATAGGGAGAAGGCTTAGTGGAGCACCCAATCAGGGCCAGACTGGCCCATATAAGAAGGGCTGCTGAGCAGAACATAGGCAGCCTCTCCCTGGAGGCCAAGGGAGGAGGACTGCCTACTTGCCTTGTAGGAGGGTTGAGAGAGACAGCACCACGCACAGAGCAGTGCTGGGCATTGTCAGGGGAGCAAGAAGGAGCTCCATCCTGAGGGCTGCCAGACAGAGGCCCTGATACAAGGGCAGAGAAGGTGCAAGGACTGCGGGGAAGGGGCCCATTGAAACAGATGGTGGAGTAGGAGGAGGGGCAGTATGTGGCTGCTGGCTATAGGGTCCCTGGGTCAGGACCTGGAGTAGTGGGTGGGCCTGGGTTCCCCCCTCTTTTGCACCACCCCCACTTGTCACTGAGGGGAGTGGCCAGTGCATGGATTGCAGTTTCACACTGAGGTGAGTGGCTAAATCAGAGTCTGCAGTTTGCCACCGAGACATGTGGCTGGACTGAGGACTGTCGGGTCCCCCGGAAGGGGGGAGAGAACCGAGTGGGGCAGAGCCAGAGGGCTGTGTCCAGAAGAGGACACCATGGTCCAGGGAGCAATGTGGGTCCTAGAGGTATGACAGTGGACAAGACACCACTAGACGAGGGCACTCCAGCGAAACGAAAGCTAATTCCCAGGATGGCTAGCAGGAGGTGCTGCAGTGTGAGTCCCACCCTGTTACACATGACTTAAGCATGACCTATCATAACTCACAAGTGAAGGCGCAAAGAATAGCTATGAATGGGTTCGATAAGGTCAGCCCTAACAAATTAATACACTTCTCCCATTATCATTGTCAACTTATGTTTTCAAAACAGCCCAGAGGATGTAGAGAACATCCAGTAACTCTAATAGAAGAGTTTAAACCCCCAAACTTTCAATAGTTTATTATTTGTACTACAATAGCCCGTAAAGGCTCCAAACAATATTATGCCAGGCACTGAACAAACATACCAATTTCCTGGCATCAGCCCTGGCCCAATGCAACCTTGAGCTGCTGATAATGAGTTTTTAATTGTACAGCTAGAATAGGGTCTATGGGCAGGATGACCATGGCAGAATAACCCCACCTGCGCTTTTGCTGTGAATGGGGCCTCTTGGAAGCCCAGGCATGGCACATTTGTGCCAGGAGGAAGGAAACCCTCTCCAACAGAGGAATTCTCTGCCAGTAAGTTGCAGCAAGTTTCCATCCCCTTTGAGCACTATGAGTGGCACAGAATCTGAAAATGTCCTGTCCCAAAGAGCTTCCATTTTAAATAGGCAAGAAAAAGGAAGTGAGGAAATTGTTAAACTGATGACTGCAACTTCAGAACCTTTTTTTCCATTTAATTTTAGATCTGGCTCTTTTTTCTTTAGTGAATAAACAAGAATTGAGTGTCTGTGAATGACCATGACAGTGAGTTAAAAATGGCAGTTACCATGTTTAAAATTTAAAAGGATGGAACATCTCTTTGGGACACCATTGGAATGCATATCCAGGGCCGGCTCTGGCTTTTTGGCCACCCCAAGCCAAAAAAAAACAAAAAAAAACGGGGCGGCCAGAACGGCAAAGCAAAAAAAAACCAAATAAACCAGTGATCTGTGCGCTGGAGCACGGGTGCAGGGGGACCGGCTAGCAGGGGGGAGGGGGAGGGGGAGGGAACGGGCGGGAGAGAGAGAGAAGGGGGGCGGCCAGGGCTACAGCGGGGCGCTGCCATGCGGTCCCTCCCGCCGCGCCGCGCGCCGCCTGCCGGGAGGGCTCCGCTCGGCGGGGAGGGAAGGACGAGGACTGCCCTGCCAGGTTTGCTGCAGGGCGCTCCCATTCTCTGCGCCGCCGTCCCCTACAGGGCGTCTGGAGCAGAACAAAAAAAAAAAAAGCGGCCGTGCCGCCCTAGGATTGGGCGGAATGCCGCCTCGTTCAATCTGCCGCCCCAAGCACCAGCTTGCTTGGCTGGTGCCTGGAGCCGGCCCTGTGCATATCTTACAGGTATATTATATGCAGGGGAATCCCATTATTGGAAAGTGTTCCTTTTCCCAAAAGGCTTTACTCTAAATGAGGTTCCATTATAGCAACAGAACCTGTCCATGTAAAGGCCTCCTCTTTGCCTTGGAAGTAGTGGTAGGGCCACTTCTCCACTCTCATTGTGCAGCTGAAGGAGTTATGGAGGAGGCCACATTTGGGCAGGTGTGGGATAGAAGAGATTGGGAAGAGAACTGCAGCAAGACCAGCTGTTACGGAGTTCCCCTTTACCACTCCTCTAGACTACTAGCAACATCACTCCACTTATTGTGCCTGACATGAGCAAGTGAGGAAGGAGCTGCAATAATTTGAAAACTAATCTAAGAAAATATTGAATTTCTTTAAAAACTTGACATGCATTTTCATGTCTGCAAAGGTGGAGCCTTTTGTTTTGGGAGCCACAATATTTACAGTTTATTCAGAAATTAGTGGTGAGATCACATTACATATTCCTGTAATGAGCTTTTTTCCTGGACAAGAGGGCTCATCCCATATATTTTAATTAATCTTAAATTATTCTTACAGCCAATTTCTGTAGATCTATAATTGGTGAAGATTAAGGACATGACTGCAATCTGCATTCAGATAAAACTCTGGAGGAATCCAATTCAACACATTACAAGTGACCAATGGATTTATATCTAATCTCAGTTCTGAGGATAATAATTTGGTGTGGGGGGGGTATCAGGTTAATACTTTTTGTATTATATTAACACATAAGAGAAGAAGAAGAAGAAACCAGAGGCACAAAATTATAAGGTCAATAAATAGTTATGCAATTCTCAGACATTCAAATGCTCAGCCAGAACAAGCAGACACGATGTATGAAATACTAATTTTTAGTTAATGTGCAAAGCAAATCAGAGTAAATTTTTAACATTCATTTAGCTGCCAAGAGTCATCTGACTAGATTGAAAAGAGTAAAGGACCAAATAAATAGGAAAACTGATATAGAAGAAATCTGTAATAAATAAGGAATCCAACCTGTTCCTTTAAAAGACAATACTCCTGTCTTTGCAGAAAAGTACTGTACTTATATGATGACCACAGTCTCAGCCGACACACCAGAGATTGAACTGGGGACCTCCAGAACTAAAATCATGAGCTACTAGAGATAGAAAGCCAAGGCTTTGTAGGTGGGGGCTCTAACAACTTTTACCCCCTTGGAGCACAGAGGGGGACCTGTAACACACACTCACCAGTGGGTTACACTGCATATAAATTCACATGTAGGGAGATGAAAATTTGTATGTACAAGTCCTATTAACAGTAGTGGGAGTAGCACATGGCAAACATCTGCACACATCAAGGTGAGAAGGCACTCTATTCCCCTCTGTTCCTTGGTGTCACTTTGATGGAGACATGCACATGCTACTTCTCTGAAGACAAGAGGGACACTGTGGGATCTCGCCACTTCTAGCAATCAGGCAACATATTTAGGTGCCTAACTCCACGCATTCAGGTTCAAAAGTTTTGACTTTAGATCTCAGATAAATGTAAGAGATAATCTCAGACCCATATTAACTGTATGTGGGATAGGTTTTTAAAGAGCATTGAAATGAGTCATTTGACCACATATAGTTTTCTTCAAATCTGTCTAACTGCTGAGTTTCCAGCCTTTCAAATACCAAGCTTATTTCAATGTAGAACAGAGGGATGCTTTAAAGTTAAAAGAAGTCAAATTTCCTTGATAAGAGATGCTATGGCTTTGAATGTGTGTCTTCATCTCTAATATTAATCATGGCATTTGCAAGCTGAATCTTGGCCATATTTTGATAAAAGAGGAAAAATGTCCCTTCATCGCAAGGATACTTTTGACAGTGCATTAAGGAATGCTTTTCCAAATTTCAGCATCTTACATGGATTCACCTGTTAACATTGCCCTCTCGAAAGCTAGCCACATAGCATCCAAAAGAAAATCGCTGTTGCTGGAGTGGATGGCTCTGTAGACTTTACGTACCCAAACTTGGTCTAGCACAAATGCCAGTTTTTTCAGGACAAATTGCAGATCTGACTACAGAAGACAATTTCAAAGATGTTAGATGGAAAAGAGCTTTCCAGCTTCTAGCCTATTTCCCTACCGAGTGCTTCCCTATTGTACACCTTCTAGTTTTTTGTCCAATATATCTCTAAAACTTGCTAAGCTATAGTGCTTCTACCATTTCCCTTGGGAAACTATTCCACAACGGGCCATGAAGTTTTTTCCCTGATATTCAGCTTAAATTCTCCATTTTTAATTTCAGTCCTTCACTCCTAGACCAGTGGTTCTCAACCAGGGGTACGTGTACCCCTTGGGGTATTCTGAGGTCTTCCAGTGGATACATCAACTCATCTAGGTATTTCTCTAGTTTTACAACAGGCTACATAAAAAGCACTAGCGATGTCAGTACAAACTAAAATTTCATACGAACAATTACTTATGTGTACTGCTCTATACACTATACACTGAAATGTAAGTACAATATTTATATTCCAATTGATTTATTTTATAATTATATGGTAAAAATGAGAAAGTAAGCAATTTTTCAGTAATAGTGTGCTATGACACTTTCGTATTTGTATGTCTGATTTTGTCAGCAAGTAGTTTTTAAATGAGGTGAAACTTGTGGGTATTCAAGACAAAATCAGACTCCTGAAAGGGATACAGTAGTCTGGAAAGGTTGAGAGCCACTGTCCTAGACAAACCATCTCCTATTCTAACTAATTCCTATCCATCCTTACTATTTTCATACAATGAAATGCCATTATGCTTCATAAAACATTGATGGATTTTTTGCAAAATGTTTTAATTTTAAAAGGTTGCACCAGATAATTGAAGTCTAGAACATCTCAAAGCTGAGGCCTGCATTTATAAAATTAAATTTCCCTTGTACATTACTGGGAGATTCCAAAGTCTAGACATGGTTCTATATCATATTAGATGACAATTAACATGGCTAACTGATAAACAGCATACTAGAGAAAAATAGTCCTGATAGCAATACTAAAGCAACACAAGATCAAATAAAATCAGCTTTTATCTTTAAACTAAGAAAACTTGAACCAGCGTTCTCCCTCATCTAACAGAGTCCCCAGCCATCTCTTATATTAGCTGAAAAAGTTTAAGCCTTACATATGATCAAGCCTTCAAAAAAACCAATACCCCAATTAAAACATCTATGCATCTCTTCTGCATAGATGACTGCAGCTGTTTGTGTGATCTATATGAAGCAGAGAATCATCAGCCAATTGCACCAGACTGAGAAACCCCAGGATAAATCTGCAGTGAAGTGAACACAATTTTCTATGAGTATTTTGGTGATGCTATGGTCACAGACTCGGAGGCAATTATAGCTTACTGCAAGAGACCAGAATAGCTTTTTTTAGCTCAAGGTAACACTTTTCATTCATGACATTCACAAAATGTATTGAGTATTCAAAGCTGCCTAGCTCATCAAGTGTATTCCAGTTTAAGGTTCCAATTAAGTCTATTTAATTCTTTCACACCAATCAATAAAAGCAAATCTGAAACTTGTAGGTTTTTCTAATATTTATATCAAGCAGTTTCCCCACCACACACTGCAGTCTCAGATATTGTTTTCCTACTGACCCATGGGGGGGCATGGATAAGTGTTCCTGTTGCACTCCCTGTCAGTACTTGGCCTGGGCCAGGGAAGCTAATGATCCAACCAGAGGACCAAAATCTGTTATGAATTCTGGTCACATGCCACATGAGCCACATTGCACATATGCTAAGAAGAAGACTACTGACTTATGTTAATTACATATCATTTAAGATGAATTTTGAGCAAGTCAACAAGAAGGCTTGCAGTGATTTGACAAAATGTGCTCATTAACTGGTCGCTGGCAGTAAATAACTGCCACTCTTGTCCTTTATAGTATAACAGACACCAGCTCAATTGTCTGATGTATTTTCCATTCACCTGATTAAATAACTGAGATATAGACCAAAAGAAGGGATCCACTGCAGAAATTCTAGATTATAATTTGCTGCTGTGCAAAGAATTTAAAGCCTTTGAGGAATCAAATTTTGAATTAGAGAGAAAATGTATACACTGATCAGATGAGCAGCAAATAGGAGTTGTAGGCATTAAGGTATACAGATTTGGTCAAATTAATACAACTTAAAGCATTTGCAGCCAAGGTAAGAAATAGAACATTAGCCCTATACAGTTCTCATCTGATCCAGATGCAATAGGCCTAATATATGCATGAAACATGCCTTGCTACATACTCTAAATATACTCTGAAAACATCCAAAGTCATGTGGCGCATTAAAGACAGACATATTCATTTCTAAAATATTTTGGATACTTATAAAATATGACTTTTCAAAGGTTGTGATGTGACATGTATTTTGGGGATTTATGACATCACGGCTGTGGATGCTATGGGGCAGAAGCACCTGATGTAAATTGCCTTCAATTGCAGAGGTTCTGCTCTGGACAGAGAGAATTCCATCAACTATACCTCACATTATAAGATCAGGATTCTTTTAATTTAGATTTTACTTATAAGATCAGAAAATTAACTAGCTGGTGTTTTATCTAAATCAGTAGAAGCTGTCAGTCCCACTGACACAGCCATATGACACACACACACACACACACATCCACCTTTCCCAAAGAGATAGCTAAGATAGCCTCATTCACTACAGCTGGTTATTTGTAGGATCTTTGTCTCATTTGCGCTAGAAATTGGAAAGTGTAGTGAACAAAGCATGGGATTGCAGGAAGAGAAACAACATTCTCATAGTTAAGAGAGGTGAGTGCCACAAGAGATTTCATTTCTCTCTGTCAGTCTTCCTTTGTGAAGCTAAACAAGTCACTTACACCAAAATTTTTGCAGGTGGTCTGGTCACTACTGCGTGTCCCTCATTTTCTGAGTATCCCGGTTGAGACACCTACATCCTGATTTGCCAGATCGCTGAGTACTACAACTGCAACTGAAGTCAACAGGCGCTGTGGATGCTCAGCACTTCTGACAATAAGGTAGTGTGGTCTGGAGCTTCAAGTATGTAGCTGGGAGTCAGGAGGTATTGCACTCTAATTCTAGCCCTCACACTGACTCACTGTGTGGTTACTCCCCACTCCCACATCTTTCAAGTGGGGATAAAGCTTGTTAGAGGGGAGATGTGAAGATAAATTCATTATTATTTGTGAGGAACTCAGATACTATGGTGATGAGCCTTCTAGAAAAGGCCATGAGGAGATGAATAATTCAGTACAGCACAGGGCTTGGATGGTGTGCAGTAAGTAAGGTTGGGCCACTAATTAGATAAGAACAAAAAATGAAAAGCTGCCCCATGCCCCAAGCACCATCCATCCTGGGCCCTGGCAGAGGCAGGACTCCTGTAGAAAAAAACAAGTGTATACTAATGCAATCATAGGCTGTATCATAATTTGTATGCACAAAGGGGGCTGAATTAAGGCTGCATGGGTAACCATAATCTGGCATTTCCTAACTTCACGTTCTTAATTTTGCAACCTAAATAATGTTCTTTTTAACATGGTTTTTTAATGTTATTGTCAGGGTTCCCTCCCCACTCTAAACTCTAGGATACAGATGTGGGGACCTGCATGAAAGACCCCCCTAAGCTTATTTCTACCAGCTTAGGTTAAAACTTTCCCAGGCACAAATTCTTCCTTGCCCTTGGACGGTATGCTGCCACCACCAAGTGAGTTAGACAAAGATTCAGGAAAAGGACCACTTGGAGTTCCTGTTTCCCCAAAATATCCTCCCACGCCCCTTCACCCCCTTTCCTGGGGAGGCTTGAGAGTAACCAAGGTGAGCACTGACCAGCCCCTTGGGTTTTTAGGACATTAAAAACCAATCAGGTTCTTAAAAACAGAACTTTATTGTAACGAAAAAGTAAAAGAAGCACCTCTGTAAAATCAGGATGGAAGGTAATTTTACAGGGCAGTCAGATTCAAAACACAGAGGATTCCCCTCTAGGCAAAACTTTAAAGTTATAAAAACGGGGATAAACCTCTCTCTTAGCACAGGGAAAATTCACAAGCTAAAACAAAAGATAATCTAATGCATTTGCTTGCTAGTACATCTAATATTACAGAAATAGAAAATATCATTTCAGTAGGAGCTGGATTACTTACTTGGTCTCTCTCTCTTTGTCTTAGAGAGAACACACACAGAGCCCAAAGCAAAAACCTTCCCCCCCCAGATTTGAAAGTATCTTCTCCCCTCATTGGTCCTTTTGGTCAGGTGCCAACCAGGTTATTTGAGCTTCTTAACCCTTTACAGGTAAAGGAGGGATTTTTATGCTACCTTTAGCTGTATGTTCATGACAGTTATAAAGAATCCTTTAGAGTTTACATGTTGTTACCATCAATTACAGTGGTCAACATTAAAAACTGATTTGCTATGTGTCCTCCAATTCCAGGCCACAAATTCACTGATACCACATCAGGAAACAGCCATTTAAGCACACACTTTCTAACAAAGTTCCCTTGCTGAGAACACAATGGTATATGAGACTACCTTACAGCTTCCCCTTATACTTAAGGTAGGAAATGTCTTTGATAGCAGCTGGCCACTGTTTGTAGTGGCTTTTACCAGGCATGGGAATGATAGTGTGGTTTAGAATAGTGAATATTTTAAATATTCCATCTGTTACATTAGGATGTGTGAACGCTCCCCAAAGGCTGTAATTGTTATAGTAAGGTTAAAGGGAGAGATAATACAAATTACTGTTCAGTGGTACCATTCATTGCAACAGGATTGTAACAACTAAACTCTTGTATGTGCCCTTATGCATCCAATGAAGGGAAGTTAGTTTGAAATGCCAAATTGCAATGGATTTTTCAAACTGTCACCTGCTATTTATTCTGCATAATCATCCTTTTCATTCTCATTTGTTTTTCTGTGCGGTGAATTTCAATCCTGATTTAGAAATACACAAAGATTCAGCTTGAAGGAGTTAAGGTAACTGGGGTCATAAATAATTAATGTGAGGTACTGGAGCTGCTTTGTTTATGAACAGATCTAAAAATCTGTTCAATAAATGGCTAAAAGGGACCACACATCAGTTTGGCTTTTAAGTGTTCTATGACTGAGTGAGTTTTCCTAAATTGTCCAAATAAGCACCACAAGACAGTCACTGATGCAGAGCAATCTGGCTCACTGATTGCTTGTGCTCAGCTTACAAAATGTGTGTTTCAGTATGTCCAACTGTAAAGTCATGCATCTAGAAACAAAGAATGCAGGCCATACTTATGGAACGAGGGACTCTGTCCTGGAAAGCAGTGACTCTAAAAAGATTGGGGGGGTTATAGTGGATAATCAGCTGAACATGAGCTTCCAGTGCGATGCTGTGGCCAAAGGGCTAATGCAATCCTTGGATGTATTAACAAAAGAATATCCGGTAAAGTAGAGAAGTTATACTATCTCTGTATTTGGCACTGGCATGACTGCTCCCACAATACTGTATACAGTTCTGTTGTCAACAATTCAAGAAGGATGTTGAAAAACTGGAGAGGGTTCAAAGAATGATTAAAGGATTGGCAAACATGCCTTACACTGACACTCGAGTGGCTCAATCTATTTAGCTTAAGAGAAGTTTAAGGGGTGACTTAATCAGTCTCTAAGTACCTATGTGGAAAACAGAAATTTTCATTAAAGGGCTCTTCAGTCTAGCAGCCAAAGGTCTAACAAGATCCAGTGGCTGGAAGTTGAAGCTAGAAAAATTCAGACTGGAAATAAGGTACATATTTTTAAACAGTGAGGGTAATTAACCATTGGAACAATTTACCAATTGTGATGGACTCTCCATCACTGGTAATTTTTAAAGCAAGATTGGATGTTTTTCTAAAAGATATGCTCCAGTTTAAACTAATTCAGGGAAGTTCTATGGCCTGTGTTATGCAGGAGGTCTCACTAGAATGATCAGAGTGGTCCCTTGTGACCTTGTAATCTATGAATGTATAAAAAAAGACCATTATATTCATGAACCACTGTGGAGTTGTAAAGTTAGTAAAATCAAAGCAGTGGGAATCGCTAGATTGAATTTCTGTAATAAGCTCTGAATTTGAAACTGAACTACATTCAACATTTGACCACTTAAAAATGTTTTCAAATATAGCAACAAACTCTGCCAGGGTGTGCATTAGTTGGTTACTGATGTGCATCTTATATACTTTGTGAGGCAAGGGGATTAAAGGGTGAATGTCATTAGCCACCCATAGAATGCACTCTTAGTCTAACACTTTAGCATTACTTATGCAGTGGGGGAGGGGGGTGGGTTTGGAATGGATATGAGCAACACATCTCGAAGAACAACAGTTACAAAGGTGAGTAACCGTTTTTTCTTCTTCGAGTGCTTGCTCATATCGATTCCAATTAGGTGACTACCAAGCCTTACCTAGGCGGTGGGGTCGGAGTGAGACATTGCCGTGTGCAAAACCGCTGACCCGAATGCAGCATCGTCTCTGGACTGCTGTACAAGCGCATAGTGAATGGTGAAGGTGTGGACCGATGACCAAACTGCAGCTCTACAAATGTCCTGAATCGGGACTTGAGCCAGGAAGGCAGTCGAGGAGGCTTGGGCCCTCGTGGAGTGGGCGGTGAGGCGCGGTGTCAGGGCGCCGGCCAGGTCGTAGCAAGCATGAATGCAGGACGTGATCCAAGAGGAGAGACGTTGCGAGGAGACCGGTAAGCCTTTCATCCGGTCGGCCACTGCAACGAAGAGTTGCGTCGTCTTTCTAAACGGTTTTGTACGCTCAATATAGAAAAAGCCAGGGCCCTGCGTACGTCCAAGGACTGCATACGTTGGTCTTGACGGGTGGCGTGCGGCTTAGGATGGAAGACCGGGAGAAATATATCCTGGTTCACATGAAAAGCTGATACTACCTTGGGAAGAAAGGCAGGGTGGGGGCGAAGCTGCACCTTGTCTTTGTGGAAGACTGTGTACGGAGGCTCAGACGTTAGCGCCCTGAGTTCAGAAACACGCCTTGCTGAAGTGATGGCTACAAGGAAGCCTGCCTTCCAAGATAGGTAAAGGAGTGAGCAGGTAGCCAATGGCTCGAACGGGGGCCCTGTGAGCTTGGAGAGAACCAGGTTGAGATCCCACGCCGGAACGGGTTGGCGTAGCTGTGGGTATAGCCGGTCTAAGCCCTTGCGGAATCTGACGACCATCGGGTTAGAGAAGACCGAGGAAGCGTGTTCTCCTGGGTGGAACGCCGATATAGCGGCCAGGTGAACCCTGACTGAAGATATCGCCAAGCCCTGCTGTTTCAGGGATAGGAGATATTCGAGTATAAGAGGAATAGACGCCTGCAAGGGGGGCGTGGCCCGCTGCTCGCACCAACAGGAGAACCGTTTCCACTTGGCTAAGTAAGTGGTCTGTGTAGAGGGCTTTCTACTTCCCAGCAGAATCTGTTGCACGGGATGTGAGCATCGAAGCTCTGTCCGATTCAGCCATGGAGCATCCACGCTGTGAGGTGGAGCGATTTCAGGTCGGGGTGACAGAGTCGGCCGTGGTCCTGAGAGATCAAGTCTGGGCACAAGGGAAGCGTGATCGGAGTTTGCACCGATAGCTCCAGAAGCGTGGTGTACCAGTGCTGTCTTGGCCAAGCTGGAGCGACTAGAATCATACGTGCCTTGTCTCTGCGTAGCTTGAGCAGCACCCTGTGGACCAGTGGGAATGGAGGGAAAGCGTAGAACAGCTGGTCTCTCCATGATAGGAGGAAAGCGTCCGACAGGGAACCCAGGAGATCGTCCTTGGAGGGAGCAGAACACGTGGCACTTCCTGTTGGCTCATGAGGCGAACAGGTCGACCTGGGGAAATCCCCACCTCTGGAAGATGGAATGGATGATATCCGGGCGAATCGACCACTCGTGCGCCTGGAAGGATCTGCTGAGACGGTCCGCTAGAGTGTTCTGGACTCCAGGGAGGAACGATGCCATGAGATGTATTGAGTGGGCAATGCAGGCCTCTTGGCATAGGAGAGACGACTGCGCTCCTCCTTGCTTGTTGATGTAGAACATGGCCGTGGTGTTGTCTGTGAGGACTGACACGCAACGGCCATGCAGGAGACCGAGAAATGCCTGACACGCTAGGCGCACCGCCATCAGCTCTCGAACATTGATGTGCAGAGCTAGGTGGGATGCGGTCCACAGGCCCTGGGTATGGTGCTCCCCGAGGTGAGCGCCCCACCCTAGAGATGAAGTGTCTGTGACCAGGTGCAGGGAGGGTTGTGGGGCGTGAAACGGCACTCCTGCGCAAACCGCCTTGTGATCCAGCCACCAGGTGAGGGAGGTCAAGACCAAGTTCGGAACCGTGACCACCATGTTTAGGTTGTCCCGATAAGGACGGTACACCGACGATACCCAGGCCTGAAGTGGGCGAAGCCGAAGTCTGGCATGCCTGGTTATGTAAGTGCAAGAGGCCATGTGACCCAACAGGCCGAGGCACGTCCTTACTGTGGTAATCGGGAAGACCTGGAGTCCGTGGATGATGTTTGCGATGGTGTGAAACCGAGTGTCTGGCAGAAGAGCTCGGGTGAGTCTGGAGTCTAAAACTGCCCCGATAAACTCTATCCTCTGGGTCGGCTCCAGAGCGGACTTTTCTTTGTTGAGTAGAATGCCTAACTCGTGGAATGTTTGTAGTATTATCTGGACGTGCGCCTGAACTTGCTCCCTGGTTAGGCCGCGCACGAGCCAGTCGTCTAGATACGGGAACACCTGTATCCTTTGTCGACGAAGGTATGCTGCCACGACAGCCATACATTTGGTGAACACTCTCGGAGCCGCGGACAATCCGAAGGGAAGGATGGCAAATTGGCAGTGCACATTGTTTACTACAAATCGAAGGAAGTGCCTGTGAGGGGGGTAGATTGCTATATGAAAATATGCGTCCTTCATGTCGAGGGCGGCGTACCAGTCTCCAGGATCCAGGGAAGGGATGATGGTCCCCAAGGAGACCATGCGGAACTTCAACTTTACTATGAATTTGTTGAGTCCGCGTAAGTCTAAAATGGGTCGCAGACCCCCTTTTGCTTTGGGGATCAGGAAGTAGCGGGAGTAAAACCCCCTGCCCCTTAACTCTGGGGGAACCTCCTCTATGGCCCCCATAGAGAGGAGCCCAAAAACCTCCTGTGTAAGGAGATGCTCGTGAGAAGGGTCCCTGAAGAGGGACGGGGAGGGGGGGTGGGAGGGGGGGAACGAAGAAAACTGGAGAGCGTATCCCCTCTCCACCGTGCGAAGGACCCAACGATCCGAAGTTATAAGGGACCAAGCACGGTGGAAACGGGAGAGGCGATCCTGAAAGAAAGGAAATGGATCCTGGGTAGTGGCTGGTGCGCCGTCCTCGGGCGCACCTTCAAAAGTTTTGCCTAGGTCCTGAAGGTGGCCTAGGAGGGCCCTGGTTCTGACCGGGTTGGGGGCCGATCGACCTCCGTCTACCACCTCGTCCCCGCCTTCTGGGGAAGTCCTGTCGCGGACGAGGAGGAGGATAGAACCTTTGCGGCTGGGGCCTAAAGGGCCTGCGCTGGGGTCCTGGGACATGCATCCCCAGGGAGCGCATGATGGTTCTGGAGTCCTTGAGGCTCTGCAACCGAGAGTCCGTCTTGTCCGAGAACAACCCCTGGCCCTCGAACGGCAGATCTTGCAGGGTCTGCTGCAGTTCTGGCGGTAACCCTGAAACCTGCAGCCAGGAGACGCGTCGCATGGCTATCCCAGACGCTAGTGTCCTGGCGGCCGAGTCCGCAATGTCCAAGGAGGCCTGCAAGGAGGTCCTAGCCACCTTTTTCCCTTCCTCCACAAGGGCCCCGAACTCCTCCCTCGAGTCCTGCGGGACCAACTCCTTAAATTTACCCATGGAATTCCATGAGTTATAATTGTACCGACTCAGGAGCGCCTGTTGGTTTGCGGCCCTGAGCTGCAGACCCCCCGCTGAGTAAACCTTGCGTCCAAACAAATCGAAGCGTTTAGCGTCCTTCGATTTGGGCGCTGCTGCCTCTTGGCCATGGCGCTCTCTGGCGTTCACTGAGGAGACTACCAGTGAACACGGCAGAGGGTGTGTATAGAGGTACTCATGGTCTTTAGAGGGGACAAAGTACTTCCTCTCTACACCTCTGGCAGTGGGAGGGATGGAGGCCGGGGTTTGCCATATGGCATTAGCGTTAGCCTGGATCGTACGGATAATGGGCAACGCCACCCGGGATGGGGCATCAGCTGAAAGGATGCTCACCACCGGGTCCTCCACCTCCACTATCTCCTCAGCCTGTAGGTCCATATTTTGTGCCACCCTACGCAACAAGTCTTGGTGGGCACGGAGGTCTATTGGAGGTGGGCCTGAGGCTGTTGTACCCGCCACCGCCTCATCTGGGGAAGATGAGGAGGACGCCTCAGGGGGTAAAGGATCCATGTGCGGGTCCGGGTCCAAGGGTCCCTGATGTGCAGGATCCCCTGCACCGGGGTCTGGGGCCTGCGTGGGTGTCGGCACCGGAGCCTCCATGCCCCCTGGGGGAGGACGGGAGATGGTGGCCTCAGGAACCCTGGGCTCAGAGTGTGCCGAGCGAGAGGCTGCTGGTGGAGCCCCTTGAGCTTGGTGATACGCCCATGGGGTCCAGAAAGACCAATGTGCAGGGTCCTGTCTAGGGTCCTCTGCCCCCTCCTGCCAATGACCCAAGTCGTCTGCAGCCTGACCCCGAGCAGGGTACGCTGAACGGGAAGCTCCTTCCGACTAGCGAGACGCCGATCTTGAGGGCCAGGGCGGTGCCGAGCGAGGATGGAGGGGCTCGTCCTGGTATGGTGCCGAGCGGTGCCGGTCCACAGGCGAGCGGTCTCTGCACGGTGCCTGTGAACGGTACCGGGATCGAGAACAGTGCCGATGGCCATGTCGGTACCGGGATCCGGATCTGGATTGGGAAGACGAAGACCGTCTGTAGACTCGGTGCCGGGAGCGGCCTCACGAATGGGAGCGGCGCTCATACCGGTGCCGAGAACTGCGTCTGGACTCCGACCGGTACCGATGTTCAGGTTGGTGCCGAGAAGTAGACCAGTGCCGGGAGGAAGATCTGGGCCGCGAGTACGACCGGCGCCGAGATGAAGATCGGTGCCGGGACTGCGAGCGGCGTCGGGACCTGCTCCGAGACCGGGAGCGGTGCCGCGAGTCCACGCTCGGAGATGGCGGGCGTATCAGGGTAGGCTTGCCCCTGGATTGCACCGTACGAAGGGCATGCGGTGCCGCGGGTTGAGACGGCGCCGGCTCCGTGAGGGCGATGAGGTCTTTCGCCGTGGCAAACGTCTCCGGTGTAGAAGGGAGACAGGGCTCCACCACTGGACGAGGCGGTGAGCCAGTCTGCACCGGACTCAATGGCTCTACACCCGGTGCCGGAGTCAACGGTGCTGAGGACACTTGCACCCTTTGGCGCTCCAAAGCCGGACGCGGCTCTACCACCGGTGCGGGGGGAGCCGGTGCCTGTTGGACGGCAGCATCCTGGGTCTTGTGGGGCCTTTTATGTCCCGGAGACAGGGACCGGCGCTGAGGGGCTTGCGGCGGACGCGGTGCCGAGGGAGGACGGTGCCGTGGGGCCTTATCCGCGTCTGCTCGCGGTGCAGTACCGGAGGGTGCCGCTGGGGTGCTGCGCACCGAGGCGCTCGGTGCCGGAACTTGGCGTGCCGAAGGAGGATCTGGGCTAAGTGCCGCCTCCATGAGGAGCTGCTTAAGTCTAAAGTCCCACTCCTTTTTGGTCCTTGGTCTGAAAGCCTTGCAGATCTTACACTTGTCCGTCTGGTGAGACTCCCCTAAGCACTTCAGACAAGAGTCGTGGGGGTCTCCCGTTGGCATAGGCTTAGCACAGGTCGCACACGGCTTAAAGCCAGGAGCCTTGGGCATGAGCCCGTCTGCGCGCCGGGGGGAAAAGGGGGGATAATAGCCCCCTTAACCCCCCGCTAACTATTTATAACTATTTATAACTACTCTACAAAAACTATTAACAACAAACTACTAATCTAAAGTATATAACCAACAACTATCTACAAGAACTAACGAGTAAAGCTAGGGAGAGTGGAGAACAGCTATGCCGCGCTCCACAGTTCCAACGACCGTCACGGGCGGTAAGAAGGAACTGAGGGGGCGCTGGGTCGGCTGGGGTATATATCCAGCGCCATGAAGGCGCCACTCCAGGGGGCTCCACAGCCGACCCACCGGGTGTTGCTAGGGTAGAAAATTCTCCGACGATCGTGCACGCGGCGCGCGCACACCTAATTGGAATCGATATGAGCAAGCACTCGAAGAAGAACCAAGAAATTTGGAGTTTAATTTAACAGGGAAAGATGGTAGAGGCAAATAAATCCCCCAAACCTAAATCAAATGCAAGGTTGTAAACCACTTGTTCAGGAGGATAATAATCAGTAAAATATAGATGCATTGTCTGAAAAAAAGCAAGGATCATCTTCTAGATAAAGGCACAGGGCTGGAAGCCAGAGCACCAAGATCCCTTCCTGCTTCTGCCATAGACTTCCTGTGTCCCCTTGGGCAAGTCACCTAACTACCCTGTTCCTCAGTTTCCTCATCTGTAAAACAAGGATATTTGTCTACCTCCTTGGGTGTAGAGAGAGAAATTACATATCTGGCCATTTAATCTCTACTCAAATCAATCCCTGCAGGACCCCTTAATATTTCAGCTGCTCTTCAGATTTCTCATGTTTGTCACATTTTTCTTGTACTGAGGGCCCAGAACTTGACACAATACTCCACAAGTCTCAGCAGAACTGTGTAGGAATTAACACTTCCCTGCTCCATGACTCGGACACCTATGCAGCATATAGCTGCATGAGCCTCATCTGCTGCAGTACTATGTTGGAAACTCATCTACTTTACAACTCACTATTACCCACAGGTATTTCAGTACTATTGTTTTCCAGGTTTCTATTGTTTCAGATTCTTTGCCCCCTGCCTCTCCTCATATTATTCAACTTGAATCTTTGTTCTTTTCCATCAATATTTTTTATTCTCTAGTAATTATTTGACTTGGCTGGTGTTCAAAATGCCTCCCAATTTATGAGACAAGGTGGGTGAGGTAATACATTTTATTGGACCAACTTCTGTTGGCATAGGCATCAACTCCGTGGGTGCTCCAGGGCTGGAGTACCCACTGACAGCCAGCTCCCCTTGCTACCCCCAGCGCCTCCTGCCTGCAGGTGGCCATGCTGATCAACTCCTCCCTCTCCCTCCCAGTGCTTCCCACCTGTCGCGATCAGCTGTTCTGCGGCATGCAGGAGGTGCTGGGGTGAGTGGGAGAAATGCAGAGGGGCGCGCTCAGCAGAGGGTAATGGAACTGGGCAGGAAGAGACAGGGCAGGGTGGAGCAGGGATGGGAAAAGGCAGGGTGGGGTGGGAAGGGATGGAGTGGGGCGGAGCCTGGGGCTGAGTGGAGGTTGAGCACCCCCAGGGTAAGGAAGCCGACGCCTCTCTGTTGGTGAGAAAAACAAGCTTTTGAGCCACACAGAGCTCTTCAGGTTTAGCCATCCCACTTTAGTAGCATTTTAAGTGCTGCTTGCTCCCTCAGCTAAATGGATAATACCAGACCCAACAACATCTTCATGCCCCAACATTTTATATTGTGCTGTTTACAGACTTCAGTCCATGAAAACATTTCTAGCCAAGCCAATTCAAGATACAGTACCTACAAAATTCAGAGAAAAGTGACAATGCTCCCACCCCCATCACACGTACCAGTAATACATGTGGCCAGACGTGCAGTGATCTAAAATGAGCAAGGAAGGGATAGCGCAAAAGGCATGTGATTTAGAAAATTTCTGTTCAAGTCACAGATGCTAGAACCCAGGTCCTTTATCCTCCTTAACTGTAGGTAGAGATCTCCATTATCAGGTAATATTAAGTACCATAACCTCTGTGTGGGAGTCACTAGAGGATATCATTGCAGATGCACACACGCACACAAACAGTACAGAATCCCTTCCTGACTAGCACAATCAGGCAGACAGAACTTGGGGTAGAGGGAGAGCCATATCTTTCTACAACTTTTAAAAAAAAATATCTTGGCTCCTGGAAACTAATCTTGTTGTTGCCTGGTAACCCTTAATATCAGCAAGAGAGAGGAAGTAATTGTGTTGACTGTGGTGGTGAAGTCTGTGCCATCCTCTGTGTTGGGGCTGGAGGAGCCTCTTGGAAGCTTCTAGGAACTTCCTGTGAGAATTCCACCTAAATAATTTCCTTACCCCAGATGGAGAGTCACCCCCTCTCTGTGTACTGCTAAACCTCCCATTAAAGATTATGTTTATAAGTATGATTCAGAAGAACCTTTTGTTGGCCATGGAATGGACCAAATTGCATCAAAAGCAGATATTTCTCTGTGGAAGATATCCCCAAACCACTCAACAGGATTTTCGCACCTCCTCCCTCTTCAAATGATATGTTTAATTATCAGTATCTTCAGTTACCAAAGTCCACAGCATAGTTCTCAAGAACAAAATATAAATGCTTACAGCAAGAGGT
Source organism: Emys orbicularis (assembly GCF_028017835.1). Taxonomy (NCBI): domain Eukaryota; kingdom Metazoa; phylum Chordata; order Testudines; family Emydidae; genus Emys; species Emys orbicularis. The sequence continues at coordinate 92,782,101 of NC_088689.1, read as the reverse complement.
ATTAATAGAATTGTTTACCAAGCGATGTTACCTCCTACTTCGGTTATAAAAAGGAGATTTGTTTAAACAGAAAGAAATTCCCCAGTTCCTTATCTCTTCAAGCCATAGGAACCCTAGCTACATAAGCTTTAACAGAAGCTGAGAGGAGATGGGGGATGTTTTCTTGTCCAAGTTCCATATTAAAATATTGGTGGCACATGCCTGGTCACTCTCCATGACTTATCCTGTTGAGATTTTACAAAAAGAATAAGAGAAACGGCAAACCAGCAGGAAACATAATAGGTACTTACAATGAGTAGAGAAAAAGGAGAAAGGTGCAGCCTGTAACAGTCAAATACAAATTGTGCATTTTAGAGCTGCAGCTGCTTGTCTCTCCCAGATTTAAAAGGCCAGCTGTCAAAGGAGGGAAGAACTCCTATGAAAAGGTGAAGATGCAGGCCTGTGGTAATCAGGGAAAAGAGTTGTAATTTATTCCTGAAAAAAAAAAAAGAGTAGGAATACTTTTACTACTGGTTGATTCATAACCCAACCATTTAAAATACATTTACTCAATATACAACAGCCATAAATAGAACCAAGGCGAAGTAACATCAACAGGGCCTAGTCTCCCACCTCTACCCCTGCTTGTACCACCAAGATTTCAGAATACCTCTTGCATATATATCTGCAGTTATTTTATTATAACAAAGTGCCTATAACAAGTTTAATCATCCATAGATCCATTATTTTTATGAACAGCCAAATTCAGCAAAGGTGCAACAGGATGAAGGAAGCTGCACCTACATACACTAGTGCTAAATTTGACTCTTGCACATTCAGAGGCAGCAGTCTCCTCAGACCAATATATTATTATTGGAACACTAACGTTCTCTTATCTATTAGTGCAAGAAAAGTCAATGACCAACCAATTATTTAATTTTAATTTTATATTGATGGAAGTCATGTAATACAGCAGTGGCATTCTAAAGTTCAAAACTGCTCATGAATCTTCTACTGTGACCACCCCCACTATTTGGGGACATAACCAAATAGTGGACACAGATGTCTGTTCTTTTAAAAGTGTTTATTTTTAACTGGATGGTCATGTGTTCTTGTGACCAACACTTAATTAACTATGACAAAGAATAAAATGCTTTTTTCACCCACATGAAAAGATTTAACATGTGCTAATGAACAGCAGTTGTTCTGGTATTGCTACTAGCATGGCAGAGAGTAGTATAACTAATAGTAGAGGACACCTAGTGGTGTTTGGTTGTAAATATATATGTTTACATAGAAAGTAAGCCAAATTCACCATTTGATGTGTCTCCACAGACTTCAATGAAGTTACAGCAAGTATTAATTTGGCTCATTGTGTTACTCTACAAACTTTCTTCTTAAGTGATTTCCAAAGGATTACTGGATGGTCTGTAGTTATGATCCATACTAAGAAAAGTAAAAATTGTTGAAAAAATGAAGTTTGATTTCTACCCCCACCAAGACACGTTAAGTCCTGTATAGTAGGGATATTTTGATTGCATTGCAGTTACTGGGCCAAATTCACTGCTGACATCAACCATTGCAGTTCCATTGATGTCAATGGAATGTTTCTATCTGTTTAGGAAGCCAATAGTAAAGTTAATTATTATAAGCTTATGTAGCGAAGAGGCGTGGCCACCCTCAGAGATTGGCAGTGATGGGTGGCCAGCTGCTCCCTGGTGGGCGGAACCAGGAAGGTCACACTCTCCACACTGGAAGCAGAGGGGAGGGACAGGAACAGGAAGTATAAAAGGTGGGCCCTGTAGCCCAGTTGGGAGCTAGCTGCCAAAGGAGATGGATGTATCCACCCCACTGCGGATGCAGAAGCCCGCAGAAGTCTTCTGCTGTCCTGAGGAGGGCCCTGAGCTACCTATACGGCCCAACCCGCCAGATGCTGAGAAGTTATTGGGACTGCCGCTTGCAGTGTACCTGTGGGGGAGTATAGGAAGTAGCCTAGAGAGGAACCAGACTACCGTCTGGCTGCGGTGCCACTGGAGATACGATCAGCGTGTTGCGGGTGGATTCCCCACTGACCCAGTAGGAGACCACTCTGCCGCTGTTAGGGCCCTGGGCTGGGACACAGTGGAGTGGCAGTACTCCCCCCTCCTTTGCTGGGGCCCCCTAGACTGTGTTGGGTGCTCCCCCTTTGTCGGGGCCCCCTACACTGTGTTTGGTGCCCCACCCTACCCCAGGGTCTGGGCCCCTGAACTGTTCACTGTTCTACCCTGCCCGAGGGTTTGAGCCCCTAGAGACAGCTAATTTCCCCCTGTACAGACTGCCATTCTAGGTGTGTGACAGTGAAGAGGCATGACCACCTTCACAGATTGACAGTGAGGGGCGTCCATGCAAGCCTACACCTTATAAACATGATTAGTATAGGAAACTCATAAAATAAAGGAAAAGGTGGTGGTTGACCAGTTTAGATTACTCAAACCCCTTCAAAGCAAGCTTGTAGCTATGAAACAAACTACTGACTGAGGATTATTATGCCCTTATATAGTATTTAAATATAAGTAAATAAATGTCATTTATAAATGAGCAATTTTATACTCAAACATATTTGTACTGATTTTGCACAAACTGTAGTTAAAAGATGTGCCAATTACATTAAAGATTGTTTAGCATGGTGCCAAAAGTCAGACCTAGAATGAATTAAAGAGAGAGACTGGCAATGGAGAGAGAAAATACATAACCTAAACGTGCCTGAGAAATTTTTTTTCCAGGGAGGTGGGAGCTATTCAAGCAGTTATTTGAAGTACATATATTTAGTTCCCAGTGGCACAATTGAAAAATCCAGCTGTATCTAGGCTGATTTTTATTCCATGTGGCAGGGCATGACATACTGTAGTAGATATTTAGAATCCATTTGATTGAAAAGAAAAAGATAAAATTTTCTGAATAATTTTTATAAAAGATTATGCAATCAAAAAACAAACAAACCCTGTATCTTTCTCTAAACTTGCTGCTAACACAGGGAATCAGGCATAGTCAGGCTTCAGGTACAAACAGACTTTCAAAGCAAGTGCTTTTGGGCAACTGCACAATTTCTTAGCTCATAATAGAGCAGTCAGCAAAGCAAAAAGTGACCAAGTGAGACTTAAACTAGGCAGGCTTGAGGCTGCAAAGTGCAGCTGATGTTCACAGAAAGAAGGAGATAGTCAGCTTTAGATTCAAACGCTGAATAATTCTGCACACACATCAACACATGAGACATTGTCACTTACAAAATTAAGCATGCCATTAGAAACATGAAAGTCACTACCAGGTGTAAGACAGGCTTCTCACACTGAAATCAGCAATGCATATGATCCCATCATGGAAACAGAATTCTACGCCACAGTAGTGAGAGAGCTGAAGACTCACCCATCAAGTTACGTGAACTTCTCACCAATTCACTGCACCCTCATTATCTCAGCAGACCCATGACACCCCTTCTTAAGAGTTTTGTTTATGTCGCTCTCTTCAGGTAACTCCAGCCAGGCCTTCTCCCTGGCTGGTAAGGAAAGCACTTCTCCAGTCCTTCCTAACCTGAGGTTGACTCTGGATCCCCTGCAGGGCCCCCCTGAGTATCATAGTTATACCAACACAAGTTTGTAGTGTAGATCAGGGCTCTGGGCCTCTCATGAAATCCCTTGCCTGGTCTTTCCTTCGTCTATTTTGGAACAGTTTATTTTGCTTTTGCTTTTCTGCAGCTCGACAACTGAAACAAGCTGTTTGTTTGAAAGAAACAACTGATCTGGAACTTTATGTTCATGGTGTGTTTTGTTCTGCTAAAGTTGCTAAACAAACTAGTATTCCAGGAAGTGGGAGACTTTGTTCTCAACCACAAACAAATGTAAAGGAAAAAAGCAGCGTATGGTTAAAGGGTCTTTTATTGTCAAGCCGTCATCACATTAAATCATGTTCCAATTAAATACTTTCTTTCCTCCTTTGTACTTAAATTTTCCTTCAAATAATCTTAACTTGAGCCTTCTCCACCTACACATTTTTGGTCATATTTTAATATCATAATTCACTGAGAGCAGTTAGGCTCTTCTTTGTGTGTGAGTTTCCATGCAGTTCTAAAGGGAAAGGTGGAGAAACAGGGTCCAGAAGAGAAGCCTGACCTTTAAAAGAGTTAGTAGATGTTTAGGAACTTGCTTATCAAGCTTTATCATTGGCAGCATACAGTAACTGGCTGAACAATTATTTATATTCCTAGGATTTGTCAGCAAGTATTAATTCTGAAATAAGCAAATTAAATTGCTTGGTAACCAGAGCAAATATAATCATTTATATCTGCATGCAATTGACATGCTTTCACTACTTGACACAGACTAAAAAGATTTCTAGGCGACTAAAAGCTTACCAGAAAATGTATTAACCCAGTTCATTCACACATGTGATAATCAAGGAGGAATGTGCTCAAGAACTTTGCAAAATTAATTCAACAAGATAAAATCCATAAAAGGCCTGATCTGACACTCCTTACTCAGGTAAAACTCCCAGTGAAATCAATGACTGGCAAACACTAACCCTGATCAATCAAATGTCATCTTCACCCCAACCCTGTATCAGGGAATGAAGGAACTAAAAATGTTGTAAACACCTTCCTCTCCATCTCATTACCTCATGTGTAGGGCCCTACCAAATTCACAGTCCATTTTGGTCAATTTCACAGTCATAGGATTTTTAAAATCATAAATTTAATGATTTCATCTATTAAAATCTGAAATTTCATAGTGTTGTAATTGTAGGAGTCCTGACCAAAAAAGGAGTTGTGGGGGTGGGGTTGCAAGGTTACTGTAGGGGGGGTTGTGTTACTGCTGCCCTTACAACTGTGCTGTTGCTGGCGGCGGTGCTACCTGGAGAGCTGGCCAGCTGGAGAGTGGCAGCTGCTGACTGGGAGTCCAGCTCGGAAGACAGAGCTGCTGCCAGCAGCAGCGCAGAAGTAAGGATGGCATGGTATAGTATTGCGACCCTTACTTCTGCGCTGCTGTCTGCAGAGCTGGGCCCTCAGTCAGCAGCTGCCACTCTCCGGCTGCCCAGCTCTGAAGGCAACAGCGCAGAAGTAAAGGTGGCATGGTATGGTATTGCCACCATTATTTATGGCAGGGGTTCTCAAACTGGGGGTCAGGACCCCTCAGGGGGTCGCGAGGTCATTACATGGGGGGTGGTGAGCTGTCAATCTCCACCCCAAACCCCGCTTGCCTCCAGCATTTATAATGGTGTTAAATATATTCAAAAGTGTGTTTAATTTATTTGGGGGGTTGCACTCAGAGGCTTGCGATGTGAAAGGGGTCACCAGTAAAAAAGTTTGAGACCCACTGACTTATGGGCTGCTGCCTGCAGAGTTGGGCGCCCGGCCAACAGCTGCCACTCTCCAGCTGCCAAGCTCTTAAGTCAGCACAGAAGTAAGGGTTGCAATACTGCAACCCCCCTAAAATAACCTTGTGACCCCCCTGCAACTTCCTTTTGGATCAGGACCCCCAATTTGAGAAATGTCTCCCCCATGAAATCTGGATAGTATAGGGTAAAAGCACACAAAAGACCAGATTTCACGGAGGAAGACCAGATTTCACAGTCCGTGACTCGTTTTTCATGGCCGTGAATTTGGTAAGACCTTACTCATGTGTTTTAGGACCTGATTCTGCTCTGTAATTAATGGCACATCTCTCACTACCTTAAATGGAAGCAGGATTAAAACCCATTGGTTATAAACTCAAGCGGCGGCTATTTTTATTTATGTCATGTACAGCATTGAGTACATTGTGATTGCTTAACAAATAATAATTATGAATAATACATGGGAAATTTTTAGTGAGTAAAAAGATTAGGTCCACAGGGCTTGATTCACAGCCCATTAAATAAATGGAAAGACTTTAATAGGCATTGGATCAGGCTGTTAGTTGATATGGTCTGTATGGCCAGAGTTTCACATGAAATGTGGACTAAATAATCACATAGCATTTTGTACATCTAATATTGCAGATTAATGTAATTGCATAGGCCCTGACTTCACTGTGTATATCAGAAACTTATTTACTGCAATAAAGTATAAAGGCCTTGATCCTGCCAATACCTATGCATATGTTAACCTTTTAAACATGCAAATAGTCCCTTTGAAATCAATGAGACTTAATCTCTTTTCCAGTTAAGTACATGCAAATATTTGCAAAATGAGCCTTCTGTGATCAGATGTCATATGTCATAGTTTTCTCAATATTCCCGATTACAACATGTAAAGGGAATATTCTGATAGACAGAAAAGATCAAATTAAAAGTTAAAAAGTCAGAAACGGGAAAGCATAAAATTGACAAAAAACAAATTAGGTCCCAATCCTGCAAACACTTAAGCATGTGCTTAATTTTACACATGGGAATAGTTGTATTGAATTCAAATTGGTGTTTGCAGGATCAGGGCCTTAATAATTAAAACTAAGAAAGGTTCAATAAAAGACTACATCAACTAAGAAAGTGTGTGACAAAACAACTGAGTGAAGGAAAATGAAGTGGCAATTACACTTTTTTCTTGTCAATGTGGGAAAAGGAATAGGACTGCCAAAGTTCTCTGAGAAGCCTCTAAAAGCAAAGAGGATGTACAATAAAAACAGGAGAGAAGGAAAGAGACCGAAGAAGAAAAGAGATAGAAGAAATCACAGAAAAAGTTTAAACTAAAGCTGAATAAGTGACGTAAGGAAAAAATGAATGCTCTGTGGACTGAAAAATTAGAAATGTTGTAAACTAACTGGATACGAAAAGATCACGTCCATAGGGAATGAGGTACTTGTAGGTAATTATAAGGGTTTGTATCTCTGTCTGGAGGATTTTGCATTGGCCACTGAAACAGGATTCTGTAAGGAAGTATCATTTAGTCTGCTTTGGTCTGGTGGGGTGAGAAATATTGAACGGGATACCTTTGGCCATTTCAGAGCTTACTGGGAATGGGATGCTGGACCTCTGGGTGGGAAGATACTGACCCACAAGCCTTCTTTATCAGTTCTGGTCCTGTGGCTGGTGGAGAGGAAGCAGATGTGGACCAGGAGAACCCTCATTTGGCTTTAACACTTTGCTGTTTCTGGCTTGCGTGGTGTAGACACAAGACTATAGGGAGCAGGCACCAGCCTTGACAGGAGGATGGGATGCTGGGCGATTATACAATAAGAACATGCACAGTATAAAAACCAGTAGAAATCTGGAGTTAAGGACCTCAGATGGGTGAAGGGGAACCTCAGGAAATCTGGATGTGCATGAGCCCTGGGTGTGGGGAAAGTGTAGGGCCTGTGGGTGGGGAATTGGGACTGTAGGGGCATGGGAATCGCAGAGGCCCTGGGTAGGGGGTGCACGGTGCAGGGACACTGGGTGGGGGCTTAGAGGGACCGGGATACTGGGTGTGGCGGGGTCGGGGAGTGTAGGGACTGTGAGTGGGGACTTGTCGGGCGCAGGGCCCCTCGGTTGGGGTTATGGGGTGAAGGGAAAAAGGCACCACAGCGGTCCAAGCACCAGCGGCTCCTGCGACCCAGGCCGTCGCTGGGGGCGCTGTGGACCTGGCTAGCCTCCCCGAGCGGCGCCGTCGTCTCCTGTCAGCCGCTGGCGGCGGGGCCGGGGCCGCGCCGCGCTCCGCCCGGCAGCCCCCGCACGCAGCGCGCAGGCGCCAGTTGCTGCCGGGCCCCGCGCTCATGGCGCTGCCCGGCTCGGGGGTGCAGTTCCGGAGGATCCTGGCTCACTTCCCTCAGGAGCTCAGCCTGGCCTTCGCCTATGGGTCCGGGGTCTTCCGGCAGGCGGGGGCCGCCCCCAGCCAGAGCGTGGTAAGCGGGAATGTGCAGCCCGGGGCTGGACAGGGCATTGCCGGCTACGGGTTTTCACCCCTCCCCACAGTGCACCGGGAGGGGCATTGCCTGGCTACGGGTTATCACCCGTATTTATTTTCTTTTAAATTGGCGAAACCCCATGATTTCATGCATGGGCATAGCTTGCCTTTCACTGGGTTTTATTTTTCAAGCAAACTAGATCAATCCAAATGTCTCCCTCTTCTTGTTCCTCACCACAAGATGCAAAGGAAGAAAAATAAGAATTTTACATTTTTAATATTGTTCTCCACAAACATGAGGAAGGGAGAATAATTTGGAAGATTTAACAACAGTCTGTTCAACTCTGTACCAACTCTGTTCAATCACTGATTAGCTGAGCACCTCAGACCAGTCCAGAAATGGCAAGGCATGCAGAGAGTCATTCCTCAAGAACTTTCAGCATATTTCAAAATGTTACATATAATAACTAGTTATATAATAACTAAAACTGTTCTGAACTAACTAGTCTATGTTGTGTTTAGATAACAAGTCTCTTAGGTTTGGAGTTCAGTTCAAACTGTTATTTCATCACAAATCTTTTGTTGTCAGAAACAACTGATTACAGGTAAAGTTTGAATTTCTCACTATATCAGGTCTTTAAAAAAAAAAAAAGTCTACTGAGTGTTGGGGTTTGTGCGTAATTTTCCAAGCATTGAGAACTCCAAATGAAAAAATTATATTAGATTCTCATGCAAAGATGTGTCTTATATAGAAATGTGTTGGACATGAATTAATTTGCTTTTTAAAAAAATCAGTTATGGGTTGGTTATGTCCTGGCTGTGTGTTGATGTCTCCTATTATCATCGCTGGGCATTATGTGAAGATCAGTAGAATCTTATAGAGTGAATATTGCTTGTTTCCTAAACTATATGTAAGTGTCTTTTTTTCTGTTTATCTTGTAGCACAATATGCTGGACTTCGTGTTTGCTGTAGATGATTCTGTGACTTGGCATATGATGAACCTGTTAAAGAATAGGAGACATTATTCCTTCCTAAAACTTTTTGGGCCAAAGCAAATCAGTAATATACAGAGCTGTGGAGCAGGGATTTACTACAATACTTTAGTGCAATGTAATGGTAGGGTAAGTACAATAGGTTGTGACTAATTTGTATAGATCAAATGTTTACATCTAGAATATTGGAATTACTAGCCTAGGGTAGATTCTGTTCAGGAAATACAAATTGCAGTTTGCATTTATGTTACAGATAGTAGCTGATCCTTGACTGATACTTAAGCACTTAAATAAAAGCTTCAGTTCTAAATAGCATCTTTAATATTCAATGTCTCAAGCTGTTTTACAAAGTAATGTGTTAACTCCTGGAAAGCAATACAGGAGACGACATTGTGCTCAATAAAAGCAACAATTACACTCAGCAGTTAAAGTAAAGCACTTTCACAATAATAGCTGAACTTGTATTCTTTTTCTCAGCAATAATTCTAAACACATTACAGCCTTCAACGTGGGAAGGAGGCAAGTATTGTCACCATTTTACAAATGGGAAAACTGAGATCTAGATTCAGAGATTGGCCAGTTCACAGAGCAGAGTGGATTGTTTGTATTTTGATGTCCATTCAAATATGGGACATGACGTAATTGACATCTGTCTTATTTAACCTCTGATTCCCTCTCCTATTAACACTGGGTGTAATTAATAAATCATGTGCCGGTAGTGTAGTATTTATTCTGTCTAGTCATACTCCAACATCTGTGTCTAAACAGGTAGTGTTGATGTGTGTGTGTGTGTGTGTGTGTTTGTGCCTTTCCACCTCCTCAGTGCTGTTTTAAGTTGTTCTCAGCTCGTGGTAATGACAAGAAAATCAAATTCCATCTCTTCACCAAAAGCAGGAAATGGAATGAAAAACACAGGAAAAACTACTTTGCTAAGTATCAGAGGGGTAGCCGTGTTAGTCTGAATCTGTAAAAAGCAACAGAGGGTCCTGTGGCACCTTTAAGACTAACAGAAGTATTGGGAGCATAAGCTTTCGTGGGTAAGAACCTCACTTCTTACTTGCATCTGAAGAAGTGAGGTTCTTACCCACGAAAGCTTATGCTCCCAATACTTCTGTTAGTCTTAAAGGTGCCACAGGAGGACCCTCTGTTACTCTGCTAAGGAATTTCAGGCTTGGGGTACCAGGGTGAGCATGGTATAAGTGACTAGTCATTCACCAAAAAACCCACCTCACTGATTTGGAGGTGGAAAGAGAGGCCCTCTTTAATGTATTTCATGTGTGTACGTCACTTGGAGGTATGAATTATGGGCCCGGTCTTGGTCCTCTTGAAGTAGTTTTTTTTAACTTGACTTTGAGGGGAGCAGGAGCAGTGTCTTTGCTATAAAGACTTCTGTTATGACTTCTACCCATCACTCTTGCTTTTCCCTTCAATTTGTGTGATGATGACAGCTTTTGGACGGTCTCCATTCTGTTCATGCATGGTCTGTTAAGAATGGTTCTCGAGTTAACCCTGTTAGTAATCATTGGAATCCTGGGATGTACAGAAATCTGCTGTCTGTTACTTATTTGGGCAGCTTTACTTTAACTTATGATTGACAGGAAACAAACTCTTCAGAGTGAATCCTTCTAACTATTGAAATTGTCCCCCAACTCTTATAGGATTATATATTGAGTACCCCAAATAGCAAAAATTGGTGGGGAGTATTCTGCACATAACTTGGTCCAAAAATTATCATTGTTATTGTTCTGTTTTAAGCCTCCCAAAGTTGCAGAACATAGTTCCTGTTCTGCTGTGACATTCTGCCATGCACTCTGATCTATCTCAAATATCATGCCATCCAGTGTGTGCACTAGTCAAGTTTTTTCAAAACTTATGGCACTTAGTAGAAAATAATAACCATTCTATAAAATCCTTATACAAATCTATCATGCAGAGGTAGGGATCCCATCACAATTTCCTGTTAAACTTTAGGTTTTTGGTGTAGTTTCTTTGGAACCCTATGGAATTCACCCTTTCTCTATTAACCTCTATAGAGCTTTTCCATTAAATAATGTCATATAATTAAAAAAAGACACTGACCAAAATGTGAGCTTCATTCTTCATCGTGGTTTTCTAGGCTTAATGGGGCAATGGAGGAGAATTGTAAAATTAATCTGTTCTGTATTGAGTTAGCTCTTTAAAACATACATGCAGGATACCCTTACATAAAACACAGTCAGACCATGTATAGTTGAATTAAAATATTCAAGCAATAATTGAATTTGAAAAAACTGTTATGAGAAGCAGCTGGAATTGCCTTCTCTGGTAGATTAGGATTGCATGAACTCAATTCATGCAGAATTGGGTGGTAGTTTTTTTAATGAAATACTTTAAATCTTGGTGTATAACCTCTTTTACTGTGAAAGCTTCATTTTGTGATGTTACTTCATGGTAAGTAGGCATTTGATTAATACTGACTACTATGAAATTCTTTAATACTATGAAATTCCATTGGAACTGTCCATTACATTTACATGAGTACTGAAAGAGTTCATCATCATTAATGTCACTGTCGAATACCAAGAGGTTTTCATACTGCTTTGCCACTTTGTACAAAATGTTGCCAATTAAGTGTATAACTCTTCTAATCACTTAGTACTAAGATCAGTACAGTAACTCCTCACTTAACATTGTAGTTATGTTCCTGAAAAATGCAACTTTTAAGTGAAATGATGTTAAACAAATCCAATTTTCCCATAAGATTTAATATAAATGCAGGGGGTTAGGTTCCAAGGAAATTTTTTGGGGGCAGACGAAAGGCATTATATACTGCACAGTACTGTACTGTACTGTGGTAGGGAGGTGCCCCTGGCTTACCCCTGGGGCTCAGGGCTGGGGGTACAGGGTCTGGGAGGGAGTTAGGGTGTGGGAGGGCGCTCAGGGTGGGGTGCGGGGTCTGGGAGGGAGTTAGGGTGTGGGAGGAGGCTCAGGGCTGGGGCAGGCAGGAGGTGCAGAGCAGTTACCTGGGCCCCGGGCCTGCAGCTCTAAAACCCCTTTAGAGCATGGGCCAGAGGACTCAGGAGGAGCAGGGACAGCCGTGTAGCCAGTGGCCGGAGAGAAGCGGCACGTTCCCCTTCAAAGCGCCACTTCTCTCCGGCCGGCTTTGAAGGGGAAAGCGCCGCTTGTCTCCGGCCGCTGGCTGCGCGGCTGCCCCTGCTCCTCCTGAGTCCTCTGGCCCGTGCTCGCAGGGGTGGATTCTGAAAGGGGCTTTAGAGCTGCAGGCCATGGCCCCGGGGCCCTCTTAGCCCAGGGCCCTGCCGCCCCTAAAGCCCTCCCTCCCTCTCTCCCTCCCAGAAAGTCCTAAGCACTGCCAAACAGCTGTTTGGCAGCGGGGGAAGCGCTGGGAGGGGAAGGAGGCGGAGAAGAGGAACTTGTGCAATGCTCCCTTGTAAAGTCAGCCAAACAATGTTATAAGGGAGCATTGCACAACTTTAAACGAATATGTTCCCTAATGGAGCAGCAACGTAACTTCGAAACAACGTTAAGAGGGAGGACATTAAGTGAGGAGTTGCTGTACTGTTCTATCTGTTGATAGAACTTTTATGAACATGCTTTTGAACTGAGAGTACATTGACATTTGAAACTGTTCTAGTTACTTAAAAAACTTGAAAACATATTGGGATCAGAATATTGCCATGTCACAAGAATATAGCTGTCCTCAACAAAACGATATAGCTACAAGAGAATTAAGTATTGACATAATTGTTTTGCAGCAATTTGAGTCACCATTTTATTGGCACTAATTTTTATAATTTACTATTCTGTAATTTATCACTCAGTTTTCTTAAGGGTCAAGTGCATCTGGGCTAGGTTTATTTTGTATATATTTTATATATATATATATATATATATATATATATATATATATAATTTAGTTTTGCTTCAGTGTTATTGATCCTAGAGTTAATTTGTTTTAATTTTGATTCTAGAAAGGACAGGTTAACAGCATATTGTCTATCTTCTCAGTCCACTTGGTCTAGAAATGATTGGTGATTTTTGAAGAAAAGGCCTTCAGTCAATTTCTGTTTGCTTTTAGAGTTCTAATGGATTTTCCCATTCTAGGTAATCTGCTATCAGTAGGTTCCATGGGGAGAGTGTGAACTGAGAGGTTTGAATATAAAGCTTCTCTGGTAGACAGTCCAGTCCTGTCATAACTTATTTTATCTAATGTTCTTGCTTGCTTCCACTGCTCGCCCAACCTATAGGAGATGCTAACCTTCAGTAAGATACTTATTCTGGTACCTCAGTTTCCTTATCTGTAAAATGGGGACAGTCACAAGGATGTTGTGCAAATTAATTGGTTAATGTTTGACAGTGCTTTGAAAAAGTAAGGGGCTCCATATTATCTCTTCTGTCTTCCTATATATTGCTCACTCTCCCTGCTATATGCTAGTGTTTTCTTTTTCAGTGGGGTTGTCTGCTCTCATTAAGGTGCCTTCCGCACCCTCCCTTCTCGGTGTATATGTCATCGCCAATTTGCTGAAGAGGTTTAATGTTGATGGATGATGGTAGAAATCAAACTGCACCCCATGCATTGTGGGTTGTTTAGCCTAAGCCTTCTTTTGAAAATAGGTAAGGGTAGGGGATTGGACATGAGAAGGAGGGGTCGGTTGGACAGTATGGGGTCCGTACCAAATTGCATAACTAATGGGAGAAAGGATAGACAGCATACGGTAAGATGTTTATACACCAATGCGAGAAGCCTAGGTAACAAAATGGAGGAATTGGAGCTCCTGGTCCAAAAAATGAAACCTGATATCGTAGGAATAACCGAAACGTGGTGGAACGGTAGTCATGACTGGAGTACAGGTATGGAAGGGTATGTGCTGTTTAGGAATGACCGGAACAAAGGTAAAGGTGGGGGAGTGGCATTGTATGTCAATAATGAGGTTAAATGTAAAGAAATAATAAGTGATGGAATGGATAAGACGGAGTCTGTCTGGGCAATAATTACACTGGGTAAAAGAACTACTAGAGCCTCCCCTGAGATAGTGCTTGGGGTGTGCTATAGACCGCCGGGATCTAGCCTGGATGCGGACAGAGAACTATTTAATGTTTTTAGGGAAGTAAAAACTAATAAGAACTGTGTGATCATGGGGGACTTTAACTTCCCAGATATAGACTGGGGAACAAATGCTAGTAACAATAATAGGGCTCAGATGTTCCTAGACGTGCTAGCAGATGAATTCCTTCATCAAGTAGTAACTGAACCGACGAGGGGGGATGCCATTTTAGATTTGGTGCTGGTGAGTAGTGAGGACCTCGTTGAGGAAATGGTTGTAGGGGACAACCTTGGCTCGAGTGACCATGAGCTAATTCGGTTTAAACTAAATGGAAGGATTAACAGAAATAAAACTGTGACTAAGGTTTATGATTTCAAAAAGGCCAACTTTAATAAATTAAGGCAACTACTTGGGAAGTGCATTGGGCTAACATACTTAGGGATCTAAAGGCAGATGACGTCTGGGATTATTTCAAGTTGAAGTTGCACGAGCTGTCTGAGGCCTGTATCCCGAGAAAGGGAAAACGGTTAGTAGGCAGGAGATTTAGACCTAGCTGGATGAGCGGGCGTCTCAAAGGGGCAATTAAGAAAAAACAGAAAGCGTACAAAGAATGGAAGAGGGGAGGGATCAGCAAGGAAACCTACCTTATTGAGGTTAGAGCATGTAGGGATGCAGTGAGAAAGGCCAAAAGCCGTGTAGAGTTGGACCTTGCGAGGGGAATTAAATCCAATAGTAAGAGGTTTTATAGCCATATAAATAGGAAGAAAACAAAGAAAGAGGAAGTGGGACCGCTGAAGAATGTAGATGGAGTGGAGATTAAGGATAATCTAGGCATGGCACAATATCTAAATGAATATTTTGCGTCGGTCTTTAATAAGGCTAATGAAGGGCTTAGAAATAGTGAGCAGGACAGAGGGGAATAAAAGAGGGGGGATTGACATTACAGCATCAGAGGTGGAAGCCAAACTTGACCAGCTAAACGGGACTAAATCGGGCGGACCGGATGATCTTCATCCTAGAATATTGAAGGAACTGGCACAAGAAATTGCAAGCCCCTTAACGATAATTTTTAATGAATCTGTAAACTCGGGGGTGGTACCGTTGGACTGGAAAATAGCTAATGTGGTTCCTATTTTCAAGAAGGGGAAAAAAAAGTGACCCGGGTAACTACAGGCCTGTTAGTTTAACATCTGTAGTATGCAAGGTCTTGGAAAAAATTTTGAAGGAGAAAGTAGTTAAGGACCTTGAGGCGAATGGCAATTGGGACAAATTACAACATGGGTTTACGAAAGGCAGATCGTGCCAAACCAACCTGATCTCCTTCTTTGAGAAAGTAACAGACCTTCTAGATAAAGGAAATGCGGTGGATCTAATATACCTCGATTTTAGTAAAGCGTTTGATACTGTGCCGCATGAGGAATTATTGGTTAAATTGGAAAAAATGGGGATCGATATGAAAATCCAGAGGTGGATAAAGAACTGGTTAAAGGGTAGACTACAGCGGGTAGTACTGAAAGGTGAACTGTCAGGTTGGAGGGAGGTCACCAGTGGGGTTCCTCAAGGTTCGGTTTTGGGTCCAATTATATTTAATCTATTTATTACTGATCTCGGAACCGAATGTAGGAGTGGGCTGATAAAGTTTGCGGATGACACAAAGTTGGGAGGTATTGCCAATTCGGAGAAGGATCGGGATATTCTGCAGGGAGACTTGGATGACCTTGTAAATTGGAGTAATAATAATAGGATGAGATTTAATAGTGAGAAGTGTAAGGTGATGCATTTAGGGATGACTAACAAGAATTTTAGTTATAAGCTGGGGACGCATAGGTTGGAAGTGACGGGGGAGGAGAAGGACCTCGGAGTCCTGGTTGATCGCAGGATGACTATGAGTCGGCAATGTGACGTGGCTGTGAAAAAAGCTAATGCGATCTTGGGATGCGTTAGGCGAGGTATTTCTAGTAGGGACAAGGAGGTGCTGCTTCCGTTATACAAGGCGCTGGTGAGACCTCATTTGGAGTACTGTGTGCAGTTCTGGTCTCCTATGTTTAAAAAGGACGAACTCAAACTGGAACGGGTACAGAGAAGGGCCACTAGGATGATCCGAGGAATGGAAAACCTTTCCTATGAAAGGAGACTCGAGGAGCTCGGTTTGTTTAGCCTAACCAAAAGAAGGCTGAGGGGGGATATGATTGCTCTCTTTAAATATATCAGAGGGATAAATACCAGGGAGGGAGAGGAATTATTTCAGCTCAGTACTAATGTGGACACGAGAACAAATGGATATAAACTGGCCGTGGGGAAGTTTAGGCTTGAAATTAGACGAAGGTTTCTAACCGTCAGAGGGGTGAAATTTTGGAACAGCCTTCCGAGGGAAACGGTGGGGGCGAAAGACCTCCCTGGCTTCAAGATTAGGCTAGATAAGTTCATGGAGGGAATGGTTTGATGGGATAACGTGATTTTAGTCAATTAGGCAATAACGTGCCATCGCTGGTAAAATGAGGGTCCGGCTGGAGATTCTTGCCTGTATGCTCGGGGTTCTACTGATCGCCATATTTGGGGTCGGGAAGGAATTTTCCTCCAGGGTAGATTGGCAGAGGCCCTGGAGGTTTTTCGCCTTCCTCTGCAGCATAGGGCAGGGGTCGCTTGCTGGAGGATTCTCTGCGACTTGAATTCTTTATATCACGATCTGGAGACTTCAACAGCTGAGTTAAGGGAAAGTGGGTGGGTCAGCTTTTGTGGCCTGCATCATGCGGGAGGTCAGACTAGATGACCACAATGGTCCCTTCTGACCTTAAAATCTATGAGTCTATGTTGTGCAAATTAATTGGTTAAAGTTTGACAGTGCTTTGAAAAAGTAAGGGGCTCCATATTATCTCTTCTGTCTTCCTATATATTGCTCACTCTCCCTGCTATATGCTAGTGTTTTCTTTTTCAGTGGGGTTGTCTGCTCTCATTAAGGTGTCTTACGCACCCTCCCTTCTCGGTGTATATGTCATTGCCAATTTGCTGAAGAGGTTTAATGTTGATGGATGATGGTAGAAATCAAACTGCACCCCATGCGTTGTGGGTTGTTTAGCCTAAGCCGCCTTTTGGAATTACTGTACCAGCCTCAGCGTTCAGAGCCCAATTTAATAAAAATTGAGTAGTGATATGTTACTTATTTTTATCCATTTCCCTTCCCCTGAACTTCTGTATCTGGTACCTTGGAATGATGGTAAATTTCTTTGAGGCTTGGAATCCACTTCTAGCACTTTCAGAATTAATGAGTTCAACAGAGGCCCTTCCCTAGCTCATTCTAGAAAAGCCAGTCTACTACCTGCATTAGCAAGATTTTAGGAAGTCTTATAGTACCTTGTGTAGGAAGTGAAGAATAAGAATGATAGCAACTTTTGGATGTGTAGTAGTCGGTTATGCTAGATAGGCATCATCTAGCTTCTGTATGAAAACATGCAAAGCACTGAGAAATAAAATAGATTAAAACCTTTTGAAAACTTGAACAAAGTAATTCAGCATATTAGAAGATGGCAACCTTTACATCCTGTTCTTTTATTCCAACATTATTTATATTACGATGGGAGAAGCAGCTTTAACTGAAAAGTTGGCATAAACCTCTGAAGCCCCCAAAGTCTCACTATGAGACATCCATCAGAGCAATCGAACTGGGGTTAGCACTGATGGGAATCTTCATAAAATTTGTTGGGGGGTAAACAAGAGGTTTTATTCTTAGATTATAAAGACAGAAAGGGCCACTGTCATAATCTAGTCTGACCTCCTGTATAACGCAGGCCACAGGACTTTCCTGAATTAATTCCTGTTTGTGTTAGAGCATGTCTTTTAGAAAAACATGCATTATTGATTTAAAAATTGCCAGTGATGGAGAATTCACCACAACCCTTGGTAAATTGTTCCAATGGTCAATTACCCTCATTGTTAAAAATTTGCACTTTGTTTCCAGTCTAAATTTTATGTCTGTGTGAGAGGGTTGCTTTTTATTGACTATTTGTAATTAAGAACATTGGTTTGCTGCCAGCTAGAAATACCCCTATGAGTTTAAGCAGCAGAGGCCTGTAGTCTTGAGCTGAAGAACCAGCATATCCAGTCTTGGTTCTGCCGGTTTGTGCTGTGTTAAGATAGCATCAAATCCCAATAGAAGTCTCATTTTGATTTCCTCTTTTAACTGTGAAAAGGATAAATCACCAGGCTTTCACAGTTCTAGGTGCCCTTGCAACTGAAATGTTTACTGAAAACTTTGTTTAAAATGAGTAAGCGCCTTTAGAGATCATTATCAAAATTAGTTCTCGTCACATGTTTGCAGGTGTTTGATCTTTCTTTGAGTCCTTTTATCTGCCTGGTAAAATCACATCTTCAGTGTTGTGGCAAGGAAGCAAATTTTCCTCCCTGCATTATACCTCCCATCCAGCAGGCTTAGCATGAATAGTGCAGCTTGCATCATCCCCCTGGGCTTGGTGTATCACCATCCTTCCAGGTGCTCCTTGTAGGGTAGTGGAACTCTGTCCCTAGTTATGCCATTGCCTTGGTCATAGTAAAGCTTACAGTGCCTATATATCTTAACATTTATTTCCTTGCTTGGGTTGTATAAATGTGGCAGGTATTGAAATGTCAGTGTTGTCACTTGGCAATCTTAATGATTGTTTTTTTTAATGAAGTGTTTGTTTCTGGAATATGCAAATGTCTGTATTTATATGTAACAGCCTCACTTAATATTTGGTAGATTTGAGAGAGTGCCAGTTTCAGCTGGGTTACCCATTTTAACAATAGGAAATACCTTGCATTTGGTAGAATCCTTCAAAACGAAATAAATCACAGGACCAGTGTATGGGAACCCTAAATTGCAGATGCATACAGCAATAAATGGAACTTGACTGGTTTAATTTCTTGCTGCTAATACTTGAATAGCAGCTTCCATTGAAGAATCTGAGTTCTTTAGAAACACTAGTAAATTGAGTCCTCCTCTGAAGTGAACATCATTCTCGTATTACAAAGGTGGGCGCGGAGCTCATGTTTCCTGGCTCCCAGTCTTATATTGTAACCACATGGCTGTCTTTCCTTCCCTAAGTATTGTCCTAAGGAAAAAGCAGTTGGGTAAAAATGAAAGCATAAATGCAAGACTTAAAATAAATCAGTTGGATTGAATTCTTATTAGAGGATTTTGATTATTATCAGAGGAATTGCTGCTGAAATAAAAGGCACTTGTGTAATAATCCATTTATTTGCATTGCAGTAGCAATTAGACACCTCCTTCAGGGATTAGGGTCTTGTTGTGCTAGGTACTGTACATAAATGTAATGAAAGAGTCAAGTGAGTTATTTGCAGAATCACAGAATAAATAGCATGTTTTTAAGTATGACTGAGCAATGTATCTCAACCATGATTTGAAGAGACCATCTGAGTGAGAGAAAGTAGTTTGATGTCCATGCCCATTCAGTGCATTGTCTGGAGTGTCAGTAAAGGGTCTTTTTGTGGTGGTGTTAGGATCCACTGGAAAGAAAACTTCATACATTTTAGATGCCTTGGAAGGTAGAGTTCTATAAGGGTTGCCAACTCTGGTTGAATGTGTTCCTGAAGGTTTCATCACATGACAATCATTAATTAAAGATTAATCTTTAATTCCTGGAAACTCCAGGACAGTCCTGTAGGGTTGGCAACTGTTAGTGTGATATTTTCGTTTAGTTCTCTAACCAGTAAACCGTTAATATTTGTGTTTACATTTTTCTTAAGAGATTTACATTTCTATGAATTAGACTTTTTTTACCAGACATTTTTACCTAATGCAGCCAGTGTGTAACAAACAATTGTGTGAGACCCTCTGTTTTGTTTTTTCAGATGATAAAATATGGCGTAATTGGCACCGATGCCCTGATTGAAGATCTGTTTCACTGGAAAACTCTCTATGTTGCCGGACGTCTGCAAAAGCCGGTAAGTATCTTATTCTGTTCAGGTGGCTTGTGTCTTTGAAACACAGGAAACTACAGAGATGGAAGATGATCAAATGAGGCAGAAAGTAGATGATTTCAGTTAGTCAGGGTCTTTGAGCCAGTACTGAGCAAATGTTCCTGCAAGGAACCAGTTCCACTAGAAGTTCAGTCTTTTGATAGGGAGTAAAAGAGAGTATTCAGTGTCCCATATCATTTCATCTAAAACTAGGGATATTAACCCGAGTCTCTTGACCAGATTACATTTTGAGTAACTGAATTCTATTTATATAGATACGGTATTCCTAATCTGAACTGTTATGTAGGATTGTGTGCTGTTAAAAAGGTGCCACATTCCTACCCAGGGACTGATCCATTTCAGGAGTAGCTGAAATTATTAGTTTAGTTCAAAAAACGTTAAGCACTTTGATATCTTTCAGGATGAAAGCTGCTTTGTTGTACAGGTATTATCTAGTTCATTGTCGTCTTATAATACCTTCGTTCAGTGATACAAACTGATGCATCAGAGATGCTTGGATAGTCTGTCTTCAGGTCCGTGTCACGAAAAGTTTGATGCACACTTTTAAATGAGGAGTCCTTGTGGCACCTTAGAGACTAACCAATTTATTTGGGCATAAGCTTTCATGGGCCCACGAAAGCTTATGCCCAAATAAATTGGTTAGTCTCTAAGGTGCCACAAGGACTTCTCGTTGTTTGTGCTGATACAGACTAACATGGCTACCACTCTGAAACTTTTAAATGACTGTATGCTTCAAATGTTCTTTCAGACCTCTAGATGGCAGCAGATATAAGTTAAATGGGAGAAAACTTCTAATATAGGGAGCTGATTATAATATTAATACAAAAAATCAGTTTTAAGGTAGCAATTAAAAGGGGAATATTTCAGCTCAGTTGCTGAATTCTTCCTCTCCTCTTTGCTTAAATTACTGAGTGAGGTAAGGAGTCTTCCATGTAATATGCTGGAATATGTACTTAAGCATAGTCTGAATCTCCAGACACGTAGTACATTGAAAAAAACATCTGAAAGGAGATATCTGAATTTCCAAGTAACTTCAAGTATCAAAAAAAAATTTTTTTTTTTTTTCCATTTTGATTTATTTTTGCTACTGCTTTTGAGATATGCTGCCTTTCTATCATATGCAAGCCTCACTTTCTGCATCCCCTCTTGACTTCAGTGGGAGATGTATGCTCATAATGGAAGGCGGAGTTGTATTAATTTAGATGGAATGTAGATACCGAAGAGTCAAAGGTGTTAGCATGACCCTGTCACTGTCCAACATTAAGCAGTTTAAAAGAAGGTTCGGGGTTTGGTATACAGTCACCTCAGCCTGCTTAGTACCATGGCGCAAACAACATTAAATATCCTTTTAATTTTTTTTATTGAAGATAAAGAAAGAAAAACTGTTCAAATATTTGAAATATAAAATATTAAGTAAGCCTTTCATTTTAACAACCTCTCTTGTTCCCTTTTCCTTTAGCAGAAGAGAGTTTTTGGAAAGAAACCCCCGTTTTTTGACAGTCTTTTAGGTAATATTAAAAATAGTATTAACTGTTATTTTTGGGGAAAAGAGAAGAAGGTAGTTGAGATGGGTTAGAGCTGTTGCTGCTGCTGCCATTATAGTATTTTCTGGAAGACAAAAGACATGCACATGAGGGGGGAGAAAAGAACAGCAAAGATGAAAAATGCAGCCTCTGTCTCTGGTGTTGACTCTCATTTGCTGCATCACTGCTGGAAAAACAGTGGCACAGTACATGGTCTTAGCAGCCACTCTGTGACCTGGCAAACTTGCACCAGCATTGTGCTGTTTAGGGCATTGCTTTTAGCTGCCTCCTTTTTGTCACAGGTGTACAGCAGCGTTGCAAAATATACAGTCTTGACTGGCTTAGCCAGACTCTTATTAAACAGAAGGCAGAAGAGAGAAATAAGGAAAAAGAGAAAATTAAAGTGGGGAAGGAAAAAACATATGTGGTGTAGGGATTGTGACAGCCTCACATCCTGGGTTGTGGTTGGGATTTAGATGGAGCCAGTAGAGGTGGTCAACTGGGTCCTCTCTTGGCCCGGTCTGCTCAGGACATGTCTTAGGATCAGGATGACGAAGGCACAATATTGTCACACTGGGTCCTAGGAGATGGTGGGGGTGGCAGTCGTGATAATGAAGGTCATTCCTTCCCCTTCTTTCAGTCAGCCATCATTGTGGTAGCCAGCTTCCCCCCCCCCCCAGTCTCTTTTTGAGGACCCCAAATGGGAGTGATGGGTGGAATAGCCCATCCCCTCATTATTTTATACACCAATTAGGCCTAATTTCTGACACATTAATTTTGATTCACTGATTTCCAGTCCCATACTTCTCTTGTTTACCAGGCATGATGTTAACACCGTCCTTGAGTTATATCAGTAGGCCTTTTTGAACTAATTCAGTCTTTTTGTCTCCCTTTCGTACCTTCTCCCATCACCATTTGTTGTGTATAGGCTATTGTGACATTTTGGAACTTTCATTTTTTTACAGCTGAACTTGCAATTAGGATAAATTTGTACGTCCCCCACCAATCATCACAATGGCGTTAGACACTTGATGTTTAGGACCTTCCATGAGAAATAGCCTTTCAAGCATATGTGCTTGATAGGTGGAAGAAATTATTGGTGTGAGTCCTTCCCATTAAGCTATTGGGAGTTCTGGCTGAGTAAGGACTGCAGGATTTGCTCTTTTGCTCAAGTTTGAGCTATACTCATTGAAGCCTCAAACCATCTTTGCTTTCTATACCCGTCCAGGTCCAGAACTAAAATCTGCAAGGTTATGTGCTACTTAATAGGAACAAGGAATTTTTATGCAATGTTACTTCGAGAAGTTCTGAGCAAAAACCTTTGTTCAGACTCTTTGTAGGCTTCACATTTTAGGTTGTTCTTATTGGTCACAGTTTCACTTCTGCTGTTGATCTTTTGATACAAACTTTTAAAAACAACTGTAGTGAAATTTTGTTTTATCTGTAAACCTGTATAATAAGGATGCTCTTTTGACTTCTAAATTTGTTGGTGATACAGTAACCTGGAGTGTTTACATTACAAGATCAGCATTGGGTGCAAAGTAGCATGTCAAAAGCAAGTTCTCTGGACACATGGCTTGTGGCATATTAATCTTGACTTAAACTATTTTTATGGACTTCCCCATCCCCTCTCTCGTAGACGGGAGAAATTTTACAAAAGAATAACATGTTTCTAGTGTTGTGCTGTAAGGATGTTGCCTGTACTGATTCAGAACTACCCAACCTTTTCATATCTGTGTTCAGAAGCATTTGCTGTGGCTTGAACCTTTTTTGGCTTGACTCTTGCTACAAGTATTTTTTCTTACAAATAAGAAGTTGCCTCAACTGAATGTTCTTACTGTAGTGTTAATGATATCCATTAAGTTCAAATAAGGACATCTCCAATAAGGTACAAATGGCTATTTAGAAATGCTGACTCTCTTTCCCAGGCCTCTTTGGCTGTATCTCAAGACTTTATTGGCTTTTCACTCTGAACACAACATATAGTGTTGTTTAGCCAAGTTCCCATTTAGCCGTATGTTGAAGAAACAGATAAACACAATACTAGCTTCTTCATAACTGGCTTGTTTTCTTTAAGTAATTATACTAGATTTTAAAAAAAAAAAATTTTCCAGTACTACCTAACTAGATAACGTTACTTAGAACAAGTGGCATTTCAGTGAATTTTCTGAGAGATGGATGGGGGGGAAAAAAGCTTCATTAAGTATCATTCTGACATTGGGCATTTTCATGTTATGTGTTTATATATATATATATATATATATATATATATATATATATATTGCAATGTCATTGTGTGTGTATATATAGAGAAAACCTACAGTAACAAGCAAACACAACTCATAGATTTAACAATCAAAGCAGCATGCATTTTTACAGAAACAGTTGATCTATCTAATATTAGCTTCATGTTCATAATGGTGTTTATCATGCCCTTTCTGTTTGAAGCTGTTTTTTTTTTCTTTTTGCTTATTTCCTTATTAGTCTTTCCTTGCATTAGGTCTTGAACATCTTGGAAAAGTAACTTAGAGGCATGTGATATTAGGCTGATAATTCTGTATTCTTTACAATCCTTAGCATTGTTCTTTTTGAGAATTAGGCTACACAGTGAGGTTGTAAAGTCTTCTGGCAATTCACTTGTCTCAAACATATAGTCTTCATTACCTCTGACAGGGCTTTCAAGCCTTCATCCTCTATGCTTTTTAACAATTCAGCTGCTATTCCATTATAACCTTGTCCTTTTCTATTTGGAAGGCTCTTTGTTGCTGCCATGACTTCTTCATCCATTATTAGCAGGTTTACTTGATTAATCTGTGGTTGAGGATCTTTATTAGACCTCAAAAGAGGAATGAGACAAGATTGTGTAATGTCACCAGCTTTATTCAACATTTATACTGAGTGTTCAATTAATTGAAGAAACAGAAGAAGGTATTAAGGTGTATGGAAAATTAGTGAATAACATTCACTATTCAGATGAGACAGTGCTGTTGGCTGATTCTGAAGAAGGTCTGATGAGGCAAAGAATATGGTGTAGAGTTAAACGTGGACAAGACAAAAGCTGTGGTAATGTGCAACGATCCTGGGAAAATGTAAGATTCCAGTGAACAGTGCACAACCGTACAGCAGGTGAGAAATTATTGCTGCTTAGGACGCATCGTTACAGAAGATGGAAGTTCAGATACCGAAGTCAGCACCAGAATAGCAAGAGCAAAAGGGACATAAATCTGAAGACTAAATTCTGATCCTAAAAAACTTATATTTGGTGTATGGTAAATCATGACTGTGAAACACAGACACTGAAACAATAGATAATACAGGAACTACAATTCTTCAAATTATGGTGGTGTAGAAGAGTTCAAAAATATTATGGATAGACTGAAAAAAACAAAAAAGTATTGGGATATCTGGAACTCAACGAACACTGGATCTTATGAAAAAGATATAATTTGTAGGGCACATTTTAAGGGGTTTAGTGGGCGATATATGTCTACAGGCACTGGAAAGGCAGGTTGATGGCAGAACCCGAGGCAGAAAAAGACCTTGGATGGACAATGTGATATCCTGGGTGGTGTGTATCAAAAGGACTATTCATCCACAAAGAGATTGGCAGAGGATCATACAGAACGAGCTGCCATGGTTGCACAACTCCAGTGATGGAGACATTACATAAGAAGAATAAATAATGCCTAGGGCCATCCACTGAATGAGGAGAAAACAAAACATTGAATAGCTACTTATTAAGTGAGCACTGTCCATTCTGTGCAATGAATGAGGCAGGGGTCTTGTGGAAAAAATAATATGCACATCATGGCATACATGGAAGGGAGCCAAATTTCAGGTTGCGCACACAACCTTAATTTTGCATTTTCTCACTTTTGAGCACTTGACTTTGCAACCTTGATGGTTTGTTAACATGGTCTTTTGTGTGCAATAGACCTAATTTTCAGCCCCCTAAGATCCTGGAAGGTGAAAGGATAACCTAACATGTATTTGTATACTGTGGAACCTAGGAGCCCTAGACCAGTGGTGGGCAACCTGCGGCCTGTGCCACTTCCCGCAGCTCCCATTGGCTGGGAACTGCGGCCACGCCTGTGGACGGTCAATGTAAACAAACTGTCTCGCTGCCTGCCAGCGGATTACCCTGAATTAATCTCTTGATGTATCTGCTTTTCTTCACATGAAATATTCAGACTAGGTCACCTGAAATTCTTTAACTTTGTCTTGAAACTTATATATGAGATGCTCATGAGAATCAATCTCATTTTCTGCCCATTACTTAAGAAAGGTGTGTGTGAGAGAGAGAGAGAGAGAGAGATCTCTTTGCAGAGCCCAGGCCAATATTCCAATCCATTTTAAAAGATTTTGAAGTTCCATGTGTTGATGAGCAAAGTATACATTTCTGAGTTGGTCAGTATGAGTTTTCATAGTGCTTGATCAAAACTGATAACATTAGGGCATTGCCAATAAGTTAATTTATCACCTTGACTAGCCCATGTTGTTGTTTGGTGGATCACATTTGAATAAGTTTGCAGGTGTTCAGAAAATTTCTTCTGTGGTTTTAAATGTTTTCAGCTTCATTTTAGGCTCACCAGCAACTCTTCCAGTGTAGTCTAACACTTCATCATTGTCTTTTCAGGTCAATTTTAATGCTAGGAAAAAATACAGTAGTTTGTGGGAGAGGAAGAATCCCCTAAAATACTTGCTTGTAAAGCCAATATCTCTAAAGTATTAAGCACGGTAAATAAAAAACATTTGTCTTAAACTTCTGTGAACCAGTTTACCCTCAAAACAATTTTCTAAATTTTACTTCACACTTCAAATGCAGAGGAAAATAAGAAAATCATATGCTGTCACATTTGCCATAGTATATTGGGACTTCGTTCTGATTTCAGCCCTGTTTTAAAGTGAAGTTTCAGCCATAGTAATCTGTTTGTCAGGCCTTTCTTTGTCCACGTCCTAACTATATAAGGCATTAAATATTGTAACTGAACAATTCCTTTGTTAGTTTCATTTACAGAATCTGATTTTGGCTGGTCTTTTTCATTCTTTCTTTTTCACTCTTAAATCATATGGAAGTTCCATTAGAAACAGATGATTAAGGTGGAGGAGGCATTGGATTTCTTTGTACCATATTTGAGGCAGGATGTTCAAAGGATAGCATAATGCCTGTGTTTTCAAAAATGCACAGTGCGCCAATCGCACCTACTAACTCCACTTTTCCAGAGTTATGGCAAATAAAAACATAGATGCTTAGCTGCTAAATTGTACGCTCTAATGACAAGCTTTTGTGGACACAAGGTGGAATTTTCAAAAGCACCTACGTAACTTGAGCATACAGTCCCATTAACTTCAGTGGGACTTGTACCCATAGTCACCCATTGCAAATATGCATGTAACTTTGCAGGAGCACCCACATTCGTTAGAAAATCTGTTTCTTATAAGCAAAGCAATTCAGCGTTGCCTAACAGAAACAACAGGAGCGTTTACAAAGGACGAGAACCCACAGTAAGAAAGTATTCTTTAGGGAATAGTCTTCTGAAGGAGCAGTTTATTCTCCGGTAGCCCAAAGTAGCTTTGTTGACATAAGGTTCTGTATTAAGATTTGTTTTATCTTGGCTAACAACCAGCCTCCTATGTCCCAATACATGCATTTTCTGTTCAGGGTGTTAGGGTCTATAGTTAAGTCAAATCAATTGAAACAACGCTGCTTTGCTTTGGAAGAGCAAACTTCTCTCAGAGGTGTATAGATGTACTCGACTTCCGTGTTCCACACTGCTTGAATGTGTGACTCTCCCATTAATCTCTATCTGATGATCACGCCATCTAGTGAAGACCCGCTAAATCGATGGCAGAGCTCTCTCTGGTCGACCCTGGTACTCCAGCTCTCCAAGAAGACTAAGGGAAATCGACTGGAGAGTGTCTCCTGTCGTTGTTCACGTAGCTGGAGTAGCGTAACTTAGGTCGACTTACCCCAGTAGTGAAGACATGCCCTAAGAGGAGAACTAATTTGTGTAAAGTTCTACTTAATGGATTTCCTAACCTATCATATGGTAGATGACCAAAGAAACTGCAAGGGTGCCTGTTAAGGATTAAGGGAGAATGAGTTTCCTGGTTACCAGGGAGAGAGCCCCACTCTTATCACGTCATTCACTCCTTCCTTCTCTCTCACATTAGTCTAGTGGGTGTTCTGCCACTTCTTGTTTCCTCATCAGATGTGTCTTTTTAACACTCACTCAGAATTGCTATTTTGATTAACCCCAGGATTTGTTTCTAAAAGAGGGGAAGGCAAAGAGCTCTGTAGAAGCAATAGGAGAGCTAATAGCTTTCACTCATTGCTGTCTTGTAACTATAGGCTATTAATACTAAAAGGGAATATCTACATAGAAAATGAACACTCTCTAGGCTTAATTAATTACATCATAATGATGTGAATGATTTTAAATAAATGTAGTTTATTTTTACACACTGGATTGAGTAATAATTCTTGATCTTTCTTCAATGGTATTTTCCTGATGAAATCTTGCTCCCAAATACTTTGATTTTTTTCAGGTGAAAATACTGACACAGAATGAAAATGGCAAGCTGCAGGCTGCCCTA
Source organism: Emys orbicularis (assembly GCF_028017835.1). Classification (NCBI taxonomy): domain Eukaryota; kingdom Metazoa; phylum Chordata; order Testudines; family Emydidae; genus Emys; species Emys orbicularis. Next base: position 92,754,166 of record NC_088689.1, on the reverse strand, counting down.
CTTAGCAATCTGAAGAGTGCAGTCACAGCAGCCTTTCTCATGTTGCCAGAAAGTTTCTCTGAAGAAGACCTCTATATGCAGATTGCAGGACTCTCCTACTGTGGTTAGTATATGTATTTAAAGCTTCTCTTGAGAGAAAAAAGTCTTTGATGGGACTTCATACTTTATAGTTTGAGAAATAATAATAATAATATTACAAATAATAGGAAGTCTAATATATGGTAAACTCCAGAATAGAAGTGGCTCAGTGAGGCTGTGACTAATCATACATTTGTTGAGCTAAGGAAGGCTGTGTAAGGTCTGATCCTGCATTTGAATGCAGTGTGAGTTTTGCTATCAATTTCAACTGGAACAAGGTTCCACCATACTGCATTGTGCCTACAATATTTCATGCTCCAGTAACTTCATGAGAGTTTAGTTCCAAAGGAGATATTGGGATGCCGTTTAGGTAAGGCTGAGTGATAGTTGCTGTGTTTCAGGAGACCTTGAAAACACACTTGAGAATTTAGTTTGTGCCTGTAGATAATAAGGGCATGAGCTTGTTCTTATGTTACTGTGGGCTACCTCAACGTACTTTTGTTCTTAATATTTCAAAGACCTGGAAATACACTTGGTGCTCTTCTCCACTGTGTAAGGTCTATCTAGTCAGTATTCTGGCAGATGCTAAAGAGATTTATTGTTCATCAAATATTATGTTTTGTGATCAAATTCTTCTGCAACTTATTTTTTATCAAAAGCTTTTTCTAAAAATGTAGTTGCCATTGTAATTATGGAAATCCTGTTCAAGTTCGCAGTTATCAGTTTTTAAAACAATCCATCCTCATGTAATTTTATATTACCTCTTGCAATCTTCTAATGTTTTGGAAGAATGGAATAGAGAAGAGTTTATTCATAATAGAAGTTTTAATTTAAAAGACTTCAAAGCACTCCACAAGTTATATATGAATCACTTCACTCACGACTGAAATGCAGCGCCCTCTGGGGTGAAAAGTGTTTTTGCATTGAACCATCACAAAATAAAAAAAGGATACCGTATCTAAGTGAAATGGTAAAGGGTGTTTTAGCTAGGCACACTTACTAGTGGGTTACATAATCACCCCAGTTGGCATCTGACCAAGTCTCCTCTGAAAAGTGGTGTGGGATTTGCACTGACCACAAGTGGTCAGGATAATTCTTGACTATCGTAAGTAACGACACCATTAATACAAAAGTGGGAGATCAGTTATTTGACTAAAAAAATTTGGAACTGGCTTTACTGCCTGAATAAAATTTGAAGTGGTAACATTCCAATTTTGGGATGTTTGAGAAAATAGGTGAGTGTTGATGAGGTGTTTATGGACAGCATTTGCTTTGTTGCTATTGTACTAAAACTTGACTGTTTTCACAATCCCAGTAGATCAAACTCGTTTTATATATCGCCTGCTCAATCCCTTTGAGACAACCAGTATCTTACATGGTATATTTGACACTGATGTTTTGTATTTCTTTACCTAATAAAGTTGTTTATGAGCTTTATGGAGTTACTTTTTAAACCCCTGAAACACACTGCATCTTGGGCAGACAGTGATTGTAAGTTCTGCTATGCTTGGCATGACAGAGCTTTGTTTTGCTCTCAGCTAGAGCCGTTTACTTGGACTATTTCTTTGGAGGCTGTGGGAGAACAGGCTAAGGAGAGCACAGTATCCATTAAACTAAATAATAAAACTAAATTGCTGCCTTGCAGTATTCAGCTGTTAAATGTGGGGAAACAAAAATTGATTCAAGATTTTGTTGCTGTTCACATAATACTATTAGCTGTGCTTTAATTCAAATCAGAGTGAGCTCTGTCTCCTGGATGGTTGTTTTGGAGACTGAGTGCAGTATGATGAGGCTATTCCTGTTTGGACCCTCTAGGCCAGAGGTTCTTAACCAGGGTATGTGTACCCCTGAGGGTACACAGAGGTCTTCCATGGGGTACATGAACTCATCTAGATATCTACCTAGTTTTACAACAGCTACGTAAAAAACACTAGTGAAATCAGTACAAACTAAAATTTCATACAGACGACTTGTTTATACTGCTCAATATACTATACACTGAAATTTAAGTATAATATTTATATTCCAGTTTATGTATTTTATAATTGTATAGTAAAAATAGAAAGTAAGCAATTATTCAGTAAGTGTGCTGTGACACTTTTTTGTATTTTTATGTCTGATTTTGTAAGCAAGTAGTTTTTACGTTAGGTGAAACTTGGAGGTGTACAAGGCAAATCAGATTCCTGAAAGGGGTATAGTAGTCTGGAAAGGTTGAGAGCCACTGCTCTAGGCACTTCCAGATTACAAGTAATGTCAGTCTTGCAGTAGAAAGAACTAAGAAGTGGTTTGTAGTGCTTAACAGAAGAGTCTTACCTGTGAAAAAGAGCAGTGGGACTAGGGGCAGGGCAAATGTTTGATCAGAGCGGGTGAGCATATATATATTAGTGGTTATGATCACAAAGGCATGAAATGATGCAACAGGTAGAAAAATTACCATGTCTATGATATACTTACCAGTGTCTTCATTTCTGAGAGGAGGATAGAAGAGAAAAATGGTAGCTGAAAGATGAATCAGTGTGCAGGGCTGGGAGTGGGAGCAAGAGGGGTGGGGTGTGAGGGTCAGAGGGCATGCATGGCCAGCGGGCACGTGGAGCAGCAGGGCCTGCTAAGAAAGAAGCCCAGAACTTTGCACCTCATGGATGTAGCAGGAGAAAATTTTATCCTGCTGTAAATGGAGGAGGGAGAGGACAAGAGACAGGAAGGATGTGATGATTAGAAGCAGCAGGAAGAGGGGGGGGAAGGAGCTGCAGAGCTGGCCAAGTGGGGTCTGCTATGCATTGAAACCCATTGATTGGATTAGAAACTACATGGATTGACTATCCAGTATGTATTGAAAAAGGAAATTGGGGGGTGATGGAAATTGGGGAGTAAAAGTGTAAATTACAGATACTAAAATACAGATATTCAGTCCTGTGTTGTGTTAAAGTACGTTACAAAGCATTTCATTCCTAGAGAAATGTGACACTAGTCATGTGATGCTGACTATGGTCTAAATTCAGCCCTCAGATACAAGCATGCACTTGCCATTGACTTCTGTGCAAAGCATTTGCTCTCTTCCTCTGGTATTTTTAAAGTGCTTATCTCAGGATCTAAAGCACCAGCACTATTCAGGATAACTTTACGCTTGGCTGTCTGTTAAGATTGTCATGTGAGTGCTAAGAACTTCATTTGTTAAGGATTTGGGCGTTTCAACCATTTTAGAGAGATGGGATTGACTTAGTGGTGTGGTGTTTTTTTTTAATTAAGTAAAAATGTCAGCACAGTGGGTTAGTGGAAGCACAGTATGGTGTGAACCAGATGCCATCTCTAGGCTATTCTCCTTGAGCTGGCAGGTGTCTGGAAAGTACTTCATTATTAGAAGACAATCCTCATTGAGGAGTGCATGTGGCTTTGGAATAATCAGAGCATAAACAGCTTCAGATGATTGGTATCTAATTCTATGCCATGTTAATCCCCTGTGGGTTCCATGGCTTTCTGTTCTCTGTTTCTGATTTTTGTCAGTTAACTATTTTTCTTTCTTTGGTTTAGGTGATTTCAGAATGATAATTGGAGAAGACAGGTCAAAGGTGCTAAACATAGTGAAACCGAATGTGCCCCATTTTCAGAAGCTCTACAGTAACATATTACAGGAGTGCCCTCAAGTGGTGTATAAGCACCAGCTGGGCAGGCTAGAGGTAAATGGTTTACATTGTACGTTTTAAACCCACAAGTGGAATTGCTTTATTACTTAAACAGAGAACAGGAATTGCACAATGTGCCAGTGTGAATTTCTCTGTTTTTTCTCGTTTACATTTATTATATTTCTGCTACTCAACTACTTCCAGCAATTAGCAGACTTGGCACAAATACCAATCTATAAGAACAAGGTTTAGCTCTCATGCACAGTAAGCTGCCGTTCAACCTCTCATTGGGTATTGCTGCTGAATGAGGGAGTCTTGGCAAGGGGGAGGAGGCCGGTTTAAAACAAGTGGCTTGATGACTGCCATTCAGAAGCAGCAGATTATGGAGTGTGATGGCCAAAAACAGGTGGTTTGCAACAAAGAATTGGACAATAAATAACTTATAGGTATTACTATCTGCAACCAAATTAGCCTAGGTTTCAGTGAATCCAAAGAAGTTTGAGTTCTAGCCACACAGTTCAGTGAACCAAACCCAAACTGAGTCCTGGCATCATCCCATACTCCAGATGTCCATCCCTGGAATTCAGGTAGCCTGAGAAGGTCCTGGAGGAAGTGGATGACCAAGAATAACACTTTGGCTTGAAAGTGTATCATCAGAGCAGAAAGTACCAGATGAAAATGCTGGCCCTTTTGAATTACCCCTCATCCCATGTTGCAGATGATTGTGGACATACATCACAACACTAGGGTGTGTTTTCCTGTCCAATCTGTTCACTCAGCCCTAGTGTGCACGTTCTTGTGTACATTCTAAAGATTGTTGAAATATAGCAGTCACAACCATACGTTGCAGACCAGTAACAGTTACCTCCTCTCAGTTCAGTGCATGGAGGAACTTTGCAATGGAATAAGTATTTTAAGTGAACTGTTGCTTTGAAGAATGGAATCTCTTATTTGGGATGAGAAGTCTTTTTAAAAAAAAAAAAAAAAAAGACTTACTAGTAAGTTCAGAAATAAAAAAACTGAAAAATGTTGAGCAAAGGGTGTTCACCAAAACATTTCCTTCAAGTTACATAAACCAGACATGATGCAAAGTTTAATGCAGATGAGAGAGAGATTTTTCAAACAGTTTTAATGAAAACTAATTGTAAAATAGTGAGAATTCCTATATATGACATTAATAATTTTGCTCAATGCTTGAACATATTCAGCACATGGAATATTCAGCACAGTTCCATGGTCTTTGAGACTATATTTGTTTTCTGCATTTATTTTATTTAAGAGTAATTTGAGTAAATTAAAAATACATATATGCAATTGTGTTCTTAACTTGCTTGCACTATCAGCAAGATAGCATGTGCAAATTGGATGGCTACCTAAAAATTAAAAATTGACTCTTGCGCTTAGGTTGTCTTTCAAGATAGTGGTTGAGATTATGCTCTGGAAAAGCAGTGGGAGCTCTCACTTCTGTTGCCCATGACTCTGTATGTGCATTATCTTTCTGCATATATATTCAACTTTGTAGCTTTATGATCAACACAGCTTTAGCAGGGACCAAAGATAGCCAAAACCATCGGTGCTCACTTTGGAGACGTCTGGATTTTGTGTTAACCATCTTTATTACATGTGACTGAGTTCACAATTTTCCTTGTTTTTTGTGTTTGTAATGTTCAGATCGATAAAAGTCCAGAAGGTCAATTCATGCAGCTAATGGCTTTGCCGAGGACTCTTCAACAAAAGATAACTTCTTTTGTGGACCCTCCTGGGAAGAACAGAGATGTGGAAGAGGTTTTACTGAAAGTGGCCCATGACCCTGACTGTGGATTAGTGGTACATCAGGGTAGGTCTGTGGATGCATGAGAGGCAGTCTCTGATTGGAAGTGATATATTTAAGAATTAGTTTTATTATACTACATGGAAACAGCTTAAGAGAATCCAACCCATCAATTTAGAGTGGTAGAGGCAGAAGAGAGAAATTACAATTCTGAGATGTTACATTGTACCCAAATGCTTAATTTTAGGATACAATAGATGCAAACACGTTCTCAAAAATCTTTGTTTGTATATCAACTTCCACTTGTCCAAATTAACATGGAAAAATATGAAGTTCCCATTTCAAATCCTAAAAGAAATCATTTTAAACAGGAACTTGGTTGAATTAGAACATTTAATTTTCTGGTTGCCTGAGAGGACTATCTTCCCTGTGAGAACAAATGCATAGTTTCAATCAAATATTGAGCTTCAGTGGTATGCAAATGTGTATTGTGTTACTCAGTTCATTTGAATTTGGAAGAATAACTCCAACAAACTGCAAAATCCTCACATTATAATTAGCACATATGTGGGATGTCTTGGCAGAGACATCAAACTTTGGGCAAAAAAACTGTTGAGTCATATTAGCAGGTTAATGTATAGACGTTTGTGCTGCTGCCACCAATGCTGTTCTTGTTCTGTAGATAAAATGCTAAATATTTTCATTTTACAGCTCTTTACATCTTCAGAGTACTTGACAAGCACTAACTGATCCTTGCTGCAACACTGTGACATAGAAAATAATGTAACAGGCATAGTTGTGATTTGTACAGGACCACATAGTGAGTCTGTCAGAGCAGTGGTCATTTCTCTTCTTTATGCACAGATATTTCCCCACATATTTCTCCAGTCAAGGAGAAAAAACTTTAATTATGCAGTTTAAATAAAAACTGTTTCAAAAAAATTTCACTTCTTACTTTGTAATGCAGCACAATAATGCCCATGAAGATAGTAACATTATAATTGAGACAGATACTCTTCTGCATTCTTCAGTGTGTGTGTGATAATGTACAAAGGCTGTGTTGTGCACAAAAGTTCACACAAATAAGTGTGCATTATAATTTAGACAGTATACGTGCATAATACAACTTAAGTGCTGTTTTAAAATGGACTAAACAATTTTGAAAGTATTTTTACAGCCACTATTATTCTTAATTGTATTTTTTTACAGCGGTGTCTAAGGACTAACCAAGAATGAAGATCCATTGTGCCTGGCACTATGTCAACAGAGGGGAGTACATTTTTTAGAGAGGAGTAGACAGGCCTTTCCCCAAAGAGTTTATAATCTAAATAGATAAGACTGACACAGGACAGGGGAAAAGGGTGTAAAACAGAATGTGAAAACACAATTTCATATTGAAATAGTTTGTTCAATTCTTTAACAAGCCCAGGCAGTGAAATATGAAATGACAAAGCCCTGCTGAAACTCTGCATGCTGAGGAAACATGATTGATTGAACCACCCATGACTGGGCAACTGGGTACAGAAATATAATGGGGAAGATTGAATTAATGGAATCAAACTCTATTAATTACTACCAAGTCTTCAATATTGTTTTTCCATATAAACAATGCCATGTTGTATAAAAAATTTTAAGAGCATTTGGAACAAATTCTCGAATGAGCATGACAAAGCAAAATAGAAAGATTTGTTAAGATAATTGTAAGTTTTACTTCCAGGATGCTTTATTGTATAACTGGAAAAATAGTTAACTTGTGATTTTTAAAAAAAAAAATTTTTTAAGTCTAAAATGGATAACATCTGTGTGTTTATATCCTTTCTCTATACACAGGCATTTCAGGAATTGTGAGATCTTCCAGTCTAATACAGAGTTCTAAAACCGTACTAACAGCTGGTAAGGACATCTGCCATTATGTACAAATGGGTCTTTTGGTTTCAGAAAGTACAAATTTTAAGACCTCAAGCTCTCTTTGTTACAGAAGTTCAAATTATAGACTTTCTGGTCTTGAGAAACAGAGAGATGCCACCGGAAACTTTCACTAGTAATCGCCTCTCTATTTTCTATAATTATTGGGAAATCATAAAAAGACAAAGGGAATCTGAAATGGGGTGTGGTGGAGATGTGATATTAAAAAATATATTACTTTAGAGTTCTGCTCTGTAGGGCACTTGGCTAATTTGTACCGATACTCTGCTCTTCTTGTGGAACTCCCATAAGGAGTAAAATTCCTTTAGAATTCCCTCAGGTTTTCTACACGTGCGGGGAGAGCAGAATGAGTGTAGAGATTCGCAATGTAGACCAGAGACTAGAATTTTTGCCCTAAAAATGATACTAAGCTAAGCATTTACTGACAGAAGTTTCAGACTACATGTAAAATAAATATTTTGCCATATCACGTTTCTGACCAATCCCTCTGACAGAAACAAGCATTAGATCCACCCAGTAGTCAAAACTGCTCTATAGCTGGTGAGCCTCAGTTAAGGGACCAATACTTTCATGTTCTTAAAGGAGAAAAAAAATAAGTTAACTGTCTTAGAAAAAGAGTTCACAGATAAAAGCCACATGAGAAAAGGCTTAACTCTGTTTAATATTCAAATTAAAAAGATATACATTGGGCTGGGAAAGGCCAGCTGATTGAGGGGAAATAATTGATTGGCTATGGGGGAACACATGAAGATCGGATGACTTTTCCTCCTTCATCAAAAAAAAACCCCATCACCTTCTCGATAGTTGGATACCCCATCCTGATGTGCTATCTGTCTGCCTCCTACAGTGGATCTAATATGAAGATGTTCTGAGTCTTCCAGTTTAAAAAACTATTTACCTCACAGCTAATTTAGAGTGAAATATATTAGAGCCTAAGCTGTTACTGAGTCATCAAAGTAGTAGGGTGAGTTGGGCCCTCATTAAGCCAGGATCACTGGTCGGCACATTGGAGCTTTCTCTAAGTTTCACTTCAAGAAAAATCCTTACATTGCGCAAAATGGTGACTAGATGCAGGTTGTAGCTCATGTACATGTCCCATACCTTCCAAATGTAGATCATATAAAAATTATGGTGTTTATGGTTTAAGAAGTTATTCTCCATACCACACAGTAAAGGATTGACTTTCCAGAGCTGTTATCCATCTTGACTCAGGGGTGCTGGAACAGGGGAAGCCAGGAGACCATAGCCCAATCACTTTTTACCAGTCGTAAAAGGGGAATAGGTGGAGTGGGACCTCAGGGAGAAGGGATGGGGTGGGGGCATGGTTTGGGCACCGGTGGCCTCCCACTTTTAGGGAGCGTCAATCTTTTGGCTATTCCAAATGTTATGCCTGTTGCCTGTCTAAAAGCAACGTGCTTTGCAGTGTTCAGGACCATTACTATCTTATTTTGGCTAAAATAATTATATAATAGGGATGATTGTACTTTGTAGGTTGATGTGTTTTGTTTTTTTAAATCATGATGTTTTAGAGTCCAGTTATACAGTAACTCCTCACTTAACGTCGTACCGGTTAAGGTTGTTTCGTTGTTATGTTGCTGATCAATCGTTATGTTGCTCGTTTAAAGTTGCGCAATGCTCCCCTGTAACGTTGTTTGGCAGCCGCCTGCTTTGTCCACTGCTTGCAGAAAGAGTAGCCCGTTGGAGCTAGCTGAAGGGGGCTTGGAAGCAGGGTGGACCGGCAGCCCCCCTATCAGGTCCCATAAGCTCCCTCTGTGGCAGCGGCCCAGCAGGCTATCAATTACCAGGCAGTTCAGCTGTCCCTCCCCCCACTGCCGTGTGCTGCTCCTGTCCTCTGCCTTGGAGCTGCTCCTGGGAGCCTCTTGCTTGCTGGGGGGGGGAGGTGCTAATGTCAGGGTGTCCCCCTTCTCCCGCTCCTGTACCCCATCTCCACGGGGGGGGGGGGGGCACGGCAGGGCTCAGGACAGAGGGAGCTGCTGGCAGCAGCTGCTGTCTCAAGTTGCTGATCTACTTTAAAAGGCAGTGTGCTTAGAGTTGGGTCAGCGTACTTAAAGGGGCAATGCGCATCTCTCTCTCTCACACACGTGCACACGGTGTGCATCTCACTCTTTCACACACACGCGCACACACTACTGATTAATACAGTAGTATTTTTAGATGTACAGAACTGGCTTGTGAAGTTCAAATATGTCAAAAGAAGGAAATGCATCTGAAGCTGAGGAAAGATGGGCTTGATGTTGAAGCACAGGAATAGGAGTTGGAAGATCTGAAGTTTAATTCCTGCCTCTGATACAGGCTTCTGGTGTGATTTTAGAGCAAGTCACCTAACCCTTCTGTGCTTCAATTTGCCTTTCTGTAAAAGTAAGGATAACATTTAGCTACTTCATGTAGCATTTGATCCATTCATCTTCATAAAGTACGTTGAGATCCACAGATAGCAGGTGCTATAGAAGTGCAAAATATTGGTTAAAACAAAATATTGGTTTTTAAACCTTCAAAAATGTCTGAGTTCAGTGCTTGTGAAAGTTAGGTGACTGCCTGGGAGAATGAGACTGTTCGTATACAAACTGCTACAGTATGAGCCGCGGACGGCAGTGCAGGCTTCCCCACATTGCACCGCCTGAGTATCTAAACCAGGGACGGCAAACCTGAGCCTGAGAAGGAGCCAGAATTTACCAATGTATATTGCCAAGGAGCCACAGTAATACGTCAGCAGCCCCACATGAGGTCCCCCCCGCTCCCAGCGCCTCCCGCCCACCGGCAGCCCCGCTGATCAACGCCTCCCCCTCTCTCCCTGCACCTCCGGATCAGCTGTTTCGTGGCATGTAGGAGGCTCGGGGGGGGGGAGTGGGAGGAGCGAGGGCACAGCAGGCTCAGGGGAGGGCGCGGGAAGTGGTGGAGTGGGGGCAGGGCCTGTGGCATAGCCAGGGGTTGAGTAGTGAGCACTCCCTGGCACACTGGAAAGTTGGTGCCTGTAGCTCCAGCCCTGGAGTCGGTGCCTGTACAAGGAGCTACATATTAACTTCTGAAGATCCGCATGTGGCTCCGGAGCCACAGGTTGGCCACCCCTGATCTAAACTCTCACCTGGAAGGACCCACTTCAGACAGTCCATTGGTGGTTCCTTCTCCATGCCTATTCAGCAGGCTACTTACAGGGATTTCTGTGATGTGGCTACCTGTGTTTTGGGACCCTAAAAAACACATTATGAAGACTTGTTAGCTCTATAATACTTTCTGCTTTGTGTGCCTGAATATGTTTTATCGATAGCTCGCAGACTTACAGCCATCAGGAGCCATCTTGAGATCTGTTTTCTCACCTTCTCTAATGTTGGTTTTGTGCCTAGATACACAGTATCATTAACTTTGTACCTTACCATAAACAACATTTTTGCCTTTTAACTAGCCAGTCATCTGGGATTACATTTATCCCTGAAAAAGTTGGTAACCCTCTCCACATTTCCATGTTACTTTTGGAAACGAAGGGTTGGGTGTGCTGGTTCAGGCCAAATAAAAATGGGCACGAAACTTTGCCTCAGACTTGAACCAAACCCCAGTGAGTCTTGAAAGGTTTGCTTCTCTTTTCTTTCCTCCCTCCCCTTTTTCAGACACCTCTTACCTAGTTCTTGCCAAAAGCAGAAGCACCAAAATAGACAGGATTGATCTATTAGGATTACTGGCCTGCCTTAAAGTGTGCAGAGATGAGCCCTCCAGACCTAGGGAAGTTTGGATAAGGATCTGAACTTCTGGATGCCTACCAAAACCATACCTCTTGAGGTGTGGTCATTGCTAATTTTAACATCGGAGTGAATAGAACAATTTGAGGTCTCAAACCTGCCCTTCTGTAAAAAGCATGTATCAGAAAAAGTGCCGTATCTCTGCAAAGTCTGCTTCTGAGCAGCTTTTCTAAACCGTGTTGCAATATGGAAGAAGCGCAGAATCCTTTTCTTCTTGTAGGCAGAGCTGGAAGAACTGCCTGTATAGCTACTGTCGTGAGACACTTCCCAATGGAAGACCCTGTTTTCACTGGCTTATGACTGCCAAAGTTTAACTGTTGGGGCTGAAATCTACCAGGCTGGGTGTCTGTCTCTGGTGACAGTATTGGAAAGGTTTCAGCTTCAGTGGTTCAGCCATTTCTGAGGAAAAATTGGTTGTTTTTGACCCTTTAACAAAAATTCTTTCAACCACTGAGTTGCGGGACTCTAGCGCTGTCATGCATTGATCCAGAGACTTGAAATTTACCAGAGGGGGTTGTGATGGGGTCAGGTATTTGCCTTTTGCCCTTCCCAGGAAGATTCTACCAAATTTGCCAAGTTATGAACCTCTGTAAAATGTCCATTTGCACATGCTTAGTGGAGACTTCTAAATGCTTGGAAGATTGTCTGCACTGAGCCTGCTCTATCTTGGGGCTGCAGAGGCTGAGTAGGGAGACTCTCTTGTGCTTTCAGAACTCCTCCTACCTTTGCCCAGGCAGTGAGGAAGCTACTTGATTTAAATGCAGGGGGGTGAGGAAGAATAGGAGCAGGGGGTTGCTGGAGCCAGAGGTTGGGAGGTAGCAGAGAGGGAGAAGGGTGGACACGTATATAGAAGCAGAGAGGGAGGGAGGCAGGCAGGAGCCTGGGGTGTGTGAAGGAGGTAGGGTTGGATAGAAGCACAGGGGGAGGAGGGCAGAAGCTGGGGGACATAGGGGCAAAAGGATAAGTGACCATTACAGCTACTCCCTTCCAGAACCTGAAAATAAACCCAGGAATCATGAGTCTCTGCATGCCTCTCCTGTCTGCAAATAGTTGTCAAACCCACTGACAAGGTGTCTCATCCCCTTCTAGAGATGGTCAACGTAGCAGGAGTAGGCTGTTATCCTCTCAGTTACTCCATGAGCTCAAGTGGTATGGATGTAAAGGTCTGAACCCTGCTGCTGACCCAAGTTGGGGCTAGTGTGGTTCCACATGATAATTTTTGTTTGTTTATTAAAGGCATTTAGGAAATTAAATTAAAAAAAAGTTAAAAGAATGCTAAGGTTGCAAAGATAAGCATCAAAAGTCAGGAAATTCCAATTAAGGTTGCTGCTGGTCCCGTGTCCCCCCCCCCCCCCCCCCCCCCCCCCCCCCCCAGGACCCCTGCATCATTTAGTAAGGGCGTAGTTACTCAGTTTTTCTTTGTATCTTCATGCAATGTGTAGCTCCAGGCCAAAACCTGCACTGCATACAAAAATATTAATTCCTCCTGGGCATTTGTTTCTGTGGTGTTCTCACCATAGTATCTTTCTGCTTCACAATTACTTTATCTTTATAACATCCCTTGGAGATGAGGTCATGGTATTCCCCCTTTACAGCTTCAGAATGGAGGCAGGAAAAGAGGAAGGCCAAAACTGTTAGGTGTTTCCTAATTTTGGGTGCCCAACTCAAGAGCCTGAATTTCCAGAATACTTAGCATCTTTATAGCACTTTATATGTTTGAGCAAAGCTTCAGTCAACTTCAGTTGCAGTTGTGAGCACTAAGCACTTCTGCAAATCTGACACCAGGTGTCTCACATTGTATTCCTCCTCACTGTCTGGAATGTCCAATTCGAGGCCACTTACAAAAATTTTGGCTTAAGTGCCATTACACAGGAACTCTGTGGCAGCGCAGAAGTAGAATTCAATTCTCCAGGATGGTATTCAACTGCCTAAACCTTGAGACTCCTGTATCTTCCGGCAATACTCTAACTCATTGCACCCCTTCCAAATTCTGCAGCAAAGGGCAGGGGTCCTACTGACAAGAGTTTCTTTCACTACACAGCCCGGATTCATCCCCAGAAAACCGTCCATCTTGTGCACTGAACTGAGGCAGGGGTTCTGTAGGGGAAAAAGTCATACATGAGCATGGAATTAAAGGTTTACAAGGGGACCAGATTAAGGTTGCCACTGGATATTTCATAACTTCAGAGTGCTTGACTTCGCAACCTTAACTTTCTTTTAACATAAGTTTGTAGATGTAATAAATATTTAGTTTACATTTGTATCATGCTAGATCTCTCCTGGAGTTCAGGAAAGAATGTTTTTTCATTTGCTTAGAAATTAAATGTTAATAGAATTATTTTGCTTATTACTACTGCTTTATATTTTCCTCCAAGTGTGAGGCTCATGAAATCTTTGTGATTGTTCCATCAATCTGAAGGCTTGCAGTATGTTCTAAAGGAGATCTTGAATCAATTTTGGTTGAAGTTTCATAAATACTTTAGATATTTGCTGCTAGAGGACTGTCACTAATACATGCACTTCAAATGTCTAATCTGTACTGCTTAATATTTAAAGAGTAGTGACTTCTCTTTGTTTTAGCTCTGACCAGTTTTTTCTTATTTATTGAGTTACAGTACACAAATTTGTGGCCAATCCATAGCGGTGCAGTTGTTTTAATAGTACAGTACAACAAATCTGTTCTAGGGACAGGCCTTAGAGAGTTGAGTTCATTTTAATTCAGTTACACCTAAAGATACTGATTTTGTTACTCTTTTCCTTACCAAAGGTATCTCTTTTAACTCTAATTCTCCTAAGAAGACTTTGAACTAGTACAGACATGAAAAAGTGTTATGGATCTTCGCTTATATATCCAACTGTCCCTTACACCCTTCTTTCTCACACAGTCCTGTTAAAGTGATACTGGGAAGCATATAGATGAGTGGCAATGCCAGCCATTGAATCAATGGTTTGAAGCTCTTCATTCATTTTCCTTCTATTCCTGGCAACCATGTTGGCAAGGCCTGATGTCTGGAATCTCATCCCTAGTACATTTGTGTAACGTTGATGTTAATTTTTCCTACCATCATGCTAGCTGAAAGTCAGTGATTGGTAGTTCAGACTTTAGAAAAGGAGATAATGTATCAATACTCCAGAAGCTTCCAGGTAATCACTAAATGTTTAATTAGTAGAATTAGTAAAGGATACTTGTTGCTTTTTGTAATAGGCTTGCTGCTTTAAAAAAGAAACTGTGGATCCTAAAACACCTACAATCCAGCCTTTAACAAGCTAATCTATACCATACTGTTAAAGTGAGAGTAATTTATATCCAGGGTGGTGGTCATTACTTAGCTGGCACACTGTTTGTTTGCTAACATTATTTGGCAGAGTACACAGTCATAACAAAGAATTTCAACCCACCTAACAGGACTGTCCTTCATCTTTCTCGGCCAGTGTGGTTTTCAAATTGAGCTTGAGCTCTGTATTTTTGTTTGTTGTTAAATGCCCTATTTAGCTTTTGAAAATGTGCCTATATAATTTCTGAAGTCTGTGGGGAGATTTCTGGTCTGCTTTCTATTAGAGATGGCACCATCATTTGATTTATTTTTCCTCCTAGCTGGAGTCTGTATAGTCTTGTGGAACTAAAAACTTTGAAAGTTTTATGTTTAGTTTCTCTTAAGGAGCAATTGTATGTTGATATTTTTGAGTTTGGAAACTTCATCTGAAATAAAATCACACTTCATTATATTGATGGCAATGAATCATTGAGAGAGAGGTTTCTGTGATACAAACATACATTCTATTGAATGTTGACACATACATGTCAGTTAGATGTACCAACGGACTTTTCTGCTTCTACTCTTCATTTTATTTCACTCTAAGGGACTGGGTGAGGGTTAATAGGTAAAATATTTCAAACTAAATAATCTCTGTTGCTGAAGTTCCATTGAAGTCCACACACATGCTTGAGTGTTGTCCTAAATAAGAGATGCTTTTTGAGAATTGGAAACTAAATTTGCCTCATGTTTTATGGAGGCTTTGCTGTAATTACGTGTAAGCAGCCTTTATATGTTGAAATCCATTGTTTGGTGCAGTGGCTGTTAACCAGACAACAGCAAATATTAACCACTGCTCCACTTCACTGTAAATGCAGCTGTTTAATAGTGCCGTGGTTCTCAACCAGGGGTATGTGTACCCCTGGGAGTACACAAAAGTCTACCGGGGGTACATCAACTCATCTAGATATTTGCCTAGTTTTACAACAGGCCACATAAAAAGCACTAGCAAAGTCAGTACAAACTAAAATTTCATACAGACAATGACTTGCTTATACTGCTCTATGCACTATACACTGAAATGTAAGTACAATATTCCAATTGATTTATTTTATAATTATATAGTAAAAATAGAAAGTAAGCATTTTTTCAGTAATAGTGTGCTGTTACACTTTTTTGTACTTGTATGTCTGATTTTGTAAGCAAGTAGTTTTTAAGTGAGATGAAACTTGGGCATACGCAAGACAAATCAGACTCCTGCAAGGGGTACAGTAGTCCGGAAAGGTTGAGAGCCGCTGTGATAGTGCATACGTTAATCCTGAACATGCGTACATGACAGGAAGTGAAGAATACCCCCTCTACTGTAGCTACAGGGGAAGTTTGGGAAAGTGGCTTAATTTCAGCATTCCAGAATATTTCGGCTAACCCCTTACTCTTACAAAAAAATTGATATGGGATTCTTAATGACCAGAAGCTCTTACAACCTCTTATGGCTCAATCCCCAAAAACGTTTGCAGTTGTGTATGTCCATGTGCATTATTTTAAGACTTTGTTCTGCATCGTCTGATGGAAAAATTTAAGGGGGAAGGAGGGAGACCTACGCACCAAGTAATCCTGGATTCATAGTAAAAGCTGAAAGACGCTTGTTGTCCAAGTGCTCACGAGTATGTCTTCAAACAGATTCTGAAACGGGGGTAGAATTGTGACCATTAACTTTTACTACAGATGTGACTCATCACCCAGAGGGCTGTTATAAGAAGTTGGCTATATGCAAGAACCTGTATTTTGTTTGTAACATGATGGGTTGGGATAGGAATATATAAAGCATCTTATTACATAAGATTCCAGTCTCAAGGCTCAAGTGGGTGGGGTTCAGTAGAGTGCTCACTGGAGGGAGGATATTAAGAAAATATCTTAATGTTCAACAGCTGCAAGAGGCTGTCCTCGCTGGCAAGCAGATAGACCTGGCTGGCTTTTCTGACTGCAGTGCCAATACAGCAAAGGAGCCCTGCAGGGATATAACAACTGCTTTACTGCTGATACTCCACCTGCCATACTGTTGTTATAGTGAGAGTACATTGATTTCATTGGAATGGCAGAACATAATTTTTACATACAGTAACTTCAGTATTAGAGGTTTGTGTTTTCTTGGTGTATGGTACCCTAGTAGCTTGGGCAGTAGTCAACAGGGTCATATTTTTTTAGGCGATTTTAATATTATTTGGGACAGGAACTACCTTTTTTTCCTGTTTTACTGTGCCTAGCGCAATGGGGTTCTAATCCATCACCAAAGCTCCTAGATGGTACCATAATGCAAATAACAGATTATTTTTCATTTATTTTTCTTGACTGCAGTACGCTAGAGTCCATATGCATGCAACTATGTACATTTTAATTTGAAAAGTATTGTGTATGGTACATATGATACATATTCCAAACAAAGTTCTCTGTTAATGTTTGGGTTGAACAGTTAAGTACTCAAGTGAATAAATGCAAAAATTAAGATTGCATGCACATCCTTAACTCAGCCTTTTCCTGCATGTCCATTATTATAGTTTTTAATGACATAATTCCATTGTTTCTGCAATTTATCATACTTTTTCTAGTGTTCAGTACTCAAGTAATATCTTGTAACTATTTGTATCTACACTTGCACTTTTCATTATATTAATTGTCCAGTATTTCTTTGACTTAAAATATTATTTAAAATACTTTTATATGAAATTGATTACCGCTTAAGATATATTTTAATAATTGAGTGAGATGTACAACATCTTCTTTTCACCTTTCCAAAGATGCTATTCAGTGGATGATACACTTAACTCTGAATCTAAGTTGCCTATCTGTGTCAGCAAGCTGTCACGCTTCTGTTATACTGAAGTATGTTTAGCAAATATGGTTAAATAACTTTAATGTACTTTGTTAGTCTGGCATACAGAGTAGTGCACAGTTCTGCATGACGATATGCATACATAAGTTTGTAGAAAAGGTAATATGTAGTTTAGAGTACATTTTGATGCATACGTACAAGGGGGCAGAACTATAGTTGTGCAGCCTTAAAATCTTGATTTTCAGACTTCTGAGTGCTTAACCCTGTAACTTTACTTCACTGATCATAATGTAGGGAATTTATAGTATTTTTTAAATAAAAAAAACTGGGGGGAGGTCAGACAAACATAAAAAACTTCACTCTCCAGGACCTCAGAGCTTTGCTGGCTTGCCAAAAATGAGCAATACTTTGTTTTAAATTTCATAATTTGGTACAGTATGGTTAAACACAGCAGAACATCATGTCCCTTTCACATTAGGCCCACAAGAGAGGACTCCTCTTCTGCAAACTTTAGGAACTGAGCAACTAAAGGTGCATCTTGCAAAGTACACAGAAATAGCCCCTCAGCCCTTCGCACCTAGAATGTGCACAAGTACTGAGGAAATGGCTACTTTAGATCTCTGGCTCAGCCCTTGCACACCTTCATGAAAATTAGCCATGTGTGCAGGTGCAATGTCCTTCCTTACACACTTAATGAAGAAGTGATATGCAGCATTCTACTCCAAAAAGCTCAAATCAGAACAAATTTTCACTGCAATACTCAGAGGCACTTTTCCTCAGAGAGCTATTACCTTGCCAAATTTCATCTTTCAGTTTATGGCTCTTTCAATTGCAGGACTGTTTTAAGAGAAAAGTTCAAGATTTTTTTTTTATAATGGGAGAAGCGTAATTTTTTATTTCAGGTCCTAATCATCTTCTCGACCTCTGCCCCAATAGCTGATAGTCCTTGCTGGTTGGACTCAGGATCCCCTCTCAGATGTCATCTAGTGATGGCCCTGGCCCCTCGGCTCCCTGCTCTGACTTCCCCAGACAGTCCTTCTAGTGTTCGGCTCTGCCTTTGCTGGGCCAGCATGTTCTGCTGCATTACTTATGGTCCCCATCAACTTTTTCGCATCCACTCCCATGTCGTCATGCTCTCCCAATCAGCAGAACACATGCAGTGGGTGATGGAGAGAAGGGAGACTGCAATGCTTGACAAGCTGTTCAGTAGGGATATGCAATGCAAAAGCCTCCTGAGTTATCACTGCAGGTATCTTCAGAAGTGTTAGGAGTAACAGGCTGCAACTTGGTCCCCTGGCCTAATCAGATATGTTTGCATATACCTATCTACCTATCTATCTATATACTATTATAACTTCACAGTCCTTTATTCATTTTGATTCTTATTGTCATCAGAAGCACTTCCGGGTGAACAGTGCCTACCATGCTTTGAATCATGCATTATCATTCTTACCTGTTGCTATCCACGGAATTTGTCAATTTTGTCTGTCTCACATGCCATCAGCCTCTATTAGCTACTATATGATGAATCTGTCAAGAAAAGGAAAAGTTAGCTATCTGTTGTTGCAATACAAATAGCCTTTGGTCACCTTTCCAGGGAAGTACTTTATTTGGAGATTTGCTTAAGGCTTTCTCAAGAACTAAATAGTTGATTCTCTTCCTAAGTTCTACCTGTCTTGTTTTTTTTTCTTAGGGTTCAAGAAATCAGTGACTTACAGTATGAGGAAAATGTATAAAATGACAAAAGGATGGCTAAGGAAGACTTCCTGATGTCCAAGTTGTGTACATACTATGTATAGGTAAATAAACAGACCTCTTTTTCTCTGCAAATATTGTGCAATTGGTACCTGTTGCTTTACCTATCTATGTAAACTGTAGATAGGTAGCAATAATTATACTATGTATATACAAATACTTTCTCACATGGGGTGCGGACCTCATTGGGTGCAGATAATTTGCTAAAGGCTGAGGGAATTCATTTGCAAGTATACTTAAGGTTTTCCTGTGTATATTAGAGATTTGACTCTGAAATACATTTGCCAGAAATGCTTGTTTGCACATCTGAAAGCAAAAAAATAAAATTCCTATATGTTTGATAGAATCTGGACTATTTTGGAAAAGAAAACTTTCTTCTCAAGCTTTGTCCTGTTCTCTTCTCCAGTCTCTTCTGAGCAGTTTATAGAATTGTGGGGTCCAGTTGAGTTTTAACTAGATATTAAAACTTTCCCCATACAATGCTTTCTTTTTTACATTAAGTCCATTTGAGCACACATGTATTTTAAGAGTGCAATATTACTCTATAACCCTTCTGCAGAGTGGGATCCATCAAGAATACATTTTTCTCTCTCACAACCCAGAAAATACTTAATGAGAGAGAGGCATTTTGGAGGATATATTTCACTGTCTGTGCCATGTCTGGGAGCATAGGTAACTGAAGAGTTACGAGCCGGTAAGGTATCTTAAAGGTCAGCCATTCTTGGCAATCCTTTTAGTTGACAGCAACATAACTCACAACCAAGTAGTGGCTGGGAGGTTATATTTCAAAACAAGGTCAATTTTCATTAAGCTTCTGGGTCCAGTAATGTGTAAGTTACACAATATATTTTAAGTGTTCTGCACTACCAACTCACAAAGTACTTTAAAATCAGTCTGGTTAAAATCATGGAAATTGTTGTTAGTTACAGTATAAACTACTTGATTAATGTAAATTGTAAAATGTGTGTGAAAATACTGACCATAAGGATAGAACCTATTCTCCTCCAATTAATCAGATCAGCTTTACAAAAGAGATTCAACTACCATATTCCTATTACTTGTCAATAAGTTACTAAAGATGCGGTCAGTGGAGGCATTGACCTTTTAATGTAAAGAGAATCTTTGATATGGTGTTCTAGATGTATCTGCTGTAGATAATGGGAATGTTTGAGAATTCATTTTTCTCTTTGGATCAAGTGGCTTTACTTACTTGCTTATCCAAAAATGACTTTTCTTAACAGGTGTTCTCCATATGAAGGGTCTTGACAGGGGCATCCTTTTTCTCACTATTTGATCTGGTTTTAAAGCCAGTGGCAGTTGCAATAAGGGAAAAACAATAATATAAAGAGGTTAGGAATTTAAAAGTAACTTTCCCACAGACTATATCTTTTGTTGCATAACCTTAATTTCTGAAATCTATAATTTGATTTCATTTAATTGGAAGTTTTAGGAAAATCTTAAATTACAAAAGGAATTGAGGGTGTAAAACCAGCTGTTACCTATTTCCAAGGAGTAATTTAAGCATATCATGCAGCTTGGCAATTTGAGAGGGAAGCTGAGGAAATAACATACTGTAAGATGGCTCATTAATTCAGTTCTGCTTTCATCACCATTGAACAGATGTTACAATCTATGATTTTAAAATCCTGAAGAGCTTAAAGTGGTTAAATTTTAAATCTAGAGTCAGTAAATAAAACTAGATTGTTTCATTGAAAGCTTTATTGGAATAAGACTGGTAATACCGAACAATGAATATCCTCCCAAAGCCATTGTTCCTATTAACTCCCTTTCCTATATGTATATTCCTAGCATTTTGTCACCCATCAGTAGTTGGTTACAAATCTTGGAATAGGGTCAAGGAAACCGGATAAACATTTCTGTAGTGTGTATACTTTTTGATAGTGGTAGGCTTTAGGTTTCCAAACTTCCAGGAATACAATGTGTTAGGCTAAAATTTCCATATTGATTGTTTCGGGGGGGGGGGGGGAGTAAAGAGACAGCAAGGGAATTTATATTGGAGAATGGCTGAAAACCCATTCCTTCCATGAGTTGCCAATATTATAATAGTAAGTCTCTGCTTCATACTATTAGGTATGTTAGAGAGGCTCAGAAAGTTGGTTTGCAGCTGCATCTGTACCCTGTGGAGAGAGACCGTGAATCAATAAGCCTAGGATATTCAGAAATGCAAGAGAAAGTGAAACTGGGAAAACAGGTTAGTCTCCAAGCACAAATAAAAAGAATATCATCCCCACATAATAGGTGAAAGGTAGTGTCATCCTTGCATCTCCTTTAATTAGAAAATAAGTGGCACTGCTTTTAACTGTGGCATATTCTGCAACAAAAATTATTCAGATTAGGAAACAGTTGTATATCTAGCTCTAGCATTGTGCTTCAGGAGTAGTAAGAGGACAAAGTGTGAACTCTTCAGAGAGGGGAATCTAACTAAGTGGCATACACAAGGAGGATGGGGTTGAGATGTAACAAAAGACAGACCAGTGGAGCTGGGGCACATAACTAGTTAGTTCCTCAGGTTTTTGTTGGATGATTTTTGGGGGGGGGGGGGATTAAAAATAAAGGTTCTGCTCGATAACCTGCTAGTCTTGTGTACAAAATACCACTTATCTTAACCAAAAATAGATATGGAACAAATACTTGAATAATCCCACAAATGATGTATTTTGGAGTAAAATGAGTACAAATTTTCTGAAATCAATTCCTGATTTAAGAATGAGGCTTATTCAGCAGCAAATTCTTTTAAGAATGTTGGACACCATTCAGAATGGCAAAGGTAGGAATAGGAGATAATGGCAAGACAAATGCAAGCCTATTTCCTATGCTGTTCAAATATCTCGAAGTATGATGTTGGAGGGCTAGATGAGTGTAATCACCCCACTGGAAAGTTAAGTCCCAATTTGACAGTGTGCTGATGAGCCATCCTGCATTCCATTAAAGTGGAGGAAGTGCACCAGGCTGCAGGATTTAGTCCATGATAAAATCATTAAAAGGAATGTATTTCTCTGTAGAATTGTATTTTTCTGTGTGTATGTGTATTCTGTTTTTGTAATCAAACTTTGAAAAAATAAAAATATTTTACATCAGGAAAATATCCACAGTGGTTTTGTGTGAAAAAATAATTTAGGTTCATAAGGTGCCTCTCACTGAACATGGGAGTGAAGATTGAAAGAATCTCAGTCACAAGAATCTACAAACCGAATATATATTACCAGATAATTCAAGTAGAGAACTAAAAAATTGCTCCAACAAATTAACCTATTTGTTGTATCCTTTTCATATAGGATGTACCAGTTCTTCTTACCTGAGGGTGGTTATAATTCTATTACACCTAGAGGCCTCAACAAAGATCAGGGTTCCACTGTGCTAGGCATTGTACAAGCACACAATAGTTTTACAAATGTGAAGAGCATACATTCTAAACAGGCAAAACAAAGGGTGGGCAAAAGGAATATCAGTATCCCCTAATTCACAGTGAGGTGAAGAAGGATTAAATAACATGTCCAAGGTTAAAAAAAAAAAAGTCTGTTGAAGAGCTGAGAACTGAACCCAGATCCCCAGTCCAGTGTCTTGTCAACGATATCAGATTTTGATCTGTAAAGTCGTAAATGCTTTGTCTCCCATTGCTTCAGTGACTGCCTCAGAGATTTCCTATCTGCTGCTGAGTCAGTTAAAATATTATGAGACGCCTGAGCTAATATCTGGCTAAGAGCACTATTAGCAAGCTCTTAAGCACATGCTTAACTCAATCCTTATTCACATTAGGGCTTTATGTTTCAATATGACTGGACCTCAAAGATTTGATTCTAACTACATTTCCATCCTTTGGTTACTTTCAGTTGTTTCTTTGTTTTTATTTTTTTAAATAAGGCAAATAGGGAAGTATGAATAGACCCTTCACTAAAAAATCCCATTAGGATGTTTTATATTGTAACATACTCATATTTCACTCTTTTCATCAGAGTCCTCATTGACACAAGATCTTGGGATAAGCAATTGGTTATGTTTAAAGTGAGTGAGGAAATGCATTAAAGATGAGTTTGAGCTGTGGAGGAGGGGGTGAGAGTTAGTTTCTAAACAAACCAGAAATCTAATAATGTTTTAATGTGGGATTGCTGTTTTGAGAGGTGCCCACTCATGAAAAATGGTTCAGAACTTTAGAAATAACTTGATCTGATCTGTGAGAGTGAGGTTTGACCCCAGTTTCTGCTATAGAGCAGAGCTGTCTTCATTGTGAGCCTACTTAGCTGAGCAAGGGCATATGTTTAATAAGTAATGTTCTCTGGGGTGGGGGGATGTATTGCTCTCTGCTCAACAGCTAAGTAAACATTTTTATGTGCAACAGATGTTTTGTATAGAGCCAAACCCTCCAAAGCTTTAAAATGCATGCCCCTGCCAGTGGCTCAGTCTCTTTCACATTACAGGTGTTACTTTATTGTAGAGCTTGCCTGTAACTTGAGTTGGTTTTATTTGTCTTAAATGACTGAAGTATGCAGTGCATATCTTTGCTTGGCTTTGTGGTGAACTTCCTTTGTGCACAACAACAGAATGGGCCATTTCTTATCCTCCAAGGAGAGGATTAAAAATCCCAGTTTGAGCATGCATACTCCATCTGTTGATACGTTACAAATATTCCAGTCTGTGTAGTAAATCTTGTAAGAGAGACTTGAAAAACTTCTCTTTTGGTTGGTGTAGGCAGAAAGCTTTTCTTTCAATGGGTTCTGCTCTGTAAATCATTTATCTTTGTGCTTTTAAAAGTGTCCTACCTTTCCCCTTGAGGCCATTGGTCTTGCATGTATTTAGCTTTTTGGCAGAAAGCCATGAATGAATCATAGGCAAGTGCAGCACACATTCTGAGCTCCTCTCTTTTGTACAGTTAATGTTTTACATTTAATTTTTCTTACATTTTTCTATGTGTTTCAGATATTTTTGTTGCTTTTGAAGTTCCCAGCAATGGTTAGAAATGACACCTTGCAGTTTACAGCTGTAATTCACTAAAATAACTAGCAATTATGGCGTGGAAAGCTAGTTTTAGGAGCACATGTACTGGTAACTGTCTTCAGTGTGATAAGGTGTATTTGCCCTTCTACAATGTTAGTGACTTCGTCTACTTCAAATTTTCATTTCATCTTTAACTTTGTTTTATTGCTCTCTCTCCTGCCTAAACCGTGCCATCCTCCCATTCTCCTGCACGTTTCCCTGCTGCTTGGTTGCGTCTCACCTGGATTTAATTTCCAGCTATTTCATTCTCTTCTCCCCAAAACATTCATTTCCCTGGTCTCTGGCAGCTCCAGAACTTGGTTCCCCCACCTCATCATCCTGTATGAGCAGTGTGCCTAGTAGAGGCAGTTAGGCGGGTAGCTCCTTATTTCCAGGTGCTTTAACAGGCATCCGTGCTTTCTTCTCAGTGAAAGACACTGGTAGAAGCTACTAGACACTACCATAGGTGAATCAGCACAATGGGACCAGCTAGCTCTCCTCACACCAGGCAAGAGCTCTGCAGACCACAATTTGAGAAACACTATAGTAAACTCTATTCTATCTGGACAGATGAAGGGAACTTTAAATCAAGATTTCTCAGACCAGAGCTGGCAAAGTAGCAAAGATAGGTTGAGTGAAAAAGTCCCTGTCCAGATGCAGCATCTATGGCTAGGTCTACACTACGGGGGGGGGGGGGGGTTGACCTAAGATACGCAACTTCAGCTACGCAAATAGCGTAGCTGAAGTTGCATATTTTAGGTCGACTTACCTGGCTGTGAGGACGGCGGCGAGTCGATGGCTGCTGCTCCCCCGTCGACTCCGCTTCCGCCTCTTGCTGCGGTGGAGTTCCGGAGTCGACGGCAGAGCGATTGGGGATCAATTTTATCGCGTCTACACTAGACGCGATAAATCGATCCCCGATAGATCGATCGCTACCCACTGATCCGGCGGGTAGTGAAGACATGCCCTATGTCTGTTAGAGCCCCACTTCTCTCTGCACCCACCCATCTCAGGAATGTCAACAAAAATTTGGTCTCATGAATAACCACCTAAACAATACTTCTGTACCCTGATCCTAGCTGTGCAGTGACAACCATACTACAGAGGTTACATGTTATGTAATATAGCATATTATGTATGAAATTGGGCAGCTGCTCCAGAGAGGATGCTCATTTCAACTAATATGTCCAGTCCATCAAAGATGGGTAGTTCTCCCCCTGCTTAAGTCCTCTTTTTGTTGCAATAAGTAGGACATAATTAAGATTTGCCAGTTCTTCCAGGTATTTAGCCATATGAAGCTTCACCGATCTAATGCGATATTTAGAGTATCTGAAGTTGAAATTAAAAAGAGCCTGCACTTCAATGTCCTCACCTATGCCTGGGGAGTTCTCTCCTTATGCAAGAGTCAACAGGTAAAGTATGCCAGTCAGTGCATTTGACTAACAGACTGAGTAAGGTATCAGGGGGTAGCCGTGTTAGTCTGTATCCACAAAAACAACAAGGAGTCCAGTGGCACCTTAAAGACTACTGAGTAATGTAGCTGCAGGATTAGTTAAAAAGCAGATAGTCACCTAAGAACTATACAGTCTAACTTTCCATGGCCCCTCCATAATATCCTGTAGTTTCGGCATGTGCATTGATGCTTTGAGCAAATAGCCTTGTCAGAGAAAATCATAGAGGATCTATCTTGGTACTTTTACATAGTTTCAATAGAAAATGAATCTTTCCATTACTTGCAACTTGAGTAGAGGGTGAATAAATCAGAATATCCCTTTCCCTCCCCCCCCCCTCATAACTATCATGCCAAGAGGCACCAAAGAATAGGACTACTCCTCTCTGTAGGATGCCTTTTCCTATTAGATATTTTTAAACTTGCGAACATGCTCTGGTGATCAATGTGGGGTTAATGTTTGTGAAGTTATGAGATCTATTGTAAGATGTTCAAAAAGTGCAAAGCATTATTACCTTTCCTTTTAAGGCAATGTGAATCACCTTTTAGTTGGACCTATTTTCTGCAAGTGTGGAAAGGTTTATTCTTTTGTATATGTTATCTTGCTGGAAGAAATAAAGTATGGCTTGGTTTGTATAGCTAATGACATAAAACTTCTGCCACACTCACTATTTCAACTGTGCCACAAAGATTTGCAGTTGATAAAATTTCATTTTACCATATTTTGAAATTATAAATCTGCTGTAACAAAACCTTTAACTAGACATGATTACTGGTAACAGGAGAAACAAGAGCAAGATGCTTACAGCCTATGTTTTTGTGGATTTTTACTCAGGTGCGTTACGTTGAGTAAATTTAAGAATAGATTAAGCTGTAATAAATGAAAACAAAGTTTGAGATCAGATATAAGTGTATTCACAGAAAAAGAACATTGCAGGTAACCCTTGAAACCTAGTCCAGAATCTTATGTCTCAGTAGTGTCTTCAGAATCCAGTCATCTGATCAAATCTTTGTCTGTAAATAATCAGACTTTTACAACATTTTCTGGCACTTAAAAAAAAAAAAAAAAAATGAAGTACATGCAGTGGCAAATCCTGATCTATGAAGGGCTAAAGTCTGACCTGATTTACACCCCATGCATCCCTGTTGACTTTAGAGGACTCCCATAAGTGTTAAGTCAGGGTAGGAATTGGCTCCTAGAGGTGGTCTTCCTTTCAATAGCAGTCGTAGGCAATAACATCATCAGTCCTGTTCATTTTGCTTCACTTGCTTTTCCATTATGCCATAGGACTCTTTAAAATCCTGGATCTGCTACTGAATGCATGGACATCCTGCTTTGATACAAAGAAAGAAGACCTAATGAACCAGCTATATGTCTCACCCCTTGCCTTACAGAATCCTTCCTATATATTTTCAGTCCTACACTATATGGACAGTCTGTTTTTTGGGATATTTGGTAAAGTCAGTTGTTTGGAACCCCAAACATATATTTATTTATTTATTTATTTTATTTTTGCTGAAATCTTGCTAGTCTCTTGCTCTCCACTGCCTCGGCGCTCTGGAGCTTAGGTATGTGTTCTGGCCACTGTGATATCACACAATCTATCATTTATTCTTAACAGCCCTTATTTTAGTTTTCTTATGCTTAGCTTTTTGTTACCTTTAAATGTATACAAAATAGTCACTTCCTTTTTTCTGCTTTATTTGTAACTTCATTGGGAATGCCTCTTCAAGTAAAAAGGAGTCCATTTTTTTTTTTTTTTAAATCCTGCTTCATATTTTACCTGTATTGGACCATTTGGAAAAGTGGAAACTTCCATCTAATACTATAACATAGCTCTTACATCCACTTGCAAAATGTGCTGGCTTTAGCAATTGGGGGAAAGGAGGAAGAAAGGGACACAGGTGACAGATGCAAGTCATGTCACTTATAGCACTTCTGGAAGACACTGAGAACATGGTGATGAGGGCAGTATGAGAACTTGAATAGATTAGAATACCCCCTTGTTTTGATTGGATAAAATGCCTGAGCTTAGCAGTGCTCCAGACCAGCAGCAGCTGTACTGATTTAGTATGGGACCAGTGCTTGAAAGTGGTTGGGACTTTCTCACCCCATTACTCCTGGCTCTGTGGCCTATGGAACTTTGAGCAAGTGCAAAAACCTTGGAGGGGGCCCCTAATTGGCATTTCTGTCTTCATGTACAAATAGACCTTCTCTGAATTGATAGTTGTCCATAAAGGTGGCGAGGTTCAAAAGAGCGTCAAGGAATTAGGTGCCCAACTCCTGTTGAAGATGAATGATACTTGGATGCTTAGCTCCATTTGTCGTCTTTGAAAATCCCGTCTGTATTTGTTGCACACTTGCTCAGTGGTTTACAGGCATTGTAGTTCAAAATGTTTAAAGTAAATTTTATGAGCAAGTATAGCTTTTTGGTGATACAGAATAGTCATCACATCCTGCAATGAGGCAACCTATACATCCTTAACTTTATAATATTGCTACAGTAATTTTGTATCTGGCCAGAAAAGGCAACCTGTTCAGATTTGCTTGATCCTGGATCTTAATGAACTATGACTGTACGATGGCTTGTCTTTTCTCCTGTATGAACATTAAGGTAAAAACAATGAACTCATTGCATTTGTAGTTTGAGCTTAATTTTTGTTACGAAAGCTGTACATTGCATAATGGAAATAGAAAAGGGATGGGGCTTGAAGAAATTTTCACAACTGTTTGTTGGTAAGTGCATGTTAAATAAGACTCTTTTAATCCAAAGACTGACTGTCCTGAACGTTTAACTAC
Source organism: Emys orbicularis (assembly GCF_028017835.1). Classification (NCBI taxonomy): domain Eukaryota; kingdom Metazoa; phylum Chordata; order Testudines; family Emydidae; genus Emys; species Emys orbicularis. The sequence continues at coordinate 92,725,938 of NC_088689.1, read as the reverse complement.
ATCAAAGGCTAATTTTTCTAAAGGGCTTTTGTTTTAAAATTATGTCTGTATATCGTTTATAACATATTATACTGTCCTGTCTTTTACACTGAAGTCTCTATTTGAAGAATAGCTTCTAAAATAACAAAGTGGTCACTTTGTTAATTCTAATAAACATATTTTAAATAAAACTTTACAAATAAAGTTTTAACTCCAGAGAATGTTTTCAGTTTAATTTTACAATTCCAAACAATGTTACAGTACTTCAACAAAAAGGGAAAACCAGTGAGTGTCTTGTATTTCAACAGCCTTGGATACCCATAGTACTTAGGACTGGACTTGCCTCTAATCTAGAACAAAACAAGTAAGCCAATTGTGGTCCAACATTCTGATGCAGCAAAACTAGAGTCATTCCTGTTTCTATTGGACTCTGAAGTTACTTGGTAGTTCTCTTGAACATAGTGCTGCTGTTTTGTTCCTGCTCCAATTGAAAGTACACTGTCTCTTTTAATCTTCCTTAAGGGGACGGAGTAGACCAGTGGGTCTCAGCCTTTTGTATTGGTGACCCCTTTCACACAGCAAGCCTATGAGTAAAACCCCTGCATAATTTAAATTTCCCAGTGAATTCTTCTAGGTATGGAGGATGAATTTTCATACCTGGTCCAAACTTTACACAGTGTTTCAGCTGCCCCCATCTCTTCAGCCCAGAGAGAGCAACAGAGAGACAAAGGTAAAGCAAGCCTTTCCATTGGCTCTTTTGGTCAGGTGCCCACTCCCTTTTCTTTACCTAGGCACTTTTTAACCCTTTACAAGTAAAGCAAGCAGCCACCAAGAGGGTCTTTATAGCTAACTGGCTGGCTGGGTCTCCATAAAAGGGAGCCCATCTTCCCCCCCCCCCCCCCCACCTTCATTTATCACAATAACAATTTACAGTTTGATCAACTTGTCTGTGTGGAATTACTACAATTTGACACATCATGAAACAACAACAAAAAACAATATTTTAAAATTTTGGAAGTGTTTTCTTAAATCTTCCCATATATGCTACAGTGTCATGAGTTTAGGCATGCTTTTGATATAGCATAGCAATGCGAATGGATCTAGATTTCAAAATGAGAACTTTAGATGTAAAGCTTAGTGACACTAAAGTACAACTCTACCCCGATATAACGCGACCCAATATAACACGAATTCAGATATAACGCGGTAAAGCAGTGCTCCGGGGGGGGGGGGGGGGGGGCTGCGGCTGCGCACTCCGGCGGATCAAAGTAAGTTTGATATAACGCGGTAAGATTTTTTGGCTTCCGAGGACAGCGTTATATCGAAGTAGAGGTGTATCTTTTTTAAAAATTATTTGCATATGGAGCTATGTGATTTGGGTTAGATAAGAAATTTCTTGAAGTAAATTTTACAAAGCTGGTGTCAATTGTAAACTCTGACCCATGATGATATTAAGGCAAGATGTAGATAGAGCCAGATCCAGAGTATAAACTATACTGACAAATTAAATGTTCCAATGTAACAGCAAACCTTATTAACGCTGACAATATTTTGATAGCTTTGAAAAGGGCTTGCTTACAGTGGCAAAAACTAATCATCTTTGTGTTGTGCCTGATTGTGCAGAATTTCAAGTAGTACATTAGGAACTTCTGTTCAGAGAAAGCTGATTTCACTAGCTCCAGTCCGTTGCCAAGGAAAAGGCCTGTAATGTCATTATTAACAAAACTGTAAAATCACAATAAGAGGAGAAGCTGAAACTCACTGAACTCTGCTAAATTTCTCTTGTAAGGGCTATGAATGCCAGCTGGCAACTTACCTCCCACATGAACACTTAAGAAAAAAATTCAGCTCTTTGTTGTTATGCACAAGTATATCTGACTGAAAAGGCTTATAACAGCATTGTGCCCTAGACCTGCCAGCTGCACAACCATATGAACTGAAATCAATTTTTAAAACAAATTTCTTTAACAAAGCCTGGCTTGTAGCGTAGCCTGTGCCAAAGTATTCCACTGCTGCAGGGAGTGTGTGTATTAGCATAACCACCTCCAGAGTAGTAAAATGTGGTATTGCTTGTGTCTGTGTGTGAGGAGAGGTTAGCTTACGGCATTCTTTATTCAAATGTGATGGGGGGGGGATATTTAATTTCCTTATATGGCCATGGGGCAGGTGTCAGGCTTGATCCCGTAACCCTATTGAAATTAGTGGGAGCTTTCCCACAATAGGCACTACAGAATTGGGCCTTCAGCTCTACCTGTAGGCTGTGACAACACCGCAGATAAAAAACATGTTTCACACTGGGGTTTAATAATAAATAGTGGTAGCTGGTCAAACCAATCCGTTATATTTCACCTAGAACTCCGTTGGAAGCCAGTGCAGATCCTGGAACACTAGTGTAACTTGCCCATTGTATGAAACGGTAGTTATGAAGTGGGCCACAGTTTTCTGCATATTGTAGAAATCCCTGTATCATGATGCAAATGGAGGAAGAACTGTGGCAAGTTCCACAACTGAGAAAAAAAGGTTACAATCACCTTGCCAAGATCAGATGGTAAATACTCTTGAAATTGCTATTAGATATTCCGCAATAGCTGTGGATCCAACAAGCACCTGATGTTTCAAGCCCTATACTTTGCACTGTTTCTTTTGATGTGATGTGGGTCAAAATGGTCTCAATCTGTCAAGTTTTATCTAAGGTTGCATATGGCACTCACTAAATCCTGGAGGTTAAAATCCACACTCCTGAGTGATGTAGTTATGCCAACCTAACCCCTGGTGTAGACAGCGCTATGTCAACAGGAGAGCTTCTCCCATTGTCATAGCTACCGTCTGTCACAGAAGTGGATTAACTACACCAATGGGAGAAGCTCTCCCAGCGCATAGTAGCATTTCCACTAAAGTGCTACAATGGCGCAGCCACAGCATATATGTGTAGATAAGCCCTGGATGAATCATACCTTGATGCCCGTGAATTCACCCTTCCATTAACCTAATCTAAGGATTAATCACAACACCCCAACCTAAGACCAAAGGAGTTTGAACTGAGTGGCTGGAGATTGCTACAATTTGTGAGTAATCGTTAGCGATTTTAGTTTGGGGAATGTAATGAAAGTGTTTGGGAGGGGAAAAAAATTAGACATGTAAATGCTTCCTGGAAGGGATGGCGTATTAGGGGGTGGAGGAGTGGGGGGAATGGTAGAAGGATTTGGGGCTGCAGCAAGAGGTAGGAAGTTATGGGAAGGTGGATAAATGGGATGGGTGGTAGGGAAGGGAGGGACCCTGGGGGTTCAGTGAGGGACGCCTGGTATCTTTAGCTATGCCTGTGCACCCCATCTCTTCCATGCCAGCCACCCTGCACTCCACAGGTCTGTCAGTGCACCCCGAACTCCTGCACCTCAAGTCTCTGCCAATGCACCCCACAGCTCTGCCAGTGCAAGCCAACCCAGCCCTCCCCCCCACCCCATACTCCTAAAATCTTTGGGCATGGGATTATTTAGACATGTCAATGCTTCCTGGGAGAGGAGGGGTGGGTTTATAGAGGAAGAGGGGTTTGGAGCTGCAGTGAGGGGAGGGGGATACATGGGGATGGGTGGTAGGGGGAAAAGTCTGGGGGCTAAGGAAAGGGAGGCTGGGGCAAGGAGGAGTGGGACAGAGGTAAGTGTAATTTGGGGGTGAGTAGAAGGGACACTGGAGAACAGGGGCAGTGGCACCTATCAGTGCCACATTTGTATTCTCTCCTCCTTTTTGCCCTTTAATAGTATTAGATGGAATCCTATGGCTGAGAGTGAATGAGTTGTAAAAGGAGGTGAAGAGCTTGTACATGTTAGCAACTGTGGAGTAGGCAGCGTTAAAAGTGTGTGTGTGTGTGTGTGTTAACGGAGAGTATTAGGGCATTGCTGAAAGGGCAGAGTTAAGGTTGCATAGCCTTAACTCTGCATCTCCTGGTTTCCAAAAGTGAGTTTTGCTCAATTCAACATTCCGCAAGGGATGGTATACTACCAAGCAACCTTAACTTTGCAATAATGTAAGGTTTTTTTTTCCCCAGTGAAGAATATAGTTATTTGTGTATTTTTTGCTTTTCTATCTGCTTGGATAATGAATAGGCCAGTTTGACTTTCAGCCCTTTTAACGCTGCAACGTTTGGGTTTAAAACACTACAAACTGTTTGTTTTAAAACTATTGTCTTTTTTATGTATATAAATTCTACTGGCATTCATTTTTACAGAAGCTTGGTTTTACTACATTTAAAGGGTCTTAATTTTCTTTTTTTAGAAAACTTCCTGTTTATGTATTTTAGTGTGTGCATTCAGTTGGTGCTATCAACAGTAGTTGGAATGAAGGTATGTTGCTTTTAATCAATAGGGAATCTCTGCTCTAACTGTTTTTTCTCTGGTTGGTCATTTGCTAGATGAAAAATATATTTCTAATGTTTGTCATAAAGTACAAGACAATGAAATCTCAGCTTTCTTTCCTAGTGCATAGGATCTGTTGCCTAACAAAAGGGCAGATGAAAATACATTCTCTGAGCATAAGCTTTCGTGGGTAAAAAACCCACTTCTTCAGATGCATGGAGTGAAAATTACAGAATGTATTTATTTATGTATTTATTATGTACAAATTACAGGCTCTGTAATTTTCACTCTATGGATCTGAAGAAGTGGGGTTTTTAACCAAGAAAGCTTATGCTCAAATAAATCTGTTAGTCTTTAAAGTGCCACCGGAGTCCTCGTTGTGTTTGTGGATACAGACTAACAGGGCTACCCCTCTGGTACTTAATACAGTCTTTAACATCCTTTGTAAAATCCCTCCTTCCTTCTGCCTGTTAAACACCCGAGTACAAGCTTAATTTAAAGAGCAGAGATTCCCCCCCCAGGAATCCTAGACTTCATTCCAGCAGTGGCACCACTCAAAGCCTGCTCCAACCCCTCCCACAACAGCACGTTGCATTGAAAACAGGGCTGTGAACGGTTGGAGCTCGCCAAACATAGCAAGGCTGCTTTTGTGTGTAAAGCAGCAGCCCAGGGCTCCTCCCACCTTCAGCCCTGCTTGGATTTCCCTGCCTGTCTCCTCCCTCGAGGAGGGGGGATTTCCCTTCCCTTTCCTCTTTCTCTCTCTCTGTTTTCTCTACCTGCTGAGGATGTGATGTCAGGGTCTCATTATCCTAATCTATGCTGATCTCATGGGCTGGCCCAGCCAATGGGGCTGCCCGGCTCTCCCCACCTGCTAGGAAGAGAATTCCGCCGTTCCTGGGATTCTTCCCTTGGCTACTCAGTGCAGCCAGTGGCGCTGGGGGAGGCTGGGCCGTGCTCCCTTGCCGGACTCGCCTTGTTTGGGTCTCGGCGCTGGAGTAAACAAACGCCCCCCCCCCCCCTTGCTCCTCTTGCAGCCGGAGCCCTGCTGCGCGCGGAGCCTGGCACTTGTCGGAGCCCCGGCCACGCTGCGTGTCCCGCCGCGGCGCTGTGGGGGGGAGCAGCCGCCCGCCCAGCCGCGTGGGGTGCGCACTGCACACTGGTGAGTGAGCCGCTTGGCCGGGCGGGGAGAGGGAGGCTGCAGCAGCGGCGGGCGGTGCGCCCTGGCCACGGGAGCGGGTTGGCCAGGGCCCGTGGCCCCAGGTCCGTCGCCGCAGGGTTAGAGCCCGGCTGGGTCCCGGGGCGAGTGGGGTAAGTGCAGAGGGTGCAGGTGCCCGAGGAGGCCGGTTCAGCTGGTGCCCTGGTTACTCCCTGTCTGCACTAGAGCAGCCCTGGGCCCTCGGACCTGGAGTGGGGGTGCTCGGGGTTGGCTTGGGCTGTGCCCCCGGTTGTCCTTCCTGCCGTCCTTTGTTTCAGGCCCTCCAACTCCTGACTTCTGCCCGCTCGGGCTGTGCCTGCCCTGAGACCCCCATGGCTCCCCGCAACCCGGGCTACACCTGCCCTGCGTCTCTGGCTCCCCACGCCAGACTCTGCCACGTGCCCCCTTTTGTCTTGGGCCCTTAGTTGCCTTTTGTGACCTCTTCCCTGGCCCCCGTCCCACGAGCCCTTAGCTACTCCAGCCATGAGTGCAATGCAAATGCTTCGGTAGTGCCCATGTCTTTGCCTTGCCATGGGGGCCAAGGGAGCATCTCCTAGCTTGGCTGTATTACTGTGGGCACTGATTGCAGCCACCTCTCTTCTGCATCCCACAGACTCCTCCTCTGTATAGTCCTGAGGAAATGTGAGCTGGGGAAGCTTTCAGCTTCCTGCATGTGCTGTGGTGTGGGGGATTTCCCAGCACAGAATATCTCCTGGGCTCCCTGGCAGTCATGCTTTGTACTGTACTTTGTACTGAGAAGCTTGGCCACGTCTCTCCTCCCTTGGTACCAAGGACCTAACTTGAGGATTGTAGCATGGCAAGCTCCATGTAGCGTGTGTGGAAGGGAATGCTTGTCCTTTCTCTGTTCTTGTGTTGGCGTTCTTGTGCTACTGTGTAATGCTTGTGGTGTAATGGGAAGAGAATGCATTGATTCCATCTGGCATTGAAAACCTAAGTTTAGTTTCTCACACAAAGTGATTTCAGATGATTCCATCATCAGGGAAATTGGCAGCATGGTGGAATGCTGGATTCTAAGGGGGGAATGCCAAGAAAACCTGCCTCGCTTCTAAGCAGATCATTTTGCAGAATTTATTAGGACCAGTCATGCTATTAGTAATCCTAGTTACTAAATCCTAGGGAGGGTGGGAAAGAAAACTCCCAACCCTGTTTCAGAAGGTGGGTTTTCTTTGATTCCCTCAGCTTTCCTCTGATGTCCCTTATCCTCTCAGGGCTTGTCTACACTGGCACTTTACAGCGCTGCAACTTTTTCGCTCAGGGGTGTAAAAAAACACCCCCCTGAGCACAGCAAATTTCAGTGCTGGGAACCGTGCCCCTCATGGAAGTGGGTTTTTTTTAGAGCGCTGGGAGATCTTTCTCCCAGTGCTCTGCTGTGACTACACAAGAACATTGCCAGTGTAGACTAGCTCTCAGTTCCACATAGGACTGACACCTCCTTGCAGAAGAGGGGATGGATGGAACTTCCTGTGCAGGCCATGAGTGCCACTCCTGAGTCAGGCAGGAGTGTTACTCAAGGGATGCAAAGTGATTTTTTTTCATATCCCTTCCAACGTCCATCTCTTGGAATGATTGTACTATTTCTACAATGCTCTCATACTCTGCCAGTCTATATAGAGGTGGTTGGAGATCCAAATTCTGACTTGCAAAACTGTTGGGCCCCATCATTTAAAATTAATATTTGAGTTGACACAGGCTGAAGGCTTATATACATGCAAAAGTTTCACTAGTTATACTGATATAATTATACCAATATACCTGTACCTATCTAACTATCATTTTCAATGCTTTTATTCTGGAATAAGAGTGTTCACATGGGAGTTGCATTGATATAGCTATATTTGGCCAGCTTAATTCACACCTTGACTTAAACTTTGCTATGAAACTTAGAGGTATAACTTTCTCTTGCAGACAAGCCCTGAAATTTCTTCAGCAAAATGTGGTTCTGTATTGAAAAGTAAGTCTGTCAGACTGCTTTTTGGATTCATTGTTTAAATCTAAGTGATTCCATATAAAATATATTCCATTTAAAGAGATTTTTCTCTGTCTCCCAGTTGTGTGAACTCAGCCTGCGATTGGAGTCATACTGAATTTGTTCTCCTCAAGCATAATTGGAAGTAGTAAGGTTCTGCTGGCCAAACTATGATTTCAGTGATACCTGGGCAACCCTGTTGCCTTCAGTGAGCTTTCACATGTATAACTGATTGGAATTTAGTAACTTTTTTCTATTGATACAGAATCCAGCTTACTTTAGCGGTGTTGGCTTTGGAAAGTGGACAGGAGTAAGAAGCAGTGAAAAAGTGATATATTTTTTTAATCCTACTAAAGTAAACAGGTATCACTGAGTAAGAAGGAGCTTGTTTTGTTTGGTTTTATCAAGTAACTTTTCTGAGTACACCCACACTTTAACTGTCTGCCTCTATCTTTAAAGTGAGACACAGTGTGAGATTAAAGAGTCACACTCACAGTAGAGCAAAATGTAGACATGGGAAACTCTGGATGAAATTCTGTGGCCTGCCTTTATTATGCAGGAGGTTAGATTAGTGGCCTCTTTGGCCCTAGAATCTATAAAATCTGGCCATAATGGTCCTCCTACTCTTAAAATCTATAACATTTGATGAGAACATTTCTCTACAGATTTTCTTGGCCTATATTTTCCTGTTTGCCTGCTATTGAGGAAACTTGTTGTTAATAAGTTTTTTATCCTAGCTTCTCTTTTTGATCAATCCATTAATGAAATCCCAAACCTGCATTTGGAATCAGTCTGTTGGCATGGAAAATGTTGTAGGTCATAAATGCAGCATTCTGGATCTGATTCTATTAGGCACTCAGTAGACTATACATCCATCTACCTAAGGAAATTGACCAGATGATGTCAGTGGTTCTCAGCACTGAGCCCTGATCTATACTTAAAATGTAGATCAGTCTAGCTACATCAATCAGAGGGTGTGAAAAATTCACACCCCGGGGGCACAGATTAAGCCAACCTAACCCCCAGTGTAGATATGGCTAGGTCAGTGCTTGGAGCAGTGGATTACTTACATCAGTGGAAAAATCCCTTCAGTCAATGGTGGAAACATCTACACTATGACACTAAACTAAAACAAGTGTACTGTTATAGGGCATGCCTACACTATGGGCACTGAGTCCCCCTGAAGTGGTCCTGAAAGCAGTTTAACTGGTAGTGTAGATGGGCCCAAATAGTTTCAAGCATGGCTAATAGAGAGCCGGTAGAGCTTGGTGAATTTCTTAGTGTAATCAGACCTTTCAGACTGTGTTGTAGGATCAAATAAGAAAAGCAGGGCCCTGAGGTGGGAGGACATTCTTCTTTAAACATGCATACCTTTGATAAATAGCAAATAAAATACATTTGGAAAAAATGGGAAGGCTAAGTAGATTGCTTTCTGATAAAGTTGAAAGTTCCCTACTAAGAAAGGGATTTTAAATTCACCTTATTGTCACTATATATTGCAAGGGTCAGATCAGTGCATTATGTTACAGAAAGTGAGCTGCAATATCTTGCAAAAATAGGGCACTATAAGAATTCAGCTTTACTTTGAATTACATTGTTTTTCTTGGCTTATACTTCAAACATAGTTCTTAATAGTTTCCTTTTAAAAAGGTTACCTTATTAAAGGGGGAATATGCACATCAGAAGAAGAAAATGATGCAAGACAAATTGAGAAGCTTAAAGACAAGGGATTGTGTAACTGATGAATTGCACCATTAGGGCATTTCTAGTCTAGCACAAGCATTACAAATGTTAGTTATTAAAATTTACATGTCATCTTCTGATTTTATATTATTTAACTTGCAAAGAACCAAGAGGGTCTTAAGTATCTATCCAGTGACCACATGAATACCAGGTTAGAAGGTCTAGTCTGTAATCTGGAACACCCATTGTCAAAATGTTATCTGTATATTTATTTTGTTCAAACTCCAGAAATGGTAATGTACATTGTAAAAAAACCATACTTGATCCTAATATTTTACATGATATTTACCCACCAAGATGACTTACAAGGAGCCACTGCTTACTCCCAGAAATTGATCTGTCTGGTGGATTCATTAGATTGATCAAAGTATCAACAATTCTGTCTTGTTTAACTTTGTCTTTTAATTGTTTATGTGCTGTAGTAATAGTTTAATCTATCATGGCATTGATTAGTGTTGGAAGAGGGTGAGAGATGATAAATGTTGTAGTGGGGAAAAAAACAATGCAAGGAAAATGGGAAATTATTGGCCTAAAATCAGCCATCAGTTATTACCCATTCAGTTTTATTAAATATTTAAATTGAGAGTGATTTGCTACGGAATCCGAATCATTCATGTATGATTCACGTGGATGCCTAATTTACTGCTGAACATTTCTAAAACCAAATTTACTGCCTTTATGAAAAAAAATCATAGGAAAAGCATACTTAGTTGTATCTTCCACTTCCAGAAAAGTGTGATTGAGTGCTGAAAATGTATTGATCCAGCTGACATTGAGAGAAAACAACATTTAAAAAAATGTTTCCCACTGAATGTAGGAATGTGCCAGCGTGTCTCAACCTTGACTTGGGGGACCATCTATGGGAGGAAAGAGGGTAGTATTCACATTTCCATGCCCATTTGCTCTTTGGTTTCTCAGAACAAACTCTCAGTAAAAGTTTCAGAGTAGCAGCCGTGTTAGTCTGTATCCTCAAAAATAACAGGAGTACTTGTGGCACCTTAGAGACTAACAAATTTATTAGAGCATAAGCTTTCGTGGGCTACAACCCACTTCTTCGGATGCTTTTTTCTCAGTAAAAGTGACATCTCATTGTCATCCACTACATTCGGCTCTGGAGAGATCACCAGCTCATTTCACATAGGCTACTAAAATTCTTTTATGCATGCATTCAGCCAAAAAGATGGTAGTAATTCAGGTTACGGTGGGAACTGAATGAGAACCAGGCCCTAACTGATGATATGTAGCCTTGAAAAAGTCTCAGAATCTGTCTACTGAATTCCACAGCTCCTTCATTATGAAGAATTTGGAATCCTGTGACACCTCAGACACTCTATCTTTTACATTTAACAGCCATGGTAGTTTAGTCATCAGATTATTTACCAATGAGTGCCATACGGATGAGTACAAATTATAAATCTGAGGAATGTGAAGTTTAAACTGCGAGGTTTGATTGTGATGTGTCTGTGGGTCATCGTCATGAAGTCTAGCTGATTTATATAAAAAATTGAAAGTAGCTTTACATATGGTCCTGAGTCACCCTGCTAATTTTTATAGTTTTACAATCACACTTTCTTTTAATCTATCAAAGTTTTTTTTCCCCTTTGTTGTGTAATTGAGACACACAGACTGACAGAGCAGAAAGAGAGAAATTAACTATGTACAAAGCACTGCCAAAATGTGATGAGTAAACTAGTTGGGGGGGGGGGTAAAATATCTATTTATGTTCTAATCTATTTGTTACAATAATCTTAGGGTACGTCTATACCCAGCCGCTAGTTCGGCGGCTGGCAATCGAAGTTCTGGGTTCGACTTATCGCGTCTTGTCTGGACGCGATAAGTTGAACCAGGAAGTGCTCGCCGTCGACTGCGGCACTCCAGCTAGACGAGAGGAGTACCGCGGAGTCGACGGGGGAGCCTGCCTGCCGCGTGTGGACCGAGGTAAGATCGAACTAAGGTACTTCGAACTTCAGCTACGTTATTCACGTAGCTGAAGTTGCGTACCTTAGTTCGATTTGGGGGGTTAGTGTAGACCAAGCCTTAGGTGTTACTTAGAACAGTAGTAGCCACAAAGGATAAAATTCAGACAGAAATGTTATTATCAAGGTGATTGTGTCCCTTTAAACCTTACTGCGTTTTGGATCTTTCACCAAAACTGCAAAAAATAGTAAGAACATTTTAGCTATAAATTTCATAATAAGGCAGTGGTGCTGGAACAGTTTTTATAGTGGGGGTGCTGAGAGCTATAGAACCAAACATTATATATGAAGGAAATCACTTCAAGCCAGGGGGTGCTGCTGCACCCTGAGCTTTCAAACTTCTAATTTTTGACTACATGTGGAATGAAAGGTACTAGTTGGAAGGATTCCTTTCAATACCTTTCTTGTTCTTATCAGTAATCTCTACTGTTTTCCTTCCCTGAACAATTGGACCATGTCTTCTTGTCTTGTCTGTCTTTAGACTGTGAGCTGTTTGGGACAAGAAGCATGGCTTGCTCTTTTTATAAAATACTCTGTAAATGTATGGCTTTATATAGGTAATTTTCAAGTAAATTTCTAAAATTTATGTGGACAATCCAGACACATTTAACCACTATAATGTTGAAAGTCTTCAGATCTCAATAATAATAGTATCCCATTAAAGAAATTCTCCTTTTCTAGTGGACATAACATTCTGCATAGTATAATATTAACTTTTGCAAAATGCATCTCTGATTTTATTTATTTTTATCACTTCTGTAGGTCTCACATATAAAATAAACTTTGAGAGATATGCAAGATAGTAACGGACTAAGGCTTTGTCTTCACTACCCGCCGATCCGGCGGGTAGCAATCGGTTTTTCGGGGATCGACTTACCGCGTCTAGTGAAGATGCGGTAAAATCGATCCCTGATCGCTCTGCCGTCGACTCCGGAAATCCACCTCGGCAGGAGGCGGCATCGGAGTCGGCGGCAGCGCGGCAGCGGTCGACTTTCCCGCGTCCTCACCGCTAGGTAAGCCGACCTAAAATACGCAACTTCAGCTACGGTATTCACGTAGCTGAAGTTGCGTATCTTAGGTCGGACCCCCGCTGCAGTGTAGACCTAGCCTAAACGTTGTGGCTAGCCCAGTTTTGCTGATAGCTGTATGTTTTTAAAATATCTAATATTCTGAACAGAATCAATACCAGGTTTCTGTTACCTTCCCTCAATTTGGACTTGTTTCTCCAGTTAATAACCTTACTAAAAGTGTGTTCCAGAAAGGGGATGAGCATCTGCAATGCCAATGTCTTGAAAGTTACTGAAAAATTACAAGCAAACTGTACTTTCAATATCAAATTATTCATAATATCCTCTGCACTATCAAAACGAGAGAGAGAAAAATGAACACTTTTTTTTGCTAAAGGCTTAATAGAGGATTCAGGGTTTTTTTCCTTCAAATTTAGCACAAAGATTTGTATTTAGAGGCTTTTAACCATCACTTTTATACAGCCACATAGTATATTCATTGGCAATTATAATTCTATAATTTTGTCAATATGATTTTTGACTGTTGCGGGGGGGGGGAGGGGGGAGGGAGGGGGAAGGTGAGGGCGGTATTGGGTGCTCAGGCCCATAAACAACATGCCGGGAGGCAGATGAAGTGGCACTTTTAGTAATCTAATGAGAATAAAGAGGTAAGAAAAAGATGGGCCCCATGAAGTCCTAGGAATAGAGAGGAGAGATGAAAGCTGTGACACTAGAGAGGTGTGGTGGAGGTGGGAAGGTCTATGCTATGATACAGGGAAAGTTCTACTGAAGATAAATTTTCCAGAACTAAAAATTGATAAGTAATTGTTCTCTGCTAGGTTTTCTTATTCAAATTTAAGAAGTCAGCTGTTTTTTTTTATGGACTTAGGCAAAATTTTATTCTTTTCATGTTTTGTTTGCACATGATTCTAGACTGCAGTGGTTCTCAAACTTTTTTTTCGTGGACCACTTGAAAATTGCTGAGGGTCTTGGCGGACCACTTAATGATCTTTCCAAATGTTGTTTGTACCATTAGCTAACTATTGTAATGTGCTTTGGATAAAAGTCTATATAAAAAAAACCTTAATTATAATTAACGTTCTTTTGTTCTACAAATAAAAGCACACAACTCATATTTTAATACCAGTAGTCTTACCTTTCTAATGCAATGGATGTGCCCTCTCTCCCCTGCCGTGGCAGCCCCCGTGCTGGGGCTGGGAAGGAGCAGGATCTCTCCCTCTCTCCTTGACTGCAGCAGCCCCAGAGCTGGGGCTGGGAAGGAGGGCCATCTCTCCCTGGCAGCCACAGCTCTGGAGCTGGAGAAAGTCGCCTCTTTCTCTGGCTGCTGCAGTCCTGCACGTCCCAAATTCCCCCCACCCTCTCTTCTCACCCCGCTGCCCCCTCCCATCTACCCCCTATTTCCCCCAAGGCCACCACCTCACCTTATATGTGTGTCTTCTCCAGGATCCAGGCACCTAATTAGTGGAGCCACGCCTCCTCGACTCCACTAATTAGGTGGGTGGCCCTTCATTCTCTCGTGTGCGGCCACCCAGGCGCGCACCTTAGAGGGAATTATCCGTGGACCATCTGAATGGAACTCATGGACCACTGGTGGTCCACAGATCACAGTTTGAGAACCTCTGTTCTAGAGGATGAGAATCCATTTCTTCATTTTAAACCAGTGTACTTAGTTGTTTTCAGATATTTTCCTTCTTCCTGTGAAATCAACGGGGCCAGGACTGGACTCTGACTCTTCCATTGAAAATACATACTAGAGGCTTTAAAAAGTAAATATTTACAACAGAAAGCGTTTTCCTTCCCACTCCTTCCCTTAATGCTGTAAAAACTTTAGGTTAGTTTTTATAGTCTTTGACATTATTTAGGAAGGGAGTGGGAGAGCAGAGAGATTTATTAGTAAAGTCAGGGAAAACTACTCCCCAAACATATGTTTGTTGTTAAGCCTGTATACATGTGTCTGAGATTTCGCTTGCTGCCACCACCCTGCTTTGATCAGGATTGGAAATGATATTTTAAAATAAAAGGATTCTTGTAATGGGATCACACTCTGCTTTCTGAAAAATCAATAGGAATTATTAACAGCCTGGACTTTTTACTCTCCTTTTATTTACTTAGCACTGCTGCCTGCCCTCTTATTAAAAACGGAGCTGTTATCTACAGCTGGCTTGCAAATGAACTCTTTTAATTGATAACCATCTTAATCATGTTAGTCTTCTCTTTCATACCTCTGTGTTTTATTTATATTGAAACTTTCTTTTTCAGTTTTGAAGACATTTCTAATATTGAGTTACTTAAAAGTGAAACGTTAACAGGTTTTTTCATAGTAGTTCTGTTGGATGGACTGTATTAATTTGTGTGTATCTAGAAATATTATTTTACAGTGCTCACAGTTGTGCTAGGCAGGTACATCACAGTACCTATAAAGTACACAGGTCCCTTCCACAAGGAATTTGCAGATAAAATTTGGGAATTTTCAATCTTACCTTTTAAAGGAATATAAGAATTGCCATACCGGGTCAGACCAGAGGGCCATCTATCCAGGTGCAAGAAACTCTGAAGAAGGCAGTTAAGGAAAGTTTGTTTCCTAATCCCCATACACTAAATGTTGGCTTGTGCTCTGAAGATTTATATCAGTGTATATTTATGAAAGTAACCGCCAAAGAGGGAAATACAAAAATTCAGATCTGATTATACAACTGTGCATATTCTCAATATTAATTGGTAGATGACATTTTAAAAAAATATATCTTTGATAGAATAAAAATGTCTTGGTGGCTTCCCATCTTTGGATGTGTTCCTCTTTCACTTGGACAAGTGTGAATTAGGGGTCTAATTCTGTTGATGTCAATGGAGTCACACTGATGTGAAACTTCTGTAAATGATTGGACCTATTACCTTTTCCCCCCTCTTCAAACAAATTGCATCTTTTAATGTTTTTATGTTGTGGTTGACTGGGATGGGAGGAAGGCAGCGGGAGGAAGAAAAGTCACAAGGCCCACAAAAAGCAATCCAGTGTGAATTTAATGTTGAAGTGTTCAGAGGGCAGCAAACATCTGACTTCCTTGGTTCTGTTCTCCAGTTCCTTTTTGATTTTTTTTTTTTCAGTCATAAAGTATTTCGCTCTTCTGCAGAACCTGACACTTGCATAAATGCCCAACTGGCAAGATGACGGACTGTTTAGATACTAGGTTGCTTGTTTGGTTGTATGACTTTTAAAAGATCACAGGAGAAAGGATAAAAGAAGAGAGGGTTTGGGGAAGAGTGGTGAGAGAAATGGGGAGGGAGAGACAGACAGGATCATTGTCAAGTTTCACTCAAAGCATAGATATACATATCACTTCCCGTAGTACTGAAATGCAGTCACATCTGGACTTGATGCGTGGAAGGATGATCTTGTGGGTAAAGTACAGGAATGGGATTCAGGAGACCTTGGGTCTATTTCAGTTCTGCCACAGAGTTGGTTTGCTATTGGGCAAGTAAGTCACTTAACTTTTCTGTACCTCAAATTCTCCATCTGTAAAATGAAGATAATTATAGTTGCCTACCTCACAGGGATGGAACTAAGATTCCCTGAGCAGAGGCATCTTGAAGTAAAAGGTATGTGTCCTCATGATTGTGTTCATCTTAATAAAATGGTGGCTGTTCCCTGGTATTAATATATAATTGAAGCCAGCCTTATTTATTCTATATGTGATGCTATAATGTTTCTGAAAGCGATGTTTCCTTTTCCCTGTCTTACAGTAGTTTATATGGTGGTGTTTGTTGTTTATATGATAGGGAGTTACAGATTTGTTATCTAATGACAAAGCAACTTCTCACCTCTTCTAAACATAATTTTATGAAACTGTTAGAAAACCTGGCTCTTTTATATTACAGGATCCTGCCAGGAATGGAGACTCCATTGGATGTTTTGTCAAGAGCAGCATCTCTAGTACATGCTGATGATGAGAAACGTAAGTCTAAAATTTAATTCTGTGCTTCATCTCTGCCATTATTTTGGTGCAGCCAATTTACTTTTACATATTGGATCTCAGTTTAGGTGTTGGATTAATTAGTCTTTCTCAGTTTGCTGTATCTAAGGTTTATAGAGGGAAAATTTCAAAAGTACCACTGCAATTTAAGTGTACAAATGGGACTTGTGCTCTGAAATCCCTTAGGCACTCTTCATGAGCACCTTCATAGTCTCCTAAAAGGAAAAACCGAACAATGCATTTTTAACATCTGGTGTCCAAGAAACCAAACATTCCTGATTTTTGGTATGTGCTCAAGGATTCAGAGGAGCATGTACCTCTTTCTGCTCTTGGGTAGGAAATTGACATGGAGTCCTTGACAAACTAAGGACTCTTTTATCTCTGATGTATATTAGGTCCATCCCCTAAGAAGCGCACAGGTTCTCAGCCAATGAAGATGGGCCACAAAACTTCCTTTTCAGTGTTTAAAAACCACTTATCACTATTGTACTTGATATCTGCCAATATTCACTGCTTACTGCTTTAAGATAAAAGTCAAAAGCCTTTTTTGTAATGTAGTGAAATAACATGTTTTATCCACTCTGCAATTTACCTTTTATATCAAAATGACTCTTCTTAAAAGCACTTCAAAATTCAAGCAAACGATAGTGGTTGACAAAAAGCAGAGAGATTATCTCTGTTAAGCTTGGGAGAGCTATAAAAAGTGTACAGTGACCTATTCCACAATACATTGATTTGACTGCAGGTTTAAATGCATTTAGTTTGGAATTTTGTATTGTAGGTTAAGTATAAATAAGTGGTTTCTTCTCTGAAGATCATGCTACCTGAAGTAGGGACCCATTTATCAATTGGATGCTTGACATAGGGGTGCATTTGAGATTCTGCTAGGTACATATGGGTTTTTCGTAAAACTTGTTTGTTAGAAAAGATGACAGCACAACTGACATTGTTTAGTGTGATTGATCATTTGTCAAGGTCAGTGCTTTGCATCTTTTCCATATCATCATCCTGTGTTACAACGGGAGGAAAAAAAATTCAGTACACCCTACCATAGAAAGGGATGGTGTACGTGACCCTCAGGTTAAGAACTCGTGGTCTAGAAAACTTCATACTTACTGTTTGTAAAATAAATGTAAAAAAATCTTTTGCCTAGCAATGAAAACAGAAAAGTAGACAAAGAACGCAAAGGAGGTGCAGTATGTGTATTTAGACTTAGGTAACCATTAAATGATGATTTTTGTGGGTTTTTTTTTAATCTGCTTCCAGAAAGTATTCCACTTTCAAGCAAAGTGAGCTTGATATAACTATTAAAAAAGTATGTGTTAATATGCTTTAGGATTCAAGTAAACAAAAGCAAAATAATTAACAGTCTAAACCAATTTTTCATATATGTGAAGAACACAAAACTGAGAGACACTGGCAACTTGCATCAAAAATGATTTGGCTCCCAAATGAGGGGATGAGAGGAAGATGGAAATACATGAAAGAAAAAATAGCACATAAATGTCTCCCCTAACTTTCTCATTTGTTTTCATAGAATATAACATGTTTTAAAATATACACATGTAAATTGTGCCTCACTAATATTTCGTAGCCTTCATCTTGTCCCTTGACAGTCATATTTTGACATTCCATAAATTCAGCCGTGTTTCTACAGAAATGGACTTCAATGTTCTATAGAGGCATATTTAACCTTATTCTGTACACATTGGACAATACCTTCGGCAGTCTTAAATTAGCAGTGTAACTCCCTTGAAGATAAGGATCTGATCCAGAAACTTAGTTTGGACGTATGAAACCTCTTCTTAGCAGTATAGGTGTCTTTATAATCCTGACCTCATCCTCATTTAATTAATTACATTATTTATGAAATAAGCAATGGAACACATGTACAGAAATAGCTAATTCAAAGACTCTCAAATTTGAAATTTGGATTTTTACTATAAAAGCTACGTTGTTACTGAAGCAATGTACTTTTTGTGTCTGTTAATGATAAATTCTGATCATGGCTCCTGAAACTCTGCAATCCTTCAAAGCTAGTTTCTTCACAAAGGGTAAAATAATTTTCAGTGAACTCTGCTTTGCTGATAACACGTTAACTCTCATAATTCTGTGTCTTCAAAATGTGAAGTCAGTTGCAGAATTCCAAGAGAACCTAATTTTGACCTTTGTCCCTGTGTATCTAATGTCAAAGGATCATACTGTGACCCATTAGAATGTTTCTAGAAATGAAGAATCCACACACGAGCCTCTGTAGTTGATGACTTGGGTTTGTTTTGTGATGTGGATTCACTAAAGGGGTTGTCATAAAGTATATTGACATCACACACACAAATGTAGGCTGCATTATTTAGCTATAAGCACTTGATTTTCTTTTGACTGCTTCTTTAACATGGGTACCTGATGTTAACACCATAAAGGATGTCAGTTGCTAATCGTAGGTGGCTGTGTTGCCATTCATACAGGGAAGATTAAAAATAGAATCATAAAGGGTAGCATGACTGGGTTTAGAAGGGAATGTTGAATATGCCAAGTAGTAGCCGCACTGTGTAGAACAGATTGTTCTCCCCACTGGTTTAGTAACTTGTTTTTAGTAGAGCATGTGGTGGTATTACAGTAGAACCTCAGAGTTACAAACATTAAGGGAATGGAGGTTGTTCGTAATT
Organism: Emys orbicularis; assembly: GCF_028017835.1. NCBI lineage: Eukaryota > Metazoa > Chordata > Testudines > Emydidae > Emys > Emys orbicularis. Next base: position 92,707,047 of record NC_088689.1, on the reverse strand, counting down.
CTGAAATGTTCATGAGTCTGAACAAATCATTATGGTGGTTCTTTCAAGAATTTACAACTGAACATTGACTTAATACAGCTTTGAAACTTTACTAGGCAGAAGAAAAATGCTGCTTTCCCTTTATTTTATTTTTTTGTAGTTTAACAGTACTGTACTGAATTTGCTTTTTAATTTTTTTTTCTTCGGTCTCTGCTGCTGCCTGATTGCATACTTCCAGTTTAAAATGAGGTGTGTGGTTGACTGGTCAGTTCGTAACTCTGAGGTTTTACTGTACAATGTGAGACTGGTCAGCATCTGACCATTGCTCCTAATGCTGACTGCTGACCACAGACACCAGCCTAAGCAGATGCTGACAAGAGAATCTGATGTTCTAGATTTTAAATTGCTTTTGTGTGTAGCTGGCGGTCTATAACAAGTCCTGCTGCCAAATCACAGAATGCTCAGAGCCCTCATTATGACATCACCTTGTGAGATGAATAAAACTTTTCTTTTTCTGTCTTTTAATTGTATTTTTATTGCATTAATCTGCATATTTTTCTTTTGAAAAGTGAAGGCTGGTTCTCTCTGTTAACTGAAACAAAGCTTTACCAATTCTAATCAGGTTATTAAAATAATTACAATTGAAAATAAAATCACTGCCCATATGCAGCTCAGAAGGCTTGGGGATTTGGGGTGTTCACAAATGGTCAAGATCACGCAAACTCAGTATCACAGAAGTTTGGTCTAACGTCTTTGTCTTAGGATGTGAAACTATATAGTTTAACAAATTGTTGGGTCTTAGTATATAATATTAATTTATCTTGATTCTTCATCTCCTTACATTACAAAGATAAAACTTTTTTTAATCCACCCCATCTTATTGGGTTGCCTTCTTGGGCCAATACCATTTGTCCTTGCCAAAAAATATTTAAACATTGTAACTTTCAAAAACATCGGGTACATCAAAGAAATTAGGCAGTAGTTCTTGCCTACTAGTGGTGTATTAAACAGGAGCAAGAGTCTTGAGAAAATTATCTCAACAATGTTTTTGAGTTAGTTGGTTGATCTTCTGAAGTAACTTGCACGCTTGTAGAAAGTGCAGAAGCTTTAACGCAGTTTTCATTGGATGCTGTTGTATGAACTCTTTTAATAATGTGAATTCCTTGATGTTTTAGTTATATCTATGTTGGTTCAGCACCTACTTAAGCAGATGCTGTGGTTTGGATTTTAAACTCTGTGGGGCTGGAATCTTGGGCTGGATTTAGGTAAGAAGTCTAAAGTGATGTTACTTACACTTTGGCTTCTTCAGTGTTCCTTGAACTAATTTACGTTCTCTTAGGGTATCAATTAGACGTATTGAGTTTTACACCCCTTTTACAACATATCATTTGCATCACCTCTGAATTTGACCCACTGCGTGAAAGGAAGTCTTAGTGGGTGTAACTTGCATGTCAAGGGACCAAAGGAGGAGAGTGTACCAAGAAAAAACTTTTAGTAGGATAGCGTAAGTAGTTCTAACGATCCACTTTAACTTACATGTTCACCTCGTTTTTCTGTCCGTAATTTACTCAGACTTCCTTAAATATTGCTAAAAGGGTGTTGTTAAGTCTAAGTTAGTCTGAGTGTGAGGAATTACACCACTGAACATACTCTGAATTTGGCCCCTTATCTTCATGCTTGTCAGTAAAGTGCCTAACTTATTCCTGGTGCTCCACAAAAAATAAACGATATTGCGGTTGGTTAACACATCTACACTGCACCAGTGCTCTGTAGTGAATATTTATACATAATGGAAAATCTGTAGTTTGTTTGTTAAAGTGAAGATTGGCTCTGAATGGAATCTTTTTATTTTGTCTTAAATCAAGGTTTCTAGTTATTCATAGGCTGACTAAATCACTGCATTTTTATTTGTTAAAATTATTTTTTACAGTGTATCTACTAACTCACGGCTACTTTACTGCTGGTTCATTGGTGTGGAGTCTAATAGGTTCCTTTTTTCATTTTTGTTTTGTGTCATTGACAAATGAACTACATCACATTTAGTTTCCCATTTCCCAATTTTGAACAGGGATTCCAAATGTGTTATCTCTCCTGAAACATGTTCTTGCCAGAAATGGATTCTTTAGTTTTGCTTTAGTGCTGGAATAGAATTGTGTGTAACTGACAAATACTGGCTTTTATCCTCAAGATTTAATTTTGCTTACAAATGGAGAATAAATGAAATATAGCCCTATAATACTATATAGAAGTGGCAATAACAATTATCAAATAACTGTTTATTACATGCCAGTGAAGAAATAAACCTGTTCATAAAAGTAATTTTACTGCACATCAATCAGGTACTCTTATCTAATCAGTTTGTTGTATAATCCTGGAAAACAGCTGACTGACCACACACCTGGTATGCCAAATGGGGCAAATAAAATTGTCTGAGGAATTAAAGACACTATTCCTCTTAACTAGACTCATGCAAAATTGCTTGCCTTCAGAGCAGTTTTCCACTGTAGGCAATTAAAATTCCTCTGACCTTTTTCTTACTTTCTCCTCTAACTATTTGTTTTTGCAGAGAGAAATATATACATGCATGTGTGTAATGCATAGTAATTTTTTTTAAAGCAAAAATAGCTTTGACTTTTTATGCCTCTACTTCAGGCATAATCAAGGTCAAATTATTGGAGCTTTCCCATCCCATCTATATCTGTCTATCATAATTTTTATTTCGTTTTCACTTAAGAACCATATACAGGTTCTGAGGCCCCTGGCACATTTAGAATTACAAATCAACATTTCAACTAGCTTGATGCTTTTATCAAGCAGAAACAGATCTTCATACAGCTTCCCACAGCTCTCCTTAATGGCCAGATGAAACAAATATTAAAATACTGTTTTTCCAGATGTATGCAACTCACTTTACTTGTTCGCTGTAGTGGAAAAATACTTTACAAGAAATGAGTTTTGTGAGGATACTGATCTTCATATCTGCAAGGGAAAGCAATTGCTACAGCTGTTCAATTCTTTTTGGGGACCTGGTGTGGTAGAGAGTGTCAGTTCTGGTGTCAGTACAAAATGAGTTCTGTTTGGCTCTGACTGCTGTGTAATAACCATTCTGCAGGAAGGTTCACCCATTTAAGTTTTTTCTTTTTTTCTTTTTTTTTTTCCCGCCACAGGGAAAAGATTTTATTTAATGACATTTTGGGTGATTTACAATAAGCCAGGAACATGTTTTTGCTTAGTACGGAAGTTCAGCTTCATGGGAAGTTTAACCATGTTAAAAATGGTTTTTATTTCCTAACCTTTCGTTAGCATTTGGTCCATCAGTTACAATCTAAGATGCAACACAAGGAAGGATGAGCAGGAAAGTTATCAGTGCTCTATAGGCCTGATTCTTATTTATAGTGAGGCCCTTTAATACCACTGTACACCCACTTTAAAACCTCTTTAGACCGCTAGAGTGATGTAAAGGGGATTTAGTGTAATGAGAATTGGGGCCTATATTGAACTAGTAAAATAGTTTAAAAGAACTATTGCATGTAGTTGTTTAGATTTCCCAGGATTGTTGTTAGTGTCCTTAAACAAATCTGACTGACTCTTTTGCAGTTGCACCTATGTCAATAAAGTTGAACTTTATAGTGATGTGTTTGCACTGTACTTTGTTTGCAGTACTTTTAAAAGTGTCAACCCTTTTTGGTTAGATCACATATGGTGGCAGTTACTTTAACAGCTACTAGTTTAAATCATTTTGACATGCAAAACGCTTCTTGCTATCAAAGCATATTTATTAAACAAATATACCTGAGTCATGAAAATGATGAATTGTGGAGGGATAAATGACCACGGTAATTGTATTTGCAAATATTACCACTGTGACGTAAGCACAGTGGTATATAGACCTCTTTTACAGTGGATTGGGGGAGGGGGATGACAGTAGCTAAATAAAATAGGCGTTTATACTATAAACAGAAATTCTCTTCTAGAAGCCATAATAATTAAGGCAGAGGGCACAGAGATGCATCTCCTACTGAATTCATTGTTGGCTTATCTGTTCTCCAAGTCCTTTATTCCACTTGAAAGAAAACAATAAGATGATGTCATTACCAACCAATCACCTTGCAGTCTTGTCGCTAATCACTGTGGTTGCCAAAGGTGAGGGAAAAAGGACACTGAAAGTCGGTGTTGCTTTTGAGCAGCTGTTCAGTGCTGGAAGTAGGCTGTGTAAGAATTTCAACAATAATTGCAACAGAGTGAGCTTTTCTAATTTTGAGTGTTTCAGAGATGAGGCTTATTGAAATAGCTGTGTATGCATGTTCGCTTGCAATCTTTTTGTCGTTATTGTAGTAGAAACATTATCATATATAATTGTGTTTTATTACTATGTTGTAACTGATTTGCAAATTAGGTTCCGTGCAATAAAATGACTCAGTAGTATTGGTTATGCAAATGAACCTGTTTTTAAAAAAAAACCTAACCAAACAAAAAAAACCCTTGAACCTGGTAGTTATTGCTCCTTTGCTAACTTCTCATTTTGAAGTGTAATGTTTATGGAATTATCGGTGTGAAATTGATGTAGTTTATAATAAGGAAGAACTTGCAGGCAGACAGCTTCACAAAACGATTTCACTAGCTGGACATTCCAAGTCACCTGTTTGATTTTCAGTATAACAATGAAACATTTAGGACAGCATCCTGTACTTTTTCCATCACATTTTTTTTTCTCAGATCACTTCTTTTTAGTAGTAGAACCAGACATTAACGTGACTAAATTGTGTTGGAAAGCAATTATCTTTTAATTATTCATAGAAAATTTTTAGTCATTTGCTTTTTTCATTTTATCTATTTTGCTAAAACTGAAATATTAGTGAGTCTAAGAGCTGGTCCATGTACAGTGCTGGACTGATTTAAATAAAATGGCTTGGAAAACACTTTAGTTAAATTGGTGCAATGCCATACTGTGCACACACTCTTAAATCGGTTTAAGAGTGTTTTAAATATGCTCAGTGTTTTGGGGCTTGTCTATACAGCATGGAAAAGCACTCCAGAGAGGTGTGCACTAATGTGCTGAGCAGATGCTCCCTAAAAGGTACCTCGTTCGCATCAACCTAATTGTATGTGAACTGAGTTGGGTACTTTTTTAGAATGTACCCATTGCAGTTAGAGCGCAACATGTTAGAATACTTTAAAAAACACGCCCCTCTAGGACTCTTTACCAGTGCCGTGCAGGCAAGCTCTTGGTTTGCAAGTGACTTGAGTGAAGCTGATTTTAAAAGTGTCCACAATAGGGGATAGATTTAACTAAATAAGTTAAACTAGTTCAAAAAAGAGCCCTCAAGGTTACTTTAATGTAAGATGATCTTTTCCTTTTAAAAAAAAAAAAATTAAAAAAGCGCACATATGCTTAAGGAAAATGAGTAGCACAATATTACAATGAAGGAATAAAATAAAATTTTGTTAGAGTTTGTGTTCATTCTCTCCTTGACAGGCTTACGCAACTCCCAGTAGAATCAGTGGGAGTTATACATGTGTGAATTAAGGAGGACAAATGCTCCACCTCACTGTATTATTTGATATGGGATTAGTAAAATTTCCCACAGAATAAGAATTTGTAACTTGCTATCTGTAATTTTTATTTTGCAAATACATGAACAAAGTAGCAAAACTTGCAATAAGGAAATAAATGGAAAGAATTGCAGACATACCTTATAGTTGAAAAAGGTTACTTCAGTTTTCTGTCTCATAAAATGTGCTTATCTGGTTTTATTGTTCTATATAGTTCTTCAATTAAAGAGAAAACTTGGAGATGCTTATGCAAATAGGTGCTCTAGTATACGTTTCTTTATTAAATGTGCAGGGTTTTTTCTTGTTGACAGCATTTACACTTGAATATTTGCCTCATGCTAAATCCCTCATCTCCTGCAGCTAATAATGCTCTTTTAAAAAGCAGTAACTTTCAACGCACCACAGTCTTTGGGCATTTTGTTTGGGCATTGTCCCTCCAGTATGAATATGATTATGATTTATTTGAGGCTAGAGGCCTCAGCTGATATCAGGACCCATTGTGTTTAGTGCTGTACAGCAGGGAGAGATAGTCCCTGCTCGAAAGAGATAGGGTAGGAGGGGAGGTGAAGTGACTTGGCCAATGTTACACAGCAAGTTAGTGGCAGAGCTGGAAGTAGTACCTACAGTCTTCTGCCTCCCAGTCCAGGGCCCTATCCAGTAGATCACTCTACTTCACAAAGTGGTAACATCATGTGAGCAGTCTACTTCCACAGCCGGTTTTAAACCTCTGACTTATGTCTGTTTTCAGGGCAGCCTGCAGGGCCTGCGGTGCTGGGATGCCACAGCCATGGTGATTGTGAGGGATAAAGTTGGATTTGTTGGGAGGGCAGTGTTCACCTCTGTCATGGTGGTAGGGTAGTCCCAGTTCCTTCAGGACATTCAAAACTAGAGATTCAGCCTTTTCTTTGGGCCTCTGTGAGCTGAATCAAGTAGTAAACATCATTAGGATGTTCCTCCTGAGCCTGTGAGAGAACCATCCAAGAAATGCCTTACTTAAAACTATATTGTTTAGTTGCCATCTTTTCATCCAGAGAGCTACAAGCTCAGTCACACAGGGGACCCTCACATTCCATCATTATAAGGTGCTGATTAAACCAGAGTCACATTTTCTTCCAGTCTTTATGAACCAAGTAGTCTCTCTCTTTCCATTTTGCCTTCTTGAAAGAATGAGAAGGATAAACTTGTACACACTCCTGCCTTGAAACAACCAGGGTGGATTTGATATGGGATTAGTGATTTTAATTATTTAAATCACTAGTCAGGAAGACTCGAATTAATCATGGATTTCTACATAAAAGTGCATTCTTGTTGGTTGTTAGAATCTTAATACATATTTTTCACAACTCAGAGATAGATGTAGGTTTCATTTTTAGAAGGTACACGCTATACATTTTTAAGAGATTTATTTTGAAAACTTTTCAGATTAGTTTTACAGCTATATCAGAAAATGAATGATTGTTTGGTTATTTCATTTACCAAAGGTAATTGAAGCAGATATTTATGAAATCATTGGGAGGTGAACTTCTCTCCAATTCAGCAGGTTAATCATTAATATTTGGAGGATTTTCTTGCCATGCTGTATTAGGAGGAGAACATCACGAGACAGACATTTAAATTGTTTTATTTAACTAAAACAACAACGTTATGTATTCTGGATTTTTTTCTTCAACGGCAAACATATAATATTTTAACAAAACAAGCATATGAATTTTTGAATTTAGCTAAACATTCAAGTTTTTTAAAATCAGGTTTGTTTTTGTTAAAATTGTTTTTAACTAAAATAGTTAAAAGAAATATTAAAAAAAAAAATTAAATCGACTGTGTCAGCCAGGTCAACATGAGAAACTTAAAATATCGGTTTCTGCAGCTAACTCAGTCATCTTCACCTTCGTTTTCCTGTTTGTTCATAATCTGGAAAAGAAAAACAAGTTCCCTGCTTTTTCAGGTCCCAAACGATTTCTCAATTTGGAATGAATTAGTCCAAAGGAAGAAAATATTCTTTTTACACCAGCAGAAGAAGCTACTGCTGTTAAAAATGAGAGTATCACTTCAACAGTCTCTGAATCCAAGAGTTTAAGTGACTTCCACCAGTTCACTGGTGTGACTTTCTTTAAAACATCAGCAAACATATGTTTCTTGAGTGGTTCTTATTCCCAAACTGGGTCTCTTTTACGGCCTGCTGCCATTATAGGTTTTCCCTTCTAGTGAGAGAATGGTATGGTAGATCTGAAATCAATGAAGGCTACACTCAGAAAGACCTCAAGACATCTGGAATATGCCGCTCAAACAGTTTCACTTTTGTTTCTACTGCCTGTCCCTTCCTTCTCTCACTTATCTCCAGACTTCTTCTCCTTGTCCAGATCTATTCCGCCTCCAACAATCTTCAGTTCATTAAACTTTTTGAAACTTCTCTGCCTACCTCTAGGTGCTTCCCACCGCCAAACAGCTGTTCGGTGGCGCTTAGCGCTTTCCAGGAGGGATTGGGGAGGAGCAGGGAGCCACATGCTCAGGGAAGGAGGTGGAGAAGTGGTGAGGCAGGGGCGGGGATTTGGGGAAAAGGTTGGAATAGGGGCAGGGAGGGGGTGGAGTTGGGGTGGGGACTTTGGGGAAGGGGTTGGAATGGGTGCGGGGAAGGGGTGGGAAGAGGCGGGGTAGGGGCAGGGCCTCATTGAAGGGGTGGGGTGGGGCCGGGACCGGGGCCATTCGGGTGGGTGTCAGTGATGCGGCCCTCGGGCCAATGTACTTTTCTCATGTGGCCCTCGTGGTCATTTGAGTTTGAGATCCCTGTTCTAGACTGAGCACTGAGTCCTATTGGGTAGATAGAAAGATTAATCTAAATAAACTATAGAGAAGCCCCTGGAACCCCATAAGATTGGGTCCCTAATCCATGAACTATTGGAACTCATTTACACAACTTTTCTTAAACATTACATGAATATCTTCTCATACTATAGAATTAGAATTTATAATTCCTATTCCATGATGAGAGATCTTTGAGCTATAATGTATCTTAATTAAAACTATCTTGAGAGGTTTTTTCCCTCAAAAAGCATTGTATCAAAAAAATGCGATTTTTATTTTTTTTAAAAATCATTGATTTTTATCCACCCTGGAAACAACTGCTAAAAAAATTACCTTTGACCCCAAAGAATAAGAAGTCTGACAATCTGTCTGTCTTGTTTGCTGGTGCTAAAAAGTTTTTACCATCTCTCAGGGGTCTGTCCCCCATTTGGTATGACAATTTCACATTCCTGTCTCCATCAGAGCTCATTCTACTGGAGCAGTCTGCATCATGAACAGTGGATGCACTCAGCAGTCACCCAGGCTTCATTACCTACTTTCACTTACCACTGTACAGTTTGTGTGGCAGCTTCTGCAAATATTGCTGTTGAAAGCCTGGTCCTATTGGCCTGTGGTTCTGTAGCAATATCTCAGTCTGTATTTGTTTTGTGGAATACTGCTGATGAACTCTTGCCTAGGTTGATAGAAGTGGACAGAGAAATCAGATTAACAAAGAAATTCACCCTGCATTCTATAAATGTTTTCACTATGATTTCCATTTCCAGGGACCTTCAGCAGATTAACTAAGGATTTTTTTTTACCAGAACCATAATAGCATAGATGATGCATAGATAGGCTGTATGTGTTCTAAATCAAAAGAGCTCTTTTCTTACTTTGTGCCTGTTAAACAGTTCAGTATAATCTAGAGTTTTAAATTCATTTTCTCAGTTTAGAAGGTTGTCACTTATCTAGACAAAAAATGTGCAGTGTTAGAGATCATTCCATCTCCTGAAAAGTAGTAGACTCGCCATGTGGCATGATATATATTTTTCATAAGAAAAACAAGAACATACGACTGGCCATAGTGGGTCAGACCAAAGGTCCATCTAGCCCAGTATCCTGTCTTCCGACAGTGGCCAATGCCACGTGCCCCAGAGGGAATGAACAGAACAGGTTATCATCAAGTGATCCATCCCCTGTCGCCCGTTCCCAGTTTCTGGCAAACAGAGGCTAGGGACACCATCCCTGCCCATCCTGACTAATAGCCATTGATGGACCTATGCTCCATGAATTTATCTAGTTCTTTTTTTAACGCTGTTATAGTCTCGGCCTTCACAATATTCTCTGGCAAGGAGTTCCACAGGTTGACTGTGTGTTGTGTGAAAAATACTTCCTTTTGTTTGTTTTAAACCTGCTGCCTATTAATTTCATTTGGTGACCTCTAGTTCTTGTGTTATGAGAAGGAGTAAATAACACTTCCTTATTTACTTTCTCCACACTAGTCATGATTTTGTAGAACTGTAGCAAATCCCCGTGTAGTCGTCTCTTTTCCAAGCTGAAAAGTCCCAGTTTTATTAATCTCTCCTAATATGGAAGCCGTTCCATACCCCTAATAATTTTTGTTGCCCTTTTCTGAATCTTTTCCAATTCCAATATATCTTTTTTGAGATGAGGCGACCACATCTGCATGCAGTATTCAAGACGTGGGAGTACCATGGATTTATGTAGAGGCAATATGATATTTTCTGTCTTATTATCTATCCCTTTCTTAATTATTCACAATATTCTGTTCATTTTTTTTGACTGCCGCTGCACATTGAGTGGATGTTTTCAGAGAACTATCCACAATGACTCCAAGAACTCTTGCTTGAGTGGTAACAGCTATTTTAGACCCCATCATTTTATATGCATAGTTGGGATTATGTTTTCCAATGTGTACTTTGCATTTATCAACATTGAATTTCATCTGCCATTTTGTTGCCCAGTCACCCAGTTTTGAGAGATCCTTTTGTAGCTCTTCGCAGTCTGCTTGGGACTTTACTGTCTTGAGTAGTTTTGTATCATCTGCAAATTTTGTCACCTCACTTTACCCCTTTTTCCAGATCATTTATGAATATGTTGAATAGGACTGGTCCCAGTACAGACCCTGGGGGACATCACTATTTATCTCTCTCCATTCTGAAAACTGACCATTTATTCCTACCCTTTGTTTCCTATCTTTTAACCAGTTACCAATCCATGAGAGGACCTTCCCTTTTATCCCATGACAGCTTGCTTAGCTTAAGAGCCTTTGGTGAGGGAACTTGTCAAAGGCTTTCTGAAAATCTAAGTACACTATATTCACATGCTTGTTGACCCCCTCAAAGAATTCTAGTAGATTGGTGGTGCATGATTTCCCTTTACAAAAACCATGTTGACTTTTCCCCAACAAATTATGTTCATCTACGTGTCTGACAATTTTGTTCTTTCAAGTTGGTGAATTAATGTGTTAGCAGGAAAGTCTTTCTACTTTCTTCCTATCAGGTTGGTGATTTGTAGAACAAATCTAGGGATTCAGAGGAGAGTCAAGTAACTGGCAGAGGCACAGAGAACTGAGAAATTGGGGCTTGTGGTATAGGTGAGATATATGCTGGAAAAATAGATGTGGTGTAGGACTGGGATTTGATAATTTGTTTTGTTATTTATTGAAAACAAATCTGTCCTGTGTTCCTTTTGGAACATCTGTTTCCCTTATACTATTTTATTGACCAGTGACAAACTGTGGTAGAGCTTGTTCTAGTCTAGAAAGTTAAGACCAGTATACATGGGTCTTCAGTTTTCTAAATACTTTTTATGCCCGTTAGGCACATTTCCAAAGCATGATTCTGTCTGTCCATATTGATCATCCAAACTCTGTTAGAATCTGGTGCAGGTGGAACCATATTTAAATATGATTTCCAGACTAATTTCTCAATCCATTGTAAACTGGTTTTAAACTTTCCGTAACCTTGGCGGCCTCATTTCTATCTTGTGTAGTTCAAAGCAATGCCAACTCTATGCAAGGCGATCATGTGTATACAATATAGGGTCTGGCAAATACTGCAAAAAATGTCAGTATATAGTCTGACACACAATATTCTTTTTCCTAAAGCTATGCTTATGCTCCTTTTGAGTTTTTCTGTGAATATGTGCGTGATTGAATTTGTGGGAAATTAATTTGAAAGTCATGTGTGATAGTAATTCTGGAAACAAAATTTTAGATTTACACATACAAATGTTTGCAGTTAAAGTATTTGCAGGATGCCTTAGGGAGCAGAAACAATATTATGTGATTAATCTCAACAGTAACAACTAACCACCAAAGCCCAAATAGCAAATAATATTCATAGAGCTCTGTTTTATGGTCAGTCCACAGAATTAAAAAAAGTTGCAAAACATTAAACGTAATTTCAGATACTAAATAATTCACTCTTTTTGCAGAAATTCATGAGCAGAAAAAATAGTCAGGTCGTTGAATAAATGAACTGTTGTCAGTTATGCACTGATCTCAGCAAGTAATCTGTATACTGATCTGTGCAAGGCAAAATAAAAACGAAGATATTTCCTGAAGTACTAATTTGGCAAAGGTTAATTGTTGAATGGCATTGGCAAGGATTTGCATTTGTAAAACAGCCACAGAAGATGTAATGGGAGCTGGTGAGAGGAAGTTTTACACCGTTCATTATATGACAGTATTAGCCTAAAGTTCCAGCACATAAGGGTTTTCCCACAAGTTTTGGGTGAGAGTGGGTAGCAATCCATAACTGGTCTGTGTTTGCCATGGGAGTGGGAGAAGTTGAAAAGAGAGCCCAGTTTAGCTTGTGATATTTTGGGAAAAGACCATAAATAACACCCCATTTCTTGTTCAGAAAATGGATTTGTGTTTTGTGAGTCATCAGTGGTGGTGGTGACCATACTACTTATTTGCAGGGTAGCTTGCACAAAATGGAGAGTCTTTCCTGGAAAGCAAATTCTAAGGGTAGAAAATGAAAGTGTGGTACGCTTTTACGATTTTGTTGGGAAACCCTGTAAGAGGAGTGTTAAATACCATAGTATACTTGATTTATTTATTTATTTATTTGGCCTGAAAACCTTCACCTTCCATTCCTTAAACTTTTTTTGTAGCAGAGAACTAAAGATTGGAGTTACATTTTCAATTTGTTAAATAGGTTGAAAAATGGGGCAATTGTCCAACTGGTGCCTAGATGTATTTTAATGACATAACACCACTAGTATAATCAATGGATTGATGGTAAAGCCCCCAGAAATTAAGAAGCTTAAACATTTTTCAACTTAATTTTGAACCTCTTTTGAACACTTTTTCAATTGTCTAAAGTCTCTGAACATTCACATCTTTCAAGATAGCAGATATTTCTACCCAAGCTGTGCCAGCTCTGCAGTCAGGCTATTTAAAGTTGCTGTAATTCACAAAGAAGAATGCCTGCCTTGCAACTTTATTTTATCTTTCCAAATTAGTTTTTCTCCTGATTGATGCTAAAATTTTGTTCGTATTAGGGGAAAAAAATTTCAATATTGAAATACTATCTCTTAAATGCCATCTAAATCCACATCACTTAGCGGGGGGGCAGCATTGCTGCTTGCTAATATGGAATTTGTTGTCCGATACCAGTCATAGCTGTGAAAGGTGCAGCTGACTGAATACTGTGTTAGTAAACAGATTCACATATGAACAATTGCTTGGAAATTGCAAATGCACAGTTCTCTTAAATTGGTGTATTTCTGGAAGTGCTTTAAATTTTTGCATCAGTGTAGTTTGTTTCATAGGAATACACCTTATGTACATTACAGTATTTAACAAGTATACAGAAGTTATAACGTATTTAAATTTAATCGGACTCCTAGTTTTTAGTGAAATGAGCCAAGTAGTAACTTTGCTTACCCAACTGAGAATACTTTAAGCTTACACTGTGCTTGTGAAATTCAGTGAGCTTTCCAGAACTGTGTTCTTTCCACAGCTTTAGGAACATAGATATTTAGGACAAATTTGGAAGCCTTTTTTTGCATATATGAAAAGTTATTCTTCCTTATTTTGGGGGTGAGGGGGCAATGGGAGGTGAAAATATTTTAAACATCTATAATACCTCAGGTTTTGGGGTATTTTCAGTTTTCTACTGTACCTTTTTTCTAATTTTATTGTTTTTAGTTACTATTTTCAACATTTTTATTAGTGTGTCTGTGGAAAAAATCTTACTATTGCAGAAGGGTGCTGTACAACCTCCCTGTTGATTCCTCTTGAAAGGCTGCTGTTGTATTTACTCAGATTATATCACCCATATGCCACTGATTCTGAGGTGTCTCTCTGATTCATTTTCCAGATGGTTTTCTACATGATCTGTGACTTGGCATGTCTTTGGTGTAATATGACTGGATGTTTTGTTTTGTTCAGAAAGGCAAATCTGGATATGCCGTTTTCCACAGACAAACTAAGAGACAAACGAGTTAAATCTTACATTTTCTCTCTTTAGGTTGGGGCCCTTAAACTGTTAGATAATTTTTAAAGCTTTCATCAGGGTTGTGTGTGTGTGTGTGTGTGTGCGTGTGTGTGTGTGTGTATAATGTACACATTAGGGTTGTGGTGAAGGGGGTTGTTGTCTCTAGGACCCCTATTTCATTTGTTGCAGAAGTTGGAAGCGAGTGAGTTCGGGGACTTCAGGAAGAGAAAGGATGGTCTTATGGTTAAGGAGTTGAATGCTGCTCTGGAGAATTGGGATCTATCCTTGTCTGTGGCAGAATTCCTGTGTGAAGTTAGTCAAGTCACTTAGACCAAACTTTTCACAGGGTGGCTACTCTGTTTCTGGATAACCAGTATGAGAACGTGGGGTCAGATTTTCAGAAGTACTGAGCGCTCACAGCTTTACCTGAAGTCAATGGGAGCTGTGCTTTGAACATATAAAGTGCTGTATAATTCTAAGTACTCTCAAAAGTCAGGTACTGTACTTGGCACCTCAATTGGGGCAACTGAAATTAGTGGATGCTTCTGACCTTAATCTCTGTTCATCAGTTCCCAATCTGTAAAATGTGTAATGCCCACTCATCTCGCATGGGTGTTGCGAACATCAATTAATTATTTGTGAAGCACTCAGATACTGTAATGATGAGCACTATAGAAAAGACTATGAGGAAACTAATAATTCTGTCTTCAAAGTAAAGGCTGAATCTTGTGCAGTAAATAAGCTTGGGGCCGCACACTGAATAACACAGAGACAATAAAATAATAAATACCTTCTCCTTAATTGAGCACTGTCCAGGCTTTGCAATGTATGAGGCAATCGTCCCATGAAAAAAATCTGACGTGCTAATTTTAGAGTGCTTGAATGTGAAACCTTAATACCGTTCTCTAAACATAGTTTTGTGTGTGTGATTTCCTAGTTTTTTTTAAAAGCAAACTGAAAAAACAAAAAAAATTCATCATACATGAGTAGGGCTGGAATCTTTAGCTCCACCACATAGATCTCTGTTACTTGAGCTAAAGGAGTAACTGATATCAATAGTTGGTTTTCATCCTCTGTGTGGACTAGCACTAGAGGGGGGATGGGACACTTTGCTAATGGGTTCCATGGATGTTTGCTGACAGAAGAGGGTTGCTGACACTCACGGATCTTGGGTTCTATTCCAGGCTCTAGAGGGGAGTGTACTTTAATGAGAACAGACTCTTCTGCCCAGTCATCCCAACCTGTCCTTATCCAACCTCTCTCATGCCCACTACTGGTTCCGTGTTCCGGTCCCATTCTCCTCAGACTTCTTATCATTGTCGTCTTGTCCAACAAGTTCTCTAATCCTTCCTCCCTCCCCCCTACAGTTACTCATCTGATCTGTCTCTCCCCCCTCTCCTGGTCTCCATTGTCTGTGTTCCCCATCCCCACTGAGTCCCAGTCCACCTCAGTGTAAAGGTAAGAGTTTGCTTTCTGTTAGGGGACCTTGCCCTTTGAGGTTGTAGCCTATAATCTGGATTTTATCATTTTGATCGTATTTTTATTTCTGGCTATATAATAGTTTTGGCCTAGATGTAGTTGTATTATGGATGCTCTGCTGTTCCTCATATTTATTTCTTGCATTTTTATTTTATTAAACTGTAGTATTTGGTATGTGTTTTCCCCCCTGTTCAATTGTCCTAGGATTTCCTGTTCCAGATATTTTTCAATAAGGCATTGTTAAATTTAGGATGCAGTTCAGCTTTATTTTGTTTTCACTTTGTCCCTGAATCTGGTTAATGAAAAGTCAACAAGTAGTAAAAATCAGATGACACATAGCTTTTATTTTTACTAAGATCACTGTGGGTACTTTAATTCTCCCAGCTGCTATCCTTTTTCTTCCCCCTCTTCCCCCCCCCCCCCTTCATTTTAAACGTTAGTGATGGGTTCTGTTTTAAACTTCCTCCTGCATTTTGTGTGTCTTACTCACCGTTACATGTTTAGTTCTGGTAATTATGTTTGTGCTTGTTCAGTACTTCATTAAGTGGCAAGTTCATACTCAACCTCCCTGCTCCCCATGCATATTTGAGTTAAAACTTGTTAATTACTGACACAGAAGCTTTTACTACTGCTATAAAGAACCTATGCAGTGAGCATAATTAAAATAAGGCATTTAGCACAATAGGCTGTTTACTGTTACTGCAGTAGTTCCTATGTTTAGAAATGGGAAATACTGCTGTAAATTCCCTTGATGCAGGTGGCCAATGGATGTTTTTTAGTGGCACTCACTTTATGGACATGAGCTATATTCTCTTCTCACTTATTGATAGATGTGTTCTAGATTTTTATATTGCTCCTTTCACCAGGTTAATAAAGCACTGCACAGTTAAGGAGCCCAAAAAACAAACATTTTTTTCCCTTCTGAATTTCTTGAGGCTAAGGAGCAGAATATTGCAAGTGTGAGATTTATTTTAAAGAGCATTGATCCTTGAGAGGCTCTTTATCAAAAAGGTGTGTGTTGGTGCATAGGCCTAGCTAGATCCATTTCTGGCAACGAGTTCGGTAGCTAGAGTACCACTACCAAGAGTGGAGAACATACACAGTTATGGTGGCTTAACTAAAGGGGTGATCTTCTACTGATTTAGTTAAATTGGTGTGGACTTTTATAAACCAGGTTTAAACCTTGAAAAAGCCCGAGAGAGAGAACATAATTAGAATGGTCAGATTCCAGGTTAGGTTTTCAGGGCTGGTAGCTAAAGGGAAAAAAATCAGGGATGAATAGGGGCCATTATTTCTTCTGTGTGCTTCCCTCCCACATTCAATCCTGATCCAACTCTTCTGAGTAGGACTATGAATTTCCACTACAGAGGGTAACCTGAGCTTGATTATATTTGATATTCTGAAGACACAAAGGACTTTTACTTCTGGGTCAGTAAATCATTACAATTGCATGACTATATTTTTCACCCTTATTTTTACTTTTTTTAAAAAGCTTTTTGAATATCACGTGCGAGTTGGTCTCTAAGAGCTGTACTATATTAAAAGGGAAAGGTGATTTTTCTATTTCCTCATCTGGTTTATGTTTTTTTTGCTGAGAGCTTGAAACTACTATATATCCAGTAAAAGTTGATTTAAAATTTCATCTGCTACAAAGATGGAGCTGTTTTAGCAAATCATACTGGAATCAATTCTGTTTTGGACACCTATGTTCTTTTGCTGGAATAGAAATTGTGAATGCTAGTCAGTCAGGAATAGTTTTAGGGTTTTGTCTTTTATTTATATTTAACCAGATTATTTTATTTTATATAAACTTGTTCTAGATCTCCTGAAACTGTGAGGCAGTAATAGTAACTGGCTTTCATTTTCTAGGTTACATCCATAATATCTTCGCCTGAGAACAGCTGTGCGCCACAATAGTAACTGTGCCACTATTAATCTTGATCCTTTATTTGCTTTCTTTAGAGCCCAGATTTAGATGTTTGACAATGGCAAAAGGGCTACAGTTCAGCTGTGGCTCTGTCTGTCTCTTCTGTTCTAGTATTTATACACTAAAATGCAGGAATCCCGTACAGGTTGAAATCGATGGCACTTTTACCGGAGTCATTCTCTGTGTTCAGTTTTAAAACAATATATATTTTAATCTGCACTGTAAACTAACACCCCAGTTTATAAATTATGGAGGAACTGTTCCATTAAATAGTTTTTTTTAACTCTCAAGCTAACAAAGTTCGCTTTTCAGTAGACAACTTAAATCTAGTTTTGGATTTCAAACATGCCAAAATCCAGGCATGTTTGGTTCTGGGGTTTTAATTCAGGCCTATAAGCTTAACACAATTGTACCCTGATTTTTATTGGGACTTTAAAATATGATGATTATTCAGAATGTAAGCATTGTCATAATAAATAACATTGTTTTCAGTTTTGTCATACTCACCTAAGCAAATTATATTTTTCTAAATGATAAATATCACATAAAAGTAATACAGCTGAATAATTCATTTGTTGTAAAACAGATTTATTTACTTTTAAAATATTATCTAAATGTCAGTTTGTATGATATTATTTTGTTGGAAACTTGTGATTTCAATTCTCTTGGTTAAATTAAGAAAGAAACTTGGATTTAATGTTCACTTCCCAGGTGGAATGTCACTTCCAAAGCTCTAGTATGGGGGGGGGGGGGGGGGGGGAAGTATTTTAGTCTGTGTGTTACTGCCTCTTTTTAGATGTGTGAAAGGGGAAGGAAATTTTCGAACAATCCTTTTATGGAAATCAAGAGTATTTTTCCTATAGGGAAATAATTTGAAGAGAAACCTTAGGGTTCTGTGTTTCATTCCCCCCCCCCCCCCCACACACACACTTTTCTTGACTGAAATACTAGATACGTTTTGTCTGAGCTAGTAATAATCACTGGCGACATCAATATCTTTTGGTGCCAACAGAGAGTTGGTCAGCTGCCTTAATCCATTCCACTGAACTTCTCATGACTTTCAACAGATGTTTTGCCTTTAAAGGTCAATTAAACTGAACTGACTTGCTCCTTGCTTCCCAAAGCATGCCAGCATAGTTCAGAACTGGAATGTGCTTGTTTGACACAAGGAAATGTCTTTTCCCATTATTATTTTATTTATATTATTTTTATTTTTAAGAAATTCTCTAGGTACCCATATTAATAATATAATAAATGGCATTAAGATGTTTTAAAAATGATAAAAGGAAAAGATAATGGGGAAAATAAAACTAGTCAAAATATGAATACATTTAAAGACAGGGTCAGTAAGAGGCTCTTACACATCTATATGTACAATTAATATTTATTTGTATTACATCTGCACTTAAAAGCCCCAAATAAGACTTTGTCCCCATGGTGTAGGCACTGTACTAACCCACAGTACGGGACAACCTGCTTCAAAAAGTTTAAAGTCTACACAGACGGCTTTGATACAAGGAGGAGGAGGTGGGCACAGCAGATTGATTAGTTAGTGGGATCTAGGTTACCCATCTTGAAAGTGGAGGTAGTAAGGCAAATTTGCGTCTTAGGAGGACAGCATCAAAAATTTGTGTCTCAGGAGGACATACACAAGGGAATGAATATGAAGCACATTTCAGAGATAAACTCTTGGTAGGGAGTCTTCAATTTCTAAAATGTGATTACTGTTCAGAACATCTATGTAATGGTGTATTTCAGGGGTACTTTATAAACGTACCGACCCCCAGTTTGAGAACCCCTGCTCAACATGGAGTGACAGACAGTCACTCCGGTGTGTCTTGCCATCCAGGTGATTGTATCTCTGTGACTGATCCCAAAGGACCAATCACTTAATCCAGGTTAATTGTGCTTTAGGTCTCACACCAAAGACCATGCTTGTAGCCAATTCTATAGTAAACTATATGAAGATTTATTAAATAGGAAAAGGAAACTAGAGAGTTATTCACAGGGTTAAAGCAAGCAAATGTAGATACGTGAATAAGTTAGTCTTAGGTTTCAAAAAGTAATAGAGGCTTCTATAATCGGCAAGCTGTATTTGTCCTTTATCTTGCTTATTCCTAGGAACATTTCCTCCTCCTCCTCCCCTCCCCAAGTCCAAGCAGCATAGAGATGTTTAGTTCCTTTGGTTTGGTTTGGTTTAGTTCCTGCCATGTGTGCTGAGCTGCAAACTCAGCTGATGGAAGGAGTCCACTTGTATAATTCTTCTTCATGGGAAAGACAGCAGAACAATACGAATCTTTAGTCCTTTTGTTGACTGTTTCTTAATCCAGATGTAGGGAGTTTCCTGTTGTAAGATCCAAGAGCCTCTAGTATTGATGCATCTCCTCTTTCGGGAGGGGCATAACAATTTCTGTAGAAGAGCAGCTCTTCACCCTAATTAATGTCCCTCTCCTGTATGGCGATTCATACAATCATGGAGGATCAGAATACACCCTGTCAAATATTACATTACAATATGGAACACAGATATTACAAGTAAGATTTAATTTAAATTTTTAAAAAATCTGATTTTAATTTAAAAAATTGATTTTTAATTTTTTTTCATCAGTTGTTTTTTAACCACTCTGAATAGTGACCACAATATAATTCAGTTTAACATCTTCTGGAAAGGAATCATTTCACAAATTGGAACTGAGACACTGAACTTCAGAATGGGGAGTTTATAAACAAAACAAAGCATGGAAGCAAGACAACGGCCCTCAAGTAAAAAGTGAAAAATTTAAAACCCTTAGTCAGTCTGGGGATTATTTAAGCATCTCCACAACAAAGCAAAAAAAAGTGAACAGGCAAGAAAAAAGCCAGAATGGTGAAATGGCATCTTTCAGAAAATAGTAACCTGGCTGAAGTGAAGCCAATGGAAAGGAGCACAGGTGGATGAGCACAGGAAGCGTGACGCCATCAGGGGCTCGTTCGCCTGCACATCTACCAACGTGATATATGCCATCATGTGCCAGCAATGCCCTTCTGCCATATACATTGGCCAAACGGGACAGTCTCTATGCAAAAGAATAAATGGACACAAATCTGACATCAGAAATCATAACATTCAAAAATCAGTGGGAGAACACTTCAACTTCTCAAACCACTCAGTGACGGACTTGAAGGTGGCAATTTTGCAACAAAAAAACTTCAAAAACAGACTCCAAAGAGAGACTGCAAACTTGAATTAATATGCAAATTAGATACAATTAACTTAGGTTTGAATAGAGACTGGGAATGGTTGGGTCATTACACTAATTGAATCTATTTCCTCATGTTAAAATATCCTCACACCTTCTATGGGTCATCTCGATTATCACTTCAAAGGTTTTTTTCTCTCTCCTGCTGATAGCACATCTCAATTGATTGGCCTCTTACAGTTGGTATGGCTACTCCCACCTTTTCATGTTCTCTGTATGTATAAATATCTTCTTTCTGTGTGTTCCATTCTATGCATCCGATGAAGTGGGTTTTAGCCCACGAAAGCTTATGCTCAAATAAATTTGTTAGTCTCTAAGGTGCCACAAGTATTCTTATCTCATTTTTATTATTGTTTGTGTGCCATTCATCGTATGTCACTCTCAAATTACAATTCCTTGCCTGTTCAGTGTCTCATGATGATTGGTCCAAATGTGGAATGTAACTGTCATGGTTCGGGGCAGCTACACCTGTATTGCCCCTCCGTGATCCCTTGAGGGCACCCACTGTAGGCTCCCGGCTCCTTAGCCGTCAACTCTCTTCGGCAAAGACCCATGTCTCTCTCCCCCCTGATTTGGGGTTATTCTAAGCTGCACGGTTCCCTCCCTACATTGTGATATTCCCAGCAAGCCAGATTGTCTAAACAGGCCAGCATCTGCTCTTTGTGTTCACTACAGAGACTATGAACAGTTGTAACTGACAGGACTCACAGGTTACCACACAGCTCTTTATAAGCAAGCACATTTATTCTTAAGGTGAAAGTGTTACAGAAAAAAATATTAAAAACAATAAAAGAACGAACACTCATGATAAAAAGCTTGAGTTCTCTCCAACCTCAACCTCAGGCTCTGGTAGGTATCAGTCAAGTTCATAACTGTCTCTCAGATTTGTAACCAGAACCATGCATAGTTCAGTCTTGCCTTTATACAGCTTGCACCTTTGATCTTGGCCTCGTGTAACAGGCGATCAGCAGACAAAGGGTGTAGCTTCAAAAGGTTGGGTTTTTACATAACCAGCGGTGGGGGGGTTTGCATTGACCTCCTCCCTCGATATTCCCCAGGAAAACCATTTCACACTGTTTGTTCCAAAAGTCCAATCTTGGCTGGCACATTGTTCTGTATAGTCCTTTGAAACCCCAGGTCTCATGCTTGTCACATCTACCCCTTCAAGAGGTTATGTATAATCTCAGCCCACAATAATACGGAAAGCTTTCATTTAATGCAATGGTCCCCAATGATAATTAAAGTTACTTTAATAAGGTCTCTCAAGGATACTGCAGGAAATTGCCATATCTGTCACAGTACATGAAGGACATACAATACACCTCTACCCCGATATAACGCTGTCCTCGAGAGCCAAAAAATCTTACCGCGTTATAGGTGAAACCGCATTATATTGAACTTGCTTTGATCCACTGGAGTCCGCAGCCCCGCGCGTCCCCCCTCCCCCACCCGGAGCACTGCTTTGCCGCATTATATTCAAATTCGTGTTATATCAGGTCGCGTTATATCAGGTCGCGTTATATCGAGGTAGAGGTGTAGTTGTTTTTGCTGGAAACTTAAAATGCCGTGGGGTGAATTGCTTTGGTGCAAATTACTTTCTATAACCTCAGCTTCGTTTTTTTTATTTCTGATGCTGATTTTCAACAGTAAAAATGAGGGGACTCGTAGTTTATTTGAAATTTACAATTTTGGAACTAATGAGTGAGTCACTTGAAATGAGCAAAAAGAACAGGAGTACTTGTGGCACCTTAGAGACTAACAAATTTATTTGAGCATAAGCTCAATGAAATGAGGTATGCTTGAGAGGTATGACTAGATCTACGATTTAAATCTTTATTTTTTGTGAATTTGCTGGGCTGCCACCTTCAGCAAAATAAACACTGGTGAAATGTCCGTTATAGATTCATAGAATTTAAGGCCAGAAGGTAGCATTAGATCTAGTCTGGCCCCCTGTAGAGCACAGGACATTACATTTCACCCAGTTACTCTTGTATTGAGTTCAATAACTTATTTTTGACAAAAGCATATCTTCCAGCAAGGTTTTCAGAATGGATTTTGAAGATATCAAGAGACTGAGAATCCACCACTTCCCTTGGTAGTTTGTTCCAATGGTTAATCTCACACTCACTTTTTTTTTTTTTTTTTAAATAATTCTTATTTCCAATTTGAATTTTTCTGGCTTCAGCTTTCGGTCATGGGTTCTTGTTTTTATGCCTTTCTCCACAAGACTAAAGAAATCTTTAGTACTCAGTTATGTAGGGTAATGAAGATTAGTTCATATTTGTATGCATATGTCTGTTTAATCTTTTTGCTAATCTGGCTGGATACATCTAAAATGGATTTTCTTTTTACTCCTCAGCAATACGACATGGTATTATTATGAGCTAAATGCTGACCTAAATGCAAACAGATTGTGTTTGGTGTCTTTCTGAATTCAATCATATACCAAATGTTAAGAGGGAAGATTGTGAGGATAGAAAAATGTAGGTCCTTTTCATCACCTGTGGCCATTAAAGTAGGGGTATATTCCCCCTCTCCTTCCTGCATTATTCTGGCCAGTTCCAAGTTGGGCAGTTACCTTTTACTTACCTAAATTCCTCCTGAAGTTTCAATTGAAACATGCTTCCTTTTGTTCCTGAACAGCTGTGTGATGTTGCTGTGCACTGTTAAACAGCTACTGTGTTCTATCCAGAGGAATCTGTATTTCAGTTATGGATAGTGTATGGTTAATGTTGTTGTTAGTATATTTGTATTAGTAGTAGTAATATGGTGTTGGTGGTTGTGGGTGTGTTTCTGGTAGTGCCCAATATGTTTCAGGCATTTTTCAAATATAAATAAGACATAATCACTGCCCTGAGGTGTTACCTTCTGTCTAACTTTAGAAAGTAAAGGGCAAAAGAGTACATCATATAAAAGTAGTCAAAGGGGGTGGCTGGGCAATGGTTCTATCTAGCTAGATTCCCTCTTAGGCAGCTTGGCAGAAGTGGGTCTTCAAGAAGGAGGGAATAGGGGCCTTGTGGATGAGCACAGGAAGGGTGATGCATGCATTGGGGCTGCACAGAGATGATTATGTGAAACCTAACTAAAAGGAAGACAAGGCTGGAATCATTTGTCAGAGCAGAGGTGTTGAAGGGCAATGTGAAACAAGCAGAGATAGATGTGTAGGAGGGGCAGGAATATGCAAGACTTTGAGGTGATGATGAAAAACTTGTAGTTGGTGCAATAGCAAAATGGGAGCTAGTGTATGGATTCAGAGAGAGATGTGACAACTTTAAGTCACAAGAAAAAACTGCTAAGAAGAGAGCTTCTATTCTGTATAGTCAAATGAGTGAACTTGTTCTGTTTTGTATTGTCAGTGAGTTTCAGGAGAATATTTACGTATTCTTGGATTTCCAAAAATGTAGGTGTATTAAAGTAAGATATTAGAGGGCAGATATTTTACATAGTTTATACAGTAACTCCTCACTTAAAGTCATCCTGGTTAACTTTGTTTCGTTGTTAAGTTGCTGATCTATTAGGGAACATGCTTGTTTAAAGTTGTGCAATTCTCCCTTATAACGGCGTTTGGCAGCCGCCTGCTTTGTCCACTGTTTGCAGGAAGAGCAGCCCGTGGCAGCTAACTGGTGGGGGCTTGGAACCAGGGTGGATGGGCAGCCCCCCATCAGCTCCCCGTTTCCTAAGTTCCCTGTACGGCAGTGGCCCGCAGGCTATCAATTGCCGGGCAGTTCAGCTGTCCCTCCCCCCACTGCCATGTGCTGCTCCTGCCCTCTGCCTTGGAGCTGCTCCCCGGAGCCTCCCGCTTGCTGTGCGGGGGAAGGGGGGGAAGAGAGAGGCTAATGTCAGGGTGTCCCCCTCCCCCTGCACCCCATTTACCCCATCTTCCATAGAGCAGGGGGGAAACAGGACAGGGCTCAGGACCGAGGGAACTTCCTGGCAGCAGCTGCTATCTTAAGTTGATCTACTTAAAAAGGCAGTGTACTTGGAGTGGGGTCAGCATACTTGAAGGAGCAATGCGCATCTCTCTGTCACACACACACACACACAGGGTGTGTGTCTCTGTCTCCCATGCTGTCTCCCCTCCCTCCATTCGTGCTGCCTTGTAGAGTGTGAGGCTACATTAACAACAATGAATTAACCCTTGAGGGCTCAGCCAATTGCTAGTTCATCATTTAGCAGTAAGGCAAATATCCCACCCTCTGACTTCACCACCTCAACCAAGCTCCAAAATCACCATTGCTGTGTACCAGTATTAAATTTTTGTTTAAAACTTATAGTGTGTGTGTGTGTGTGTGTGTGTGTGTGTGTGTGTGTGTGTGTGTGTGTATTTTGTCTGGTGAAAAAAATTTCCCTGGAACCTAGCCCCCCTCCCCCCCCCCCCCATTTACATTAATTCTTATGGGGAAATTGGATTTGCTTAACATCGTTTTGCTTAAAGTCGCATTTTTCAGGAACATAACTACAACATTAAGCGAGGAGTTACTGTACTCTTCTCCAATTGGCTTTCATTGTGTGCTATTTCTGGAAATACCTTGTGGTTTTTTTCTTTGACAACAGCTATTGCTCATTATACCTGAGCCTATGTTTAAACACAGATGCTTCAAAAATATATCTGCAGATTTGGTGAATAAATCTTTTATATTGTTGTTTTCCAAGTAACAAATGACAGTCACTGAATGTGAAATCAAACACAATATAAAATGAAAAATGTGCATTACTATTGTTGCCTCCAGGATTATTGTGTCAAATTAGTATTGTTCTTACTGAAGTCAGCCAGAAATTTGTTGTAAATTAATTTTGAATAGGTTTTGGTCTGATATCTCAGATTCAATGCTCACTGACGTCCAATGGACTACCATTTACTTCAGTGGCGCTGGTTTATGAACTATATGCAAAAATTAACAGAAGGATGCACAGTTGAGCTTGTATTAGAAAGAAAAATAGTCATCTTTTCTCTAGCTGGGTTTATGCTACTCCGTGTAATTTTCACCATAATTCTGTGACTTGTTTCAGTAAAGAGTGGAAAGATCATATAATGAATGTTTACATATTAGAATAAAAAAATGATATTGTGGGAAACAATTCAAAGAAGAATTTCAAGAGTCCTAAAGAAAAAAATCTTCCAGAAACTGACAATAGTTTGTGACTTTCTTCCCCTCACATCCTCTCTCCAAAGAAAAATGAGTGGAATGAAATTAATTTCTCCAAACTACAATACCCATTATCCCCTGTCTAAAAGCTTTCTAATGGGATGTCCAGCATAAGAAATAGATTCTGTAATATAAGTGGACCCCCCCCCAAAATGCTGTGCCTTTTCATAGTGTAAACCTAGTATTGCTATTAGTGTTAATGCTCCTTATAGTGCTAAACATGATAATTTCACTGTTACATTGCCCTCCTCCCTGTTTGCTTGTGTCCACATGTTCCTTGTCAAATGTGTTAAGATTATAAATTTTTGGGGCAGGGATTATGTTTTTAATTACATGCGTGTATAGTTCTTAGCATGATGCTGTGATCCTGGAGTGGGGTCTCTAAATGCTGCTACTATACAAATGGCAATACTTGCCTTACTACCTTTTCACACCAATGAGTAAATCCCACACCCCTTACCTAAACATACAGACATAATTTTACTTGTATTATCAACTGCTGCTCACTTGGCTGTTCATTCTTGAATGTCCTGAGAGATGGCCAAGTTTGTGGCAATAGGGGTCAGTGTCCTTTCTTGGTACTTTTTGTTGCCACAATTATTTCATGTTTCTTCCCCAATTCCAGTAGAGCAGTGATGATGATTATTATTATTTTTAAAATAACAATAACTTTGGATCACCCCAGTCTCTCCCTGTCAGAAACAAAATCTTTGGCGTGCTGGCTTCTTTATGTTGTACCTCTGTTTAACACAGCCTCTCTGTATTGAAGAGAAATAATTTTACTTCAATCTTTTTTTAAAACAAACTCATTTTATTTGGTTTTGGAGTGCAGTTGTGGGAGAGACATTTCTCTCCTTCATACTCTCCTCTCCCCCACCCAAGCATGCACTCCACATGTACCCCGCCTTTCCTGAATGTCGCTGTTGGAAGACAAGTTTAGTATTTGCATGATAGTCAAAGTGGGTAATCCTGCCCAAATGCACTGTTTTGTTGGCATGGCCCACCCCGTAAAAACGAATGAATCTGCATAGTACAGTGTTTATATTCAAAGCTGGTGAATATTAAACAGTGAAATTTAGCAGCTGTGTTATGAAGGGTGGGGAGAATGGTTTTGAATCCATTTTAAGGGAGGTTGTACAAAATGATGTTAGATGACTTAAGAGGGTAGTCAAAGATTCTTTTTATTTTTTTTTTTATTTTTTTAAATCTTGAGTCTTAAGTCAATGCTGTGATTTTTGGGGGCCTGACTTCTGATTTTTGAACATTTTGGCTTGGCAATATTGATATGTAGATATTTTGGTTTAATGTGCATGAGCTTACTTTTGATACTGTTTTGCCAATCCTTTGTTGTGCCTTGGATAAGATAGCAGCAAGTTTTATTATGATTATCTAAATACATGCTGTGTTATGGCAATGATAACATTTTGTGTTAACTTGCAATAAATTGAATGGTGTCCATCAAATGGAATTTTGATTTGCAATGTTGCTTTGTCGAGTAGAAAATGGACATTGTGCTGAGTTGTTTGAAGCATAATCCATGTTCATATTTGATTTTGATTTAAATCTGTGCATGTTTTCCCAGCTCCAACCTAAAATTAACTGATTATTTTCCATTGCACATGCAGACGACCGATTAGCCATATAGCTAATCGCACAATCATAGCAACAGCATGCATGCATACACGCACTATTATGAGAATTTGGGCCCAGCAGTGATTGTCTCCATTGGTCATTTCTCAGCTACTTGTTGCTGGCTGTCTTTTTGTTTTAAACCTCCATCACTTTTAATACCCTCAAACCCTTTTAGTGCTCTCCACTGTAATGAGATCTCCCTCTGTGGGGGGAACCCAACGTTGTAATTGGTGACAGTTGTGACAGACCCAGACCAGTGGGGTACAGGAGTCTGGTAGAGGGCAAATATACTGGTCACTGGATGAGTAGTTTTCTGTTCCCTGAGTGACCAGAACAGGGGCTGCACTAGAGTAATCAGGAACCTGCTAGAACCAGTTAAGGCAGGCAGGCTAATTAGGACACCTGGAGCCAATTAAGAAGAAACTGCTAGAATCAATTAAGGCAGGCTAATCAGGGCACCTGGGCTTTAAAAAGGAGCTCACTTCAGTTTGTGGGGCGAGTGTGAGGAGCTGGGAGCAAGAGGTGCAAGGAGCTGAGAGTGAGAGGGTGTGCTGCTGGAGGACTGAGGAGCACAAGCGTTATCAGACACCAGGAGGAAGGTCCTGTGGTGAGAATAAGGAAGGTGTTTGGAGGAGGCCATGGGGAAGTAGTCCAGGGAGTTGTAGCTGTCATGCAGCTGTTACAGGAGGCACTATAGACAGCTGCAGTCCACAGGGCCCTGGGCTGGAACCCGGAGTAGAGGGCGGGCCCGGGTTCCCCCCAAACCTCCCAATTGACCTGGACTGTGGGTTCTTCCAGAGGGGAAGGTCTGTGGGGTGTTCCCCAACCCACATGGTGAATCTCTGAGGCAAGAAAATCCGCCAATAAGCGCAGGACCCACCAAGATAGAGGAGGAACTTTGTCACGCAGTGTTCTGTGTGCCCCACTGACAGAACTGTGCTCTGTGATTCATGTACTGTCCTGTGTGCCCTACTAATGTAGTCAGAATAGCTTAATCTGTAATAGACTAGTTCTCTTGGGTAAAGTGAGGCAGATGCTCTAGTAAGAAAAACCCTTAAATATTATTCCGTCAGAGTTTATATTTCAACTTAATTTAACACAGTTTATAAAATAAAAATAATATAGCACTTGGAATGTACATGAACGGACACTTTTTTTGGAGCAGAAATTGTGTAGGCATGGACACAGTCCCTGGCGTCTGTTAAATCTGTACCTTAGTAAATTGCTACCTGCAATATCAGTACCTTTTGCTTTGGTAGAGCTAGTGCAGTCTCCATTAATATGAGGTGATATGCTTTTCAAAGGTCCTATGTTGCTCTTGTTTAGATACAAAAATGTTGACTACTGGTTTGCATGTTTCTTCTTAGACTGGTTTCCTGTAATCATCCCAACCATTGTTTTATGGTGATCATATATGATCGCTGAAGTTGAAGGCTGCTGGAAGATTCATGATCTTATGGAGGTTTCAGAGTACACCTCTACCCTGATATAATGCGATCCGATATAACATGAATTCGGATATAACGTGGTAAAGCAGAGCTCCGGGGGGGGGGCTGCGCGCTCCGGCAGATCAAAGCAAGTTCGATATAACACGGTTTCACCCTATAACGCGGTAAGATTTTTTGGCTCCCGAGGACAGGGTTATATTGGGGTAGAGGTGTATGTGATTAATCTTAGTTTTTTCATTGTTTCCTTCAGTTCTTTGTAGACCACAATTATGGATAAATTCTGTTCTCACTAGTGTAAATTCAGAATTTCCTTGATACATCTAGAGCAACTCTGAATTTATGCTAGTGTAATTGAGAGCAGAATTTTGGGCCTGGGTGTTTCCATTCTCAATGAGTCAGTGTTTGAAATCAGCAAATTGAAAGGAAAATAGTTACATACTTGTGTTTATTTTTAAAAATGTCAATACAGGACAAAATGATTTATTATTTATAATGACCTAATGACAGTCTTTAGATAGTTCAATTTGTCTATTGTTGAAGTATGTTCAGTCAAATATGGTCACACATCAAGACTTTGTCAGTTGTAAAGACAAGAATTGCTGTATATCTGTTTTTTTTGTTTACGGGTCATTGGTGCCTGTTTACAAAAGATAGAGTTGGTGTAATTAGAGAAAAATGCAATAGCAATCACTGAAGAGTGAAAAGTGGACTAATGCATTTGTAGTATTATCTCAAATTTGGCTCCAGAAAGATAAATTAGGAAAATATGAGTGTCCATACTGGATGTGAGCTAAATCACTGACTTCTCAATCCGAAATCCTGGCAGCTGCAGAAAAAGGCACAGACATGAAACAAAACCATAATGTTTGATCACATGTGTAATTCTGCACATAAGGTGTATATGGAGGTAGTGTAGAGTGGGGGAAGAATTAATTCCTAGTTCTTGTGGCAATTATGTTATAATAGAATCATAGAAATGTAGGGCTGGAAGGGACCTCGAGAGATCATCTAGTCTATCCCCCCAAGATGAGGCAGAACCAAGTAAACCTAGACAGTACCTGACGGGTATTTGTCCAACTTGTTCTTAAAAACCTCCAGTGATGGGGTTTCCACAGCTTACCTTGGTAACCTACTTCAGTGCTTAACTACCCTTCGAGTTAGAAAGATGTTCTTAACATCTAACCTAAATCCCCCTTGCTACAGATTAAACAGGTTACTTTTTTGTTCTACCTTCAGTGGACATGGAGAAGAGTTGATCCCCGTCCTCTTTATAACAGCTCTTAACATATTTGAAGACTTTTATTGGGTACTTCTTCAGTCTTTTTTCCTCAAGACCAAACACGCCCAGTTTTTTTTAACATTTCCTGAGGGCTCAGGTTTTCTAAACCTTTTATCATTTTTCTTGCTCTCCTTCTGGACTCTCCATTTAGTCCACATCTTTTTTAAAGTGTGGAGCCCAAAACTGGACACAGTACTCCAGCTGGGGCCTCACCATCACACAGTAAAGTGGACTAATTGCCTCCTGTGTCTTACATATTTGTTAATTCACCCCTGAATATTAGCCTTTTTTGCAAGTGCATCACATTGTTGACTCATACTCAGTTTGTGATCCACTATAACACTCAGATCCTTTTCAGCAGTACTATCCCCTAGTCAGATATTCCCCATTTTGTAGTTGTGCATCTGATTTTTTCTTTGTAAGCATAGTTCTTTGCATTTATCTTTATTGAATTTCATCTTGTTGATTTCAGACCAATTCTCCAATTTGTCAAGGTCCTTTTGAATTCTAATCCTGTCCTCCAAAGTGCTTGCAAGCCCTCACAGCTTGGTGTCATCTGCACATTTTATAAGCATACTCTCCACTCCACTATCCAACTTACTAATGAAAATATTAAATAATATCAGACTCAGGATAGACTCCTGCAGGACCCCCCTGGACACGTCCTAACAAGTTGGCTACTAAGTACTTCTGCACAAAGGCTATGAACCTTGTACAGTATATATAGTATATATTGGCTTTAGGGTAAGCTGTGATGATTACCTACATTCCACTGAGTCATCTACTCATAAATCAAACCTATTTGGCAAAATCTCTCAGCCAGAGAACAAACATTCATATATATTACAAATCCAGAGGAGACATGAGTATTTTGTACAACTATTATTGTTTTGATGCTATAGAAAAATGAAGTGCTTTACAAATACTAATAGTTCAGACCCTGCAATATCTGAGGCTATGTTTTCACTGCAGAATTAACTCATGTTATCTACATTTAGGTTAACTCCTCTCAAGTTATTATTATTTCTGTCAGCATAGTGCCTAGGAGCCCTGGTCAAGGACCAGGACCCAATTGTGCACAAACAGAGCAAAAAAACGGGCCACACCCCCACAGTCTTACAATTGAAGTATAAGACATGAGACAATAGACAGATACAGACAGATACAGGGAAGTACAAGGAAACAGTGAGACATTATTGGTTAGCTTGGTAGACAGTAGTCTCAGCACTCCATTACCTAATAGTTGTCAATTTTTTTTTGTAGGCATTATTACAAAAGAGTTTTTAGGGGGGATTTGAAGAGGATAATGAGAGAGCTTTGTGAACGTTTACAGAGAGTGCCTCACAGGCATGAGGGGCAGCATTAAAAGATAATTCAGCAACCTTTGCTAAGGAGATTATGGAATTAAAGCAGATAGATAATCTTTAACTGATGATGATGATGAACAATCACTCCATTAACTGAGCTGGTTCTACTCCTGATTCAGGCAATGTTGAATGAGTGAATCATGCAGAATTTCTTAGCAGAATTAAGGCAAAATGCACCATCCTTCAAAAACACCTGCCTGAAATTTGCTGCTATGATGGGTGGATGTTTGCATCTCTAATATTCAAATATTTAGTGATGCCAAAATACTGTTTTTCTTTCATTTTGCGTAAACTCTGGCTGACCTGACTTTAACCAGGAGTGAAACATTTGTTGCCATGAAACCACCAATGAATTATCTGCATACAGATTGTCCTTAAGAGTATTAAAGTTGAGATTTAAATGAGTAAAATGATAGAAATTATAGTTAAGTATCAGTCTGAAGACACAAGTAGAATATTGTGCTTTGTTGTGTCTCGCTTTCATAGGCTTATTTATTTTTAACATGTATGCCTCTAAACTCGGAACGTCGTACAATAAAATAAGTAACCTTTGACTTTCAACTGTGAACTCCTCGTGCTTTTATTAGTTTATCAGATTTAGGCTACATGTCAAAGTTGCACCAGCATAACTATAAAACCTGTTTAAAAATCAGTGCAAACCTCTTGGTGGACAGGCCTAAACCAATATGGGCTCATTATAAATTGGTTTGTCCACACAGGGATTTTACCAGTTTAACTACATCAGTCACTTTTAATTAAACTTGTGTGTGTGGATAGACAAGACTTTGAGCTACCTTATGCCTTTTGTTGGAGTTGATATATGTGAGTATTTTAATGAGGAAACCTCATTTTTCTATAGCTGTCGCTCTGAAAATGTAGTTCGTTCTTTTGGAGGAACTGTCATGCCAGGTTTATGGTAAGCCACATAATGCAAGTTCCTGCACTGAGATCCAGTGATATTAGAACCTATTTTGATAGGTATTATACAATGTGCTTCATTCTACTGTGCTTGCTTCTGATTTTTATCTAAAGCCTTTTTTAAAAACCTCATAAATCAATGCTTGACAAATTGATCTTTTAAAAATCTTTATTTTTGCCAAAGAGGGAACAAATTTGCATCTGAAAGCATCAAAATATTTTTATCTTTTTCAAATAAAAATGGCAGAGTTGGTTTTTACTAAAAATGCTTGCTGACCTCTCGCCTATCCTATACGTAGTGTGCCCTGAAGCTGTCTAGGCAGCATCCTTTGCTATTAAAGTAGTGTCTTCTTTTAATCTGGATGTAACTGCTGTGCTGGCTAATGGGAAGAATTGGTTTCTCAGGGCTTGTCTTCACTGCAGAGTTAATTTGATGGCGACCCTTGAGTGTTGAGGTACTTTTAACTCTAATTCGCTGGCCCGTCAGGGGTACAAGCTACAGCAGGGGTCGGCAACCTTTCAGAAGTGGTGTGCCGAGTCTTCATTTATTCACTCTAATTTAAGGTTTATTAACCTTAATGCGTGCCTATAATGCATTTTAACATTTTTATAAGGTCTCTTTCCATAAGTCTATGATATATAACTAAACTATTGTTGTATGTAAAGTAAATAAGGTTTTTAAAATGTTTAAGCAGCTTCATTTAAAATTAAATTAAAATGCAGAGCCCCCCGGACCGGTGGCCAGGACCCGAGCAGTGGGAGTGCCACTGAAAATCAGCTCGCGTGCCTCCTTTGGCACGTGTGCCATAGGTTGCCTACCCCTAAGCTACAGCATGAGTTACCACAATTCATCAGCTGCGAACATGATGGCTCTGTGTAGCTTGAGTGTTTTGCGGTGTGGCTGCTCTCACTTAGTGTTTGCTGCCATCCCGTTGTTCTCTGTGTGTGTGTTGTTGTTTTTTTACCCCTTCCCAGCCTTGTGTTTGTCTTGTCTATGTAGATAATATTCTCTTTGTTTTCTTGTACTCCCGGTCTGCCTGTATTTATTGCCTCTTGTCTTTTACGGAGCTTGAAAGCTCTTTGGAGTCAGACCATCTTTTTGTTCTGTGTTTGTATAAGGCATAGCACAATGGGGTCCTGGTCCTTGACAAGGACACTTAGGCACTATGGTAATACAAATAAGTAATGATAACTTGAGAGTTGTTAACTGAAATGTCGATAACCTGAATTAACTCGGCAGTGAAGACATGCTCTCAAATATTGCAAGATCTGAATTATTAGTATTTGTAAAGCACTTTATTTTCTAAAGCACCTTCCACTTGTAGATGTCAAATACTCTACATATTCTATACTCATCACAGTGTGGGAGTGATGGAACTGCCCACAGTGCAAGTAGAGAGTAATTATTATGTGAAAGCTGTGCTGAAACTCACCCGAGGTGTTTGGACATGCTGTGACTTG
Organism: Emys orbicularis; assembly: GCF_028017835.1. Lineage (NCBI taxonomy): Eukaryota > Metazoa > Chordata > Testudines > Emydidae > Emys > Emys orbicularis. Next base: position 92,673,366 of record NC_088689.1, on the reverse strand, counting down.
GCCGAGAAGTGTGCCTTCATGGTAAAGGAAAAACAGGGAGTTGTAAAGAATGTAGTCTGATATTACTAGTATGGAGTTACATGAGGCAGTTGTTCTTGGTCTCTTAAAGTCTGAGTGAGATTTTTACTATAGCTTTAATGGAAGGAAAAAATTGGGAAAGATGTTTTTGTATATTTTATACAGTGTTGTTAATGACATGTAAATATTTACTATTGTACACAAGATATGTTTGCTGAAGAGTGGAAAATGTAAAGTGCTTTAGTCTTGTGATTTTAGTTCTTGTCTATAGGGGAAAATTTTACTGGCATAGTTATACACCTCTACCCCGATATAATGCTGTCCTCGGGAGCCAAAAAATCTTACCGCGTTATATCCAACTTGCTTTGATCTGCCGGAGCGCACAGCCCCGCCCCCCTAGAGCGGTGCTTTACCGCGTTATATCAGAATTCGTGTTATATCGGGGTAGAGGTGTACCACTGTCTAGGTATGCTGCTGTAAATTCCCATGTGGACATTTGTATTCTGGAGTAAGAGTGTCTACATGAGGAGTTATAGCAGTATAACTATTCTGGTAAATTTTTCCACTGTTGATAAGCCTGATTATTTCAAGACTCTGCTGTGAGCTCTGATTTTTGGAATCCACTGCACTCCAGATTCTTACCAAGGGCTTAATCCTGCCAAGTGTTTGCTCTCACGAATGTCATGTTGAAGTAAGTATGATCACTCGTATGAATATGGAGTTCTCACATGGATACGGTTGTTCAAGATTCGTGTCCAGTTTTGTAACATGGCTGTCTCCATACACACAGCTCGTATCCACACGCAGCATGGCCCAACACATGGTTTGTTAGCAGAGCTATAGCAGGACAGTCAGGCTGAAACCAGGTTATAAAGTGGTGGTTCAGCTGCGGAGAAAGCACCAACTAACTGTATCCTTTACCAATACAGTTGGGAATGAATATATATTAGTCCTCAAAGGGCCTGTAAATTCCTCTTGAGAGAATGTGCGGTGAACTCCATTCAGTTCACCCCTTATCCCTGCCCCATGCTCCAACACCTAGTGAGCTTTTTGGAGAGTATTTTTAGGCTCATATCGTATTTAACTAAACTATTGCTATTTCATTAACTCCAACAAGCTAATGCTTTTGCTAAAATAGTGGATGAATTTCAGAAACCTTTACAAATGCAAGCAGTTGGGGAAACGCTTATGGACCAAAATTAAAATCCATTCCAATTAGGAGACCCCGTAAATGTGGGAGCCGGGCATATCCCAATTTTAATTCACACAAAATGAAGGAAGTTTCTCTCAGCCTAAATTCAGTCTGTGACCATTCTAGGCAAAGTTAAAGGCCAGGTTGTGTCCCCAGACCTGCACAGGTTCACAAGATGGAGGGGGAAAGACCACAAGGCTCTTGCCTCCAACTAGGTTTACCAACCCTCCAGGATTGCCCTTGAGTCTCTAGGAATAAATCTGCAGGAGACTGCTGAGAGCAACTCGGGAGATAAATCATAGGGCATTCTGAAAATGAATATTGAATGTTGAATCCAATTTATGCAGTAGTCCAACCAGTGTTTTAAAATGCCGTGGTAATGTGCATATGTCTGCCCAACAGTTGCACTGTGCAGTCATTTCTTTACCTTGTGCAGCTGTGACTTCGTTATGACGTAAAGTCTGTGCACCGTAACTGATATACGCACGCACGCGAGCACGTTTGCATTGTCTCTTTAGTCTACACTACACTGCAACTGCCTTGAACTTAAAAAAAAAAAAAACCCAACAGAAATGGACGATGATGAGGGCCCTTCAAAACATAGCAGCTCCAAAGATACCGTAAAAAAGAAAAAATACTATTGTTGTTACAGTGACAACTGATGTAAAGACACGGACTATAAAACCTGGCTTTGCAAAGTTGATGAATTTACAGCAGAAGGCATTTTGTGTTGTCATTAATTTTCGTTAAATATGAAGGGAGATGAGCTGTTAACATCCATGTGGAATATTCAAAACACAAGGAATCGGTGAAAAATCAGAAACTAACACCTCAGGTTACATCCTTTTTTAGGGGGCACACCTCAAGAAAATCTAGTGACGGCAGCAGAAATTTATTAAGTCTTATCAATGAGCTTTTGCTCTATCTGTCATTTTCTAATGGTATTTTTATTTTATGTATTTTTAAATAATGGAATTAACTAATGCACACATGCATGCATATACACAAACATTTAAACATGCATTATCAAGCAAAGTAACCTAAACCTGAACTCGCTATTTAAAAATATGATTCACATTACAACTGGAGATTTTGCAAGACTGTTTATTTCTGCAATATGCTGAAAATGTGAAATTATGATTCATATGACGCTCCTGATTTCCACCAAAGGCAAAATGATGGTTCCATACTAAATGAGTATTTGAGTACAATAGGCCAGTCATTAAATGCCATTACGTCATGTGGTGAAACCTCCCAGAATATATCTAAACAGAGTTGGCAACCCTACCTCCAAACCAACTTCACAGGGGCTGTGCAAAAATCCCATTGAGAAGCATAGGCACTGTCTGCACTGATCGGAGCTTGACTCACAAAATCGGTGCGTGGGAGACATGTGTCTTTCCACACTAGCCAGTGGAGCTTGTTGGTTGCAAAGGGAGTAAATGCATACTGTTCTCACTGCAAGCAAGTCAGATCTGTCTGTGCCCGTGCTAGGGCTTGTCTACACTATGCAGCTTTTAGCGACAAGGCTGTGTCGACACAGCCTTGTCGCTGAAAGTCAGCGTGTGTGAACTTCTATCAGTATTTTGTCGGCACTTTTGCTGACAAAATACTTCCAGCCCTGCGAGCGGCATAAGCTTTGTCGTCAGCAGAGCGCTCCTGCTGACAAAGCCATGTTCACACTGCTGCTTGTGTCAGCAAAACTTTTATCTTTCACCGGGGTGGGGGGGGGTGTTAAGTACCTGCGAAAGACAAAAGTTTTGGCGATGATGTTGCAGTGTAGACAAGCCCCTAGCCACAAGAGGAATTTTAACTCAGGCCTTGGCTACACTGGCAATTCACAGTGCTGCACTTGCTGCGCTCAGGGGTGTGAAAAAACACCCCCCCTGAGCGCAGCGAGTGCAGCGCTGTAAAGCGCCAGTGTAATCAGCGCCTGCAGCGCTGCACGCTCCCTCGCAGCGCTGCAAGCTATTCCCCTCTGAGAGGTGGAGTACATACAGCGCTGCGACTACACTCGCGCTTCACAGCGCTGCCGCGGCAATGCTGCTGCAGCAGCGCTGTGAATCCGCGAGTGTAGCCAAGGCCTCAGCCAGGTGAGGACTCCTGCTGCAGTACAGCCTCTCCCTAACCCCCGCCAGCCTGCCTCTGTCTGTTACGAGGAAGCCAGCCCAAAGTCTTTACGGCTGCTTTTGATGGCATTAGTTTGTGTCTCACTTCCTGTAAGCCACGTTTTATAAAAGCCATACTCCATCCACTACACTATGTGTGTCCTTTGTCTTCCAGATCTGAACTTTTTATAGACCTCAGTGCTCAGAATGAGCACAGTGATAAACAGCAAGGGAGTTTGGATACTGCAAGAGATACATTGTGCTAGCACTCTTGTAAAGAGGTGCTTTATTGGCTATCTTGTGGCTTTTAAATACAGTCAGTAAATTAGCAGGCCAGACAGGTTCTGTCTGAAAAGGATACATGGACCAAGGATTCTTTTATTTTTAATTACTAAAGTGGATGAAAGAGGTGAGGGCAGCGTGGTCTTGGGCACAAATCATAGAGTCAGGAACTGACTCTCTTCTGTGGCTGTAGGCAAGTCTCATAATCTCGCTGCCTTAATTTTACCCTCTGTGTAATGGGTCTGATACTTGCTTCGCCACGAGGTTGATGACAATTAATATATGTAAAACTCTTTGGAAATTAAAATTGCTGTGTGCATGAAAGTATTGTACATTTTCCAGTATTGACAGCAAATAAGAAATGACAACATATTTTTTTTTAATAGAGAGCCATCTAACTTGCAAAAATGTGGATCACATGGCCCCAGTTTAGGTTGGTTTAGTCTCATGCCATCTTCCCACTGCTACTGTAGATTTTCCGTTTGGGACATCTGTTAGATAAATGTTTCCACACAATGATTTTGTTTTGTCATCTAAGGTGCCTGTCTGATTATTTGGCTTCAGAGCTAACTCTGGACAGTAAATCTGCACTGGAAGAGAGAATTTTGTCACGGCATAGTATCTTGAATGTACACTGAGTGTAACTGACAGAGTCAACACACTAAGAAATCCTAAAATTTAAGGGATAGTGTCACTATATAGTATTCTGAGAGTCCAGTACTGCCAACCCCAAGCGATTCCAAAAAATCATGAGATGAAAAAGGTAATTTGAGGTTCTTTATATTTGCCTTCTGGGTTTTGAGTGTTTAGAAGACATGGGTCACATATTTCAGGCTTTACTCTTCAATCGTGAGGATTAAAAAGAATTTTTTTAATGAAAGTTGAGATTCTCTCTACTTCACATGCCATCAGGAGATGGAGCTTTAAGAAAAACACCAGTATCATGAGATTGACTGCACATACATGATTGCAACATAATGGACAATGTCGCTACTAGGTTCTAGTTTTTTATGAGTACTGTAGATACAATCAGTAATTGTCACTGGAGAGACAAGGCTTGAGTATTACTCTGGGTACATCAGAAGTTTGCTTTCTGGGCTCCAACAGAATTCCACCTCCACTTTGCTTTGTTTTATACATAATACTTGAAAATCCCATTAAAACATTTCTGGTTTTGGCTTTTTTAGTGAATTAAATTGTTAATGATCCACTAACGTATTTTGTGACTTGCATTTTGTGTGACTGCAAGTGCAGACAGGAGTGTGTGTGATATCATTGTGAAGGAGGGTGGTTTTTTCCTCCTTTTCTTCAGCTGTAGAAGATCTCTCCCACCTTGCCCTACAGGTTATTTGCTAATTGCATGCTGTCAATTGGTTTTGGCACAACAACACACACGCCAATAAAAACATGTTAGGAATTGAAATTGGTGCTGGTTGTGCAGTTTAGCAGAGCAATGCACAGACAGAGTTTGTCTTTGCATAGAGATATCTCTTCTACTGCATTGCCCTTCTTCTGTAGGTTTGTTTTCAGGATTTACATTTTTGTAATCCACATGCAAAATTAAGAGAGGAAGGAGGCAGATAACATTTGGAAGGGGAGAGCGTTTGCCTTTTGTTGCAGTTATGTTTTAACTTGAAAAAGCTGACAGTGAGCTCTGTGGACTCTAACTTGTGTATACATTAACAAAGTTTTGTTCTTTGATATGACACATTTACTATGACTTCCAGGAAATACAGTGAATTATTTAGTTAATCTTTTTCCATTATTGCTGGTTGGTGGCAAAACTTGCATTGACTTCTATGAAGCACAATCCTAAAGCTGCCTGTGGGAGGGATTTATTTATAGAAGTTTAGATCAAGTCGATGGAAAAAGAGCAAGAATTTTTAACATCGTTCTCCATTTTTGCACTACTGCAATGTAAAGTGTATAATTAGTTTAGGCCCAAAATAGTTTGTGTGAAAATTATTCTATTGAAATTGAAATGAATAGAAGTGTTTGCAGTTCACACAATTACTTCATTGTGATAATTTAGCTAATGCAAGAAAAGCAGAAACTGAAGTAGACTATAAACACAAATGAAAATGGCTAGTTGATTTTCATAGGTTCAGTTGTGTATGTTCTTTTAAAAAGGTAAGTGAATAGCTGAATGGTGAAATGTATATTAGGTTTTTACTTTAATTCAGTTTTAATAACCTGTGGTCTTGGTAATATAATGAAAAAGAAAATTTTGAAATGTATATTAAAGTTGCTAGATATTTCCCATTATAAGATCTGGCTTTCTGTTCCTTCTAACTTTGCCAAATTGTAAGTGTTTTGCCAGAGATTTTCCATGTGAAATGTCTGCCCCAGGCTGAATTGTTTTGGTAAGTTTTCAGCCAAATCAAATCAGTAGCGTCTGAGAATGAGACTAGGGAAAAATACATTGTTATGCCCATGTTTAAAAAGTTCTGACAAACCCTTATTTGATAAACTCTCTAGCAGCCCCATTCTTTGGAGCAGGGACTTGAAATTTTGCCAAGGGGTGGTATTTGTGTCAGGAATGTGTCTTTGCTGACCCCTTGAAAATCCGCTGTCATCTGGCCAAGTTATGAGCAATTTGAAAAATTGTAGTCCACACATGCTCAGTAGAGACTTTTTAGCAGCTATATTCCCAAAGACTCTGTCTGCACTGAGTATACTCCAGCCTGGAGCTCAGTTAGACTTTCCCTGCAATTCCAAGTTTTGGCTACTGCAGGCTGGGCCAGGCCCAGCCAGCCTGTCTCTCCTGTGCTCTGTGACCTCCCTTGCCACCACTTCACTGGTCCTAGACAACATGGAGGAGGAAGCTGCCCAATTTGAATGGAGAGGGGAAAACAGCCAGACCTGCATGGGGGAGTAAATTGGGATAAGGAGCTGGGGAGGCAGGGACTGGGAGTTGCAAGAAGAACTGGGACTGGCTGGGCAAGAAGACTGGAACAGAGAACCAGTGGGGAAGAAAGTGATGGGGGAGTGTAGAAAGATTTGATGAGGAGCCAGGATGCCATAGAAGAACTGGGACTGGCTAGGCAGAGATGACCTGTGCCTGCCGATAGTGGGGGGGCCAAAAGAGGGCAGCCGGTACAAGCCAAGCAGCAAATCTTGCGGGTGGGGGGGGGGGCACGTGACCCGGCATGCCCCTACCCATCTGTCACCTCTAATGCTAGGCAAAGAGACCAGTACAAGGAGCTGATTTGGGGGGTGGAACGGGACACTGAGATGGTACAAGGAGTCGGGGAGCTAGGCTGGAACTGGAGCTAGTGAGGATGGAAGTGTGATTCGGGGGAGGGAGGTGACTGGGGCCAGGGTTAGGGAGTGAGAAGATGAGGAGATGGGAGGGGAGATGTGGGACTGGTTGCACCAGGAGACCATGGACAAGGAGCTCGGGGATGGAGATGGGAACTGGTAATGATTGGGCAGGATGACTGAGAGTGCAGGAGAGAAATTGGGAGTTGGACAGCAAGCCTAGATGGGGAGACTAGAACTGGCTGGGCAAAGAGACAGGAATGGGACGAGAAGGCTGAAAAGTGGAAACTTGGGAGAAAGGGGACTGGGATGAGGAGCCAGAGGTGGGGAAAAGACATGAGTGGGCCAGGAACAAATTGGAGGGGATGGCACAGAAGGGGTCAAGCTTGGGAGGAATGGGCAGAAGCGCACATTCCCCTCCTGAGCCTGGAACGGAACCCTCAATTTCTGAGTCTCTCTATTCCTGTGCTGTCAGCAAATATCCATGAAACCCACTGGCAAGGGTGCATCTCAACCTCCTCTAGTGCTTGTCCAATAGTGGATGACCACCTGCTACTGCTGTCAGTTACTCTATTAGCTGAAGTGGCAGAGGTCTGTGTGGTGCATCTAAAGGCTCCAACCCTGCTGATGAACCATGAGGGTGTCAATATGATGGCACAGGAAGAAATTTGTTTTGTCAGTTCACATTTTTTAAAACTTGGGAAATTACACACCTGCAAATCACATGAAAATAATAATGGTGTAAGTGGAAACATCAAGCCCTCAAAAGATTGGAAATGCCAGAATTAAGGTTGCTGATGAAGCCGCCTGGTCCATATGCCTTACAATACAGACATCAATTACATTATGATTATGCTATTTTTCCGCAGGACTCCTGCCTCATTCAGTGCGTGGGATGGACGGTATTGTGGGAATGAATCATGGTTGTGTAGCAGAGAGTCTGTTGTCTGTAGGACATTTTGTGTTAGAAGTTGGAAGGTGTGTGGTGAATGTGGCAGGAGACTGCAGGAAGAGAAAGAATGGTCTCATGGTTAAGGCAGTTGAATGCTGCCCTGGAGAATTAGATTCTGTCCCTGCCTGTGTAATATGAGTCAAGTCACTTAGACCAGACTTTTCACAGGTGGTCACCAATTGTGTGTTCCTAGCCAATCCCAGTTTTTTGGTGTCTGACTTGCAGAAGTCCTCAGCGCTCACAGCTGCACATGAAGTCAATGGGAGCTGTGCTCTGAACATATAAAGTACTATATAGTGCTAAGAACTTGGAAAAATCAGGTCCTAGGTATCTGAAATGGGGTATCCAAAATTAGTGGATACTTTCGATCTTAATTTCTCTGTGCATCAGTTCCCCATCTGTAAAATTGGGACACTAATGACCACCTATCTTACAGGGATGTTGTGAAGATAAATTCATAAATGTTTGTGAAGCACTCAGATACTACAGGGATGAGCACTATAGAAAAAACTGTGAGGAAATTAAAGAGCAGGATTTGAATAGTGTTCAGAAATTAAGGCATGGGGCCACACATTGAACAGTGGGGAGAAAAAATATTGAAAAGCTGCATGTTAACTGAGCACTGTCCTTTCTGTGCACTGAATGAGGCAGGGATCCTGTGGGGGTGAGAAAAAAACAGGTATGTGATCATGTAACTAAAGACCATATTATAATGAGTGTGCACAAGGGGACTGAATTTTGGTTGCTCGGAAAACCTTAATTCTGGCACTTCCTAACATTTAAGGTACAAAGTCAGGCCCTCAACAATGTTAGTTTGTGTGTGAGTGTATGAGAGAGAGAGAGATTTAGCCTATCAGTGTCCCTTCAAGAAAATGTGATGTAAGCCATAAAACGTCTGCAACTGAGGACTGCTTAGCTTCTAGATCCGCCTAGATTTTTGATCTTGCAGTGGCTTCCTCCTAACAAAAAAATCAGCATTGCCAGAAATGCTAGCAAGAACATGTTCTGTTCCAGGGTACGTGCATTTTGTTCTAGTGCCATCTGCTTGGCAGAGTGTCAGAGCTGCTTACGCGTTCGTGAGACTTACATCTCGGTTGGCTTACTAAGAGGACATAAACAGTTTTACTACTGACAATTAATGGATTTCCCCTTTAGATCATACATTTAGAGCCTTTGATTTAGGGGTAGAAGATTACGAATTGTATTTCCTTTCATATGTGATATAAATTATGATTGTGATGTCTATATGTGCATAGCCATGGGCCATCATTTTATCAAATCAATAGCTATGACCAATGAGTTATGTCCGGAGCTTTCAATTCACCCCTTGGCTGCCACAATTGTCATTTTAACCAAACCCAAATAATGATGATTTAACTGTTTTGTTTAATAAATTATTACTTCTGGAAGCAGCAGGCCCAGATGCCTTAAGTAACAATACTGCTTATGTAGTAGCCACTGTTTGCTCCACCTTTCCCCATCAAAGAAAACAAAAGTCTTTGCAACCATATGAGAATGATAAACTGCCAACCTGGCTATGATGATTCAGGATTAGTCTCTTCTAATTGGGTTCACTGTCCCATTTCTCAAAAAAGTAAAGTGGTCCAGTTTTACTCGTAGTTGAGTGTTTGTTAGTGAATGAGCAAATTTTTTACTTTTTAGTTTATGCAAGGTAATGGATAAGGTAAACACTTTGGTAATATTAATTGACCAGTACACTGCTGGGCAATCTGCAAACATATCTGGTTTTGATAAGAACGGAAATAGCTTAGCTTTAGCTCTGCTAGAAGCTGTACTTGGCTGATATCTATAATAAATACATTTTGTATTACCTTTGATTAACTTGTACACAATATTTTCATGTTTATATAATATGTGTTTGCTCTATTTGAATATGTCCCATCAGCAGGGCATTTTTTCAGAGAGATTAGTTTTGGGCTTAATGTATCATTTAGTGCTGCTTTAATGCCTTATTTGACGATGGAATCGGATTGTTTTTATCACTACCCATGTCCGCAAATGGAATTTCTCTCAGTAAGTGAGAGCCATATTTTTGGAGACAGGTGCTAGGCTAAACTGAAAAATTCACTGTAGTAGATTCTGCTTATTACTGGGTAGCCAACTTTCTAATGGCACAAAACCGAACACCCACTGCCCCCCCCTTCCCCCATGGCCCTGCCCCTGCCATACCTCTTCTCTGAGGCCCCACCCCTCTCTCACTCCATTTCCTCCTCCCTCCATTGCTTGCTCTCCCCCACCATCACTAACTTTCACCGGGCTGAGGCAGGGAGTTAGTGTGTGAGAGGAGGGTGAGGGCTCTGGCTGGGGGTGCAGACTCTGGGGTGGGGCTGGGGATGAGGGGTTTGAGGTGCAGGAGAAGGCTTTGGGCTGGGGGTGCAGGCACTGGATGGGGCCAGAAATGAGGGGTTCAGGGTGCAGGAGAGGACTCCGGGCTAGGGTAAGGAGTTGGGGTGCGGGGAGGGGTGAGGGCTCCGGCTGGGGGTGCAGGCTCTGTGGTGGGGTTGGGGTGCAGGAGGGGGCTCTGGGCTGGGCCAGAGAGGCTCGGAGTGCGGGAGGGGGTGCGGGCTCTGGCTGGGGGTGTGGGCTCTGGGGAGGGGCCAGGGATGAGGGATTCAGGAGGAGGCTCCAGGCTGGGGAAGGGGGTTGGGGTGCAATAGGAGGTGCGGGGTCCTGGTGGCGATTACTGTGGCTCCCACAAAGTGGCCGCCAGGTCCCTGCGGGCCCCTAGGCACATGGGCAGCCAGGAAGCTCCTCACGGTGCCCTCACGCCCGTAGGCACTGCCCCCACAGCTCCCGTTGGCCGCAGTTCCTGGCAAATGGGAGCTGCGGAGCCGGCACTCGGGCAGAGGCAGCGCATGGAGCCTCCCTGGCCGCCCATGCGCCTAGGGGCCTCAAGGACCTGGTGGCTGCTTCCGGGAACTGTGCAGAGCCAGGGCAGGTAGGGAGCCTGCCACCCTGGGCTCCTGCTGTGCTGCTGACCAGACTTTTAATGAAAACTGGATGCCTGGCAACCCTAGTTCACACCCATACAAACAATAAGCAACTAAACAAAATGGCAGAGCTATGGTTGAATAGGCAGAAGAAATTGGTTGGGGTGCGCTATTATATGGCAGAAGGAGATTGGTCAAACAATTTTTTTTAACATGTTTATTACAGGAAGTCTTTCAAATATTTGGTTGGCTATTTGAAGCAAATGTTAACACTCTTTCAGTTGTAATTGTTTTTTAACTGTGTGTATGTGCGTATGCATGCTAGACTACACAGGTGTGTTAAATAAATTTGATTGCATCATCTGCCCACAAATCCATCTACTATGAGATTTATCCTAACACTCCAATCTCCCTGTGCAGCTTCAAAAATTAAATTAAATAAAAAAAAAAAAAAAAATAAATAACATTCAATCTGCCAGGTAAATACTTTCTTCATTCCCCAAATGTGGAATTTCACTTCCATATTATTCCAGCGTTAGGCTCAGAATTCAGTTAGAGCTGGTTGAAAAATGGTTTGTTTGTTTTTTCTCCATGGAAAATTTTTGGCTTTTTGGTGGGTAATCAAAAATGAAAATATTTCAATTTAGAAATGATGCTAGTGTGCCTCATATGAGTTGTATTTCAGGTGCCTCATGCCCCTATTCTCCACTGTAGGCCAGCCTGTCTGGTTGGTATACATTTCCCATGATGTCCCATAGGCCCACCTCTTGGTGGTGGGAGGTGATGCACCATGAGTAGGGCCCTACCAAATTCATGGCCATGAAAAACACATCGCGGACCACGAAATCAGGTCTCCTCCCGTGAAATCTGGACTTTTGTGTGCTTGTACCCTATATTAAACAGATTTCATGGGGGGAGACTAGTGTTGGGGGTCCTGATCCAAAAGGGACTTGCAGGGGCTCGCAAGGTTATTGTAGGGGGGTTAGAGTATTGCCACCCTTCTGCGCTGCCTTCAGAACTGGGCAGCTGGAGAGCAGCGGCTGTTGGCTAGGCGCCCAGCTCTGAAGGCAGTGCCCTGCCAGCAGCAGCACAGAAGTATGGGTAGCAGTATTGCAACCCCCCCCACAATGACCTTGCGACCCTCCCGCCCAATTCCTTTTTGATCAGGACCCCTACAATTACAACACTGTGAAACTTCAGATTTAAATAGCTGAAATCGTGACATTTATGATTTTTAAAATCCTATGACGGTGAAATTGACCAAAATGGACCGCGAATTTGGTAGGGCCCTAGCCATGAGAGATGAAGTCTAGGGCCCAATGCATACAGGAGAATAAGGATGTTGAGGAGCCAAACTACATCTCCATCGAGGCACTGCAGTGGAATTTCCAAATTTAAATATTTTGGGTTTTGACTGAAAACCAAAAACTTTATTTTTTTGGGATGTTTGGTTTTTTCAACAAAAATTTTTCCATGAAAAGCCCATTTTTTTGAAAGGGAAACAAAAACCCTCAGTTTAGACTAAAGCCCAATTCCCCATAGAAAAATAGTTTCCATGCAAAATTTTCAGTTAGCCCTAGATTCAGTTCTATATTGGTAATAGCTTTTTTAAATATGAAAAAGTCTCATCTTGTGTTCATGCAGGACTAGGAATGGGGACTTTATCTCATTAGAAAATAAAGGTTCCTAGCTTCCCGGTGAGACCACATGCTTCCTCTCTAGTCTTAGAAAGGCTTGAGATAATGGACTTTGTGATATTTCTGTGGTTAGACCAGTTGGTTTTGAGTAATTTTTGGAGGATTTCACACTTCTTAGTTTAGTTTTCTCTCCCTCTGAGCCCTGGACAGTTTTACTCCTGAGTAGCCAATGCGCCCTCCAAACTCATATCAATAAAAGCTTTCTTCCATCCACACCATAGTGTATTTCATGTACATACACATAGTAAAATCAGATTAACTCTAACTCTGCCCAGTGCAACACTGGTACTACTACTTTCATAATAGTGTAAGTGCTACACATGGACAGAGGAGTATTTAAGTGCATTCGTTGGCTCTGCCTGCCTGCTTTCTTCTGCCTGGTATAGAAGATAATAGATTCACCAGTGCCTTGAAAGGAGAGTACTGATCCCTCTTGGCTTGAGGGTTTTTCAGACTGAGAGAAATTTGGGACTAGGTTTCCTTAAATTGGCAAAACATTTTTTTTTTTTTAAACTTGGAAGAAAACTGAGAACTAGGCCCTCAGTTGGAATAGGCCACTATAAATCTATTTAGAAAAGAGTACAGCATAATTTATTTATTTTAATGTGGAGTAAGGTCAATTGAAAGTTATAGAATTAGGCTTTTCAATATGTGGTACATAACATTTTGTCTGCAAGGTAAGTGCTAGTTCTTCAGTACGATGCATTCATAGTCTTTCACATGTAAAAAATAAAGTTATAATTTTTGTTACAAAACAATAATAATAACTATACTGTGTGGTTATTGAAATTACGGCTATGAAATTTAGATGCTTTAACTCCTTATGAGGTTGGGTTTTCTTTAGATGCATGGGTCTTTCTCTCTGAAGGGCACATCTGTGATTCCATATCTGCTGTAGTGAAGATTAAGAACCAACTGTTTTGTCCTTTATTGCTAGTTCTAAATGGAGATGAAGCTAAACATAGACCTGAACCAAACCTAGATCCACATATCGCTCAAAGTTTGGGTGGCTTGAAAACTTGGATTTGAATTTTGTGGCTTGGGTTTGTATCAAGTTACTGTGGATAACCCATTCTGTATTTCAGCAGTGAATATCTGCCATTTAAAAACACACTTCTTAAGTTTTAAAAAGCCCGTGCAGTTGGAGTGCCACTCATTCAACTATATAGTGGAAAGGAAAGAGAAAATTGATTAAAGGGACACCATCTTAAAAATCACATTACTGCCTGAAAATAATCTAGGAACTAGATGGCTCCCCTTGGAATCAGGCTTCTTTGTGTTGGGCACTAGACTACCATATACAAAGACATGGTCCTTGCCTGGAGGCTCATATCCTTACAAGATCCAATTTTTGTTTTTTAAAGAATCAGTTTCTCTGTGCGCTTGACAGGTCTGTTGTGCAATAGCCAGTTTCAGGGTTCTGTTGGTGGCTGATTGCACTCCATGTCTCATGCACCAGCATGACAAGTTCACTCTCTATGCTACTCTGGGGGAAGCTCATGTGGAAATTATGCTGAAAGCCATGCAACAGGTTGTTGCCATGCTTGCTTGTTGTAATACAAAAGCAGAATTGCTGCTGCTCAACATTTGTACCCAGGAGGGTGTACCCTCCTTCCTTGCACCCTACATGGGGCTGAGGAGCACTAGGAACGGGGGAGGGAGGAGCTGGCTGGGGGAACCATGTCTTCACTTCCCAGACTGCTGCATGGGGCCAGAAAGCATGGGGAGCCATGTGTGGTGCCCCTTCAGTCTCTGAACTTGATACATTTGGGAGAGGGAGGAGAGGAGTCCAGGGATTCTCCTACACTTTATAGGCCCCTGCGTGGTGCCAGAGAGCATCAGGAGGGAGAGATTTGCTTGTCTTCCTGAACCTCATGCAGGGCTGAGGTAAAGATTTTATTAGCAGTGCGGGCAGCATTGAGCTCTGTTTCCCAGTAGAGCATGGAGATGGTATAGGAGAAGAAGTGTTCTGAAATGACCAGAGAGCTAGGTTCACACTACTGGTCTCAGTACATTTTATTTTAACTTGGGGGAAATCGGAATTCAGCTGAAAATCCTACTTGACCAAGTTGAAGCGGCTGTGAAAGACTTTGACGAATATATTCAATTGGATTCAAGCACAGAAATGTTTTGCATTGATAATTGTCATTTTTGTGTATGTTTTATTTTAACTGATGAACTCTTTCAGATTTATTTTGATGTTTTGGTTTCTTATTTTTATTATAAATATCTTGCTATCAAGGTCAAGAACTCGTATAGCAAATGTTCTTCAGCTTGGAGGTTGATCTAGCGAATTCTTATAGATTTTTCTGAATTTGGGCAAATGCCTTTTCTTTTACCATATCAGTACTTCAACAAGTACCCATTTATTAGTATTCTGTAACAGAACAATACAAAAATCTTCACGTTAATCACATCAAATGCAGCTGTTCTTCACTAATTTAACTGGAAAAAATGATGCCATCTTCAAGATGGAGACAATATCTGTTTCAAGCAAGTGGAATACTCCATCCATAATACAGAGAGCCTTTGTTAGGCACAGTGGAAATGGGAAGGGATCCAAAGCTTCTGGAGGGAAGAGTCTGCTAGTGACCACCATGCCTCCCTATTTTTCCCAAGGTCCATGCTACTGAAGGATTGGAAGTGTTGCCAACTCCTAAAGGCCCTGCCTTAGCAGAATGCAGGCACACATTGCCCCCTCATGTAATTTGTTTGTGATGGTATTGCATTTCAAGAGAGAGAACAGTGGTGGAATCTGCTCAGCATCTTAGATGTTTATACACAAAAGCAAGGGGAATAAACAGGAAGAACTGGAAGCATTCATCAACAAGATTAAAAGAAGGGCAGGTGGACCAAACTTTAGAGGAGCTGTGACCCTGCACATCTGGTTGCAACACGCAGAAAGAGAAGCCAGCCCATCCTCACAGGACAGGAACTGCCACTGCGGGTGAGTCATGGGGACACACCAAAAATTCACAGAGAAACTAGGTAATCATGCTATCCTGTCATGACAAACCTACTGCAGTAATGATGAGTTAGGCTTATCATTATTATCCTTTATTTATAAGGCCCTACCAAATTCACAGTCCATTTTGGTCAATTTCATGCTCACGGGATTTTAAAACTCCTATATTTCATGATTTCAGCTATTTAAATCAGAAATTTCACGGTGTTGTAATTGTACCCGTCCTGACTCGAAAAGGAGTTGTGGGGGGGTCGCAAAGTTATTGTGTGTGGGGGGGGGGGGGGGAGAACTGCAGCACTGCCACCCTTAAATCTGTGCTGCTGCTGGCGGCTGCTCTGCCTTCAGAGCTGGGCAGCTGGAGAGCAGCAGCTGCTGACCGGGGTCCCAGCTCTGAAGGCAGAACCGCTGCCAGCAGCAGCACAGAAGTTAGGATGGCATAATATGGTATTGCCACCCATACCTCTGCGCTACTGCCTGCAGAGCTGGGCCCTCAGTCAGCAGCTGCCACTCTCTGACTGCCTAGCTCTGAAGGCAGCAGCTCAGAAATAAAGGTGGCATGGTATGGTATTGCCACCGTTACTTCTGCACTGCTACTGGTGGGGTGCTGCCTTCAGAGCTGGGTGCCCGGCCACCAGCCACCGCTCTCTGGCCACCCAGTTCTGAAAGCAGCACAGAAGTAAGGTGGCAAAGCCTCAACCCCCCTGCAACTCCCTTTTGGATAAGGACCCCCAATTTGAGAAACTCTGGTCTCCCCTGTGAAATCTGCATAGTATAGGGTACAAGCACACACAAAACCAGATTTCACAGGGGGAGACCAGATTTCATGGTTAGTGAAGTGTTTTTCATGGCCGTGAATTTGGTAGGGCCCTACCTACACCTCTACCCTGATATAACGCTGTCCTCGGGAGCCAAAAAATCTTACCGCGTTATAGGTGAAACCGCGTTATATCGAACTTGCTTTAATCCGCTGGAGTGCGCAACCCTGCCCCTCTGGAGCACTGCTTTACCGCGTTATATCCAAATTCGTGTTTATATCAGGTCACATTATATCGGGGTAGAGGTGTATTTAGGAGCTTAAAGATGCATCCAAAGAAGTGGGCTGTAGCCCACGAAAGCTTATGCTCAAATACATTTGTTAGTCTCTAAGGTGCCACAAGTACTCCTGTTCTTTTTGCGGATACAGACTAACATGGCTGCTACTCTGAAACCTGTCATTTAGGAGTTTAATGTATCTTTTAAAGTATCAGGGATGATTGTGCAGAATCTTAGCTAGAAAATTATTTTTTACATTCCCCCACCTCCAAAAATTAGCTTTTATCTATTAGCCACATTTATCAACTACCTATTGATAGGCAATCTTGCTATTCCTGGCCGTCATTCTTCTACTTTGCATATGTGTATGTAAGTATGTATATGATGAAGGCAGAATAAATCTGGTAGTGTCAGACATTTTTAAAGTGTGTTTAATTTCTAAAGCTTTAAATGGGTGTTTCATATCTACTAGTTAAAAGTTCAGGCTGTAAATTTTCTTTGAGTTTATTTGGTATGAATTGATTTATTATAAACTAATAATATTTAGAAAGAAGAAGCCTAGTGATCTGAAGCCTTTTTATTTAGTTTTCAATGACCCACTTGTACGTGTACATGAGTGTGTCTTGTCAAAAATCAGAGGCTATCCCTTAGTGAAGAATCTTTTTATATCTGTTGTCTGCTGTGCAATGAAATAAAAAAGAAAAAAGGAAAATATGCATATTAAACAAATGCATAAAGAGGGAGGATGATTTTTTTTGGCCAAGGACCCTGGGTCCCAGTCCAGATATTTGTGTTCAGTTCTCAACTCAGTCACAGACTATGTGATCTTGGGCAAATCACTTAATCTTTCTGGGGGAAATTTTCAGATGCACAAATGGCAGTTAGGTATTTAGGCATTTAACTGCTGTTGAAAGTCAATCTCCGATCTGTACCTTTGAACATCTCCTCCTCTCTATTTCAGTTTCCCACCTTTTGGGGATAATACTTTATTTTCCTCACCTTTTGTCTTTTTTTTTTTTTCCTGTTTAGAGTATAAGTTTTTCAGGGGGTGGGCTGTAACTGTGTTTGTGAAACACCTCCTAGCTTAGAGAGGCCCCAATCTAGATACTACCATAATACTATGGATAATAATTTGCTCTAACTTTACTGCTACATTAGCAGAAAATCTTCATCTGCTGCTTAGGTTACGGGTTTGTTGGAATTTTTGAAAGCATTTATTAGGGTTTACTTAAATGCACATCATGTCAAAGTTGTTACTATACTTTCTTTCCTCAGCATGCGTGCATGTGTACACTTTTTTGCCACATCTCACTGATGTGTGGTTTAAAAAGTCATGGATTGCAATAGACTTTAAAACCCAGCTGCTAGGCTGAACAATCCATTAACCATAATTCCTGAGCACTAGATTTTTTTGCAGCTTTAAATATGCATAGACATGTTACCCTGTCCCTTCAGTCTTTCTGAGCTGGCTCCGTTCTTGTAGGCCAGCAGGGGATCGAAACTGACAAGATTCCTGCTGGTCTGGAGCTTCAGAGAGTAGGAAACTTGTTAACTTCAATTCCCAGCTAACAAGAATGAAGTTAGTGTGCCAGGCTGAAAGACTGCATAGTACAGACATCCAGATCTGCTAACACAACAGGTTACCCAGCATTGATGTTGATATTAACATTGGGACAAGCCTTGATTTGCACCAATGATGGAAGAAGGGGGGGAAAAGTATTTATTATGTTGGGAGTTATCACATTCAGGACTTGTCAGCCTTGACCTTATATTCCAAAGGATCTCTTGTGTTAAAACGTCATGATTGCTTAGGTGAACAGAGACACACAATATTGTGATTTACAGCTGTGGGTAATTCTGTACTGTGACAAAGTTCCTCCTCTATCTTGGTGGGTCCTGCGCTTATTGGCGGATTTTCTTGCCTCAGAGATTCACCATGTGGGTTGCGGAACAGCCCAGAGACCTTCCCCTCTGGAAGAACCCACAGTCCAGGTCAATTGGGAGGTTTGGGGGGAAACCCGGGCCCGCCCTCTACTCCGGGTTCCAGCCCAGGGCCCTGTGGATTGCAGCTGTCTATAGTGCCTCCTGTAACAGCTGCATGACAGCTACAACTCCCTGGGCTACTTCCCCATGGCCTCCTCCAAACACCTTCCTTATTCTCACCACAGGACCTTCCTCCTGGTGTCTGATAACACTTGTGCTCCTTAGTCCTCCAGCAGGACACCCTCTCAGCTCCTTGCGCTTCTTGCTCCCTGCTCCTCACACTTGCCCCACAAACTGAAGTGAGCTCCTTTTTAAAACCCAGGTGCCCTGATTAGCCTGCCTTAATTGATTCTAGAAGCTTCTTCTTAATTGGCTCCAGGTGTCCTAATTAGCCTGCATGCCTTAACTGGTTCTAGCAGGTTCCTGATTACTCTAGTGCAGCCCCTGCTCTGGTCACTCAGGGAACAGAAAACTACTCATCCAGTGACCAGTATATTTGCCCTCTACCAGACTCCTGTACCCCACTGGTCTGGGTCTGTCACAGTACATAACTCAAGTGAACGAAATATTTAATAACAAATCAAGTCATACTAATCTAATGTCATTTTTCCCATATGATGTAGTATTGGCCGATGTTGAATCCTTTTAGGTTTAAAGGACAGATAAATTAGATATGCTGCACTGTTCGTTCCCCTGCTGGGTTTGTCCGACCTTTTTAAATGTTATGTCAATATGATTTTTGTATTTAATCTAGATTTTGTGAAAGTGAGAAATAAGAGTTTGTTTTCAGAAAATGCATTTTCTGCATATATCAGCAAGTTAATTAAATGAGCTCGGTGAATGGGTGTATTGAAGTCTCAGATCCATTGCTGCAGTAAACTTTTCTTTGTGCCCTACTTCATGCAAAATATATTAAGTTGGTAGACATTGTGGTGTCCCGCTCCCATAGTAATAATTCAGTTACAGTCATATTTTATTTATGCAAGTTTCAGAGGCATGGCTGTTGAAACAGCTATGAGCAAGGAACTTCTGTAGTCTCATGGGAATGGAACCTGATGAGTCATGTCTTATGTCTTAATTTTGCATATTCACTCTGAAACTATGATGTGTGTGTGTGTGTGTGTGTATATATATATATATATATATATATGTGTGTGTGCGCTCTCCTTTTTGATAAAATCTAAGTGTGAGTCAAAAGCAAGTTAATTTTAGCTGTAAAACAAGGTATGTCTAATACTCTGACTACAAACAGAAGTAGCTGTCAATGTTTGTTTTTCCTGCATCATCTTTTATTCTAAATATCAGTGCAGTATTCTCCTCTGTGTATAGTACGAAGAAAGGTGGTAAAATTATAAGTGATTGTTGACAGCGAGGATTTCTTAACTAGTTGCCTTTAATTTCCTATGATCAAAAAATAAAGGGTTGCAAACAAGTCAGTTTGACTCCCTGAGATTTGTAATGGGTTGCTTCTCGTTTTCTTTAAAGTCCTGGCTGTTGAAAGTTGCACTATCTAACATACCTCACAAAGAATCTGTGCATAGTATGCCACTCCCAGCTGTGATCACGTCCTGTTTCACAAACTAAACAGACCAAGAAAATACATGAATGAGCAATATCCAAGGAAAAGTTAGGGTTTTGCAGGAAGTGGTGTTGATGATAATTGTTGCTACTCCATCTGAATTAGTATGGTACCAATGCCTTGGCCTGGTGCAAGTTGCGAGAAGCGGGTCATCTTTAGGTTAAAATAAAATAACCTCCCATCCCCTCACTGTCCTGATCAGTTGTAGTCATTCAAGTTCCCAAAGTGCTTTTCATAAGCATAAGTACTGATCTCTTGGCCAAATTCCAACTTGGATAATTACTTCACTAACTGACTGAAGTTGATATCAGTTTTACATACAATCACTTCTGTCATGCAGCCGTCTCTAGAGTGGAATGCAGCAGGTGTTAAACAGCACACAGGAACACTATACAGCATTTTAGGACAGGAAGTGAAGAACACTGTCCTATCCAATAGTAATTAGACAGAATATAATTATCCACATCAGAATTTATATGAGCTGTAAGGGTTATGCCACCCTCAGTTAGTACCTTTTTCTTTATGATGATGGTGAGAGCAATTGGATAGGAGCACATTCTGCTAAGAGGCACAAGAGGAATGCTCAAAAGGAAGTTAGATGCCACACAATAGAAAGATATACACCATTTGTCTGAGGTCCCTTCCAGCTCCTATGTAAATTTAAAAAGTAGTGTCTTCATTATTTTAACTTTTTCTTTCCCTTTCTGTTTTTTTTCCTGCTTACATGTACCCTCATTATTACTATAACACTACCAATAATGTTCCTATCAGACCTTAAAACTGCTCGAGCTGAGCTTGGGTTCACCATGCAATAATTATAGGTTTATAACCGGGATAGACAATTATTTTTTGTCTCAGTCCAAATTCCTTGGTCAAAGTATAATCAAGGATAGACTCCAGAGAACATAACAAAACAACAATAATGATGATCAGATTTTGGGGTCCGTTCAAAAGTGTCTGGCGGTCCAGATTTGGCCCACGGTCCGCCTATTGACTACCTCTGGTTTATGAGAAAGCATTTTAGTGTGTGTGATCCTTCTTTAGATGGAACTGATGTTTAAAAACACTAATTTCTTTTTCTTCTCATCATGTCACTATCTAATTGTGCAGTTCCATAACTTAGCATGTTTTGATTTTTTTAAAGTTTAACCTTAACTCTGAATTTCCTGGATTTGTAATGCTTGTTGTTGGAATAATTACATCCTTCCATATACTTAGATTTTGTTCCATTTTAAAAAAAAATTACTTAAATGAGAATTCCTGTCTGCTTTTTGCCTTGAAGTATATATTTTTATTTTAATTGGGTTATGTTTTAGTTTAGATTGTTTAATACAGTCAGGGATGCAGAGAAGGAAACAAAGTCTATTAGTTTCAGGTACATTATCACCTAGCAGCTACCAACTAGTATTTATTCAGTTATTAATTTTAATTGCATGCGGAGAAAAAAGTGAAATCTGTTCCTGAGCAGTAGTCATGCTTTGTGCCCCCCCCCCCCCCCGTCTCACCTTGAGAGTGAACAAGGTACTCCTTGGGGAATTCTGTGCCACTGCGTGTGTGCATATATTGTGTGCCGTGCAGATATATATAGCAACAGAGGGTCCTGTGGCACCTTTAAGACTAACAGAAGTATTGGAGCATAAGCTTTCGTGGGTGAATGCCCACTTCATCAGACGCAAGATATATATAGCGTCTGTTGAAAAGTTGCTGCAGTTCTGCCTTTTGCCCACCAGAGGGCAGCGTGGTGCTAGAACAGAGCAGCAGCTCCCAGCAGAAAATAACTTCTGAAGTTCCACCTTGTGCCCACCAGAGGGCGCTGTGGTGCTAGAACACAGTAGCCGCTCCTGGCCAGTGCAGCTACAATAGGGAAGAGAAAGAGCCTGCCTTCTTCACAGTGCCTGTTGGTCCAGGTCAGGAGACAGACAGTGTGGGGCTGCTGGGGGCTCATAAGGGTTAATGGGGGAGGACAGACTGGGGCAGGGGCTGAATGGGAATGGAGGTGCAGGACCACATACTTTTCCCACCCATACCCAGCAACCCTTCAAATTCATACCCAGGCTCCTTCCCAGCAATTACTTCCCTCTTCCTCAGTTCCTCTGTTACCCCTGACTCCCCCAAGCCTTTGCACTGCTTCTGATGGGTGTGGGAAATACAGTTCTGTATTGTAGTTTAAATGATTTATTACTCGAGTTCTGTATTAAAATGCCTAGTAAGGAATCTATTTGTCAAAAAACATTTCCTGAATCTCTTTTGTTGTCTCTATTGTTACAGATATACTTGCTGACAGGTATTTTGGAATAAATTACCAAAGTAATTGAAAATGGTGTGATTATATTGTGTTATTTTGACAAATATGCAGAATTTTACAGAATTTTAAAATATTGAGTGCAGAATTTTTAATTTTTTGACATAGATTTCCCCCAGGAGTAGGACAAGGACAAGGTCATCAGCTGATATGAATATACATTCCAAGTGGCATAATAACCTGTGTGATGTTAGGAATGGTAATGAGTGAATATGAAATATATAAAAATGGGAATCCATTAGGGACTACCTTACACAGGTTTTGTACAAGAACATACCTCAGGAATAAGGACCTCAAATACCATTTTCCAAATCACCTGAGTAGGCGCTTAAATACTACTGAAAAATTCACACTAAATCCTTAATATCAGTAGATGGCAAGCTGGACTCAGTACATCTGCATATGATTAGCAGGAGTCTAATATTTTCAGCTATATGCAAGCATGAAAAAAATAGCAAATGGATGGAAAGTTTCTGGTATCTGATTTTTGAGAGAGTATACAGCTTGTTTTTTCTCTACACATCTTAGAAAGACAATGAAACCAAAATGTGTTTCAGCTGATAATCTTTCATGAGCACATTTTAAATATTTTTTCCAGTAGAAACAAATATTGGTGATGGGTGAGAACAGAAAGCAGCCATATTTAACTATTAGTCATATTGGAGCTGCTTTTTAGAAAAGGGTGAATGTAGCCGATCTTACAATTGTGCAGCTAATTTGTGTGTGTAATTACCGCCTATAAATGGCCATTTAGAGGAATAACTGGCCATTTTGTTGCTTGCAATCAGGGTAACTGTGCAAATTAGATACAGATTTGCATGTGGCCCTTTGATAAAATTGGGCACTAATATTGATCTAGACTTATTTTTGCCAGACTCAGGGTATTTTTATAACTTTCTTTGACATATTAAAATCTCAAATATTCCATAGATATTTAGAACCGTTAAGTGATTGAGATCATTTTGACTTTTACAACATAGCCTTCAACACTTACGGTAACTCTTTAAACTGCTAAATTAGATAAACTCTTTGAATACAAAAAGTGATTTGTTCTTCATATTGGCTGTTTGACAGACACACAACGTGCTTTAAAGAAGACCTGCAGTAAAACAGTTTCTGATGCGTTGTATTCGCTTGTTAAAAGTTGCTAGAAGAGTGAGTCCTAGAGATCTTGCAGTGATTAAATTCATAATTCCCTAATTCTGCGTAATTCTGCCTCTAGGGCAAGTTAAAACTATTCCTGAGGCATTACCTTGTCCAAACGTTGTAATCAGCAATTTCTCGTTTTGGCAATTTTGATTTAACCATTAATTAAAGCCACCATTTGATTGTTCTTTGACTTCTTCATCCAAAAATACAAGCTTATAGTGTGAGGTGACCCTTGGCTATTGGATTTGCAGGAGCATATCCCTAATAAACTGATTAATTGAGTATTGCAAGGAAGCTGAACTAGAATGTCTACTAAGGGATTAGCCAGATTCAAAGTCCATGCACTTTGTTGCAGAGTTATAGCATTACTGGTGAAAATGTGTGTGCAGTTTTTCACTATTACCTCCAGGGGATGCTGTTGTACTAAAAGTTTGAGTGTATGGAAAATTAAATATATAATGGCCTGTTTTACAAAAGAAAAGTATTTGTGGTGTCATAGTAAGAAGTATAGCTCACATGTAATGCAGGAAGTATAGTACTTAGTGGTACTTGCAAGTGTTATAACTTTTAAGCAGTAATATTAATCCATAAATAACAAAACTCATGGAATATGCTATTAGCAATGTTTGCTTTTCCATATAGTTGGCATATAACCTGGTGACATACGTTTGACATTGATTACATTTCAACCTGAGTTATTCCAAACTGGTGACATGCTCAGTGAATCATTTATAAGACTGTTGGGAATTCTTTCCTCGAAAGAGTGCATTGAGCACATTACAGAGAAGTAATGTCTAGGAATGCTTACTATTAGTACCCACAATGCCTGAGCATGTAGGGATTTTAGGGATGATGTACGGAATGATTCATTATCTCATATTTGCATCAAGATTTTTTTTCTTCCTGTCCCTTCACTAGGAATTCATTTCTTTTTATATTATATATTTTAATTAATTTGGAAATTCAGAGTTTAGAACTTTTGGTACCAAGTTATTATTTAACTGGAAGCATGTGACCGATGTTAGTCACTTTGCTTAATGTAGTACTAGAAGGTGCTCAGGTACTTCAGTGATGAGTGCAGTATGAGAACCTTTATAGAATAAAATAGAACACTAGCTTCCCCCGCTCCGAACACTCCAAACAGCAATTCAAATATTATAAGTTGGAATATGCCAATACTTATCTTTTCTCCCATAGAACTAGCTTGTAGTAATGGAAATTCAGGAATGCTTTAGCTACTATAGTTGCACATAGTGTAAATACTTTCCTTAATTCTCAAAGTGGTGGTGTGTCTGCTCTATGGAATTTACACTTCAGGCTGGAGGTACTTGCCTCTCCTTTGTCAGTGTTGTAACTTTGAACTCTTTACCTCTACATTTACATATGTAAGGACTAGCCTTTTTTTCTTGTTATCCTATTCTTGCAATATTTATTAAAACACTGTTTTGCTTTTAGTAAATGAACATGCTCTGAAAGACAGTAACGCAGCAGTGTAGCACCTAATTATAGTGGGACTCAAGGTTTACTTCAAAGTTCTGGCTTCTGCATCAGAGAGAGTAGCCCCTGTAGTGCTTGAGGAATGATTCCAGCCTATTCCCCTTTAAACTTAAAAATGTCATTTTCTTCATTTAAAAAATTCCCCTTTCTAGAAAGTACCTTATACTATTTTTAGCCTGTAGGTAGGTGGGTGCAGCTTTATCTGTCTCAAATTCTGGGAGCCAAAAAACATCATGGTAAATTTTAATTAGAAAATTATTTTGTTTATTATACAAGAAAGTGGTTACTTGAACATTAAGTATATGTGTATGTTTTTGTGCCGTGCTCATCACCCTGGTCTCTGAGATCCATAATTCTTTTAATATAGAGAGTCCATCTGTTTTCCTTAATAGTGATCCAAATAAAATGAAGAGCTTTTACATTTTCATCTACCCAATGAAACAAGATTTCTTTTCACTAACTTGTTTTCTGTTGCATTGTTCTTAGGATCACTCTAGTGGTGTGCCCCTCAGTTGAGAGGGCATACAAGCAGGTATTTACAGCACTGCTTTTCCTATTCCAAGTAAAGTAATTTTTGGAAGGTAAATTGAGTTCACTTGTATGGAAACAGTATCCTAAATTAAATTGTTTAACCTCAGTGGAACAATAATACCTTAGCATTTATATTGCACTCTCTTCCAAGTGCTTTGGCAGAATGTCACTCCATAGAACACTCCTGTAAGACCAGTGACTGCCCTAGAGTTGCCACCTTTTTGACTGGACTTCCCCATTTAAAACCAGACACCTGGCAACCCTCAATGGCACCTGGACACGGAAGCCAAAAACCGGACTGTCGAGGTAAAACTCAGTTGGGTGGCAACCCTAGTCTGCCCCTTTGACACAAGGGGGGAGATTTTCTAAGGCACCAACTGAAGTTTTGCACCTGACTTGTTTTGAAAGGCAGTGAGAGTTGGGCTCCCTCCAGGGAAGCTAAGGCAGAGAAGTGAAGTGAAATTGCCCAAGACCCTATCCGTGGCCCCACAAAGTCACGGGACCTCCTGGTCAGTCTCCTCCTAGCCCTGGCTAAAATGGCCATCTATAAAACCAGGGAGAGGAGGCTGGCCGATGGGGTCTCCTGTGACAGTGGGGCCTATTTCCGATCCTCCGTCTGCTCATGCATCCGGGCAGAGTTCCTCTGGGCAGTGTCCGCTGGCTCCCTTGATGCCTTCGAGGAGCAGTGGGCACTGTCCGGGGTTCTCTGCTTGGTGTCCCCGTCAGGTTCCCTTCGTTTGACCCTTTGACCTCACTCCTGTCCCTGTTACCTCATTAGTTGTCCCCCAGAATCATTTGGCTTCCAGGTCCTGTGGATTCTCCCCTTAGGCTGGGGGGAGGTCCTTTAATAGTGGGCGCCCGCCCACTTCCTGGATTTCAATAGGACCAGAGAGGGAATGTGTACCAGAGGTAGGATTAGAACTCCATTAGTTATGTGTTTACTTTAGACCATGCTTCTGTAGTGGCATTGCTTTGTCATTCAAATCAGATTTCAGGTGCTGATCTACTTTAGGGGACACCGATTGATACCCATTAGGTAGACATACCATAGCAGAACTAATACACATGGTCTGCCTCTTGTGGTGATATACATACATCTGTATAAATTAGAAATCTTTAAAATCAAGGTTCAAACTGCAGCAAAACAAGCCACATCCTGAGATGAGAACAACTGTTGTAAAAATCCCCTTAATTTCTGTCATTTATACCAGAGCTTAAACAATGAATTCTCCAGGCACTAAAAAGCCATAACGTGAAATGTTTAACTACTGACATCCCTTAGGGGTTTAAAATGTAGCAGTAGACTGATTAAACTGTAGTATAAAGCTGTGTGTGCATATCCACTACCATTATTCAAAGAATTGATATGGTGGTTTAGTTGTAATTCTCATTCTTCCATCCTGGAGCCATTAAAACTCCATTTTGTTATTATTTTTCAGTGAATTAACAACACCTATTACAATATATTGAAACCAGGTCAAATAGGAATTGCAAACATTTTTATAATCAAGTAAAAATAAGTGTCAGCTGTGTAATTTGAATTAAAGTTGGGGGAAGGGGGGGAATAATTTAAAATAAAAGTTTAACCTAAGTTCTGTCACTTGGAAATCCTCTTTCAGAAAGTGAAGCCTGCCTGCAGGTTTAGCTTGGTCGACTTCTTCCCAGTACTTGAAAAGAGACCTCTCTCTCTCTCCCTCTCTCTCTGTCTCCCCCCCCCCCCTTTCAGTTTTGCCGTGGTAACACTGCTTCCTGTCAAGAGCAACTCTGACATGGCCCTTCTGTAAAGACTCTCCACCTCCTCCTCCTCCTTTCTTTCAAACACTCAATACATTTAGAGACTGATCTTGTGCAGAAAATATCCCTGACATTTGAAGAGCTCCAGGGATTCAGTGAGCATGCTCAGTGCTCTCTGCCTGATAGAAAGAGGAAGCTAGTTTACATACGACTCATACCAAGCATAGCCTGCATGTCAGTGCAGTTAACTTGCAGCGGGCTGTGAGGAGAACTCGCTTGTCTTTGTCCTAGGACATTTCCCTATTTTTTTTTCCCCTCTTAAATTCCCAAAAAGATTTGCAAAGTTTTTTTTTTTTTTTTTAAACAGTTTTCTTTGTAGCTGGGGGACACAATACACTCTAAACTCAGTCTCCAAAGTCCTGGAAAGGTTCCTCCCTCCCTATCCAACTTTCCCTAATATACTTTATTTTGATTAGTCAAAGGCTGGGCCTTGAGCTTGTGAAGTTTAGAAAGAGCCAGGAGCTAATCGGGCAGCGTTTGTCCCGCGTCTTTCTCCCTGTTTCTGGGCAAAAGCAAACAAGCTGGTCTTTTTTGTTAGCCCGATAAATGCTATTTATGAAGATGGACCTGTTGAACTACCAATACTTGGACAAAATGAACAACAATATTGGCATGCTGTGCTATGAAGGTAATTGTTTTATTTTGCAATTTGCTTTTTATGGGGTGTGGGGTGTTTTTGTTGTTTTAAGTATGAATTCTCTCTCCCTTCTATTTATAGTTGTTACAAGGTACAGTGCGTTTTGTACTGTCTACAGGTTTAATGGGATTTGTGAAATGGAAGTTGAATTATTCTTTTTAAAGGAAATTTTACTGTTCAATATTAATATGAAGTGTAGGTTGTCTCCTCCTCATCTTCCCCTCCTCCCCCCAGCAAAGATGGTACTGGTTGAAGTACTTTAAAGCAGCAATACACAGAACTTTTTGCAAGTGTTAATGTAGTTGTAAAGGAAACATTTTAAAGTCACTTTACAATATGGTGTATGTATTAATTTGTAATGTACATTGTGTATGTGTAATCTACACCATTAAATGTAAATAGATGTATACGCTTAAACGCATAGTGTAGATATATTTGGACAATGAGACTTACAACAAGTTTTTGTTTTTAGTTCAGTGCTTACATCCTGAACAATAACGAATTTTACTATTCAGCTTTTGCAATTGAAGGGAACCCATATTACAGAGCACAGAGTGGCTCTTTGTTTGACTTCTCATTTCCTGCACAGCTCTGAGAAAGCCCTGACAGTGAAGGATATCTCCCCCCTCACCCACACACAAATATACCTCCTCCCCAAAGAGCCCTCCACATAGTCCCTGTGGAAAGAATTACACAACACCCTGGAAAACTTAAACTTTTTGTCTTCACTGTGCTCTCAGTTTTCTTGTTTGTGTCCAGCTGACATAGGTCGGCAGCTACTTCTGATAGTGTAGGTAATAGTAGCCCTGTTTTGAAGGTGCCTTAGGTAAGGGGGGCGGGGGTTGGTCAGAAATCAGCTTCATCATCTAGTTGAGCTTTTTATCTACGTGCAGTTTGAAGAAGTGGCTATGGCCTGGCTTTGAGTGGAAAGAAAGGCACCACTGAGCTAATTCAGCTTGGCAGAAGGGCAGGTTTTCCTGTAGCCACATACAAACATTGCAGAAGTCTCTCTTCTAATTCAGCAGGAACATTTTCCACGTTCATCTGGAAAGTAAACTTGCTATAGTTGTCAGGGAAGAAGCAGTAAAGAATGTATAGATTTGATTAAGAGGGAACCACTCACATTGTTTAATAAGAGGCTAACCCAAAAATCAGGATGCTCACTCTAGAAATAGATCTTCCCCTTCCCCCCTCTGTTTTAAGTCAGAAAGACCACATTTCAAAGTGCCAGGGGGAGCAGAGAGGTTGCATGTAGAACTATTAATGCTTCGGGGGAGGAGGGGTTCCATTTGAACAGAGTCAAAGATCTTATGTAGAAATTTACTTAGTTATTTGCACAGCAGATTTATCAGGCTTGCTAGTCAATATTGAACAATATGGTGCAGATTGTGCATGGCCAATCAGACTTTCATGCTCTTCCCTGTGCTGCTGTTTCTTTTTTGAAACTTTGTGGATGCAAGAGTGATTGGATAAAGGAATGTTGCAGGGTTTTTGTTAATCTCATCATTGTCCTGCATTAACAATCAAGTGCTTTATTATGATGTGACTGTTGGCTCCTGATGAAAAATGGCAAACATTATAAATAGAATTTCTGCTTACTTGATGGATTTTTCTGAGGGTTTTGCTGACTAGAGGGGAAAAGTTTTGTTGCTTTGGGTCTTACTAGTTTGAGTCAATTGTATTTGTTACCTAATATTTATAAAAGTTGCTTACCAGATGTTTTCCCACCTTCCTTTGGACAGATCGTACTTTTAATAGTTTGAAAGCAAATGCACAGCTCACACTAATATAATATAGCAGATTTTGTTTAGTTTAAACATCTGTTGCAATTTTCCTTATTATGGAAGTTAACATTATTTTTAACACTAAAATAAACATGTAAGAAATGAAAAAAGCAAAACCTGAGCAGTGTTTATAGTGAGGTGTTTATATCCCAGTGGTTTAAAAAGTATAAACACTGACCACATCTGCACTGAGCTCTGAAGGTTGTTTTTAGAGATGCTTGCAGATCTGCCATGCCAATGCCAAAGTATTTATTTTACAGGGGAGTTGTGTCAGCAATGATGGATCTTGTCTTTTAAAAATCAACGCTGCAGTAATATGTATACTTGAGAACAAAGTGTTTTTTAGATTCAATTAATTAGTCTTTATTTAGGATCATACTTGAACTACTTACACGTACACAGTCTCCTGAAAAGTACTTTTGCAGATGTAAGATAAGATACAAATGCACTGTGTGATAATTAGATCTATATAATAGGTTGGGATTTTCAAAAGAGCTGGAGAAAATTAGGTGCCTAAATCCTACTGGAATTCAATGGGAAGTGGGTGCCTTTACTCCCTGAAGCTCTTTTGAAAATGGCAGCATGTTGCTGCTTTTCCTGAATAGCTGCCTCAGCTGCCCCTTTCAGATAAAGTGGTATAATGCTGACTTTATCCATTTCATTTTCTATCTCAGTCATTATTAAAAGAACAATGTTGTTTGCCCTCACTTATTGAGGCAATTCATGTACTGGTGAAATATGGGCACCGTTATCATTGGAGAGGATTTGCCCATTTTCCTGTTAGTTGGTAATTTCGTCTCTAGCATAAACAAGCCAATACAATGTAGTGACTGGCCATGGATCGGCAGGCGCAGCACCCCGGACTTTAGTGGGTGTTCCATGGATGTATTGGTGATAGGATCAGGCCCTTCAGAAGGAAAAGCAGCTTCTTTCCCCAACAAGGATGTCTTACCAGCCCTGTGGCCCATCACAGTGTATTGTGCTGATGTAGAGGGCTATAATTTGGACCCCAAGTTGTCTGTTTTCCTTGCCCAGAAAATTGGCACCCATAACTTTCAGATGGCTAAGTAGTGCCAATACTCTGGTGGTGCTTAATGACTAGTGGATGAGAGCAGTCCTTCAGAGTGGGTCTAATTTTGTCCTTACCAAGCACTCTGTCATTCTTTTTTCTTTCTTCTTTGGCTATCCCTCGATGTGTGAATGATGTCTGCCAAGGGGGTTCATTGTTGGGTTTTTAAGTGGCTGAGGAGCCCAATTTGTGCCCTGCAGATTTTCCCACAGAAGTGACAGGTGTAATCTTGGAGGAGACATAGTTGTTGGCTGGACTGTTGTGCCCTTTCTTTCCTCCTTTGTTGCTTCTCTGTCCTCCTCAAAGTGAGCTATGGCTTGGTGTATGGCGTGGCGCCATACGGTTCTGTTCTGCGCTGAGTCCTCCCAGTTTGTTGGGTTGATGCCTTTCTTTTTAAGGTGTACTTTCGGTATGTCTTTGAAGCGCTTCCGTTGCCCTCCACGGCATTGTCATGATACAGCCATGATTAGGGGGAATATTTTGGCTGGCAATGTGTTCTAGCTAATCTATTGGTTAGGGAGACCTCAGAGAGAAGTTAGGTTGCCTGCCATAAACCAAAGCAAAATAGGTAAATCTTTGGTCTCTGAGTTGCTTATGTCACGGATGCTGTTCCTAACTGTGAGCCAGTCTACTATGTGAGGGAGGCGAGAATGATGAAAGCCAAAGGAGGAAGCTAAGGCCCTGTCTACGCTGGCATAGTAAAGCAGCTTTCTGCGCTGTAATTCCCGAGGTGTACACACTACCAAGCCACTTAGTGCATAGCAACTATGCAGTTGTAGCGCTTTAAAAAAACCACCCCGACGAGAGGCGTACAGCTTTCTGCGCCGGGGCTAGAGCGCTGCGGTGCCAGTGTAGACATGCTGGTCAATTACAGAGCTGCAGTTGGCCTCCAGGACGTGTCCCACAATGCCTGTTCTCACCCCTCTGGTCATCGGTTTGAACTCTACTGCCCTGCCCTCAGGTGACCAACCGTTAGCCCCACCCCGTAAATTCCTTTGGAAATTTGAAAGTCCCCTTCCTGTTTGCTCGGTGATGGCGTGCAGTGGTTTCCGCACATCTTTCCAGGTGGCCATGCCTGCTCCACGCACCAGGTGATCCCCCGCTTGGAACAATGCTGAGCTGCTGGACCTCATCAGCATTTAGGGAGAGGAGGCTGTCCAGTCCCAGCTGTGCTCCAGCCATAGGAATTATGATACCTATGGACAGATTTCACAATGCATGATAGAAAGGGACCATGACCAGGACACACTGCAATGTAGGATAAAAGTGAAGGTGCTGCGGAACACCTAGCACAAGGCGCGGGAGGCAAACCACCGCTCCGGTGCTGCGCCCACGAGCTGCCGGTTCTACAAAGAGCTGGATGCGATACTCGGCAGCGACCCCACCTCCACTGTGAAGGCCCCTGTAGATACTTCGTTGGCTCGCATGTCAGTCGAGAGTGGACCGAGCCAGGAGGAGGAAATCTTGGACGAGGATGGGGAGGGGGACCCAGAGGTAGAGGATGACTTGGAGGCCAGAGATGCATGCAGCCAGGAGCTCTTTTCTACCCCGGAGGAGCCTAGCTAGCCACAGCAGTGAGATCTTGGTGAAGCACAAACAGGAGAGGCGGCCCCTGGGAAGTGGATCTGATTTTTGGGAATCGCTGAAGCGAGGAGTTGGGGGCAGGAGGGTTGCAGAAAGCAGGCTTGTCTCCCACCACATGCCTAGTCTGAGCGGTGGAACAGGCTGTTGATTGACTCCCTCACTTCACGGGAATCTCCCTCAGAGATCTCCAGGAAACTCTCCTGGAGATACTGGGCAATCTGCTGCCGCAGGTTCTTCAGCAGAGCTGCTTTGTTTCTTGCTCCATTAACGGTAACTTTCCCGCGCCACTGTGCTATCATGGGGGCGGGGACCATTGCTGCACACAGGCGAGCCGCATAGGGGCCAGGGCGGAAGCTGCAGCCTTGGAGGAGACCCTCCCTTGATTCCCTGATCACCCTCAGCAGCAAGATATCTTCCATAATGATCACCTCCTGTGGAAAGTGTGCAGGCAGGAATGATTATCAGGCCCCCCCCCTACAGTGCTGGCTCTCCCCAAGAGCCATGTGCCTAGTGTACAGCAGGGTCCGGGAAGAGCGATTTACCCTGCCCCTGTGGCTACTCACCATTTTGAGGGTCTTATGGCTCATGTGTGCTTGCCTGGGGTCAACCAGTTAGTGACAGGTGTATGAGTACTGGCTGTGTTTTAAAGCACTAAATTTCTGCTTCTGTAAAGTGTTGCATTTAAACTTCACAGAGATGACCGTGGGAGCCCAGCCTCCCTCTTTGTTATCGGCAGCAGAGCGGCTGCGCAGAATTAGAAAGCGGCCAAGAAGAACTAAGGAAGACTTTCTGCATGAGGTTATGATGTACTCCGCCGCCGAGAAACAGGAATTGAAGGAGTGGTGGGACAGCGAGAAGAGGGACCGAAAGGAGAACGTAGCATGCCAGAAAGAAGCCACGGAGCGGCTCTTAAATATAGAGCACCAAACAGACACGCTCCAGGCAATACTAGCTCTTCAAACTGAGCAGCTCTGCGCCCGTCCTCCCTTGCAGCCGCTGTAGCAAAACTTTCTCATGCGCCCTCCAGACATCGCCAACACACTGTTATCAACCTCCTGGCTCCAGTCTATATCCGCAGCATTCCACTCCTCCCTTCTCACAGTCCAGCACTGTGGACTCCCACTACCCACTGCACTCAACACCCATCCCTCTGCAGTTTGGTCCTGCTGAAGTACATTACCCACTGCATTGTACTCCAAAGGAGAAGGTTGGATATGATCCCTGGACATACACAAATCTTTAGCTGTCCCGGGACCCCTCCTTCTCCTGGGACCTTCCCTTCCTCCATCCCCCTTCCTGCTGATGTATTTTTTCATTTGACTCTCTCCTCTGGTGGTTGTCTTTTAATAAAAGAATTGTGTTGGTTTGAAAGCAGTCTTTGTTCTATTAGTTTAAAGCAAAAAGAGCACTGCAAAGCAGCATACAATTATGTTAAACCCTCTTGTATCGTGTGTAACAATCACCTCCTAGCATTACAAGCACTGCAATCCCGAGCATAGCTAAAAATATTAGTGGCTTTCAGCTTCAAATTGTTGCCTCAAGGCATCCCTGATCCTTATGGCCCGGCGCTGTGCCCCTCCAATAGCCCTGATCTCTGGCTGTTCAAACTCAGCCTCCAGGCACTGAGCATCTGCCGTCCAGCCCTGAGTGAAGCTTTCACCCTTCCCTTCACAAATATTATGGAGCGTACAGCACGTGGCTATAAGCATAGGAACATTGTAATCAGCCAGGTCCTGCCTCCCATACAGGCATTGCCCGCAGGCTTTTAAACGGCCAAAAGCACACTCCATAGTCATTCTGCACTTGCTCAGCCTGTTGTTGAACCACTCCTTGCTGCTGTCAAGGTGCCCCGTGTATGGCGTCATAAGCCACGGCATTAAGGGGTAGGCGGGGTCTCCCAGGATCACATTGGGCATTTTGACTTCCCTACAGTGATCTTCTGGTCTGGGAAGAAAGTCCCTGCTTCCAGCTTCTTGAACAGGCCAGTGTTCCGAAAGATGCTTGCGTCTTGCACCTTTCCGGACCAGCCTGTGTTAATGTCTGTGAAACGCCCATGGTGATCCACAAGCGCCTGGAGAACCATTGAAAAATACCTCTTGCGATTAATGTACTCGGTGGCTAGGTGGTTTGGTGCCAGAATTGGAATGTGCGTGCCATCTATCGCCTCTCAACAGTTAGGGAAGCCCATTTGTGCAAAGCCATCCACAATGTCACGTACATTACCCAGAGTCAGTCTTTCGGAGCAGGATGTGATTAATGGCCCTGCACACTTCCATCAACATGAGTCCAACGGTCGACTTTCCCACTCCGAATTGGTTAGCGACAGATCGGAGGCAGTTTGGAGTAGCCAGCTTCCACAGTGCAATCGCCACGTGCTTCTCCAACAACAGGGCAGCTCTCATTCTCGTGTCCTTGCACCGCAGGGCTGGGGCGAGCTCATCACACAGTCCCATGAATGTGGCTTTCCTCATCTGAAAATTCTACAGCCACTGCTTGTCGTCCCAGAGGTGCATGACGATGTGATCCTACCACTCAATGCTTGTTTCCCAAACCCAAAAGTGGCGTTCCACTGTGGTCAGCACCTCCGTGAATGCCACAAGCAATCTCGTGTCGTAGCTACTACGCATGGCGAGATCAATGTCACACTCCTCTTGCATTTGTAGTTTAAGGAATAACTCCACTGCCACTCATGATGTGTTGGTCAGAGTGAGCAGCATACTGCTCAGCAGTTCGGGATCTATTCCTGCAGCCCAAAAAGGCAGGGCACGCAGTACACAAACTGTTCAAAGATGGTGCCAAATGCAGATGGAAGCACAGGGATTTCTGGGATGTGAAGCAATGCATCACGGGTCATTGGGACAGGACCCAGGATGTTGCGTGACCTCCTCCGCCTTCCCACAAGTCTTAGCGGCAGAAGAGAAGGAGGTGCTCTGTGGTATAACTGCCCAGAGTGCACCGCTCCGAATACCGCCGCAAGTGTGAATATGCTTTTGCGCAGGCAGCTGACAATGTGAACACACAACACCGGTTTCCCTTCAGCACTCTCTGAGCGGCGCTGTAACTTTGCCAGTGTAAACGTGCCCTAAATGAAAGTTTGCTGAGATCTTCCAGCATAAAGTGGCCCTCCTCTTCTGGGGTAGGTGGGTGCATTACAGGGTTAGCCAAATGGATGGCACAACTGAGAATTATTATTATTACTATTATTATTAATTTGTATTATATATAGTAGGGCTTAGAAACCTGAACTGAGATTGGTACATTACTGTTAGACGCTTTACAAAATATGGTAAAAGACAATCCCTGCCCCAGAGAGCTTTATAACCAACGACAAAGTGGGAGAGGAAACAGTTGTATGGGGGATGTGAAGTGACTTTGTCCAAGGTCATGCAGCATATCAGTGGCAGAAGCAGGAATAGATACCAGGTGAATCATCATGCTTCAAGTATGAGGGCTTCTAGATATTTTAAGATGATGGTATCTATCACAGGTGGCAACTTTGCCCTTTCTCGGGGGAGTGCTCGACCCCCCCTCTGCCCCAGGCCCTGCCTCCACTCCACCACTTCCCCAAACCCCCATTCCCGCCCCCACCCCTTTCCGCCCCCTTCCCTGAGCATGCCCTGTCCTTGCTCCTCTCCTTCCCCTCCCCCCCAGCGCCTCCTGCTTGCTGCTAAACAGCTGATCTGTGGTGGGCGGGAGGGGAAGTGCTGATTGGAGGGGCTACCGGCAGGCTGGAGGCAGGGGGAGGCGCTGATTGGGGCAGGCTGCCGGTGGGTGCTGAGCACCCACCATTTTTTTTTCCTGGGGTGCTCCAGCCCTGGAGCACTCATGGAGTCGGCGCCTATGGTATACACAGAAATGAATTTACCCTTGGATGGGCCATTCACTTCCTGCAAGATGGCTGAAATGTCTGTTGGGGTAACTATTTTGTGTGGGTAACCTTCATCCTTTTGAATGTTCTCATTAGTCTCTCTTGGCTTTAAACGGTTAGTGATGCCTCAATCAACATATAGCTTGGCAGCAAAATTATTTTAATTTTACAACATGATTGATAATTATGTAGTTTTTCTCATTAGGTGGAGAGACAAATGCCTCAACTTCTTCAATCTAGAGCTATTCACACTTCTATCAGGAGAATGATGGCAGACATGATGTTGATGATCAGCTGTTTCAAGCAGATTATTTTTTAGTCAGTTTGGTGCAATTAGAGATTTAAAAAAATGGAGGCTTCTAGATTCAAGCGCTTGATATTGATGCTTAAACTGAATCACATATATTTATCTTCCTTGTGACATTTATCAACAACTGCCAGTTTAATAGAGTAGTCCTTTAGTTTCATTGTTCTCTCTCTAATGAGCTTAGAGACATCAGGAAACTCATGGGAGATGGTGTCCTCACTGGGGTGAAAAGGCCATAAAGCAGACCCATTCTGTACCCGTCTCAAGTTCCTAGTGCTGCATATCAAATGACAAACACTTGATCTGGGGATGTACTCTGAGGTATAACATCTGCATCTTGTTTTGCTGTGGAAACTCAATTTACTTTAGTTTCATGTTCTTTCTCTGGGTGTCTTGTGTGAGGTAATGGAGGCAGAGCTTTGAGTTAACAAAACAAATCACAGGTGAGCCTGTCCTTTGGTACGCCAGCAGTGGATTGGTAAACTTTGGCTCCTGATAATTGCAACTTAAATATTTATGAGAAGGTGCAGTCCTCCAGTGGAAGATTGTTTCACTTTGTTGTTTATCTCATGGAGTGCACAGATGGCTCTGTGTTGGAAGGCAGATTTCTGTCTTCCTTCCTCCCTCTTCCATTGTCTAATGCTTTGCATTATTACTGTGTTCCCGGGGCTTGGACTGTTGCACTGGGAAAGGTATAAAAAATGCAATAAGATGTAGAGAAATCCCTCCAGGCATGTTATGAGACTCAGAGCACTCAAAATAGTTTTTGTTCTGCAATGTCTTATGGACTGTCAAGAAAACTGGATTTTGTTATCAAGAAAATTGGATCCAGATTTACAGAAAAATACCACTTTTTGTTTTGTTTCCTAGCTTAATGTAGACAGCTTATACTAGTTAGTTGCATATTACATAATTACTTCACTGACTTCCTGTAATTACTTGGCTACAATTTCCAACTAGTAAAGATGTGTAGTGTTTTAGTGCGAAGCAAGCTATTATTAAATGTGTATGTTTTCCAAAAAGCCCAGTATAGATATGATATCAGACACAGAGCCTGAAAGTAATTCTGCTAACTTCATTTGTTCACTTTTTTTTTTTAATGAAATATCACATGTTCTTTTAAGTTCTAAAGAATAGTTTCCACCAGGGTTTTTTTTTGCTGATCTTGCTTTTCACTCTGGATTTGTATAATCAGCTTCTCCTATTAATTCGAAAGCCTGTTTCAGTTTCTAAATATATAAAAATAGCTTTATAACGCTGTCCTTCAAATAAGAGTGAGTGGAAATGTTGAACCCTATGAGAACCCCTTACATAGTGAACTGAAATATCTTACTTAATTTCCCTTTTATTTACACTGTACTGGACTGCTTCCCTCTGGATTAACTTCATTATTTTAATCAAAGTACGGTAATACACTGGGACAAACCTAGAGAGTCCCCTACATTTATACTCAGTAAGTTTTTTATTTTTAAATACCTTTTTTCATAATCCGAAAACAAAGAATTATAGACTTTTTTTCAGTGTTTGTTTCACTATCTCCTGTCACTGACGGGGAGTGTCCTCTTCAGTGTGAACTTTAAGATTCTTTTCCTCGTTGGTCCTGCAAAACAGGAGCAGTTTGGGTTTGAACAGTTTTTCCCTGGAGTTTTGATGTTCCTCTAAGGCCCTCTAACATTTATTGAAGGACCTTAAATCAAGAATGAACAAACAAATATGGTATTCTATAACTTTCAAGGGGTTAAGATAAGCAGCCCATTTCCAGAGATAAAGTTTGGTAAGGTCTATAGAAGCAAATGTTCCACTGCATTGCATTAATGAGGAATTTGTTTAAAGGCTGTGACTTGTTACTCACAAGTGAAATTTGTTTCAGTGCCAGCTTTCTTTGGATGTAAATCCAGGGACTTTAGAATACACTGAAAAAGCTTAAATTGCTCCAAAGTTCAAACAATGCACTGTATTGTACAGAGGGCTGTTAGAGAGCAACTAGAAGCTTAAACAACAGTCAGCATTGTGTGGCATCTAAAATTATGAATGGAAAAAGTTCATCCATATGTATTGATCTTGCTTTTTTTTAAACATCTAATTTGCATGAAAATAGTTGCCTCTTAATTCCTTTTTGAGGATTAATACAGATAGACCTTTATGTTTTGGTTCTGGCTGAGTAGACTCTAGAGTTTAACATGCTGCAGGCAGACAGTGTGCCAAGCAATTTAGCAAAGTTGTTTACAGTAACAATAATCCAGCAGGACAGAGGCCATAATTCTTCACTGATAATAGCACGAGGTAGTGATGAATACAAGTTTCTGGAGGAGTGTTTGCAAAAATTGTATTGTGCTTTCTCAGTTTTGTTTTTAATTTTATTTTAATGCCAGCCAACTTTTTCTTTTACATACAGTCTGTATCATCTCCCTCAAATATTGCTTTACAAATCAGCATGGAATTGTTGCTGGATACACAGAGGGCCATTGTTTCCTTTCCCTTTCAATAAAAGCCATATGCTTTGGAAGGTAATTGACTGCATGATATGGCACTGCTGGCTGTTGTATTGGCACGCTAGGACCATCCATGGGTGCAGTCACGTATACGCCATGTGTTTCCACAGTGCAGTTTTAATTTCTATGGGGCAGCTTTCTTGTTGGTGCTTCATCAGATATTTTTAGGGCATTGCTAATGCTCCTTCTGACTGCCCTGGTTGTATAAGTGACCATTGTGATGCATAGGGGCTTGTGTCTGTACCACTTCTGAATTTTGGATGATTTTATGAAATTGTGTCATGAAATTAACTGTGTCCTGGAAAGCCTATATGTAGGTGGATCCCCTGTGAGTTTGCAGGCCTGTCATGTCTCTGACAGGCCAGAAACAATGGTGAATGATGAGCGCTCAACTGTCAATTCAAAGTAAAACACCTTGGGACAATAGGTTTGCTCTCATGGGAGAAGACGCTTTCTCCTCATGTCTGAAGGGGAGGGGGGAATTTGGAGTAATGGAAAATTACCAAAAGGCAGAACAAAAGAAACAGGTGACCTTCCAGCAGGGTCTGTAAAGGGGCTGGAGGGGCGCGGGTAGAGAGGAAATTTGGGTGAGGGGGGTGACAGGGGGAGCCATTTTGCACAAGATTAAGATGAGGGAGGCTGCTGCAGGAGCAGAATAGGGCTAGGGGGTGGAGGACCTTGCAAGCTGGAACACAGATGGTCTGCCAAGGGAAGAGAGAGCTAGCGAGGAGGGACATTGTGTTTAGTATGTTTTATTGTTTTGGGCTATCTGTACGTTCCTGTACTTTCCATGATTAAATAGGAAGAGCATAAAGCTGAGAGACTGAACAAAGTACGGGTGCCTGTTGACTTAAACACAACTGCTGCATGCACCTGAGAGAGTTAAATGGTAAACTAGAAGATTCATACCTCTTTGGTGGGAGTTTTGGGACGGGGGTGTTTAAGTGCTGGGGTGTTGGAAGGGTCAGTGCGTAGCTGGGGAGCATGTCCCAACACTTGGAGGTGGGTATCACATAGAAGATCTGTGCCCTGTGCATGTGCTCACGGATCCCGAGTTTGGGGCAATGGCTGGACTCCATTCAGGCGCCAGGAGCTAGAAATACCCCCCAGGAATCCAGAGCACAGAGCGTTTGATTTCCCCATACAGCAGTCCTAGTGTGTGGGTGGCCAGGAAGGGCTGCATCTGTGACAACCATCATGATGTATGTATAATGGCACCTAGGTGTGCTCTGCACTCTCTATTAGGAGTGTACTGTTTGGAGGAGGTGGTGTGGGGAGGGAAGGGTGGCAGTGGACCATCTAGCGTAGATAGAAATGTCAAATAGATGGCTGAACTCTTAATTAAGGTTATCAATGTCGGCTTGTCAGCCTCATGTAGATGGGTGAGGTTGTGAGAGGTTATAATCCTAATGTTAGTAATAGTTTGGGTCACCAGTATCTTTTTTTCAAATTAGTCCCAAAATAA
Source organism: Emys orbicularis (assembly GCF_028017835.1). Lineage (NCBI taxonomy): Eukaryota > Metazoa > Chordata > Testudines > Emydidae > Emys > Emys orbicularis. The sequence goes on along the minus strand of NC_088689.1, from coordinate 92,632,867 downwards.
GATAGTCTTGTAGCATTTTATTAGGGAAAGTCTGAATAAAGATTTTCTTGTGTAATTTTGGCAAGGGGAAAATAGTGATGCTTTTTGGGACTATAGAAGCATCACTTCTAGCCAGTCGTCTAGGCCAGCAGGAACCACACTGAGGCTGAGATTTTCAAAGCCATCAAAGAGAGATGGATGCATAATCTTAATGGAAATTGGGTGCCTAAATCCCTTAGAGCTGAGATATTCCAAAACTGCCTAGCAGCCATGTTGAAATAAGGAATGTTTGTGAAAAATACAGAAGAAAATTGTGTAGTAGAATTTGGTTTAGAAGGTTTGTTCCTCCTAAGTTTTGTCACTATTTGGTTTGAGTTTTGAAATTAGATCATTGTTTTTCCTGGCCACTGATTTAACTAAATGTCCATGTCCCACAGGACAGGAACCTGTTGTACAAGGAAGTACAGGGCTATTGTGCACCTCTCTAACCTTTCCCTACACAAATTTTGCATATTGCTGTTTTGTGTGTTTTCCTTGCTGCATCAGTGGGAGGAAAAATAACATACACAAGGTAATACTTCCTACTAGAGGATTTATGTGGCCAGTAGTAGTAATGTTTATGAATAACGCTGAGAGTCTATAGTTCTTGTATCATAGCAGGAAAAGAGAAGGAAGCTGTACATTGCATAGCAAATCCACTGTTGCAGCAGATAATTACCAGTCCAGTTACTTCTTCACTGTTCTGCCTCTTTTCTTTCTGCAGCACAGGTGTTTGCAAGAACCCTACCTTTGGGTTTTTTTTAGTGCATCATCATACCTTTTACTTTTCACTGCTCATCTTTCCTGAGGGATCTTTGCTCGATGGCTCACTTAGCACCTAGCAGTGTAATTTTCCCCTCACCCTTCCAAACTTTGTTAGCAGGCTCCAAGAAATATCTTGTTCTCCCAGGAAAAGGTTTGGAGCTGTCTGTGTTTGAAAAGCAGTAGTTGTTCCTGGATACAGGATTGGCAGGGCAGCCATGCAGCCTGCTCTTCATGATGCCTTCCCAGTTTGTAGGGCTTAACATCAACACAGAAAAATAGAACTTTTCCCTTGTGTGTTAACACCAGGCTCTTCAATGTGGGTAGTAGTTAGATGCGGAAGAGACGTAAGAGACAAGGAGAAATATCCAATATTCAAATGATTATTGTACTTTCTCAGCCAAAAAACGTAGAAGGGCTGATTGGACATGAACCATCCCTTGTTAACAAGGGTGGGAATGTGGCCCAGCAATACTTCATATAGGAACAAACAAAACCAAAGCTCATAGTGAAAATCTGTTAAGTGAAGGCAGTTAAAGGTGGGGTGAAGAATGTTTTTTTTCACTGGCAGAAATTCCCATTGTGTTTTGGTTTTTTTTGAGAGTGGCACCTGGATACTATGGTGATGGGAAATGGCTAGACAGACACTGTTCCCGTGGCACATTGAAAAGCAACTTTGCTAATCCACCACTATGTTTTCCCCATGCTCCTACTTGTAAAACAAGCAGATTGGGGAATTTCTAAACTCAGCTCTGAGGGTTTCGAAATCAGACACTAAGATATGTCCCCTTGTTGATCTGTATTGCTGTCTTAAGACAGTCCCCAGACTTGTTCCACACCTCATGATCAATGTTTTATATTCCTAATTTTAATTCAGCAGGTCATAAGAAAAAGCAAAAATATCTTGTTTCTGTGACCCTAAAATAACCTAGGAAGAAGAGTAAATACCATACAACAGTTAGCCAACTAAAACAGGAATATCCAATTGTGCTGAATATTTATTGTTTGGAAAGTATTCTGATAAAAAGCGGAAGCTTTAGAAAAACATATTCCTAGCATTAAAAAGTAATAGACATGAGAGTACAGCACCTCCTTTGTGGTGGTTTTATATGCATTTTAAATGGGGAGAGGGAAGGGGAAGTGCCACATGATTATACCAAAATAGTTAAATTCCAGCCAGTTTCTTGGATTTGGTATAAATATTTATAGCGTGGAAGGGGATTTTTTTTTTAATATGGTGGTTCTTGCTAAGGACCTTTAGGTGTCCTCTTCTGACATCTGGTGTGCATTGCTGCTGTTTCACCCCCACCCTTCAGCTCTCATGCTGTGGCATCTCGGGAAAGCTATCTCAGTCACTCTGTGGTCAGTTTAAATTAAATCACATGGAGCCATCTGAGAGAATGCTGACATGCACAGTTTTCCTGCTGAACACTCTGAAACCAGTGGCTACAGTTAAGAGGTGAACTTTTCACTGCTGCCCTATTCTAGACAACAGACTACATCATTCACCAAAGAACGCTGGAGCTATGAAGATGTCCAGCACTAGCACTGACCCTTATAGCAGCATGACTGGTTCTTTCTCTCCAGTGTCCCCCTTCCTTCCCGAATTTCTGTAACACAGCTTAGTTTATTGGCCAACAATCAGAAATCCTCTTCTTGGAGAATCTTGAAAGTCCTACTTCCTAGCAGTGTAGGTAACTGCCTGGCAGTACTACAGCACTTGCCTTAGGACGTGCAGAATTTATGTTTGCAGTGGATTAAATTCACCACCACCCTAATAGATTACAAGTGGCTCTCACTGAGTCCATATAGAAATGAATGTGATAAGTGAAACAAATGTTTGAATATGCTTTGTAATGTATTTTGCACTTCCAGTACCTTTAATACAAAGGATCTTAGTTTGGGGGGAGGGTTAGCTCAGCTCAGTGGTTTGAGCATTGGCCTGCTAAACCCAGGGTTGTGAGTTCAATCCTTGAGAGGGCAATTTGTGGATTTAGTTGGGGATTGGTCCTGCTTTGAGCAGGGGGTTGGACTAGATGACCTCCTGAGGTACCTTCCAGCCCTGATATTCTATGATTCTATGATGGGCTCTAATTCAGCCTTCCGACACACCTGTGAAATTGGCAAATATTATCCTTAGTTACAGATGGGGAGACTGAAGCAAAGAGAGGTTAAGTGACTTAGTCAAGTTCACACCGTGAATCGGTGGCAAAGCTGGGAATGGGACTCACAACTCCTGACTTTACTGTCCTTTGTCTCAACCAGTAAACCATGTCATGATCTCAATCTGTTAGTGACCTAGATAGGCTTTCAACTATCTGCTTTTGAGATATGCAAATAAAAATTCCAGTGAGTCACCTATGTCAGGAAAATTTAGCATGTGTCTTAAAGCTCAGTGTCTGAACTAAATCCTTTCTTCCTTGTTAGCATGGGATGGGACGAACAGAGCCTTTAGTGCCCCCCAAAGGGGCCCTGTCTCCCAGCTATAATGAACCCTGGTTTCTCCCTGAATTGAACATAACTGAGGAAAGTGTTAGGATTCCTACTTGCACCTGGGGTAATTGGGTGCTAGTGTCCTAAAAAGGGATTATTCCGAGTGCCTTGAAAGGAGCCAGAATTCCACCCCTCTCCCCAACAATATGAACCAGGACAGGTGCTCTGCAGACATCAGCTGGTTTGTTTATACTTTTGTGTTCCATGTTCTAGAGACTTGTGAGATTCACGAAAAAAATGTGGCCGGACACCCTGCTAGTTTGTTTTATGTTTGCTTCCAAAAATCTGTCCATACATCTGAAATACTGGAGCTGGTGTGGGGCGGGGAGACGCCAGCTAAGTTGCTATCTAGCTGTGGGACCCTGGGCCTGCTGCAACAAGGCAGAGTTCCACAAAAGCCAGGGTAAGATCACGTTTACCTCTGTGGCCAATGGCACCTGTCTGCCAGCTGAAGACATCACCCATGCTGTCCATGACCACGGCTTTCCCATTCACTAATGCGTAACTGGAGTTTGGAGCAGCACAAGCTCTATTGCAGATTGGAGCATATGCCATATTTAACAGCTGGTGGACAGTGGAGGTACACCAAAGTTTTTAAATATGCACCTTTAAGGTAATGCAGGGAAGTGTTACCCGAAGTGAGTTGGAACTGGTACACTTTCTAGTAGTCCAGAACCATTGAAGCAGCTAATTAGCTGGAGTGTGATATTATGATAGTTGGAGATTTGATTGCTAGAGTTCTTGGATCAGTTGCTGTCATCACTTGAGTGATGGGCAGAAACACCAATGAAATCTGGATCTTGTTTCTAGCAGTCTGTCCAGAGATCCCACTGTTTGCTGTGCTGAATGTAGGAGTGATTGATGGAGGCATGTTTCTGCTTCTTTGACTGGAAGAAATAAGTAAAGGTTGAATTTGTGAGCCTGAGGGCAGGTGAGCCAAGAAAAGAGTGGACCAGCAAAGGACTAATAAGAATTAGGGGTTGAGTGAGAGAGCAAGACAATGGAGTCCTGGCTGAAGTCCTTTGAGATGTAGAATGTGCCCTCGCTGATCTCAAGACCATCCACCCAGAGTGCCTCAGAGGCTCTGATTTATGCTCATTCCCTCAGTTTCCAGGAGCTCTGACAAACTTATCCTGGCTGACCAGAAATCTATGGTCGGTGGTAGGAAATCCTGTCCAGTCAGCGTGTAATTTCTCAGTAGTAGACACAACCCTTCCTCCATCTTTCCTGTCTGACTTTGCTTCCTCTCTCTGAAGGTTTATTGGAAGTGAGCTTGTAACGTGGGCCCTCAAACCACCATCCTCTACTTAAAATAAATTGGTCAGCTCTTGCTCTGAAGTAGGGTCCCATCAATCCTTTAACACCCAAGGACAGACTGCTTCCTGCAGCTCACTTAGTCTCTGATAACATCTATTGCAGTCACTATGAAGAGGTGCATTTGAATGAGAGGGAATAGCCAGCTTCTTTTTCTTCATACCTTCTAAGGAGGTGCAGTAATAATCTCCTCTGATCCCCCAATAGGGGCATAATGGGTTTTCGGAGACTGAGGAATGACTTCTGCTAGAGCAGTGGTTTTCAACCCCATGGTCTGCAAATCCCTGGGGATTTTCAAACTATGTCTACAATTTCCAAAGAGGTCTGCATCACCATTCAAAATCTTTTAGGGGTCCACAAATGAAAAAAGGTTGAAAACCACTATGTTAGAGGAACCAAATTACTTATATGTTGGCCATTTTCTTTACTGTTGAAGAAGAAAAGTCCAATATTACAGTTCCCCTTTATCTGCTAGCGTAGGTTGACATTAATAACGCCTGAACTGCTCCTGATATTGTTAGTCCTTCCCTCTCATAGTGCTGCTGCAACCATATAAAGTTTAGCTAAGTTGAAACTGTGAATCCCAGCTCCCCGGCCTCTGAAGTAAACTCTGAGCCGATCTGTTCTTCAAACAAATCCTTCCCTGAGCTCTGATGGGGAACAGCGTGCCCTGAGATTCCCTGGAAAGGAACGATTTTACAAGTTCTTGGTCACCAGAATTTCTCTCTTCATTCCCTTTATGCAGCTCAATCCACAGTGAAATGGCTGGGAGAACTTCTGATACTTCCAAGAAAGCCACATCTCAATATACCCACAGGGTGTCATTCTTTTCTGATGAAATCTTCCATTGTCTCCATGAGAGCATCTTTGCATCTCAGTCCTGTATCTGTATCCTTACCATTCCCTTTGCTATGCTCTTGATTTATATGGTAGGAGGAGAAGACGCTGCTAAACTCAAGTATCAGGGGGTAGCCGTGTTAGTCTGTATCTACAAAAACAACAAGGAGTCTGGTGGCACCTTTAAAGACTAACAGATTTATTTGGGCATAAGCTTTCGTGGGTAAAAACCTCACTTCTTCAGATGCAAGAAGTGAGGTTTTTACCCACGAAAGCTTATGCCCAAATAAATCTGTTAGTCTTTAAGGTGCCACCAGACTCCTTGTTGTTTTTGCTAAACTCAAGCTCGTTCTTTTGTAATTTGAGGGAAACTGCATGGGCAACCTTTATGTCAAACGCTTGCTCGAAAAGAAGGGCATATTGCCTGCTGGGTCAAAATAGTCGTCTTCCTTCTAATGTTCTACAGACAGAATTCTGTCTGTATTCCTTTTGTTGCAGTCCGGGTAGGTATCATTGTTATGAAGCTAGCTGTTCTATCTCAGTTTCCCAGAGGAATTGTGATGCTACTCAGGCTGCCCTTCATCAAGGCTGTTTGAATTTTGAAGATAGTGTAGAAACTTGTTGCATTTCCTCATCGGTAGAGACCCATCAGCATCATCCACTAGTCCCCCTTTCCATGTTACCTATGACTATTTCATAGTTTCTGGGTCCACATTTTCTATCCCCAAAGGTGCAGACGCATCTCAGACACCTCTCCAGGAAATAAAGCCATAGCTGTGAGGCAAGACTTCCAGGCATTTGTTCCCTATCTCTTAGGGTATGTCTACACTACAGGATTAATTCGAATTTATATAATTCGAATTTAGGAAACCGATTTTATAAATTAGAATGTATTCGGCCACACTAGGCACCATTAATTCGGTGGTTTGCGTCCAAGCTACCATAGTAGCATCGATTTCCAGAGCGTTGCATTGTGGGTAGCTTTTACATAGCTATCCCATAGTTCCCGCAGTCTCCACCCCCCTTGGAATTCTGGGTTGAGACCCCAGTGCATGATGGGGCAAAAAACATTGTCGCAGGTAGTTCTGGGTACAGCCTCCCCCTCCCTCCCTGAAAGCAATGGCAGACAACCATTTCGCGCCTTTTTTCCTGAGTGAACTCTGCAGACTCCATTCTGCATCAAGCATGGATCCCGTTGTGCTCCAGAACGCAGTCTTGAACATTATAAACACCTCGCGCTTTCTCGTGGAGTTTATGCTTACACAGGACCAGAAAAAAGAGGCGAGGAGGAGGAGGAGGCGGCGATTGCAGCGCAGCGACCAGCGTGATGAGGACATGGACACGGACACAGAATTCTCTGAGACCGCGGGCCCCGGTGCTTTGGAGATTATGATGTTAATGGGCCAGGTTATAGGCTTGGAACGCCGATTCTGGGCCCGGGAAACAAGCACAGACTGGTGGGACCGCATAGTGTTGCAGGTGTGGGACGATTCCCAGTGGCTGAGAAACTTTCGCATGCGTAAGGGCACTTTCATGGAACTTTGTGACTTGCTTTCCCCTGCCCTGAAGCGCCAGAATACCAAGATGAGAGCAGCCCTCACAGTTGAGAAGCGAGTGGCGATAGCCCTGTGGAAGCTTGCAACGCCAGACAGCTACCGGTCAGTCGGGAATCAATTTGGAGTGGGCAAATCTACTGTGGGGGCTGCTGTGATGCAAGTAGCCAAAGCAATCACGGAGGTGCTGCTACGAAAGGTAGTGACTCTGGGAAATGTGCAGGTCATAGTGGATGGCTTTGCTGCAATGGGATTCCCTAACTGTGGTGGGGCAATAGATGGAACCCATATTCCTATCTTGGCACCGGAGCACCAGGGTACCCAGTACATAAACCGCAAGGGGTACTTCTCAATGGTGCTGCAAGCACTTGTGGATCACAAGGGACGTTTCACCAACATCCATGTGGGCTGGCCGGGAAGGGTTCATGACGCTCGCGTCTTCAGGAACACCAATCTGTTTAAACGGCTGCAGCAAGGGACTTACTTTCCGGACCAGAAAATAACCGTGGGGGATGTTGAAATGCCAATTGTTATTCTTGGGGACCCAGCCTACCCCTTAATGCCATGGCTCATGAAGCCATACACAGGCAGCCTGGACAGGAGTCAGGAGTTGTTCAACTACAGGCTGAGCAAGTGCAGAATGGTGGTAGAATGTGCATTTGGCCGTTTAAAAGGTCGCTGGCGATCCTTATTGACTCGCTCAGACCTCAGCCAAACCAATATCCCCATTGTTATTACTGCTTGCTGTGTGCTTCACAATCTCTGTGAGAGCAAGGGGGAGACCTTTATGGCAGGGTGGGAGGCTGAGGCAAATCGCCTGGCTGCTGATTACTCGCAGCCAGACACCAGGGCGATTAGAAGAGCACACGATGAAGCGCTGCGCATTAGGGAAGCTTTGAAAACCAGTTTCATGACTGGCCAGGCTACAGTGTGAAATTTATGTTTGTTTATCCTTCCTGAAAACCCGCCCCCTTTATTGACTCATTCTCTGTAAAGAACCCACCCTCCCCCTTCCCCCAGCTTGCTTTCAAAGGAAATAAAGTCACCATTGTTTAAAAATCATTTATTCTTTATTAATTGATTATAAAAAGAGGGAGAGAACCTGAGTGGGGTTTGGGAGGAGGATCAGCGGGAAGGAAAAGCCCAGTAAAAAAAGGTTAAAAAAATGGCAGCCTTTTGCTTGTGCTGTCCACTGGGGTGGAATGGGAGGGTGTACGGAGCCTCCCCCCCCGTGTTCTTACACGTCTGGGTGTGGAGGCTATGGAACATGGTGAGGAGGTAGGGGGGTTATACAGGGGCTGTAGCGGCACAGAACCTGAGTGGGGTTTGGGAGGAGGATCTGCGGGAAGGAAAAGCCCAGTAAAAAAAGGTTAAAAAAATGGCAGCCTTTTGCTTGGGCTGTCCACTGGGGTGGAATGGGAGGGTGTACGGAGCCTCCCGCCCCGTGTTCTTACACGTCTGGGTGTGGAGGCTATGGAACATGGTGAGGAGGTAGGGGGGTTATACAGGGGCTGTAGCGGCACTCGGTTCTCCAGCAGCCGTTCCTGAAGCTCCACCAGACGCCGGAGCATGTCTGTTTGCTCACGCAGCAGCCCCAGCGTTGCTTCCCGACTCCTCTGATCTTCCTGCCGCCACCTCTCATCTCGAGCGTCTCTCCTCTCCTCACGTTGGTCCCTTCTGTCCTCACGTTGGTCCCTCATGTCCTCACGTTGGTCCCTCCTGTCCTCACGGTCACTGGCTTCTTTCCTATACTTGCAAACCGTCTCCTTCCACTCATTCAGATGAGCTCTTTCATTCCTGGTGGATTGCATGATTTCGGAAAACATCTCTTCTCTCGTCTTTTTTTTACGACGCCTTATCTGGGATAGCCTTCGGGAAGGAGGAGGGAGGCTTGAAACATTTGCACCTGCTGGAGGGAGTGAAAAAAGGAGAGAATTTTTTTAAAAGATACATTTTTCAGAACAATGCTTATACTCTTTCACGGTGTATACTATTCACATTACATAGCACATGTGATTTCTGTGCAAGGTCGCATTTTGCCTCTTAATATTGAGTGCCTGTGGCTTTGCTGCTAGAGATCACAGACGCAGGTCGGGGCAACAGAATTCACCTTGCATGCTGCCATGGTAAGCCACTGTCTTTAGGCTTCTGCGCCCTGCTTTCCCACATACCAAGCAAAGCCCGTTGTGCTGCAGTTTTCCTGTTAGCTTGTTTTCTGCTGCTGAAGGTTAACACCCCCCCCCCATCCAATTCTCTGGGATGAGTGCTTTCTCCCTCCCCCCACCGCGTGGCTGGTATCAGGGAAGATCCCTGCAGGAACCAAACTAACACCCCCCCCCCACCCCCACCCGCCATGAATTCTCTGGGATGAGTGCTTTCTCCCTCCCCCCACCGCCTGGCTGGTATCAGGGAAGATCCCTGCAGGAACCAAACTAACACCCCCCCCCACCCCCACCCGCCATGAATTCTCTGGGATGAGTGCTTTCTCCCTCCCCCCACCGCCTGGCTGGTATCAGGGAAGATCCCTGCAGGAACCAAACTAACACCCCCCCCCCCCACCCGCCATGAATTCTCTGGGATGAGTGCTTTCTCCCTCAACCCCACCGCGTGGCTGGTATCAGGGAAGATCCCTGCAGGAACCAAACTAACACCCCCCCCCCCACCCGCCATGAATTCTCTGGGATGAGTGCTTTCTCCCTCCCCCCACCTCCTGGCTGGTATCAGGGAAGATCCCTGCTAGCAAAACGCGAAAAGCTCTGGGCCAATCCTCCCCCCCCCCCCTTTGCACTTGGCTAAATGCAGGGAAGGATTTCTTTTCAGCCACAGGCAAACAGCCCAGTAGGAACGGCCACCTCAGTCCCCTTAATTAAATTCCCTTATTTCAACCAGGTTACCCTAAGCGATATCACTCTCCTGAGGATTACACAGCAAGATAAAGAACGGATGTTGCTTGAATGCCAGCAAACACCGGGACCATACGCTGCCAGGCTCTGTCAGGCAATGATACCAGATTACTTGCTACTAGCATGGCGTGGTCAAGTGTCCTACCATGGAGGACGGAATAAGGCTGCACTGCCCAGAAACCTTGTGGCAAGGCTTTTGGAGTACCTCCAGGAGAGCTTCATGGAGATGTCCCTGGAGGATTTCCGCTCCATCCCCAGACATGTTAACAGACTTTTCCAGTAGCTGTACTGGCTGCGAATGCATCCCAAGTGCTCAGGGCAAATTAATCATTAAAAATGCTTGCTTTTAAACCATGTTTTATATTTTAAAAGGTAAACTCACCTGAGGTCCCTTCCATGGGGTCATGGTCTTGGGTGCTGGCTTGGGAGGCTTGGGAGGGTACTTCAGTCAGGGTGAGAAACAGTTCCTGGCTGTTGGGGAGAACGGAGAGCTGGGTGCTCTCTGCCAGCTCGTCCTCCTCCTCCTCCTCTTCCCCTTCCGCGGAATCATCAGGTGTACCTGATGAGATTATCCCCAGCTCGGAATCCACAGTCAGAGGTGGGGTAGTGGTGGCGGCCCCCCCTAGAAATGCATTTAGCTCAGCGTAGAAGCGGCATGTCCGCGGCTCTGACCCGGAGCGACCGTTTGCCTCCTTTGCTTTTTGATAGGCTTGTCTGAGCTCCTTGACTTTCACGCGGCACTGATCTGTGTCCCTATTGTGGCCTCTCTCCATCATGCCCTTGGAAATTTTTTCATAAGTTTTGGCATTTCGTCTTTTCGAACGCAGTTCAGCTAGCACTGAATCCTCTCCCCATATAGAGATCAAATCCAGTACCTCCTGTACGGTCCATGCTGGTGCTCTTTTTCGATTATCAGCCTGCATGGTTACCTGTGCTGATGAGCTCTCTGTGGTCACCTGTGCTCTCCACGCTGTGCAAACAGGAAATGAAATTCAAATGTTCCCGGGGCTTTTCCTGTCCACCTGGCCAGTGCATGCGAGTTCAGATTGCTGTCCAGAGCGGTCACAATGGTGCACTGTGGGATAGCTCCTGGAGGCCAATAACATCGAATTGCGGCCACACTAACGCTAATTCGAATTGACAAATTCGATTTTGGCGCTACTCCGCTCGTCGGGGTGGAGTACAGAAATCGAATTAAAGGGCCCTTTAATTCGAATTAAATGGCTTCGTTGTGTGGACGGGTCAAGCGTTAATTCGAATTAAGGCAGCTAAATCCGAATTAAAGTCGTAGTGTAGACCAGGCCTTAGCAAATAAAATCCATGTCATTTTGCTTCAGTAAGGGAAAGAGCTTGCAAGCTTCACAAAATGGTCCTCAAGCTGAATGGGGACACAACCAACACTATAGTGATTATGCAGACCAGCCTGGATCAACTATCTGTAGATAGGCATTATCTTCTGCCTCCTTTACCCCTTCTCCTCTCCCATGATGCTACACCCTGATCTGAAGACACCGTTGTCCATGGGCTGATGTTTTAGAAATTAGCTCTCCAGCATAACAGGTCTGTACTTCTTGAGTAGCTGACTCTTTCCTCGGCTCCACAATATCTGTTGCCTGTGGTAGAAGTTACAAGTGTTTTTGTTTGTTCTTTTAGTGTTTGGACAAAGCCACTAAGGTCTATTTCTTTAGTCTTGGACTGTACGGTATTTCTGTTAAGAGGACCATTATAAAAGCCTTGTTGCAGTCCAAACTCTGCACGTTAGCAGCATCTAGGGAAGAATACTGGCTCACATCTGGTAAAGAACACTACAGAATCAACAGGCTGAAGGGATCCACTATCAGTCAGGCATGTATTCCTTGCATGGAGCCTGAGGGTATGTCTATGCTGCAGTTATACACCTGTGGCTGTCCTGTTTCTGCTGACTCAGGGCTGTTTAATTGCAGTTTAGCTGTTCAGGCTCAGGCTGGACCAAAACGTTTGCATTTAGAAGATACTGACCATGCCATATCTGGGAAGGAGATGGAGTATCCAAGAGCTACCAGATGCAATAGCCAAGAGCTACAGTTATGTTACAGTACTTAATCTTACATGGAACTAACCAGTTTAAAATACCCCAGGCATGTTCTATTACAGAACCCCATCTCATCCCAGTATTGTCCTCCTGTAAGATTTGACCAGTGTGGAATTTTGAAATTGGAGGATTTCATATGTATTGCACACCAGGGAAATCGAACAACTAGGTAGAGCTTATACAAATACATTGATCTAAAAATATTATAAATCCCAGAAAATGCATGAGCTAGCAGAGCAAATAAGAGTGAAGAGCACCACATGGCCCTAAGGTTTAAAAAAAAAAAAATAAAGAAAATAAAATAAACCAGCAACCAAACAGCAAGCTCTTATTTCTAAGAGGACAGAATGCCAACCATATTAGCTGACGTACATTCAGATTTGAGCGGTGTGTATACATACAGTCCGTTGTTAAAATGTTGGTCAGTTTTGCAAATATTTAACTATATGTTCTTCAGAAGGAGTTATTCAGTTTTGGACTTTCACAAATTGAATCTCCTGTTTGCCTCTTTTTGTCATTACATTTAATTTAACTTTTTACGATGTCTCTCGATACCACTCAGCCCATTAAAATACTGCTTAAGCACCTGATCTTACAAATCTTTCCTATTGTAACCTTACTCTCACTCAGATTTACTTTTGAAGTGGATGGCAAGTCTTTAAGCTTTGATCATTTTCACCTAATGCCAGACTGGCCTTTGATCAGCTCTGCTTTCCTGTCTCTTATGTTTCACAATAAGTCACTTACCTTGGTGACAGAGAAAAGAAGAGAGAGACCCAGAAACTGCCACAATTTTGAAAAGGAGTGGTAATTTGAACTCCAGAACTGAGATACTGGTGAGCCATTCATGACTTTTCATAGATAGAATTTTTCACTAGGTATTACATATTTATCTTTCCTTTTTTTTTAATGTGGATGAGCTCAGATTTGGGAAACCAGAGGTAGAAACATTTAACCAACGTCAGTCCTGAAGTTTGCCAGTCACAAGTGTAATGGTATTCCATGTAAAGACTCTAAATATTAACAAAATTAAGCTGAATTTAAGGGGATATTTGTTACTCAGGTTTTTCATGACCATGATTTTGAGTAAACAAATCTGTATTCATTTTCTATATTGGAAATGGAAATATACAGCTAATGTGTCACATGAAAACAATTTGGGGCCTGATCAAACCCCACTTAAGTCAACGGAAGGTCTCCCATTGACTTCAGTGAGCTTTTAAGCCAGCCCATGGAGATGTGTTTGAGATTTAACACTTCACAAGGAGGAAAAATCATTGTCTAGATCTGAAATAGGCCTTTTTAAGAGTTCAGTGATTCATCCATGAGCAGTATTACTACACAAAGTGCGGTTAGTGGTAAACAAGCACTTCTAATTACATTTAGAATAAAGGGTATTTTGCCAGTGAGTTAAATGGAACATGCATCTTTCTGTAGTACAGTCAATAGTAATATAGTCTTATTAAGCAAGTACAAGAAAATGGGATTTATTGTTTCTTGGAGCAGGTAAATGCCCTTTTCTTCTCTTTTGGAGGCTATAATTTGTTGTTCTACTTGTGCTGCACCCAATAAAAATAATCTGCAGTCATCAAGGAAATACTGCTGCTAATCAGAGAGTTTGGCAGTTGAACCATCAGCAGCCCATTTTACAATGCCATAGGTTTTGAAGCATACTCAAGATCACATACTTGGGGCTGTTAGACCCTGTGCATCCTGACTATGACTCTGGTACATAGTAATATATTGATCAACATTGCTTTTACTGGAGCAGGAGTGGCTTGTGACTCTACTCATGAGATTAACTAGTATACTTCTGGGAGAAGAATAAAGTGAGAGTATAATTCAGTGAGAGCACAAGTAAAAATATTTTGCATTCATTTGTGGTCCTTCTGTACCGTTTTAAATGTTTAATGTATGTTTTTGCTAGGAGAGCTGGCTTGTGGGTCAGAAACAGTGTCAGTTAAGAATACCCCTTCTTCCTTCTGTGTTGAGCCAGGTGAAAAAGAAGCATCTCAGTCCATTTACATTGCATTAGAAGGAGCCTGCTCTTCATCACAGGAAACAGCAGCAGTTGCTTGGGAGATTTTCTGCTTCTTTCGGAACCTGTTTGCCTTCTGCGACTTGGGAAATATATTAATTAGCGTTGGTTGTAATTAGGTCTTGCAGGCAAGCTAATGTGGACACTTGTGTTTAGCTGCAGGCTGTCTGGATTCATGTACTGTAGCTCAGCATCTTGGAAGCAGGAGTTACTAAGTGTGAGAGAATGCAGAAAGGATCCCATTTTAAATGGCTAGCTTTGACTTCACTGGGACTAGTCACATGCTTAAAATAAGACATGTGCTGAAGTGCCTTGCTGAACAGGGGCCCACAACTGCCCTACAGCCAAAACTGCTAAGGTATGAAAAGTGAAATTTGACAGAAATAGGCATCCTTAAAGATTAGCATATGGCGTTTAGGAGCTCCACGGAGGGGAAGCATGCAGGTCAGCTCCAGACTGCCTGCTGTGTAGCTTCATTTCCCCCCGCCCACCTGCCCCAGCACCACTCTGGCTGATCACCAAAGGTACACAGGATGGAGCACTGCTCCTGCACACCATAGGAGTGCCACAACACAGGAACGTGCCTGGCCTGCAGAACTCCTCTCTCTCTTAACAGTTGAAAGCTTGTCTCTCTCATCAACAGAAGTTGGCCCAATACAAGATATTACCTCACCTACCATGTCTCTCTAATAAGTTCTTAACTGGAGTTTAAGTGCTCAGCTAACCATGTCTCTTTCCCTGCTCCTGCATATTACAGAGTAGTTCAGACTACTAAAATTACTACATACCTGTTTCTATAGTAGTGTAATATATAAAGAAATAGTAGGAGATCACGGAATCACTTCAAAGTAATGCATATGCCCAGGGTGCATGTACAAGCTTGGCTTATGCAGGCAACCGTAACGTTGACATTTCCTGGCCTTTGAGTGCTTAACCATGCACCCTTTAAGCCAGTGGTCCCCAACCTTTTTCGTCTGGCACCCTCCAGACGACAAGCCACGGAGGACCGTGGCGGCGGACGAGCATCCGCCGAAATGCCGCCAACAAGCAGGGTCATCCAGAGGCGTCGCCGCCTAAATGCCGCCAAAAGTTCTCAGGGATGGTTTGGATGTCGGCAAATGTTTCCCAGCAATATTTTTCTGCTGTAATTTATATGTTGAAGCTTGGGTTCTTGCTAGACTGGTGTCCTCTTGTGAGGAAGCTGATCGGGTCCAATGCCAAATAAGTGAATGATTTGTGGACTATAAAGCCAGAAGGGACCACTGTGATCGGGCTAGTTAATCAATCAACCTACTGCATAATACAGGTCATAGAACTTCCCTGAATTGACTCTGTATGTGTGTATATATATCTCCTCAATATATGTTTCACTCTATATGCATCCGAAGAAGTGGGCTGTAGCCCACGAAAGCTTATGCTCTAATAAATTTGTTAGTCTCTAAGGTGCCACAAGTACTCCTGTTCTTTTTGTTTGAGGAGAGTGCACTATTACAAGAGAGGAGACGAAGGCACTCTCAACTATACAATAAAATAATTTAAACCATTTCTAGGGGCTACCTTTGTAGTATACGTTAGAATTAGACTATCTATTCACTGATTTTTTTTTTCTTACGGTTTCATTAGGAATGTACTTGTATTCAAATTGTCTTAAAAAACGTATTCTCCAGTCCATCAACTTCTTTTCAATCCGTACATTTTTTGTTAATAGTATACAGCGCTTGTATAAATAACATGACATCTGATAGCTTGAATATTTATTTATAGACTTTTTATTATTAAATCAAGATTTACCATTGAACAATCTAAATGGATGCATGTACTCCCTTTGGTCAAATAATTGTTAAAGTAGAACTGTGCTAAACTGCGTACCTTAGAAATCTCACACAAAATCTCAGATCTTAGTGAAGATTTAATGGATTTCATATTACTAAGATTTCACTTTTTTACAATATTTAGCATGCTATGAAATATTTTTAATTATTTATAATCAGTTGACAAGATTGATGAACAAGGTACATTTTGTGATTCAATATCCTTGTTTGGCATTGTTTGTTCACTTAGTTGTAATTTTTAAATTTCAGCACCTTGCTATAGGTCCCCTACTCCATACTGAGTAGTTATAAATGACCCAGTTCTTGTTCTATAAACACATGGATTGTAATTTTACTCCCATTTATGATCATCCTCCCTGCACTTTATTTCTCCCTATGTTTGAGAATGGAGGAGAATGGAGTAGAGAACACAGAAAGTGGTGGTTAAATTTCACTGCCCTCTCATCTGCATGTTCCTCAGTTTCAGAATTTTATTTTAGTCTGTTTTGTGTCGAGAAGTGTATCTTGTAAATCTTTGGTTGGAAAGATGAAGACTTTCATTTCTGGAGTGTAATTAATGCTCAGATTTTATGGACTTAATAGCAGCCAGCTGGAAGGAGGAAATTGGGAGGGGGAATAGGATATGGTAGCCATGTTTGAATACGCATGCTGCAGCCCACACTGAGATGCTGGGGTGGGGAGGAAGGAAGCAGGCTGACAAATGTGTGTGTATAAATTTTTTTATTTCTAGTCTTGGTGAGTCATGGACTTCTCAGAAGATTTTATCTGATGCATTTTGGGATTTCTCTGGTATCTTGCTGTCAAATCAGCATTTGTAAAAACATGATTTATGCCTTTATGAAGCTTGTATTGTATGTAACATTTCAGCAGGGAGACACAGTGCTGACTGAACTCGAGAAAACACAAATACTATAAATGATCCAGTACTTACGGGACAGTAGCAAGGTATTTTAGGGCTGACCAGCGTGACTGGATCTGGAATGCTGCTTTTCTAAACATATAGCTTAGGTTAGGTCCATTATACTAAAGAAACCTCAGATTTAAACTTGTAAGTTGATAAAGGAGGGAGCATTCTTGCTGAGTGCATGGAGTCCTGTTAACAGAGCTGTATGTTACTGCAATACTTGTATTACAAGCGGATGATACGTCACGTCATTATCTCTGTTTAGCTTGTCTGTACTCTATCATGTTACCTAACAGTTCTAATTAAAAAGAAAAGAAAACAAAAAAAGTTGACTGGGATGAATAGTCATAAGCAGAACTATTTGAAAGAGGCAGATATGCAGTGCCTTACCCAGCTGCTGGTTGAAACAAAGAGAAGTATTATGAGAAGCATAATGAACATGCGTTGGCTATCGGTGCTTCAGTTGCAGCCCAGACGCAGGCCTGTGCAGTAATGGATTTTGAAGATTGGGTATAGGCTTGTGGAATTTTATGGAATACAGTTTTATCAGAGTGTTGTCTTGCCAGTAGGATGATGTCAGTCTGGTTACCATAGAGTGTGGTCAGACAGAGACAGACAAATCCAGTCAGTAAAACAGCATTTTGTTTGGTAGACTGAGTTGTGGTTTCTCTCCCCCTGATTTAAATTAAAGTGCTGTAAAGAGGAAAAAGTTGAAAACAAATCTTTTTTTATTTCAATTTTTTTAATGTAAACCAGTTATAGGCTTAATCAGTCTTGAAGGCCACATGAGAGACTGAGTTTGCAGTGTGGGATAAATACAGCATAATGCATGCAGCAGGGGGTTATGTTTATAAAACCGTTTATCCCTGCAATTGATGGTGAGGCCATTAGTGTTCATCATGGATCTCACCCACCCCCCAATCGCCCCCCACCACCACCACACACACACTGCCTTTTCTTTTGGATTCTTTCTGCCAGCCCTATCTCCCTATAGGGTTTCAGTCCTGTGAAGTACTGAGCACCTCCAGCAAGATGCTGATGGCCATCCAATTCAGTAAGAAAGTCCTCAGCACCTTCTGATGCCCAGGGCCTCAGTAACAATGTTTTCATGAAGTTGTAGTGGTCGTGACATTCATCTGATTTAGTTTTGCTAAGTGGCATTGTCATGCCATGGATGAAATCACTAGAACACTCAGAACTAGCTGGTGACTTTAGTTGCTCTTAGAATAATGATCCCAATATTTTTTGCTAAGTACATCTAAGAGGCTGAGAGAAATTGACCACTGGAATCTTTGTAGAGCTTGATGGATTTTATTAAGAGCTAGTGAAGACCCTTTACGCTTTACTAAGTTCCTTTAAAAAGGCTTTTATTACACCAAGTGCAGAAGATAACATTTCACTATCATGAACTTTCTAACTGAATGTGTTTTATTAATTGAGTTAGTAATTCAAACAACTGCTGTTGCCACTACAGACACTATTTTTTGACGGGGGGGGGGGAGGAATCCTGATATTTGGCAAAATAACAAAAGATACAGCCAATTTAGGAAATGTTACTTCGTGTCTCTTTGATGTGATACTGTGTCAAACTCCCTGAAAACCAAAACAGTTTCTAGTTTGGCGAATGGACAGTACTGGTAGATTTTTGCCTTTCACATCCACTCTGAGACTTCAAAAGTGACCTTGGACATGGTGGAGGGAGAAGGATTGGGGGGAAGGGAAGTATCAGACTCTTCAGAATATCAAGATTTCATCTTTTGAAGTGGGTGTCAACTTACACTTCAAAGATAGAAATGAGGGAGATAAGCTAGGTAGGGAGTAGCTGATTATGATATGATTTAGTGCTGTTGATGTAGCCACAGGCTTGTGTCAGAATGTGACCATGATATATGTGGAGCTCCTTACTGGTAACGTTAAAGGTTGAAAAATGTAGTATAGAATTTATTGATCAGAAGGTTAAGTTCTTAATGGCAAAACCTCCTTTTTGTAAAGGCTTTTTCTGCTGGGGTAGGGGATTTGCAGCTAACAATTGGCTGTTTTAATACAGCACATGGTCTGCATGTCCAGTTTCAGAATGTCTGCTGTAGAACATACTTTCTACTATTTAGTTTCAAGATGGAAAATTCCCATCTAGCTTCAATGCCAGGGTCTTTAATAGAAATCATGACTTGTGGTGTAATATAGGTCACAGTGTATTTGCTAGTTTATATCTTACTGACTTAATTGGCAAAATGTTTATTTTTATTGGTAAACTTTCAGGAGGTTTTCTTCTCACTCGTTCTTTTCCCAACAAAATAGTACTTGTCACCCGTGTGAATTAGGGCTACTTTCTATAAATCATCTGTTCAATAGTGGTGATATCAAAATGTGTAGTGGCAGACAAAGATGTCTTTCTTAGGTACCGCATTGCTATAGATGGATTTGAGTTTATCCTAATTTTATTTCCCAAAATTGTGACCATGTGGAAACTAAAATGCATCAGACACCGAAGGAAAAACACCAATTTTAAACTTTAACAAAAGTGTTTGTTTCAGAAGCATTACCGGGGTAGGTAAAGTTGATAGTCCAGATTACCTTCAGATTCCCCCGAAAGCCCCCAAAAGTGATTTTCTTAATCTAAAAATCCATATGAGGTTTAAATCTGACCTATTGCAGCAGAGATGGATGTATCAATGGAGGCTGTAAACATTGGTGAACACTGGCATTTAATTGTAAAGGGAAGACGTTTGCAGCCCAATTTGTA
The DNA here is from genome assembly GCF_028017835.1 of Emys orbicularis. Classification (NCBI taxonomy): domain Eukaryota; kingdom Metazoa; phylum Chordata; order Testudines; family Emydidae; genus Emys; species Emys orbicularis. Next base: position 92,613,399 of record NC_088689.1, on the reverse strand, counting down.
AGGCATGCTTAATTACAGCAAATGGATATGCTATATAAATGTATCATTTCTTGAATTTGTATATACAACTCCTGTATACTGCAAATGAGATTTCCTGCTAAATCTCAGATGCTGTGATGAGGTGTATCCCCTGGGTTTACTGCTAGCTTATCTAGTTGAAAATTAACTTGTTTAGGATTGAAGTGTTATGATCCATGTGCCATGCAGGCATGCTCTTTTGTTCATTGCACCAAAATGACTTTAAAGGGCCAAATTTACACCAGTGTCAGCAAGAGCAGAATTTTTCCCTTAATGTTCACCAAGAGTAATTAGATTAATATATTTGACAGTCTTGATTCAGGCAACATTTTATATAATATAAATGTAAAGTGTATTCAATAAATAATTTATATCATGAGTATTTGGCACAAATGTGAACTGTAGTCCCAGAATTTAAAGACGCTGGCATAGGGAAGGAACAAAGCCTACATAGCGCACACACAAAAAATCAGTCATGCTTTGCATTGTAAGGTAATGTAAGTTCAGTGTTGAGTTGGCCTATCCTATTAAAAGAAATGCTTCTGAATAAAAGTACTTTTTAAGACTGAATTGGCTCAGCCTTTAGGCTCACCCAAGGTGAGTAAATTATCCTTTCTGTAGTGCATTTTTTCAACTGTTACTTTATTCCAACATTTTTATTTTTAAACTGGATCCTAAACAGTTTCTTGGTTGAAAGACATGTCTTCTGAGTGATGCCTAATACTTGGCTTCTAACCACTCTTTCAGTGTGTCCTGAACATGCTGTGTGGCATGTGCCCCATTACTGAGTCAAAAACTTACCCTTAAGAGTTGTTTTAAAAGGGGATGCTTTTTTCCCTGTGTTCATTTTACCTTGTGTTCTTCCTGTAGGTGAAGCAGCTCTAAGAGGTGAGCCCAGAATGCAGTCTCTTCCAGTATCCTCTGCTCTAACCAACCATCGAACAGGCCCTCCTCCCATCAGCCCCAACAAGAGAAAGTTCAGCATGGACCAAGGGGATGATGAGCTAGACTGTGAAAATGAACATGTCTCTAAAATGAGTCGAATGTTCAACCCGCACCTGTAAGTTTCTCTCTTTCAGTGCCTTTATTTCCTAGCCAAATAGAATCTAATACCACTGCTGTTCCTTTAATTACAATGTTGGTTTTTAAAAAAAAATTTGCATGTTGAAAATTATAGTATACCTTGAATTTAGGGCCAGACTCTTTGTACTTTACATAAAGGGAAGAAGGTCAGTATGGCGATCAAGAGGATTATGTGGCACTTTAAAACTGTTTTTATAGCCTCAGGTAGTAGGAATTATGTTGACTGTGTACATCATAATATTTATATCAAGGTATAGCTTTTTTAAAATAATACCCTGTTCTTTTTAACCTGTTCCCTTCACATCCCATACCCTTAAGCTTTCTACCCTGGGGAGAAAAAAAGGTAAAAGTGCTTCACATTTTTCTAAGGCCAGGAGACTCTGAGCCCAGCTGCTCAGTAGATTCCACCGTGACAACTGGACAGGCTGCAGTTGTTGTTAGAAGTTATTTATATGATCATATTCAGACCCTGAGAGTGCATTTCATTAAGAGGTGAAACTTTCCATACAGGTAATATATGGAGAAGGGTGTGTGTGTGTGTGAGAGAGAGAGAGAGAGAGGGAATCATCCAGGTGCCATTCGTGCTGTGTTCTTGTTGTTCTTGGGAATGATGTTCTGGTTGGCATGAGAATTCCTTTCATTCTTGACTGGAGGAAGTGATCAGAGTACTTCAACAGTCAGAGGTAGCTTGATAACTGCATACTGTTCCCTGCTGCCTCAGCTGAAATGGCCCTCTGCATTCCTCACATTCCACTCGGCTTTCGACTGTTGTGTTCAGTCACAAGACCGGGACAGAGGTATTTATCCTCAAATAAATCACCATAGTGTTAGTCAGAGGCTGGGCCTGCAGTCTGCAGTCTTGGAATTTGTTACAAATCAGGAATCCAGCACCGAAGTAATGCAAAACAGCGAATGCACACAAGCGGAGAAAGACTTCTCATTTGCAGCATGGCTTTTTTTCCTCTCTTTTTTTTTTTTTTTTAAACGTAACTATTTACAGCCCTTCCTTACAAATGAGAATGCTAGCCTTGGAAAAAAACATGTACTTTGTTTCTGTGGCAATACAAAACATATATGGAGAATGTTTATGACATTTTTGAATTATGATAAAAGAATGAGGAGTACTTGTGGCACCTTAGAGACTAACAAATTTATTTGAGCATAAGCTTTCGTGGGCTAAAACCCACTTATGCTCAAATAAATTTGTTAGTCTCTAAGGTGCCACAAGTACTCGTTCTTTTTGCTGATACGGACTAACACGGCTACCACTCTGAAACCTGAATTATGATGTTATTTAGTGGAAAATTTTCAAAACTGACATGGTGGAAATATAATAAAAAACTAGCAGTTATGTATATTGTGCCACTTTATACAGTGCAGGCCATAAAAAAGGTGGAGTTTGAACTGACACATTCACGTGCAGCCTAAATTGGCTTCAAAGCTAAAGCTCTGGAAACCAGAAGGTAAAGTTAGTTCCTTCATGCAGTCCCATGGTTTAGATGGATCTTAAAGGCGACTGTACTTAGTCTTGTTTTTCTGCATAGCACTTTTGTCCAGCAGCCTGATTCTTTCAGTGGCTTAGTGTAGGAAAGAGATGTCTCACCCTACAATTTTTTGGTATTATAATAATAAGGTCTGCCCTGTAGTCCCATGGCTTGAATCAAATAATATATTTTAACAAGACCCTCTAGTTCAGAGAGGAAAAAAATCCATCACAGCACACACTGTACCCTCTTTCAATCTAAAATATTTCTAGCAGATAATATTCAATTCTTTGAACCAAATGTCACAAAACTTAGACATTTCAGATGTCTCTAATAAAAAAAAAATTGACAAACACTCCCTGAATTTTGCACTATAAACAAAAAAGTTACATTTCTCTAATGATTTCCAGATTTCTACTCTTTCTTTGTCTCTGGTTATGTTTGATCTTGAGTTAGCAATATAAATGCATTATATAATACTTTGTAAAAGGCTTAGACAAAGTTTTGACTTTAAAAAAATTAAGCATCTGCAGTAAAAGCTTGTTTTTGTTACTTTATCACTAAAGACATCATAGTATATTAGGGGAAAGAAGTGTTGTACTGAGCATTATTGGCAGTAACAGTTTACTGGCTTGGAGGGTCTGGAAAAGATAATTTGGCAGCATTTCATTTAGAAAAACAAATAATTCATGTTTAGCTGCTGTTGCTGCCAATATCATGTTATATGGAAACTCTGTCCTTTTGAAGACTAGATGGCAAGATTAATTGTCTTAAACATAGACAAGAAGATAGAGAAGAGGATTATAAAATTTCAGTTTTGCTCAGGCCTATTGGAACTAATTTAAAAGAAAAAGATGTAGATTTTGGAATTAGGGAAAGTGAGATATATTTTCTGTGCCACAAAATAGAAGACTGTTCCACTGCACCTAGTTGGTGTCAAACCCCTATTTAAACCACAGACAATTGGTCTGATGTACTCCCAGGCTTCTGCCAGTGGAATCTGGGCTGCAGGTTCCTTGAAATGGCTAGTCTAAGTGTGTGCAGCTCTGTCTTGGGAGAAGGCCTAGCTAGGGCACCTGATGCATTAATTCAACACATCCCCAAGGTATCCTGTGTGTAGAGCCCATGCTGTAAATATAAAGCTACCCTCCTATGGCAGAACCCCATGAGGATGGCTGATACACACACTGCCACCCACCACAAGGAAGAATCCCATTGGGCACAGCTGCCACAGATGGTTCGGGGGGGGGGGGGGTGCAGATTACACTCCCCTGCATCAACTGCAGACATTTCAACCACAGTGTATTTCTAAAGTACTTTAGATGGGCAGTCCGTTTTTGTAACCCTCGTCCAATCTTGTGTGTGTGTCTGTGTCGTTTGCTTGCTGAAATCATGAAGTAGGCATATATTCATCCTTGCCATGGGAGCATACCGTGGCAGTGAATGTGACTGAACCAGATTAGACCTGCAGCAGTACCATATATGTTATGAAGGGTAGAACTTTTGTTAGTAATTTGACTTTAGCCCTAAGTAGGAGTGCTGGTGCATCCCCCATCACTCGACATCAGATGGAACGTATCCATCTGAACACTTGGGGACTGTAGAAGTAGTTTGACAAAAACTCGAGGATGGCAGCAATTTGTTTTGGAATGCGTCTGGACTCTGGAGATATGTTCTCCCTACTCACGTGTAACTCCCCATTTGCACTAAATAATACCCGTTGGTAGGTTTTTGATTATTGAATGGTATGTACAGGTATATTTATTTCAACATCTGGGATAGAGGGAATGAGTCAAAACGGCCTGGCAACTCTACTGTGTTCTATAAAATTTGTAATGGAATCCCTTTCCCCCAACAAAGATTTAATTTAACCAAGGTTGTAGTTTTCAGAGGAACTGATTTTCTGCTGCATGGGAAGTGAAACACGGCTGGGACCTTACAGATTCATAGATTCTAGGACTGGAAGGGACCTCGAGAGGTCATCGAGTCCAGTCCCCTGCCCGCATAGCAGGACCAAATACTGTCTAGACCATCCCTGATAGACATTTATCTAACCTACTCTTAAATATCTCCAGAGATGGAGATTCCACAACCTCCCTAGGCAATTTATTCCAGTGTTTAACCACCCTGACAGTTAGGAACTTTTTCCTAATGTCCAACCTAGTCCTCCCTTGCTGCAGTTTAAGCCCATTGCTTCTTGTTCTATCCTTAGAGGCTAAGGTGAACAAGTTTTCTCCCTCCTCCTTATGACACCCTTTTAGATACCTGAAAACTGCTATCATGTCCCCTCTCCGTCTTCTCTTTTCCAAACTAAACAAACCCAATTCTTTCAGCCTTCCTTCATAGGTCATGTTCTCAAGACCTTTAATCATTCTTGTTGCTCTTCTCTGGACCCTCTCCAATTTCTCCACATCTTTCTTGAAATGCGGTGCCCAGAACTGGACACAATACTCCAGCTGAGGCCTAACCAGAGCAGAGTAGAGCGGAAGAATGACTTCTCGTGTCTTGCTCACAACACACCTGTTAATACATCCCAGAATCATGTTTGCTTTTTTTGCAACAGCATCACAATCTTCCAGTTGAGTATTTAAAATTCAGTACGTGATATTCCAGAATGAAATGTCTGACCTTCTTTTCAGCTTTGCAATGTATTGGGATGTATTAGGACCATTATCTGCCACTTGCTTTATGATCTGGAATAAATCATACCTATTAACTTCTCCATATGCGACAGCTCCAAACTTTTTGTTATGCTTGTTTGGCTAAAATTAACTAGTAGGGGTGAAAGGGAAAAAAACGATTCCCTTCCACCAGTATCTTGCAGCTTTTTCTATGAAATATGACAAGCTTGGAATCTTTTTTGTTTATTTTTCACACTTTCTACTCTTTAAATCTCTCTCTATCATGTTACTCCTAAAAGCATTTTCTAACATATTATGGGTATTACAATCTTTGCTGGATTGAAAGGTGCTTCGTTTTCTAATAAAATTTAAAGAGCCACATCATTTTAAACCTAAAAGTGGAAAGTGCCACTGTTTTCTTATACTAAATCCCTGTGATTTGATAGAGAGTAATTAGGAAATTGATTTATGTAGGGCCTGCAGGGCCATACCTTACCATGGAGTGGCAGGGGAAGTATAACCTTCTTTATATTATATTTTAAGGGAAAATTGGTTTATTGTTATGGTTCCTTCTGCTTAATTTTAAATGTATCTGGCTGTTGTGATGCAAGTATAACACTAATGAGGTGTTGTACCTTTAAGTGAAGGTCTCAGGCCTGACCTGTGTTGTGTGGGTTTTTTGTTTGTCAGGCTGGAGGCATTTTCTCATTTTCACAGTTCAGCTGAAAACAAAGGCCTCCTTATCCTTGCAGGGAGCTCTTAAGAGCTGACATCAGCCTTTTCCCAGCAGGCCTCATTTCTGCCTTAAGAGTCCTTGCAGAGAGCTGGGAAGTCTGATAGCAATTTCTTTTCATGGCATTTTTTTTTTTTTTTTTTTTTGCCAGCTAACAAATCAAATGAGCAAATGCCCAGGGCACCAAGAGCTAAAGAGGTTGAAAAAAGTGACACTGGTCAGTTTTTTACTTCTTTGCCTTTTACTAGGAACTCTCATGTGCATAACTCTTCTCTGTATTTGCAGCATGAGGATGGTTGTGGCTGGCATTATACAGTGGGTAAAATCATTGCAGTGTAGTGACTGTAAAAATGTTTTCCATCTTAGCAAACAATAGGGACAAATCAGTATATTTTGTTGTAAAATGAAGGTGTTAATTGATGATATTGGTATCTTTGGAAGGGTCATCTAGATTTCGTTTTACTGGTAAAGTTGTACATGAGTCTTACCATCTTAAAATATATTGGAGAGAGACTGTTATTTTCTCTCTGCCTGTAGATTACTCCAGTTTAAAATTTAATATTTTTATTTTGGGACTTGACCATGATAAATACGTATAAAAATTAAACAGTTTCCCCCTCTTAGTCACAATTCATTCAGATGTGCAGCATTAGGATTGTTGTGAAAATGAACTTGCATATGAAAATGTCATAGTTCTGTTGCAGCAAATTGCAGCTGTTCAGCACAATTTTGAAGATTAATCTCTTACATAAGAATTGGCTTATCATAAGAAGACCAAGCTCAGGTCTTCACACTTATATTCTGCACATAAAAATACCTTCTAAAATGTTAAGTTTGAGACCAAAGCAAGAAACTTCAGAGTGCAGGAGAAGAATTGAAGAATTGTGTCATACATGGTTCATACAGCTATCTTGGATTCCTGCACTGCAGTTTGCAAGATCCCATTGGTAATCCTATGCATTTTCTCTTCTTTGTAGAGCCCTCAGTGGGAAATTACAGTGGTTTGCATATTTGCCTCCCTTTTCAACTGTTCTCAAAGCAAACTAGATTGAAGATGTCCTGATTTGCCCAGTCAGGTTACCTGGCAGTAGCTCAAAGCAAGGAATTCAAGTGAGATCCTGAATTCTACAGGGCAGGGCAGTGCTGGATCACCTGAAAGAAGGAAGTACCTCATGTTGCTCTCTAGCTATTCCTATTCCCTGCAGAAGAGAAGCATTGAGGGGCTCCACAGAGAATCATGTCCATTGTCTGTTTGATGCAGATGGCATTGTAGCTCCAAGGGGCCATTGGGAAAGAGATAAAAAGCATTAAAATGGGACAAGGGAGGCATGGGGAGCCCTAACCTTGAACTCTGGGGTTTTGTTTGGTGTTTAAAAATATTTTTAGATTGTTATTTTAGGGTGATTAACCAGAATGTAAAAAAGCAATCCAGCGTCACCAGAATTTCCTTCCTAGTGTTGGGCTGCTTTTTGAAGTGTCTTAGAACCCAACTCAGCATTTTCAAAGGGATCCTCTCAGATCTAAAATTCTCCAGGCTCTCAATGGAACTGTTACAGCATAGGTCTTATTGATTAGAAATGGTTCAACCTTTTAAAGAGGCACCAATTTGTTCAAAAGACTACATGGGAGGAACAGGGCAATTCGAAACCTAACATGCTTCCTCTCACCTCACTTCTGCTGAATGCATGGAAAACCCATTAACCAGCTTTATTTTTCATGACTGCTAATGGCCTTTCAATCTCTCCCCAAAACTCTTCATCCCAAACTGCTGCCAAGAAATGCAGATTAACATTTAATGAATAAATAACAAGTCCACCTTAACTGTGGTATTGTGACTCTTAGTAGCAAAAGGCCCAGCATGTGGTTTAACGTGTTTGATCAGTAATCAAGTCACTATTGGAACCTCACAGAAGCCCAGGAAACCATTTAAGAACATGCTTAAGTCCACCTGTATTTAGGAAATCAATCAAGCATAGGCTTAAGTGCTTCCTGAGCAGGATGCTTTCCTAAATCGGGACCAGAATTTGGTCCACCTTCTGTCATGATTCAAAATCCTGATTGAGCCAGAGACTTGATCCTTTCAAACCTTGTCTGTGTACCACAAACCTTTACTCCCTGATATTATAGGCAATGATTAGTCAGTTTGAGTCTGTTCACTTATAAACAAAATGGGTTTGTTATCCAACTCCATAGGTTGCTTTTTATTTGGTGGTACTTTCCACCCCTGGAGTGCCTCCCGTGGGAAGAGCACAAAACATTGTCCAGACATTAGTGCTTTGTCCCACAACCGCCTGGTGAAGTAGGGAAGTAGTATTCCCATGGTACAGAAGAGCAAACACAAATACAAAAAATAATTGACTTGCTTATGGTCACAGGGAAGTCTGTGGTAAGGTTGGGAATAGAACTCAGGGTCTTCTGGCTCCTAGCATTGGAGAAGTTATCCCATATCTACACTGTGGTGAATTTTAGAGCCACCAATATATATCAGAGCCTGATAGCTAACCAAGAGGCAAGGAAAGAACCAGTACAGATTCAAAAACATACTCTAGATGTATATTATAAGCATATGAAAACACAAAGGTTTTGCATATTTGTTTCTCTTATTTTCATTTTACCATTTTCCCAGATGTTTCCTGCTGTTTGACAGATGTACCATTTACTAGAAGGTTGCACTCTTGAGAATTAGAATGTTATGGACACGGTTGCTATAGACAATGACTCTTTAAGGGCAGGATTTGGAATAAAAACTTACATTAACTTCTGGTTGAATAAGTAAATTTTTCTCCCCAGACTAAAAATGCTAGACTGGACAATCTCCTTTCATTTTCCTCTCATACTGTAATCTGCTACAAAAACATGCTAACTGGCTTTAACTCATTCCTTCCAAATTACTAAGTGCTGACTTCCAACAAATGGTATTATTTCTTAGTGCTGAAAGGTGAAAGAAAAGTGTTGCTTTGGCTGTTTCTAAGAGTCTATGATCCATCTTTACAATTCCGATAACCACTTTAAAGCATTTCCAGCAATGAATGTCCCCCCGCCCCCTTTAGTACCTAATCTGAAACTGGATACTCAGAAATTAAGAGAGAAAATCAACATACACAGAGGGCAATTTAATCTATTACTTCTAGCACCACTAGTCTTATTTTTGAGGTTTCCAAAGAACATTAACTTTGGAAGGAAAGCTGAGATTTTTTTACATGTCTTATCTGGCCACCCTTTAGAAACCCGAGAGTCAGCTTCCTGAATAATAATGCCTTGAAGTCTGCTGTTTTGTTTCTTCAGAAGCCAGGAGGGTTCCTGCAGTGAACTTCACTAACGAACTTCCTATCCTTTGTATTCCTTTAAAAAAAAAAAAAATGTAGAAACAAGTTTAAACAAACCTAATGCCTCGTAATAACAAAAACATACGTGTCTTTTGTCTATGAAGCACATTTGTGTTGATGCATTTAATAATTATGCAAGAACTTAATTGTAAATAAATCCTCCAGTAATGTGTTAAACTTTCCCAAGAACTGTGTAGGGAATGTTTGATTTTCAACATGTGGGCAGACCTATGTACCTTGCACCACAGCTTTCCTGGGAGGACTCTTATTCTGACAAGGCTTCTGCCTGCCCAGCTTTTTTGTGCAGGAGATTGCTGCCAAGTTTGTGAGGCCCAAGGCTTTCTTGTGGGAGGACGCTGGGCTGTCTTCATGCTCTTTGGCAATGATTAAAGTGAGGTTAGTACCAAAAAACCCTTTCATTTTATTCCCTGATCCTTGCTTTTTCAAACCAGATGGCAACCCCATATTTTCAGCTGTACTTAATTTAAGCCATGAGGCAGCAAGTGCTCTGCAGAGGTAGAGAGTCAATTAGTTGCTCAGGAGGGCCAGAAGTGACTTCCTTCCCAACTGCACATCAGACCCATATTGCTAACGCTGTAGTTTGCTTTACAGAGAGGCCAGGGCAGTAATTGCAGCATTCAGTTGTTGATAACCAGTCCAGCTGGTGTTATAAGGGTTAATGTATACAGAGACCATTGTTTCGTTAATTAATTGGAAGTAACAGTTTCAGGTTAAGCCTGACATGTTAGTGCAGTTCACGATTATCATGTGACAGTCTACAGACAGTAATCTTAAAGAGGTTGCTGATTTAGTAGTACACTGTACTTTTCTTTTGAGCCATTATTTTGCCAACATTTCCTCCAAAGGGTGTGGGTATGTTTTTAGTGTAGTATTTATCCTTAAAGAAAATTACAAGGGAAATAAAAGGACTTTGCAACAATTGAAGTCTAAAGGTTCTGACCTCAATTATTTGATCACTTTTCTCAGTGGAAATTTTGCTTGAATTCTGTTCTTTGTAGTTGCTTCAGTGCAGAATAGTTTAGAGAGATACCAGCTCCCATACTACTTGATAGAAATTGAACCGTCCTTTATATTTCCTACTGTGCTGTAAGTGAATTCTGCAACTTAGAGTCCTCTCATTCCCTCATGTAAATTATAGTTTCTAAAATGCAGTAGACACTATTATATGCATAGGAAACTTGCATTCCTGCATACCAAATTTGCTTATTATTCAGGAATAATGTTCAGGAATTGGATTACACTTGCCCGTTTCATCAGCTATTGAGTAGCTGTGTTTGCTTGCATTGGTTTGGGAGTTGAGTACAGAATACCTGTGATAAATAATGGGATATGTGTGATTAACTCTGTGTACCTTGATAAAAACTTTTCCCAAACTGTCTGGGGAAAGTCTCAGAATGAGAAAACAGAGCACACATTAATGATTGCTTCAGGTATTTTTTAATGTGGCACAGATGTACGGTTACTGTTAGTAATGGAGGAGTCAAATATTAAAGTGAAGTTAAAGTTAATTCATGTGTTCCTGCCACAATCCTGCCCTTGGAGTCATTGTCTATAGAAACTGTGTCCATAGCCTGAATGTGTAAGCTGTATGTGCACAACTTATTACTTGTTTGTTTTACTATTAATAGTGATAAGGCATGAAATTTCCTGAATCATATTGTCACAGGCTGCCAGTCAAAAACATTTTCAGCATTCATATGGATTATCATATTTTACTCAAAACTAAAATCCAAGCAATGAAAAGAAATTGATCACTTAATAAACACTTTTTGTTTTTGCTGGAGTTCTGCTATTCTGACCAAGAAGCTTATGAAACTCAGAGGTTTCTCTATTAAGACATTTGTTGTGGGGTTGAGACATCCTTTGCTACTACGCCATGGGAGCACTAAACACAGAATACTCTGCCAGTGTGGCTACTGCAGGTATGAGTATGGTGACCAATTTGCTTTTTCTTTTTTAATGTTTACTTACATCGTTGCTGTGGAGAGTCTTACAAAATCCAGACAAAGCCTTTTTGTGTTACTGAATGTTTCCATAGCCCTTCAGTAATTCAGTTTTCACTTGCAGTCACATATAACAATTAGCCTAGTATATGAGGTAAAAAAGAATCTTTTACTCTCATGTTTGGTTCTGTATCAGTGTGATCCATATGGTCTTTAAGTTTCTAGTTTTGGAATAAATGTGTGGTCTTAATATTGAACAGATTTTATCACATTTTAGGAAAAGCTTATTCTTTATTTTATGAGATGGCCAGAGAGAGCTCATAGGCTACAGAACCAGTTGCTTTTAAAAATACATTTTAGTATATAGCTTGTTCTTTTAGGACAGTCTTTTAAATCTCTGTCCATAAGGCATACATACTTTCTGAGCTGTCTCTTGTTCACACCAACTACTGCTACTCGCACATCTGGTGAATAGAGATTGTACCTGCTAAGAAGTGGATAGTTCAGAACTATTTTTCTGTGTTGTAAGAACTGTCAGTTTTAGGTGGAGATAAGAATCGCTATAATCTACCGCCAATAAATTGTGCGCAGTTTTACCACATTTAGTACTTCAAAGGCAGTTAGTGGCCATGGTTTTCATACACCTGCTTTTCTATTCATGATCAAGTTCTTGTTTAATAAATTTGCCAAGTCCTGTTTGTTGTTACCTTTTGACCTTCCATAATATATGTTTCCACAAAGATTGGGACAAAAAAGGGCTTAGTCCCGCAGTGTTTTACCTGCTTAACGACTGAATAAACTCCCATAGACTTTAAAAGGCATTCTGTCAGCTAAGGCGGTGGGCCCATAAACTGATTAGAACAAGCTCACTATCTCCATGCATTACATTTTTATAAGTGGTTGTGTAAGGGTTAACAGTGGATGTATTAGAGAAATTTTAGATCAAACTAGTGTAACTAAGGCTATGTCTACACTAGCGAGCTTACAGCGGAGCAGCTGTACCAATGCAAGATCGCTTGTGTAGCTGCTCTATGCCGACGGGAGAGAGCTCTCCCATCAACATAATTAAACCTCCTCCAACGAGCGGAGGTAGCTATGTCAGCGGGAGAGTGTCTCCCACCGAAATAGCGCTGTCCACACCGGCGCTTCTGCCAGTGTAACTTTTATATTGCTATGGGGTTGTTTTTTTTCACACCCCTGAGTGACATAAGTTATACTGACAAAGGTGCTAGTGTAGACATAGCCTAAGAAAATATTAATGAGAGAAATAATCACTGTTTTTGGTGTCCATTAACAGCGTTGTACAGAATTCCACTCTCCGGCTTCATCAACAGCAGCTTACCACACCAGGGTTCCCAGCACCTCTAGAACAGATTAACATACCTCCTGTCTTGGCAATGTGGAGCTCAAACTCATGCAGCTAATTTTACTGCAGTCAGATACAGCACTGCTGTGTGTATTTTATATGTAAACTTGCTTCCTTGGATTGGCCAACAGTTTTCTCTGTGTGATCACAAGGTGTTTTACAGTAATTTCCAGTGACTTGGGGTAAAATGTCTGTTGCATGAGCCAAGAGTAAGACTTCAAAAGGATTTTAACATGGCTGAATTATGAAAGACTGCCCATAATCCAGCACATGACTGGTAGCATGCAAGAGGAAATACCTGCTGAAGGTATTTGTGAGGCATTGCATTTGTGTACAGATGAATCATTTTACAGCTGTTACTGGGGAACAATCCAGTACCCCTCAGAGCTTCTAACTGCTGTTCTGCCTCTCGTTACTCTTCCTGCGTGCCACTTGCACGTTCAGATTTTCTTCCCTTGTAGAGTTAGACAAACACCTGTCAGGGATGGTCTAGATAATACTTAGTCCTGCCATGAGTGCAGGGGACTGGAGTAGATGAACTCTCGAGGTCCTTTCCAGCCCTACGATTCATGTGATAACTAGAAATTTCAGGCAAAACTTCATCCCCATCCTTCTTTATAATACTTTGCCCTTCTATAGGTCATTCTTGCCAAGCCATCCAAAGCACGTTATAGACATTAATGAATTAAACCTCATTACATACCTAAGAGGCTGGTATAATTTTATATATGAAGAAACTGAGGCACAGAGCGAGTAAGTGACTTGCCCATTGGGAGGACATTCTGTTGAGCACCTTCATACATGCACTAGTCTGGCGTGTGCTCAGGAAGCCATCACTTGAGCACAACCGTCCTGGCAACTGGTGCCCTGCCTCTAAACTTGTGTTGTCTCAGGCAGGGCACTAATTGTTGAGTGCCTCCAACAGCATCTATCCTATCTCCTAGAACTGGAAGGGACCTTGAAAGGTCATCAAGTCCAGCCCCCTGCCTTCACTAGCAGGACCAAGTACTGATTTTGCCTCAGATCCCTAAGTTGCCCCCTCAAGGATTGAACTCACAACCCTGGGTTTAGCAGGCCAATGCTCAAACCACTGAGCTATCCCTCCCCTGTTCAGAAGTCTATGGCAACTGGATATTAATGGTGATTGTTGTATCGTTTGTCTCTGAGCCCAAAATGGAACCATGTTCTCTTGGCTCTCGGTCCGCTCCAATAACTTCATGTCTATGCTACTGCCTCCAGTGCTTATATTGATTTTGAACAGAAGAGTTCTGTTTGAATATATGTAATATTAACTACCTTTTAAAAATAGCTCTTCTGTAGTATTCAAACATGAATGCAGCTGATGTGTCTTTCGTAAAGACAGAGTATATAGCTTCCTTTCTCTTCAGATGTTTGTTTTATTTACCTCTGATGCTTTTGAAATGTTCAGCCCTTCTGCCCTCTGTTTTTTGGACTTTCCACATTGCAGAAAATCTTGCTTTGTACATTTTTCTAGTTTACTGCACACACTCGGGGCAAACTGCAGGTGCTGCCATCCTTCGAACAATAGCTTAAAGCAGTGGAGAGGACGCAGAACCAGACCAAATTTTAGCTTTTTTCCAGAAATGGGCCCTCAATTACAGACCATTTCACAGCAAATTAGGATAAGGAAACCACTTGTGTAATGTCTCAGGATAGATGACCAGGAAGTGTTTCTCTTCATTGTGGTTGGCCAGAAATTAGCAGAAGTTTCTTCAAGGCTTAAGATTAATTCTCCTGGCTTAGAGAGATGAAAGTCATGGCCAACTGTTGACTTCCATCTGGATGCAGTCTAAGTAACAGGTTTATGGGTATGGGTACTCTTTTGGAGAGGTGCTACATTTCAGGAAGCCATCTGCAACTGTCACAATGACCTATTCTATTCAGACACTTTTCCTCACTGATGTGATGATACTGAAATGCCATGCGATGGTACCATTCATGGTTAAGGAAATGATCAAGATTCAAACCATAGCAGCTTTTTGGTCCCCTTTTTATAGTGGAAAGAGGGCAGGACACCCCTACAACATCAAATTCTATTCAAGGTCTAAAACTAAATCCTCTTGCAAACTCTTCTGTTACCTTTTGAATGAGTAGACTGGGAGCTTCCTTTCAAGATAGACTCTCTGTCAAGATAGACTTTTTAATTGCAGTTACTTCAGCAAACCTGGTAGCGCTCATCATTTCTGAAGCTCTTTCCAAATTAATTTTGGCGTAATACTGTAATGTTATGGTGTGTAGATATGTGTATGTCCTAGAGAATCTCTAGCCACGCCCTACAAGAATCAACAGAAAGCAAAATAATTTAATCAACTAGTGAGACATAGTGCTTTACTTACTGTATATGGGAATGTTAGTACATGTAGCAAAGCATCCATTTAAAACCTTTGTCAATCTATCAGCATTTACTGAAGAGGATCAGGCCCAAAAGAAACAATATTTCCTATGGAGAAATTGGAGTTGGGATCCAGGATTGTCTCTATTGATTTATTGTACCTTAGATTTGTATTTCAGCTTCTGTGCATTCTGCATTTCTTACATACTTTCTTTATTAATAGTAACTTATCACAAATAGGTAGCTCCTCATTCCTCCTGAAAGTGTTTTCTTATGGCACAGATTGCCACCATTTGAAAATCTCTCTACTGTTTTTTACAACTCATGGTAATCTCTCCTGTTTTTCCTGTGAAATTATTCCCAAAGGAG
Organism: Emys orbicularis; assembly: GCF_028017835.1. Classification (NCBI taxonomy): domain Eukaryota; kingdom Metazoa; phylum Chordata; order Testudines; family Emydidae; genus Emys; species Emys orbicularis. The sequence continues at coordinate 92,598,082 of NC_088689.1, read as the reverse complement.
ATTAGGTTTGCATCTAAGTATCCAATCGGACATCATAATTTCAAACAGCTAATGAGCTGTTTGTTTCAATGAATAGATAAGAATAACCTGAAATAGCCACTGCATTACAGGATGTCTAAGTAATATGAAAATACATGACAGAAAACACATTCACTTCTCAGTATTTTCACACTCCATATTTACATAGAGATGCACTGTTCACTAAAATGACATCCAATGGCAACAACACAGGAAAAGTGTGTTAAGTACAATAGAGGGTAGAAACCATAAAATTCTGATACAGTAAAAAGGACACATCCATCTTCCACAAACTTTCATTAATCCTTACCTCATCTTTTTTGTATTCCATATTTTGTTTTTGGCTCAGTTCACTAATGTAATGGTCAAATCTCCAAAGTGAATTTGACATTCAAGATAGGAAAAATCTGATTGGCAGTCTAAGATAATCAAAGTTCTAGTCTGGAAAAGTAACATTTAATTATTGACTGCTGGACAAATTTCTAGCCAGCCCCTAAAAATCCTAGGTGCCTTTTATTGAGTGGTGTTTCCAGCTACAAATGAAAATGAGCCACCTGCCTCTTTCCTTATAAACGGTTTTGAATTGGAGAAGAAATGGAAAATTTGCTGGCTACAGTTAAAGTCCATCTTAGTATCCATTTGAGCCACAAACTGCACTTCTGGAAGAGTACACCAGCATAAACTCACTCTCCGAAAATGTGGCAAGAGGCACAACTGCCACAATGGTGCTACAAGAAAACGGTTGTGGAAGATCAGTAGTTAGTTTCGGGTTGGATGCGTTGGGCAGTATAGAACAGGATTTGCAGATTTTCCCCAAGGGAAGAATGTACAACAAAAATTACATGGTTCGCTAACAAAATAAAATGAGACAATCTATACCCTTCTCCAAAAACCAATCTGATGTTCAGATTCTGTGTGGTAGTGATCCTTTCAAAAAAACCACAAATTCCTAGACTGCTATAAATTGCCTGCGTTTTAGGGTTGACTACTAAGCTGTGAAATGAAATAACAGGGAAGAATAAAGATATTTAGAATTAAGGGGGAAAAAAATCTTTGCAGCATGATAGGGAAAACAGGAATGTGTATGGGCACTAGCCATTCAAAGTAGACCTGGCTGTATTTTTATATTCAGGCACAAAGAATGTTTGTTTATATTAGCTGATTGTAGTGGTACTTCTGATAATTAGGTTGGCATTTAAAGTGCAACTTATCTCATTTTTCTTTTAATTAAAGGCTCTTAATTAGCGAGGAGCAATGTTACACTTTCCTCCCCCAGTTTTATTCATTAGTGAAATGGCATTGAGGTGCTCCTTTCCTCACCTGGCTATGTTTTAGGTGAAGTATGTAAATAGGTATATTTTGCAGAGGGTGGGGGGAATACAAGCTGTATTAATAATACTGTGGAAAGATATTTTCTACCAGTTGATCAGAATTCCTTCAATAATGTTTAACAAAAGCAATTGGGTTCTTTCAACCCTCAAAAGATTTTGTGTGCAGCAGTAACCATTGAAATGTCAACATTTGTGCAGCATTACTAGAGAGTTACAATAGTTTCTCTTTTCTAACAGTGGTAATGTCATGTGACTGTTGTAATTGGTAGTAAATGCTGACTCTTTAATGGCAATCCCTGTATGTTAGCAATTTGACTATCAAAGAAAGATGTTGAAACTTCCTGTCAAAACATTAATATAATGTTTGAGTCTTGTGTCAAGGTATAGACATTGGTTTACTTTTAGCCATAGAATGCATAGTGTGTGTATACGGAAGAACATCTTGGAAAGTAAATTAAAAAGCTGTGTGTCAGTGGAAACTTGTTCTTTCTACATGTGCCATATACTTTTATAGTACAACCATTTCAAGTAAAAACTTTTTCTGCCAAAGGGATTCTGGGACATTTGTGATTTCTCCAGTTGGAGATACAGTAACATTTTGGCATCCATTCCTTAAGAAACTGCATGCTGGAAGTCAGTGTAAGCAAAGCTGTCCCCTTCACTGGGCCTCTCTTTTCCCTTTTCCTTAAACAGTTGGCAGAGTTAGTCTTTTCCTCTAGGATGGGTGTGAATTACCACAGTTCTGTGCCAGTACACAGAGCAGCAGCGTTTAAAGGTTATACAACTCAAAAATCGTTGAGAACAATGTGGGGTAACTACCTTTGAACTGCTTAACGCACAGGACTGAAACATTGCTTTCAATTAGCAAACATTATTTAGAACCAAATTGAAGCAGACTTTCATCTAACAGTCAGGATGTGTGTGGTTTTGGTATGACATCCATCTAAGCACATGATGCTTGGTAAGCACTGGAGCCTTGGTTATGATTCACTGGGGAGAAACATGGAAAACAATGTCTGTTTTTAAGCACTGGGAAAAAGGACTGAAGATTTGAGCAATGTATAATTTTAGTAAAATTATACCGGAAAGCAGATAGGTTTCAGGGTGAGGGTGCTCTCTCTTAACGATGTAACAACCCATTCTGTCACTGAAATTTACACACAGCAGGGCAAGATCCTCAGCTTGAGTAAATCAGAGTTGCTCCATTGTAGTCAGTGATGCTACACTGATACCAGCTGAGGATTTGGCCCATAATGATTTTGGAAGGGGTGGAGAGGCTTGGAGACAGTGAGGGATTCTGTGCTTGGTCAATTAAATAGTGTCATTCATAGACTATGTATTACAAATCTTTAGCTTTCAAAGGTAGCCAGCAATTACCTCTAATATTTTTCTGGCTTAATGTTTGACCTCTGAAGATGCATCTCCTTGCTAGTTTAAGAAGCTTGGATATACAGAACTACTTCATTTTGGTGAAATACAATTATCTTCGGACATGGAAGCAATTCTGATGGCCCCTTTGGCCAGAGCATAAAATATCTAAACAAGAATAGAGCAGTTTTCCAAAACATAATTTAAATGGGAGTAAAAAAAATAATCAAAAGAAATAAATACAATATTCATTGAATACTGTTTTCATGCAAGTTACTAGAATAATTTTCATACTATTCATGTAAACATTGCTTGTAAGCAACAACAAAACAGCTATTTCCTGTATAAGATGCTTCTGCCTATGCTACTAAACTTTACAAATAAAGAGAAATTTAAGTTTCCAAATTTTGAAACAACTTTGAGTTACCAGTAATGAGACTATCAAGCCCGTTTTCTTTCTAGTCTCATAACTGTAAGTGTTTTAAGTTGCACAAATATATTGTCAATGCAATTTTTTCAAAATATGTATATTTAAAATTAGATAATAGTAATGTGAAGGAGTTTGATGCATTCCCTGTACTAATATCAATAAAGCTAATCTTGTATTCAGATCAAGTATATGAACAGTCATCATACCAGTGGAATCTAAGAGATCTATATGGTTAGATAGTTTTTTGTGTTTTTGGCCATAGGTTTAATTTAAAGTTGCTAAAACTTAGTGTTAATCAAGATCTGAAGAAATCTTTGTGTGAAGAATGGGAATTGTGTAGTGACTAAACCTAAAAAGAAAAAATATTTCCAAAGACTGTTAAACAAGAGAGTTGTGAGTGCAAGCACTAGAGACAATTATCTCCTCTGTAGAGGAGATAGGAGCACTGAATAAGATGAAGAATGGTAAGGCAGCTGCCAAAGACAAGATAACTGTTAATAAGATCAAGCAGTTGGAGATATTGAAATAAAGCAGTTTCACAGATTACTGTGTGTTTGCTGGGATCAAGCTAGGATACCAGTTGACTGGAGAATGGGATTGATTGTGCTTCTTTAGAAGGGAAAGGGTGGTGCAAATGATTCAAACGCCTATCGGGGCATCACCTTGATAAGTCAGCCTCTGAAAATCCTTGAGAGAGTTTTGAAGGCCAAGGTTGAGGTTCAAGGAGGAGGAGAATATAGGAGAGGAACAACATGGCTTTAGGAAGTGAAGGAGTACTAATATTTGCCATGAGACAGAAGTTTGATAGAATGATAAATGGAGGGCATAACTGCTATGTAACATTAATTGATCTTGAAAAAGCATTTGACTTGGTTCCATGGGAGCTGGTGTTTAGAGTATTGAGATGGATGGGAGGGGACTACAAGTAGAGATGATTGAGGAACTGTATCAAGGTTCGAGAGCTAAGGTGGTAGGTACCAATACATGGAATTTCCGAGGGTTTTGAGGTACAGTGGCATTGTGACAAGGCAGTGTGCTCAGTCAGCTTCTCTTCATTTTAGTTATGGAGTTAATTTGTAGGAAAACCGAGCCTGTGGAGATGCAAAGAAAACAAATGTATGCTGACAATCTGGCCTTGATGGCTGAAAAGAGGAATTGCTAAATATGATATCAAAATGGGCATCTGTGTTTTTAAAGATCATGGTTTAAAGGCGGACATACACAAAAACTGAAGTTATGCAAGTAGGGAAGGTGGTAGAAGACCTGTTGATTGAAGTTTCAGGAAAGAAGCTGAATCAGAAGAATGAATTTGTTCGCTTGGGAAGTATTCTTAGTGCCATCGTAGAGCGATCTGGAGAACTGAAATTGAGCATGGGTGGCAATGAAAAAGGTGGCAAGAGTACTGTTGGACTGGCAATTAAGTAACAAACTGAAAAGAAAAGTGTATGCTGTGTGTGTTAAGTAACCCTGCTTACTCTATGGTTTGGAAACAGTTGGTCTTAAGGACATGGAAGAAAAGAAGATTCAGGTAGTAGAAAATAACATATCAAGGAGAATGGCAGACAAGCAGAGAGTAAATAGTGCGCATAAAAGAAATTGGGCGGTGGGAGAGATGAAATTGGGACTCAGTGATAGGCTGGTGAGCACACGTTTGAGGTGAGCTGGACGTGCGATAAGGATGGGAGAAGAATGACCAACAAAGCGGGCGGAAGAAGACAGCAAGAACAGACATGAAGGACCAAGGATATGATGGAAAGACTTTATCAAGAGAAGTCTGAGGAGAATAGACTGGAACTCCAAGACCTATGAACCCATACCATGGACTAGAAGGAGCAGCAAAGAATCATGGTCACCTCTGAACCCGTGGGAAAAGGAGTTGAGAAGAGAAGTGAAGTGAAGAATTTAGTATTAATTTTAATCCTGGGAGTACTGAAATGGAAGTATACCCTAGCCTGTGTAGTGCTCTTGTGTTACTAGTCTGGGTGGTACTGTAAAGATCTGTGCTCGGCTCGAACAAAAATGGTGAATTTCCTCTGTAAAACTGGAAGTACCAAACATTTCTCATTGTTGTCAGTGCTGGATAGATTTTCATGTGAATTACTTAAGAAAAGGATTTTTAAATACAATGGGCCAAAACATCCCCTGCCCAGAGGGGATCATCCTCACAGTGTGAGAAGGGGTTGTGGTACACAGAGGGGCATGGCTTTCCTCTCTGTCTGGATAGCCCAATATTCTCAGGCCTAGTCTCTGTGCTGCTGTTTCTTGCTCCTCATAGTTCCCCATCCCCCATAAATCCTGCTTGACAGCAAGGCTCATTCTGGAGCCATGCTATCTACCAATTTCTCACCATTTATGGCTGTGCATTACCTCTCTGCCCAAGAGGGGTAGAAGGAGTGGAGCAGGTGCAGACACTTAAAGGAGCAGAATTTAACTCCCACAGGAATTTCCTATGGAAATTGTGTAGGGTTGTTATCCACATATAACGGATGCTCCCAATTCCATCCCCACCTTTCCTATTTCTCCCCCAAGCCTCATCATAGGGAGGGATAATGCCACCTTGGTTTTGCTACCTTTCCTCACTTGAAGTGGTATTTTCCACTACATACTTACCCTCCAAGTCTGCAGCCTATGGCCCACTACCTCTGGCTCAGTTTTTCTGTTGGAATCCTATATAAACGGATATAAAGTTCTATAGAAACATACAGACAGGAAATTATATACGTTACATGTGTTTGTTTGCATTTAAGCTTTATATAAAATGAATAGAAATATATATGCTATTTGAGTCACATGTAAATGTATGGAAAAACCTGACATTTTTGAGTTTCCTATAACTGGTCAACCTTTGCCATTTTGATCAGCAAATGCAATATTCTGGCATCAAAATCCCAAACATTGGGCAAAATTGTGAACCTACAGTTCCATTTTCACAGCAGAAACAGTTCTTTGTGGTGAAGAGACTTTTGCCTTTGAGAATTGATGTGTCTTCATTACACAGACCAATAAAATCTGAGGGATATAATATTGTATTCTCTTCAGCCACTGAAAATCTGAATTTATCAGCAGGAAGAATTTGGTTTTGTACCAAGCAATGCTAATACTTTAAACTGTACTAAACCATATAGGTTTTAGTTGTGACCATACACCCAAGTGTAGCCTTTCTGGTTTGCAGCTGTGGATGGTGGTATGCTGCAGCAGGAAAAATTATCCCTCTCTGTTGGCATCTATCACTAGATATTTTCCTTAAATTTGAAAATAATGTAGGGCCAAATTCTGTTTACATTGATCACATAAGTAATTCCACTTGCTTAATTTCACTGGTTCAAAGGGACTATTTTATGTGAGCAAGGCAATTAGAGTTTAGTTAATAATTTGTATATAGACTTAATTTGTTCTTAAGAATGTAATGTAATTTAATTTAATGATTTATTGACCAGGCCATTTCATTGCTGTTGTCCAGGTTTAACTCATTACGCTGATATATATATATATATATATTTTTAAAACAAAAAACCTCACTAAATGGAGACTTTCTATAAGGTTTAGTGTTTACACTTTTCAGACGGAAGGAAAGATTGTAGCTTGTTTGTGTTGTGCACTCAGTGGTCATTTTCAATACTGTATTTTAAGAGCAGTTTACTGTACTTTAAATATAGAAACTGTTGTGCTTCCCATCCAGTCTCTACTCACACCAGTCATTAGCTCAGTATAATGCAATCCGAAACTTCTTTCTTTAGAATGCTGATATTGCAGACTGTGTCTTGTGTACTGAAATGTTACTAGGCTGGCAAAGCCATAGAGCAAAGCACACAAGCACAAACCTGTAAGAATACATTTCCCAGTGTGTTGTGTACTGCTTTCTATAGTGAGATCTCTTAAATGTCTGGTTATAAGGGCAGCAATAACCGGTTGCTCCTTTCCACTGTGTCCGAATGCAATGAAGAAAATTGGTGCTGAAGTCGCTAATCATATTCTCACCAGGAATCCCATTCTTTCATGGAAAAAGTACAACAGCCTTTTTCAACAAAACTAGGCCCTAGAGCCAATATCTAGCGTCATCATCAATCACAGTTAGGTCAGTATTAGGGTGACCAGATAGCAACTGTAAAAAACAGGATGGGGTGGGGGAGGGGTAATAGGCGCCTATATAAGAAAAGTCCCAATAAACGGGACTGTCCCTATAAAAATGGGACATCTGGTCACCCTAGGTCAGTATAAATACAGAAAGTTTAGAAGGAAAAAAAAATCTTTCATTTCTTAACACAGAATGGATGCTACAGTCCATTAAGAGGTGGCTGATTACCCTTCTCACTCTCTTCCCCACCTCCTGGTCCCTCCTATATTTTAAATCTTATATGTTAAATATTCATCCACTGGAGTAATCAGCCATCTTTTACTGGCACACGTGAACAAAAGGTAGCCATGGTTTAGAACAATAATGTAAATCTAAGTGTAGTTTTGATTCTGAATGATATGGAGAAGTAGGCATCAAAGCAGAGTTATTAAATACCGCTATACAAACTAAAATATAAAAAAACCAATATAAAAACAGGTAGAGGGGTAAATTAAGTAAAGATAACTAAATTATGTTACACTCACATAAACTTTGCATTTTTATTTCTGTTAGATTTTGTGTAAGAAGGATGGCTAAATTGCTGTTAGCGGGTCTCAGTATTCCTTATTTGCATCTGTTTACAGTTATGTGGGATTTTAACTTTCAATTTCTCAATTGTTAGCTTCCCTTTTCCTGATAGCTCTAACAGTACCAGACCTCTAGAAGGTGAAGTAGCTTCTTGTACTGGTCAGTTGTTTCAGTATTGAATAGTATTGCTGACATCTTGATTTTGGCATAATCTCACCATTATGGAAAAAGCTGTTTTCTCTCCTTCCCCACCCCTCGCAGCCCCAACCCTCCAGTCATACCAGCATTTCTGTAAAGTCTCTCTTGTGTATTATTTTGTTATGATGGGGTAAGACAAAGCTTTTAAATGGATTTATTTAATAAGTATCCATGTTGAAAATTTGGCAGCCTTGTTCCATAAAGTCTGCTCTTGCTCTTAAGTTTTTCTCCTGCCTTTTCATAAAGCCACTTTTCTCTTCTAACTCTGTCTTTCATCCCTGGTGTGAACTTGATGTGCCAGAACCACAGTATGGGGCTTTTGATAAAGTTTTTAACCTTTAAAATACTGATTTTTTCCAGAATGCCAATCAAACAAATGCTTATGTGGATGTGTGATTATGTCCTAATGCATGTCGTAATTCATCAAGTTGAAAGCGCAATTCTCTCTCTCATATTAGTTTCCTTTTGAATGGTTTGTCTGTTTAGCAACTTCCCCCCGATGAATAGCAAATATACATCTATTAAGCAAAAGAATATACAAAATAATTTATTTTTAAAGTGCAATAAATGTTGAAGTCTTAATTATGTGAGTGAATCTGTTGAGGAGACGATTCACCAGTTGGTTGTAATTAATCTTCTATGGGAATTGCTCTTGCTAATTAAAGAAACCTGGTGAAAGAAATTACAACCATTTGAGACAGAAATAAACAATGGATTCTGCTCTTTAAATGTTCCATGTTTCAACAACCCCACTGCCTTCAGTGGAGTTACTTCTGATGTTCATTAGGTCGCCCTAATGGCAGCATGTAGAGTACTGACACTGCATACCCAGCTAGCACAGGTATAGATTGCAGTGTGGATGGTGAGGCACTGCTTAGGCGAGTAAAGTGCCCTACATGCCTGAATCCCCAGGATATATATACCGTACATGGCTCTCTACACACACACACAACCAGTGTCTGCTATTGTTTTTAGCAGTATAGTGTCCCACTGCAGGAGCATTTCCCCACTGCAGAGAGAGGCAGCGGGGAAAGGCTCCGGCAGTTCCACCCTGCCAGAGCCTTTCCTTGCTGCAGAGAAGCTGCTTCAGGGGAGCTGCTGGAGCCTTTCACTGCTGCATGTAGCTACAAACATAATGCTTGTGCTCTACACACCACCAGAAATGTAGACATAACCTTAGATCAGTGGTTTCCAAACTTGTTCCGCTGCTTGTGCAGGAAAAGCCCCTGGTGGGCCGGGCTGGGCCGGTTTGTGTACCTGCCGCGGCCACTCCAAGTAGCCGCGGTTCGCTGCTCCAGGCCAATCGGAGCTGCTGGAAGCGGCGCGGGCCGAGGGACGTACTGGCCACCACTTCCAGCAGCTCCCATTGGCCTGGAACAGCGAACACAAACCGGCCCGGTCCGCCAGGGGCTTTCCCTGCACAAACGGCGGAACAAGTTTGGGAACCACTGCCTTAGATTAATACATGTACTTCCCATACACTTCAGCATTGCTTAAGGAAAGCTATTGCTATGAGGGTGGGGAGGGGGAGAGGAAGGTAGAGTAGACTTTATATGATTCTAAATTGGGAGGTTTCTGGCCTTAAAGTATGATCTGTAGCCAGAATATGGCTCAATTCTTAAAGCATTAAATAAGTATCAGGAAATCTAGGGGGAAATGCGACACTATCTCCTGACAGAGCTTGAAAGCATAAATCACTCTTTAATAAAAGTGTGTGTTTTACAGGAGATGGTGGGATGGACAGGGGATGGGTTGATCTATTTTATACCTTATCGCGAAGAATTGAGCAGCACACGTCTCTTCGTGTTTTTGAAAAGGCCTCTGTCTTGCAAATGTCATTTCAGCTGCATAGGAGTGCAGGGCACTTCCCCAGAGTTGTGTTGTGGTTTTATGAAATGGTGGTAACAAAATAATTGACTGCCGTTTTCTTTTTAAACTGCTAGAAACAAGCCTGCCAATGGGGATTATCGAAAGGAGCACAGAGACAGGAGTCGCAGTCCAATAGAACGGGCTGCTGCCCCAACAATGAGCCTTCATGCCAATCACATGTATGCCTCAATCCCAAGCTTGACCATGGATCAACCTCTAGCACTGACCAAAACCAGCATGGATGCAACGCGAACAGTCAGCATCACGCCTGCGCTGACGTCTGTGGAACGGCAGCAGGTACTTGTCTTCTAGATTGATAAGACTCTCTGGGTTGTTGTAGGAAACCTTGCTGTACACACATTGATGACTTCCCAGACATAAGCAGAGTATGTTATGAATTACAATAGGTAATTCATAGGCAATAATACTGTTCAGGCAAAACATGGCTGGTTGTGGTTTTTTTTGTTTGTTTGTTTGTTTTTTTTAAGTTTCACAGTTAATTTTGTTAAGATTCAATGTGTTTCATGACCGAAATGGCTGGCTGTTTGAATGCCAATAGCTTTCCTAAACTCTCTTCCACTCACCCACATATTTTATGTTTTGATAAGCTTGTAAGTGCATGTGTTTGAATTAGAGATGCAAACTTATTGTGAGATCTGATTCACTCTGTTCAAATAATAGTTTGGGGGGCTCCTAATAGCCTCAGATAAAACTGAACAACTCAAAAACACTAAGGGCACTCAGCTCTCTTTGAGGATGCCTATGTGCCTTTGAAAATCTCTCTCTGCTGTGACTATATTGAAGAGGGGAAGGAAAGGAAAGAAACATGAAAAGAAGAGGAAGAGGCTGTAATAACCTACAACTCTGTAACCCAATGAGATACAGATCGCTGAAAGGCTCTTCTCATCACTGAATTAAAGCCCCACCCTAAATGCAGAAAGTCATTGAACAAATTTAGTCAGTGTGAAAAGGTTTGTGTGTGGAACTAATGACGCCATCTTCTCTGTACGTAGTATGTTGTGCCACTGTCTGATAGTGTTCCCTAACTGTATTGAAGATGTCTCTTTCTCCTCCATAATGGCTTCACTTTCCAACCCACGCCACATAAAGGAGAAGGCATGAAGCAGGTAGGTCATGCAGTGGCACACACTCGTACAAGCATGCCATCTTGGGAGCAACAACTTCTTTGAAAGAATCTCTGCATTGTGAAGAGAGGTGGTTTTTCATGCATGCTACATAATAATCCCTCTCTTTTATGTGTCAAAGCCACTTTCACCCCAACACCATAGTCCTTCTCACAAGTGGGAATCAACAGCCTCTATCTTGTTCAGCCAATGACTTATTAAAAGTTGTACCTTAGTGAGTTGTGGCTAGCTGCAGCATGGGAACATAAGCTGGCACATGTATCAGCCATTCCTTGCTCCCCTATCATGATTTATTGCAAAGAGTAAATCCATATATGTGGATGAATCTTTCAGTGGGGAAAATTTCCACTACAACTTGAAAATAATCTTTTGGCTAGATGACCAGCTCATATTTTATGGTCAGTGCAGTGGTTTTTCCCCACCAGTTCATTTTCCCTTCTCCCTTTTGTAGACTGAGCACTACAGTTCTTTCTCTACAGCTCTTGTGCATGCATCCAGCCTTTTAAAGTCTTGCTGTGTGGAAATGGCCTGACTGGCCCTAGGATTGCTGCTATCTTGCGTAACTCAATGCGCAGATTCTACAGCTATTGTTCTATGTACAACAGTTCTTCTCTGCCTCTTAACAGTTTGTTCAGTGATGACAGAGAAGGAAGGGACAGGCTTCCACTGACGACACTGGTGCTCTTTGATAATATCACTCTTGTTTCTCAACCTGGCAGCCAGCACTGACATACTCTGCTGTTTCTTAGGAGGTGTTTGTACTGGACTATACCCTAACACCCTGGCCAGATTTTTGTTTTGTTTTGTTATCTTTGACATTTTGAGCTTAGTTGTAATCTAGTGTCTTGGGGAAATGGGATGGTGAGGCGAGTCCTTGCTAAGATTACAGTGTAGAAATTGTGCAAGAAAGAAAATGTGTATGGAAAATAGCAATAGGAGGCTGTGGCTTGATTATGCCTTAACTGAGTTCATACAACAATAATACATGCTCACGTTTCTGTATCCGCTTCTGTGTCTAATGTGGCTATAGAAAAACTGGTTTTGGCCAGTGTAGTTCAGCAATTGTAGTCACTATGTTACTAATTCCTCTGTACCTCTCATTTTAATATATTCACAGTGGTAATAGGCAGTGCTAGCACAGGCATTCTTGTGAAGTCTGGAGAAAGATGCAGAAAGAAAACTCATTCACCCATAAATCCATTCATAAACTCAAGTAGCCCTATACAGATTTGTGTGCATATGTATAAAATAGGTTTTTTGGAGAAATATCATCTTAGGCAAGGTGAAGAAACACAGTACTGCCAACTATGCAGCATGTAAAATGAAATCTGTGTCCACTGTGCCTTGCGTAAAAAGGAATCAAGTAATTGAAGCATTTTCCCCCTTTGCTTACTTTAAGTATATTTGACTTTGCTATCAATGCAGTAGGATGTGAATGGACATTTTAGCTCATTATGTCTGGGAAAAATAGTGAAAAAAATCATATTACTTTGCTTTATGTAGCTGGCATTTGACTCAGAGAAACTTACTTTGATCTTGCAGTGAAATGAAATCTCTGTTCAATGTGCCTAAGCTGAACATATGTTAAACAATGAAAGCCATTCCCTCCCCTGGTATTTCTCTTTTCCATTGACTTTGTGTTGAGGATAGGTTTACTACATTTTGCAGATTGACTGCAGTGAATTGAGAATGAGGCATAAAATTAAAATTATTTGCCAACTGCGCTGATTCAGGCAAGCCAGGTCATGTGCTACAGAGATGCAAAATGAACTCACATAATAAAATATACCAAACGTTTTAAGCAAAAATATTTTAGTGTGTGTGTTTTCCATCACTCCTCTCTTCAGGCAGCCACCTAGAGAAACCAGGACCATTCCTTTGCATAAGCCCCCCTCCTCCCCCCCCCCCCACCTGAATGTTAAACTGAAATGACTCAGTATCTCAGAAATGTACCAGTTTAAAGTTTTTAATAATAGTGTTACTAGGGTTGCCAAGTGACTGAACAGTTTTGGGAAGTGGAAAAAGGGTGTTGCTTATGAGGCAGTACTGGAAAGCCACGGCAGCAGAAGAGGTATAGCTTCTTGAGCCAGAGTAACTTTTCTGAGCCATTTTGATCTATTTCTGTTCCACTGTTTTCAGGACTCCGATATTGCTTGGTGTTTTTTTCCTACTCTTCATGCTTTACATCAATATGGGGAGTAAAGCACGGGATTGAGAATTCATGACTCTGGGCGAGTAATTTAGCTGCTCTTATTGCCTCAGTTTCTTCAACTATAAAAGTTAAGTTACCTAACTAATAGGGTTAACCTATTAATAATGTTTGCAAAGTACTTCAAGTTCTTTAGAAGGAAGATACTGTGGAAGCTTTACAGCAGCTAATAAAATTCTCTCTAGTATGGTGTTGACATTCAGTTCTGCACTGTCACACCAATGTGAGATCAAGAATTTGTGTTTTGATTATTTTTAAGTGTTGACATGCAGTCCTGAAAGAGGAGAGCTTGACTCTTTTAAAATGAGAGAGACCATAGAATATCAGGGTTGGAAGGGACTTCAGGAGGTCATCTAGTCCAACCCCCTGCTCAAAGTAGGACCAATCCCCAGACAGATTTTTGCCCCAGATCCCTAAATCACCCCCTCAAGGATTGAACTCATAACCCTGGGTTTAGCAGGCCAGTGCTCAAACCACTGAGCTATCCCGCCCCTCTGATATGAGCAGCCTTTGTATTTTACTTAACGAGATAGTTAGAATTAGTACATCTGCTGTGAAGGGAGGTAGGTCTAATTCTACTGCATGCACAGTCATTTTTATGAAGTAATTTTATTTTTTATTGGGATATTTAGACCTTGTCTTTACAAATGTTTTCCAAAAGAAAACATTTCAGGTTTTGTTCTAATATTGCAGTATCATGTACAGAATGGGATTTGCTGTGTGGCCTATTATTTTGGTTTTAATTTACTATATTGAATTAGATATTTTAGGGATTACTTGTAGCCAGATAACACTCTCTTCTCTTACATAATAAAATGTATTTGCTCACAGCTGACAGATCCCCCCCTAAGATTATTTCAGTTAATGTATGCTTTGAGAGAGCATTGTTTGTTCCTGTGACCTTGTTGAATAACAATTCTGTTCTTTTTCCTCTCAGAACCGTCCATCTGTAATCACATGTGCCTCTGCAAACACCCGTAACTGTAACCTCTCCCATTGCCCCATCGCCCACAGTAGCTGTGGTTCAGCCATGCAAGCCAGTTACAGAAGACCATCTAGCAGTAAGTTATGCTTCACCTTTTCTCTCCTCTCTTGGGGCTTTGAGCTTCAGCATTCCTAGATGGCCAAATTATCCAACCCTGTTTTAAAACTTCACCATTTGTACTGAATAAAAGGCAGGGTTTGGGAGCTATGGCTTATTGTATCTTGCTAGTGACTCAATAGTTATGAATGAGGTGGCCCTTCTGCTACAGTCAACTATTTGGAAGGGCTTTTTATTGTGATCGCTTTCCATCCTTCTAATATAGAATTATGGGGTTCTGTGTTTATCGCTAATTTCTGTATCAAAATGAAAACAAGTTTTTTCTATTATCTCTACAAACTCTGCCTGGGCTCAGAGAGCCACGCTGAGTTCTTGCCATTCCACAGTGGTGTTGCAGAAATGTAACTGATTGGAAATTGGTAGACAATTCCGTTGATGTGCAAGATGGAACAAAATCCAGCTCGCTCCCTCTTAGTTGTGTTGGAGCTGCAGAGCTAGCAGGAATAAAAAGCAGTAAAAATATGGGGCCTTGTGTTGCGATCAGATTTGTACGGGCAGTCCCTTGTGCAAGTGCAGAGCACCATTAAAGGAGTTATTTTGTGCCTCAAGTCAGTGCTTGAGTAAGAAGGTGCCATTTCTAAATAGTTATTTATCAAATAGTGGCAACAGAGCAGGGACACTCTTTGGCAAAGGTTTTAAAAACAAGAATAATCAATAACAAGCAGCAAATGGAGGTGGGCATTAAATCCTAAACCTCCTTCTAACCCTTCTTTTCATGCCCTGTAAGCTGTCTAGGGCAGTGATCTGTTTGTAAAGCAGGGTGCATGCTTAGGGAGCCTTCTTTGCCCTCCACTCACTTTGTGCAGTACAGGCTTCCCAAGCCCTCCCCTTACTGCACCGTGGAATGATTATGTTTCTGCTGTGGTCACCGGCCTTTGCAACTACAGAAGGCAGGTTTCACTCCGCATTGATGATGCTGGATGTACTCTCAAGCTTCCTCTTCGTGTATAAATGCAGAAAGGAAGCTACATTCTTTACTTGGCACTCTAAACATTCCCCCAGCATAGGTTTCTACTTTCAGTTCACTTAGAACAGGGATGGGCAAACTACGGCCTGCCAGCCGATTTAATCCGGCCCTCGAGCTCCCGCTGGGGAGCAGGGCTTGCCGTGCTCCAGCTGGGAAGTTGGGTCAGCGGCTACTCTGTGCACCTGCCATGGTTCCAGGAAGCAGCGGCATGTCCCTTCTCCGGCTCTTATGTTTGGGGGCAGCCAGGGGCCTCTGTGTGCTGCCCCCACCCCAAGTGCCTCCCCCCAGCTCCCATTGGCGAGGAACTGTGGCCAATGGGAGCTACAGGGGCGGTGCCTGCGGACAGGACAGCGTGCAGAGCTGCCAGGCCGCGTAGGAGCCAGAGGAGGGACATGCCGCTGCTTCCGGGAGCTGCTTGAGGTAAGCGCAGCCCCGAGCCTGCACTCCTGAGGCCCCCGCCCTCCGAACCCCTCGGTCCCAGCCTGGAGCACCCTCCTATACCCCAAAGACCTCATCCCTAGGTCCACACCTCCAGCCAGAGCCCTCCCCTCCTCCCCCCACAACTGAATGCCCTGAACTCCTCATTTCTGGCCCTAACCCCAGCCAGAGCCCTCATTCCCTCCTGTATCCCAACCCCAATTTCGTGAGCATTCATGGCCCACCATACAATTTCCATACCCAGAAGTGGCCCTCGGGCAAAAAGTTTCCTCATCCCGAATTAAAACTTTTGTTTAAATCCTTCAAATGTCCTGTTAGCGGTGTGAGCTTGCTTCACTTCACCCATCCTCCTTTGAGGTTAAAAAGGAAACATAAATGCCGTGCTCTCTAGATGGCTCTCTTTATCCCCCTGTTCTCATCTTAAACAGTGTGTTTCTTAAACATAATAGGTAATATTTTTAAAAGCAGCCAAGTTCCAATTTCAAAAGTGATTTCTTAGGTATAGTTAAAGTGGTACAACTGTGAATGCAGTTATACCAGCATGAAAGTACATCTACCTATATAGATATTCCCAGATAAGCATTGGAATAACTATACCAGTAGAAGCACCTTTATAGGGGCATGGGGTCTTTCTTAACCGAAATAGTTATAGTGGTACAAAATGTACGGATGTAGACCAGGCCTTAATTACTGTTGAAAACAGGACTCAGGAAGAGCCTAAGTTACTGAAGGGGCTTTTGAAAATTTTACCCAATATAAATACTGTAAATATCAAACACCTGAATATGCATGGCCCTCTGAGATATTAGTTTCATTTCAGGACAGGTTTAAGAAGAAAGATAAGAAATAATTAGGGCTGTCAATTAATCACAATTAATTGCACTTATAACAATAGAATACCCATTGAAATTTATTAAATATTTTTGGATGTTTTTCTACATTTTCAATATTGATTTCATTTACAACACAGAATACAAAGTGCACAGTGCCCATTTTTTATTACAAATATGTAATGTAAAAATGATAAACAAAAGAAATAGTATTTTTCAATTCACCTCATACAAGTACTGTAGTGCAATCTCTTTATTGTGAAAGTGTAACTTACAAATGCAGATTTTTATTTATTTATTTTTGGTTACATAACTGCACTCAAAAACAAAACAGTGTAAAACTTTAGAGGCTATAGTCCACTCAGTCCTACTTCTTATTCTGCCAATTTCTAAGACAAATAAGTTTGTTTACATTGATGGGAGATACTGCTGCCTGCTTATTTACGATATCATCTGAAAGTGAGAACAGGCATTCGCACAGCACTTTTGTAGTGGGGTTGCAAAGTATTTACATGCCAGATATGCTAAACATTTGTATGCCCCTTCATGCTTTGGCCACCATTCCAGAGGACATGCTTCCATGCTGATGACCCTCGTTTAAAAAAAAATGCGTTAATTAAATTTGTGACTGTACTCCTTGGGGAGAGAATTGTACGTCTCCTGCTCTGTTTTACCCGCATTCTGCAAATATTTCATGTTATAGCAGTCTCAGATGATGACCCAGCACATGTTTGTTTTAAGAACACTTTCACAGCAGATTTGACAAAATGCAAAGAAGGTACCGATGTGAGATTTCTAAAAATAGCTACAGCACTCAACCCAAGGTTTAAGAATCTGAAGTGCCTTCCAAAATCTGAGAGGGACGAGTTGTGGAGCATGCTTTCAGATGTCTTAAAAGAGCAACACTGATGCGGAAACTACAGTAACCAAACCACCAAAAAAGAAAATCAACCTTCTGTTGGTGGCATCTGACTCAGATGAACATGCGTCAGTCTGCACTGCTCTGGATCGTTACCAAGCAGAACCCATCATCAGCATGGAAGCATGTCCTCTGGAATGATGGTTAAAGCATGAAGGGACATCTGAATCTTTAGCGCATCTGGCACACAAATATCTTGCAACGCCAGCTACAACAGTGCCATGCGAACGCCTGTTCTCACTTTCAGGTGACGTAAACAAGAAGCAGGCAGTATTATCTTCTGCAAATTGTAACCAACCTTGTTTGTCGGAGTGATTGGCTGACCAAGAAGTAGGACTGAGTGGACTTGTAGGCTCTAAAGTTTTACATTGTTTTATTTTTGAATGCATTTTTTTTTTACATAATTCTACATTTGTAAGTTCAACTTTCATGATAAAGAGACTGCATTACAGTACTTTGAGGTGAAATGAATTTTTTTTTACATTGCAAATATTTGTAATCGAAAATAAATGCAGCACTGTACACTTTGTATTCTGTGTTGTAATTTAAATTAATATATTTTAAAATGTAGTAAACATCCAAAAATAATTAAAATAAATAGTATTCTATTGTTTAACAGCGCAATTAATCATGATTAATTTTTTTAATCGCTTTACAGCCCTAGAAATAATACTGATTTCCTCCTCCCTGCTGGTCCACACTTTCTAGACAAATTTGCATTCTGAGTCCCAACAACATATAGGATCAGCTGAGAAATTCTTTTCAGATTGGAACAGCTGCCACATTTGCAAAAGTTTTGGAATGATTCTAATCATTTTCAGAATGTTTTCCTCATTTAAATGCTTATTATTTATGCTTGACATCCCATTGTTTTGAAAGGAATTGGGCAGGCTAAGACAACACAGAATGAGATTTGTAACCTATTTTTAAAAGCTTATTACCAGTCTTTGTGCATAAACTTTAAAACTATGTATTTCTTAACACAAGCGAGTTTAAAATGATTTCTCCTTTATTTACCTCCAAAGATCTGTTCTCAGATTCTTGTTTTCTCCTACAGTGGTTTTTGATCTTAGTGATGCCTAATGCAACGCAGAGAGTGCCTGCAGTTCATTGACTTACTTGAAAAGTGGAACTTTGAACCCAGCTCTTGTAGAAAGCATTACAGCTCACCTATAAGTTATTTAGGGATTGAGCCAAAGTATATTGACTTCAACTGACTGTGCACCAAGTCCTTAAAGGATGGGCTCAAGTGGATTAATCCCATAGAAAATGTGTTCATTTTCCATTGGTTCTTTTTTCTATAAAATTGGACATTTAACTATTCAAAATTTATATTACCAGCCTAAGGGATGCTATCAGAAAGCTAGGGGCCTCTGTATAAAAAGTGAAAGGCCAAATTTTGGCCAGTGCAGGTAACGAGAAAAATGTTCTCTAGTTTAACTTGATCTGCTTCTGCATTTTGAAGTCCTCCTCCAATAAAATGATGCAAAAAGTCCAGCTGGTACCAAAATGGGAGGAAGGAAGAATCTGGAAGTAGCATCTGGTAGCTAGAGTCTATATTCAAATATTGGTTTTGTCTTGCCTGTTTCTCCCATCTAGCTACCACTGCCTGTGATCCAGTGGTGGAAGAGCACTTCCGCAGAAGCCTTGGCAAGAATTACAAGGAGCCTGAGCCAGTGGCAAACTCTGTGTCCATCACAGGATCAGTTGATGACCACTTTGCCAAAGCACTTGGAGATACATGGCTTCAAATTAAAGCTGCAAAGGATGGAGTGTCCAGCAGTCCTGAGTCTGCCTCAAGGCGGGGCCAATCTTCCCCTTCTTCCCACATGGTCAATCATAATCATTCGCCCTCTGTAGTCTCATGAAGAGAGCGGATCATCACACTTCCGAATTTGCATGGTTTGACTGAGCTTTGAATAGTGTTGGGGTGAGGAGAGATTAGTTTTCAACACGTTTTTGTGTACTTGTTTGGTATTTGTACAAGGGTGCCCTTAAAGATGATAGCAGGAACTATTTGATAAAGATCTATATGATGTAGCATCCTTTTTTTCCTGCCTCAGTTACCAAAGAAACCTCTGATGCAAGCATCTGCTACCCCTTTCAAAAAAATGCATGCTAATCCACAAAAAAGCCATTACACACACAGTTGGTTGACCCAAATGCTTTTTGCTTCTATTAGCTTCTTGACACTACGATTTGCCTGGTTTGCTTCCCCTCTCCCCTCCCCCTCCCCCCCCACTCTGTGAAGTAATTTTGTATGTATATACTTGAAAAAGAACTGTCATGTATGATTTGCACTATTGGAGGAGGACTAAAGTTGCATGGCAACTTTATGCATGATGCTAATATCCTGAAGGCAAACTGCTGAAAAAAAGGGTTTAAGTGACATTTCTATCAGTTTTTTTTTTTTAAACTGCTTTGGAAGGGGAAGTCTCATACAGGTTATAGGTCTTTCTTTAGATTTCAGGTGCTTAGTGCTTGTAACTGGACTGCATAACTTACAGACCACACGGGCATTTAATTTTTTCTAAACACTGCAGTTTGTTAGAATAGAGCTGAGGATGGAGAGTTCAATAGTGCTTAAAGATGCATGTTATGAAAAATAGCTGGTATCTATTAATGTATAGACTGTAATACTTATTAGCTTTTCTTCAGAATTAGTTTATTTTTGTCAGTAACAGTCCTAGATATACTTACTGCTGGTACAGTTGTACTCTGATTCACTTTATTAGCAGCCAGCCAGAGAGGGCAGCCTCAGGACAGGCCTCATAAATGAAGCAGTTTAGAAATATATGATGCGTGGTACAGGATGCTATAGCTTTGCGCATGAGTGAATAACCATTTATGTTTGCATTACTGTCTGCTTAACATGAATTTGCTTCCTAAAACTAGAAGTCTGTGTAATCCAACTTTAACTAGCTACAGAAACTGCTACCTTTAAATATCTTGGACAACAGATTGTTACAGTTTGTGAAATATGAGCTTTAATTTTTAAGCTTACTCATAAACCTAGGCCAAGGCAGCATACATTCCTCCAGTAGAAAACTTTATACAGGTATTACTGCATTTATTATAATTTGCTATATTAATAGCTACTAACTAGACATTAGGTAATAGAGGCAGGCATAAAAACACAGCTGTGTTAGTAATAAAGTGCTTCTCATCTTTTTGTTAAATGTAACTATTCTCCCCCCCCCCAATACATTCCAGCATCCCAGTACAGTTACAAGTAGTGCTTTTTTTTGTTTTGTTTTGTTTAAAATACTGGGTTACCTGAAGAGACTGGTTCTATATAGAAAGTTATGATTAGTTGGAAGATGAACTACATGTGATGTATTATGGACTGTTACAGTATTGGGTCCATTGTGGCTTTTATTTTAATTTGTTTTTATGTTAAGCTGTTTTAATTTGAGAAAATATCAGAAGATTGGCTCTTACTCATGTTGAGAGGGTGGCTGCTCAATTTTTTAAAAAACAAAAACAAGCCCCCAGTTTCACACATTTCATTACCATCTTACTGGGTAGTCAACGCTTACCTGCTTTGGCATTCAGTACCCTACTCTCTGTAGGAAAATTGTTAAAAGAACACTTTTTTATATAGGTAACTTTAAGACCATCGTTACGCTGTGCGTAAAGAATGTACAGAGAAATTTGTAGGTATTTTTTGAGGAACAATTAATTTGTTAATGATATGTAGCTATTTAATTTTTCCCTTTCCTTTATTGTAATCATTCATTTTTTTGTTTGGAGAAAAAAGTTGATCTTTTTTTGTTGTAGATTTGTCTGTAATACATTAAAAAAGTGCAGGAACACAGTTATTCTATGAGAACACTGCATTAGCATTAATAGCCACTAGTTTGTTATTGCTACAGGCTACTGAGCATTATAACAGTAAAATACTAATACTGTAGATGGACTCTGTGGAAAATGTGACTCCTTCTACATTTCTTTGTAAACACAAATGTTTTTAAAGCTAATATTTTCAGTAATAGCTGTTTTACAAGGTCACATTTACTTATCTGAGATAGGTAAATGGATGTGGGGCAATAAAGATTTAATGTGATATGTCCAGTAAAAACAAATATATTAAACACAATTATGTCATGAAAGCCAAAGGGTTGGGGGGGGAAAGTAAACTCACCATAATAACGCATAGTGAAGTTTCTTCACAGAGCCATGTTATCTGCTAAAGTTCAGTCTGAAAGATTCTCTCCGTGTTTGTAAATCTGTAATATACCATTCTTTTGTGGCCTTGTTTCACCTGGGGAAAAGAAAAAAAGGTTTGGCAGGCCATCTTTTTTTTTTTTGTACTTAAAAAGTAGCCTTAAAGAACAATAAAGTGCTCTTAAATCACAGGTGTGTGCATACTCTTCTTTGTAATTTGGTTAAAAAGGAAGTATTGAAAATGACCATCTTACCTTTGCTAGGGTTGGAGTAAGGGAACAATGCATCAAACTGGGATCTTTCCCTGCTAGATGGAGACAGGCCTAGACCACTGTCCTTGCACCCCATTTCTCCACGCAGCATATATATCCTGCTGAGAATATAGCCAGTGATGAATAGCAGTTAGGGACACGTATGTGGGACGATATAGATCATACAAAAGCTGCCATGGCTCTGACCAGCACCAAGAGTTGTTCACCCACCACGTTTTGAGACATGCCAGCCACAGATAGCATTGAGTAGCTGCTGTTTTTCCCCTCTGGCAAGGGCAACTGGTTGGTAACACTTTCCACAGTTATAGTGGCTGCAATGGACCACTGTGTGGCAGACTCCAAAAAAGGCTTGTTCCTGCAGCAGTATTTAAGAATGCCAACAGTTTTGTGAGCACATCACTAGGGACATGTGTGCATTAGGGGTCAGAAGCGCAGCTCTGCCACTATAACCCATAGACACATCCTACAGCAATGAAAGGGGTTTCTCTGTCGCTGTAGGAACTCTGCCTCCCTGAGTGGTGGTGGTAGTTAGGTCAACAGAAGCATTCTTCCATCTGTCTACACCAGGTGTTAGGTCACCATAGCTACAGTGCTTAGGAGATGTGAATTTTTCACAGCCCTGAACAAGATAGCTAAATTCTGAATGTAGGCTAGGCTTGCAGTACAACCAGGGAAGCTATTGAAATATTTTTGGCACAATTCCCATTGATCAAGTCACAGAGATCTCAGCGTATCATTTCCATAGAGGACTAGAAGGCAGCTGTTCATATTTAATGCAGCTTAACAAGTAGCAGCCACTAAACGGTTACTGTTTTAGCAAGAGAGAATGGTCCATTCACAAATCTCTGCTATATAGGCAGTGAAGAGAAACTCACTTCTTCTTTTTCCACTTTGTCCCGTCCCTCACATTCTTGGAGCTTATCTACACTGTAAAACTCACCCTCTGCGGACCAGAAGTATAGAGAGAAGGATACTTGTGTTCAGTACAGTTTTAAAAAATGTGGTTAAAATCTGCTCTGATCTAAGGAGGGGATTTTAGTGGAAAATAATTTGACTGGAAGCTGATGTCCCTAAAAATAAATGTGTTGGTACCTGATGTTCAGGAACATTCGATAACGTTCTTCAGAGAATGAGACAAATTTCAGCTCAGTCTGTAGTGGAGGTGTGTCTGCAAAAAAGATACTGCCCTGGAAGAACAAAACAGTACAGTTATTTCACTGAGAACTTGTTGCCATAGATGTTCAATAGGAATGATGTTATAGAGTGTTCAAAGCATCTAAACTTCTGAAAAAATATGCCAGGAATTAAGTGCGCATACATTGGTGTTAAATATTTCTTGGTGTAGGAGACTGAGAACACACCAAAATTAATTAGCTTTAACATCTTTGAAAAACATCCCTCTCTGTAACTTACCCATAGAAGCCTAAATACACAAAGTAAGTGGCCTTTGGAAGGGGAGTTAGCTACAATGGTCTGTTGTCTGAACAGTGCTTTAGATACCACCAAAGGGGTGTAAAAATTCCAGTGCACACTAGTATGATGTGCACTAACTGGTCCATATGGACCTTGCTAGTGCACACATGTTCTATAGTGTGTGTTAGTGTAGTACTGTATCATACAGGATTATATTAATGTACATCAGGGAACCACGGCAGCAGTCAACAAAGGCTATGTCTAGACTTCAATCACAGGGTGTGATTGCAGAACTAGCTTTCAATAATGCACGCTTCTGACCAGGCCACCTGACTACCTTCCTGAGATTTGGGGGGGGGGGGGGCTACTACAGATTCACTGCTCCAGGACCCAAGATAACAAGGTTAAAGCTAGCTTGGATATGTCTACTTGAGCTTCAGTCACAGCCTATGATTTCAATATAGACATACCTAAAGTCATATTATTTGATGGGGTGGTCATTGCCTATTCAAGAATGAACAAACAGACCCTGTAAGCAACAATATATTTAGTAACTGTATGTTACTAAAACAACAACAAAAACTAATGAAACCATGACATGCCTTCTTGTCTATTGCTTGTATCTCCTTTTGGTGACGACAGCATGGTTCTGAAGAGCATTTTTCTCCTGCTTTTTTTGAATTGCATCTTCAAGTTGTTATTCTGTAGACACAAAGGAAACCCAATAAGAATCTACATCTCCTTCTGCTAAATTAGTTTCATACCAGAATTTTAATTAAAAAAAAAACAAAAAAAACAGACATCACAGTTGATAAACATACAGGCTACCCATCAAATTCAGGTCATTCTGATTGTTTCACTGGAATCTAAGCTTTAAATATTTCTACCTCTTCAGGCTGCAAAAGCAACCTTTAAAAAGCTGACAACAGGATAGCAACAGATTGAAACAATAGCATCAGGACAGGTGTGAACTTCCTCCATCTTGTTGGGTGAAACTTTTATGCTTACTTACACCTCCTTAGTTGCCAAACTTGTTAATAGTATCGCTGCTGAATGGATATCAGACCTATCCATCAAATTATGCTTATCCAGTGGGGTAGCATGTATTTGGCCAGTCTCAATGTTCCATATAAAGCTGTAGCCAAATACATGCAACAGCAGCAGCAATGGTAACTGAAGTAAAAACCCAGTGCTTGTCTACACTGCCCCGCAGTTTGGACTATGGAGGTGTGAATAGCAGTGTAATTCGAAGTGGTGTGCTGTGACACCCTTGTGCAGATACTGCGAGCACAAACAAAAAGGTTCCTAGTTCGCGTCACTTTAATCCTCTTCAAACAAGACTACATTAACGGGAACTAGGATCCTTTTAGTTTGCACCTGTAGCATCTACATGGCAGAGTTATAGCATAACACTTTGGTGTGCCCTGCTATTCACACCCTGTAGTCTGAACGGTGGGGCAATTTAGACACAGACCAAGTTCTGTTCTAGTTTGGATGCCAGCAACTTTTCCATTAGCAACTGTATATGTTCTTAGATGAGGGGATCAGATTTCACTAGAATTCCCTGTAGATTTCTTTTAACCCTGATCCTGAGTCATCCCTGTGATAGCAGAGTAATAACTGTCATTTATAGATGATAAAAAGGTAACCACATTTTGAATTAAAATCCACAATGGCTGTGTGAATGGTGACTTCCCCCAATATCCAAATACCACGCCAATGCAGAAAGCTGCCTGTCTAGCACTTTCATGACAAGACATGTAAAAGGGACTTTAAATGGGTCTGTGTAAGAGTTCTACTTACCAGGGCTGGCCCAGTCATTCTCAGCTGAGACAAATCTGCTTTTTGTCATTATTTTTGGTTTCAAATCTCACCATTCCTCAACAAGGATCTAATCTGCGTCTTCCAGCACTACAGGAAACTCTCATTCCAAAACTGAGCCTCTGGTTTCAGCTAGGCCATCTCCGTAAAGAGGGAGAGAGAAGACTGACTGTCCACAGATCCAGATTTATATTTAACGAAACTAACAGCATGTCATATGTACTTAAGGGGTTTTCTAAAGTAATCACTTAAGCAAGGCCTCCCAAGAGGACAAAGCCATGCTAGATATAACTAGTCATCTATACTGTTCATGCACACTCCACACTACAAGTCCCACATCAGAGAATGCACCTACAGTAACTCCTCACTTAACGTTGTCCTGGTTACTGTTGTTTTGTTATGTCGCTGATCTATTAGCGAACATGCTCGTTTAAAGTTGTGCAATGCTCCCTTATAATGTTGTTTGGCAGCTGCCTGTTCTGTTCACTGCTTGCAGGAAGAGCAGCCCCTTGGAGCTAGCTGGTGGGGGTTTAGAACCAGGGTGGGCAGGCAGCCCCACATCAGCTCCCCTAAGTTCCCTGTGCGGCAGCCGCCCAGCAGGCTATCAATTGTCGGGCAGTTCAGCTGTCCCTCCCCACACTGCCATGTGCTGCTCCTGGGAGCCTCCTTGCTGTGCAGGGGATGGGGGGGAAGAGGGATGCTGATGTCAGGGTGTACCCCTCCCCCAGCACCTTTACCCCATTTCCACAGAGCGGGGGGCGGGGGGGAAGCACGAGACAGGGCTCAGGATATAGGGAGCTTGCTGGCAGCAGCTGCTGTCTCAACTTGCTGATCTACTTAAAAAGGCAGTGTACTTAGAGTGGGGCCAGCGTACTTAAAGGGGCAATGTGTGTGTGTGTCTCTCTCTCTCTCTCACACACACATCCACAAGGTCAAAGTAATAGGAGTTTTAACTATCCCTTACTGGAAGTTCAA
The DNA here is from genome assembly GCF_028017835.1 of Emys orbicularis. Taxonomy (NCBI): domain Eukaryota; kingdom Metazoa; phylum Chordata; order Testudines; family Emydidae; genus Emys; species Emys orbicularis. The sequence goes on along the minus strand of NC_088689.1, from coordinate 92,571,968 downwards.
ATGGGTTCTCTCCTCTTAAATGTGTTTTCCTGCATCTAAAAGGAGCAACGGTCTTTGGTTGTGGGTTTGGTTTATTTGTCATTTATGGATCGCTAAATAATAGCTCTCTTGTCCTTCAGTCCTAGAATGCTCCCTTCTGGTTCCATTGGGCTCTTTCCCATGACATGCACAAGGAGGCCCGTGTGTCCAGGGGGAGGAGAGCGAGTACTAGTCACCATGTTTCAGGGATATGTGTTCTTTTTGTGCGGGAAGGGGGGAGATGTTTATAGCCATGTGGGGGGCATAGCAAGTGCTGCCTTCAGGCCTCAAAGAGTCAATGGAATCCATGGGTACGTATGGATCCACTGTTCCAGATCTCAGGGCCTTTTGGTGCGCACACAACTACTCTGTGAACCTCTTTTGCTACCAGCACAATTCAGGTATTACACTGCCATTAACACCCAAGGCTGCAATCTAGATGTACCCTAGGTCTCTTCCTCTCCTTGTTATTAACCCATTTAGTATACACCATTGAATGTCATCTTTGTTTTTGAGTCAATGCCCATTTTTTCCTGTTTCAGGACAGATTAAATGACTTTAACAGAGGTGTTCTCAGTGTCTTTTCCTAGATTAGGTTTGATTTTTCTGGTTACAAGTTTTACAAGTATATTGATTTGTATTTAATAAGTTTTCTTGCCCCATTCCACTGACTACATTTGACCATTACATGTTTGCAAAATTAATATACTTTGAGTCCAGTGCTTATTAACACAAAGGCCTCTTTACACTGCCCTGCCAGAGAAAAGGGATCTAGACATGGTTGCAAGTCACACTGTCTACGTGTTGTAAAGGGACATTAGTGTAAATGAGAATCAGGGTTCCCTCTCTTCCCAGTTGCGTGAAGGAAGCTCTCCTGTTACCATGTGCATGGCAATGGCCCCCTTTCCCAGACCTGCTCACTATTACTTAGTTTTACCTACAGACTCGCAGCATAACTTCCAGAATACTAAATATTAATGTAACCCTTTTTTTCAAAAAAGCAAACATGGTTCTTACTGGGCAGGCACAGAAATGTAGGGCTGGGAGGGACTTCAAGAGGTCATCTAGTCCATCCTTCACAATAAGGCAGGATTAAGTAAACCTAGACCATCTCTGACAGGTATCTGTTTAACTTGATGGGGATTCCACAACCTCTCTAGGTAACCTGAGTTACCTAACTATCCAGTGCCTAACTATCCTTACAGTTAAAAAGTTTTTTCTAATATCCAACCTAAATCTCCCTTGCTGCAAACTAAGCTGATTACTTCTTTTCCTACCCTGGGGGGACATGGAAAACAGTTGATCATCTTCCTCTTTACAACAGCCCTTCACATATTTGAAGGCTGTTATGTCTTCCCTCAGCCTTCTCTTCTCTAGACTAAATATGCTCAATTCTTTCAACCTTTCCTCATAGGTCAGGTTTTCTAAACCTTTTTTCATTTTTGTTGCTCTCCTCTGGATCCAACTTATCCATATCTTTCTTGAGGTGTGGTGCCCAGATTTGGACACAGTGCTTCCTTCAACTGACACCTCACCAGCATCAAGCAGAGCCGGACAATTACATATGACACTTCTGTTAATACATCCCAGAATGACACTTGTTTTTTCCTCAACAGCACCAAACTATTGACCCTTATTCAATTTGTAATGCACTATAACCACTAGATCCTTTTCTGTAGTGCTGCTGCCTCACCAATTCTTCCCTATGGCTCCATCCATGAAGGGGAATGAATGCTGCAGTCAGACTACCATTAACAGGCTTTTATAGATTTCACCCTTAAAATGGGCCGGGCTTGGAGGGAAGCATGCCCTATGAACAATCCCCTTTTCCCAAAAACTACACGGAGCCGCAACATACACAGACTTTTTCATCCTAAACCCTTTGCCCTGTAGAGGAGAGTATAGGGATTGTTGCATTTGGTTTTAAGCTTATTCTCCATATGTCCCACTCCCAGTGCACGACTCAGAGTGAAAAACATTATATTGAAGATAGCCAACAGAAGTATCCCCAAGAGTCATTAAATATGAAATTCTCACATTCCTCTTTGTGGTAGAATTAGGAGACCAATTTATCATACAACATTACTTTAATGTATGGTCTTTCATAGTTTGCTACTTACTGTATCACTTCAGAGGAGTATTTATATCCAACTAACAAGTGTCTCTGTTAGCCACAGCTGGCGTGGGATTAATCATAAAGGAACATGCTGATTTTCATGAATTTATAGCTCAACAGAGGTGGAGAAACAAAAGTAGTCTATTGAAAGAGAAATTCTAAGTTATGACAAAGCAGTTACTCAGTTCCAGTAAGAACACACTTCATAAGATTGACATAAAACCATTTCAGCCTTTCTTGCTTATAGGATGACTAGTTAGGCTGTTCACTGTTGGATTATTCACTCTGGTTTTACATTTTATTTTGTTATGAAGCCGCTTTCATAAATGCCAAGCAGGACATCTGTCTTCTCTCTAACACAAAGACAGATACAAAGGCATCTGTCAACATAAAGTGGAGTAAGCCACACATCTGCTGTATTCAATAGTTGAAAATCTGCTTATCTTGAAAACTGTTACTCACTTTTTGCAAATATGATGCAAGCAGCATACTTCTGATTGTGTGTGTTGCAACTCACGATAGAGCCAACACTGCCTTTTCATGTTCAACAATGAGGGGTCAAACCTTCAACATCTTGAACTACTGAAGTAATTTATTTGTTATCCATATGTATAGCTATGACATTTAATCTAAATTGTATAAACAATATACAATTCAACTGCCCTGAATCCAGTTTCTTGGAAACTAAGTGGTGCAATTGCAGTTTCTTGAGAACTAAATTTTACAGTTAATAAGAAAACTTTCCATAGCTGGAAAAAAAAAAATCTGTTCTGTGCTGAACCGGTATACACTCCTATATGCTTGTCTATAATTTAATGAATCAAGTACATCCTGAAATTAGACTCATAGACTTTAAGGCCAGAAGGGACCATTGTGATCATCTAGTCTGACGTCCTGCACATTGCAGGTCACAGAACCTCATCCATCCACTCCTGTAACAGACCCCTCACCTCTAGCTGAGTTACTGAAGTCCTCAAATAATGGTTTAAAGACTTCTGGTTACAGAGAATCCACCATTTACACTAGTTTAAATCAGCAAATGACCCGTGCCCCATGTTGCAAAGGAAGGAGAAAAACTCCAAGGGTCTCTGTCAATCTGACCCAGGGGAAAATTTCTTCCTGACCCCAAATATGGCAGTCAGTTAGACCCTGAGCATGTGGGCAAGACCCACCAGCCAGACACCTGGGAAAGAATTTGCTGCAGTAACTTAGAGACCCCCCACCCCCCAATCTGGTGTCCCATCACCAGCCATTTGAGATATTTGCCGCTAGCAAATGTAGATCGGCTACATGCCACTGTAGGCAGTCTCATGGTACCACCCCCTCCATAAATGTATCAGGCTCAGTCTTGAAACAAGTTAGGTTTTCTGCCCTCACCGCTCCCCTTGGTTACCACTGGAAATGGCCAAATCCAGCTACCTTCAAAGGACCAGGCAAGACCCACCTGTTCACACAGGACTTGTGACCATCTTGGTTCATTGCCAGGGAGCGTAGAATGCCAGTGGGTCAGCACCTTGTGCGACCTAGGGCTGCTCAGTGCCAAGGGTCCAGCACCTCTAGTCAAATCTCAGTCTGTGGGAGGGCTGGTGGGGAGTGGGGACAGGAGGGGTGTTCAGGTGGGGCAAGGGGCTAATGAACAAGCCCCTCCCATCTAAAGATCTGGGCTCTAGTGGCTTTGGTCACAAGGGAAAAGGAATAATTTAGTGGCCTCTCGGCCTTTAGGGAAGCACCACAGGTTTTCCACCATCTCAGGAGAGGCCCAAGGCTGAGGTTAGCAGGGAGGGCTGGGCAGGCCAGGGTTGGGGTGCAGCAGCAAAGCTGGATGGGGGGGGCCAGGACACTCAGAACATGGGAAAACCCCAAACTAGAACAGCAAGGGACAGAGTGATGGCAGCTGCCCCTGCATACAGATGCTGGAGGCTTCACCTCTGCAGAGCTGGAGGGAGTTCAATACTTCTCAACTGGTGTGGCAATAAAGGCAGTAGCCCCAGCTGTCCTCTGCCCCAGGAGCCTAAGCCTGGCTCTGCTCCAAGGGTCACTGCGTGGGCTGTTTGCTACAAGGTCGGCTGGCCAATATCAGCCGCTACATCCACGGCCTCAATTCCCAGCTCCCAGATCATAATGATCAAAATTTACCTTCCAGGTGACATTTCCCTCAGGGTTCTGATTGAGGTTGGACGGCTGGAAGTTCCAGATCATTCATTTCTTCAGAAATACTGCATTCATTAACCTATGGCACCAAATGGAAGGGAACACTGTTACAGATGTGACACTATTGCAAAAAATTTGTTTTATTTATAAGAGCCCCTTGGAATCTGAACTCCATTAATTTAGCCTGACAGTTTTATGCATCATGCACATTCACAGGTGTATTACTGTAGGATTGCTTATGGATACTGCCATGTATTTCATTTTATTTTTTTAAATACAGATACGAGCATTGAAGCATTTGTTTTGAAAATAAAACACGCAAAAAGAATTAAAAAAGAGATCTAAGAAAAGCTTAAATTTGAGGCCTTCTCACCTCAGCTGTGCCCTCTAACTTGAAAGATGTCAGAATGACAGCCAGTCATCTTCCCTCAACAGAACAATTCCCTGATCTGCCAACTTGCCCTAAACCCTCTCACGGAGGATCCCATCTAGGAGTAAAAGGTTAGTTTTGTTTCCATGCCCACTTAATTCTTTCCCGCTCTGCTGAGATGCCCAGAAGATGTCAACTAGATTCAATTGTGATGATTTTATGATTTGGACTGAGAAATGGGCCAGCTAGCCACTTAAGTTATGTCTGCAGCTGTAAGTACACAGAATCGGGGAGGTGTAATTTCCAACTCGGTAGATGTACACACACCAGTTCTGCTTGAGCTAGCACACTAAAAATAGCAGTGTGGCTGCAGAAGCCTGGGTGGTGACTTGGGTTAGCCACCCAAGTTCGTACCTAGGATCTCAGACAGGATTGTACTTGGGTGGCTAGCTCACCACAATCACACAGCCATTTTTAGCACATTGGCTCAAGTAGCATCTACCTGAGTGGCAATCACATCTTCCAGCTACCGGGTAGACATACCTTACATTGCAATCAGGAGGTATGATTAGAACACATGCAGATATACCCAAGCTAGCTTGAATCTAGCCCTGCCCACCCAGGACCCTGGGTACATACTTGAGCAGCTGCCACCCATGCTGACATGGCTTCACTGCTATTGTTACTCAGGCTAACTAGATCAAAGCTAGCATGGGTATGTCTACATGTGCTGTAATCACATCTCCTGATTGCTGCAGGGTAGACATACTCTAACTAAAAACTTCCAATCTCTGCTGCTCCAGGGCCTCATTCAAATGGGCCACCCAGAGGTGAAAAATCTCCATTTTTTCATCATTGATTACCTGAGCGACCCATTCCCTTCTAAGTTATTGCAAGTTTGCTATTTTTCTTTTCTTTGCATCGTTTACATTTGAAAATAAGCTTAATTAAAATGAGAAATGTGATTGAGGAATTAACAATCTTAGTCAGTTGGCAGGGGCCACTATTTGTTTATTTTTTTTTTTAAAGCACATACACACTATCACCAATTATACAGGGACATGCAAAGAATGTCAAAGCCAAGTCACTCCCCTGTGCTGTGAATGCCTTTGCTTGTTGCTTCCTCTAACAACTGCTAACTTTTCATCAAGTATTTGCAAAAGTCTCAGCTCCACAGCAGCTTCCATATCTCCCTTAGGAATTTGAAAAGTAAGATAAGGGAAGCCACTTCTTAACCACTGGGACTGTTTTAGCAAATGGGTAACTGAAACCAGTAATCCTATTTATTTTAAAGCAAAACAATGATGTCTTCAGGTGAACTTGAACAAAGTTGTTGTTCTGTAGCGTATGCACCTTTGACTCTGGAGAAAGAATGGATTGGATCTTGTGAAAGTATAAAGAAATAGCTAGTCTAACTAGAAGCACTGGTTAACAGGAAGAGCACAATGCTTTCCTAACAATGATAAAGATGTGGCTTTTGGACCGTATGTTAAAAGAGATGTCCTGAATGAGAAGCGACCTGAGCAAACGTGAAATCATTTTAGTTCTTCGAGTGATTGCTCATATCGATTCCAATTAGGTGTGTGTGCGTCATGTGCACAGTCGTCAGCAAATTTTTCCCCTGGCAGCACCCGTTGGGTCGGCTGTGGAACCCCCTGGAGTAGCGCCTTCATGGCGCTCAATATATGACCCTGCCGACCCGGCGCCTCCTCAGTTCCTTCTTACCACCAGTGATGGTCGTTGGAACTGTGGTGTCTTGCTCAGCAAGATTTACCACGTTTCCCGAGCCTAGTTTGTTCTTTATTCGTTATACGTTAGTTTAATTTTTAGTTAGTGTTGTACTTAGCAGTTGGGCTGGGGGGTTTACCCTCCGTCCCAACAGCTTTTTCTTGGGAGGGCTTTCAGGCCCGAGTCCCACGGGTTCAAGCCCTGCAAGTCCTGCTCCAAGCCCATGCCAATGGGTGACCCCCACAACGCTTGTCTGAAGTGTCTGGGGGAGGCTCACCTAACCGATCGGTGCAGGATTTGTAAAGGGTTTCGCCCCAGAACCAAAATGGAGCAAGACTTTTGCCTCAAGCAGCTCCTTATGGAGGCAGCACGTAGACCCCAGCCTCCACTGGCGCAGCAGGACCCGGCGCTGAGTTCTTCGGTGCATAGCGCCCTGGAGACGGTCTCTGGCAGAGACCTGAGGCACTGCCGCTCCCCAGCGCTGAAACCGGCGGGATCGACCTGGCACCACTCCCACTCCCTGGTGCAGAAGCAGCACCGGAAACAAGGGAGGAGCAGCTCTCCCTCCCAGCCGCCCACCCTTCTGGAACCAGCCGCCATCCACCCCGGACACCTTTGCGGCTGCGAGGAACCTCATTGCCATGACAGTGCCGAGGTCACCCATGATTCACGCCAAGCCTCCGGTACCACATCGTATGGCACTGTCTTGAGGCAAATCAGTGATGCTCCAGCCCTCAGCACCGCTGATAGAATCGTGGCACTGCTCAGAGTCCAGCACTGCTCGCAATTGCGGCACCAGTCGGACTCGTGGCACTGCCCCAGGTCGCGCCACCGCTCCTGATTGCGACCTCAATCCACACGTCGGTCCCCATCACGCAACAGGTCCCGGACCCGGCACTGACGCCGCTCAGCGACCCCGCGCAGCTCCAGATCGCAGCACTGCTCCCCAACCTCGTAGCACCGCTTGCCAGATCAGCTCTGCTTGGCACCGCCCTGGCCCTTGCGGTCCCAATCCCGGTCTGTGGACTCAGAGGTGGGATCTAGGTACTCAGAGCGGGGCCGACACCAGTCAGACCGTGGATGTTCTGAGGTGGGGGCAGGGCTGTGGCCTGTGGAGTGGCCAGGACCAGCGCAGTGGCCATTCTGGACCCCGGGGGCGTACCACCACGCCCAGAGCACCCAGTCTAAAGGCTCCTGATCGGCCATCTCTGAACCAAGAGTGCCGGAGGCCTCCGCCAGTCCCCCCAACCCTAGGGGTGCTGAGGAGGCGTCGTGCCCCCACCCGCCCTCGGAACCAATTCCAACTCTGGTTCCTGAGCCTGGTCCAGCCAGCAAGACAGGTCACGAGGTTCCCGATGAGCAGGAGGGACAGGAGGACCCTGTTCCCCCATTAGCCAACTTGTCCTCCTCCCCAGATGAGGCCATTGCAGGCATTTCCGTCTCCGGACTGCCTCCCATAGACAGCCACGCCCACCAGGACCTCCTTCACAGGGTGGCACGCAACATGGGTCGGCAGACCGAGGAGGTGGTGGAATCAGAGGACCCGGTGGTCGACATTTTGGCCCCAAAGGTCCTTCGAGGGTGGCTCTGCCCCTCATCAAAACTATACAGGCCGATGCCAAGACCATCTGGCAGACCCCGGCCTCCATCCCTCCCACTGCCAAGAGCGTTGAGAGGAAGTCCTTCGTACCCTCAAAGGGGTATGAATACCTCTTTATGCACCCGCAGCCTTGTTCATTGGTGGTTGTGGCAGTAAATGAAAAGGAGAGGCAGGGGCAACAAGCCCCAGCGCCTAAGTCAAAGGAGGCCAAACGCCTGGACTTGTTTGGACGTAAGGTGTACTCCACGGGGCGGCTCCAGCTCAGGATTGCCAAGCAGCAGGCAATTCTGAGCCGGTATAACTTCAACTCCTGGAACTAGAGGCTCAAGTTCAAGGAGCTTGTGCCAACTGAGTCCAGGGAGGAGTTTGGAGTTATAGTTGAGGAGGGCAAGGCGGTGGCACGGACCTCTTTATAGGCCTCACTGGACGCTGTGGACTCGGTGGTGTGCACCTTGTCCTCCGGTATCGCCATGAGGCGCACCTCATGGTTGCAAGCCTCCTACGCTTCATGGTCAACCACAAGCATTACCAATTCACTGTCCTACCATTCGGCCTCTCAACAGCCCCCCCGGGTGTTCACCAAGTGCGTGTCGGTCATGGCTGCTTTCCTCCGTCGTCAGCAGGTGCAAGTATACCCCTACCTCGACGACTGGTTGCTCAGGGGCCGCACCAGGGCACAGGTGCAGTCCCAAATCTGTTTGGTCAGGTGCACCTTTGAGCAACTGGGTCTCCTCCTCAATTTGGGGAAGTCAACCTTGAAACCGACTCAAAGAACAGAATTCATTGGGGCAGTGTTAGACTTGGTTCAGGCGTGAGCCCTTCTGCCGGAGTCCCGATTCCGAGCCATCATGGACATAATTCAAAGCCTCCAGCAATTCCCAACCATGACCGGAAGGGGGTGCCTGAGTCTCCTCGGCCACATGGCTGCTTGGACTTATGTGACCCGGCACGCCAGGCTGCAGCTCAGACCGTTGCAGGCATGGCTCACCTTGGCCTACCGCCCACGGCGCAACAGCTTGAACTCAATGGTCACGGTGCCAGGGCAGGTCCTCACGTCCCTCCGCTGGTGGCTCAACCCCCAAGTGGTGTGCGAAGGAGTCCCCTCCCACAACCCTCAACCTTCCTTGTCTCTGGTTACGGACGTGTCGGCTCTGGAATGGGGTGCGCATCTTGGGGACCTCCTGACACAGTGCCTGTGGTCACAGGACGAGCTCTCCCTACATATCAACATCAAGGAGCTGAAACAGTAAGGCTTGGTGGCATCCTCCATAAGGGTACACCTAGCTGCTATCTTGGCCTTCCACCCAGGAGTGTCTGGTCGATCCGTCTTTGCCAACCCAAAGGTTTGGACCACCTACATCCCCAGATCCGGCAGCCTGTTCCTGCGTGGGACCTTAACCTGGTCCTCTCCAGGCTCATGGAGCCCCCTTCGAACCACTGGCAACTTGCTCTCTCCTGTATCTATCTTGGAAGGTAGCTTTCCTGGTCGCTATTCCGTCTGTGAGGAGAGTGTCAGAGCTAAAGGCCCTCACCTCTGACCCACCTTACATGGTTTTCCATAGGGAGAAGGTGCAACTCAGACAGCACCCAGCCTTTCTCCCCAAGGTGGCGTCACACTTCCACACCAGTCAGGACATTTTCCTGCCCGTCTTTTACCCTAAGCCTCATGCCAGTAGCCATGAGCAGAGGCTGCACTTCCTTGATGTTCGACGAGCACTAGCGTTCTACATCGAGCACACTTAGCCATTCAGAAAGTCGAACCAGTTGTTCATAGTGGCGGCAGACCGGATGAAAGGGCTCCTGGTCTCATCTCAAAGAATATCCTCCAGGATCATGTCATGCATCCGCACGTGCTACGAGCTGGCCAAAGTACCGACCCCAGCTCTTATGGCACACTCCACGAAGGCCCAGGTCCCGATCCAAGAAATCTGCAGGGCAGCAACTTGGTCCGCGGTGCATACCTTCACATCTCACTATGCCATCGTTTGGCATGCCAGAGACTATGCGGCTTTTGGCAGAGCAGTGCTGCAATCAGTGTTTTCTTAACTCTGACCCCACCACCTAGGTAAGGCTTGGGAGTCACCTAATTGGAATCAATCTGAGCAATCACTCGAAGAAGAAAAAATGGTTACTCACCTCTCGTAACATCTTCGAGATGTGTTGCTCATATCCATTCCAAACCCGCCCGCTTTCCCTTCTGTTGGAGTAGCTGGCAAGAAGGAACTGAGGAGGCGCCGGGTCGGCAGGGTCAGATATTGAGCGCCATGAAGGCGCCACTCCAGGGGGCTCCACGGCAGACCCGACGGGTGCTGCTAGGGGAAAAACTTTCCGATGACTGTGCACGCAGTGCGAGCACACCTAATTGGAATGGATATGAGCAACACATCTCGAAGAACAACAGTTACAAGAGGTGAGTAACTGTTTTTTTGTTTTTTTTAAAAGGTTCAAGATTGAGAACTCTAAAAGTCAAAGTCCTCAAGTTACAGACTAAGTGTACTAATGTGTGTCTGTAGTGGTCCCTCAGACTCGGGTGTGGAGGGAGGCCACTCTGTGCTGCTGCTGCGTCTGGCAAACAAGCAGTTTATGGCTCTGGCCCTTAGGTAGGGTGACCAGATGTCCCGATTTTATAGGGACAGTCCCGATTTTTGGGTCTTTTTCTTATATAGGCTCCTATTAGCCCCCACCGCCTGTCCTGATTTTTCACACTTGCTGTCTGGTCACCCTACCCTTAGGTAGGACAGAACACCCAACAGTCCAAAGGCTCAGGCCCTCAGGTAGGGTGGAGCACCAAATAGACTCTCGCCTGTTGTCCTAGATCAGGCAGACAAATACAGACCTCCTGGCCTGAGGTGGGGAGGCTGGCACCCCAGGGGAAGTTGACAGCAGGGAGTAGGGGAAATGGCCCACCCTACTCCACTGGGTCCCAGTCTGGTTACTGCGGGCAGGGAAGGCGCCAAGTCATCACCCACGCCAGCCCCTTCTCAGCCAGGGCCACCTCCTACCTTCACTGGGGGGGCTGCAGCTCCCAGCCCTGGCTCTGCAGGCAAGTCCCTCCTGACTCATGCAGGGAGGGGGCAGAGGGGAAAAGCAGTGTGCGACAGAGGGAGAGGGCAAGAAGAGCGAATGGGGGGTGGGGCATCAGGGGGAAGGGATAGGGCAGGAGCAAGGTCTCAGGGGAAGGGGCGGGGCAGGGATGAGGTCTGGGGGGGGGAGGGGAGAGGCGGGACAGGTCCTCAGGGGAAAGGGGAGGTTCCGGCACTCCTGCTGGAGTGTCTGGTTTTTAAATATTACAAAGTTGCCAACACTACCTCCATCTCCTCGGGGTATTCGGCAAGTGGCAGTCCAGGAAGCTCCTTGGGGTCCCTGTCGGTAGACAGTTTTAGCAGTTCCTCCAGGTCCTCAGCACTGCAGGGATCCTCTTCAGGTTCCTGCTCAAACAGCGGCTGGGAGACATCTGCCTCCTTCGGCGGCTCCAGCCCAACTGACCTGCAGAGCCTGCCTTTTATATTTTCAGTCATGCCCCTCTGCTTCTGGCAGGAGGGCGGGGCTGGGATGGCTCTGCCCACCAGGGGGAGCGTAGTGGTCCCTCATGCTCTGGTTCAGAGGGAGGCCACTCTGCCTCATTATAGTCTCCAAAGTACTGTTAGTCCACCCTCAGAGGAGTGTTCTATGCCAGTTCTCTCCATAACTTCCTTTCTGGTCACAAGGTGGTCAGTCAGAAATATGGTTTAAAATTACATGCAAAAATGACACATTGAATGCAGCATTAAGGTTTTGAGGTTGTGACAAAGTTCCTTCTCTATCTTGGTGGGTCCTGCGCTTATTGGCGGATTTTCTTGCCTCAGAGATTCACCATGTGGGTTGGGGAACAGCCCAGAGACCTGCCCCTCTGGTAGAACCCACAGTCCAGGTCAATTGGGAGGTTTGGGGGGAACCCGGTCCCACCCTCTGCTCCGGGTTCCAGCCCAGGGCCCTGTGGACTGCAACTGTCTATAGTGCCTCCTGTAACAGCTGCACAACAGCTACAATTCCCTGGGCTACTTCCCCATGGCCTCCTCCCAACACCTTCTTTATCCTCACCACAGGACCTTCTTCTTGGTGTCTGTTAATGCTTATACTCCTCAGTCCTCCAGCAGCACGTCCTCTCACTCCCAGCTCCTTACACACCCACACCAGAAGCTGAAGTGAGCTCCTTTTTAAAACCCAGGTGCCCTGATTAGCCTGCCTTAATTGATTCTAGCAGCTTCTTGATTGGCTGCAGGTGTTCTAATCAGCCTGTCTGCCTTAATTGTTTCCAGAAAGTTCCTGATTGTTCTGGAACCTTCCCTGTTACCTTACCCAGGGAAAAGAGACCTACTTAATCTGGGGCTAATATATCTGCCTTCTATCACTCTCCTGTAGCCATCTGGCCTGACCCTGTCACATATCCCCCCCCTCTGCTCAACACCACGGGGTTGGGCAACTTGGGACGTCAGGCAGTGTACACGTGACAAGCCATCTGCATTGCCATGGTGGCATCCAGCCCGGTGTTGTATGGTGAATTGGAAAGGTTGTAGGGACAGGAACCATCTGGTCACCCTTGCATTCTTCTCTTTATTTCGCTGCATCCACTGGAGGGGTGCATGGTCAGTCACAAGGGTAAACCGTCGTCCCAGAAGGTAATAACGTAGTGTTTCCATGGCCCATTTCACAGCTAGGCACTCTCTCTCAACCACGGCATACTTCTGCTCTCTCGGAGGAGTTTCCTGCTGAGGTAGAGGATTGGGTGTTCTTCATCTCCGACCATCTGCGACAGGACAGCTCCCAATCCTACTTCAGATGCATCTGTTTGTAAAATGAATTCTTTGTTGAAGTCCGGGGCTATAAGCACAGGGTTACTGCAGAGGGCTGTCCGTAGATCCATGAATGCTTTCTCTGTGGCATCTGTCCACTTCACCATGTCTGGACCCCGGGCTTTTATCAGTTCCGTCAGGGGACTCGCTCTGGTGGCGAAATGGGGAATAAATCGCCGGTAGTACCCCACCACACCCAGGAATGCCCGGACTTGCTTTTTCTGATTTGGCCGAGGCCAATTTTGGATAGCCTCCAGTTTGTTTAGTTGGGGCTTGACCATGTCCCTTCCTACAATGTAGCCAAGGTATTAGCCTCAGCTAGCCCTATAGCACACTTGGCTGGGTTGGCTGTGAGGCCAGCCCGTCTTAGCGTGTCCAGAACCGCTTCCACCTTTTTCAAGTGGGTCTCCCAGTCGGGGGTATGAATAATCACGTCGTCCAGGTACGCAGCTGCATAACTGGTATGGGGTCGCAGGAGCTTGTCCATAAGACGCTGGAAGGTGGCAGGTGCCCCATGCAGTCCAAAAGGAAGAACAGTATATTGAAATAGACCCTCTGGGGTAGAAAATGCCGTCTTTTCTTTCGCATCTTTGGCAAGGGGAATCTGCCAGTACCCCTTTGTTAAATCAAGGGTGGTCAAAAATCGGGCATTTCCCAGGCGGTTGACTAACTCATCGATACGGGGGTATGGGGTATGCATCAAATTTGGATATCTCGTTCAGCCAGCGAAAGTCATTACAAAACCTAGTGGTGCCATCGGGTTTGGGCACCAACACAATCGGGCTCGACCATTGACTGTGGGACTCTTCGATGACACCCAGCTCCAATCTCCTTTTTACCTCCGCCTTGATCTCCTCCCTTTTTGCCGCTGGGACCCGGTAGGGCCTTAAAGTTACCTTTGCCCCAGGGTCTGTGATAATGTGGTGATATGCTTTGGTGGTCCGACCTGGTTTGGTTGAAAACACGTCCTGGTATCGGTTGATCATCTCAGTTACCTCCTTCTTCTGGTTTGGTGTCAGATCAGTGGATATCCTGATCTGCTCCTGCAGGTTATTTCCCTGGATCGGGGTCTCTTGGACCACTACACATGCCTTTCCCTGGTGCCAAGGCTTTAAGAGGTTAATGTGATAGATCTGTTCCTGTTTCCGGCGTCCTGGCTGCCACACCTTGTAGGTTACTTCCCCCAGGGGTTCAACCACCTCATAGGGCCCCTGCCAATGGGCCAAAAGCTTGCTTTCTGCTGTGGGTACCAACACCATCACCCGATCCCCTGGTTGGAACTGGCGGACTTTTGCCTGGCGATTGTAATGGGTTCGCTGGGCCTCCTGCGCTTTTTCCAAATGTTCCCGTACAATAGGGGTAACCCGGGCAATCCGGTCTCGCATTTGTAATACATGTTCAATTATATTTCTCCCCTCATTGGGTTCCTCTTCCCAGATCGCTTTGGCGATATCTAATATGCCACGGGGGTGACGCCCATATAATAATTCAAAGGGTGAAAACCCAGTTGAGGCCTGAGGTACCTCCCGAATGGCGAACATAAAAGGTAAGGTAATAGGGTGTCCCAATCCTTCCCGTCCCGACTTACCACCTTCCTTATCATAGCCTTGAGGGTTCGGTTAAACCTTTCTACCAGCCCATCGGTCTGCGGATGATAGACTGAAGTTCTCAGGGTGTGAATATGGAGCAGCGTACAGAGGTCCTTCATTAGCTTTGACATAAATGGGGTTCCTTGGTCGGTTAATATCTCCTTTGGTAGCCCCACTCGGGCAAAGATCTCCACCAACTCTTCAGCTATTGTTTTAGAGGCTGTGTTCCGCAGGGGGATGGCTTCAGGGTAGCGAGTAGCATAATCCAGAACGACAAGTATATATTGGTGGCCCCGGGCTGTCTTCTCCAGGGGTCCCACTAGGTCCATGGCTATTCGCTCAAAGGGGACTTCTATGATGGGAAGGGGTACTAAAGGTGCCCTCAAGTGGGGACGGGGACTGTGCAGCTGACACTCCGGGCAGGAGGCACAGTACCTCCGCACTTCTTCATGTACTCCAGGTCAGAAGAACCGTCGTAGGACCTGTGCCAGGGTCTTCTCTACTCCCAAATGTCCCCCAAAAAGATGACTATGGGCAAGACTTAAGACAGCGTTCTGGTGTTTCTGAGGTACTAGGATCTGCTGTACCTTCTGCCCCTGTACTGGTGCGACCCGGTGTAAGAGATCCTTCTTCATTATGAAGTAGGGTCCTGGTCCCTGGGTTTTCCCTTCCACAGGGACCCCATCCATTTCAGTCACCTCCTTCCTAATGTTGTCGTACCTTGTGTCTTCAGCCTGGTCCCGTCCAAAATTGGCCCCTCTCATGGGGCTAATATGCTCGAGAGCTAGAGGCCCAGTCTCTGTTGCCTCTACTGGTTCAGAGGCGTTAGGGTGGGAGTCAGACTCGGGTGCTTCTCCCTCCTGGGCGGCCTCCTTTTCAGCTGCTCGGGTTCGCCTACCTACGAGAGCTACCCTCTGGCTTTGGGTCAGTATTCGGGTTCCCAAGGCCTTAGCTGCCCTTCTTTCCTTTTTTGTCTTTCTACCATGTCTGGGAGTGGAGAACAAATCTGGGGATATTTCAGAGAAGACTGGGGGTTGACAGTCTACTGTGGATTCCTCACTAACTTCAGGGTTCCCCTCTTTCTCCAATCCTCCTACTGGGAGTAAGTCTCCAAACCCTGGGAAGTCCCTCCCTATGAGCACCGGGTATGGGAGTTTAGGGACTACACCTGCTGCTACCTCAATAGTGTTCCCCTGGATTTCAATTTTTACTGGGATGGTCGGGTAGTAACTAACTGTCCCATGGACGCAGGTTATCTCCGTACGTTTAGCCTGCAGCAGCAGACTACGCTTCACGAACTTTCCTGAGATAAGCGTGATAGCACTCCCCGAATCAACCAGTGCTGTGGTCTCTACCCCATTTAGTTTCATTGGTCTGGTGTACATATGTGGGGTTAGCGAGACCCCCACAAGGTGGATTAGGGAGCATGGATCTGCCCAGTTCCCCAGGTTACACTGCATAGGCTCCTCGGCATTGGGACACTGTGCAGCTATGTGTCCCCACTCCCCGCAGGCATAACATCTGTATGGAGCCCTAGGCATTCCCCGGTCTCTTGGTTTGGGCAGTCTAACATCACGATCCTCTTCTCCCTCAGTGCTCTGACTCTTTGTGGCTTCTGGTGGGCCTTCAGCCCCTCTCTTTTTCCACCTGGGCTCTCCTGGTGGCCCAGTCACCCGAGCTCTAGGGCTTGGTGCTGCTAGTTTAACCCGGGGTGCCCGTTCCTTAGCTGGTCGGGTCAGCTCCCTTGCTGTCCTTCGCCTCTCTACCAGTGCGACAACCTCATCGTAGGTGGAGGGCTCGTTCTGGCTTACCCAGGCGCGAAGGTCTGGCGGTAGTCCCCTCATGTATCGGTCAATGACTAGAACCTCCAGCATCTCTTCCGGACTCCGGGACTCAGTTTGTAACCACTTGCGTGCGAGATGGATGAGGTCATACAATTCGGACTGCGGGGTCTTGTTTTCCTGGTACCTCCACTCGTGATACCGCTGGGCCCGCACTGCTGTCGTTACCCCAGATCTGGCCAGGATCTCTGCTTTCAGCTGGGGGTAGTCTGCCGCAGCCTCTTCGGACAGATCATAATAGGCCTTCTGGGCCTCCCCACACAGGAATGGGGCGAGTATGCCAGACCACTGATCTCGAGGCCAAGCCTCCCATAGGGCTGTCCTCTCAAAGGCCAGAAGGTATGCCTCTACATCATCCTCCCGCGTCATTTTCTGCAGCCAATGGCTGGCCCGTATGAGCCGCGTCCCATCATGGCCGCGGTTCAGCTCTGTAAGGGTCTTTACCTGGCTTACCAGTTCCCGCAACATAGCACGGTCCTGAGCAGCCTGGTCCATCAGCAGGCGATTAGTCTCTTGCTGCAGCCGCACTGCCTCCTGTTGGGCGGCTGCCTGGACACGGGTAGCCTCCTGCTGGGCCACCGTAGCTTGTATCAGTACCCGTACTACGTCATCCATTGTGGTGGGGAAAAAAATAAACCCTCTCCTTTTTTTTTTTTAAATCACCCTCCTTCTTCCGCCACGCTGTGCACACCAGATCCCACCCCTGACACCAGTTGTGACAAAGTTCCTTCTCTATCTTGGTGGGTCCTGCGCTTATTGGCTGATTTTCTTGCCTCAGAGATTCACCATGTGGGTTGGGGAACAGCCCAGAGACCTTCCCCTCTGGTAGAACCCACAGTCCAGGACAATTGGGAGGTTTGGGGGGAACCCGGTCCCACCCTCTGCTCCGGGTTCCAGCCCAGGGCCCTGTGGACTGCAGCTGTCTAGAGTGCCTCCTGGAACAGCTGCACAACAGCTACAATTCCCTGGGCTACTTCCCCATGGCCTCCTCCCAACACCTTCTTTATCCTCACCACAGGACCTTCTTCTTGGTGTCTGTTAATGCTTATACTCCTCAGTCCTCCAGCAGCACGTCCTCTCACTCCCAGCTCCTTACACACCCACACCAGAAGCTGAAGTGAGCTCCTTTTTAAAACAGTACAAATAAGCAATGGCCACGTTAACACCACCCTATACCGAAAACCCACCGACCACTATGCCTACCTTCATGCCTCCAGCTTCCACCCCGGACACACCACACGATCCATCGTCTACAGCCAAGCACTGAGGTACAACCGCATCTGCTCCAACCCCTCAGACAGAGACCAACACCTACAAGATCTTCACCAAGCATTCTCAAAACTACGATACCCACACAAGGAAATAAACGAACAAATCAACAGAGCCAGACGTGTACCCAGAAGCCTCCTGCTACAAGACAGGTCCAAAAAAGAAACCAACAGAACTCCACTGGCCATCACCTACAGCCCTCAGCTTAAACCTCTCCAACGCATCATCAGTGATCTACAACCCATCCTGGACAATGACCCCTCACTTTCACAGACCTTGGGAGGCAGGCCAGTCCTCGCCCACAGACAACCCGCCAACCTTAAGCATATTCTCACCAGCAACCACGCACCGCACCATAACAACTCTAACTCAGGAACCAACCCATGCAACAAACCTCGATGCCAACTCTGCCCACATATCTACACCAGCAGCACTATCACAGCACCTAACCAGATCAGCTACAACATCACCGGCTCATTCACCTGCACGTCCACCAATGTTATATATGCCATCATGTGCCAGCAATGCCCCTCTGCTATGTACATTGGCCAAACTGGACAGTCACTACGCAAGAGGATAAATGGACACAAGTCACATATCAGGAATGGCAATATACAAAAACCTGTAGGAGAACACTTTAACCTCCCTGGCCACACAATAGCAGATGTTAAGGTAGCCATCTTACAGCAAAAAAACTTCAGGACCAGACTCCAAAGAGAAACTGCTGAGCTCCAGTTCATTTGCAAATTTGACACCATCAGATCAGGATTAAACAAAGACTGTGAATGGCTATCCAACTACAGAAGCAGTTTCTCCTCCCTTGGTGTTCACACCTCTACTGCTAGCAGAGCACCTCACCCTCCCTGATTGAACTAACCTCGTTATCTCCACACTGATTTACATCTGCCTCTGGAGATTTCCATTACTTGCATCTGAAGAAGTGAGGTTCTTACCCACGAAAGCTTATGCTCCCAATACTTCTGTTAGTCTTAAAGGTGCCACAGGACCCTCTGTTGTTTTTTAAAACCCAGGTGCCCTGATTAGCCTGCCTTAATTGATTCTAGCAGCTTCTTGATTGGCTGCAGGTGTTCTAATCAGCCTGTCTACCTTAATTGTTTCCAGAAAGTTCCTGATTGTTCTGGAACCTTCCCTGTTACCTTACCCAGGGAAAAGAGACCTACTTAATCTGGGGCTAATATATCTGCCTTCTATCACTCTCCTTTTTTTTTTTTTTCATTTCTTGTTTTATACTGACTTTGTTTGACCTTCAAATAAGAGAGGGGTAAAGCTGGGGATGCTATTAATAACCATGTCCTGGGCCAGACACTCCCTCTTCCATGGGAAACCCTAGAGAGAGGAAATAGCTGCAAAGATTCCCCATCAAGTTCTGATGCGATTTTTCCATCCGCAGCAAGGCATATCCTCCTCGTCCCTCCACCATGGGGCCTTCCACTGAACGTGATGGATCTCCAAGTGTCTGGGGCAGGCCAGAAAAAAAAAAAAAAATCACTCTCCTGTAGCCATCTGGCCTGACCCTGTCACAAGGTCAAGTGCTCAGGTGTCAAGAAATTCTGAAGTTCTTTGAAAAACATGAGGTTATTGCATCGGAGAGACTTCCATGGCAAAACTGGCGGAGTTTATAATTAAAAAAAAATCATGCTTTTGTTCCTGCCAGGCGTCCTGCCAGCTTATAAATTCATCTGGAACTTGAGAGTCAAACTGTGTCCTTTCACGATGATGCAAAATCTCCTGTAGTAAAAAGATTTCCTTGGTCAAATAGTGCCTTCATTTACACTTGTGCAACCGTATTGTTTAATCCAACACACATAAGCGGCGAGTTATATTCCCACGTGGTGCCTGGGCACCAGCAATATTCAGAGCCCAGCTCCACCTGCCGCCCCCCCCCTCGCACCTCCCCCGAGTGTCCCCCGGCCCCCTGTTGCTGCCCCCGCTTGCCTTTCCGGGGCCCCGGAGCAGAGAGTCACTGTCTCTTCCGTACAGCTCCATGCTGCCTCCCTGAAGCAACTGCTGCCGCAGGTCCTAGTGCCCCCCATCTCACCTGCCAGGGCAGACTGACTGAGCCTGCCCTTCCACCTCAGACCCTTCCCTTTTCCGGTGGGACCCTCCAGCAGCACAGCCCCCGCCCTGCAGTCACAGCTCCTGCTCCATGCTGGGCAAGGAGGCAGCCCCATCCCTCACCCCCAGTGAGGCTACAGTCAGGGGCAACAGCAGGGGAGGAGGCGCACAGGGGAGGCAAGGGAGATTCCTGGACCTGAGAGGGGCCCTAGGAGCACATGCAGTGACAGTGGTGGGGGTGAGTGTGCTGCTGGGGGGGGGGGGGCGGGAAAGGGGGGCTCCTCCCCCAGAGCTTGCTGCTGCTGGCAGGGAAAGGGCTAGGGGGAGTCGTTCTCTCTGGCCCCTGTCCCGGAGCAGCCTGCCTGCACCCTAAATTCATCCCCAGCCCTGCCCCACCCCAGAGCCCACACCCCCAGCCAGAGCTTTCACCCCATTACCGCACCCTCTACCCTAGCCCTGAGCCCCTCCAACCTCCCAAACACCTTATCTCCAGTCCCAGCCAGAGCCCTCATCCCCCTGCACTCCAACCCTCTGTGTTAGCCCTGAGCCTCTCCAACACCACAAACCTCTCATCTCCAGTCCCAGCCAGAGCCCTCATCCCCCCGCAACCTAACCCTCTGCCCGAGCCCTGAGCCCCTCCAGCACCCCAAACATCTTATCCCCAATCCCAGCCAGAGCCCTCATCCCCCTGCATCAAACCCTCTGCCCCAACCTTGAGCCTCTCTAACACCCCAAACCCCCCGCCCCCAGACAGAGCCCTCACCTCCCACACTCCTACTCTCGCCCTGATCCCCTCCCACACCCAAACCCCTCATTCCCACCCCTAGACAGAGCCCTCACCTCCCACACTCCTACTCTCGCCCTGAGCCCCTCCCACACCCAAACCCCTCATCTGCAGCCACACACCACAGCCCTCACCCCTGCACCTCCCCATCCCCAAACTCCCTCCCAGAACCTGCACCCCCTCCCATCCCCAAACTCCCTCCCAGAGCCTGCACCCTGCACCCCAATCCCCTGCCCCAGCCTAGGGCCTGCACCCCAGACCTCCTCCTCCACCCAAACTCCCTCCCAGAGCCTTGGGCAGGTGGGAGGCGGAGTTTGGGCAGGTTCTGGGCACCACCAAAATTTCTACAAACCTGCCACCCCTGCCAACACACAAACACTTTCCCCTGGGAAATACAGGGAAGTATAAGAGGGTGGTAAAATTCTCCTATAGCCCCACCCTGTTAGCTGATGTCTGAACCCTACCAATTTTCAGAGGAAGCGTGAGAAATGCCTGAGGGAATGCTTAAGGTCTGAGCCAATAATGGGCCCTCCCACAGCCACTAAACACATCATTAAGGAAAGAGAAGTCAATTAAGGCAGGAGGGATATTCACACACTTACTTACATTTGGAAAAGCTTCTCCTTCCTGCAGTTAACTCCCATCCTCTCATTAAATACCCCCCACTCTCCAAGCAAATCAAATCAATCAGCTCTTCCCTCATCAGAAAAATCAGTTTCATCCCCATATCATCAGTACAATTGAACCTGCCTCACACCAAATCAATTCAACCCTCTTTCACACTCAGTATCCCCTTAGCAGACAGAGGAGCAGTCAAAAGGAGTCTGCAACAGAGCTTTCCTCCTCTTCATCCCCTACACAGACTTGGTGGTGGGCCAGCCATGGAGATGGGAGAGCATCCTCACACAGCCCTCAACAGTAGTAGACAGCACTGGCAGGATCTTCATCTTGCAATGCAAATCCCCCTCAGGTCTAGTACATGTGGTTATTGCCCTGGCCAATGATAACGAGAGCAGAATCTGACCCATCATTAATAAGTAGCTTATAAAGAGCTGTACTAACCACTACACTGATCATTAACCAACACCAATTCAGGAGTTCTTATATTACAAACTATGTCCAAAAAATACAACTTGAAAAGATTTTCCTGACCTACTTTACAAACAAACTGCCTTTAAACCAGTTCCTATCAAAACTCGCCATAGTTTTCATGTACAGTATTTTACTAGTTCTTTGAACTGACTTTTTGAATAATAAAATAAGTTTCACCTTTGAACTATTAATAGCTCAGCAGTCTATAGTCAGAATGCCAATTTCCAGAGCTCAACAGAAATAAAATGATCAACTAATCCAATATGATTAGCTGTCTGGTATAGAAAGGAAATAATGCATAATTTCTGCTAAATATGTGATCCTGCTATTAGAAAATCCCACCACATTAGCCCTACTTCAGCACTTCTTTGCACTGTTACACCGCCGCTCACAAACTGATTTCCTGTCTTTATATTATTTAGGAAAAAGCAATAGCACTGTTTCTGTATTACTTGCACTCGCCTCAGTCTATTCTTTTTTTCTGCATAGTAGGAAGGGGTGGAGAATGGATCAATATCCAGGCAAAACATTCAAACAGCTGAGCAGTCTAACCTCCTACCTATGTATCTTGGTGACAAATTTTTTGCATAAATGCCAGAAGGTAATGTAGTAGTTTCTGTGAATATTAACAAATATTATCATCTACATAAATGTACTGTCTCATAGTAACTATATAATTAACCTGTGCCATCATTGTACTTGTAATTTGTGGTATGTCAATGATCAGTTTGCAAATGCATTTGCATACATTTGGAAGTATATCTTACAGTACTGTCAATCCAGAACATTCTAAAGTCATGGCCCAAAAATCGTGAGACCAGCTTTAAAATTCTGAGATTTAAAAAAAAAAAAAATTAAATCTAGGGTTGTTTTTGTTTTGACTTCTGGTTTTTGAGCTATTAGGGTTCATGTTTTCAAACTTTTCTCCACAACCACAGGGCCAAATATGTACTTTTTAAAAGACAAAAGCTGAGATTCTCACATAACAACATGACTCCAGGAGCTGGGGCTTTTAGAAAAAGACCAAATAGCACAAGATTGGTGGTAAAACTGTGAAAGTTGGCAAAACTGTGATCTATCCTACTAGTCAAGCACACAGAATGATTAAAGGGTAGCAGTACAGTCCTGGGAAAACCAATAACCTGCCCTTGCATTCTGGGATTTGAAAATGTAAATATGGAATTTGATTAAGATACAAGTGAAATCTAAAACAATTCAGGGACATCAAAAACACTCAGATACAGGGAGGAGGTTGAGTCAGGAATTCAAAGTAGGGGGACAAGGTAATTTTAGATAAGGCTAAAGGGGTTCACAACTGTATTTCATCTGTCTTAATCTCCTCGGCTTCCGAGGAAAATATAGCATGTATCAAATAATAGTTTATGCATCAATTAGGAGGAAAAACATAACAGTATTTGAACGACAGCTGAAAATTAAGTCAGAGGTCTATCACCTACTTCATATACATTGAGATCTTCTTCCAGGTTGTGAATTACTAAAGATATATGGTCAGAGTGGGAATTAAATGCTGGTCCATCAGGTCCCACACCGAAGTTAGGAAATGCACAATGCAAGACAAAGCGGCCTGGCCTTTGAATTGAGGAGGTGCCCGCTTTAAAACCTTCTCACTAGGCTGCAATCTCACAACCTCAAGCTCCAAGGCAGCCAGGTCCTGGGAATAAGGGGTTCTGGTACTGCAGGAATATCCTCTGTGTGAGGATCCATCAGGACCCAGGTGCAGAAGGTCTAATTCCTCTCCAGATACAAATAATCAGTGTTTCCCTCCTGGTCTAAAGTGTTTGATGTGAGGGGTGGGCAGTGTGCAGTGATGCTCTGCTGCTGCAAGGGAGGGGCAGAAAGCAGAGAGCTGGCTGACCTGGGAGATTCAGGACTGGTTGGCTGGGCAGAGCACAGAGACTGCTTCAACTGGGCCTCAGCCCCAGGGCTTGAGCAACTTGTGGGGGGAACTCCGATGAGGAAGTCAGGACTAGGACCCAGAATAGCTTGGCATAGCGAGGGTGTGAATGTGCTGAGAACTGCCAGCAACCATGCGGGGTGGGGGTGGGGGGGAAGAATCATGTCAGTGAAAAAAAGGCTCTAGAGCAAAAGTATGAGAAGAAAATAAATGGGTCCCAAACTGCCCAAAACCTCTGGTAACACATCTGGTGGGGAATCCCCCAAATTGGGGCTTACCTGGTCCACTGTCCCTGGTGTCTGGGGCAAAGACTGAAGATAATGATTCTCATGACTGATGTCCTTCTTGACCTCTCCAGATGTTCTTTCTCCTGGCTCTTTCTTCTCTGTGTCATGTTTTTTTCTTTTTCCTTTCCACTCTGCCTCTTCGTTATAGCTCCTGTCTTCCTGCTAGAAGAGGGAAGAAAGAGGAAGGATTAGCGGGGATCCAATTTTGGTGGAGGCTGTGAGGCAGATTATACTGTTGGCCAGGAAGGCTTTATTAGGAGTTTTGTCTTTTAGAGTGTATAACTCTGGGAAAGAAGTAGCTGATTAGGTTAAATCATATACACTGAACCCAAGGCAATATTTAACACCTAAGTAAAAAAGGGCCTTATTTCCAGAAGTGCTTGGCACTTTGGTGATATGCCTCTTCCACCAATGAAATAATCTCAGTGAGTACATTGAAGACCCAAGCCTCCTGCTGAAGGAGTGAAGGATTTCAATCTGGATAGCTCTTGTGCACACATTGAGAGAGGAGGAGGTTACTTGCCTGTAACTGGAGGTTCTTCAAGATGTGTAGTCCCTATCTGTATTCCACTGACGGTTATGCACATGGCACATGCACATAACCCTCAGTGGAATACAACAGGGACCATCACTCGAAGAAGTTGTTCCCTTGTTGCTTTGGCAAATAAGTGGCCATTTTGTTTTCAGCCATATTTTTATGAAGATCAATTTCTTCCATACCTCTTTTTTTCACACAAGGTTAACTGGGGGACATTTAGCCATCAGCTATGCTATAAAATGGTGATAAAATCTGAAGAATTCCAACATATTACAACTGATCACACCTTATTTACATCTCTGTAGTTAATTATCTAGCAATCATTCAACATATCATTACTCAAGGACTATTATTCTCTCTCTCTCTCATATAGATGTGATATAGAATGATGTATTTATATAAAAAAAACTCCGACTGACTGAGAAAAGGTTGTTAAGTGAGAATGATGAATGTGAATTGCTGAATGTAAGCACTAGATCCTTGTATGCTGTGTTAGGTGATAGACTGTTTATAGTTACCACAAGCCAAATGTATCTTTCAGGAATTTATGAAGTTGCTCTTTTAGATTTTAAGTATATAAAAATAATTGATGTTTTGACTTGCAGCAGAGGAGAGACATATTTGATGCAGGTGTTTTGGAAGCATGTTTATGTTTGGTGAGAGGAAGTACTGGACTCTGAATCAACCACAAGGAAGGGGAACACCGAAATATATTGAAAACACCAGCCTAGCCCTTCCCCCCCCCATCTTCAGGATCTGTTCTTACTACTTATTCCTTCTGCTTTGTCACTGTGAAAGTCAACATGCCGGCTTTCTCCGGCTGAGGGATCCAGCTCTTTCCCCTGAAGGGACGAGAACCCCAAAGAGAAGCCCCATGCCAAGATTTTCTCCAAGTCCATTTTGAATTACTTGCTGGTGAAAATTCATAGCTTGGTTATAGATATTGAAGTTGAAACCCTGGCTAATGGGGCCAGGATTTCACCCTGAGAATCAAACCTTTGACTTGGGTTCAGTTTTCTTCTCTTTGTCAGATTTACAGTGAGACCAGATAATCTCTGAGAGCAGACAACATCTAACTATGTTTGTGCAAACTGTACTAACAGCAGTCAGGCTCACAAGGTTGCTGCTTCAAAGGTTCTAACACTTTCCCTGATCTATGTAGACAGGGTTTCTTGGCTGTTCATTTTTCCTGGGCATAGTGTTTCAAAACTCTAACACAGACCAAAATAGCTAGAAAGGGCATTTCTTTGCTTTGAAAAGCACAGTTTTCCAGGAAACCTCCTGACATCCCGCCCCACCATGTTCAAACAACATAGGCCAAATTCATCCTTGGCTTAAGTCCACTGAAGTCAGTGGAGATCTGGCCAGTGGTCCAAATTCATTGGTGACTTTAAATTCAAAGCAAGTTACATATGAGATATCAGTGGGTCAAAAATATATACAAGTGTTGAAGTGGTGTAACTTGCACCAATTTGGCATTCACTGGCTATGGAAAATGAGTGTAAGGTGTATGCAGAGGTGGCAAAAGGAACAGAAGTCAGAGTAGGAATAACGTGTGGTGTGGGAATGGAAGATTGATTTTATAAGTTCCTGTTAGTTATCTTTCCCGCTGCCCCCTTTCTGCCCCCTTGCCATGGAAAATACATTATTTCTTCACATGAATGTCAAATTGGAGCAAGTTACATTTACATTTACACCCTCAATTAATTTATCCCAAAGACTTTAATGGGAGTTGAAGCAACTTACCCTAGAGATGAGTTTGGCCCAATCATTTAAGAGATTCAACTCACTCAATGATTTTAAAGATGACGACGGTAGGAAATATAACCTGGATGAACAACATGACAGTCTAGCACTTTTACACACTCAGGGCTAGCAAAAATTCTATTGCAGCTCCTCAGTTTTTCATTTGAATAATTACTTGTAGCTCCCTGACCACTCCAGAAAGAGCATCATCCAGAGAATAGAACACCTTAAACAATAGAAACGGCAATACAAACCAGGAATCAATATTAAAAGTTAACAGTAGGTTCATTTATTCAATCTTTTAAACATAGACTGCAGTTTTTAAAATACATGCTAAATGGTAAGATTGTCTTCAAATCTGAGATCATGCTCCTCTTTGAGCCATAAAATAGAAGGCCAAGGATTTTCAAAAGTGGCTAGTGATTTTGGGTGCCCAACTTGAGACCCCTTTTAAGAAGGCTGTTTTTCAATAGGTGAGTGCTCAGCAGCACTTTCTGAAAATCAAGACCCTGTAAGGTGTCTCAAGTTGGGCATTCACAAATTGAGGCAGCTAATATCATTAGTCAATTTGGAAAATCTTGGCCAAAATGAGTTAATTAAAAGGCATTAATAGACTTGTGTTAGAGATGAGAGATATTTATACTATTATTATTTATAATACAGTAATGTCTAGATGTCCCAACCAAGATTGGGGCCCCATTGTGCTAGGCAGTCTATAAAAAATCACAGTGAGAGACAGTATCTGCCCCAAAGAACTTACAGGTTAAAAATCCAAGACAGACAAAGAGTGGGTGGGGAAACAGTGATGTGAAGATGGGTAGACTTGCCCTGCAGGTCAGGGGCAGCATCAGGAACAGGAGGCAGAGTCTCTTACTCACAGTCCACTGTCTTATCCACTGGGCCATGCTGGCTCCCCAACTCTGTAATTGCTTTTGGAGATGATAACGTTTTCTTGAATACAAATATATCTTTAGTCGTCACAGAAGTGAACAATTCACATTATCTCAAAACTGTTAGTACCAGTGTACAATAGCTTGATTGAGAAATTTTCTGAAGTCACAATCATTCAGGAGTTCAAAAACACTGAAGAACAATATAGTGACTAAATCTTAGTAGGTCATGCTTAAAAACAATGCACAACACTGTTTGTCATAGTGGGCAGACAGATTGCCTCCTACATGCAAGATACAGATGACATTTACATCATATTCATTTTCAACATCCCAAGTTAATATATATTTCCATCTCCATTTCCAATTCATTTTTAGGCATCAAGGTGCTTGACACTAGTCCCCCTCAGATTCTACGCATGATCCCCAGCTGCTACCATTCTATGAGGCAGCTAAGTAAAGTAACAGATACTATCGCTTGTTGGTAACAGTGCTAGAACATCAACAGCAACATCGGCAAACTCTATTTGTACACAACATAATTTTATCACATGAGCATAATTTGACTTGTTCCCCTTCTCATCCCTACATACATGAACAAGCAATTTCCAAGAAGCCTATTTGAAGTCTGTCAAGCTGGATCTGAGCTGGTTGATGCAATTGCATTCCCTCAGTGCACTACAGTCCCTAAGAAACTAGAGTACTTTACTGCTAGGATTTGTGAAAGCACAAGTTATGCATGGTGTACATCACGGTGTCAGCAATAATATTTTGACTGGATTCCATATACTGGTTGTTGCCCGGCAGATTTAATACTGCAAAATTGACATCGTTCATTCATTCCACGAGCTGACATGCTACTGTACATAAAACCACAAATGCCGATGAGGCTCAGAAGCCCAGCATGCAAGAGCAACCTCTGCTCACATTAATACACAATAAAACCTCCTTGTCCTTGTCAAGGCACATCTTCCTTCCCAGTGAACTTTCTAGGTGCTTATCCAAGGGTGGAATTAGAAGATATTTGCAGTGAGCACTGCCCTGCAATAAATGCTTGGGAAGAGGATAGGTGGGGATTTAAGGAAATGTATGATTAGACTTTAACCTGGCTGTATGGTAGCCACCTCAACTACCAAACTCTTATTTAGAATAGAAAATATTTAGCACTGTTTCATATCTGTGTGACCAAACTATAATCAGATTATTACATTTATCTAGCACCTATCATCTCAAAGGATACTAAAGCACAGTACAAATGACAATATGCAACTATTGCTTCAACAATCACTGAAAAACAGTCACCTTTGGAGTGGAATGCAGCAGTTTGAATTTGCTTAAGATTTTTTTCTGTTAACAACAACACAGCAACCCTACATGATAGTCTGACAGACAGCAAAGAACAGAAGAGAAACTGCAGCAGCAATTTGGGTAGACAAAATGAAATTGCCCAAAATGAACTTGGCTAGGACACCAGGGTTGACGAATCCCCATTCCATTACAGAAGGTGTTAGGGGATCTTTTTAGGTCCTAGGTTTTGTTTCTCATCTGAAAGATAACTGCTGTGACAGCACAGTTCTTCCTAACACTGTGCCAGGGTTTGGTAAAGTACTGATTCACTCAGAAGAAAGACCACCACCTAGGAGCACCTGGGCTTTCTTTAGAGGTCACCTATTAAGCTCTAACCAGGCTAGCCCTTCCTAGTTGGTGAGAACTGACGTAATCAGAGGACAGTCAGAGGATATAGCTATAGACTCTGTCTTACTAAAGTCTATCTATTCCTGGAATTACATGTTTTGTTGCTGTTTAAACAAAGAAACACTGCTTCATTACTCTACAACAAAAATCAGGGCATGTTACTCCAGTGCAACATGCTCTTTCCTGAAAGCAGTGAATAAAATGACCCGGACAAGCAATCTAACTCTTCACAATGAGCAAATTGCCTTTGATAATCTGATGGCCACATTTTGCAGTGGTGTCACAGGGCATTTTGGCTAAGAAGTGCAGATTTGGCCTTGAGCTCAGAAGAATGCAGCAGACAGGAACCCCATGGGAGAACAGCTCATTTCCTGGATGCACCTGTGACTCCCAGCAAAGAAGTAGGATGTGTTTTGGGTCTATTTCAATGGTGTATTAAAAGGCAGTTCTAACTGAAAAGTGTTGCTTTCAGGAAAAATATAATTGGGATCTAACTCTTACCCTTCAGTGATTTGAGGCTGCATGCTCATTGGGAGCAGGGGGGTTGGAAATATTTACAAATATTTGAGTGGGAAGCTAAAGCATGGGACATAAAAAGTGAAGCCTCTACCTACTGGATGACACTTATTCACAGAGAGAGCTATTGCCTGTTTTCCATGGTAAAAATACGTTGTTTCAGAAGAAACAATTGTTTTTCTTTTCATTGTTTGTTAAAATAATAATGGAAAAAAATTATGCTCTCACACTCAGCTGTTTCCCCCGTTGCACATTGGCAGTATATTAGGAATACTGTGTAACAACAATATCTTGTACGTTACAATTATTTTAGTCATGAATAATATCTTGAATTAACGTATGGTGTCTACTGCTTTAAATGAACTTCAAAATAGGTGATTTAAAGGATTCAAAAAGATAATTGCACTGAACATGTATTAGTCAGTGTTGGCAAGGATGCTTTTACTATTTAAAAAACCAA
The DNA here is from genome assembly GCF_028017835.1 of Emys orbicularis. NCBI lineage: Eukaryota > Metazoa > Chordata > Testudines > Emydidae > Emys > Emys orbicularis. The sequence goes on along the minus strand of NC_088689.1, from coordinate 92,542,455 downwards.
CAACAACTGATGCAAGCATTAAAGTTAGAACAACAGAGTCTCCATTTAGGAAATGGGCAATCCAAACAAAGCTTGGCAGTGATGTCATTTTATTTATACACTCTCTGAGTCATAGATTCCTGAGGAAGTGGCAACTCCTACAGAACTACTGTATAAGAGGGAGACTTCAGAGAGTTAAAAATATGTAAAAAAAATTTTTTTTAAAGCCATGCAAACCAAACAAATCTATTTAAGAGAATCCCTTTACTCTTTATTTGCACTAATTTGGGAGGGGGTCATGGCTAAAATATAAATGTAGGTTATTAATATTTCCCCCCCACCCCGTGTTCATTCATATTTTACTCCCAATGAATGGACAGTGCTTCAATCCAGTAAACACTGAGGAAAAAAGTGAAGTTGTAACTGGGCATCAGTGTGCAAGCTGTCAAAACACAATCCAAAGGTTAATTTCCACCAAGGTTGAACTGGTTTTGGAACCACTCAGTTCTTAAGTTAGGCACGTTTCCATTAGCTGGGAGCAGTTCCTGATGTGCTCCTCCACACCCACATCCAGCCCATACTGGTTTGATTTGGAAACTAGAGCAATGAGAAGCCATCCTGCACCCTCAGGAGCACCAATTAGCTTCCTGCAGCACTGTCTACTCTTGGCAGGGATGCATGAATCAAAGTTAAGTAAGACAGTTCACACAATACTAAGTGCAAGAGAAGGGAGTGTAGAAGAGGGGGAAGGAAACATTACTGACCTGGTCCGTGAGAACGAGATTGGATTTCACTCTTCCTATTATTCTTTATGTAGAGCCTAAAAGCGGGCAAGGTGATTCACAAACAAATCAAAAGACATGGATCCCCCTTCCCAGAGAGCTCATAATTTAAATCCCTGATCCTGCAAAGGTAAGTTAATCACTTGCTTAAGTTTTTGCAAGATAAGAGACTAAACAGAGACATGGCACAACTAAAGAAGAGGAAAAAGGGAAGGTAGAGTAAGGGAGTGTGACAGGAAGAGAAAGGATACAAATCAAGATCATACATTTGCTTAGCAATACAGCATTATGCATGTGTTATTGGCATTTCTGTTAGATTACTCAAAATATTTTAGTTAGAGATCTTTATTTTTAATATTTTATTTAAAATAACAAATTAAAATACCTATCTTAGTCAAGCAATTAGTGTTACCACAAAGTAGAGAGCTCCACAAGAGCTATCTGGGCCAATGTCTTAGTGACTCAATGCTTAAAACGAGTCCAAAAAGATTTGGAAAATTAGCCATTGTCCATGGCAAGGGGCCAAAGGTTGGCAATACTAAGGATATTGGATGAAGGTGCGTTCTCCACGGAATTTGATATTTTTCATTTCAATAGTTGAATATGCTGCACAAATGAGAAAATAAACACGCACTTCTTTTTAATGATCATGCTGAATTCCTGAATGCAGAGAAACCCTGCACTGATTTGGAAAGATGCATCACACATGCATGTAGAACCATGGTATTTTTAAACCCTGCTAGGCCTCCATAGAGATTCTGGTCAGCTGCAGAAAAAAATATAGAGACATGGTATCAGAATGGGACACCTAGATTTGGTCTCCATTGATTAGGAAGATAGGAATTGCCAGACTGGATCAGACCAAAGGTCCATCTAAGTCCAGAATCCTGTCTCCAACAATGGCCAGCACCAGATGCTTCAGAAGAAGGTGCAAGAAGTCTCCTACATAGGAAATTTCATTATCATTCCCCCAAGGACAATAACATCTGCAATGAAGTTGGAAAATGTTGAAAAAGAAAATAGCTGAGGATCCCATCCATGTCAAAAGATTTGGACAGAAATGATAATGTACTAGGGAAGTCTTGCAGACTGTGTTTCTTAGCAAACCTGCTAATGTTTATCATCCTTCACATGTTTCTTTAATTGCTTTCTTTGGACTACGGCTCCTTATTTGTCTCTAAGCAAACTATTGCATTACCATTTTAAAAAAATGTTAGGTTTTAAAACATAGATAATTCATCAAGAAAAATACACATCACACTGTTTATTCCCTCTTTACCTTCTGATGTGTCCTAACACATGAAGATATAGTGTAGCATATAAGTGAATGGCTACTTGCACCCATGATAGAGAAATGTGTTTCTTTTTCTATATATAGAATAGAAACATCTCTTTTATATTGGCAGAATGAGAAGAAAGGTCAATTGTATATTTATTTGGAACACATTTATTTTTGAAAGAATGTGACCTATCCCTTCTGTCCCCCTAATAACTGAGAGGAGACTAAATTAGGTTTGAACACTTAAAACGTGGCTATACTCTGAAAAATGACTGTAAAAAGGGCTCCGTTGGACCATTGGTCAATCTTTATGGATCTCAGTAATTCCATTGCAAATATAGTCAGGTTTTTTCCGAGCTCACCAACTCTGGAACTGTCTCCTGGGATCTCACAGATCTTTTCACATATTATTGCCATTAATAGAGGTTCTATAACCAAATTCTGAACTCAGTTACAACTGAGCAACCCTATCATTTCAAAATCTGCCTTTGGTCATATCTGAGCAATTCTACTGTATACAGATTCTGCTCTCAGTGACACCTGTGCACCTCGATGGACTTCAAAAGAGTTGCCCAGGTGTCCTTATGGGAAGAATCTGCCTCTGAAATTGGAACTTGGTTAACAACTGAATTCAATTCATATTTTTGAAGTGGTGTTGGAGCTGCAGCGTTAGCCAGAGTAAAAATTCATCTTTGTCACTAGTGCTGACATAATGCTATAGACACAGAAAGAGCAGATCAGTTGAAGAAGGTGCCACTTTTAGGGTATGTCTACACTACAGGATTAATCCGAATTTATATAATTTGAATTTAGGAAACCGATTTTATAAATTAGAATGTATTCGGCCACACTAGGCACCATTAATTCGGTGGTGTGCGTCCAAGCTACCGTAGTAGCATCGATTTCCAGAGCGTTGCATTGTGGGTAGCTTTTCCATAGCTATCCCATAGTTCCCGCAGTCTCCACCCCCCTTGGAATTCTGGGTTGAGACCCCAGTGCATGATGGGGCAAAAAACATTGTCGCAGGTGGTTCTGGGTACAGCCTCCCCCTCCCTCCCTGAAAGCAACGGCAGACAACCATTTCGCGCCTTTTTTCCTGAGTGAACTCTGCAGACTCCATTCCGCAGCAAGCATGGATCCCGTTGTGCTCCAGAACGCAGTCTTGAACATTGTAAACACCTCGCGCGTTCTCGTGGAGTTTATGCTTACCCAGGACCAGAAAAAAGAGGCGAGGAGGAGGAGGCGGCGACTGCAGCGCAGCGACAAGCGTGATGAGGACATGGACACGGACACAGAATTCTCTGAGACCGCGGGCCCCGGTGCTTTGGAGATTATGATGTTAATGGGCCAGGTTATAGGCTTGGAACGCCGATTCTGGGCCCGGGAAACAAGCACAGACTGGTGGGACCGCATAGTGCTGCAGGTGTGGGACGATTCCCAGTGGCTGAGAAACTTTCGCATGCGTAAGGGCACTTTCATGGAACTTTGTGACTTGCTTTCCCCTGCCCTGAAGCGCCAGAATACCAAGATGAGAGCAGCCCTCACAGTTGAGAAGCGAGTGGCGATAGCCCTGTGGAAGCTTGCAACGCCAGACAGCTACCGGTCAGTCGGGAATCAATTTGGAGTGGGCAAATCTACTGTGGGGGCTGCTGTGATGCAAGTAGCCAAAGCAATCACGGAGGTGCTGCTACGAAAGGTAGTGACTCTGGGAAATGTGCAGGTCATAGTGGATGGCTTTGCTGCAATGGGATTCCCTAACTGTGGTGGGGCGACAGATGGAACCCATATTCCTATCTTGGCACCGGAGCACCAGGGTACCCAGTACATAAACCGCAAGGGGTACTTTTCAATGGTGCTGCAAGCACTTGTGGATCACAAGGGACGTTTCACCAACATCCATGTGGGCTGGCCGGGAAGGGTTCATGACGCTCGCGTCTTCAGGAACACCAATCTGTTTAAACAGCTGCAGCAAGGGACTTACTTTCCGGACCAGAAAATAACCGTGGGGGATGTTGAAATGCCAATTGTTATTCTTGGGGACCCAGCCTACCCCTTAATGCCATGGCTCATGAAGCCATACACAGGCAGCCTGGACAGGAGTCAGGAGTTGTTCAACTACAGGCTGAGCAAGTGCAGAATGGTGTTAGAATGTGCATTTGGCCGTTTAAAAGGTCGCTGGCGATCCTTACTGACTCGCTCAGACCTCAGCCAAACCAATATCCCCATTGTTATTACTGCTTGCTGTGTGCTTCACAATCTCTGTGAGAGCAAGGGGGAGACCTTTATGGCAGGGTGGGAGGCTGAGGCAAATCGCCTGGCTGCTGATTACTCGCAGCCAGACACCAGGGCGATTAGAAGAGCACACCAGGAAGCGCTGCGCATTAGGGAAGCTTTGAAAACCAGTTTCATGACTGGCCAGGCTACAGTGTGAAATTTATGTTTGTTTATCCTTCCTGAAAACCCGCCCCCTTTATTGACTCATTCTCTGTAAGGAACCCACCCTCCCCCTTCCCCCAGCTTGCTTTCAAAGGAAATAAAGTCACCATTGTTTAAAAATCATTTATTCTTTATTAATTGATTATAAAAAGAGGGAGAGAACCTGAGTGGGGTTTGGGAGGAGGATCAGCGGGAAGGAAAAGCCCAGTAAAAAAAGGTTAAAAAAATGGCAGCCTTTTGCTTGGGCTGTCCACTGGGGTGGAATGGGAGGGTGTACGGAGCCTCCCCCCCCCGTGTTCTTAAACGTCTGGGTGAGGAGGCTATGGAACATGGTGAGGAGGTAGGGGGGTTATACAGGGGCTGTAGCGGCACTCTGTTCTCCAGCAGCCGTTCCTGAAGCTCCACCAGACGCCGGAGCATGTCTGTTTGCTCACGCAGCAGCCCCAGCGTTGCTTCCCGACTCCTCTGATCTTCCTGCCGCCACCTCTCATCTCGAGCGTCTCTCCTCTCCTCACGTTGGTCCCTTCTGTCCTCACGTTGGTCCCTCATGTCCTCACGTTGGTCCCTCATGTCCTCACGTTGGTCCCTCCTGTCCTCACGGTCACTGGCTTCTTTCCTATACTTGCAAACCGTCTCCTTCCACTCATTCAGATGAGCTCTTTCACTCCTGGTGGATTGCATGATTTCGGCAAACATCTCTTCTCTCGTCTTTTTTTTACGACGCCTTATCTGGGATAGCCTTCGGGAAGGAGGAGGGAGGCTTGAAACATTTGCACCTGCTGGAGGGAGTGAAAAAAGGAGAGAATTTTTTTAAAAGATACATTTTTCAGAACAATGCTTATACTCTTTCACGGTGTATACTATTCACATTACATAGCACATGTGATTTCTGTGCAAGGTCGCATTTTGCCTCTTAATATTGAGTGCCTGTGGCTTTGCTGCTAGAGATCACAGACGCAGGTCCGGGCAACAGAATTCACCTTGCATGCTGCCATGGTAAGCCACTGTCTTTAGGCTTCTGCGCCCTGCTTTCCCACATACCAAGCAAAGCCCGTTGTGCTGCAGTTTTCCTGTTAGAATTCTCTGGGATGAGTGCTTTCTCCCTCCCCCCACCGCGTGGCTGGTATCAGGGAAGATCCCTGCAGGAACCAAACTAACACCCCCCCCCCCACCCGCCATGAATTCTCTGGGATGAGTGCTTTCTCCCTCCCCCCACCGCGTGGCTGGTATCAGGGAAGATCCCTGCAGGAACCAAACTAACACCACCCCCCCCACCCGCCATGAATTCTCTGGGATGAGTGCTTTCTCCCTCCCCCCACCGCGTGGCTGGTATCAGGGAAGATCCCTGCAGGAACCAAACTAACACCCCCCCCCCACCGCTATGAATTCTCTGGGATGAGTGCTTTCTCCCTCCCCCCACCGCGTGGCTGGTATCAGGGAAGATCCCTGCAGGAACCAAACTAACACCCCCCCCCCCCACCCGCCATGAATTCTCTGGGATGAGTGCTTTCTCCCTCCCCCCACCGCGTGGCTGGTATCAGGGAAGATCCCTGCTAGCAAAACACGAAAAGCTCTGGGCCAATCCTCCCCCCCCCCTTTGCACTTGGCTAAATGCAGGGAAGGATTTCTTTTCAGCCACAGGCAAACAGCCCAGTAGGAACGGCCACCTCTGTCCCCTTAATTAAATTCCCTTATTTCAACCAGGTTACCCTAAGCGATATCACTCTCCTGAGGATTACACAGCAAGATAAAGAACGGATGTTGCTTGAATGCCAGCAAACACCGGGACCATACGCTGCCAGGCTCTGTCAGGCAATGATACCAGATTACTTGCTACTAGCATGGCGTGGTCAAGTGTCCTACCATGGAGGACGGAATAAGGCTGCACTGCCCAGAAACCTTGTGGCAAGGCTTTTGGAGTACCTCCAGGAGAGCTTCATGGAGATGTCCCTGGAGGATTTCCGCTCCATCCCCAGACATGTTAACAGACTTTTCCAGTAGCTGTACTGGCTGCGAATGCATCCCAAGTGCTCAGGGCAAATTAATCATTAAAAATGCTTGCTTTTAAAACATGTTTTATATTTTAAAAGGTAAACTCACCTGAGGTCCCTTCCATGGGGTCATGGTCTTGGGTGCTGGCTTGGGAGGCTTGGGAGGGTACTTCAGTCAGGGTGAGAAACAGATCCTGGCTGTTGGGGAGAACGGAGAGCTGGGTGCTCTCTGCCAGCTTGTCCTCCTCCTCTTCCCCTTCCACGGAATCATCAGGTGTACCTGATGAGATTATCCCCATCTCGGAATCCACAGTCAGAGGTGGGGTAGTGGTGGCGGCCCCCCCTAGAAATGCATTTAGCTCAGCGTAGAAGCGGCATGTCCGCGGCTCTGACCCGGAGCGACCGTTTGCCTCCTTTGCTTTTTGATAGGCTTGTCTGAGCTCCTTGACTTTCACGCGGCACTGATCTGAGTCCCTATTGTGGCCTCTCTCCATCATGCCCTTGGAAATTTTTTCAAAAGTTTTGGCATTTCGTCTTTTCGAATGCAGTTCTGCTAGCACTGAATCCTCTCCCCATATAGAGATCAAATCCAGTACCTCCTGTACGGTCCATGCTGGTGCTCTTTTTCGATTATCAGCCTGCATGGTTACCTGTGCTGATGAGCTCTCTGTGGTCACCTGTGCTCTCCACGCTGTGCAAACAGGAAATGAAATTCAAATGTTCCCGGGGCTTTTCCTGTCCACCTGGCCAGTGCATGCGAGTTCAGATTGCTGTCCAGAGCGGTCACAATGGTGCACTGTGGGATAGCTCCTGGAGGCCAATAACATCGAATTGCGGCCACACTAACCGTAATTCGGATTTACAATACCGATTTTGACGCTACTCCTCTCGTCGAGGAGGAGTACAGAAATCGAATTAAAGGGCCCTTTAATTCGAATTAAATGGCTTCGTTGTGTGGACGGGTCAAGCGTTAATTCGAATTAAGGCAGCTAAATCCGAATTAAAGTCGTAGTGTAGACCAGTCTCTTTTCAGAGCAGAATCATAATTGAAGATCTTTTTCTGCCTTGGGAAATTAAAGCTAATTGTACATTCTATGGATTTGATTCCTTAGCACTCTCACATGTTTTGATGTGTGGTGGATGGAGCAGGAGGAAGTGCAATGGAGCTCACAGGGAAGTTGGAAATAGGGAAACTCTTCAAAGTAAAGTAGCCCTATGAGCCACTGTTTCAACGTATTGCAATGTGCAAATTGGAATTCTAGCTAAACCTACAGTGAAGTTATTCTGGGAGGGAAAAAAATATCACTACAAGAGGATTCTACTATGTATGTTAAATTTTCGTTATGTCCAAAACCCCCACACCAATAATAGTTATTTAAAAGTTAACAGGCAGGTAGGATGGATGGGGAAGAAATATGTAACATATTGCTCTATTCTATTAATGGTACTGTGACGTTGTGCAGTCTATATGGTTTTATAAAAACATGATAATAAGTGAATATAATGTAACTGGGATAGTTTTATAAAGATTTGATAAGTGAATATAATGCAACTGGGATATGCTTCGTGCAAAAGGTCTCTTGTAAGGTATCATTACAAAGCTCATAATCTACTGAGTGTGATCATCCTATTTGTAGAAATGTACCACTCTTGTATCTAAAACTAGAAATATAAAACATAACTCTGAGGGCCTATTGTAATTATGTAAAGTGTGGGCCATTAATGATGGTTTGGAATCTTGATGACTCCCATTAACCAGGACCATTGTCTGCAGATGGCTGTGTTTACCTGTTAGTCTTCCTGTATATGTGTGTGCTGGCAAGTGGGCAATGAAGTCTTGCAGTGACATGTGATCATGTCACCTGAACTGGAATCCATCTTTAACCTGGTGCTTTTCCAGTGAGGGGGGGTGGAAATCCAGAGGGACAAAGGGTTCCTGCCTTATGCAAAAGATATATAAAGGGGTGGAAGAGAACAAGGGGGGGGGAAGAGCCATCATGAAGAATCCCCTAGCTACCACCTAAGCTGGAACAAGAGCTGTACCAGGGGAAAGAATTGTGCCCAGGCCTGGAAGGTGTCCAGTCTGAGAAAAAACTTACTGAAGCATCTCTGAGGGTGAGATTTGCACATTTTATTTTATTTTGCTTGGTGACTCACTTTGTTCTGTCTGTTACTACTTGGAACCACTTAAATCCTATTCTCTGCATTTAATAAAATCACTTTTTCCTTATTAATTAACTCAGAGTATGTGTTAATACCTGGGGGAGCAAACAACTGTGCATATCTCTCTATCAGTGTTATAGAGGGCGAACAATTTATGAGCTTACCCTGTATAAGCTTTATACAGGGTAAAACAGATTTATTTGGGTTTAGACCCCATTGGGAGTTGGGCATCTGAGTGCTAAAGACAAGCACACTTCTGTGAGCTGTTTTCAGGTAAACTTGCAGCTTTGGGGCAAGTTATTCAGACCCTGGGTCTGTGTTGGAGCAGACGGGAGTGTCTGGCTCAGCAAGACAGGGTGCTGGAATCCTGAGCTGGCAGGGAAAACAGAAGCAGGGGTAGTCTTGGCACGTCAGGTGGCAGCTCCCAAGGGGGTTTCTGTGATCCAACCCATCACAGGTACTTGCATCACACATGAAAGGTGAATATAGTCAATCTTTACATGCAGAAGATTTATTCAGAAAGTGCAGAGTGAAAGAGGAGGAACAAGAGTTCAAAACCAGCAAAAAGGATATGTCAGTTTATAGCACTGGAGTTCACTCAGGGTCAAATCCCTCCCTCCTGCATAGAGCTATGGGTAACCAGGCTCTATGCAGGCAGGATGCAGAGGGCATTGAAACCTACCTTCCTAAGCTCACGTAAGCCCATGGGCTGGGGTAGCAGCCAGAGCCCCTCTGCACCAGATGCACTGGGCGTGAAAATTCTGTTAATGAGAGTTTTGTCATTGATTTCAGTGAAGCCAGGATTTCACCCTAGATCTTGGGGCCACTGGATTTGTGTGAACATAGACCCCATGGGCCTATCCGATTGTGTTTTTTCAGGCCAGCCTATGGGAAGCTGGCACAGAGAGTCTTTCCACAGTGCAAAGAGGTTCTTTTATTTGTCCCCACATTGTATCTGTGTCCTTGTTTATTATGGCTATGTTGCCATGTGAGGGGCCCTGAGCTAGCCTCATGCAGCAGATTCTCAGCTGGTGCAAGTGGTCACATCTCCACTAACTTCATTGGAGCTATGACAGTTTATACCTGCTGAAGATCTGCCCCAGTGGGTAAATTTCACTCCTAAAACACAGATTACAAACACATATGGCAAGTGCATGAACAGCAGCAAACCATGAAATTGGGATTACAGCACTCAGAATTAACCTGATGGGTGTAGGTTTAGCCATAACCTAAAATAGGTTGTGTCCAAAATGTACTCTGAAACAGAAAATATCAGGTTTCTCCTTTTCATGAATGTATTATTAAGACAGGATAGCATTCTGACTGTACCCAGCAAATACATCATTGACAGAGTGGTACTAACAAAAAATTATCTTTAGTTGATGATATTTGAAAGTGAGATCTAGGCTACAATTTTCAGAGATGTTAATTCTCTGAGGGCCAAATTCATACCTGATGAATCTCTACGGAAGTCAGTGGAGTTACAGCAGAATTAAATTTGGCCTCAGATGTGTTGTGCAGATGGCACAGTTGCTCTCTAGGGTGCCGCCTGCACTGCCTTATGATCTCACTATATTTACATTAGATGTTTTGTGAAGAGGTAATAACAGCAACCTCAGAGGAAGCTACACATTCTACCACCCCAGCCAGATTGGGTAAATGTCCTAAGGGTAGTGGCAGCTGTTGGCCTGTAGAACGAAGGGATGAGTTTTGCCCTTTCATTGCCTATGAGCTCATTCCAGCAAAAATAAAATTAACTCCCCCACTCCCTGCATGAAGTTCAAATTTCAACTTCCTCCATTTAGCAGCAATAACAGCAGATGGGAGAGCTATGCCAAAACCGTGCTGCTAGTGTGTACAAGTCAGTAAATAACAGTACTTAGCGGCTTATACTATTTTAATATATGTTTTCATTCATGTGAATATATGTTTTCACTATTTCCCTCCTCAGTAAATGCTTAAAACATTTTAGAGGCAAAATAAGAACAATTTTGGTTTTCAGGGAGAAAGAAAACAGTAAAGTTAGACAACGGAAGTTTTTCCAAGTCAAACTGGAGTGTTTTGGAACATCAGACACATCTGGGAAGCATATGTACGGGAATAAGCACAGTCTGACACAGTTGTATGTTACTGAAATTACAGAGGTAAGGAAACGTCATATTAACCCTGAGTTTTAGATCTTAGATACTTCAATAGTTAAAGGGATACATATTACTTAAAAATACAGTGCAACTTTATTTTGACAATCATAGTTTCAGATAATTGAGGGAATTTTCAATTTTATTAATAAAACCTGGGGGGACGTGACCCTTTTTGGAGTTTCAGATAATCAAGTCTGCTCAATTTCAAATTAGATTTTTCCTTTTCACAATCTCTGTAACTATGAGTGATATAGATGCTGGTCTCTCTCTGCAAGCTGCCATCATACTGATACTTCCTAGCCCGAACTGCAGTCTGATGACAGCTGGACTACAAAAATTACAGCTCCTTTGAATGCATGAGAATCAGGGACTTATAAATAACCTTAGAATATGTGTTTTGTTAGTTGACGTTCATCAAAAGACCATAGTTTCCCATGCATACAAATGGAAACTGCAATTTCCCAGTGTTCATTATCAAACAGTCAAGATATCAGAGGTGTGTGTGTGTGTGTGTAAGTATGACTCAATAACTTATTTTATAGCTAGATTAGTAGAATATATTTTATATTACACTGGCATTCCTTAGCTGAGACATTCATTTATGGTTTTTGAAAAAAAATGTAAGTTTGCATAAGAAGAGATAACATTTTAGACATCCCATGAAGAGGGCGCTGTGTTTCATTAAAATGTCACGTAAGTTCATAATTTAGGAGCTGTGGGCACCCTCTGCTCTGGGTGAACTGACCCTTATAGAACTTCCCCCCAAATGGTATGTCAGCTTAGCAGGCAAATGAACAAGTTGATCTGACTTCTACATTCAGGGACTTGGAACTTAATTAAAGCTAAGGAAAAACACAAGATAATTTGACGGATTGACTAATTGGATGGATTGCTGTACCTTTTCTTAAGGCTAAGGACAGAATGGTTTTATATGCAAAGGAAAGAATGATTGGAAGACAACAAACAATAATGCAGTTTCCATTTTTCCTCATGAATGAAGCAATGCAAATAACCAGATTTAAGCTGTAAAAGAGGCTTAAAACATTTTTGTTTTTGTTTTTAGCTATTTCAAGATGCAAAACAATAGATGTATTTCTCTTTACATTTAGGGTGGTAATACACTTGATATTTTAAAATTTTGAGTTTCATAAATTATCCTTTTTCTCTGTGGTTCTCAAACTATGGTTTTGTGCACCAGCAAGAAACATTTCAAATGCCTCCAATGGGAGATGAGGGTTAGGACTGTTTTGATGTCCATGAACATGCTAGGTGGTGTGATTTAAGAATGACAAAGCTGGAGAACCACTGCCTTTTTATATATATATATATATATCAATTACACTGTACACTTTTATTTAGCTAAGGACCTACCTTCAAAGCAATTTTTACTGTGTAATGGATCTTGCTATAAGCATCATAGCCCTCAATCAGGATATAAACACAGTTTGGTCTTCACTAGGTAGGCAATGTCAAATGATGCTTTATCCAGTGTGGAATCATGCTACAGCTCAAGTCTTTTACAGGACTCTAATAAGATTCTGAAGCTTTGTCTGTTCCCATCTGCACAGGCAAGACCAACTGCATTATAATAAGGAGGGGTGCTAGCATGTTACAACATGATCTAACACAGTAAAAATGTGTAGGTGGATGTTTGGTTACCTTTTTCCCACTCCCTTAAATAACAATGTGATTTAATTTCCATCTATAGGGGAATTTTCTTATAGCCTGAATATTAAATAGTTATAAAATGCGACAAATCATTGAAACATGAAAAATACAATGATATTTAGGCATATCTATTGACAAGTAAAATGAAAACTGGGACAAATGAAAACACCAAAGGCTATTTAAAGTGGCATATTTTATATGTAAGCTATGTTTAGAAATAGAAAAAAAAAATAGAAAGTGGATTTAAACAAACACATTGCTCTAGCAAGAGTGCTATCTCATGCATAGGATAAAAATGAAAAGCAGGGGAGAATTACATCCACAGTAGAACTATTATTTTAGTTCAAGATAATGTCCCATTCATAGCACAGATGTAGATTATATTTGTTTATATTTGTAAGTCAAAATGTGTAAGCAATCATTAACTTGTCAAATGACGGATAAAAGACATCACTGAAGCCTAAAGCAGGTCATCTTCCACTTCATTCATTTGGCTTTCAGACTGTTTCATCATCACTCATGTCCCAAATCTGTAATGAGAAAACAAGCGACATTTCACTCAGTATCTCAAATATGCTTTCAAAATACCTTATAAAACCCCTAATCCAATTTAAGAGGAAGAATACATTTCATTTATGGACCATCCACTCTAGAGGTGGTTGAATAGTATTAATGAAACTAACAGCTCAGTGGAGTCAAGGTTGTTTGGATCAGTAATCATTTGCAAACCAATCTCTTTAGTTGCACACACATTTTGGCACTTGTACTTATTCCTATAATAGTCTGAATGAATAATTTTCATTGGTTGTTTCTGAGCTATTCCTTTGGCTGTTTGCTATTCATTATGTGTGGTGTGTGGCTGGTAACTTGGTATTGTTTCTGCTTGCTGATTGCTTGACAAATTGTTACCAGGAAAATAACAAATGATGCATAATAAATAATACATATTCAATATAAAACTTTAGGAATTTGTGATCATCATCCGGAAGAATCAGTGGCCACCCAAATATTTGAGAATAATCAATAGTATGACCCACAAAGAGCAGTAAATTTAATTCAAGCTGAATATATATGTGTGAATTTGTTTTTTCCCCTCATTTTAAAAAAAGTTCTATTAACCATTCAATAATTTACTGAAAAACATATTTTATGCAGCAAGATGTAATTATATATTTACTTTGGTTTTGGGTTATGACCAAGACATATCCTGGAAACCCAACCTGGAAAACAAGGTTAACGTATTCACAGAATCCCCATGGAACCTGGAGTCCTAGAGGCCATACAAATTGAAGGTAAGTTCTGTATTTTCAATCAGTTGTCAGGAAATAGAGTGACACATTTTAAAAAATGCAAAAATTTGCAATCGCGCCTGTGTACATACAGTAAGTGCACACCAGAGACATGTCTGTTCTTTCATGGAAATGCAGGTGCATTTAGCAGGTTTTATTACCATTTATTCTGGAGGCTCAGTGAGTGGTTGCCCCAGACTTTATACCCATACGTTCAAAATCTTTGCATTCTTTCTGAAACATTCACAGAGTTCCAAATAACAAAATGGAATAATCGAAAGGGAAACCCCACAACAGAGTATGCAGTAATAGTGGAAGGTACCATAGGTCTGGGCTAAGGTTTACTGTAAAGGCCACTAACTTATGTTTGAATTTTTGTAGTTGTAAAATAAGTCTGCTATACTAAATAACCATTCTCCTTCCCCTTCCCCCCCAAAAAGTTGCAATTAGAGATGTGAAAACATAAAGAGCTAAGGCAGGGGTTCTCAAACTGGGGGTCGCGACCCCTCAGAGGGGTTGCAAGGTTATTACATGTGGGGTCATGAGCTGTCAGCTTCCACCCTAAACTCTGCTTTGCCTCCAGCATCTATAATGGTGTTAAATATATAAAAAAGTGTTTTTAATTTATAAAGGGGGGGTGTCGCACTTAGAGGCTTGCTATGTGAAAGGGGTCACCAGGACAAAAGTTTGAGAACCCTGAGCTAAGAAGGAAGGTCCTCTCATGGATCAGTAACTGGTGAAAAGACAGAAAACACACAGAAGGAATAAATGATTAGGTTTCAGAATGGAGAGAAGTAAATAGTAGTGTCCCCCAGGATCTTTACTGTCACCAGTGCTGCTGAACATATTCATAAATGATCTGGAAAACGGGGTAAACAGTGAGGTGGTAAAATTTGCAGACAATACAAAATTACTCAAGATAGTTAAGTCCAAAGGCAGACTGCGAAGAGTTACAAAGGAATCTCACAAAACTGAGTGACTGGACAACAAAACAGCAGATGAAAAACATCCGCTCAATGTGCAGTGGCAGTCAAAAAACTAACTGAATGTTAGGAACCATTAAGGAAAAGGATAGATAATAAAACAGACAATATCATAATGCCACTATATAAATCCTTGATATGCCCTCAACTTGAATACTGCATGCAGTTCTGATCACCCCATCTCAAAAAAGATATATTAGAATTTGAAAAGATACAGAGAAGGGCAGCAAAGATGATTAGGGGTATGGAACAGCTTCTGTATGAGGAGATATTAAAAACACTGAGTTTTCAGCTTGGAAAAGACACGATTAAGAGGGGATATGATAGAGGTCCATAAAATCGTGACTGGTGTGGAGGATGGGAATAAAGAAGTGTTATTTACTCCTTCACGTAACACAAGAACCAGGAGTCACCCAATGAAATTAATAGGCAGCAGGTTTAAAGCAAACAAACAAAAGGAACTTCATACAAAGCACAGTCACCCTGTGGAATTTGTTGCCAGGGGATATTGTGAAGGCCAAAACTATAATGGGGTTCAAAAAAGAACTAGATTAGTTCATGAAGGACAGGTCCATCAATGGCTACCCCATGCTCTGGGTGTCCCCAGCCTCTGACTGCCAGAAGCTGGGAGTAGATGAGTAGGATCACTCGATGATTGCCTGTTCTGTTCATTTCCTCTGACTCACCTGGCATTGGCTACTGTCAGAAAACAAGATACTGGGCTGAATGAATGTACCATTTGTCTGACCCAGTATGGCCATTTTTATGAAAAGTAAATTAGTTTGCAATGGAGTAAGAATAATTTATACTCCAAAAAAAAAAAAAAATTTCCTCTCCAAATCCTTACTCTTTGAATGTAAACTGTAGATTTTATGTATTTCTCCCTGTCTGATTACCATTTACAGTGACTGAGTCAAATGAATTCCATTTAATTTAAAAGAGTTATATCAGAGAATGAATTTGGTCCTATAGGAATCAGACCTTAAAGCAGGACTTTAAGGAACGTAGCAAGACTACCTAGCAGGTGGTCTTTGGCTTTACTGACAGGCTGTCATGATATTAATTTTACCCTTAAGTGTGCTAGAAATTCGTCTAAAACTTAGACCATTCCATGCATGTCCCAGCTAAATGCCATGGACTGACTACCATGTCAGGTTCTTCTGACTACAAGAATAAGATTGGCATTTCCAAGGCATAGGCCTTGGACCTCAAAAGGTTAGCCCACCATAATAAGTGAATCTAGGAACTATGAGCATCACCGTAGTGATCTTCTCTTTCTTAGCTGTCTCTATCGAGTATCAGGCACAGGTTATCTGCCTGGAAGTGCTGTGTGTTGACATTAGGCTGGCCACAAGATTATTCTCTTCTTTTACATCCTGACTGATGGAAAAACATATGCCAACAGAAGCGCAAGATGCCAACATTTTTTTAGACTGTAAACTCTTCAGGGCACAGACTATCAGTATATTTTTACAGTGCCTAGCACAACAGGGTCCTGTTCTTGGTTGGCCCTGAAGCACTACTACAATACAAATAATAAATAAAAACAACTACATTTTCAGACAGACTGTAATTGATATTTACATATAATTTCCATAAAACCTATCCCTGCAAAATATGACTTTTCTAGAATTTGGATATTTACTGACAAAGCCACACCAAAATCTCGACCAAGGAATGTCTACACACAGCTCTCTGTAAAACACATACTTTAAATGGTAAGATTTTCTCAATTCCTAAAAGTGGTTGCAAAATGGTGGTATAAAAATCCTTCTGGAAAATGCTGAAAGAACAGTATGTTTACAAAAGGAAAAAAGAGTTGATGAGCGACTTAGAGTTTGCCAATGAAAATACAAATGTCCAGCTCACCATTCAGGGTCAAGGATGTGGAAAATAAATATGAAAGAATTATCTTTAAATAGAATTTATGGTACGAATCAAGCTGACAAAAGGCAAGAAATTCAAAGTTCAGGCTGATATTCCATCCTCAACTAACCCCATTTTGAGTTTTTCAAACTTTGTAATAGCAACAAGGACAGATTTTAACCCTCACTCTTCTGTGTGTTAAAGAAAGATACTAAACACATTTATAGATTGCACAGTGGGATGAGTTGAGGACAGGGTGTCCACAATTTTCTTTTAAACAAACATAGTGAAGGAAGCCAGACTGAATGCTACAAAAGTTTTCTTTATTCACAAAATAAATATATCATGGTGCTATCCAGCTTCCCCTCACTGTGCTAGCTGTGTATCTCATTTCTGTTCTGAACAGTGCGGGTGAGAACTTAAGAATGGCCACATTGGGTCAGACCAATGGTCCATTTAGCCCAGTATCCTGTCTGCCAACAGTGGCCAATGCCAGGTGCCTCAGAGGGAGTGAACCTAACAGGTAATGATCAAGTGATCTCATTACACAAACTAAGAATTATTTCCCCATGCTAATTTCCCCCCCTACTGTTACTCACACCTTCTTGTCAACTGTTTGAAATGGGCCACCCTGATTACCACTACAAAAGTGATTTTTCCTCCTGCTGATGATAGTCCACTTTAATTGAATTGTCTCGTTAGAATTGGTAAGGCAACCCCCAGCTTTTCATGTACTCTGTATATATATCTTCCTACTGTATTTTTCACTCCATGCATCTGATGAAATGGGTTTTAGCCCATGAAAGCTTATGCCCAAATAAATTTGCTAGTCTCTAAGATGACACAAGTACTCCTCATTGTTTTGGTGATACAGACTAACATGGCTACCACTCTGAAACATCCTTATTCACTGTCTCCAAGTAAGTTTGCCCTATATACTTTCTTGACCTCTTTACTGAGAGTGGATGGCAAGGGTGCCAGTTGTACTGGAGATTTTTATGATCTAGACATATCTCCTTTAGGAAATCGACTGAAACGCCTGACTCATTTCAGACAGGCCTCTGGATAGCTGTTAGGTGGCAATCTTTATTAATCGCTCCTGACCTAGGGTGGATTTTAACTGGTACTTTAGAGGTGAAAGCCTCCCTATCCCATTACCTTTCCAGTCACCTTGCTCAGCCTTAATGTTTTATTTCCTAGTTACTTTCAGGTAAAGCTAGATACTGAATTTTCTAAACTATACTTTATTTTATCTTAAATCTTCTATACAAGGTTCTAAAATGTACATTTTAAAAGAACCTTAAGTTGTATTCTATGCTACAAACTATTTGCTCAGTTAACACCACCTGCCCCCAAGTTGTGTTTTAAGAGCAGTAGAAGCGATTTCTTTTGGAAACTGGTAAAAATAAAAAATAACTCAGGATCTAAGACCTGACATCCTACCACTGCTTCTTAAAGAATACAGCGGCATTTACAACTTTCCTAGGGGTGAGGATTTTGAATTTCTTATCTCATCCTGGTAAGCTGAAATACCAACTGATATTCTGTTAGGACCATAAGCTCTATGGGGCAGGGACTTTTAGTTGTATATTTATAGAGTGCCTAGTACATGGGGCCTCTAAGCTCTACCACAATACAAATAAAAATAATCACAACTACATTTCAGTTTATTTTTTCTGCCGTTGTGGTGGAGGACACTGTCTTCCACATGTTGTTGGCAAATAGATGTCTTCAATGGAAAGCTAGAAAGTATAAAATCTTATGACGTAGTAATAGGAAGGACATTGGATGGTATTATCTGGACATGTGCCCAACTTTACATATCTACAATGCTTTAATGCAGAGTACCATAGTAACATTTCTTATTTGTAGAATGCATCCAACTACACTCAATTAGAGAGGGTAATATTTCCTAATTGTAATCTCTCCACAAACCATGCTCTTAGAAACCAGTGAGATGAAAGGGTGGAGAATATGAAAGAATTACATTTAAATAGATGATTACATATCTTCCTACCTAAATAAGATTCTTTCTAGAAGTTTTGAAAATGTTTGCAAAAGACCCGAATTGAGTTTTACAGATATTAAACCATTATGCAAACATCCTGGATTGAGACACAATATTTTTGAGAAGGATGGTAATATCTTACTCCCAAAAGAATAGGCTTTATATACAGCAGGGACAGATCACTTAGTCCAGAAGAATACCCTCTGTCTGGATCATGGCATTACAAAATTCTGGCCAGCCCCTGAGCAGACTGTGGGAGGAGCTCTTTGTGCAGGAACCAGTCAGAATTTTGTCCTATACTAAGATGCTCTGCTGCTATGACTAGTCTCCTGCTTGCTGCCAGATATTGCTCCACTATGATTCACTAGAGTATCTTTCACAGCTAGGTTTTTAAAAGAATAAACACACCAACAAAAAAATTTGGCGGGGATTTGGTGTGTGTGTGTGGGGGGGAACAATTAAGCAAACTTCAAGGCAGCTCATAATTCAAAGGTGGAGCAAGCTCGTCAGGCCCAGATTAGCCCAATATGTTAGGCTAGACAATTATACAGCTTCATCTTTGTAAGGAATCTGGGGAAATGAGTGGAAAGGAAGATGATGTGCACAACAGGAGGAATGATGAGACAATAATAAAGTAGCTCAACACTAAGTTAAAGCTTGCAGAGAGAAAGCACAAAAAACAAAAGAACAGTGCAAGAATCATTCAGCATAATATGGATCTTGATCTGCATGTCGACACTTAGGCTGGTGTATATATTCTCAGTGAAAAGCTTCTAAGATGGTCACAGCCTGATTTTTGAGGGTTACAGAAGAATGGAGTGGCCTGCTTGGGTCAAAGTTATCTCTAATGAAATTGTACATGTAGGGGCAAGTGGTGAACTAGAAGAGAAGAAGGATAATTTTATACAAAAATGAATAGCAACATTTTAAAATTCAACTAAATGACAGCAAGCTGGAAAATGCACATTAGCTGGGCATGTCAAGCTGTAATGGCAAAATATCCCTCTAGAGGGAAAGCAGCATTATATTATGTTTAGACCTGAATTACATAAACATCAATCCTGACAGCAAAGTTATAAATGTCATATGCTCTTAGTTAATAGCAACAGATCTTCCCATGAAAATGTGCTTTAACTAGATGGAAATCCAAATATTGTGAAAAAAGCAAATGAATTATTACTAGCCTTTTAAAAATTCAAATTCAATGTATTTTTTTTAAAATGCTAAAAGCAAACAGCTACATTCCCTTCATTGATGGGCAAGAAGAAAGGAGCTAGTTTATTGTGACTTTTTTAAGAGCAGCATTTTAGAAAGAGAAAGGATGTAAAAGAGGAGTGTCTAAATGACTGTTTGTTATGCCTTGCACCTTATGTCCAATAAAAGCTGTGAATTTGGGTTTTGCTTTGAGCTCCCTTTCTTCTACCGCACACCTGGGTGAATCAATCTAAGTGAAGCTATAGGTAATGACAGGGGAGGTAATAAAATAGGCAAATAATGAACCAGCTGTCAAACTTATCCAGTGTGTACAGATCTGAAGAGATTATCTGAATGCACCTGTTATGTTCAAGTACCTATATTACGTTTAAACTTCACTTTAGGGGTTCTTAAGTTTCAGATGCAAATTAAGTCTATTCAAGATTAGAGAAGCATTTCCACACTTGTTTTCTTGAAATGACAAGTATTATTTTCCTGCATAACAGGAAGGGGGGAAACCCCCAATGTATCAGGTTAACTGTTCATTCATTTCTCAGCCACTGATTCAAAACAATTTCAAAACATTAAAGGGACAATAAGTACTTGTCATTTCCTTCTCTCAACAAAGGTACCTGTAACTTCATTTCTGTGAGAACAGATACAAAAGTATTAGGTGGGTTTTTTGTGTGTGTACATGGGTGGAAATATGTAGTGACTTTTATCTGATGTGATTAAAATATATAGTGCAAATATATATAGCTAGTTATGGCCTTATAGGCAGAGTTGGAAGAATACAAGCCTGTCCGTACAGATTTTGTGTGCGCGCGCATGTATTACTGTGACTGCTCATGAAAATGATCATCTGAATGTCAAAGTAGCTATTTCAATGCATATAATGCACTCACTGCTTAGGAAAATGTAATATAAACACATACACATAAATATATATCTATAAATACAAATGTTAAAGGTATAATATGTATAGTATTATACATATATGTGCACGTTACAAACATGTTAAAGAATAAAAAAAACCCATTGAACTGAATGTTAAGGCTGAAATTCAGCCTAGTATTAAATGTAATGCTTGAGTATCACATAAGAGCACACAACTTTACTCAAACTTCAGATACAACAAACTATAGGCCCTGATTCAGGAAACCACCCTCATTCAATTATTATTATTATTATTAATCATGTTTATTATGGTAGTGCCTAAGGGCCGACCAAGCGTTGGGCTCCACTGTGTTAGGCACTGTATAAACACAGAGCAATAGACAGTCCCTGCCTCGAAGAGCTTACAATCTAAACAGACAAGACAGACACAGGGTAGGAAAGGGATAGAATACACAAGCAGGGTGAACAATGTGATGGAGGCAAAGATCCTATCAGTTCCATGATTTTTTTTCAGGGTCGGGGAGGAAGGGTGTTTGTGGGTGGGTTTATGGAAAATAGATCCTGTCAAACTAACTTGATTTTTTTGGATGAGATTATAAATTTGGTAAATAAAGGTTACAGTGTTGATGTAATATACTTCAACTTTTGTAAGATATTTGACTTGGTACCACAGAATATTTTCATTGAAAAACTAAAATGATATAAAATTAACATGGGACTCATTAAATGGATTAAAAACTGTCTGCCTGCTAGGTCTGTGTTTACATGATTATTAAATGTAAATATTATTTTTAGATTGACTCCAGGTAGTCTTATATTTGATATGACTGTATGCAAGGCAAGACTAAACAAAAATTGTGTATATTGTAAGATGTGTGTTAGGGTTTTTTCCTGTGAGTTACAGAACTTAATTTACATAAATAGCTCCTCGCTTGTAACTATACATATATGATTGCTCCTGTTACAGGGCTGCTTATCTTCCAGCACTCATTAGACTTCTCATGGAAGTGTTGTTAGATACTGCACCTCTACCCCGATATAACGCGACCCGATATAACACGAATTCGGATATAACGCGGTGGAGCAGTGCTCCGGGGGGGGCGGGGGGCGGGGCTGCGCACTCCGGTGGATCAAAGCAAGTTCGACATAACGCGGTTTCACCTATAACGCGGTAAGATTTTTTGGCTCCCGAGGACAGTGTTATATCGAGGTAGAGGTGTATATGGTACTGGAGACCATAAAAATCAGCTTTTAATAACTAAAAAAGATTTTCCTTCCTTCCTTTGGTAAAGTTAGTCCACTGCCACAGTTGCAACTGAGGATTAATGTATAAACAAGTTTGAAATTTTAATAGGAAATTGTTTTTGAGTTTTATGAGTGGACCAAAAATATTGTAATAATTTTCAAACTATGGATAAACAACCACATTTCCCCAAAGTCTCATCAGCTGATCTGCTGTTGTGACCTGCATAGGATGTGCCATGTTTGTCTTTTTCCCAGAGGATAGAAGTGACTTCGTCTGTACAAAGTGCAAACTGGTCTCCATATTGGAAGAGAAGGTTAAAGGATTAGAGACACAAGTATCAACCTTGCGTTGCATCAGAGAAAATGAAGACTTTCTGGGCAGAAGTCAGCATTTGGTTCTGGAGGCACAACATGCCGAAGAATCAGAGAGGGCAGCGCAGAACGGGGAAGAAAATTGGCAGCATGCTGACCTCCAGAAGAAGAATGAGGAAAAGCCATGTATCCCCTATTCAGATAGAAGTAAGAAACCGTTTTCAGGCTCTCTGCACAGGTACTACTGCGGAGAATGATTTTGAAGAGCCATCTGAGGGAAGGGATCAGAAGGAGACCCCATCGACTAGAAGGCATGAGATGCACTGTCCTAGGGACGGGGGTTCCACGACCACCACTTCCAAGAGGAGGAGACGGGTGGTGGTGGTCGGGGATTCCCTCCTAAGGGGGACAGAGTCATCCATCTGCCGCCCAGACCGAGAGACTCGAGAAGTATGCTGCTTGCCTGGAGCTAGAATTCAGGATGTGACGGAGTGTCTGCTGAGACTGATCAAGGCCTCGGACCGCTACCCCTTCCTACTTCTCCACGTGGGCACCAATGATACTGCCAAGAATGACCTTGAGCAGGTCATTGCAGACTATGTGGATCTGGGAAGAAGGATAAAAGAGTTTGAGGCGCAAGTGGTGTTCTCGTCCATTCTCCCTGTTGAAGGAAAAGGCCCAGATAGGGACCGTCAAATTGTAAAGGTAAATGCGTGGTTACGCAGGTGGTGTCGGAGAGAGGGATTTGGATTCCTCGACCATGGGATGTTGTTCTGGGTTGAAGGATTGCTAGAAAGAGATGGGATCCACCTAACGAAGAGAGGGAAGAGTATCTTCGCAGGCAGACTTGCTAACCTAGTGAGGAGGGCTTTAAACTAGGTTCGCTAGGGGACGGTGACCTAAGCCCTGGGGGAAGTGGGATACCGGGAGGAAACACAATGGGGAGGGGGGCTCCTGATTCATACTGAGGAAGGAGAGCAATCGGGGAGGGATAGCTCGGTGGTTTGAGCATTGGCCTGCTAAACCCAGGGTTGTGTGTTCAATCCTTGAGGGGGCCATTTAGGGAACTGGGGTAAAAATTTGTCTGGGGATTGGTCCTTTTTATAAAAAAAAAAAAAAAAAAAAAAAAAAAGGAGGGGGGGGGAGGGATAGCTCAGTGGTTTGAGCATTGGCCTGCTAAACCCAGGGTTGTGAGTTCAATACTTGAGGGGGCCATTTGGGGATTTAGGTGGGGATTGATCCTGCTTTGAGCAGGGGGTTGGACTTGATGACCTCCTGAGGTCCCTTCCAACCCTGATATTCTATGATTCTCAAAGTGCAATTGTAAACAGGGAATTATCATCAAGCGGGTATATTTCTAGTGCGGTCCCATATGGATCAGTTCTTGGCCCGATGATATTTAACCATTTTATCAATGATCAGGAAAAAAATAAAATTGATAAAGCTTGCTGATAACACAAAAATTGAGGGAGTGGTAAATAACAAAAAGGACAGGTTACTTGTACAGAGCGATTGGGATTGCTTAGTTAGCTGGATGCAAGCAAACAATATGCATTTTAATATGGCTAAATATAAATGTATACATTATAGAATAAAAAATGTAGACTATATTTACAGGATTGGGGGACTCTATTCTCAGAAGCAGTAACTCTGAAAAAGATTAAGAGGTTGTGGTGGATAATCAGCTGAACATGAGCTCCCACTGCAATGCTGTAGCCAAAAGGACTAATGTGATCCTGGGATGAATAAAGAGGGGAATCTTGAGGAGTAGAGATAGAAGTGGGAGACTGTCCTGTTGAAACTCTCTGGGTAAGGATAAAAGGGGTAAAAAACAAGGGTGATGTCATAGTATGGCCACCTAACCAAGAAGAACAGATTGATGAGGCTTTTTTAAAGCAACTAATAAAATCATCCAAACCACAGGACTTGGTGAAGATGGGGAACTTCAATTACCCAGACATCTGTTGGGAAAATTATACAGCAGGGCACAGATTATCCAGCAAGTTCTTGGAATACATTGGAGACAACTTTTTATTACAGAAGATGGAGAAAGTGACTAGGGGAGAGGCTGTTCTACATTTGATTCTGATAAATAAGGAGGAACTGGCTGAGAATTTGAAGGTGAAAGGCAGCCTGGTTGAAAGTGATCCAGAAATGACAGAGTTCATGCTTCTAAGGAATGGTAGGAGGGAAAGCAGCAGAATAAAGACAATGGACTTCAAGATGGCAGACTTTAGCAAACTCAGATAATTGGTAGATAAGATCCCGTGGGAAGCAAGTCTAAGGGGAAAAAAAAGGTTCAGGACAGTTGGCAGTTTTTTAAAAGAGCTATTATTAAGGGCACGAGAAAACTACCCCAATGCGTAGGAAAGATAGGAAGTATGGTAAGAGACTCCCTGACTTAACCAGGAGATCTTCAACAACCTGACATTTAAAAAAGAGTCATAGACAAAGTGGAAAATAGGTCAAATTACGAAGGATGAATATAAAAAAACCAACACAAACATGTAGTGACAAAATTAGAAAGGCCAAGGCACAAAAAAGATTAAACTACCTAGGGACATAAAGGTAACAAGAAAACATTTTACAAATCCATTAGAAGTAAGGTTTCAGAGTGGTAGCTGTGTTAGTCTGTATCAGCAAAAACAATGAGGAGTCCTTGTGGCACCTTAGAGACTAACAAATTTATTTGGGCATAAGCTTTCGTGGGCTAGAACCCACAAAACATCTGATGAAGTGGGTTCTAGCCCATGAAAGCTTATGCCCAAATAAATTTGTTAGTCTCTAGGATGCCATTAGAAGTAAGAGGAAGATCAAGGACATAGTAGGTTCGTTATTCAATGAGGAAGGAAAGACAACAACAGAAAATGCAGCAATGTCAGAAGTGCTAAATACCTTTCTTGTTTCCGTTTTCACCAATAAGGTTAGCAGTGATCAGATGACAGGCTGTCTACACTACATACGCAAAAAACCCACACCCCCCCCCGAGCGACATAAGATATACCGACATAAGCGCTCGTGTGCACAGCACGATGTTGGCGGAAGAGCTTCTCCCACCAACATAGCTTTTGCTGCTCTTGGAGGTGGTTTTATTATGCTGACAGGAGAGCTCTCTCCTGTCAGCACAGAGCCTTCACCAGACACACTGCAGTGGTGCAGCTGTATTAGTACAGCTGTGCTGCTGCAGCACTGTACATATAGACATGGCTTACTATAGAGAACATCAGTGTAAATGGGATAGGATCTGAGACTAAAATAGGGAAAGAACAAGTTAAGAATCACTAAGGGCTTGTCTATACTTAGAATGCTGCAGCTGCTGCACTGCTGTAGCACTTTAGTGAAGATGGTACCTACGCTGATTGCGTCTCCCATTGGCATAGATACTCCAGCTCCCCAAGAGGCAGTAGCTAGGTTGACACTGACCTAGTGCTGTCTCCACTGGGGGTTAGGTTGGTTTAACTGCATTGCTCAGAGATATTTCACATCCCTGAGTAACATAATTATACTGACCTAATTTCCTAGTGTAGACCAGGCCTAGACAAGTTAGATGTCTTCAAGTTGGCAGGGCCTGATTAAATGCATCCTAGAATATTTAAGGAACTGACTGAAGAGATCTCTTTAGCCATTAGCAATTATCTTTGAGAACTCGTGGAGGACAGGAGAGATCCCAGAGGACTGGAAAAGAGCAAATATAGTACCTAACTATAAAAAAGGGAATAAGAACAACCCAGGGAATTATAAACCAGTTAACTTTGGTACCCAGAAAGATAATGGAGCAAATAATCAAACAATCAATTTGTAAGCACTTGGAAGATTATAAGGTGATAAGTAACAGTCAGCATGGATTTGTGAAGAAGAAATCATATCAAACCAACCTAATATCTTCCTTTGACAGTGTAGAAAGATTATCCTTGTCTATGGGGTGGGGTGGGGTGGGGTGGGGGGGGAAGCAGTAGATGTGATATATCTCAACTTCAGGAAGACTTTTGATACTGTCTCACATGACCTTCTCATACACAAACTAGGAAAACATAACCTAAATGAACCTACTATAAGGTGGGTATGCAATTGGTTGGAAAATTATACTCAGAGAGTAATTATCAATGGTTCACAACCTGGAAGGGCATATCAAATGGGGGTCCTGCAGGGATCGGTCCTAGGTCAAGTTAAACAGAATATCTTCATAAATTATTTGGATAATGGCATAGTAAAAGTTTGCAGATGATACCAAGCTGGGAGGAGTTGCAAGCACTTTGGAGGACAGGATTTGAATTCAAAATGATCTTGATAAACTGGAGAAATGGGGTTTGAAATAAATAGGATGAAATTCAACAAGGACAAATGCAAAGTACTACACATAGGAAGGAATAATCAACTGCACAAATACAAAATGAGAAATGACTGCCTAGGAAGGAGTACTGTAGAAAAAGATCTGGGGGTATAGTGGTCACAAGCTAAATAAGAGTCAATAATGTAATACTGTTGCAAAAAACATGAATGGCATTCTGGGAAGTATTAGCATAAAGGTTATAAGCAAGACTGAAAAAAATTGGGGTTGTTTAGTCTGGAGAAGAGAAGACTAAGGGGGGACATAAATTTTCAATTATGTAAAAGGTGTTATGAAGAGGGAGGGTGATAAATTGTTCTCCTTATCCACTGATGAGAGGACAAAAAGCAATGGGCTTAAATTGTGGCAAGGGAGATTTAGGTTAGACATTAGGAAAAACTTCCTATCTCTAAGGGTAGTCAAGCACTGGAACAAATTACCTAGGAAGGTTGTGGAATCTCCATCACTGGAGGTTTTTAAGAACAGGTTAGACAAATACATGTCAGGGATAGTCTAGACAGTACTTAATCCTGCCTCAGTGCAGGGAACTGGACTAGATGACCTATTGAGGTCCCTTCCAATCCTATATTTCTCTGAGTCTATGATTTTATCTCTGTATTTGACAGCGGTGCAACTGCTGCTGGAAAATTGTGTCCAATTCTGGTGCTCACAATTCAGTACAGATGTTGATCAATTGGAGAGGGTCAGAGAAGAATCAAAAGAATGATTAAAGGATTGGAAAACATGCTTTACAGTGACAGACTCAAGGGGTTCAATTTATTTAACTTAACGAAGAGAAGGTTATGGTGTTACTTGATTACAGTCTAGAAGTACCTACATGGGGAACAAATTTAATAATGGGCTCCTCAATCTAGCAGAGAAAGGTGTAAAACGATCCAATGGCTGGAAGTTGAAGCTATACAAATTCAGATTGGAAATAAGGCATACATTTTAAACAGTGAAGAGGGTAAGAGGTATAGGTGTTGAGTAAATCTGAGATGAAGGGGTAAGAAGTGGGGGGGGGGGAGGAGGTTGGAGCATACAGTCAATCAGCATAGGGAAAAGAAAGTTCAGTAGAACTGTAGAAAGTTCTCAGAATGTCCAAAGGTCCCTGCTTTGGCTGCTCGGTCCCTACCCACTAGAGCAGGAGTTCTAAAACTGGTGGTCGTGTCCCCTCAGTGGGTCGGGAGGTTATTACGTGGGGGGTCGTGAGCTGTCAGCCTCCACCCCAAACCCCGCTTCACCTCCAGCATTTATAATAGTGTTAAATATAAAAAAAGTATTTTTAATTTATAAGGGGGGTCGCACTCAGAGTCTTGCTGTGTGAAAGGGGTCACCAGTACAAAACTTTGAGAACCACTGTGCTAGAGTTTCTGGTTGGGTCCTCTCTGCAGTTTCCTCCCAAGTCCAGATGGTGAGATGGGAATAGGGAGCACACCAGCTGGGACCTAATGCCCCCATAGAGTGTGTGTGGCAGCCTCTCTTGCACAGTTTGGGTCCAACGGGGTGCTGGGGGAGGGGTGTCCCTTGGCTATTTCTGCCCCTATTGGCTGGAGTCTCTGATAAAACATCTCAGGAAAGCACTTAAAAACATGCTTAACTTTAAAGAAACAAAAAAGTCCTTTACAGGTATAGATCATGAGCTTTTGATACATGATATGCTCAGTAGGCAAAAAATTCAATGGGTTATCAGGCAGATGATAATGTTACAAGAATCATGTTATTGTTCTTTTTGACAGGCTGTTAAATTGTCAAATAAATATTTAAGAGGGATAGCCGTGTTAGTCTATATCAGCAAAAACAACGAGGAGTCCTTGTGGCACCTTAGAGACTAACAAATTTATTTGGGCATAAGCTTTCATGGGCTATAACCCACTTGTGTAGTTGCTGGTGAGTATTTGCTTCAGGTTGGAGGGCTGTCTGTAAGCAAGGACGGGCCTGTCTCCCAAGGTCTGTGAGAGTGAAGGATTGTCCTCCAGGATAGGTTGTAGATCCTTAATGATGCGCTGGCTGAACCTCTCCAGCGCATCACCAAGGATCTACAACCTATCCTGGAGGACGATCCTGCAACTCACCAGCAACTACATACCACACAACAGAAACACTAACCCAGGAACCAATCCCTGCAACAAACCCTGTTGCCAACTCTGTCCACATATCTATTCAAGGGACACCATCATAGAACCTAACCACATCAGCCACACCATCAGACATCAAGAATTATAACATTCAAAAACCAGTAGGAGAGCACTTCAATCTCCCCGGACACTCAATAACAGACTTAAAAGTGGCCATTCTTCAACAAAAAAACTTCAAAAACAGACTTCAACGAGAAACTGCAAAACTGTAATTAATTTGCAAACTTGACACCATCAAATTACGCTCGAATAAAGACTAGGAATGGATGGGTTACTACAAAAAGTAATTTTCCCTCTACTAATTTTCCCTCTGTTGATATTCACACCTTCTTGTCAACTGTTGGGAATGGGCCACATCCACCCTGATTGAATTGGCCTCGTTAGCACTGACCCCCACACTTGGTAAAGCAACTCCCATCTTTTCATGTGTTGTATATTTATACCTGCCTACTGTATTTTTCATTCCAATCATCTGATGAAGTGGGTTATAGCCCACAAAAGCTTATGCCCAAATCAATTTGTTAGTCTCTAAGGTGCCACAAGGACTCCATATAAATATTATAAATCTGTTATGTATTCTTTATTAAGGCCCTACCAAATTCACGGCCATGAAAAATGCGTCACGGACAGTGAAATCTGGTCACCCCCAAGAAATCTATTCTTTTGTATGCTTTTACCCTATACTATATAGATTTCACGGGGGGAGACCAGCATTTCTCAAATTGGGGGTCCTGCCCAAAAGGGAGTTTCAAAGGGTCACCAGGTTATTTTAGGGGGGTTGCAGTATTGCCACTATTACTTCTGCGCTGCCTTCAAATCTCGGTGGCTGGAAAGTAGCGACTGTTGGTCGGGTGCCCAGCTCTGAAGGCAGCGCCCTGCCAGCAGCAGCACAGAATTAAAGGCGGCAATACCATGCCATGCCACCCTTACTTCTGCACTCCTGTCTTCATAGCTGGGCAGCTGGAGAGTGGCGGTTGCTGACTGAGGGCCCAGCTCTGCAGGCAGCAGTGCAGAAGTAAGGTTGGCAATACCACACCATGGGTCCATAGTAGCAGCCAGCCAGCAACTCAATTAGTTGCTTGGACAACTTCCTCTGCCCCCCTCTGGCTTCAGTAGTGCATCCCAGCCAGTCGGTGGGTCTGGATGTCTTCCCCCATCAGAAACTTCATGGGCATGGCTCTTTGTGAGCTAGAGCTTTGCTAGCCCCCTTGTCCACTGATTTGGGTGAGCTGCTACGTGGCAGCCACAGTCTAAGCACTGCCTGGGGACCCGGAGGACAGCGGTCGAGGCCTGTGATCCCTCACAGTATGCTATACACATTGGGCTATGCTAACAATCCTGGTGTGATGCTGACAATATGTTTTTTCAGTTAATTGCCAATATCACCTTTCAGAAACAGCAGCACAAATGAGATTGTAACTTAAAATTAATTAAATGCATACAAGTTACAACATCAAATCTCTTCAGAACTTCATATTATGGACTAAGGGAAAATAATTATCAAGTTCAGCACCCTGCTTTCATCTGTCATGTATATTTACCACATGAAGAAGCATGACACTTAATCTTATTAGCATTGAAAATGTGTCCTGAGCACATTAAATATTTTGCAATTTCCCCATCCCCTTTTTGCCCCCAGGAACAAAAGTAAATGAGCAGCAAGAAGGCAGCTGTAAAAGGAGTACTAATGACATAAATATAAAGTGCTTAGCTTTGTTCTGGGTTCATACCCTGATGCATGATAGAGTCTGTGACATGACTCGTCAGCCGTGATGGGCATTTCTGCTGTACCTAAGTGGCATTAGTTCATCCCTCTGAGCATGGGCTATAACAATTTGGATGTAAGCACCACATTAGAAGCTCTCAGAGAGGCTAGGAATAGGAGAGAAATCTAAATGGCTAACTACAGGATATGGTATTAAGCACTTCTGATTCTTCAGTTAAAGGGCATGCAATCACTTCTATACAAAATACGGAAAAGCCTGGGCTTCACGGTGTCACAATACCAAGTATACATTTACAAAAAAGCATGTTATTTACTTCAAAACCACCATTAAAAAAACCTCAATAGACAAAGAGGTGAAAAATACATCTACTATTTTTTTAAACGTTTCTGCCCTAACATCTTATGACAACAGGAAAAGCAAAGCAAACAAAGAAACCAAAAAACAAAACAAAATGAAAACAACCTTTCTCCCTCCCCCCCCCCCAAAATCCCAAAACCACAGAAACAAAAACAAAACACCCAGAAAACAGAGGGGACTTATTCTCCAGGGGTGCTTTAGTACCGAAAATGCTATTTTCCAGGCCACCGTGTTTATTTTGTTGGAGTGATGTTTTCTTAATAGGAACTTATCTAGTACAGAGTCTATCATGCTGGCTCTCAAAACCTGGAGTCAAACAGAACTCAGAACTCAAGTAGATTTGATGATCTGGTGATTCCTAATTGTGCTTTGTGGAGAATTTTAAACATAGTTATGATATCGCCAAAGAAGTCAACTAGCCAATCAGAACATTTCTTTGAACAATATTCAAAGTCAGATTGAAATGAAAAGAATTTTACTATTACACTTAGTCCTTATACAGACCCTCTGAACACAAACTCTGACTCATTTAAACAAAAAGAAAAAGATAATGCAAGGGCTATATATTTCTACCACAGATACTTTACATTGGAGATGTGCTATGCCGGTTTGAAAAAGAAAAACTAAAACCTACATACAACACATCACATGTAATACCACAAAGGTGAACTATTGGCTCTACTTAAGTCAGTGAGCGTTTTGATCCCATGGTGTCCAAGTACAAGCCTCTTGGCATCTGAACATTTAAATCAAATGAGAACTAGAAAAAACACAAGAGAGATAAATAGACAGATCTTAAAAGTAGTAGCTGGAGTTTTCCTTATTTAATAACATTGCCATATATAACAGTACTGTAGTGTGAACTTTCCACATATTCAAATTTTCACTTCAATCCTTGTCTAATGGGTGCCCACTTCATATATCAAAATAAATAAAGTAAATAATAATAATACTCTGAACTTACTGAACTGTTTTTACTACACACATAAAGCCTGAAAGAAAAAAAGATGAATAATGTAGGTGTGAATACAAACTTATCTTTGATGGTCCATGGTCTCTTATAACATATTTTGAAGGTAAATTAATACATCAATGTAACTATTACTATTTCTACAGAGGAAACAGATCTTTTTTTCTCCATTATAACACACTTCATTTGTTTTTGGCATAAATCAAGTGCTTGTCCTCTTTCACTACATCTTTGAAACTCACTTTATGACACACACCTTTCATCTGAGACCTGCAAACTATTTTTCAGAGCACAGAATCCTTGGCAATGAAAAGACTGTTCACAGTTGGGTTTCCAGAATAAATTATTCACATTTAATCAATGAAGGTGACTCACTGACTATGAAAACATGAGTGCTTACTATTCCAATATGGGATCTGTCCATCCTCCTATTACCTAAATGGTTCACAACCCTTGCATATAGTTTTTTTGAAACTAACAATGTTACATACTGGAATATGAACTAATATATTTCATATATAAGGGGTATTTTGAAATTTCATATCCATCTAGGACAACTTCTCATTTGAAATTCTCCTTAAAACTCTAATGAGAATCTGAATCTCAAATTAAGAAAAAATAGGATGTCTAGATCATATGAAAAGAATACTTAGAGCCAAATTCTGACCTGATTTGCAGTGTGCAATACCATCAATTTCAATGAGAATGTGTGTGTGTGGGGGGGGGGGTATCAGCCAGCCCAGACTTTGGTCCTTAGGATAAATCAGAATTTTGGCTTATTCCAGAGAAAAATTAGGGGGGAAACAACTAAGGGGGAAAAAAAGAAATATATACATAGAAAGGAGAGGTTACCTTGTACAGTTACTGGAGTTCTTCGAGATGTGTCCCCCCAATGGGAGCTCCATGTCAGGATGTGTGCACATGCATGCACTCTTGATTGGAAATTTTTGTCAGCTGTGTCTGCAGGTCCGTACCTGCAGCCTGGATACCCATGTGTTCCAACACAAGAGTATATTGGAGGAGTGGACCTGCCATCACTTCAGTTTCTTCTCAACCAAGTCCAACAAGAGACTTTGAGGCTGAGGGTGGGTAGTGGAGCCCCCACAGGTCAACGCATCTTGAAGAACTCCAGAAACTGCATAAGGCAAGTAACTACTCTTCCTCCTTTGTGCAGTGTCCCTTTGAGTGCTCAGGAGTCTCCCAACCAGTACCTCCATCATGGAGGAGGGGGCTGAGGAAGTGGATTCAATACAGATCATGGAACAGCATCATCGAAAGCATCAGCTCTGGAAGCAGGCATAAGAGAGTAGCGATGAGAAAATGTGTGTGATGAAGTGCAGGTGGCTGCCTTATAGATGTCTGAGATAGGTATATTTTTCAGGAGAGTCACAGATATAGATCAAGATCTAACGGAGTGACCAATTACCCTTGGATGAAACCCAGTTTCATAGAAGGATAGGATGCACCCGGTAACCCATACAGACAGCCGTTGTGTGGATATTGTATGTCCTTTAATTCTTTGTGCAATTGAGATGAAGAGTTGAGGAGAAGCCCCAAAGGGTCTAAACCTGCTTAGGTAAAAAGTGAGACTCTTTTTATGTGCATTGTATGGAGGCTTGGGGTGAAGCACCAGTAAGTGAATCTCCTAATTAATGTGGAATTCTGAAAAAACTTTAGGCAGGAAGTGAGGGTGTGGTGTCATCTTATCTTAATAGGACACTGTGTATGGTGGATCAGCCATCCAAGCTCCCCAACTCTCCTGGCCAAGGTGATGGCTACGAGGAATGAAATAGCCAGGAAGGGAATGAAAACCCTTGATAGCTCATGTAACTGTCAATCATCATTGCCAATGGTTTGCTGTGAAATCAGGAGAGGATATCTAGTGGGATCCCACAGGGGTCAGACTAGGATCTAGTACTATTAAACATTTTTATTAATGTTTAAGATAACACAGTGGAGAGTATGTTTACAAAATTTGCTGGATGACCCCAAGCTGGGAGTGGTTGCAAGCACTTTGGAGGCCAGAATTAAAATTCAAAAAGACCTTGACAAATTAGAGAATTGGTCTGAATTCAACAAGATGAAATTCAATAAAGACAAGAAAGTACTTTACTTAGGAAGGAAAAATCAAATGCTCAACTACAAAATGGGGAATAACTGACTAGGTGGTAGTCCTGCTGAAACTATCCAAGGACTGTAATGGATCACAAATTGAATATGAGTCAACAATGTGATGCAGTTGCAAAAAAGGCTAATATCATTTTGGTGTGTATTAACAGGAATGCTGTGCATAAGACAGGGGAGGTAATTGTCCTGCTCTCCTCACCCCTGGTGAGGACTCAGATGGATTACTGGGTACAATTCTGGGTATCAGACTTTAGAAGAGATGTGGAAACATAGGCGAGAGCCCAGAGGAGAGCAACAAAAATAATAAAAGATTTAGAAAACCTGACCTATGAAAAAAGGGTAATAAAAGAGGGCATGTTTTGTCTTGAAAAGAGAAAACTGAGGAGGGATCTGATAACAGTCTTCAAATATATTAAGGCCTGTTATATAGAGGATTGTAAACAATTTTTCTCTCTGTCCACTGAAAGTAGGACAAGAAATAATGGGTTTAAATCTACACCCAGGGAGATTTAGGTTAGATATTAGGAAAAACTTTCTAACTACAAGGGTAGTTAAACTCTGTAATAGGCTTCCAAGGAAGGTTGTGGAATCCCCATCATCAAAGGATTTTAAGAACAGGTTGAACAAAAACCTATCAGGGATAGTCTAGGTTTACTTGGTCCTGCCTCAGCACAGGGAGCTGGACTTGATGACTTCCCAAGTCGCTTCCAGCCGTACGTTTCTATTATTATATCATGGAGGGACAAGCAGGATGTGGCAGGCTGGGGGGTAGAGATTGACACTGTCAACCCATGTGGTCAGCCCCTGTGATGAAGGTGTGGTGAAGGGAGAGTGCCAGGTATTACACTGTAAAGACCCCTCTGAATGGGAGGATGGGAAGCTTCTCTCCTCTGTCCTCCCCATCAATAATAAATCCCCACCTAAAAACCAAAAACCCACAGGCTCCACAGGAAGTGGTGATGATCGAGTAGGGAGCACAGGGCCATTTTCAGATAAAAAACAAAACCAAGGTAATGATGGAAGGAACTAAAAAAGATCATTTGTCATTTCCCCCAAGAACAAGGATGTCAACCCTGTGCTATGTCTGACTTCTGATTTGGACAATTACATTCTATGTGCCATAAAATGGAGATGTAGAAACAAATGCATTTTTTTTAAAAAGTTTTTTTTAAATCATTCAAGCATAAATAAATAATATGGACCCTTCTCATCTCCTACCCCCATTAGGACATTGCTCACAATTCAAATAGCTGTAATATCTAATGGAATTGATTGATACAAACATCCCATGATATTGTTTTGTATTGAATTGTTAGGTCATCTTGCATAGGGACATTTTGTGTGCTATTTTAATATAAACATGTTTTCTCTTGTTAAATTCATGTGATGTCTTTGACAGGTATATATAAAACAGCCCAGAAAACCTGAAAAACAATATCCAAATATCTTAAGAGTTTGGATAATGTCACAAGACAAGCATCGCTTTTGTAGCTTCCAGTGGTCCCATCAATATCTCCTGATAT
This sequence comes from Emys orbicularis, assembly GCF_028017835.1. NCBI lineage: Eukaryota > Metazoa > Chordata > Testudines > Emydidae > Emys > Emys orbicularis. Next base: position 92,507,053 of record NC_088689.1, on the reverse strand, counting down.
TTATATAGCACACTGCTCTCAATGCTGTTTATATCATGCTGTTCAAGTAGCTACAAAGTAAGATGGTTTCTGATTATATCAGTGGAAAATAAGAGAGTGAATTCAGGTAGCTTGGGATCTTACAAAATCTAAATAAAGGTGCAGGTAGGACTTTATTCAGAGTATTCCTGTGTTTCATTTAACACATTTGAAGATACTTGCAGACCTTAGAAAAGAAAACGTGTGTTTTTATTAAAATCATATATAAAAATGTCTATTTCCCCCTTTGCTCATTTTTACTCCTTGGAAAACTGTGTTTGTAAAACAGGATAAAATTCTTTACCTATTGGTAGGGAGATGATGACATCCAAGATAGCTCAGCTAATAAGCGTTTAGATACTAGGATGATGAGCATCCTAGAAATACCATAGACCGAGAGTTACATTGGACTTAGTTCTACTGCATCCCTATTCCTTTAAATAGAACATTAACATGAAAAAACATACTGTGCACTAGTGTAATATAACCCTCTTTGGACATTAGGTCCAGTATCTGGAATATTTGTTATGAACATGTATTAGAGACAAGCTATTTACTAGCATTCTCTACAGATTATAATCAACCTCAAGTTTACTTTAAAATGTCGCTATCGCCTCAGGACACAAGCCCACCATAGAATCAATTACAAGGTTCCACAATTCACAGACCTGCTTTTATACCAATCATTTCCATTAATAGGGAAACTACTAAACAAACATGGCCATTGAAAATTATTAGTAAGACACTTATCTCCACACCAGTATTGAACAGAGGAGAGTCTGACGTGACTCTGTAGCCTCTTTAAAATTGCTTCAGATTTTTTGATCTGTTAAGTTCAACATCTGTAGGGTTAACAGGTCTTTTGCAAATACTTTATATGACCTAGCTAACAAAGCTCCTTATTTAATCTTCCCTTTTTCTCTTTCCTTTCTTTATCTGTCCCCCTAGAGCTGTTTTAACAAAGTGGAAACCCACTTGTTCTCCTGTTGGTCTTATTTTCATTTAAAGAGTGCACTAGCAAAGCTACTCTTTAACCAATTGCTGGTTTTATAGATGAACTTTATTTCAAACTGTCAATATTTTTTCTTCTAATGCACTTAGATATGGCCTTTCTGAACACCCTAAATGATTTGTTTCTTTAACTGTAGTGATTAACTTACCAATTAAGAATAAACAGGTACCTACATGTTTTGTTGTACTACATTATTTGGAGTACATTGGAAACTGATTTTGCAAGAGGAGAAATGAAATAGACCCAATCCATTAGTAACAACTGTCTTGCTGAAGAATTTTTTTTTATTAAAACTGAATCTATTCAGTTCACACAAGCCTACTGAAGTGCTGTAACACATGTACTATTTCTACACTATCATAGTTACATGCATAGTGTAACAAACCACGCTCCATAGCGCTGTATTGCAGAGTATGTTACAGATGTTCTTCAGCACCTTAAAGGCTTCCAATTGCTTACAAGCCAAACAGCTTGTTTTGGCTCAGAGTCCTCCCTCCCCCACATGGGACTACTTTGATCTTTTTGACGATTATATGAATGCAATTATATTCATTTTATTGGATCAACAGGGAATGTAGAAAGAACACATTAATCCCACTGTGAATGATGGTGTGAGAAGCTACTTTTAATAGTTTGATCTTAGGGCTCCAAATGTATTTAGTGTGTGCTTGAAATGGAAATATTCACGACGGCTGCAACATGAATTTTCTATAAAATACATCATAATATTGCCAGCAGATATCCTGCACTATTAAGACTGTTATTCCTTTTTTGCAGCCCTAATTCCATGTTATCTTCAATCTCACACTTTGTTCACAAACCGCTCCCACTCCCCAAGTAATTCAAAAGAATGGAAATATATTTGCAAAATGATGCTCCCTCATTTTCCACAAAACAGTATTATAATTTAAACATGATGTCTGTTTTACCAAACATCTTTTTATAAGTATGCATTATACAAAATATAGCAGAGCTTGCAGTTACACCATCGTGGGTTGTGATCTTGTCAGATCACTCACCTGATGGCGTGTCAGGCCAAGCCAGCATTTGATTGGGAGAGCTCCAGAGAACCCCTCTATTGTTCCAAAAAGCATTGTTGTAGATTCACTAGATAGCACTTTTCCTTCTGATTTCGTGTCCACACCACCATGCTCAGGAATTGCATGGGATACTGGCTTTCAGATGATATTCAAAAAGAAGGCAGTAGTCCAGGGATGCCAAACATATGGCCCAAGGGACAGATCTGGCCTGTGGAACAGTTTCATCTGGCCTGTTGACTTGCCATGAATTGCCTACACAACCCTGAAGTCTGCACTACAAGAGGTTACGGGGGTGTGATTTGTAAAGCGCATCAGTGTGTCGGGCTCTTAACTCCCCCACATGTAGACCCCGGTAGTGTGCATTGATGTTGTCCTGGTTTCAAACAGGATTACATCAATGCATACTACAGAATATTTAGTGTGTGCTAGCAGGGTCCATACAGGGGAGTTAGAGAACAACATACCAGTGCACTCTACAAATCATACACCTGTAGTCCAGATAAGACATACATTTCTTTTTTTAAGATAACTGTGGTCGACCCGTAGCAGTCTCCTCCTCATGTATACATGAGGCTGGGTCTGAATCTCAGCAAGTAATATTAGTTTGTTCTGAATGACCAACCAGCAATGCTGCTCAGCGATCTAGCAAAATTAGCCCACGCCAAGTGGCAGGGTATCAGATCAGGTCCTCTCTGTGAAATGAGTTTGACACCCCTGTCCTAATCATTTGCAGTCAGATTCCATTGCACTTTTTGCTAGACTGGGCTGCTTTTTAGTAGTGAATAAAGTGATACTTGTTTGTTTATCAGTTTGTAAAGCACTTTGGGGTCTTTAAAATATTAATATTATTGTAGATGGAAATAAAAAAAAATCTGAATTATTTTTTGTTCAGAACAAAACCTGAAGAATCGGTGCAATCTAAACCATAGAAGAACCTTTATATGTACTAAGAAGAGAAGCAGAAGACTATCATTTGTGACTTCTCTGTTGAAAATGACAAACTTTCTAATAAGCATTTTCAGAAGGTTAATTTGAATATGTGGGATTCAGGGAAGCACAAGATGGTACTGTATAGCTGCAATGTGAGGACTTAGACTGGCAAATGATTCTATCCAAAATAAACAGCTTACAAGAACTACTCTGATCATCCATCTCTTTACTTTGGCAACATACAACCCAGTTCCCTAAATATAGATCTTGTTTTGTGTACATTTGTGTACTCTTGCTACAATGTATCCATTAAAACGCTGTATTCTGGTTTGCAATTCCATATATGTCCATTTGATTCTTGACCCCTTTCAGTTTCACAAACTTCTTCCAACCCTACAAATCCTTTGGCTCCAGGGACTACCCTTACAGAAAGGCATACAGCATTAAGTTTTTATTCACCAATTGTGTGAAGGAAAAGGTTTAAAAACACTAGAGCATTGTAAGTTTTTTCCTCCCAGGTCAGTACTTTTCAAAAACATAATCACTGGCAGATCAGAGGAGTTGTACTTCTTTCATTTCTCTGAAAAACAGAACATACCTTCTATGGGTTAAATGTTCTGGTGTCCAGAACCTGGTTACAAAAATTGTAAAAAAAAAAAAAAATTTGTTTTAAATCTATCTAACACATTATAATTAAGAAACTTCATTCTGATACCTCACTTAGGGTATGTTAAATAAACTACAATTCTATATAACCTTTAAAAAAGTGTTATAAAAAGTTCAACGAGGCCAAAACTGAGCTAGTGATCTTCTCAACTCCCAAGACTTCCCCCTCTCCATTTTTCTGTGGGTGGATAAGGAAAGATTTTCCATGGATAATGAAGGAGATTTTCAAAAGGTATAAATGCGGGCGAGAAAGTGGAGTCAAGAGGATGCCCAGATTATGGGCCTGCGTTACTGGGAAAATTGTGACGTTGGAGAAGATTTGTGCCTTAGAAAATCTCCACCAACATCATCATCTTTCCAGTCACTGAAGTCCATAATCAGGACATCACCTTTGACTTTGCTCTTGTTTGGAGCCACACATCCAGGAAATGTCCAAGTCATGCCGCTTCTATCTACACAAACATTTCCAGGACTGACTTTCTGACTGTCAAGACTGTTAACATGTTTGTAAAGGCCCACATTATCTTGTGCCTAGATTACAGACATCTCCCCCTCAAATCTATTCAAAATGTTGCAGCTAGAATCATCTTTTTGGGCTCTGCATTCTAACCATATCATCCCTCTCTTCTGAGTCCGCCTTTTACACCATATCAAACACAAGCTTCCTGTATTTGACTTCAGTCCCTTCGTAGAGTTGCCAACTTTCTAATCACAGAAAAACGAACACCCCCTGCCCCTTCTATAGGCCACGCCCACGTCCTGCCCTTTCTTCGAGGCCCCGCCTCCTCTATCCCCCTTCCCTCCATCGCTTGCTTTTCTCCACCCTTACTCACTTTCACCAGGCTGGGTCAGGGTGTTGGGGTGTGGGGGGATGTGGGCTCCGGCTGGGGGTGGGGCCTCGGATGAGGGGTTTGAGGTGCAGGATGGGACTCCGGGCTGGGGCAGGAGATTGGTGTGCAGGATCCTGGTGGCGCTTACTGTGGCTCCGAGGAAGCGACCTCCAGGTCCCTGCGGCCTCTAGGAGAATGGGCGGCCAGGCAGCTCTGCCTGGTGTGTGCTGCCTTCATGTCCGCAGGCGCCACCCCCCGTGGACACGGTTCCTGGCCAATGGGAGCTGCAGAGCCGGTACTGGGATGGGGGCAGTGCGCGGAGCCTTCCTGGTCACCCCAGCACCTAGGGGCCGCAGGGACCTGGCGTCCACTTCCGGGAGCAGCATAGGGCAAGGGCAGGGCAGGAGCTTGCCTTCGCCCCGGGCCCCCACTGCGCCGCCAATTGGACTTGTACGAGCCTGGACCAGAGCGGACAGGGTCCCTTTTCAACCAGGTGTTCTGGATGAAAACTGGACACCTGGCAACCCTATCTCTTCACCATTTAGCCCCAAATACCTATCTGATTTGCTAGATTTTTGAGCTATTGACCCCCACGTTTACCTGCCATTAATGAGACTCTCAATTGCCTACTTCTCCTTCAGTCACCTCTGCACTTTCCTTGTGCTGCCCCACATGCATAGGAACAGCTCTCTACCAAAATTCATATACCTTGCGCTCTTAAATCCCTCTTTAAATCTTAACTCTGCTGATGTGATGCCTACAAATCACTTCCATCTGGAACTGGTTAGACAAGTGGCAGGCCAAGATTTACATATCCTTCCACTCATCCCACAAACTATTTGTCTGTTCAGACTACAAGTTGCATCCCCCCTGGCACCTAAGCTCGGGGGGGGGGGGGGGGGGGGAAGGAAGCTGTTTTCTTTGTTACATGTCTGTAGATCATCCAGCAAAAGAATTTTTCTTTAAGTCAAGAGCAGTTTCTTCCTCTTTCAAAAAATACCCGTAGCCACTAAAACTTGGCTTTGGAAATACAACCTAGATGGAGCTACTATAAGGTGGGTGCATAACTGGTTGGAAAACTGTTGCCAGAGAGTAGTTATCAGTGGTTCACATTTAAGCTAGAAGGGCACATTGAGTGGGGTCCTGCAGGGATCAGTTCTAGGTCCATTCTGTTCAACATTCTCTTCATCTATCATTTAGATAATGGCATAGAGAGTACACGTATAAAGTTTGCTGACGATACCAAACTGGGAGGGATTGCAAGTGCTTTGGAGGATAGGATTAAAATTCAAAGTTATATGGACAAACTGGAGAAATTGTCTGAAGAAAATAGGATGAAATTCAATGAGGACAAATGCAAAGTACTCCACTTAGGAAGGAACCATCAGTTGCACACATACAAAATGGGAATCCTGCCTAGGAAGGAGTACTGCAGAAAGGGATCTGAGGGTCACTGTGGACCACAAGTTAAAAATGAGTCAGTAGTGTAACATTGTTGGGAAAAAATGCAAACATCATTCTGGGATGTATTAGCAAGAGTGCTGTAAGGAAGACAAGAGAAGTTATTCTTCCGCTCTACTCCATGCTGATTAGGCCTCAACTGGAGTATTGTGTCCAGTTCTGGGTGCCACATTTCAGGAAAGATGTCGACAAATTGGAGAAAGTCCAGAGAAGAGCAACAAAAATGATTAAAGGTCTAGAAAACATGATCTATGAGGGAAGATTGAAAAAAATGGGTTTGTTTAGTCTGGAAAAGAGAAGACAGAGGGGACATAAGTTTTCAAGTACATAAAAGGCTGTTAAAAGGAGGAGGGAGAAAAATTATTCTGCTTAGCCCTTAAGGATAGAACAAGAAGCAATGGGCTTGAACTGCAGCAAGAGCAGTTTAGGTGGAAAGAGGCAGGGAAGAGGAGGGGCAGGGGTCAACCGGAGGTGGGAAGAGGTGGGAGGGGTTGGGGTCTGGTGGGAAGGGGTGCAGTGGGGGCTGGGCCTGGGGCTGAGAGGAGGGCTTGGGGGTCTGCAACAAAATTTTAAATAAAAAAGGGGTCCTCGGCTTACTAAATTTTGAGAACCGTTTAGATTCTAAACGGTAGCAATTCTTCTTTGCCTATGTAAAGTATCAACTACGCAGCATTTTTCTAGGGAGACTCAGTGTCATTTTGTCTTCCTTTAAACTGTCATGCTAAATCCTCTTTGATTAGATAGAAACAACATTTTCATAGTTAAACAACAAACCAAAACCATACCAAATACAAATTTTTAAAAAAAATCCAACAATCTGCAAACCACACCCCGAAAAATAAAAAAATTAGATGCCTCAAACCCAACCCAACTTATGATGAACTGTTTTGTATTATTACATAACAGTGATTTCATCTTTCTTTAAAAAAAATTATATATGAACTGTGTCATGCTGAAAAGAAAAAACTGTTCCTAACGTCTCATAACTCTTGTTCTTCGAGATGTATTGTTCATGTCCATTCCAATCAGGTGTGTGTGCGCGCATGGCCGGAAAATTTTTGCCCTAGCAGCATCCGTCGGGCTGGTCTGGGCGCCCCCTGGAGTCGCGCCTTCACGGGGCTCAATATAGAGCCCTGCCGACCCACCACTCCTTCAGTTCCTTCTTGCCGGCTACTCCAACAGAGGGAAAGGAGGGTGGGTATTGGAATGGACATGAACAACACATCTTAAAGAACAACAGTTACGAGAAGTGGAGACCCAGATCTGCTTGCGACCAAAGGCCTTGAGTTCTGCGATCTCCCAGATGAGCTCCCCAGCCCAAGTCTGATGCATCCATCACCAACGATAGAGATGGCTGTGGGGCAGCAAAGGAAACCCGAGAATATCTCCTGATCATCGATCCACCACCGGAGGGAGTCGAGAACCAAGCGAGGCAGGGTCACGAGCCTCTCCAAGCTGTCTCAGGCTAGGTGATACACAGATGCAAGCCATGTCTGGAGCGGTTGAAGCCTGAGTCTGGTGTGCTGCACCGCGTAGGTACAAGCAGCCATGTGCCTGAGAAGTTTCAGGCAGTTTCTCACTGTAGTGGTGGGTAACTGCATGACACCTCAGATTATGTCATTGAGGGCCTGAAACCTCGCCTGTGGCAGGTATGCCCTCACTTGGGTTGAGTCCAGTACTGCGCCTATGAACTCTATCCTCTGGATGGGAGATAGAGTCAATTTCGCTTCGTTTAGGAGTATACTCAGGCTGTAAAAGGTGGCTCTCATAAATGTGACCTGAGCTTCCACTTGGGTCCTGGAGCAGCCTTTGATCAGCCAGTCATCGAGGTACAGAAACACCTGTACCTGGTGCCTCCGCAAGAAAGCAGAGACGACTGCCATGCACTTGGTGAAGACCTGAGGTGTTGCTGACAAGCCAAACGGGAGGACAGTAAATTTGTAGTGGGTACCGTTGACCACAAACCTGAGGAACTTCCTGTGGGGCTGTGATTGCGATGTGAAAATATGCATTCTTCAAGTTGAGGGCGGCATACCAGTCTGCTGGATCTAGTGAGGGGATGATGGATATTGGATCAACAGGGAATGTAGAAAGAACACATTAATCCCACTGTGAATGATGGTGTGAGAAGCTACTTTTAACAGTTTGATCTTAGGGCTCCAAATGTATTTAGTGTGTGCTTGAAATGGAAATATTCACGACGGCTGCAACATGAATTTTCTATAAAATACATCATAATATTGCCAGCAGATATCCTGCACTATTAAGACTGTTATTCCTTTTTTGCAGCCCTAATTCCATGTTATCTTCAATCTCACACTTTGTTCACAAACCGCTCCCACTCCCCAAGTAATTCAAAAGAATGGAAATATATTTGCAAAATGATGCTCCCTCATTTTCCACAAAACAGTATTATAATTTAAACATGATGTCTGTTTTACCAAACATCTTTTTATAAGTATGCATTATACAAAATATAGCAGAGCTTGCAGTTACACCATCGTGGGTTGTGATCTTGTCAGATCACTCACCTGATGGCGTGTCAGGCCAAGCCAGCATTTGATTGGGAGAGCTCCAGAGAACCCCTCTATTGTTCCAAAAAGCATTGTTGTAGATTCACTAGATAGCACTTTTCCTTCTGATTTCGTGTCCACACCACCATCTCTCACGCTGGTTAGCAGCGTCCACAACAAGAGAGTCAGGGGGGTGGGTGGGAGTATAAATGTTCGAACCCTCAGGAGGGCACGAAATAACGCCTCTCATTGTGCTTGGCAGTGGGCGGCAAGGAAGCTGGGGTCTGCCACAGGGTCTTGGTCGTGTCCACAATGGTTTTGATGAGTGGAAGGGCAATAAGGGAAGGTCCTGAGGGGGCGAGGATGTCCACAATGGGATCAGCCTCCTCGACTATCTCCTCGACCTTAATGCCCAGACCCTGAGCAGCCCTGCGCAGTAACTGCTGCAGCACTCTGTTGTCCTCGAGTGCTGGGGCTAAGGCTGTTCCCACCAATGCTTCATCAGGTGACGATAAAGAGGAAGCGCTTATAAGTAGCAGATGCTCCCTGCCATCCGCCCCCAGGGGATCCCTTGACTCTCGGGGCAGTGTCAGTGCCAATGGTGCGCTCAACAGTGCCAGGGCTACAGACGCCGAACCAAGTGATGGCGCCGTCATCAGTACGACGGGAGGAACCCTCGATTGAGCCAGTGCCAGTCCCCTTGTCTGTGCCGACGAAGACGGAGGGCCCCTTGCCGGCGTTGGCACCAGGGCCATCGGTGCCTGCGCCGTAATCGACATCGACAACAGTGCCGGTGTGGAAGTTGGGCGCGTCAGCGGTGCTGAGGATGTTGCCAAGGGCGGTGCCGGGGTTGAATCCAGTGCTGGTGTCAACGACGGTGCCGCTGTCAGAGGCATTGGTGTGTGGGCAGATGCCGAGGGAAGCTGCATAGCTGATGGCGGGATGAAGGTGGCTGAGGTCACAGAAGATGCCGCGGAATGGTGATCTTGGGTCCCTCCCTGTCCTTGGTGGAAAGCCCGGGGGTCCAAAAAGGCCACTGTGGTGGGTTCTGCCACTGTGGAGGCCACGCCTGGGGCTCCCTCCTGTCTCTCCCAGACCTCCATCTATGGATCCTACTTCTCCTGGAGCGATAGGAGTCGGACTCTGACTCTGAGGTCTCAGAGATTGAAGACCATGGAGGAGCCGAGCCTCGGTGCCTCGAGTGTTGAGAGCTCGGGGAGCGGATAGGCTCTCTGTCCGAGTGGGCCGGTGCCAAGGGACATGGAGAGGGGGAGTGCCTGGACATCATAGCCAGCTTCCCTCTTGACTGCACTGGGGGGCGGGGTTGGTCCGCCAGCGCTGGAGGTTCTTCCCTCCTCAGGGGCGAGAACAGCACCATAAGGTGCAGGAGGTCCCGAGTGGCTTGGTAAGCCTCCGGCATCAAAGGGAGCTGTAGCTGTTGTGTAGGGGCCGGCGACCATGGGGGGCCCGGACTCAACTGCCTGGGCAAGATTCGATGCGGCCCCAGTAGGGGATCCGGAGCTGTGGCCAGCCTGGGGTCTCACTTCTCTGGATTTAGCCGGAGGTGAGTGGGTGTCCGGCTTCTTCTTCTTCTTCTGAGGCACCGGCGAGTGGGATCAGTGCCTGCTCTCAGCTGGGACTCGTGAGGTGCCATGTTGGCACCGAGCATCCAGGGATGAGTCCTTTTTCAGCGCCGAGCTTGACAATGATGCCGGGGCGCTCCGTGTCGAGGATGACGCGTTAGGAGCCGGGTCCCCTGAGCCTGGGTCAGAGTGGGGGCGTAGGGCTGCCTCCATGAGGATCACCTTAAGCCGCTGTTCCCTTTCTTTAGGAGTTCTAGGGCGGAACTCGCGGCAGATCTTACAGCGATCCTTTTGATAGCCCTCCCCTAGACATCGTAAACACGAAGAGTGTGGATTGCTCTTCGGCTTGCGCTTTGCGCAGGCCACACAGTTTTTAAATCCCAGGGACCACGGCATACCACAGCTCCAGGGAGGCGGAATGGCGGGGGAGGGGAGGAGGGAACCCCCAACAACTCTATACTAAGAGCTCTAATACTAATAACAGATACTATATACAGGTACTATAGAACGCGCTTGCTAAGCAAGGGCTAAGGGAAGTTCCAGCCAACTGTCACTGGTGGTAAGAAGGAACTGAAGGGGTGGTGGGTCGGCAGGGCTCTATATTGAGCGCCATGAAGGCATGACTCCAGGGGGCGCCCAGACCGGCCTGACAGATGCTGCTAGGGGAAAAATCTTTCAGTCACCGTGCATGTGTGCGCACACACACCTGATTGGAATGGACATGAACAAGCACTCGAACAAGAATAAAATCATCCCCCATGAAAGTCAGAACATAAACCCATCCTTAGGAATCATTTTTCCTAGTTTTGGTTGATTTTGGCTTAAGCTAACATACAGAGTGATGATGAAAAGAAGGGGTCAGGAAAAAGCTAGAGAGTAAACAATACAGTAGGAGTATCATATAGAGCATTCAGATAACTTTCCAAATAAACATATCCCTTAACTTTTCCAGCAAACTGTCTAGTATGGAAGTAGCTAACATGAAGTTTGGGTTGATCACATTACTCACATGACTGAGTTATAACCATCATAGGAAATCAAAGCCTTACAAGGCTTTGAAAAACTTAACCTAAGTCCATCCTTAAATTGTAGGATTTTCGGGTAAGGAACTGTTTCTCTCCATGTGTTGTATAACGTCTATCAGCATGAAATCCTAATCCTGGTTGGAGCCTTTAAGTGCTACTATAATACAAATAATAAAATATTATATATTTTATAAAAGTATTATACTAATAATTATATATACTATCATATACATGTTTTAGAACCTGTTAAAGCACCATAGTAAGTGTTGTTACTGTTTAAGTGAATGGTAAATTGAGGAAACATGCACAAACACAGTTTTTTTCAATACTAGAAGATGAACTGAGACAGAGAGGTTAATTGAGAAATACCTGCCCTGACAGTCCCCACATGAGCTGAGGATGGGCTGAGTCATGCAGCATAACTCGCTCATCTACATGCTTTTAAAAGTGACCATTAACATTCTGGGTCAGGACGGTCTCCTCCATTTACACAAGGTGAACTCTATGTGGGTGAAACTCCATGGCTGCCTAGAAGAGAGATGTCCTGCTATCTAACTCTCCCTCGAAACTCAAATCTGCAGAGAGCCTTCTCTCCATGGAGTTTTGGGGAACGGGACCAGTGTTCTTCTGACCAGACCCAGACTTCTCAAAAGATGTAGGTGCCAGAATTAATTCATATTTACAGGGTGGCTGTAGCCTCTGAAGTCTGGTGTGCCTTCCCTGTGGATCCCCTGGATCTGCTGGCTTTTGGCCACTGCCCTATGCTCAGTCCATAGACCCCCTCCAAACCTCTCCCACTACAGTGGGTGGTTTCCTGAAAACTAAGTGAGGTGAGCACTATGTCTGTAGTCCCATATGGCTGCCTCCTAGACAATGTGGTTTCTGGTTACTGTTGCTCTGGGGACTCGGGGGATGGCGTTGCTAACTGGGAGACTTTGTGCTCTTATTGGCCTTTCTGGTTCTGTATCCTCACAATGTACATTACAAAGCTACAAATAAAATATCAACAAAATAGAAAGGAATTCTATAGTGTCAACTGCCACTGATGGATTTTTAAAATAGATGACAACAGTCTTATCTCAGGTTTGATGCTGTATGCTAAATTTACTGAAGTTGCTTCTTTTGAAAGTGCTTGATATTTCAAAATCTCCTACCCAGGGATAAAAGTTTCACATTTTTTTCCCTAGTGCCATGCTCTATAAAAATGTTTTACATGGTGGATAGGTAGCCTGTTTCCAATTCCTAATGGAAACATGTCTATATCATCACTGTCACCACACAACTTCAGTTAGACACCCTTGCCTCAGCAGAATGGTCAAGAGTTGAATGGCTATCAAGACAGAACTATTCTTTCCCCACTAATAAAAGTGATTGCTTTAGATTAGGGTACAAGCACATTGGTGGGACTATATAGGAAAGTTTAAAATGTCACTGCCTGTGCTACACCTCTGCTGAATTAAATTACAAATTTCAATCTTTACAGCTGAAATGAATAAGCAGCATTAATTTTTATAGGAAACGTTTACAAGTTTTTATGTCTACCCAAGCAACAATCCTCACTTCACTTCCTGTATCAGCTTTCAGCAGGGTTCCAAGATTGCAAAACCGTACTAAACGGGGTTTAATAATGCACAGGGAAGCACTAATTCAATATTATTCTACATCCCATACTCAGTCATTGAAATATTAGGGTAATTCTGCTGCTGTTACTGTAAAGTAAAGGTCCCCTATCATGTAAATGGCAGTGTGTGGGAGCACCTTTGAACCCATGTTTAGCCCCACTGATCACAATGAGGCTCCAGGAAGGCATAATGGTCCAGCCATGCAGATCCAGGATCACGGCCTCACTGAGTATCATTGAAGGTATTGTTCAGCCTGATAAATTGAATTTTCATTTGTCTCTTAATGCTCTTGAGAACCTCTGCATAATTCATGATTACTCATGCTAAGTGTTTACACGCACTCTCCTGGTACAGATAATGATCCTTCACCTGCACCCATTTAATTCAACGACAAAATTCCTACTGACGTCAACTGATGTAATATCTGTCCTAAATTCTGTTTATATCATGTGGATTATCATTTTAGATCTCTAAATTTTCTTGTAATGGCCTTTACACTAAGCTAGAGTTATGTAGCTCTCTTAGCAGAAGACGCTGTATTCTGAGTCATGCTAGCAGGAAAACTAGGTGGTCATAAAAACATCTTTGGTTTTTCTTATATTTATTTTCAAGTAAAACAAAGTTTGCTTTGTTGCACAGTGTAAACATTGCGCTAAGGGAATTGGAATCAACACCAGCCCAGAAGTATTTTATTTTGTGCATGATAGTATAAAAGTAAGAAAGAAGCAGAGAACAGTAACAGGTAATACTTTTACACAGAGTAACATCTCTCCTATCACTCTTGAACATGCTGGAGCTTGCACAGGGCCCTACGCACTCTGAGAACTTGGTTTGACAAACATCTTAATTGTTCAGAACAGACAAAGTGTGTTTAGTCATGTCTGCTAAGGTGGGAAGGATGTTACAACATCTGTGCAGTGTCTTTCCACATAGGTCAGCCAGTTCTCATTGCTGGTTTTCCAGCTCCTTTCCAGACAAAACACACACACACAGGCATGATCACTGAGACTGTCCTTACACCTGGCTAATATACAAACAATTCTTTAATGGAATCTAACAAATGAGTAATCAAAGAATAGTCTCAGAGCCCTATGAGATATGCAGTGCTTGTCACTGTTATGTGGCAAGTGTTTGTTTATAGGGTATCTTTGAGTTAAAAAACTTCAACATGAATAAAGTCAAAACAAGTCTTAATATCACAGAATATATAACAATTAAATATTTAAAATGCATGATGAATTGAGAGCCAAGACGGTCCAAGGATCACGGTGATCCCAACAAGAAAAGTGTTTGTATAGAAGGAGCCACAGGGAGCACGTGCTGCCCCCTTCAACCTCATTTTCCAAATAGGGAATCTTCAACCCAATTGTCAGCTGGCAGTTTTTTTTAATTGCTTGATGTATGAGCATGTAGTCCCATCAGAACACGGAAATGTCCAGGTCCCATGCCCATGTAGCAGATAAATTACGATTTGGCTCATCTATCACAAGGAATGAAAAACAAAAATCTGCTTTTTTGAAAGGTGTAACGTATCTTTGTTAGAGTGTCCATTCAATACTCAACTTCAAAAATGGGGCAGCCATGACATTAGTGATATTAGATTATACACAATGGTTGTTTTACACATGGCAGCCAATCAAAAGGAAATTTACCTGTGGACAAAGGCTTTCCCTACAAAAGGAAAATCCGTATTCAGTCTGTCTGGGAAGTGAAGATTGAGAGGACATACACTATCAGCAGTTGAAGGGAAAGGAGTTTTACACATGTGTTGTAGTTAACAAAAAGCAAAAACTTAACCATTAAAAAGCCAGGACTATTCAGCACTAAGATTAAACTTGCAAGAAAGTCAAACATTCTTAAGAATGGAGATACGCAGTTAAGGTTCCTCAGAGTTCACAGAGAGCAGGAGATCTGCTAATGGCAAATGAACAACTAAGAAGAGTGGTGGCAGCACTGTTGATCATACAGATATTTAAATAAGCTATGGATATTGGTGTTTGTCAAAGAGGTTCCCAGCACATTCATTCCTTTTTGATGTGATGCTGTTGGGACTTTTTTTAGGCTAGTGACCCACTAGCCAAGGAGTCTGAACATTTTGTTACAGGCCCTGGAAACTTTAGGAATTTATAATACACCTCTACCCCGATATAATACGACCCGATATAACATGAATTCGGATATAACGCGGTAAAGCAGTGCTCCGGGGGGCGGGGCTGCGCACTCCAGTAGATCAAAGCAAGTTCGATATAACGCAGTTTCACCTATAACGCGGTAAGATTTTTTGGCTCCCGAGGACAGCGTTATATCGGGGTAGAGGTGTATGCATTTTTGTTGTTTGACACACACATATATATCTTTATTCTATAGATAAATAGCAAGGCTGGGTATTTTATGGACATAATTTTGCCGCACAGCAAGGGAAATCAGCTTGAATATAAAAAGTCAGAATGCTAATGCCATCCTCTTCTATAATGATATATTGTATCAAATCAAGGTGTGATGAATTATAATCTAAGGTCACCTCAGATGTTTATGAGTTTTAATGTAAAGGTGTCCTGCAAAGGAAACAAAAATGGGCTTGTACCCTTGTTTGTCCTTTATGAAATACAAAGAGGGCTTGAAAACATTTTATCCAAAAACAAATACTATGGCATGTTTTTCCATTACAAATTCAGGACTTGTCTAGGCTGAAAGACTCTGTGATGACTGGAAACCTAGAGAAATGGTGACATCACAAGATCTGATGAGTTGAATAACTGAGAAAGGAAAAGCTTTTTAACCAGACTGTATAAAACTTAATTTTATTAACCTATTAAGCTTTTGTTAAAGTTTCCCCATCCTCACTCCTTCCGTAAGGTGTGAAGTGCTCATGATAAGCATCCCCTAAGATCACCCAGAGGTCCTCCAGAGAATACCAGACTTCATATTCCATTTTAAAGGCCTTGTCTACACTAGAAAGGGTTTGCTGGAGTATAGCAAGGGTATAGTAAGAATTATTTTGCCAGTATAGCTTGTACCAATTTCCCAAACAAAATAAGCTGTACTGGCAAAAGGACTTTCTTGCCTGTATAAGTAGTATAATTGTATCTACACTAGGGCTTTTTGCTGGTTATAAAAATGACATAAAATATCACACTTCCATCCAACATTATTATACTTGCAAAAGTTTCTAGTGTAGACCTAGCCTAAGGTTAAAACAAAACATTTAAAACCCTATCAGATTTATGCACCATAAAAAGAAAAAAGGCAACAAAGAAGGGTGCAAGCCCAATTAAAAAAAATACGATTAATACACATACACAGTCATTGGCAGGTCACTATCCAGCAACACTAACAAGTCTGTGGTATCAGAGATTGTAGTATACTCATATACTTAGAACAGTTAATAATCAGGATCTCTCAAATATATTCACTATATTCATTTCAGACATATTTATAAAGTGTTCTTAAACATTTCTCAGCACCCACCCACCCAAATTCAGACAGATAGATCCAATATTTAGCAGACTAACACTGACTTCAGAGTTAATTTCAGTACAGTGACCTGGTGTATTTATGTTATGAGGGAAAGACCCCAGGCATCAGATTTCTTATGGGAACAAATGACAGATTAAACAAACATTTTTGAACCATTACTACACATTTCAAGTCCCTACATGCTTTTTCAGTCACAGATAAAATAAATGATTACTCTTTAGTGAATAGGATGTAGATTATAATCAAAATCTAATTGTGTTACTGGTTAAACTGTTGCATCAAATACCGTCATACAGTACCAGTCCAAAGGAGTAGTTAAAAAGGAATAGTTGAGCTGTTTTGGTCTTTCCATTAAATGATCCTGGAATTTCAAAATGTGAAATCACAACATGATTTTTTTAGAATAGTCAAGGTTTAAGTAAGACATTGTTAAATTTCAACAAAATTCTTCTTCTATTGATTTTGTACACATTTGTTCATTAAAGAAAATCTTTAAAACTTATTAAAAAAACAACGAGGAGTCCTTGTGACACCTTCGAGACTAACACATTTATTTGGGCATAAGCTTTCGTGGGCTAGAACCCACTTCATCAGATGCATGGAGTGGAAAATACAGGAGCAGATATAAATACATGAAAAGATGGGAGTTGCCTTACCAAGTGTGAGGTCAGTCTAATGAGACAATTCAATTAACAGTAGGATACCAAGGGAGGAAAAATAACTTTTGTAGTGTTTTTATTATTGGTCTCCACGTGCATTTAGTTTAATGTGTGTAGCACTTCAGTGAAAGGTTTCTAAAAACACACATATTATATATATTACTGGAAAAGGAGGGAACAGTGGGAAGTGTGTAGGTTAGCCTTTAGTTAAATTCATTGTATAAAATGCAGGAATTTGAGAAAAATCTAACAAATTTCATCACAACAGGCATTATGGGGAGAGTTTTAACATAAGAATGCATACTGCTTCAGTGGTCTTTCTAGCACAGTATCATCTCTTCCGACAGTGGCCAGCGCCAGATACTTCAGAGGGAATGAACAGAAGATGGCAATTATTGAGTGATCCATCCTCTGTCATCCAGTTCCAACTTCTGGCAGTTAAAGGTTTAGGGACATTTAAAGCATAAGGGTGTGTCCCTCACCATCTTGGCTAACCACCATTGATGGATGTATCCTCCATGAATTTATTAATTCGTTTTGAACCCAGTTATACTTTTGGCCTTCATAACATCCCCAGCAACGAGTTCCACAGGTTGACTCCACTTTGTGCAAAAAAGTACTTCCTTATGTTAGTTGTAAACCTGCTGCTTATTAATTTTGTCGTGATCCCTGGTTCATGTTATGTGAAGGAGTAAATAACACTTTACTTTCTCCACACCATTCATGGTTTTATAGACTTCTATCATGTCCCCCCCTTAGAGGTCTCTTTTCTAAGCTGATCAGTCCAAGTCTTTTTAATTTCTCCTCACATGGAAGCTGTTCCATACCACTAAGCATTTTTGTTGCCCTTGTCTGTACTTTTTCCACACTAATATATCTTTTTTTTTTTTAAATGGGACAACCAGTATGCACGCAGTATTCAAGGTGTAGACATACCATGCATTTATATAGCAGGATATTTTCTGTCATCTTATCTATCCCTATCCTAATGGTTCCTAACCTTCTGTTAGCTTTTTTGACTGCTGCTGCACATTTGACTGCTTTTTTGACTGCTGAGCAGATGTTTTAAGAGAATTTTCCATGACAACTCCAAGATCCCTTTTTTGAGTGTTAGCAGCTAATTTAGATCCCACCCTTTTGTATATATCATTGGGATTATGTTTTCCAATGTGTATTACTTCACACTTATCAGCATTAAATTTCATTTGCCATTTTGTTGCCCAGTCGCCCAATTTTGTGAGATCCTTTTCCAACTCTTCGCAGTAACCTTTAGACTTAACTATGTTGAGTGATTTTGTATCATCCACAAACTTTGCCACTTTACTGTTTACCCCTGTTTCCAGATCATTTATAGATACATTGAACAGCACTGGTCCCAGTACAGATCCTTGGGGGACCCCACTATTTACCACTCTCTCCACTGTGAAAACTATTTATTCCTACCCTTTGTTTCTTCTTTTAACCAGTTATTGATCAATGAGAGGACCTTCCCTCTTACCCATGACTGCTTACTTTGCTTAAGAGCCTGTGGTGACGGACCTTCTCAAACGTTTTCTGAAAGTCCAAGTACACTACATCCACTGGATCACACTTGTCCACATTTTTGTTGACCCCTACAAAGAATTCTAATAGATTGGTGCAGCACGACTTCCCTTTACAAAAGTTGTGTTGACTCTTCCCCAACAAATCATGTTCATCTATGTGTCTGATAATTCTGCTCTTAACTATAGTTTCAACCAATCTGCTTATCATCTCATCACTGCCAGCATTACTTTTGGAGACGTTTTTAAAAATTGGTGTCACGTTAGCAATCAACCAGTAATCTGGTGCAGAAGCTGATGTAAGTGACAGGTTACATACCACACTTAGTAATTCTGCAATTTCATATCTGAGTTCCTTCAGAACTCATGGGTGAATATCGTCTGGTCCTTATTACTGCAAAAAGACATTGTTTAAAAATTGGAAGTCAAGTCCTCCTGAAAATAAAAGGGAGCATAAACTCTGGCAAGTCAAGTGTAAAAATATAATTACGCAGGCCAAAAAAGAATTTGAAGAACAACTAGCAAAACACACAAAAATTAACAGTAAAATATTTTATAAGTACAAGAGTAGCAGGAAGCCTGCCAAACAACCAGTGGGGCCACTGGGTTGTCAAGACACTAAAGGAGCACTCAAGGAAGACAAGGCTGTTGCAGATAAGCTAAATGAATTAGTTGCACCAGTCTTCACTGCAGAGAACCATTCTTTTTAGGTGACAAATCTGAAGATACGTTCCAGATTAAGGTGTCAATAGAGGAGGTTTTAGAACAAACTGATAAATTAAACAATAAGTCACCAGGACAAGATGGTATTCACCCAAAAGTTCTAAAGGAACTGAAATATGAAATTGCAGAACTACTAACTGTGGTATGTAACCTATCATGTAAGTTAGCTTCTGCACCATATGACTGAAGAATTGCTAATGTGACACCAGTGTCCAAGTAGAGTGTGACATTACCTCCTGTGTCTCATACACAACACTCCTGTTAATGGACCCCAAAAATATTAGCTTTATTTTGCAACAGCATCACATTGTTGACTCATACTCAATTTGTGATCCACTATAGCCCCCCAGTCCTTTTCAGCAACATTACTGCCTAGCCAATTATTCCCCGTTTTGCAGTTGTGCATTTGATTTTTCCTTCCTAAGTGTAGTACTTTGCACTTATCTAATTTCATCTTGTTGATTTCATACGAATTCTCTAAGTCGTCAAGGTCATTTTGAATTCAATTCCTGTGCTCTAAAGTGCTTACAGCCTCTCCCAGTTTGGTGTTATCTGCAAATTTTATAAGAACACTCTCCACTTGATTATCCAAGTCATTTATTAAACTATTGAATAGCACCAGACCCAGGATTTACCCCTGCAGGGCTCCACTAGGTTTACCCTTCCAGTTTCAGTTGACAATGAACCATTCATAACTACTTTTTGAGCATGGTCTTTGAATTAGTTGTGCACCCATCTTATTGTAATTTCATCTAGAACACATTTTCTTAATTTGCCTATGAGATTGTCATGAGGGATTGTATCAAATGCCTTACTAAAAATCAAGATATATTATGTCTACTTCTTCCCCCCATCTACTAGGGCAGTAACCCTGCCAAAGAAGGAAATTAGGTTGCTTTGGCATATGCTCTAGAGAAATCCACGCTATGTTTAATAATTTGTTCCAGTATCTTTCCTGGTATCCAAGTTAGGCTGACTAGTCTATAAATTCCTGGGTCCTCTTTGTTTCCATTTTTAAAGATAGGTACTATGTTTGCCCTTCTCCAGTCCTCTAGGACCTCACCCATCCTCCAGGAGTTCTCAAAAGATAATTGCTAACAGTTCCGAGATTGCTTCAGCTAGTTCCTTTAGTGCCCTAGTGTGAATTTCATGAGGCCCTGCCATCTGGAATATGTCTAACTCACCTAAATATTCTTTGATATGTTCTCTCTCTATTTTGGCTTGGGCTCCTTCTCTTTTGTCATTAATATTAATTGCAGAGAGTAACTGGTCAGCATTAATCTTGTTAGTAAAGAATGAAGTAAAATAGGCATTAAACTCCAGAGCCTTCTTGATGTCCATCACTTATCAGCTCTCCTTCCCTGCTAAGTAGAGGATCTACACTTTCCTAAATCTTTCTCTTGTTCCTAATGCATTTAAAGAACCTCATCTTATTGCCTTTTATGTCCCTTGCTAAGTATAATTCATTTTTGCCTTAGCCTTTCTGATTTTGTCCTACATGTTTGTGCTATTCTTTTATACTCATCCTTATCAATTTGTCCATATTTCCACTTCTTGTAGGATTCCATTTGCATTGTCAGGTAAGAGCTCCTTATAGAGCCATATTGGCCTCTTACTATTTCTTCCTCTCTTTTCTTCATATTGCAATAATTTGCAGTTTTGCCTTTAATAGTTAAAGTCATTTTTTTTTTTAAGTCCACTGTCCTTATTCTGCTGCTCTCACTCCTTCCTTTCCTTAGAATCATGAAATCTATCATGATTCTGGTAGGCATGATGTCTACTAGAAACATGTTTTCAGTCCTCAGACTTAAAAGAACAAATAGTTTTCAGATTTACACATAAAGAAATGGATGACTTACTGATACTTTTGCATGCACAGCCTCCGATAATTCTAAAGAGAAAAACTTCTGGTCACCTCAGTCCAGCTCTTGCAGACTAGTGTTTACACTGGGGGGGGGGGGGGGGGGGGGGGGAATCCACCACTACAATTGGCAGCATACAGTGGCAGTCTCAGCAGAGGAACGAAGGACTTGTAGAGAAGGAGAATCACCTACCCTCTGGTTCCTACAGATGTTCTTTTTCTTGTTAGGGTTTAAACACATTGATGAGGCATTGTGGAGTTATTTGCATTGCTCCTGCCTATGTCATACCTGTTCTGTCTATAAGCAGTAGACTTAATTCTCCAGGGCTTTCAATTCAGCATCATTTAGGAATCCTAATTTCCGTCTCCATCCCCCAACCCTCTGCCCTCCACAAAGCAACCCCAAGAATACATCTTTACAAGAGCTACTAACTACACTGTACCAGTAGCGTCTTTCAATTTTCTGCATGTTTCCCTTCTTAATGCCATTCAGGAGAATCTCAGTGGAGAATATGACAATTAGAATATACATAATACATAACCCCAGTTCTAAACTTCCTACAAGTGTTTTTCTATGTTGGGATTTCTTTTGATAGCAGAATAAAATTAGCAAATACTGTTTTCTGTACCAGATTTTTCTGTTAAAGAAGCATACAAATGGTGACCCAGTCTGAGTTTGCAGGTAAGAAGGTACGAAATAATTTGAAATAGTAGATGAGATGATATAGGTGTCTCCAGATGTCTCAGGAAGTTATAACTAATGTTCATATTGCAAGGATGGATGGCAAGAGGGCTAATTATCTAACAAGTAATGTGGAGCTCATTTGAACAATTATAGGAAGATCACCAGATGTCATTATGACAAATATTTGCTTTAGAGTTTATTATTGAAGTCATATTCCCAAGGGCTGTACAATGTGAATTCCAATCTACTTCTGAATCTAGTCCTTTAAAATTGCTTTGCTTGTTTTGGCCCTAGGCTGCATATCAAAAATGATAAAAGAAGTTGTTTCATATTTAATTTTAAATCATGATGGTTCAATTGCCAGTGTCAACATGACAAAGTGCTTTTGGCTACGGGGGGGGTGGGGGGGGAAGGAGGGGCAGAAAAGACCTGCAGCTAGTACCAGACAAGTAGAACAGAAACTTTCTAGCCAATCAAAGCATAGCCTTATCTAACCTCATTGTATTTTCTACTTTCTATATGTCAGCTGGATTTAGTAACTGTTGCTTTGGCAGTAATTACAGATCAAGTTCAGCATAATTATTCTAACATCATAAGGTGAAGATTTGTTTCCAGGACCATCTTAAAGACTTTGTTATATGCTCTGTGTTAATGTAGCCAGAGAATGTCTTTCACAGTATGTAAAAGAATATAAGAATTAAGGTGACACTGTAAATAATGTTTCATTAAGACAAAAATAAAAAATAAACAAAATAAACATTTGATGCTCCCATATGAATAAAAGATATTTCCCCCACTAAAAGCACCCATTTCTCTCTAACGTTATTCCCAAGGTACACTATTCTTTGGTTCATTCTTGAGATACTAAACTAGAAACTTGGAAATGCCCTACAATTTTTGTTTTAAAGGAACATTTGCGAGGTTGCCTGGATGATGTGTCATATATAGGAGGCCATATTTTTCGCTTCTACTGGAGTACATTAGAAAGGAAGACGTTTATCTCACATCAGTGCAGGAATTATTCTATTTATGTCCAAATAATTTCAAATGTACTATTTTCAAATCATCAAATCATAATCATACGAAAGATGTATGGAATTTTGGTCTCTCAAAAGCTATAGCCTTGCTCTTTGAGTTAAATGGAAATATTTTAAGAAAATTTTATCTTAGATTGCAGAATTGTTCTAATAGCTACCAGTGTCAGTCATGTTGTTAGTCATGTTTTATAATACAAATTTTAGAGAGTTTCTCAGGGATTTTGATTGTCAAAAATATTTTATAGTCCTTCAGTTTGGGTGTGGGAGAGGCTCAGGGCAAGAGTAGGAGTGTGGGGGGTGAGGGCTCTGTCTGGGGGTGGGGGGTTTGGGGTATTAGAGAGGCTCAAGGCTGTGGCAGAGGGTTGGAGTACAGGGGGATGTGCTGCTGGAGGGTCCCACCGGAAAAGGGAAGGGTCTGAGGTGGAAGGGCAGGCTCAGTCAGTCTGTCCTGGCAGGTGAGATGGGGGGCACTAGGACCCTGCGGCAGCAGTTGCTGCAGGGAGGCAGCATGGAGTTGTACGGAAGAGACAGTGACTCTCTGCTCCGGGGCCCTGGAAAGGCAAGCGGGGGCAGCAACAGGGGGCCGGGGGACACTCGGGGAAGATGCGGGGGGTGGGGGGGCAGCAGGTGGGGCCGGGGGGGACACCCGGCCCCAAATATTGGTGGAGCTGGGCTCCTGGGCTCTGAATATTGCTGGTGCCCAGGCACCACGTGGGAATATAACTCGCCGCCTATGCTCAGGACAGAGGGAGCTTGCTGGCAGGAGCTGCTGTCTCAACTTGTTGATCTATTTTAAAAGGCAGTGTACTTAGAGTGGGGTCAGCCTACTTAAAGGGGCAATGCACATCTCTCTCTCTCACACACACGGTGTGTGTCTCTGTCTGCCATGCTGTCTCCCCTCCCTCCATTCGTGCTGCCTTGAAGAGTGTGAGGCTACATTAAAAACAATGTGCTAACCCTTGAGGGCTCAGCCGATTGCTAGTTCATCATTTAGCAGTAAGGCATTCCCTGGGAAGTATCCCACCCTCTGACTTCACCACCTCAACCAAGTTTCACAATCATCATCGCTGTGTACCGGTGTTAAATTGTTTCCCGGGAACCTAATCCCCCCTATTTACATTAATTCTTATGGGGAAATTGGATTCGCCTAACATCGTTTCGCTTAAATTCTCATTTTTCAGGAACATAACTACAACGTTAAGCGAGGAGTTACTGTACTAGAAATAAGGCATACCTTCTTAACAGTGAGAGCAATTAACCATTCAAACAATTTACCAAGGGTTGTGGTGGATTCTCAATCACTGACAATTTTAAAATCAAGATTTGGATGTTTTTCTAAAAGATCTGCTCTAGGAATTGTTTTGGGGAAGCTATCCTGCTGTTGGTCTGTGTTATACAGGAAGTCAGACTAGATTATCACAATGGTCCCTTTTGGCCTTGGAATCTAAAAATCTACCAGTGATCCTTAGAGCTCGGAGCTCTAACTCCTACTGGCGCCATCCAAGCTGGAAAGGTCAACGGTTAGGGAGCAAATAAAAAACAATCCATTGGTTCTCCAGGTTGGGAGTCGAATGATAGATCAACCACCTACCCTCATGAAGAAAGTTAAGTTATAGTAACAAAACAAGCTAGCCATTCTGTTCAGGGATGGAGAAGCCTTGTTTGTGCCCTACATGATATCTGGCAGTGAGGGGAGGATGCAGTTTCAAATTTAGATTTATACCACAGTAGCACCCTATCAGGATGTGGGTCATAATATGCACTGTACAAGCACATACCGAGACATAGTCTTCACCCTTAAAAGCTCACCATCTAAGGCAATAGTCCTACATTGCAATCCATGTGAGTAGAACTGCTGTGCTTGTGTGAAACCCCATTGAAGTCAATGAGCTTCTCCTTGAGCATAGCAGTCTGCCTTTGTGCAGAAATGTTGCAGGACTAGGGCAGCAGAATGCAAGTAACATAAAGGGTGCAGCACAGAGGGATACAATAAAATACAGACAATATTTATTGATAAACATATACATTTGCATTGCTGTTACTCAGAGAGAAAATATGAATGTCAACTGTCCCCACAGGCTCCTCAAGCCATCATTATGCAAAGTGCTCCTTTCTAAGTGGAGTAATCAGTTGCACAAATACAAAATGGGAAATGACTGCCTAGGAAGGAATACTGCGGAAAGGGATCTGGGGGTCATAGTGGACCACAAGCTAAATATGAATCAACAGTGTAACGCTGTTTCAAAAAAAGCAAACATAATTCTAGGATGTATTAGCAGGAGTATCGTAAGCAAGACACGAGAAGTAATTCTTCTGCTCTACTCCGTGCTGATTAGGCCTCAACTGGAATATTGTGTCCAACTCTGGGCACATTTCAGGAAAGATGTGGACAAACTGGGGCAAGTCCAGAGAAGAGCAACAAAAATGATTAAACGTCTAGAAAACATGACCTATAAGGGAAGATTTAAAAAATTGGGTTTGTTTAGTCTGGAAAAGAGAAGACTGAGAGGGGACATGATAACAGTTTTCAAATACATAAAAGGTTGTTACAAGGAGGAGGGAGAAGAATTGTTCTTCTTAACCTCTGAGGATAGGACAAGAAGCAATGGGCATAAATTGCAGTAAAGGAGGTTTAGGTTGGATATAAGGAAAAACTTCCGAACAATCAGGGTGATTAAGCACTGGAATAAATTGCCTAGGGAGGTGGTGGAATCTCCATTATTGGAGATTTTTAAGAGCAGGTTAGACAAATACCTGTCAGGGATGGTCTAGATAATACTTAGTCCTGCCATGAGTGCAGGGGACTAGACTAGATGACCTCTCGAGGTCCCTTCCAGTCCTATGATTCTATGATTATCAATTGATTGATTTCTTGTGTAATAGCCCTTGAACTGGGATTTGAAGGAGAGGGTTAGTGTCTTCACACACAAATTCATGAAGGGCACTCTATGTGAAAGGAGTGTCTTGGAAAAAGGCAAGGATACGTTTGTGCCAAAAGCTGAGAAATGGGTGGAATAGGCTGCATCATTGATGGACTGGAGTAGATGTGGACAGGATGGAGGATAGCATAAAAGCAAAACATAAGAACATCAGAATGGCTAACTGGGTCAGACCAATGGTCCATCTAGCCCAGTATCCTGTCTTCCAACAGTGGCAAGTGTCAAATGCTTCAGAGGGACTTAACAGAAGAGGGCAATTATCAAGTGATCCATCTCCCAACTCCCAGTCCCAGCTTTTGGCAGCGAATGGGATAAAAGTACTTTGATTAATAATCACCTTCATTTATATAGTACTTTTCACCCCAAAGGATCCAGAAGAGGCTCTACAGCCAGCACTCACAAAACCAATGAAATACACCCACCTCCAGGAACGTAGTAACCAACGCACAAAGACAGAGAGCACAATAATTTTTATATATGGAAATGAACAATAATTTTGACAACTTTAACTTCAGGAGTAGTTTTTCTTGTTTGTTAAAAATCAGGAAAACCGTAAGAACCCCAGTATTGCAGAAACTACCATGGAATGTGTAATCAGTGCCATGAAAGATGGCACCTTCACTAGAACACTGCCTTCTAACAGCATGCTAATATATTGCTTCAGTGCTGATTCAGAAGGAATGTCCCATTTGCTCAAGTGACAATACCACAAGCACTTGGGTTTTGACTTTCAAACAAGATCATGCATAACTCTCCTTAGCTTGTGGGAGATGACAAAATCAGAGCATGTCCTATGGTGACTCAGGTCTTAATTCAGATTCCTTTGAAGTAATACAAGGCTACAACACATCCTATAGGTTTCATTATATTACAGTCTAGTCAATGCAGACATTTGAAACAGACGCATGCGAAGGTTCAACACTACTGAAACATTACTAAATATGACAAGAAACATTTGAATATGGAATAAAGCCTTTGGTAAGTCTGGAGCAATGTAACTGTATGTCTTCCTAATAAATAACTTGGAAACAGATCTTGAATTTACCACAATTTGCCTCTTGAGAAAAGAACCTACCCCCAGTTTAAGCTAAGCTACAGTACTAGAGGAACAATAATTATCTTCCCAAAACTAATTCTACTGTTTATTTTTTAAAAATTAGAGCTAAAGATTATAAACCCAGAACCAGAATAATTGTTCAGGATTTTGTTGTTTGTGTTGCTATTTTCCAACAATACAAAATCAACAATAACCCTGAGAACAAGACTGATCATTTAATCTGATTTGCTATTCAATTTTTAAAATTTGGCCCTTGGTGGTAGATAATATTACAACAGTATTTGTGATATTCCCTGTTTTACAATACCATAGTAATATTTTGTTACTTGCAAAGGTATCGGTAAAGAATTCAATGTGATCACTCCATGGTAAGCACCGAACAGGAAATGGTGAAGGGTAAATTATGAATGGTGTTTGGGGGCTTCCAGAAAGTAGACTAAGGCAACAGGTCTTTGACACATATTCCCATTTTGATCTATTCATTGGCAGCAGAATATATTTTGATCGGTGTAGAGGTCAGTCTAAAGCAGAAACTTTGTGCAGCCGATTTGAAATTCTTAAAAGTCTTGTTTGAACATGTTTAATTAATCCTCTACAAAGTCCTGCATTCCTTGTAATTGTGTTTGGATCTCACTGAATGATTTGCATGCATTAATTCACCAAAGGCTTATCTACACGGTGTGGCAATATGCACTCCAGAGCTGTGATTGCTGAAGCGCATTAATGTGTTATGCGCTAATTGGTCTGTGTGGACCTGTTGGTATGCACTAAGAGTTCCCCAGTGAGCTTCAGCATAGTACTTTGAAACAGTAGTTTGAGGCAGTACTATGTTAAAGTGCACTAGGGAACTTTTAGTGTGCATCAGCAGGGTCCAAATGGACCAATTAGTGTGCAACATGCAAATTAGAAATCATACCCCCATAGTATGCATTGCCACACTTTGTAGACAAGCCCCAAGATTTTGATTTCTATGGTCTTCTGAGAGATCAGAGTGTTCTACCTATTGCTATCGCTTGCTGTCTCCATTTTTAGATGGAGAAATGATTACTCTATAGGAAATCTTCATTCCCTTGACATTATAACCATCTTAAAGTCACTCCTGCCTTATAAACACAGTCTTTTATTTGGAAAAGGAACCAAACACTATGCTTCTGCATTATGTTGGAAATTTAAATGTCCTCTCAGATCAGGTCACTGCAGTAAGTTGTGCTAGAAGAGTACAACAGAGTTAGCATCTTTAAATAGATGACTATTAAGAAATCAATTGATACATAATACTTCGGGGAGGGAGAGCGGGGATGGTAGTATGGAAAATTGCTAACACAACAGGTAGTATAAATACATGTATCGTTTTAGAAGAGTCAGTATACTCAATGGCTTTGATCCTACAAGTGTGTTGATGCCTGCCCCCCAGCTTATTATTATTATTTTTTTTAAATGAACATACATTTGGAAAAAGCATAATAGACCATGGACCAGAATAACATCTCGTTTTAACTACCATATCTCAATTAAATTGCCTAATATGCATAAGAGCTGTAAAGTCTTGGAAACAATAGTGGATGGTGTTTCCTGTAACAGGGTAATGTGTGTCATGCTTGGGAGGGACTGAGAAAGAACACACATCATTTCATCTTAATGTTAAATCACACAACTCAATCAACAGAGAGGAACTCAAATTAACAAAAGGAAACACTAACATCTTCGTAGGGTTACTATTCAGAGTATGGAAAAGTTAATTTTCTAGCCCAAGGAAAACAGTTAAAAGTGTCTAAAGTCAATTATATTT
This sequence comes from Emys orbicularis, assembly GCF_028017835.1. Lineage (NCBI taxonomy): Eukaryota > Metazoa > Chordata > Testudines > Emydidae > Emys > Emys orbicularis. The sequence continues at coordinate 92,478,585 of NC_088689.1, read as the reverse complement.
CTGGTTCTACAAAATAATGTTCCCACTGTGATAGGCTGAGAAAGGCCACAGAAATCTTGAATAAATTATTTTTTAGCATTTCCATATTGCAAAAAGTTTACATTACAATAGCACAACACATCCTGAAGTGTCACCGAAAAACTGTAAGAACTATTGCACCCTTTTGTATAGTGTTTATTGACTACACAAGTTCAAGCTTTCAGAGTTCCGTGAATTGGTGCACTCACAAACAGTGCATATAGGTACACTAATGACGTTTCTAATGAAACTTTTGCAGGAATGCCCAAGGCTTACTTAAAATTTGGGCATTAGTGGCTAACGGGTTTGTAAAATACACTTTTTTACTTTTACTGTATTGTGTATGCTTTTCATCCTGAAGCCTACGATAACAAACGCAGCATGGCTTACTCTCTTAATTATATTTTCTAAAGCCCTGCTAAAGATTACCATTTGATCTGGAAAAACTAAGCTGACTCATTCAGATTCCATGAGCCCTAGCTGCAATCGATTTTTAACATTTCACGTGGAGAGCATGAGATATGAAAATTCAGCCTGATTTCCCAAGGCATTTATAAATTAAATGGTCTGTTAAAAACTATGCAAAACAGCTTATTGAACAAAAGAGTGAATATGTAAAAAGATTCTCCAAAATAGGTAATATGGTCCTATATGGTTTCGATCACTGTACCAAATACTTGCTAATTTGTAGAGTACTTCTTGAAGTCTACATGTTTCACATTCATAATACTGTACTTCAATGTGTCTCATTTAATATAAACTATGCTCTACAGTGTATGTACAGAGGCCTTCACAGAGAAAACTAAAAAAGAATATAGATTTAAACATAAAGCGTTGGGGAACTACAGGACTTAATACATGATTTTTCCTAACGCTGTCTCTAATCAGTTCTTAATCTCTCTCTCTCTGAGCAACAAGCTATATATCTTATTACACAGGCTAACCACAACCAATACTGTGATGTAGGAGAGAGATGTATGCAATTATTTTTATTTTCATTTTATCTCCACTTCAATAGCAGGGTTTGAAATTAAAACACTAGTTTAATTTAATGAGCCTCCTAGCATTGATAGCACAGCATTTCCTTGAGTTTACGTTGGCAGAGGATGATCTGACAAATACAGATATTTATTAAGATAAAAAGTCAAAAATTCAGGCTAAACAGTTTGCTCTCTGAAGGCCAAATTCTACTTCTTTTCAAGTCAGCTGCAAAATTCCCATTAACTTCAATAGGAACAGGTGTGGGCACTGTGTTTATGGTGTTCCTCACGAAAGCACTGGGAGATCTGTAGACTCTGACAGAAAGTACATTAACCCTAAATTCAAACTGGCTTGTCATTTAAAAACATCTTATTTTAACACAGATGATCCCACAGTGCTGATGAGTTAAAGAACAACACTGACACAGCTCTGGAAAAAGATGTGATGGTTGATATAAGGTAGACTGTAGAAGGATTTAGAGGATAAAATAAAAAAATCAAAAGGAAATTCTGCTCCCATATAAAAAAATAAACCCAAGGAAACTTCAATTGTATATATTATAACTTGCCCCATTAAACTGAAGTATTTGTTGTAATTGTATGAGTTAAAATACGATGAAATTTTACATTAAGTAGTTATTACTTTTTTCTCCTAAGTTACATGACAAATAGAGAAGAAATGGTTGAGAATTTGAAAGTGGAAGGCAACTTGGGTGAAAGTGATCATGAAATGGTAGAGTTCATGATTCTAAGGAATCGTAGGAGGGAGAACAGCACAATAAAGACAATGGATTTCAAGAAGGCAGACTTTAGCAAACGCAGGGAGTTGGTAGGTAAAATCCCATGAGAAGCAAGTCTAAGGGGAAAAACAACTGAAGACAGTTGGCAGTTTTTCAAAGAGACATTATTAAGGGCACAAGAGCAAACTATCCCACTGCGTAGGAAAGATAGGAAGTATGGCAAGAGACCACCCTGGCTTAACCAGGAGATCTTCAATGATCTAAAACTCAAAAAAGAGTCCTACAAAAAGTGGAAACTCGGTCAAACTACAAAGGACGAATATAAACAAACAACACACGTATATAGGGACAAAATCAGAAAAGCCAAGGCACAAAACGAGATCAAACTAGCTTGTGACATAAAAGGAAACAAGAAAACATTCTCCAAATACATTAGAAGCAAAAGGAAGACCAAGAACAGAGTAGGCCCGTTACTCAATGGGGGGGGGGGGGGGGAGACAATAACAGAAAATGTGGAAATGGCAGAGGGGCTTAATTACTTCTTTGTTTTGGTTTTCACCAAGAAGGATGGTGGCGATTGGATGTCTAAAACAGTGAATGCCAGTGAAACTGAGGTAGGATCAGAGTCTAAAATAGGGAAAGAATGAGTCAAAAATTACTTAGACAAGTTAGATGTCTTCAAATCATCAGGGTCTGATGAAATGCATCCTAGAATACTCAAGTTGCTGACTGAGGCAATATCTGACTCATTAGCAATTATCTTTGAAAAGTCATGGAAGACGGGAGACATTCCAGAAGACTGGAAAAGGGCAAATATAGTGCCCATCTATAAAAAGGGAAATAAGGACAACCCGGGGAATTACAGACCAGTCAGCTTAACTTCTATACCCGGAAAGATAATGGAGCAAATAATTAAGCAATCAATTTGAAACACCTAGAAGATAATAAGGTTATAAGTAACAGTCAGCATGGATTTGTCAAGAACAAATCATGTCAAACCAACCTGATAGCTTTATTTCACAGGGTAACAAGCCTTGTGGATATGGGGGAAGCAATAGCTGTGGTATATCTTGACTCTAGTAAGGCTTTTGATACTGTCTCGCATGACCTAACAAACAAACTAGGGAAATACAACCTAGATGGAGATACTATAAGGTGGGTGCATAACTGGTTGAAAAATCGTTCCCAGAGAGTAGTTATCAGTGGTTCACAGTCATGCTAGAAGGGCATAATGAGTGAGGTCCCACGGGGATCGGTTCTGGGTCTGGTTCTGTTCAATGTCTTCATCAATGATTTAGATAATGGCATAGAGAGTACACTTATAAAGTTTGCGGACGATACCAAGCTGGAAGGGGTTGCAAGTGCTTTGAAAGATAAGATTAAAATTCAAAATGATCTGGACAAACTGAAGTAAATAGGATGAAATTCAATAAGGACAAATGCAAAGTATTCCACTTAGGAAGGAACAGTCAGTTGCACACATACAAAACGGGAAATGACTGCCTAGGAAGGAGTACTGCAGAAAGGGATCTGGGGGTCATAGTGGACCACAAACTAAATATGAATCAACAGTGTAACGCTGTTTCAAAAAAAGCAAACATAATTCTAGGATGTATTAGCAGGAGTATTGTAAGCAAGACACGAGAAGTAATTCTTCCGCTGTACTCTGCGCTGATTACGCCTCAACTGGAGTATTGTGTCCAGTTCTGGGCATCACATTTCAGGAAAGATGTGGACAAATTGGAGAAAGTCCAGAGAAGAGCAACAAAAATGATTAATGGTCTAGAAAACATGACCTATAAGGGAAGATTGAAAAAATTGAGTTTGTTTAGTCTGGAGAAGAGAAGACTGAGGGGGGACATGATAACAATTTTCAAGTACATAAAAGGTTGTTACAAGGAGGAGGGAGAAAAACTTGTTCTTCTTAGCCTCTGAGAATAGGACAAGAAACTTAAACTGCAGCAAGGGCGGTTTAGGTTGGACATTAGGAAAAACGTCCCAACTGTCAGAGTGGTTAAGCACTGGAATAAATTGCCTAGGGAAGTGGTGGAATCTCCATCATTGGGGATTTTTAAGAGCAAATTGGACAAACACCTGTCAGGGATGGTCTAGATAATACTTAATCCTGCCATGAGTGCAGGGGACTGGACTAGATGACCTCTCGAGTGACCCTTCCAGTTCTATGATTCTATGAAGTCTTAGAACTCACACTAACGGTATGACCATTCTGTTCTTTTCTATTTCCTAAAGTAGTCTTCAGTAAGTGACCCCCATGAAAATCCATTTATGTAGATCACATATGGCATGTGAAAGTACATAACTACATTATTCACCACATGTGCTACCATCATAGACAGATACTTTCTCCAGTCCACCTGGAAACCCTTTTACATATCAGCTATAAAACAGAAGTTTTCAAATGCAGTCTGCCTAACATAGTTTAAGCCATGTCTACACCAGGGTATGTACGGTATATGTATGAAATTCTGGCCTCAATAAAGAAATAAGTCAACGCAAAACTCCCATTGACTGCAATGAGGTAAGGATTTTACCTTAAGTTGTAACATGTTTGAAACTGTTTTTGAAGAGATACACTCAAATGCGGTTTTAAGACAATTTGCACACACTCAATATAGTTATAAATCATATTGCAACAGGTACAGAAAACATGCTAGAACCATGGTAGGTGATAGTCTATAAGGCAGTTTGGTCTAGCATAGTTATTTTTAAAGGCAAATCTCTGTTTACACTGCTAGTTACAATCACATGGGAAAACCATGCTAGTTCTTGCCACATTTGAAAACTGCTGTCATGCATGATTCAGCAGTCTTCAGGATGATGCTGGATAATTATTTTAGAACATGGTTGTAGCTACCATGGTTTAATATTCCAGGGAGATAGCACTAAAACAAAACTACCTTTGAGAATTATAAAGCTTGAAATCTTGTCTCTTTCACTAATAGAAGATTGTCCAATAAAAAATATTACCTTACCACCTTGTCTCTTTGAGCATTAAGTCGGTCTTTAGTTCCATATGTTTATTAGATATATGGTACATTTTTAAATTATGAACTAGCATATAAAAGGAGCTACTGAATACAAATGTGCTAAAATACAGTAGTTTCTCACTTGAGTCATTTTTAAAGGTTCAATGTTGTGAACATATTTAATTAGTGAATGACAAGATCAATATGCAACACTAGCTTGCAGGGTGCTTAAGCTGTCACTGATAAAGTGTTATTAGGAAAAAGTTAAATCAGCTGCACATTGACAACACTGTCTTCTACTTAAGGTATAATATTTTATAAGTAACCATTATAGTTTTAGTAAAGAACATTGCTTTTTTTCCCCAGCAGAAGAAGCTCCAGGAATTGGGACACTGATTGGCTGTAGGGAGTGTAGCTTATTTATGAACAGCTGCAACTGGAAGATGTGGAGACTGGCAGAAAATTGTCAGATATGGTAAAAATTGGTTTTTGGAGGAGCAAATATTTTCCAACTCAATTAGTTTGGTTTGGCAAGAAAGAAACTGCTCAGAGACCAACAAGAGCCTTCCTACAGGGAAAACTGGACCTCACAGATGACAGGAAAAAGCCCTAATATTTGCCAAATTGCAGTTATGTGAAGCTCTAGTAAGAACTAGCATTTTTCTTGCCTTTGTATCTCCAGATAAAGACAACTCAATTTTCAGAAGAAGCAGTCTCCATGGGTAATTGATACAAGCAAAAAGAGGTATCCCATGTTTAGAGAGAAAACCAACTCAGGAAGCCTCATTCATATAAATAACCATCTGCAAAGTAATGTCTCTGTTTTTATATCATACTGTATCAAGATCAGTTACCCATCCATGCTGTATGATAATACTCTGTGAATAATCCATGAACGTAAACAACAATGTTCAACTGATTTACAAACTAGATATTAAAAGCTTACTTGAGCAATAAAATCAAGGACAACTCTTGTATTTCCATATGGATATACACTTAAGATTCTTATCAGAATGATTTGGTCATTATGTTTTAAGCAGGAAGTCTGATATGAGAGTTTAGTGCAGTTCAAATATGCTGCTAATGATTAAAATAGATTCAGAAATTACAGGCTTGTTGAAATAAATCATGAGCATTAAGATTTAAAAACTGAACATAATAAAAAAATATTATACAAAAATTATAACGCCCATGTGTTTTTCTGTCAGAATTATAATAGCCTTTACTTAGTAGAATATGGATCTAGTTTCACACGAGTGCTTTATAAATATAGCTAGCTATATTTCATATGGTTATAACCTCCTGATACTGAAAGATTAGAAAATAGCCAAAGCACCAATTTTCAAAATACAAAAAAAAAGGTATTTTGAGTAATTACCTTCTTGTCAGTCTAACTTCTATTCCTAGTAAAATAATGCAAAAATATTAAATAAAAAAATAGCTAAATATCTAGTGAGATTAATGGACATATGAACAAGCATAATTGTTTCACGAAGTATATATTTTGCTAGAGAAACCTGAATTTTAAAATTAGTGGATGGTGGAAACATAGCAGATGTAATATAGAGAGAGATTTTAGTAAAGCATTTCATAATGTGTTGCAAAATATCTTTTGAAAAATTAATTCCATTCAAGAGGAAAACTGTCATATGACTTGAAAACTGTGTATGATGAATGGCAATGTACTGTGCTGGAGAAAAGTGGCTATTGGGTACCACAAGGACCAGTGTTAAAGCTATTGTAAATTGACCCTACTCCCCCAGCCCATTAACAACAAGTCTCAGCCCTCCTGAGAGTCTACTGAAGTCTCGAACAGACAGACTTCTCCTAGTTTAATCCAGCCTCACAAAAATAGCTTGGAAACAATTGTACAGGAAACCCCTCCTGTTTTAAACCAGCTCATCAGATTCGATTAATCAGGTCAGTCGCCCTTTCCAGAAAACTATTCCTACCTCTATTGTAACAGGTAGTTAAGGAGCCAACTACAGCAGTGAATTAGCACCATTTCACTTTTCATTAGCCAGCTCACTTCTTGCTAACAGAATGGGTATAAAACAACAGTTGGCAGCCTGTTACAACTGGTCATATGTTATTTGTTCTTTAGCCAAAAAGAAAAGGGAGCAAATGGCATGTGAGTAACATTTTCAGACAATACTAAATTGGGAGGAATCGTCAACAAAAGTCAAGAAAGAGGCCTGGTCTATACTCCTAAGCAGCTTGCATCAACCTATTTGTATACATGTCTATGCTTAAATTTGTCTCGCACCAATGTAAGGCTACATCTACACTACCCGCCTGAATCAGCGGGTAGAAATCGATCTCTCGGGGATCGAATTATCGCGTCTCGTCGGGACACGACATTCGATCCCCGAATCGACGCTTGTACTCCACCAGCGGAGGTAGGAGTAAGCGCCGTCGACGGGGGAGCCGCGGAGGTCGATTTGCCGCCGTCCTCACAGCTGAATTTGCGTATCTTAAATCGACACCCCCCCCGTAGTGAGGCTGTAGCCTATTATACTGACATAGTAATGCCACCTCTCTAAGTGGCATAAAGCCAGGTTGATGTACTTAGGTCAATGCAGCTCAAGTGTAGACACTGCATTACTTATTTTGACAATAACTGTCCTCCAGCAGCTGTCCCACAGTGCCTCACACTGACTGCTTGGTCACCATTGTGAACTCCACTGTCCAGGGATCACGGATACTGTTAACCCCCTCCCCCTGCCCCTTTAAAGCCCCACACATTTTTGAAATTCATTGTCCTGATTGCTCAGCTTGGCAAGCACATCTAGCCCCTCTCGTTTGCTGAGTGCAACTGCCCTACTGACCATGCTGGATATATGCTCCAGACGCTCTCCTGCCTGGAGTAGACAAGAGATATTGGAGCTTCTGGGCTGTGGGGAGAAGAGACTCTAAAGGCACAGCTCCGAACCAGCCATAGAAACATTGACATTGATGAGCAGGTTGCTCAGGGAATGCAGAAGGGGTACGAGGGACCAGCAGCAGTACCATGTGAAAGCCAAGGAGCTGTGGTAGGCATACCAGAAGGCCAGGAAGGCCAACAAGTTATCCGGTGCTGAGCCACAGAACTGATGTTTTTACAAAGAGCTGTATGCCATACTTGGTGGATACCCACTCCCCCAGCACCGCGGATGCCTCCAAGGAGCATGAGTCACAGGCCCCTGCCATGAACAGTGAGAAGGAGGAAGTAGTGGATGAGGAAGAGAAGAAGGAAGAGGATTATGTGGGACAGATGACTGGGAGATCCAGTTGCATAGTGAGCCAAGAACTGCTTTTGACTCCATAATGGTCCAGCCAATCCTGCCAGTCAAGTAAAGGCAAGTCTGATGCAGGGAAAGGAACCTCACGTAAGTCTGTAGACAAATTTTCAGTGACAGGGATGGCATGACAAAGCTTTTGACCTTTTATTAATTTGCTTGTGCTGGAAGAGGTAGTGGTACGACCACGAGAGGCAGAGTTGCTATCTGCTTTTCATTCCCTTCTAGAATTAGGCAGTGGGGTGGGGCGTGCAGAACAGTTTGTTTAGGTACACAAGGATGTCCCTTGAATCTTCCTGAGAGATCTCTATGAAACTTTCATGGAGGTTGTAGCGGGGTGGTTACCCCGCTCCTGCCTGGAAGGGCTTAAAACAGCCCTGGCAGAGGGCTGCAGCTCTAAAAGCTGGGCTGATTGGGGAAGTAGCCACAGCTGGGCCATGCCCCAATCAGGCCACAGCTGGCCTGTATAAAAAGGCTGGGAGCCAGGAGCTCAGGAGTCTCTCTCTGCATTCAGAGGGAGAAGGGCCTGGCTGCAGGGAGGGGAGACCCTAGTACTGAGGGGTGTACTGCCAGGCAGCACTCCAGATAAGAGGGCACTGGGGTCCGGGAGGGACACCGGGGCCAGAGGACAGGTGGATCACCGGCCTGCAGAGGGCGCTCCAGGACGCTGGAAGAGCTAATTCCCAGAAGTCACCAGCAGGAGGCGCCGCAGGGGTGAGTCCGCTCCTCTGCCAAAGGTTTCTAGAGAGGGCTGCCTTATTTCTTCCTCCACGGTAGGACACTTCCCCACGCCACTCAGCAATAAGTTCAGCAGGCATCACTGCAGTACATACGCTAGCAGCATATGGGCCTGGGAAGCTTTGGGACACCAGCAGCCTCTCTCTGCCTTTGTTACACTCAGGAGTGAGATATCAGCTAAAATTACCAATGCCTGTAGAAAATGGTGCCAGTATTCAGTGCCATTGGTCTATACTACTAGAATCATGCAACCAAACAATTCCCTCCTTATTTCCCCAATGGGCCATGTTCATCCTGGCTGGTGTTGTGACGTGCACCAGCAATCCCAAGTAGAAGTTAGAAGGTGGTGCTTAAAACTTTTGGGGAGCAAGGGGAGTGAGTTTAGCATCTAAGTTTTGCTTTCCGTAGTGAATACGCTGACAATGGTGCATATTTTATCTGCAGTTGCTACCATTGCAGCCTTCAGGGTTTCCCCTTCCATACCCACGGAATGCCTGAGCCAGATAAGGAGGAGAAAGAAGGAGACTTAGGATGACATGCTCAGTGAGATCCTGCAAGCCAGTGCTGCATCAAACCTTGAGCAGAGGGCCTGAAAGATGAACATTGCAGACAGGCTGCAGAAGGAAAGAGCAGAAGGAAGAAAGGCACACGAGTTCCTGCAGGAAAAGGAGAGGGAGATGCACCAGGACATAATGGGGCTTCTCAGGCAGCAAACACAAATAAATCGGTTACTCACTTTCTCGTAACTGTTGTTCTTCGAGATGTGTTGTTCGTGTCCATTCCAAGCAGGTGTGTGCGCCAGCTGGAAGATTTTCTCCTAGCAGCATCCGTAGGGTCAGCCTGGGCACCCCCTGGAGTGGCGCCTTCATTGCGCCCAATATAGGGCCCCGCCGACCCTCCACCCCCTCAGTTCCTTCTTGCCAGCTATTCCGATGGAGGGGTAGGAGGGTGGGTATTGGAATGGACATGAACAACACATCTCGAAGAACAACAGTTACGAGAAAGTGAATAACCATTTTTTCTTCTTCGAGTGATTGTTCATGTCCATTCCAAGCAGGTGACTCATAAGCCAAAGCTCAGGAGGTGGGGTCGGAATCATGCACAGATTGGAGCACTGCCCGTCCAAAGGCCGCATCATCCCTGGCCTGTTGTGTAATTGCATAGTGCATCGTAAACGTATGTATCGAGGACCACGTATCTGCCCTGCAAATTTCCTGAGTGGGGATTTGCGCCAGGAACGCTGCCGAGGAGGCCTGTGCCCTTGTGGAGTGGGCAGTAATCGGCAGGGCGGGCACCTTCGCCAGGTCATAATGCAAGATGTGATCCTGGACGAGATATGCTGAGAGGACATAGGGAGACCTTTCATTCTGTCTGCTACGGCCACAAAAAGTTGGACGGACTTCGGGAACAACTTAGTTCTCTCTATGTAGAATGCTAAGGCTCTACGTACATCCAGTGAGTGCAGCCTGTGCTCCCTATTGGAGGAGTGTGGCTTGGGGTAAAACACTGGGAGGAAAATGTCCTGGGCCATGTGAAACTGGGGAACAACCTTAGGGAGGAAAGCCAGGTAAGGTCTAAGTTGGATCTTGTACTTATGAAAAACTGTGTAAGGGGGCTCAGACATGAGGGCCCTGAGCTCCGAAACCCTTCGAGCCGAGGTAATTGCTACGAGGAGCGCAACCTTGAATGAGAGATACAACAAAGAGCAGGTGGCCAGCGGTTCAAATGGGGGGCCCATAAGTCTGGATAGAACTAGATTGAGGTCCCAGGCCAGGACAGGCTGACGAGTGTGCGGGAAGAGCCTGTCCAAACCCTTGAGGAAGCAACTGACTATAGGGTTTACAAAGATTGAGAACCCATCTGAGCCTGTATGGAAGGCGGAGATGGTGGCTAAATAGACCCTTATTGATGACAGGGACAGATCTTGATGTTTTAGGTGCAGGAGGTAGTCCAGTATGAATGGTATGGGGGCAAGGAGAGGTGACTGATGGCTTTGCTCCGCCCAGATGGAGAACCATTTCCACTTGGCAAGGTACATTGCCCTGGTGGAGGGCTTTCTACTACCCAGGAGGACTTGTTTGACCTGGTCCGAACATGACAGCTCCGCGGCGCTTAGCCATGGAGCATCCAGGCTGTGAGGTGAAGGGGCTCCAGATTTGGGTGCCGGAGTCGACCATGGTCCTGTGTGATCAGGTCCTGGACCACCGGTAAAGTGAGTGGAGCTGCTACCGACATTTCCAGGAGCGAGGTGAACCATTGTTGGCGTGGCCACACCGGCGCTATCAGTATAACTCAAGCCCGGTCCCTGCGGATCTTGAGAAGCACCCTGTGGACCAGCAGGATAGGTGGAAAAGCATAGAGCAGGTGGCCTGCCCAAGAGAGAAGGAAGGCATCCCCAATGGACCCCGGGCTGTGACTCCCGAGGGAGCAGAATGCCTGACACTTCCTGTTGCCACGAGTGGCGAACAGGTCTATCTGGGGAGAGCCCCAGAACCGGAAAATTGAGTTCACCACATCTGGTCAAAGGGATCTTTCGTGGCCATGGAAGGTCCGGCTGAGGCTCTCCGCCAGTGTGTTCTGAACCCCTGGGAGGTATGACGCCTGTAGGTGGATCGAGTGTTCTCCACAGAAGTCCCACAGCGCGAGGGCTTCCCGGCACAGGGGAGAGGAGCGTGCAACCCCGTTTGTTGATATAGAACATCGCCGAGGTGTTGTCTGTGATGACTGAGACACACCTGCCAGCTATGTGGGTTTTGAAAGCGTAGCATGCCAGACGCACCGCTCTCAGCTCTTTGACATTGATGTGTAGAGCGAGGTCCGTCTGAGACCAGAGGCCTTGGGTTCTGAGGTCCCCTAGGTGAGCTTCCCAGCCCAGATCCGAGGTGTCTGTCACCAAAGAGAGAGAGGGCTAGCAAAGGGCACTCCCGCGCAAACCACTCACGGGTTGAGCCACCACAGGAGGGAGTCCAACACCAGGCGGGGCAGGGTTACAATGCAGTCCAGAGCGTCTCGAGCTGACCGATACACCGACGCCAGCCAAGACTGGAGTGGGCGCAGTCTGAGTCTGGTGTGCTGCACCACTTAGGTGCACGCAGCCATGTGCCCCAGTAGTCTTAGGCAGTTCCTTGCTGAGGTGGTGGGGAACTGTCTGAGGCCCTGTATTATATCCCAAAGTGATCGAAACCTGGCTTCTGGGAGGTACGCCCTGACTCGGGTAGAGTCCAGGACCGCGCCTATGAACTCTATCCTCTGCACCGGGGACAGGGTAGATTTTTTCTCATTTAGGAGGAGACCCAGTTTGAGGAAGGTCCTTCTTATGAATTCGACCTGAGCCTCCACCTGGGTTCTTGAGTGTCCCTTGATTAGCCAGTCATCTAGATAGGGAAAAATCTGTATCTGACGTTTGCGCAGGAACGCCGCAACGACTGCATGCATTTCGTGAATACTCGGGGGGTGGTTGACAGTCCAAACGGGAGGACTGCAAACTGATAGTGGCCTCTGCTGACCATGAATCTGAGGTAGCGTCTGTGATGTGGGACTACTGCGATATGAAAATACGCGTCCTTCAATTCGAGGGCGGCGAACCAGTCTCCTGGATCCAGTGAGGGGATAATGGAGGTTAGTGAGACCATGCAAAACTCTTTACATGCTTGTTCAGCTGTCGCAGGTCCAGGATGAGTCTGAGGCCCCCCTTGGCCTTCGGTATTAGGAAATACCGGGAGTAGAACCCCTTGCCCCATAGCTCCTGAGGAACCTCCTCCACTGCCCCTACCGAGAGGATGGACTGCATTTCTTGAATTAGAAGTTGCCCTGAAGGGGGATGGGGGAAGGATGGGGGGTATAGAATTGGATGGCATATCCCCTCTCTACCGTGCGGAGCACCCAGCGGTCTGAAGTAATTCGGGACCAGGCACGGTAGAAAGGGGATAGAAGGGACAAGAAGGTAAGATGGGAAGGATCCAGAGATTGTACTGGAAAGCCGTCCTCAACCATACCCTCAAAAGAGTGGTCTAGGCCCAGGTGGAGGTTTGGGCTGGCCAGAGTTTTGCCCAGAGGAGGGAGGTTGCCTTCTCCTAGTACTCCTGTTTCGTCTACGTGGAATGTTCTTGCACCTGCGCGGGCAGTGCCGGAGATGGAGACTGGCGGGCCATCATGGCCAGTTTACCCCTGGAGTGGAACAGGGGGCGCGCGGTCGCCGGCGATGTATCCCTCCTTTGCAGGGAGGATGGCACCGGGAGGCACATCAAGTCCGTGGCCGCCTCGAACGCCTCCAGTGTCGATGGTGGCTGTATGTCCCCCTGGTGGTCCGGTGACCAGGGGGGGTTTGGACTCAACTGGACCCCGGACAGGGCAGGAGTCGACAAAACCCTGGGCGGAAGCAAGGAGGAGGCGGTCTGTCCCGATCCGCTTGTGGACGCCACCAATCCTGTAAGTTTCGGGAGGGGTGAACGGCCCCTCACCAGCCTCTTCTTTTTTACTGACACCAGGGATGGTAAGCGGTGCCATATTGAGGCCGACCCGTGGCGGTGCTGGTGGGCTTTAGAGTCTTTAGCCAGGCCCGTTTTGTGCGCTGTTGGTGCCGGAGTGCTGGGCACCGAGGAGGAGGTGCTCGGTGCCGGGTCATTGGGTCCCACGTCAGATTGTGGTCTCAATGCCGCCTCCATCAGCAGGAGTTTTAGTCTCTGCTCTTGGTCTTTAAGGGTTCTGGGGCGGAAACCCTTGCAAATGCGGCATTTCTCCTTCTGGTGACTCTCACCAAGGCACTGCAGGCAGGAAGAGTGAGGATCACTTTTGGGCATAAACTTGCCACAGGCCTCGCAGAGCTTAAACCCTGGAGACCCAGGCATATCCCAGGAGGGGGAAAAAACGTCCTAACAACCAACTAACTATAACTATAGAGAAACAACTATTAACAAACCGAGAACTATATACAACTAAGGTCTATCAGACACTGCTAAGGCGCTTGCTGCGAGAGCGAGCAAAGTTCCAGCTAGTCATCACTGGCGGTAAGAAGGAACTGAGGGGGTGGAGGGTCGGCGGGGCCCTATATTGGGCGCCATGAAGGTGCCACTCCAGGGGGCGCCCAGGCTCACCCTACAGACACTGCTAGGGGAAAATCTTCCAGCTGGCGTGCACACAGCACACACACACCTGCTTGGAATGGACATGAACAATCACTCGAAGAAGAACCTGCAGATCCTGATGGACCTGCAGGTTCAACAATCCCAGGCTCTCTTCCCTCTACAGTGCATTGAGAACTCAATACTGGGATCTCCCTACAGCCCCCCACACCTGTATTAAAGACAATCATAGCTTCACATACACTGACCTGTGAAAGCCGCAGTTGGTGTATGTGTAGCTGAAATGGGCATGAATGTTCTTTCCCCTTCATATGTTCTGGTCTCTTAATTTATTACATTTTATTAAGGTTTTAATGTATTTGTTTTAAAATTATGCAGGGTTTTTCTTCCACACTGATTTTGTTTTAGAATAAAATTCTATTATTTGGAACACAATTCATCTTATTAATTCACAACATATGCTGCCGAGTGCTCAGCAGTTCTGAAAGCAACCAATTACCTGTTACACAACTCATAGGATCATTCACAAACAAAATTAATAAGTGCATTGATAATGTTATATTCCTACATGCATACCAATCGATTCCTCCCAGGTCACAAAAGAGCAGGGCCAGGTAGAGAACACTCCAACACCACACACTACTCAAGCTCTCTGTTAAAATGATCTTTCAAAGCCTCCCTGAGCCATATAGCTCTGTGTTCAGCTTTTCTAATAGCCCTTGTATCTGGCTGTTCAAATTCAGCAGACAGGCACTTCTCCTCTGCCCTCCATCCCAACAGAAACTTTTCCCCCTTTGCTTCACAGATATTATGCAGGACACAGCAGGCAGCTATAACCATTGGGATATTTTTCTCACTGAGATCCAATCTTGTGAGTAAATGATGTCAGTGTCCCTTCAAACAACCAAAAGCACATTCAACTGTCATTCTTCACCTGCTGAACCAGAAGTTAAATCGTTCCTTGGTGCTGTTGAGATGGACAACGTACAGCTTCATGAACCAGGGTAACTAGGGGTTAGGCTGGGTCCCCCAGGATTACTATTGGTATTTTAACATTCTCAATGGTAATTAGTCATTTGGGAAAGAAAGTTCATGCTTGTAGCTTTCTGACCAGTCCTGAGATCTAAAAGATGCAAGCATCATGTACCTTCCCTGACCAGCCCGCAGTGAGGTCAGTGAAGATTCCCCAGTGATCCACCAATGGTTATCTAAGCATAGAAAAGTAGCCCTTTCTGAGTGGCAAGGTGGTCTGTTGACAAAATAGGGATGTGCTTGCCATCTAACAGTCCACCGTAATTCAGGAACCCCACTGCTGCAAATCCATCCACTATGTCCTGCACACTGTCGAGAGTAACAGTCCTGAGTAGCAGGAGGTGATTAATGACCCTGCACAACTGCATCACCACAGCCCCTGGGGCAGATTTCTCGACTCCAAATTGATTCCCATCTGACCAGTAGCAATCAGGCATTGCAAATTCCCACAGTGTGATCATCACTCGCTTCTCCCCTGTCGATGCAGATCTCATTTTGGTGTCCCTGTGCTGGAGGGCTGGGGTGAGCTCAGCACACAAATCCAGGAATATTGCCTTGCACATTCAAAAATTCTGCAGCCACAGCTCGTCATCCCAAACCTGCATTATGATGTGATCCCACCAGTCAGTGCTTGTTTCTTGGGTCCAGAAGTAATGCTCCACGAATGCCACCAATAACCTTGAATTGGTTCTCTCTCTGTCCCACAGCAATCTGTCCTCCAATAAATCATCATGTTCCCCACTCATCTGGATATTCTTGCAGCTCTGCAAATACATGATAATAGTGCAGAGCTGTGCAGGCTCCATGCTTCTGTCAGAAATGGTGGACAGCAAGGAGGGCCATGCGGGTTTGTGGGATTTTGATAAAAAGCAAAAAAGGTGCGAAATTATGGGATACACATAACATTAAGGGATGGAGACAGTTGCAATTGGGAAGTTGACCCCATGCTCCCAGTCACCCCCCATCACGCACTGCAAAAACTTCCCAAAAGACAGTGTGCTGGATGGTGCTGAGTTGCACAGTGGGCTACCTACCCATGGTGCACTGCTCTCTGCGTCAACACAAGCACGACTGGTGTGTATGCGCACCGCCAACACAAGGAGCCAAGTGTGCACGTGCACAAACAATGTAATAACTGCAGCAGCTGTATGTCGACATAACTCGTAATTTGTAGTGTAGACTTGGCCAACGAAATCATACAAATGGATGTAAAGAGATTAGAAACAGAGGCAGAAAATGAACATATTTAACTTGGAAGAAAGAAGGCTTACACATATGGGGGACAACCCATTCCAACCCTGTACAGTATACTCAAGGGTGGAGAAACATATGAAGAATTAACGTTGAAAGAGATGTATTGGCAGTAGCAAACAGCAAATGGGATATCATTACAAATAAGGACAATATCAACTTGGGATGCATTTGTGAAGGCTTCATATCACAGATGAGGGAGGTAATAGCCTTTTCTCTATGCAGCTATGGTGCAAGTATGATTGATGCCATCTTACTAACACATCAAGACTGAACCAACGCTAAAAGCATGAGTATTGACAGCTTGAGCTAAAGAGCCTAGCTCTCAAGTTGAGAACTGAGACTGACTCACATCCTTGTTGGATTGGGCACACTGACCAGTGGGTTACACAAGCATTTCTTGAATACAGCATTGGATTCTGGGCATGTTACCAGAACGTTACTGAATTTGGAGTGAGTTCAGAGGAAAGCAACAAAACTGACTAGGGAGCAGGAGAGATTTCTTTATGAAGAAAGATACTTAAAAAGTTAAGGCTTAGCTAACGGGAATGCCATTGCACGTCTGTGGAATTTGGGCACCTAATTCCCTTAGGCCCCTTTGAAAACTGTTGCCTAAATATACCCATATACCTTGGGTAGGTGACAACCAGTAGGTTATCTCAGAAGTCACTATAACAGTATGCAAAGGAGGGAGAGGAATGTTTAAGTGCAGCATTTTGGGGGGTGGGCGAGTGGGAGCAATAACCCGCCGCAATGGGACTAACTTGAGAAAGGGAGAAACTTGCCAACAATAAGATGTATATTCTCCCTCAATCTCTTATCAACCAAGTGTATTTTTAGGGGATCCCTCTAACTTAACACTAGTATCACTCACACAGTTATTTTCTATGTATGTTTGTGCTGAGCACAATTCAAATGGGACCTTCCCTTTGCAATGGTAGTTTAATGTGGGTATTTAATGTATGTAAACTAAAAGGTTTTAAGCTCTGATTTAAGTATAAATCTTAATAAAACCTAAACTATGGAGCTACTAGGGTTACTCCATAATAACTTGTTCAATTTTAAAAAAATGAAGAGCTCCTTTGACATTGGTTTGGTTTACTTTTCTGTAAGATACATCTGATTAATGAGATACCTAGGGAGAAACACATATTGATGCACACTGCATTTCCGCTGTGTACACCAGATCAGTGGTTCTCAACCAGGGGTATGTGTACCCCAGGGGTACAACAACTCATCTAGATATCTGCCTAGTTTTACAACAGGCTACATAAAAATCACTAGCGAAGCCAGTACAAAATAAAATTTCATAAAATGACTTATTTATATGGCTCTATATACTATGCACTGAAATGTAAGTACAATATTTGTATTCCAATCAATTTATTTTATAATTATATGGTAGAAATGAGAAAGTAAGCAATTGTTCAGTACTAGTGTGCTTTGACACGTGTATTTTTATGGCTGATTTTGTGAGCAAGTAGTTTTTAAGTGAGGTAAAACTTGGGAGGTATGCAAGACAAATCAAGTTCCTGAAAGGGGTACAGTAGCCTAAACAAGTTGAGAGCCACTGCACTAGATGTTAGCCTGCTTCTCTGTAAGAGCATATACAGTGCATTAAAGGCATAGAAATTATTCCCAGAGCTGAATAGAATTGTTCATCAAAAAAACCCCCAAAAATAAAAAAAATAAAAAAGAGGCGTCCTTGTGGCACCTTAGAGACTAACAAATTTATTTGGGCATAAGCTATCGTGGGCTAGAACCCACTTCATCAGATGTATGAAGTAAAAATTACAAGAGCAGGTATAAATACATGAAAGGATGGGGGTGAATTATTCATGTTTGGCTGCACACAAATGAAGCCTATCTGCCTCATAATCAGAGCTGTTTGAGCAATTGCCCCTTTACTATTTGCTAACCTTCTTCCTAATTAGAATCTGGATTTCAATACAGCTGTTCAAAGATGTGACTCATTGGTAAACATTACAACAAAAGTGAACTGCAGAAGAATGAAACAATGAACAGGTATAATCTTAATTTTTGATTACAAGGCAAAATTCAATTAAAAATGCTTAAGAGGCTATTAAGACCAAGGCTAAGCAAGCAAATAGGAATATTGAATTGAACAATAAAAAGATTTTTCCCCTAAGCAGGCAAAAGAATAGTTTCAGAGACAAATGACATGAATTTCAGTTCCTAATGCCAAAAACGTCCACCACATTTAATTAGGAAAATCACTATAAAGGTAACTTGGCAAACAGAAAATTATTATCACAGATTAGCTTTGCTTCTTTTTAAGACTGCTGAAATAGAAACAATATGAAAGACTAAATATTTCCAAGTGTCAATATCTACTGTGCCCTGAGATGGAACACATGATTCTCCACTATTTTAACCACTATTCTGTTAACACTTTTTTTCATATAACATCTTTCATAGCAGAGGGCTCAGACTCACTGTTGAGATCCTTACAATGATATAAAATCTCTGCAAGAATCTTGGTTTTGTTGGTTTAGTGGGATTTGCAAGGTTGGTTTTATAAAGTTGTTTTGTCTCTCTCTCTTGTTTTAGAAATATCAGTAAACAAGTGTACAAATGCACTCCTGCATTATGGACACTACTCAAACTGCTTGTGCAAATCTGAGGTTTGTGTGTGCACATGGCTAGACTGGCACCTATACAGCCATTTGTATGCAAAAAATAGGGATTTTAAGCGTTTCCAAAAGGGAGAACACTTACTGTCTAAATGTGAATTTTTGCTTGCAGTGTGGAGTATTTTACCCCTATTTTTCAACTATATGGAACTGAAGATAGATGCACTGGGATGGAGTTTGAATATTAGACTGAGAAGAAAACAAATTTAAGCTGGTTCCCCATCACAGTTTTTGTAGTCTGATCTCTTAAATTCCTTCCTTAGCAACAAAACACAACAAACCATAAATACAAAAGTTAATTTATTACCTTCGGGTATTTTGCATGAGCTTTCTCTTTTCTTTAATCGTCAGTTAAGTCCCTGTAGATCTGTACAAGAACCAACATTATTCAAATGGCCCAGAATTGGGGTGGAGAGTGGGGTGGTCTGATTTGCTGATGACACTTTTTTTTTTTTTTTTAAATGTTCGTGAAGAAGAAAAAGACTTCCCCTCACTGGAGACAAATTATCTGTACTCTTTAAGGGACTGAACTTCTGCTCTACTACAGAACCACTATATAATATTATGTAGAGAACTAGAAGAATTCTGCCTCTGCCTCTGCCTCAAAGAATTATTTCACAAAAATGACGACACCACTCACAATTACCACACCCCCACCGACAATCATAAGAAAAAAGTATCATCTGACTGGATACCAGAGAGTGGACAAAACTTCTCTACATTGATTATTTCAGGAAAAAACTCGACTGCAAAATCCTTAACAAACATCGCATCCGCTGTAATCTCTCCACGGTCGAGACAGCCAGACAGTTCCTGAAATCTAACCACCAGATAGTGATCAAACCAGCAAAGTGGGCGCCATTGTAATCCTTAACCACAATGACTATATTAACCAGGCCAACCAACAACTCTCTGACACCATTTATTATAAAGAATTCAAAGAAGACCCCACGCCACAATTTACCCAGGAATTTAAGGATATCATCATATCTTCCTCCAAACAAATCCAATTCAAACTCTACAAACTCATCCCCCACGAACCCGCCCCAAGGACCTGCCACATGTTTCCCAAGATACACAAACAAGAGAATCCAAGCAGACCCATCATATGTGGCGAGGACACTCTTACAGAAGGAATATCAGCACTCATAGAAACCATCCTCAAACCACTCACCACACAAAGGGCCCGCTTCCTCCGTGACACAACTGACTTCCTTCACAAACTCCACAATATTAACAACCTCCCTCCTAACACCATCCTCACCACCATAACGGTCACTTCCGTATACACCAACATCTCTCACAACGATGGCATAGCTGCCTGCCTCAAATATTTACAAGACAATGGACAACCCTCACATATCCACCCCAAACACATCACCAAACTCATCCATTACATCCTATCCCATAACAATTTTACATTCAATAAACACTCTGTCCAAACCATGGGAACAGCTCCCCAATATGCCAAACTCTTCATGGGCCACCTTGAAGAAGAATTTCTGGACAAATGCACCATGAAACCAATTACATACCTGAGATACATTGATAATATTTTCATCCTCTGGACAGATGGCTTAAACTCCCTCACAGATTTCCACCACAACTTCAACAACCATCCACTAAACTCTCTCTGAAACGCTCCCACACCAACACCAACTTCCTGGAAACCATAATCAGCTTCAATAATGGAACCCTACAGACAAGAAACCCATGGATCACCACATAGGCCCATGGGACCCGTGCCCAGGGACCCCAGCCAATTTGGGGGTCCCCACAGAAGCGCCAGCACTCTGGACCCGCCCCCTGCTGCTCCTTCACTCCCCACCCCTCAGCCCTGCTCCTCCTCTTCCCCCTGAGGCCATGCCGCTGGCCAGGCCAGAAAACGGAGCCTGTGTAGTATGAGTATATTCCCTCCGCCCTTCCCCATGTGGAGCTGGCCCAAGCCCCCTCTCCAATCCCCTCCCCCTCCCCCTCCCGCATGGAGCCAGCCTGAGCCACTTGCCCAAGTGTCCTCCCCCCCACGCAGGGCTGGCCCTAGCCCCGCCACTCATCCGCCCCCCGAACCCCTTTTTGGCAAAACTAGGCATTTGTCCCATTTGCTCTTGTCAACTGTTGATCAGTTGGCAAGAGAAAACAGGACAAATGCCCAGTTTTGCCAAAAAAGTTGGGACATCTGGGGCCAAAACAGGACATATGGTTACCCTAGATCAGGGATCCCCAAACTTTTTCGGTTGTGCCCTCCCCCTTACCTGGTCCACACCCCTCTGGGAGTCGGGATCAGAGCCAGGAGTGGGAGCTGGAGGTCACGGTGGGGCTGGGTGCTGCGGTAGGGGGACAGGAGTGGGGCCACAGCTGGGAGCGGGGCCGGAGATGTGGCTGGGAAGTGGCATGGGGCAGAGCCATGGCTGGGTCTGGGGGCAGAGCTGGGGTGGAGCTGGAGCGGGTCTGGGGGCAGAGCAAATCTAGATGGTGCTCCCTCCCCACCCCCCGTGGGGGCTGACCCAGGCCCTCCCACACACAGCCCCAAACGTTCCTCTGTGCCCTCCCAGGGGGCATGCCCCACAGTTTGGGGACCACTGTCCTAGGCTCTGGTAAGAGCCACCCAGGGAGCCCTTGCAGCTGTGGGGAGCCCAACCACACAATCACTATACTCTCAAATGAACTCAGACAGGAAAATGATAAAAGTCAAAAATACTATCACCTTTTCACAAAGTGATCACTCTATATCTGACCTATCGTCCTCATCCTCAAAGAAACCTGTACAACACTTTCAAAAGACGAGCCTAGGAGCTTAAATTCATAAATCTGTTAGACACTAAAAGTCATGGACTGAACAGAGACACTGGATCCATGGCTTATAACAACAATCTGTAACCCACCTCCTATGACTCCAGAGGTGTTATGACTCTACTCTACCTTGACTGGTCCCTTACAGCATGTGTTAACTACATATGCTAAACAATCTGTTCCACCTTGCATTTTGCTGTGACACTGGGAGTATCTTTCCCAGACCTGAAAAAGAGCTCTACATGGCTTGAAACCTCATCTCTCTTAGCAATGGAAGTTGGTCCAATAAAAGATCACCTCACTCACCTTGTCTCTCTAAGAGGAAAGAGAACTGTATGAACTCCCCAAAGAAAGTAAACTCCCCAAATAAAAATCTAGGCTTGGTGGCTGATGAAATTCAGTAACAAGCAGCAAAAGGTAATGAACAATAGGAAGAACATTTAAAATGCTCATAAAAGCTGATGGAATCTGAATCAGTTTTAATATATCATGGAAAAGTTACTGTGGACAGCTCAAAAAAGGTCAGCTATGTGAGCAAAAGCATTCAAAAGATGAATAAGATCTTATTTTTTTCAAAAATGTTCAATTATGTTTTCCTTCATTACAAGTTCATTTACAATCCAGAAGATATTGACTGGCATTGCTCAAACTCAAGGACAAAAAAGAGAAATAACTGTTTCTCCTTGGCTTTGTGTAGCAAATTATCATTGCTCCGTCATATCAGCAAATAGCTGAGGGACATTCTCAGCTGGTCTGAACGGGCATAACTCTTCTGAACTCAGTGGAGTTACACTAATTTATATCAACTGAAGAGCTGCCATACATGTTTAAAGCATCTACATTAAATGCATTAAAGAGCACCTTCATCCTGAAGATGTTTGAGTGTATGATGTCCCTGAAAGACCGTTCTGGGGTATGAAATCATTCCCCTAAATCCAGAAGAAATTGGATCAATGGTCTGTCAAAGTCTATGTCTTTTGTTTGATTAGAATAGTATCCTTATGAAATCATGGCATATCAGAGTAGTTCACCTTTATATAGGCTGACACATTCTTCAAGGCTTTGAGTTTGAAGATCTTAAGGTTTTTTGATTGTTTTTCTAATAAGTGTGATGAGCACTGCTAAGGGCAGCACGCACAACTTCACATGAAATCTAGTCTTCCTCCCATTTCTACAAAACCAAGCATGTGGACCTAGATTCAAGAGAATTCAAATGTAAGGATGTACACAAGGGATTTACATTTTTAAAAAAGTAATAATTATTGAACTAGCTCATAAAAGAAAAATTATCAAGGTAACTTCAGTTATTGACATGAAGCGGGAATACTACATAATGTTGTTGTGTAGAAGTCACGGAGTTGGGGGAGACCAGGCCCTGCATCCCCAGCTTCCTGCAATTCACCATGACTCTCAGCTAGCCAGTAAAACAGAAGGTTTATTTAGACGACAGGAACACAGTCCAAGACAGGTCTTGCAGGTACAGACAACAGGACCCCCTCAGTCAGGTCCATCTTGGGGGGGCAGAGGAGGCCAGGAGGTCTGTCTGGCCTCCCCTCCATTTTCCCAGCCAGCTCCAAACTGAAACTCCCCAGCCCCTCCTCTCCCTTTGTCTCTTTCCCGGGCCAAGAGGTCACCTGATCTCTTTGTTCTCCAACACCTTCAGTTGGCACCTTTGCAGGGGAGGGGCCCAGGCTATCAGTTGCCAGGAGACAGGGTGTCGGCCATTCTCTGTGCAGACACTTGCACACCCCTGCCCTCTAGGGCTCTGCAACAATCGCACACCCTTATCCCACCACCTAGATACTTAAGAAATGCATAGGGGAAACTGATGCACCCACACAATATTTAGAGAAAACATTAAGAACATTCCCACTTCGTCACAGTAGAACTGCAAGGATACATTAAAATATGAATACCCCCAAAAAGAAGCAGAAAAAACAGTATCTGCCTATTGAAAATAGCTGTAATAACATTAGTTATTTATATTAAATAGTATTGAGATTGTTATGATTGCTAAATGAAAAATAGATTTGATTTTTAGCATTGGACTGAGAAGCTAAGTGACAATTTTTTCCTTTAATCATTCTGGAAAACATCAAGTAATAAAATAAATAAATGAAGTCAATAATAAACTAATAATTCTACTATTGCAATAAGGTGGTTTGAACCAGTATCCTTCAGGTAGTCATTCCATATGCTTCATAAGAATAAAAGACTTATGGAAAAGGGGTGGAAAGAGAGAAAGAAAATTATATTTTCATGAAAATGACTTTAGTATATTGATTATGAACAGAATCATTTGTGTTGGTATAAAAAGTGTCCTTACTGTTTGCTGAAATTATGTATTAAGATTGTTTTTTCCAAATTAAAATGAACCAAAACCCAGCCTATTCCAATTTTGATCTTAATGTTAAAACACTGCTGCCGATGTCAAACAAATTTAGCTGTGTGTTAGTACACACAATAATCACCAAAGAAATGGCAGAAAGTCATTGAATAAAGTCTCTGTGTGAGAAAATGTAATTTCAATGTTAGATACTTGCTCACAGTGTGATATACAATTTGAATTTACCATAGAGTGAAGTCAAAGCCAAAATTCAATTTTCCTTTGTGTATAAAACTTTTGTGCATTTAACCCATCTGTCCACCTTTGATTTTTTTTTTATTATTTTCATAATTATGGTGTCAGCTGGTGTTATAAATCCACCATCACATTAGTTTTGTCCCTTGGCTGTTCTGTAGCGTTAGACAGGTGGTACCATGATCAAAATTCTCTTTGACTGTTTCAACCTATAAATATTTTAGATTAGGAGTAATAATAGCTTTTTCAGAATTAAGCGAAGTGATTGATTTGTATTTTACAGAAGTACAGTAGTTTTTTTTAGGAAAATGCAACAGAGACTCAATGAAAGCTCTGCATCAAAGCAAAGAACCAGCTGAGTAATATGCACACTGGGCTTTGATAAATACAGCTCTAGCTGTAGTTTAATTTGTCAACTAAGACTGTCTTCAAATATGCATCATTGGTACAATAAAACTATTAAAATAATTTTGGTTCACGCTACATTAAAATTATTATAATCTTGTTAAAAGAACAAGTACTCCTGTTCTTTTTGCGGATACAGACTAACAGGGCTGCTACTCTGAAACCTATAATCTTGTTAATTTCTTAATCTTGATTAGCTAGTGATTTTAACATATGAGTAGGCATCCATTGTGAACACAATACACAATTTGCATATAACCAGACAGATAAGTGTCTCCTGCCTGTTTGAAAGGAACATGTTTGTCACCTCCTGGTGACCTGCTTTAACTCTGAGATCTTAAGGACATAATTTCCAGTCTTGGTACATAACTCCTTAAATATTATCCTTACATACACTTCACAATGGCTATGATGACCAGTTTGTTACTGGCTTTCAGTAGAGACCTCACATCTCACCCTGTAGTAAATTATTATGCATATAACTTATCCAGGGGATTTCTGTAAAACTCTATGTAACCCCTCCTGTGCCTGCCATCAGTACACATCAAGAGTTTCCTGGGTCTTACTAATTCTGTACTTCCTGAAAGGAATTCTCATGGCTGGATGCGAATGGTACTACATGAAAGAGAAGACACCGTATTATATTTCAGTTTTTAAAAAATGGCCTCAATAAAGAAAGACAGGCTGGTAGAGCAAAACATACAATCAATCCCCAGAAGTTATCTTTAGGAAATTATCTGATAGCATTTGCCACTGCAAGGAATATATCAAACGAGTACTTTCCATGGCAAAGCATGACCACGACGAATTGATTTCATACAAGTTTAGATTAGTTGTAAAACTAAATTAGCTCAGGGTGCAGGAGAGAGGTCACAGGATTGTAAAGGAGGGGCCCTCTGAAATCATCAGTAATGTCACCCTAACAAGAGATTTTCAAACTTTGCAAGCTGTTTTTGCCAATCTGGGTTTATCTCTAGCTCCACTAAAGAAAAATTGTGAGTTACTTCCTACAAGATTAAAACCAAAAGGTGAATTCTGTGGTTTCAGTCACATCAGCTCAGTGAAGCTTCTTCATCTTCTTTTACAGAGCTACCAGAGTGATTGAAAATACTGGTATATAAGGGCAGTCAGCAGCGAACCAGCTGAGCGGCGAACAGCAGAGGCTAACAGAGGGAGTTTGCCTGGGAGCTGTCCGAGAGGAGGTACGCTAAGTGCTGCATTAGGGGGGCTGTGTTGGTGAGTATCTGAGTGTCTGTTGCTGGGACAGTTTGTCAGTTTGACCATGTGCTTGATTGCTTGTTTGTTTGTTTGAAAAGTGTGAATTGGGAGTGCTTTGTTCCAGGTGGGCCTTGAGTGGGCCTGACTGGTATATAAGGGCAGTCAGCAGCGAACCAGCTGAGCGGCAAACAGCAGAGGCTAACAGAGGGAGTTTGCCTGGGAGCTCGCCTGGAGAGAGCTCACTGAGGCTTTCATCTGCAGGTTTCTCTGAGTAGTTCTTGCAACAGCTGAGGAAGCTCTTAAGAGGAAGGTGATATGGAAGGTGAGCGATCAGCTGTTGTAACCTGCACAGGTTGTGCCATGTTTGTCTTTCTTCCACAGGACAGAAGCGACTTTGTCTGTACAAAGTGCAAGCTGGTCTCCATATTGGAAGAGAAGGTTCGAGGTCTGGAGAAACGAGTATCGACTCTGCGTTGCATAAGGGAAAATGAAGATTTCCTGGACAGACGTCAGGAGATGCTTCTACGGCCACAATGTTCTGAAGATTCAGAGCAGGCGCAGCAGGGACAGACGGATGATGAAGAAGTTTGGCAGCATGTGACCTCCAGAAGGAGAAAGAGGAGCGTCCATGTACCAGCAATGGAGATACAGGTGAGCAATCGTTTCCATGTTCTCTCTACAGGTACTAATGCGGAGAGTGGAGTAAATGACCCATCTGAGGGAAGGGAGCAGAAGGAGACTCCACCGATTGGAAGGCAAAAGATGCACTGTCCTAGGGATGGGGGTTCCACGACCACCACTCCCAAGAGGAGGAGGAGGGTGGTGGTGGTCGGGGACTCCCTCCTCAGGGGGACTGAGTCATCTATCTGCCGCCCCAACCGGGAAAACCGAGAGGTCTGCTGCTTGCCAGGAGCTAGGATACACGATGTGACGGAGAGACTGCCGAGACTCATCAAGCCCTCGGATCGCTACCCCTTCCTGCTTCTCCACGTGGGCACCAATGATACTGCCAAGAATGACCTTGAGCGGATCACTGCAGACTATGTGGCTCTGGGAAGAAGGATAAAGGAGTTTGAGGCGCAAGTGGTGTTCTCGTCCATCCTCCCTGTGCAAGGAAAAGGCCTGGGTAGAGACCGTCGAATCGTGGAAGTCAATGAATGGCTACGCAGGTGGTGTCGGAGAGAAGGCTTTGGATTCTTCGACCATGGGATGGTGTTCCAAGAAGGAGGAGTGCTGGGCAGGGACGGGCTCCACTTAACGAAGAGAGGGAAGAGCATCTTCGCCAGCAGGCTGGCTAACCTAGTGAGGAGGGCTTTAAACTAGGTTCACCGGGGGAAGGAGACCAAAGCCCTGAGGTAAGTGGGGAAATGGGATCCTGGGAGGAAGCACAAGCAGGAGAGCGCAAGAGGGGAGGACTCCTGTCTCATACTGAGAAAGAGGGACGATCAGTGAGTTATCTTAAGTGCCTATACACAAATGCAAGAAGCCTGGGAAACAAGCAGGGAGAACTGGAAGTCCTGGCACAGTCAGGGAACTATGATGCGATTGGAATAACAGAGACTTGGTGGGATAACTCACATGACTGGAGTACTATCATGGATGGATATAAACTGTTCAGGAAGGACAGGCAGGGCAGAAAAGGTGGGGGAGTTGTGTTGTATGTAAGAGAGGAGTATGACTGCTCAGAGCTCCGGTATGAAACTGCAGAAAAACCTGAGTGTCTCTGGATAAAGTTGAGAAGTGTGAGCAACAAGGGTGATGTCGTGGTCGAAGTCTGCTATAGACCACCAGACCAGGGGGATGAGGTGGACGAGGCTTTCTTCTGGCAACTAGCAGAAGTTGCTAGATCGCAGGCCCTGGTTCTCATGGGAAACTTTAATCACCCTGATATCTGCTGGGAGAGAAATACAGCGGTGCACAGACAATCCAGGAAGTTTTTGGAAAGTGTAGGGGACAATTTCCTGGTGCAAGTGCTGGAGGAACCAACTAGGGGCAGAGCTTTTCTTGACCTGCTGCTCACAAACAGGGAAGAATTAGTAGGGGAAGCAAAAGTGGATGGGAACCTGGGAGGCAGTGACCATGAGATGGTCGAGTTCAGGATCCTGACACAAGGAAGAAAGGAGAGCAGCAGAATATGGACCCTGGACTTCAGAAAAGCAGACTTTGACTCCCTCAGGGAACAGATGGGCAGGATCCCCTGGGAGAATAACATGAAGGGCAAAGGGGTCCAGAAGAGCTGGCTGTATTTTAAAGAATCCTTATTGCGGTTGCAGGAACAAACCATCCCGATGTGTAGAAAGAATAGTAAATATGGCAGGCGACCAGCTTGGCTAAACTGTGAAATCCTTGCTGATCTTAAATGCAAAGAAGAAGCTTACAAGAAGTGGAAGATTGGACAAATGACCAGGGAGGAGTATAAAAATATTGCTCAGGCATGCAGGAGTGAAATCAGGAAGGCCAAATCACACTTGGAGTTGCAGCTAGCAAGAGATGTTAAGAGTAACAAGAAGGGTTTCTTCAGGTATGTTAGCAACAAGAAGAAAGTCAAGGAAAGTGTGGGCCCCTTACTGAATGAGGGAGGCAACCTAGTGACCGAGGATGTGGAAAAAGCTAATGTACTCAATGATTTTTTTGCCTCTGTCTTCACAAACAAGGTCAGCTCCCAGACTGCTGCACTGGGCAGCACAATATGGGGAGAAGGTGACCAGCCCTCTGTGGAGAAAGAAGTGGTTCGGGACTATTTAGAAAAACTGGACGTGCACAAGTCCATGGGGCCGGATGCGCTGCATCCGAGGGTGCTAAAGGAGTTGGCGGATGAGATTGCAGAGCCATTAGCCATTATTTTTGAAAACTCATGGCGATAGGGGGAGGTCCCGGATGACTGGAAAAAGGCTAATGTAGTGCCCATCTTTAAAAAAGGGAAGAAGGAGGATCCATGGAACTACAGGCCAGTCAGCCTCACCTCAGTCCCTGGAAAAATCATGGAGCAGGTCCTCAAGGAATCAATTATGAAACACTTAGAGGAGAGGAAAGTGATCAGGAACAGTCAGCATGGATTCACCAAGGGGAAGTCGTGCCTGACTAACCTAATTGCCTTCTATGATGAGATAACTGGCTCTGTGGATGAGGGGAAAGCAGTGGATGTGTTATTCCTTGACTTTAGCAAAGCTTTTGATACGGTCTCCCACAGTATTCTTGCTGCCAAGTTAAAGAAGTATGGGCTGGATGAATGGACTGTAAGGTGGATAGAAAGCTGGCTAGATCGTCGGGCTCAACGGGTAGTGATCAATGGCTCCATGTCTAGTTGGCAGCCAGTTTCAAGCGGAGTGCCCCAAGGGTCGGTCCTGGGGCCGGTTTTGTTTAATATCTTTATTAATGATCTGGAGGATGGTGTGGACTGCACTCTCAGCAAGTTTGCCGATGACACTAAACTAGGAGGTGTGGTAGATACACTAGAGGGTAGGGATCGGATACAGAGGGACCTAGACAAATTAGAGGATTGGGCCAAAAGAAACCTGATGAGGTTCAACAAGGACAAGTGCAGAGTCCTGCACTTAGGACGGAAGAATCCCATGCACAGCTACAGACTAGGGACCGAATGGCTAGGTAGCAGTTCTGCAGAAAAGGACCTAGGGGTCACAGTGGACGAGAAGCTGGATATGAGTCAACAGTGTGCTCTTGTTGCCAAGAAGGCTAACGGCATTTTGGGCTGTATAAGTAGGGGCATTGCCAGCAGATCGAGGGACGTGATCGTTCCCCTTTATTCGACATTGGTGAGGCCTCATCTGGAGTACTGTGTCCAGTTTTGGGCCCCACACTACAAGAAGGATATGGAAAAATTGGAAAGAGTCCAGCGGAGGGCAACAAAAATGATTAGGGGTCTGGAGCGCATGACTTATGAGGAGAGGCTGAGGGAACTGGGATTGTTTAGTCTCCAGAAGAGAAGAATGAGGGGGGATTTGATAGCAGCCTTCAACTACCTGAAGGGGGGTTCCAAAGAGGATGGAACTCAGCTGTTCTCAATGGTGGCAGATGACAGAACAAGGAGCAATGGTCTCAAGTTGCAGTGTGGGAGGTCTAGGTTGTATATTAGGAAACACTATTTCACTAGGAGGGTGGTGAAGCACTGGAATGCGTTACCTAGGGAGGTGGTGGAGTCTCCTTCCTTGGAGGTTTTTAAGGCCCGGCTTGACAAAGCCCTGGCTGGGATGATTTAGTTGGGAATTGGTCCTGCTTTGAGCAGGGGGTTGGACTAGATGATCTCCTGAGGTCCCTTCCAACCCTGATATTCTATGATTCTAAAACTTTTTCCTACTCTAGTATCCAATTCAAAAGAATGTTCCGAAGTTTAGAAAACAGAATATGAAAAAAATTAAACTATTTACCTGTACTATCTCTAGTTAAGGAAGAATTCATTACATAAGGCTTACTGAAATATGCATTTGCCTATTAGTGATTAAGAGTTTTCTCTAGAATTGTTTTACTACATTAGTACAAAGCCTATTATGGCAGAGTTAATGCTCTAGTGAGCAAATGAAAAGAAAAACAATCACTTTGCAGTTACCTGAAACAATGTTTTCAATAAAAGTACTGTTTTAAATTTCTGTTTTTGTGCTCATCTTACTGTGTGTAGATTTATGGGAATAACTAAAATACATGGCAAATGGAGAAAAATGAAAATGTGAATGCTAAATAAAATCTCTTACTTTTATGACAATTAATGAACACAAACATTCCTATAAGTGTAATGGCTCAAACACAGCAACTATATATTAAGGCTTGCGTGTGGTACCATTCAACTCTGTATTTCTGTCCCATCTGCCCCATTGGTACGGTTTAACAACTTACTCAGTGCCAGTCAGAGAATGGAGTTAAGATGAGAGCTAACTAGTTGAGACCTAATCCAGAGAAGACTGAAGTAATGTCTGTAAATTGGGGGTAAGAACTTGAAGAATTATTTCGGCTGGGCTGACTGGGAAAGTATGAATGACATTTATTACCTACACAGGTTTGCAATCTATTAGTCCTGTTAGAGCTTCATCTGCTTTGGACAGCCTGCTAGCATCAGCAGTCAAGAATGCTTTTTTCCCCATCTGATGTTGGCAACAAGGTTGCAACTTTTTCTTTTGGATTTAGCTCTCACTACAGTTACCCATGCCTTTGTCATCTCCACATCAGATTACTGTAACATGCTTTACTTAGGATTAGAATGTTTGAAAATGTCAACACATGCACAGCAGGGCTGCTTGCTTAGCAGTGCTCCTCCTTACATTACAGTACATTACACCTGCTCTCCAGGAGCTGCTGGTTTCCAATTTGTTCCTCTATATGTCATTCAAGTTGTTGGTTTTGACCAATAAAGCCCTAAATCATTTGCATCTTGGATACTTGTCTCTCTGTATGCCAAGTCACTTGAGCCAATAGCTTCCTGTTTTCAATGGACAGTGTGGCTGGCAGGGCCTTCTCAGCGATGGGGCTCCTTGGCTCTAGAACTCAGAGTGCTATGTAGGTTGTCTATTTTGTGTCAAAATTTCATTTAGCCAGAATTTTTTTTGACCAGCTCTAGCTAGGACTCTTGTCAGAAACTGGCTTCTTCCCTCAGCAGTTGCTGCTGCTGCATGCTCTCACCCACTCCTGGAAAGCAACTTCACTTCCCCCTCCAAGCCCACTCAAGTCATGCTGCAAAGCTTATCTATTCTCACAAGGTTTGGCTTGAGGGGTCATTTGGGGAAAGGTTGCATTATTACCATTTGCATTACAGTAATACCTAAAGGCTCCAACCAAGATTGGGGCCCCATTGTGATAGGCACTGTGCAAATGCATGATAAGAAACAGGTCCTAACCGAAGAGTTACAATCTAACCAGACATGACAGCCTAAGGAGGGAGAAACAGATGCATAAAGAGGTGAAGTGACATGCCTATGGTCTCACAGCAGGTCAGTGGCACAGCCCTATCCACTAGACCAGAGTCTAGAGTCTTTTCTTTTTTAGACAGAGCATTTGAATTTTGACTGGCTTTCAATCAACTTGTATAGGTTTTCATTATTTTTTTTAAAAAGCACTGTTCATGCACTGAAGGAGTATTATTAGTAATAAATAAAGTAGTAGTAAAATCATAATTTTAAAAGATCTGCTATAGGAATTATTTTAGGGAAGTTAGATGGCCTATGTTCTATAGGAGGTCAGACCAGATGATCATAATGGTCCCTTCTGTCCTCAGAATCTACAAATATATGGAAAATAAAAAAAATAAATGAATGCAGAGAGTATGGGAGGCAGTAAAGCAAGAAAAGAAGGGGAGAGGGAAGATGATGTCATCAGGCTCTGAGGATCTTCCAGGAAAAACAGAAGGAAGCATTAATTCTTAACTCATAAAAGTTGGAGAAGCCTCGTTGGGACCAGAGTCACAGTCACACAAAATGTAGTATTTGTTGAATAGAGCCATAACTCCAGTTGTTTTTCTCACTTTATATTCTGTCAGCTATTGCTTTGACTTTTGAAGGTATAGTCATACAACCATTTTTCTCACTTTATAATGTACAGTAATTCTATTGTGGGTCATACATCAGTGCTCTCAGAGTCATTCTGTAAGAAAGCCTACTGTGAAATTGAACTGGAGTTCCAGTAGACAAACTAAAAATAAGGACCTTGCTGTTCTGTTCCATGAGAGGGAACTGATAAACATCTGGTCTTTGGAAATTACTTTGTGATGTTTGGATTTTGTACTGGCAAACTGCTCTCACACACTGTGGTGTGTTATCCACATGATACTGTACTTTTCCAAGAAAAACCTAATAAAATGAAAATACTTCATTACCTTGAACTCTCATTTCTTAAAAGTCACATAATTACTGTGGAATATCTCATAATATCTTATTTTAACCTTGTTTGCTTAAATGAAAAAAAAAGTTCATAAACTAAATCTTTTCCTTTAAAAAGTATAAATCTTTTTTTTGTTGCTGTGTTTTGTTTACCATGTGCCAAACTGTTATTTCACATATGTGAAAAGAAAATTGGCACTGAACACCTATGAAATAAACTGTTGGCAGAGACAGCACAACAGCTTGCCATTGAGAAGATTAGATTCACAAGAAACGCCTTTTACTTCTTCCAAAATCAACAAACTTCTTAAAAAAAAATAAAAAAAGTTTTGTAAAAAAAGAAGGAAGAGATTGTTCAGGTAGTGCTGTCTTACAGAGTTATTTAATTTATCCTGAAAGGCTTACACATCTCAAGAGTACCCAGAACATCACATCCCTGAGACCTTTGCAGATTAAATAAATACAAAGATAGGAAATTGTGAATTTATTCAAGGAGGGGTTGGCAAATTAAAGGTTGTCTTCCCCATTTGCTCAGGAAAAGTGCTGATTCAGAATTACCCCATCAGCAATTCTGATTAGATCATGTGAACTGATTTTTTTATCCCTCTCTCTCTCTCTCTCTCTAAATTTGCTGCTTACATTAATTTTTAAAGGTCTTGGTGCAATCTGAGGCAGATGTTTTCATTCTGCACTGCTGATCGCAGAGCCAAGAATGTAATCTACCTTAGTTAAACTGTAACATATACAATTAATCTTGCATTTTATTTTCCAATACCTTCTGTCAGAATTTTATAGGTATTTTAACTTTAAAAATTGTATATAATTGTTTGTCTGTGTGCACACACACATAGAATCATAGAACATCAGGGTTGGAAGGGACCTCAGGAAGTCATCTAATCCAACCCCCTGCTCAGAGCAGGACCAATCCCCAGACAGATTTTTACCCCAGTTCTCTAAATGGCCCCCTCAAGGATTGAACTCTCAACCTTGGGTTTTAGCAGGCCAATGCTCAAACCACAGAGGGGTGTGTGTGTGTGTGTGTGTACACACGTATACACACACACGTACACATTAAAGCATGGAAAGCTTTACAACAGGTATGAGTCAGTGCAGACAGCTAAATTTAAGCTAGGAATTTGTCTCTTATACAGTGCTTATATCATTTTGATGTTTATTTTGATATATTTTGTGTTGCAACTTGTTTTACAGTAGCACCGTGAAACTGTTTTCAAGCAAAAGCATGCTTATCAAAGTTAAAATGAAAAGGTATAAATAAAAGACATGGTCCCACAAGCCCCCCCCACACAGAAGTCAAAGTCCTCCAGGTGCAGAATTTCTAAGAGGAATTCTGAAAGCAGAGGGTTCAGATGGTGGGCCCAAACATGAGTCTGGGGGGAAAAAATAACCATTTAAATAGCATAATTTCAAAACACCAAATATCTATTCTATGTTTTCTAATAGCAATACTACATACTTCTATAACACCACTCATTAATGGATACAAAGGCCAGATTCACTGATACATTCGGACTGCTCTGCGGTATTCCAGTATCATAAAATGGCCATAATCCCAGTTTAGCCAAACAGCTGCAACAGGGTTTATATCTGTTTTGCCTTGCTGGAGCAGCACAAAAGCAGCCAGAGCATTACAGGTGAACCTGGCCCCAAATACTCACATATATTAATAATAATATAAGTCTCTCAAAACCCGTGAGTCAAGTAATATTCCTTCTATATCTCCTATTTTACAGATGGGAAACGGATGAAGGCAAGTTGAATGACTTGACAAATGCCATACCCAGGGGAAATAGCAGATGTGGATTAGAATCAAGGAGCCCTGATTTGCCATCCCAAACTGTAACTGCATACTACCTTTTTAAACAAAACAACACATATGAAAGGTATTTTGACTACTGAAACTGTCTTTATATCCCATTATAACTGCAAACCTCAGCTAAACCTGAGTTATTGAGCCAATAACAACACTTCTATCATATAGAACTTTAAGTATTGACAGACTAAAGGTTTAAAACATCTTATTAACATGAATACTTGACCTTGGTACTCCATGATTCCCTCACCCACCCGCCCTCCCATCAGAACTCTCAAAAGAGCCTGGCAGGTACAAACATGCTCTCTTTTAATTACAATACCGAATTATAGCAATAACCGATTCCCACTTTCAGAAAATAATTATAATCAAGTGCTCACTGAACATAACAATCATTTAATGGCTGCTGTCTTGAAAAGCCATAATAAAGAAAGCTTTAATGAGGAAAACTGGAAATCAGCCAAAGTGTTATGGCAGTATGTTTAAAAAGAAAGAATCCTAATCTGTATTTAAGATGTATTTAAGACAAACCTCTAATCCAGATGGTCAGAATTAAATAAGGGAATGCAGTCATGTTTTGATCAAAAGTTATTGCAAGCATTGAAGAAACAAAAATAAATATTTTTTTCCTTCAACTACAGTGAATTATTGTAAGTGTTTGTACATTTGCTTTAGAGAATAAAATGAAAAACACCAAGGAAATGTAAACTGCAGTGATTTATTATCTGCTAAATTTTCAGACAAAAGAGCCAGGATGGTCTGACTCTGTTGTCACTGACAGTTTCAAACAGCAAGAGATCCTCTTCTTGAAAAGTATGAGAAACTTCAGCAGCAACGATAGTAATTAAGTGTATCGTGAAATAGAATGTACTCACAAATTTGCCTGTGTAGATTTCCTTAAGAATGGCCCTAATTTGGGCTATATAAGCTCCTGATTCAGTTTTAATTGATGCTTGCAGGGCCGGCTCCAGGGTTTTGGCCGCCCCAAGCAGCCAAAAAAAAAAAAAAAAAAAAAGCCGCGATCGCGATCTGCGGCGGCAATTCAGCGGGAGGTCCTTCGCTCCGAGCAGGAGTGAGGGACCGTCCGCTGAATTGCCGCCGAACAGCTGGACGTGCCGCCCCTCTCCGGAGTGGCAGCCCCAAGCACCTGCTTGGTAAGCTGGTGCCTGGAGCCGGCCCTGGATGCTTGATTATGCCATCTGTGATGGATTGGGGGTTCTCACTCTGTTCTCTCTCACTTTTGAATCATGGACAATTTTATTAAATTGAATCATGATGTAACTGTGTCATGCAAAGCCTATATTATATGAATCCCGCATGAGTTAGTGGGATTGTGTCATGTTTCTGCCAGGCCAGAGAAAATGGTGAACGATCAGTACTCAATGACTGTCTATTCAAAGTAAAGCACCTTGGGACAAATGGTTTGCTCTACCTGGGAGAAGACATCTGTCTGAAAGGAGGAGGGCTTGGGAGTAATGGAAAATCACCAAAAGGCAGAACAGAAGAAGCTGGTGACCTCCCACTAGGAGTTTATAAAGAGACTCATAAATGGAAACTGGGGGAGATGGAGAGAGCCAATTTACATCAGATGAAGAGGGAGGCAGGCTGCAGCAGGGGCAGGATAGGCAAGGGACCAGAGGACCCTGCCTGCCTGCTGCAACACTGACGATCTCCCAAGGCAAGGATGAGCTAGTGAAGGATATTACATTTTATTGTTATGTATGATCTGTACTCTCCTTTGCTTTACAAGATTAAATATAAAGAGCATAAAATGGTACACTATACAAAGTGTATGCTTATTGACTGTTTAACAACTGCTGTGTGCCAGAGAAACTCTGAACCAGAAGCTTTGTAACATCAGATGGGAGTTCTGTGAGACAGATGTGTTTAAATATAGGGGAGTCTGAAGAGTCAGTGTGCTGCCCGAGGGGCTAGATTGCTGAACAGTCAGTTCCAGCATTCAGAGGGGGTTGCCAGATAGAAGGTCTGTGGCCTAGGAATGTGTCTAGGAATCCTGAGACTGGGGCAGTAGCTGGACTCCATTCAGGCTCCAGGAGCTTGAGACACCCTGAGGATCCAGAGCACAGAATCTTGGATTCCCTTCACAGTAGCCCTAGTAGTGGGTGGCTGTCAAGGGGCGCTCGCTAAGATCTGTTACACTATTATCTTTTGTTTGCACTATAGTTGTAGTTATGTCAGTCCTTGGATGTTAGCGAGACAAGGTGGATGAGGTAGAATCTTTTATTGGACCAACTTCTGTTGTTGATCAAGACAAGCTTTCAAGTTTACACAAAGCTCTTCTTCAGGACTGGGAAATGAATTCGAAGTGTCACAGCTAAATACAAGGTAGAAGAGATTGTTTAGCATAAGTAGAGCACTACAAATCTACGGATATCCTCTTTATAACCGCAGATGGATGCAGATATCTGCGGACCATTTTTGCAAATCACAGATTGGATGCGAACAGAAATTTTGTATGTAGAGCCCTGAAAAGCTGCGGATACCCACTTTATATTCGCAGACCATTTTTGTGGATCACAGATCAGATATGGATACAAATTTTGTACCTGCACAGGGCTGTAAGCATAAGTAAAAATAACAGGAGTACTTGTGGCACCTTAGAGACTAACAAATTTATTAGAGCATAAGCTTTCGTGGGCTACAACCCACTTCTCTAAGGTGCCACAAGTACTCCTGTTATTTTTGCGGATACAGACTAACACGGCTGCTACTCTGAAAACTAAGCATAAGTAGTTAACACATATTTTAAAGGACCATTCAAGGTGAAGTGCCTGTTAACACCCCTTCAGTTATGGGAGGGGAAGGGGGAAGGATGCATGGCAGGAAAAGGCAGCTGGGGGAGGGCATGGGGTTGTTAGTGGGCTATAGTTTCTTGTAATAAGCCATATATTCAGTGTCTCTATTAAGTCTATGATTTTTAGTGTCTAGCAAAGTTATGAATTTAAGCTCCCACGCTCATCTTTTGAAAGTGATGTGCAGGTTTCCTTTGAGGATGAGGACTCATAGGTCAGATACAGAGTGATTTCTTTGTGGAAAGTGTGCACCCACAGGTGATAGGGTGTTTTTGTCTTTTACCGTTTTCCTGCCTGAGTTCATTCAAGAGCGTACTGATCATCTGGTTTCAAATACATACTTATTGGGGCAGTTAGTGCACTGGATGAGGTACACCATAGTGTGATAAGCATGTGTGGGATCCAGGGATCTTGAAAGGTGTGTTGTGGAGGTGTTGATCATTGTAGCAGTGGAGATATGTCTGCACGTTTTGCATCTGTTATTCTGGCAGAGTCTTGTGCTGCTATGAGTTGGTATGTCCTGGTTTGTGAGGAGTTTGCTTCTGATGATGAGCTTGGAAAGGTTGGGGATGTGTCTGAAGGCCAGAAGAGGGGTTTCAGGAAAGATTTCTTTCAATATGGGGTCCCCATCAAGTTGTAGTTTGAGGATACCCCATATGAGTTCCAGTGGCACCTCTATGGTGGCATTTTCAGAAATGCTCCCAGTTCCACGCGCAGGGCCAGGTAGGCAGGCAGAGCTTCAGAGTCTCAATGCGTGGATGAGACGATGGTGTAGAGAGGAGGGGTTCACGTTCATTAGGAACTGGGGAAACTTCTGGGATGGGAGGAGCCTATACAGGAGAGATGGGCTCCACCTAAACCAAAGTGGAACCAGACTGCTGGCACTAAACATTAAAAAGGTTGTAGAGCAGTTTTTAAACTAGGAGATGGGGGAAAGCCGACTGCTGCAGAGGAGCGTGTGGATCGGACACAGACTTCCCTTAGGGGAGAGTCTGATGATAGAGAATCTCCAGGTTATAGTCAGGAGCAGAGGACTGAAAAGTATAATGTAAGGGCCGGATCAGATGATAAACAGCCACATAAAAAAGAATCTGGCACATCAGAAAAAGACAGGCTAATAAACAGGGACAAGTTTTTAAAGTGCTTGTACACAAATGCCAGAAGTCTAAATAATAAGATGGGTGAACTAGAGTGCCTTGTGATAAAGGAGGATATAGATATAATAGGCATCACAGAAACCTGGTGGACTGAGAGCAATCAATGGGACACAATCATTCCGGGGTACAAAATATATCGGAAGGACAGAACAGGCCGTGCAGGGGGAGGAGTGGCACTATATGTTAAAGAAAGTGTAGATTCAAATGAAGTAAAAATCTTAAGCGAATCCACAGGTTCCATAGAGTCTCTATGGATAGAAATTTCATGCTCTAGTAAAAATATAACATTAGGGATCTATTATCGACCACCTGACCAGGACAGTAATAGTGATGATGAAATGCTAAGGGAAATTAGAGAGGCTATCAAAATTAAGAACCCAATAATAGTGGGGGATTTCAATTATCCCCATATTGACTGGGAACATTTCACTTCAGGACGAAATGCAGAGATAAAATTTCTCGATACTTTAAATGACTGCTTCATGGAGCAGCTAGTACGGGAACCCACAAGGGGAGAGGCGACTCTAGATTTAATCCTGAGTGGAGCGCAGGAGCTGGTCCAAGAGGTAACTATAGCGGGACCGCTTGGAAATAGTGACCATAATACAATAGCATTCAACATCCCTGTGGTGGGAAGAACACCTCAACTGCCCAACACTGTGGCCTTTAATTTCAAAAGGGGGAACTATACAAAAATGAGGGGGTTAGTTAGACAAAAGTTAAAAGGTTCAGTGACTAAAGTGAAATCCCTGCAAGTTGCGTGGGCCCTTTTTAAAGACACCATAATAGAGGCTCAACTTCAATGTATACCCCAAACTAAGAAAAACAGTAAAAGAACTAAAAAAGAGCCACCGTGGCTTAACAACCATGTAAAAGAAGCAGTGAGAGATAAAAAGACTTCCTTTAAAAAGTGGAAGTCAAATCCTAGTGAGGCAAATAGAAAGGAGCACAAACACTGCCAACTTAAGTGCAAGAGTGTAATAAGAAAAGCCAAAGAGGAGTTTGAAGAACGGCTAGCCAAAAACTCCAAAGGTAATAACAAAATGTTTTTTAAGTACATCAGAAGCAGGAAGCCTGCTAAACAACCAGTGGGGCCCCTTGACGATGAAAATACAAAAGGAGCGCTTAAAGATGATAAAGTCATTGCGGAGAAACTAAATGGATTCTTTGCTTCAGTCTTCACGGCTGAGGATGTTAGGGAGATTCCCAAACCTGAGCTGGCTTTTGTAGGTGACAAATCTGAGGAACTGTCACAGATTGAAGTATCACTAGAGGAGGTTTTGGAATTAATTGATAAACTCAACATTAACAAGTCACCGGGACCAGATGGCATTCACCCAAGAGTTCTGAAAGAACTCAAATGTGAAGTTGCGGAACTATTAACTAAGGTTTGTAACCTGTCCTTTAAATCGGCTTCGGTACCCAATGACTGGAAGTTAGCTAATGTAACGCCAATATTTAAAAAGGGCTCTAGGGGTGATCCCGGCAATTACAGACCGGTAAGTCTAACGTCGGTACCGGGCAAATTAGTTGAAACAATAGTAAAGAACAAAATTGTCAGACACATAGAAAAACATAAACTCTTGAGCAATAGTCAACATGGTTTCTGTAAAGGGAAATCGTGTCTTACTAATCTATTAGAGTTCTTTGAAGGGGTCAACAAACATGTGGACAAGGGGGATCCGGTGGACATAGTGTACTTAGATTTCCAGAAAGCCTTTGACAAGGTCCCTCACAAAGGCTCTTACGTAAATTAAGCTGTCATGGGATAAAAGGGAAGGTCCTTTCATGGATTGAGAACTGGTTAAAGGACAGGGAACAAAGGGTAGGAATTAATGGTAAATTCTCAGAATGGAGAGGGGTAACTAGTGGTGTTCCCCAAGGGTCAGTCCTAGGACCTATCCTATTCAATTTATTCATAAATGATCTGGAGAAAGGGGTAAACAGTGAGGTGGCAAAGTTTGCAGATGATACTAAACTACTCAAGATAGTTAAGACCAAAGCAGATTGTGAAGAACTTCAAAAAGATCTCACAAAACTAAGTGATTGGGCAACAAAATGGCAAATGAAATTTAATGTGGATAAATGTAAAGTAATGCACATTGGAAAAAATAACCCCAACTATACATACAACATGATGGGGGCTAATTTAGCTACAACGAGTCAGGAAAAAGATCTTGGCGTCATCGTGGATAGTTCTCTAAAGATGTCCACGCAGTGTGCAGAGGCGGTCAAAAAAGCAAACAGGATGTTAGGAATCATTAAAAAGGGGATAGAGAATAAGACTGAGAATATATTATTGCCCTTATATAAATCCATGGTTCGCCCACATCTCGAATACTGTGTACAGATGTGGTCTCCTCACCTCAAAAAAGATATTCTAGCACTAGAAAAGGTTCAGAAAAGAGCAACTAAAATGATTAAGGGTTTAGAGAGGGTCCCATATGAGGAAAGATTAAAGAGGCTAGGACTCTTCAGTTTGGAAAAGAGAAGACTAAGGGGGGACATGATAGAGGTATATAAAATCATGAGTGATGTTGAGAAAGTGGATAAGGAAAAGTTATTTACTTATTCCCATAATACAAGAACTAGGGGTCACCAAAAGAAATTAATAGGCAGCAGGTTTAAAACAAATAAAAGGAAGTTCTTCTTCACGCAGCGCACAGTCAACTTGTGGAACTCCTTACCTGAGGAGGTTGTGAAGGCTAGGACTATAACAATGTTTAAAAGGGGACTGGATAAATTCATGGTGGCTAAGTCCATAAATGGCTATTAGCCAGGATGGGTAAGAATGGTGTCCCTAGCCTCTGTTCGTCAGAGGATGGAGATGGATGGCAGGAGAGAGATCACTTCATCATTGCCTGTTAGGTTCACTCCCTCTGGGGCACCTGGCATTGGCCACTGTCGGTAGACAGATACTGGGCTAGATGGACCTTTGGTCTGACCCAGTACGGCCTTTCTTATGTTCTTATGTTCTTATGTGTGGGGTGGTAAGTGACAACTAGGGGTGTGCGGTCATTGGTGGTTTTCTTTTTTTATTGAAGCAGGTTCTCTTGGGGTATTTGGGTAGCTTGTTGAAATATGTATTAGCTACTTATGCTAAACAATCTGTTCCACCTTGTATTTAGATGTGACACTCGGAGTATATTTCCCAGACCTGAAGAAGAGCTCCATGTAACCTCAAAAGCATCTCTCTCTCACCAACAGAAGTTGATCCAATAAAACGTATTTCTGAGAGTCCGAATGGCAACATGAATGTTATGGCTGGTGCACAGCATCAACAGCAACCCAAAGAGGTTTTTGGCTTAACCTGGCCTGTAGCTCACTGTGACACTATCCAAATTTAGCCCATCCAAATTTTGATATGGTCCCTTCTCCCTTAATCCTACAAGTCTTAAAGCTGCTCATACTCTGATACCATCAGCTGTCCAAGATTCCAAATTTACTATGCCAAGAAAGAGAGAATACAATGTTTCCTGTTCTGCCCAAACCTGATCTGTACTGACTGTTGTTCTGCTACAGGCCTGTCAGTGGTTCAGTCAAGAAACCAGCTTTCTGGCATGACTTCAGAATGCATTTCAGTCCATGGACATTAGTATAGTTTGATACAAGATCAAGGCCATTTTTATCCTGCAAATTGCAGAGTATGAAATCTCTGGAGTGGGGCCTCCATCACTCTGACAGCAAACCGGTGACCCTAGTGTAATCTGGACTGTCCACTGAGAGAAAAGTATTGCAGTGGTGAGAGGGAAGGCATTTGGAAAGAATATTGTTGCTAATTCTATCAAGTAACTAAAGGAAATCTTGTCCAAAAGCCAACAACAATCTGAGGTCAAACAGACACACAAGTACTGCCCCTTGTACACTACACAAGCTAACAATTCCTCTGTGCCAATCCTCCCCTCTCTCCTTAAGACACATCTTTCTGCAAAGCAGGAAAATTAACGCCTTAGCCATAATGGGATTTTAGCCACTCATGTAGTTACGCTGATGTAACTGCACTTGTGAAAACCCCTAGATGTGCTGTGTCCATGCAAACTGTGACTGGCAATAGTTTACCCAAGGAGAGCAAGACAAGCCGACACTGACTGAAGATACTAATACGGTGGGTTGATCCTCAGGGATAACATAAGAACATAAGAAAGGCCGTACTGGGTCAGACCAAAGGTCCATCTAGCCCAGTATCTGTCTACCGACAGTGGCCAATGCCAGGTGCCCCAGAGGGAGTGAACCTAACAGGCAATGATGAAGTGATCTCTCTCCTGCCATCCATCTCCATCCTCTGACGAACAGAGGCTAGGGACACCATTCTTACCCATCCTGGCTAATAGCCATTTATGGACTTAGCCACCATGAATTTATCCAGTCCCCTTTTAAACATTGTTATAGTCCTAGCCTTCACAACCTCCTCAGGTAAGGAGTTCCACAAGTTGACTGTGCGCTGCGTGAAGAACTTCCTTTTATTTGTTTTAAACCTGCTGCCTATTAATTTCATTTGGTGACCCCTAGTTCTTGTATTATGGGAATAAGTAAATAACTTTTCCTTATCCACTTTCTCAACATCACTCATGATTTTATATACCTCTATCATGTCCCCCCTTAGTCTTCTCTTTTCCAAACTGAAGAGTCCTAGCCTCTTTAATCTTTCCTCATATGGGACCCTCTCTAAACCCTTAATCATTTTAGTTGCTCTTTTCTGAACCTTTTCTAGTGCTAGAATATCTTTTTTGAGGTGAGGAGACCACATCTGTACACAGTATTCGAGATGTGGGCGTACCATGGATTTATATAAGGGCAATAATATATTCTCAGTCTTATTCTCTATCCCCTTTTTAATGATTCCTAACATCCTGTTTGCTTTTTTGACCGCCTCTGCACACTGCGTGGACATCTTTAGAGAACTATCCACGATGACGCCAAGATCTTTTTCCTGACTCGTTGTAGCTAAATTAGCCCCCATCATGTTGTATGTATAGTTGGGGTTATTTTTTCCAATGTGCATTACTTTACATTTATCCACATTAAATTTCATTTGCCATTTTGCTGCCCAATCACTTAGTTTTGTGAGATCTTTTTGAAGTTCTTCACAATCTGCTTTGGTCTTAACTATCTTGAGTAGTTTAGTATCATCTGCAAACTTTGCCACCTCACTGTTTACCCCTTTCTCCAGATCATTTATGAATAAATTGAATAGGATTGGTCCTAGGACTGACCCTTGGGGAACACCACTCGTTACCCCTCTCCATTCTGAGAATTTACCATTAATTCCTACCCTTTGTTCCCTGTCCTTTAACCAGTTCTCAATCCATGAAAGGACCTTCCCTTTTATCCCATGACAGCTTAATTTACGTAAGAGCCTTTGGTGAGGGACCTTGTCAAAGGCTTTCTGGAAATCTAAGTACACTATGTCCACCGGATCCCCCTTGTCCACATGTTTGTTGACCCCTTCAAAGAACTCTAATAGATTAGTAAGACACGATTTCCCTTTACAGAAACCATGTTGACTATTGCTCAAGAGTTTATGTTTTTCTATGTGTCTGACAATTTTGTTCTTTACTATTGTTTCAACTAATTTGCCCGGTACCGACGTTAGACTTACCGGTCTGTAATTGCCGGGATCACCCCTAGAGCCCTTTTTAAATATTGGCGTTACATTAGCTAACTTCCAGTCATTGGGTACCGAAGCCGATTTAAAGGACAGGTTACAAAAGGGATAACTCCAGAGGGATCAGGAAAGACAAGGAAAATTAGAGGAATTTATTTTACTCCAATAGTTTTACTTCTAACAATTTTTACTCCTAAAAATGAGCAAAAACTAAACACGGAAAATCAGAAAAAATAAGGACAACAAACCACTTTAGATAAGACTGCCTTAGATACAATACCCATTGTCTGGACTGCCCTGTTTACATGCTGAACATCTGATTTTCATCTTAGATTAGAATAGTCTCCTAAAATTATTAATATGCTACAAAAGAGTTTCATTTCCATTGTAATATGTCAGGGAAAACAAATTTAGCTATGAAAGTGCTCAGATACTAAAGTTATGAGAGTCGCATATGAACCTATATAGAATCAGATCAGTGTTCCTCCAAAGTCACAAATCCATATCCTATCTCTGTAACAACAATTAAAGTCTAACACACAGTCCTTATTGAAATGTTTTGGATCATCTCAGCTCAGAATGTGCAGTAGTTCTCATCAGAAAAATACCACGTAAAACTCCGATCAACTGGCAGCTTCTGTCACTGTTTAGCCA
Organism: Emys orbicularis; assembly: GCF_028017835.1. NCBI lineage: Eukaryota > Metazoa > Chordata > Testudines > Emydidae > Emys > Emys orbicularis. The sequence goes on along the minus strand of NC_088689.1, from coordinate 92,433,951 downwards.
AGGAAAATTTGTCTAATTGATATCTCTGCAATTCCAAGAACTTCCAGTATTTTTCTATGAACAGATACACACTTGCCAGAGATAAAAAACTAGATTCTCAGACTTTGCTAAAGTAAATGCTGCGAAGAACTATGGGTGACCAAAAGTTTACCTCCTCCCTAACAGTCTAGAAATTCTACTACCCTGATTAGTGTATCAGGATGTACAGAGATTTGAATTGTAGATAAGAACATTCCCACAACAAAGGCAGCTGGCTTAAATTTTTTCGTGTGGTGCGGGGGAAGGGATCTTTAATATTGCAGACATGCTAAAGCTAGCACAACAAAAGAACATAAACCATGAAAGCTGATTACAGGGTCTAAAAATATATAATGTGCTACATTTATGCCAGCTCCAATATTAAAATTTGAGTTGAATGAATTTTAGAAATCTAAGACTCAAAAGATAAGTAAGTTACTCGGGGGAGGGGGAGGGAAGAGAGAGAAACCCAGTTAACCAAAGCATTGAATGTATAATCAACTCAAATTATGTAAAGTAAATCTAAATTTTTCACAATGACTATGGGACTGTATAAACTGATGAAATGCAGTGCCGCAAACAAGGAAAAAATAAGTTCTCTTATTAAAAATGTGAATACACAAATATGGAGAAACAAGTTGAATCTTTCAATCACTGTGTTTCTCAACCCATAAAAAGGGGAGAAAAACAAACATAACCCATAAATGAATGTTATGGCACTAAGGTTGCCACAGTAAATAATCTAATCCATATGGGAAAATAATGAACAATTCAAAAATATGGAATTAATGTATTAAAGTAACTTACTTAAATTTTCGATTGCCCTTGCAGTTCATGTACTTACTTGCCAACAAAATGTGCCTGTAAAAATTTCACCTTGCACAATTCTGTATCTGTAACTGACTCACATGACATACATGGAGATTTTTGCAGCATATACGTAACTAGTCTATGCATATCACCTACTATGAAATGCATAAAACTTAGTGGTGTGTGTTGAAAGAGTGAATATGCGTGTCACATTGATTAGGGTTCAGGTATGAGAATGTTCCTACAGTTATGGAAAAACACCGAAGTGAGGTTCTTACCCACGAAAGCTTATGCTCCCAATACTTCTGTTAGTCTTAAAGGTGCCACAAGACCCTCTGTTGCTTCTGTCACTGTAGTCTAAGTCTGCATTACGGCGTTACAACACCATAGCTATAGTGCTCTCCTCCCTAACTCTTCCTAATCTCCCATATCAAGTGCCAGAATGTCTCCCCAGCATAGAGGGCCAATTCACAGCCACTCCCCCTCCAACACTGTCACCATCTTCCCATGGCAATTCCAGCATGACCCACTGCAGGTTGTAAAACAGGATAGATGATGAGAAAGGTTTTTGTAGCCTAGAGACAGTCTTGGACTCTTGCGTGGTCACCATCCCACCTCACCTCACAGTAAATTAAAACTATCACTCATGCTGATCTGCACTATATTGAGCCTCAAAACATCCTTAGATAGAATTAGTTAATTCCTAGATAGAGAGGATACCTGAAAGACCCTTTTCCCCATCCCCGTAACACTCACATAGTGATGGAGGGGGGGCAGTGTGTCCCAGCAATGGCCTTGGGACCAGCTATGGAGGGGTGGGAGGCTGATGGCAGATCTTCCCCAGGTGGAAGTGATTAAGAAAAGGAATCATAACCTGCACTATACATGTTATTGCAAATTAGTTCCCAGATGAGTTAAGTAAAAAACTTGTGGCCTAATTAAATCACAACCCTTGCTCTTATCTTTCTTCCTGCATGACCAGGACACTAAACAACTCTAGATAACTGTTACAACAGTAGGACTGAAAATCAACATATAAATGCTTCAGAACAGTTTATTTTTGAATGACAGACTCGGCTCTCTGACACACAGTAACATAGATTCTCACTTCTTTCATAGTTTGCTATTATTTTGGCAATGTTTGTCTTGAGCAAAATATTTTCAGAAACAAACCGAATCTCTTTCTTTACTACTTCCTTTATTTCACACTGCAACTGTGCAAGTAATTAAGATGACATCCAAGGTAGTCTTGATACTTATGAGCTCTTTCATCTTTACCACTTACTTTGGCAACTCAAATGCACTACATAAACAATTACTGTGATCAAACTGTAAACTAACAGCAGAAATAATTATTTGATTTTGTTTCCTTCATAAAGGGCTCACCTCCAGATTAAAATCAAATACTTTACTGCTTCAAGGTTACTTCAGATGTGAGATGAAGTATATGGTATTGTAGAAATTCAAAACAAAAACTGACTTATACCAGTGTTTATCCATTTGTTACCTTTACAATCAACTCTTACTAGTGCAAAATATTGAATGACCTATAATACTATTTGTACAGACACGTATTTTCCAGTAATTATCCTCTAGTTAAGCAAGGAAAAATGTCCATACTTGCGTTACTTAGGTTAGCTCGTAATCAGGCATAGTTTAAATTTCGAGAAACACATTTTCAAACCCTTCTCCCTTTTTCAGCAGTGCTGTTTGCCTATAATCCTATTGGTACTGTTTGTGACTAAGGCATTATTATAATGTAGATGTACTCATGTCCTATTACTTTATAGATCTGACAATTAAATATGAAAAAGCTATATTAAAAAGCCATTTTACTTAAACCCCTAAGAGAGAGAATATTTTTTGCTTTGTTCTTTAGTCACCTCTTTATGCCTGTGTACTGTAAATCATTTAGGGCATTTACAGAATTCCTGAAGATTTATTTATTTCCATCTTCACTTGCTAACTAGTGTTGAGTTCAGACTTGTGTTTATCCAATCAACAGCTGGTGGCAACATAAGCAATACAAGAAAGTAAAGAGGAAGATATCTCAATGGACATTTCATTTTAAAACAAATGTAAAAGATATAAAAGGACAGAAGTACAGATAAGGATCTGAAATGAATAGTTTCATAGACCAAACAAAGCTTTTATTGTTATGCCTCTGGAAAAGGGAAGTCAAATATTGTGTGGTAATTTTTCCTTTTCTCCTCCCCTGTGTTTATCCTAGTTTTCTCTTAACTTTGAAAACAACCCAAACTGGGATAGTTTTTTGTACATTGTTTGCATTGTTTTTTCTCTGATCTTTAAAATTATAAAATATATTTCTGCTGTTCACTGTGAGTGAAATTTATCCCATGTGGAGTGCCTGCACAAGATCTTTTCACCGCTTAAGTCCCACTTAATCCCTTAATTCACTCCAAATGAGAGTGAATGTTGCTGTTTTGCCATTGACAATGAATTTCATAATGTGGTAAAAATATAAACTGGTTTGGAACAACCAGTAAAAAAAGTGAAGCAAAGAATAGATCTAACAAGCTGCCTGAGATCAGAAATCCAATAAGATCTAAAATTGTAATGATTGCTAGTGTCTTAAGAATCTCTCAGCATTTCCATTAAATCTTATTTTGGGGGCAAAAGGGGGGGAGGTTAATAAAGGAGACGCAGACAGACTTAGGGATCACATATCTCCCAAGTATCACTATAATATTTTATCATCATTCCATAAGCAAATAGTGGTACCCACCAAAGATTTATACCACATTTACGGTAGTTTTGTAATTATTGTATTTATAGGACATATTAAAGATGAGGTTCATTGATGCCTCAGAAACTTGAATGGATAATTTTGATCTATGTTGTTTAATATTTGTTCCATTTGTCTTCCTGACCCAAAATGTAGACACATGATGAAATCTTGCTCTCAGGTAAGTCAGTAGCAAATCTCCAATTGACATAAATGGGACCAGGATTTTACCCACAGTGTCAGTTGAATGCAAATATTGTGTTATTCTGAGTCAAATTCCTTAAATTTAAAAGGGAGCCTATGAACCATTAGATAATACTTTACTTTTAGGTACTTGTGATGATTAGCACTATCAAAATACCTATTAGCCAGTTGTTTCCTCACTACCAGTATTAGTCAAGTATCAGAGGGTAGCCGTGTTAGTCTGGATCTGTAAAAAGTGACAAAGAGTTCTGTGGCACCTTATAGACTAACAAGATGTATTGGAGCATAAGCTTTCGTGGGTGAATACCCACCACTTCGTCAGATTAATGTAGTGGAAATTTCCAGAGGCAGGTATAAATATGCAGGCAAGAATCAGTCTAGAGATAACGAGGTTAGTTCAATCAGGGAGGATGAGGCCCTCTTCTAGCAGTTGAGGTGTGAACACCAAGGGAGGAGAAACTGCTTTTGTAGTTGGCTAGCCATTCACAGTCTTTGTTTAATCCTGAGCTGATGGTGTCAAATTTGCAAATGTGCCAGCAATGCCCCTCTGCTAAGTACATCAGCCAAACTGGTCAGTCCCTACGTAAAAGGATAAATGGACACAAGTCAGATATTTGGAATGGCAATATACAAAAACCTGTAGGAGAACACTTCAACCTCCCTGGACACACAATAGCAGATTTAAAGGTAGCCATCCTGCAGCAAAAAAACGTCAGGACCAGACTTTAAAGAGAAACTGCTGATCTTCAGTTCATTTGCAAATTTGACACCATCAGCTCAGGATTAAACAAAGACTGAGAATGGCTAGCCAACTACAAAAGCAGTTTCTCCTCCCTTGGTGTTCATACCTCAACTGCTAGAAGAGGGCCTCATCCTCCCTGATTGAACTAACCTCGTTATCTCTAGACTGATTCTTGCCTGCATATTTATACCTGCCTCTGGAAATTTCCACTACATTAATCTGACGAAGTGGTGGGTATTCACCCACGAAAGCTTATGCTCCAATACGTCTGTTAGTCTATAAGGTGCCACAGGACTCTGTCGCTTTTTACCAGTATTAGGAGACCCAACCCCATTCCTCCACTGATTTAGAGGATGCCTTCCCCTAAGTCCACTTCCAATTCTGGTTTTATCAGGGAACCAGCCCACCTATTAAATGAATATCTGCACTCAGCACCTGCCACAAGGAGATGCCAGCAATTAGCTTGACTGCCTCCCCCCTAAACCCAGTGAAACTCCTATATATTTAAGAATTCCCTCCCTAACATCAGTTACTATATATCTATCTACCTATCTCCACTCCCCACTGAGAGAGCTGTCCCCCAGTGTCCCCGAGTAACTCTGCTACATCAGAGGGTGCTCAGGCTAGAGATACACAGCAGATAATGGCTTAACTGAGCCCATCAGTCATCCCCTCCTTACTCCTGAGGGTGGTGGTAGGGACCCTTAAAGGAACCACTACTTTTTGGCCAGCCAGTCCAGACAAAGTCCCACCACCTACCCTACCCTCGGCCCACTCAAAGGGGCTGGATTCAGAGAGTTGACCATGAAATATCTCTAGAAGCTTTGTAAAATTGGATGTTGAAAAGGAAAGATTTGAAGAAAGATCAGTTTCAATCACACAGTAAAATACATGAAAAAATTCTGTATCTGTTTATATAATTCTTTAAACTAGAAAGACAGGAGATAACTTTAAAATGGCGATGCAAAACAGCAATTCAGAAAGAGATGCAGTTAAGTTGCAACACAAAGCATGAATGATGGAGAATATTAACCATCAAAGAATTATACATGGGTAACAAATATATAGGAGGTTTAAATCAAAGGTTCAAAACAGATGGGGAATGAAGTAAATGGATGGGAAGGCAGAAAAGCTTTAAAATGCTGGAATAAGACAAAATTAGACTTTTTAAAAATAGCTGATGCAATTTTGAAATGTAAGAAAATGTTGGGATATAAGGACTAGTAAAGAATTGTACAAGACGATAAGGAGCTGCACACTACAGTCTGATTTTATTGACATCTGTAGTAAAACAATGCGGATACTTTTAAGCATATCAGAAGAAGACATAATATATTGTAAAGATAAAAAGAAAAGCTTGAGGCTGATGCCATCAAAGAAAAGCAAAAACCCCTGAGAAAGAAAATAACAGTTTAGACATAAACCAACTATTAAAGCACCTCAGAAAAATATATACAATTACAATGGATTTCATACTGTTAAACTCCGTAATTATTTCAGTCAAAGTATAAATGAGAGAACCAGGGTCTTAATCCACACAGTTTAAAAAATACCATGTCATCTTAAAAGCATTGTGTGGAATACGGTAGTGCAAATTTAGTCTGTTTGAAACAGGGTAGGGAGTGGAAAGCCTAAACACTTCATTTGTTTCCAACTATTCTTCTCCTTCTTCCCAGTAATCTAACAGACTTGTTTGACATTAATGAACATATTAGTAGGCAGTAATTGTGTCAGACATATATCTACATATACATACACAAATCCCACTCCCAAAATGGACTCTTGGTACCCTAAGACGTTGATTCTGCAATACATTGGATGCTGTGCAGCAAGGAGTACAAAGTTAATGCATTCTAATATTAGTTGGAACAGAGGCTATGCATGCATGCACATAAGGTTATGCATTAGATGGCTTCCACAGTGGCATCCATAAGTCAAACTCCATTTTCCTTACTGTCTAGATAGCAAGGTGTTTGGACATCTCTGATGAGATAGTGTTAAACACTATTCTCATGAAAATGAGGTGCTTAGCTATATATACTAGCTGGTAGCTACACAGCCGTGCTCCAGTTGATGTAGAATGAAGTTCCTCAGAGTTCCCTGTCCAGTTCTCTAATTTTTTACTATGTGCCTAATCAGACAACTCTAAACAATTATGTCTCAAATGTGCTCCACCAGATGGATCCCCTTATATGTACTGTAGGCTTGAAATATGTACTCATTTGACAGACTGTAAAAGAAGAAAACAATTGCCTTTTTATAAGGAAGTATCCCATTTCTGATGCTTTCCAAACTGTAGTTAATATTTTATTTTCAAATATTCTTAATGGTATGTTATGCACATTTCCTCACTAAAACCACAAGACATGCACCATGATGCCACTCTGTCATCTATTTACCTACATTCAGAAGCTTGTGTTGTAGCTGTACTAACAAATCTTGAAATTTAAAAAGGTACAAGAGATTCTATAAATTAGACATCTTTCCTACAGAATAAAATTTGTAAACAAACAAAATGTTGGGGGCCTTCCGTAAATAATCAGATTTTATTTGTGGAAAAAAACATGGTATTAAATGATCATACATGCTTGTATGTGTAGCCTTTTCCAATTCCCTATGTACTTTTGTCCTACATCCACAAGGCTAAAAATGACTTGGTAAGAACCTTTCTGGACTTACTGAAATCCAGTCTCAGATTGGGTTTCATCCAACCCTATACCTCAATGGCAAAAGGGACTTGAAAGTCATGTTTGGACACAGCTGAATTCCTGAGTCATACTACTGACCTAGCATCTAATATAGTTGAGAGCATATTACTGTTATTAAAAACACTGTAAGCAGAAGTCTTGTCTCTGGGAAACAGAAATATGGTAGTAAGAATATAAATATTTCAAAACTAAAATAGCTTTCATCATCAATTAGTAATTACCAGTTTCCTCATTCAAACGTCGACAAGTCATGTCTAGCCCAGATGCAGAACTTTTTTTTTTTTACTCTACAGTGTACAGAAACAAAAGAGCAATCAAAGAAACCTAACATCCTAACAAATAATATGATTTGTACTCAGCAGTGTGATTAACCAGATGTGAAAATCATTTTTCTAAAACACCTCCATCCTATTCTAAGGGAAGAACACAAAATCTACATGATTGGAATGCAGCTGTCTCACATTATTAGGAAAAATCACTATGCCAGTTTATTGCCTAAAGTGGGGTAATGAAGTAGTGTTGAAAAACAGCTAATTTGCTGCAGCAGAAAATTATGGCACTGGCTAGGTAATATGAAATGCATATACAGAACACTGTTCTATGCAAATTGAAATAGTACACTTTCCACTGGTTAGGACACCACAAACGTTATGATTTTCCACCTCACTCTCTCCCTCCCACCACTATGACACTGTCACTAAATCCTGCTTTTCCTTCAACATCATCTCCAAAATTCATTCATTCCGACAGCTAAAAAGTTCATCCAGGCTGTAAATTATCACTCCCCCGACTACTGCAATCTCCACCTCCTCCTCCTCTGTGGACTTCCAGATTCTTCCTAGACTCTCTTCAATCTGCCCAAAATGCTGTTAAACAATCCACCCAGCTTGCCTGCTGCTCCAACCAGGTTCAGACCCCTTTCAAATCATATCAAATGCCAGCTCCTTGCTGTCAAGGCCCTGCACAGCTTTGCTGTTCACTACCACTCCATTCTTGTCTTGCCGTGTTGGATTCACCTAAGTGTCACAAATCATCAGCCCCTTCACATCCTCTCTCCACTTGTCTCCATGCTTCCTCCCCTCCCCCGCCACCTGCACCTGGAACACCTATGAATCACCATATTTCTTACCCTCTCCTCCTTCAAATCCCACATTAGACACCTCTTCCAGGAAGTCTACAGATTCTATTTCCTCTCCTCTCCTTAAAGAAATGTTAACAAGTCAGACAGCAGACAACATCAACAAACAAACAAACTAACTAACAAGCAAACAAAAAACTATTACGAAATATGCTAAACTTCACGGCTCCATCACTTCACTTCTGTTGCATCCCTTGCCTATTTGTGAATTGTTTATTTAATGGAGCTCTGTACTCTTGCTGTCCGTAAACTGCCTAGCACAGTTTTGGAGCTATATAAATAAAATAAAATTCATCATCAGTTTGGCCTCCGTTACTAGCTGTCAAATTTGCTGATTCATTTTATTCACATTTACTGCACTTCATTAAATCTGCATCTAAATATGGTTTAAATAACTAAATGATAACACTATAACTATGTAACACCAGGGTAGCAGCATTCATAAATCCTTCAAGCATTTGGCAAGTTCTTTAATCCACAGTAATCATGTTTCCTTGTATAACAAGTCTTGCGATGTCTGTAACAGCGTCTCTCTATAGTAACAACAGTCTTAGTGTTACTGTTCTCCCTTACATGCCTGAAGTATTAATCACAGTTCCATATTTAAGCATGAAATTAGAATGCTTCGCGTACTCTTTCCAAAACAGATATGCTAATCAGAATGCAGCCTCACACTAAACAGAATGGTAGATGAAGTCTCTGGTCCTTTATAGTACATGTAAAAATATTGATATGTCTTTAAGTATAATATTTATCTAGAGTGAGAAGGTATCTTCTTGTTACCACAGTAAACCAATATCTTGCAGTTTAATGCTGTTTCTGCTAGGGAACTGGAAATCTCTTAGTTCCTCCTGCAATATCAACAGATTAGTTTTTAAACAGGCAAAATACCCCCAAAGCAGTCTGCTGTAAAATTATGTTTGTTTGTTCTTTAAATAGGAGAGTAAATATCATCAAGTTTTAGTTTTTTGTGTGTGATGTTTTTTGTTTAATAATCACATTGAAGGACAGGTGAGTAGAGTTTATGACAGGGCTGGCAAATTTTCATTCACTTTTGCAAAGCAAAGAAGTGGCTCTTTGCTCACAAGCTCCAATCTTCAATGAATTAAACACATTTCTTAATTAAAGAAAATATTTTTTGTTTCATAAATAAGTTAAAATTCTAGAAATATTCCAAATATTTGAAGATATTTTGTATTCAAGACCTTTCTGACATATTCAAATGACTTTTTCCACTAGTTATTAGTTATTTATGAGTAGGAAAAGATAATTCCAATGTTAAATCTCAAAAAAAAAAAAAAAGACACTTGCACAGCCAAGTTCACTTAACTTTAACTCATGTAATGGAAAATCCTGTTTATTGGCAAACCTTTATGAATTAACTCAATATAAATGAGCACATTTAATAGCAGTTATTTCCCATATACCATCAATTAAACCCACAACATTGGTTTTCTGCTCTAGAATATACTGGAGAGACTGATGGGTGAAGTAACGTCCCACCTTCTATTTAGGTTGCATTAACAAAGACATAACATTACTCCTCAGGGAATTCTGCGCCACTGCGCACGTGCAGAATCTATGTCCCCCACAGATTTTTTTCCCCTCAGCAGAAAATACATTCTGCCGGAGAGGTGCTGCAGTTATGCCATTCGCCCACTAGGGGCTGCTGTGGTGCCAGAACAGAGGGCAGCTGGCTCAGCCAGCTGCAGATAGGGAGGAGGAGAGGCTGTGTTCCTCAGAGCACCCTGTCCACCAGGCCAGGTGAGGAGGCAGAGGATATTGGGGGAGGGGGTGGGACCAGACAGAGAGGGGCACACAGGGATGCTGGGAGGTCACACAGACTCGGGTCAGAAGGGCTAGTGGGGGGACACACTAGTGTGGGGGCTGAATGACAATGGGGGTGCAGAGACACATGGGGATCGGGTGTGGGGTGCAGGACCACTGGGGAAGTGGGCGGAAAATATAGGGACAAGGGCAGGGGGTGGCCGAGTGCGGGGTGCATGGACACATGGGGATGGGGAGTAGGGGTGGCTGAGTGGGGATGCAGGGACATGTTGGGACAGAAACAGGGAGGAGCCTGGACATATGGGGATGGGAGAAGAGGAGTGACTGAGTGGCAGTGGAGGGACACATTTGGACAGAGGGTGAAAGGACACATGGGACAGAGGTAGATGTGCCTGACTGAATGGGAGAGGCTAGGAGTCAGTCAGGGTCTGCTTGGGGGAGGCTCCCGAATTCCCTAACAATCCCTCCCTCCCTCCATAAAAATGTCTATACTTCTCCCACCCACCCCCAACAACCCTTCAGGTTCACTCCCAGGCTCCTTCTCAGCAATTACTTCCCTCTCCCTCAGATCCTCCATTACGCCTGACTCTTCCGAGCCTTTGCACTGCTTCTGAGGGGTGCAGGAAATAAATTTCTGTATTGCCATTTAAATGAATTATTATTCAAAGATCTGTATTAATATGCCTAGTAAGGAATCTTTGTCAAAAAAAAACCAGTTCCTGAATCTTTTTTATCTGTATTGTTACCGACATACTTGTTGACAGGTATTTCAAAATAAATTACCAAAATAACTGAAACTGGCATGATTATATTGTGTATTTTGACAAACAAAATCTGCAGAATTTTAAAATATTGTGCACAGAATTTTAAATTTTTTAGCACAGAATTACCACAGGAGTAATAACATGCAAGTCACAGGAGGTGATAGTACCATTCTAACTCAGTGCTGGTTAGGCCTCAGCTGGAGTACTGTATCCAGTTTTGCTTACCAATGTATAGACATAGAGAAACTGGAAAGGATCCAGAGGCGAGCAACAAAGATGATCAAAGGGATGGAATGCAAGCCATATGAGCAAAGGCTGAAGGAACTGGGTCTGTTTAATTTGGAAAAGAGGAAATTAAGAGGGTATATGATACCGATCTTCAGATACTTAAAAGGCTGCCACAAAAAAGATGGGAAAAAAGTTGTTTTCTTTTGCCACAGAGGGCAGGACAAGAGGCAATGGCTTCAAACTACAGCACAGCAGATTTAGATTAAATCTCAGGAAAAACTTCCTAACTATAATAACAGTAGGACAATGGAACAGACTGCCTCGGGAAGTTGTGGAAGCTTCTTCACTGAAGGTTTTCAAAAGGGGACTCGATAGCCATCTGTCTTGGATGGCTTAGGCAACAAATCCTGCATCTTGCACGGGGGTTAGACTAGATGACCCTCGCAGCCCCTTCTAACCCTATGGTTCTAATTGTGACACTCTGCGTACCTTTCCCAGACCAGAAGAAGAAATTTGTGTAGCTCAAAAGCTTGTCTCTTTCATCAACAGAAGTTGGTCCAATAAAAGATGTTAGCTCAAAAAGAACTCAAATGTGAAATTGCGGAACTATTAACTATGGTTTGTAACCTGTCCTTTAAATCAGCGTCTGTACCCAATGACTGGAAGATAGCTAATGTAACGCCAATATTTTACAAGGGCTGTAGAGGTGATCACGGCAATTACAGACTGGTAAGTCTAACGTCAGTAACGGGCAAATTAGTTGAAACAATAGTAAAGAATAAAATTGTCAGACACATAGAAGAAGAAACGGTTACTCACCTTCTCGTAACTGTTGTTCTTCGAGATGTGTTGTTCATGTCCATTCCAAGCAGGTGTGTGCGCGCCGCGTGCATGCCAGCCGGAAGATTTTTCCATAGCAGCGTCCGTAGGGTCGGCTCCGGCGCCCCCTGGAGTGGCGCCTTTATGGCGCTGTATATAGGGGCCAGCCGACCCCCCCACTGCCCCAGTTCCTTCTTGCCGATACTCCGACAGAGGGGTAGGAGGGTGGGTATTGGAATGGACATGAACAACACATCTCGAAGAACAACAGTTACGAGAAGGTGAGTAACCGTTTCTTCTTCTTCGAGTGATTGTTCATGTCCATTCCAAGCAGGTGACTCACAAGCCCAAGTCTAGGTGGTGGGGTCGGAGGTCACTGCAGACTGGAGGACTGCACGGCCAAATGCAGCATCCTCCCTAGCCTGGTGCGTAATGGCATAGTGAGCCGTAAAGGTGTGGATTGAGGACCAGGTGGCCGCTCTACAAATTTCCTGTGTTGGGATGTGGGCCAGGAACGCAGCTGAAGAGGCCTGCGCTCTTGTGGAGTAGGCCGTGATAGGCGGGGCTGGTATATTGGCCCGACTATAGCACTCCTGGATACAGGTTCTGATCCAAGCCGAGATCCTCTGTGACGTGACTGGGAGCCCCTTCCTACTGTCAGCCACAGCGACGAAAAGTTGGGTCGACTTCCTGAAGGGTCTCGTCCTTTCTATATAAAACGCGAGAGCCCTGCGAACATCCAGAGAATGCAGCCTGCGCTCCTTAGCCGAGGAGTGCGGTTTGGGATAAAACACAGGGAGAAAAATGTCTTGACCCATGTGAAACGGGGAAACCACCTTAGGTAGGAACGCAGGATGCGGCCTGAGTTGGACCTTGTCCTTGTGGAAGACGGTGTATGGAGGCTCGGATGTCAGAGCTCTGAGTTCCGATACCCTCCGTGCTGATGTGATAGCCACCAAGAACGCGACCTTATGTGAGAGGTATAACAGCGAGCATGAAGCCAGCGGCTTGAATGGGGCCCCCGTGAGGACAGACAGGACCAAATTGAGGTCCCAAGCAGGGACAGGTTGACGGATATGTGGGAACAATCTGTCAAGACCCTTAAGGAACCGTCTAACAAGTGGGTTTGCAAACACTGAGGTCCCCCCCTCTCCAGGGTGGAATGCGGAGATTGCAGCAAGGTGGACTCGAATCGATGGACTAACCTAGGACTAACTCTTAGTCCTAGGTGTCTCAGATGTAGCAAATAGTCCAAGATGAGAGGGATCGGGGCGAGCAAGGGGCCCTGACCGCGCTGTGTAACCCAGAGGGAGAAGCGCTTCCACTTGGCCAAATACGTAGACCTTGTCGACGGCTTCCTGCTGCCCAACAGGACCTGTCTGACCTGATGGGAGCATTGTAACTCCAGTGTGTTTAGCCATGGAGCATCCAAGCTGTGAGGTGGAGCGACTCCAGGTTCGGGTGAAGGAGGCGACCGCGATCCTGCGTGATCAAGTCCGGTAGTAGGGGCAACTTGAGTGGAACCCTCGTAGACATGTGTAGGAGAGACGCGTACCAATGCTGGCGTGGCCACGCAGGAGCTATGAGGATGAGTCGAGCGTGATCTCTGCGGGCCTTGAGGATCACCTTGTGAATCAAGGGAATCGGGGGGAAGGCGTAAAGAAGCCCGTCTGCCCAAGAGAGGAGAAACGCATCTGATAGGGATCCCTGACTGCGTCCCATGAGGGAGCAGAATTGACGACACTTCCTGTTCTCGTTGGAAGCAAACAAGTCCACCCGGGGATGACCCCAGAGTCGGAAAATTGAGAGAACTACATCCCAGCGGATAGACCACTCGTGACCCTGGAACGAGCGGCTGAGAGTGTCCGCGAGCGCGTTGTGCGTGTCGGAGGGGTAGGATGCTATCAGGTGAATTACGTTCTGTACGCAAAAGTCCCATAATGCTTGAGCCTCCTGGCAAAGGGGAGAGGAGCGAGCACCACCCTGTTTGTTGATCTAAAACATCGTTGGAGTATTGTCTGTGAGGACAGAAACGCACTTGCCCGCGAGCTGGGACTTGAATGCCATGCATGCGAGGCGTACCGCTCGCAATTCCCTGACATTGATGTGCGATGAAAGATCCTCCCTCGACCAAAGACCTTGGGTCTGGAGGTGGCCCAGATGTGCACCCCATCCCTGATCCAACGCGTCCGTTACCAGGGTCAGGGAGGGCTCTGGTTCGAGGAAAGGGACCCCCGCGCAGACCCGTGGGTCGAGCCACCATTGGAGGGAGTCCAACACCGGATGAGGTAACGTCACCACTGAGTCTAGGGAGTCCCTGACTGGCCGATAAACCCCTGCCAACCAAGATTGGAGAGGGCGCAGTCTGAGCCTGGCGTGTCTGACGACATAGGTACATGCTGCCATGTGCCCTAGTAATTTGAGGCAGCTTCTTACTGTGGTGGTAGGGTAACTTTGGAGGCCGAGAATGATGTTGGACAAAGTTCGGAATCTGGCCTCTGGGAGATATGCTCTGGCTTGTGTCGAGTCCAGAAGTGCTCCTATGAATTCGATTCTTTGTGTTGGAGAAAGAGTGGACTTGGCCTCGTTGAGTAAGAGGCCGAGGGAGCTGAAGGTGTGCCTGATGAAGACCACCTGAGCCTCCACGAGTGCCTTGGTCCTGCCCTTGATGAGCCAATCGTCCAAGTAAGGGAATACCTGGATCCCTTGCCTGCGGAGAAAGGCTGCCACAACTGCCATGCACTTCGTGAAGACCCTTGGGGCTGCTGACAGACCGAAGGGTAGGACCGTGAACTGTAGATGAAGGTCCTGAGAAACCTGAGGTAACGCCTGTGGCGAGAGATTATCGCGATATGGAAGTATGCATCCTTTAAGTCGAGGGCGGCATACCAGTCTCCTGGATCCAGGGAAGGAATGATGGAGGACAGGGAGACCATGCGGAACTTGAGCTTCTTGACAAACTTGTTGAGACGCCGCAAGTCCAGAATAGGTCTGAGGCCCCCTTTCACTTTCGGTATTAGGAAATATCGAGAATAGAAGCCCTTGCCCCGTAGTTCTCGAGGCACCTCTTCCACTGCCCCTGCTGTAAGGAGGGACTGAACTTCTTGAAAGAGAAGCTGCTCGTGAGAGGGGTCCCTGAAGAGGGACGGGGAGGGGGGCTGGTGGGGCGGGAGGAAAACTGAATAGAATATCCCTCCTCTACCGTGCGAAGCACCCAAGCGTCTGACGTGATCCGGGCCCACGCACGATAGAAGGGGGACAGACGTGATGAAAAGGTAAGGTTGGGAGGATCCAGAGATCTGTCCGGTAGGCCGTCCTCAACCGAACCCTCAAAATGGTGGTCTAGGCCCCTGCGGAGGCCTTGGTTGGGCAGAAGACTGTCCGAAGGGCTGCTGTAGTTGCCTCCTCCTGCCAGTCCGCGGTCTTCTGCGCACGGCATCACCTCGATTTTGAGGTTGATATGGACGCGGGGCCTGTGGCGGCCTAAACTGCCTACGCTGAGTAACAGGGGTGTGTAGGCCTAAAGAACGGAGGGTGGTCCGCGAGGCCTTTAGGCTATGGAGCCGTTTGTCTGTCTTTTCTGAGAAAAGCATGGGCCCTTCGAAAGGTAAGTCCTGTATAGTCTGTTGGACTTCATAAGGAAGGCCGGAAACTTGAAGCCAGGCTCCGCGCCTCATGACGAGACCAGTAGCCAACGTGCGCGAGGCCGAATCGGCTGCGTCCAAGGCTGCCTGAAAGGAAGCTCGAGTAATTAATCTGCCCTCCTCGACAAGGGCCGAGAACTCGGTTCGTGAATCCTGCGGGAGGAGGTCCGTAAACCTAGACAAAGCCGAGCACGTGTTGTGACCATACCGGCTCACTATGGCCTGCTGATAGGCCCCCCGTTGAATAGACCTTACGTCCGAAGAGGCCCAACTTTTTAGCCTCTCTATTTTTAGGAGTGGATCCCTGAAAACCTTGTCGCTCCCTCTGGTTGGCCGCATCCATCACCAGGGAGTCCGGCGGGGGGTGCGTGTAAAGATGTTCATAGCCCTTGGTTGGGACAAAATACCGCCTCTCAGTCTTTTTGGCTGTAGGGGCCAATGAGGCTGGAGTTTGCCACAAGGTGCGGGTTGTGTCCGCAATGGTTTTTATGAGGGGTAGGGCCACCCTAGATGGGCCTGACGGGGCCAGGATATCAATTACAGGATCGGTGTCCACCTCGATCTGTTCCGTCTGTATCGAGAGGCTCTGGGCCGCTCGAGTAAGGAGCTGTTGGAGGAGTCTATTATCCTCTAAAGCTGGAGCAGCAGAAGTTCCCGCTACTGCCTCATCCGGAGATGAAGAGGAAGATGTTCCATGTAGCTGCCCTTCATCTAGCACGTCTCCCTCTGTAAGGGCCTGCGGCACACGGTACTCTGGCTGCGCGGCCGGTGCGGGCTCAAGATGCGGCACCGCGGCCGGTACCGGGGTCGCCACCGAACGCCGAGGAGTGCTGGGCGGTGCCTGCGCTGAAGGAAGCAAAGCCCCTGTCGGTGCCGTTGTTTGACCTGGGGGTGCCGTAATGCCTTGTGGCACACTCCTGTCAGACGACGGTGGCGGTGGCGGTGGCATTAGCGGCGGTGCCCCAGACGCTGAGGAGACGGAAGTGGTTCGTGAGCGGGGCCCGTACGCCTGACCCACCGACTGATGGTAGGCCCATGGCGTCCAGAAAGGCCACTGTGGAGGTGGTTGCCACTCCTGCTGCTGATGCCACTGTGGCGGGTATGGTTGGGCACTCCTACGCGAGGACGATCTGCTCCTCGATCTGTTAGAACGGTAGGAGTCCGCCTCCGAGTCAGAAGTCTCTGAATAGGAGGACATCGGAGGAGCGGTACCCACAGTTGCCGGCTGGGGTGCTCGTGCCGGTGCCGCTACCGTGGCGCCGCGTGGAGAGTGCGGTGAGCGCATCGCCGGTTTACCCTTAGAGTGATACTGGGGCCCGGCGGCAGCCGGAGGTTGTCTGTACCGGTGCGGCGACGCCGGCAGGCGGACCTCCTCCATAACGTCCGGGGATCTATGCCGTTCCGGACTCGACCTTGCCCTCTCCAGGGCGGGAGTCAACGGGATGGCCGGATGGGTCTGAGGCACGGGTTGCCCCGTAACAATCGTGGACTGCGCCCGAACTTTAGAGTCCCCGTGGGGAGATTGTTCGGTCCGCGGCCTGTTCTTTTTAGCCGGCACCGGCGAAGGAGAGCGACGTCTTGTCGAAGACGATTTCTTATGCGCCGACTCTCTGCGGTGCCGGGGTCTTGGGGCCTTGGCCTCACGACCTATCTCCGGTGCCGGGGCACTGCACACCGAGGATGAAGTGCTGGGTGCCGGCTCTGAAGGTCCGGGATCCGATTGCGGCCGCAGTGCCGCCTCCATTAGGAGGACTTTAAGTCTCTGCTTTCTATCCTTGAGAGTCCTGGGGCGAAAAGCCCTGCAAATAGGACACCTGTCCCTTTGATGGGTCTCCCCGAGGCACCGCAAGCACGAAGAGTGCGGATCACTTTTCGGCATAAAGTTCCAGCAGTCCCGACAGAGTTTGAACCCTGGGGACCTGGGCATGCCCCAGCGGGGCGACGAAAAGTTGGGGAAAACCCCCCAACTGACACCTAACTATCTAACACTAACACTAACTACTAACTAATAAACTATGTACAAGAACTATAGAACACTGCCACGATTGCTAAAGAGCAAGAGACGTTCCAGCTAGCCGTCACCGGCGGTAAGAAGGAACTGGGGCGGTGGGGGGTCGGCTGGCCCCGATATACAGCGCCATAAAGGCGCCACTCCAGGGGGCGCCGGAGCCGACCCTACGGACGCTGCTATGGAAAAATCTTCCAGCTGGAGTGCACGCGGCACGCACACACCTGCTTGGAATGGACATGAACAATCATTCGAAGAAGAACATAAGTTGTCGGACAAAAGTCAACACAGTTTCTGTAAAGGGAAATCATGTCTTACTAATCTATTAGAGTTCTTTGAAGGGGTCAACAAACATGTGGACAAGGGGGATCCAGTGGACATAGTGTACTTAGATTTCCAGAAAGCCTTTGACAAGGTCCCTCACCAAAGGCTCTTATGAAAATTAAGTTGTCATGGGATAAGAGGGAAGATCCTTTCATAGATTGAGAACTGGTTAAAAGACAGGGAACAAAGGGTAGGAATAAATGGTAAATTCTCAGAATGGAGAGGGGTAACTAGTGGTGTTCCCCAGGAGTCAGTCCTAGGACCAATCCTATTTAAATTATTCATAAATGATCTGGAGAAAGGGGTAAACAGTGAGGTGGCAAAGTTTGCAGATGATACTAAACTGCTCAAGATAGTTAAGACCAAAGCAGACTGTGAAGAACTTCAAAAAGATCTCACAAAACTAAGTGATTGGGCAACAAAATGGCAAATGAAATTTAATGTGGATAAATGTAAAGTAATGCACATTGGAAAAAATAACCCCAACTATACATACAATATGATGGGGGCTAATTTAGCTACAACTAATCAGGAAAGAGATCTTGGAGTCATCGTGGATAGTTCTCTGAAGACGTCCACGCAGCGTGCAGTGGCAGTCAAAAAAGCAAACAGGATGTTAGGAATCATTAAAAAAGGGATAGAGAACAAGACGGAGAATATCCTATTGCCCTTATATAAATCCATGGTATGCCCACATCTTGAATACTGCGTACAGATGTGGTCTCCTCGTCTCAAAAAAGATATACTGGCATTAGAAAAGGTTCAGAGAAGGGCAACTAAAATGATTAGGGGTTTGGAACGGGTCCCATATGAGGAGAGATTAAGGAGGCTAGGACTTTTCAGCTTGGAAAAGAGGAGACTAAGGGGGGATATGATAGAGGTATATAAAATCATGAGTGGTGTGGAGAAAGTGAATAAGGAAAAGTTATTTACTTGTTCCCATAATATAAGAACTAGGGGCCACCAAATGAAATTAATGGGCAGCAGGTTTAAAACAAATAAAAGGAAGTCCTTCTTCACATAGCGCACAATCAACCTGTGGAACTCCTTGCCTGAGGAGGTTGTGAAGGCTAGGACTATAACAGGGTTTAAAAGAGAACTAGATAAATTCATGGAAGTTAAGTCCATTAATGGCTATTAGCCAGGATGAGTAAGGAATGGTGTCCCTAGCCTCTGTTTGTCAGTGGGTGGAGATGGATGGCAGGAGAGCTCACCCACACTGTCTCTAATATCCAGGGACAAACGTGGCTACAACACCACTGCAAACTAAAAAATACTGATCAACTGAGGCCCCCAGCAAAATTATTTTTCCATTTTCATCTGAGACTTTTTTTTTCAACCTTTATTTCTCTAGCAACTTCAAGAAACCAAAATTAGCTACTAGCAGTTAGTCATGTAAATCTACATTTTAAATAACTTTATAATGGCTTTTGGTCTCATTTTCCTAAATTTTAGGTTTATTTGCAAATGAGCAGTATTAACAAAAATGATCCCAAACAAACAAATCTGGAAAAAAAAAACCAAAAAAAACCCACCACCCCAATTCTGCTTATCAGCAAAGGAAGAAAAAATGGTTACTCACCTTTTTGTAACTGTTTTTCTTTGAGATGTGCTGCTCATGTCCATTCCATTGTAGGTGTGTGCACGCCCACGTGCATGGCCGTCTGAGACTTTTGCCTTAGCAGTACCAGTAGGGACGGCTGTGGCGCCCTCTGGAGTGCTGCGTTCATAGCGTGGTACAGCAGGCACCACCAGTCTTGCGCCCTCTCGGTTCCTTCTTGCCAACAATGCTGACAGAGGGGCAGAAGGGCAGGTAATGGAATGGACATGAGCAACACATCTCGAAGAACAGTTACAAAAAGGTGAATAACTGTTTTTTCTTCTCTGAGTGCTAGCTCATGTCGATTCCACTGTAGGTGAATCAAAAGCAGAATCCCAGGAGGTGGGCTCAGAGTTTCTCAGTCTTGCAGATTATAGTACTGCTCTGCCGAAACCAGCATCAGCCTGAGGCTGCTGGATCAGTGCATAGTGCGAGGCAAACGTGTGGCCAGACGACCAGGTTGCGGCATGGCAAATTTCCTGGGTCGGCACCTAAGCAAGGAAGGCCACTGCCGAGGCCTGCGCCCTAGTGGAGTGGACCATCACAATTGGTGGTGGGGACACCTTCACCAGCTCATAGCAGTAGCGGATACAAGCCGTGATCCAGGACGAGATCCTCTGGGTGGACACTGGACAACCTTTCATTCGGTCCGCGACAGCAACAAACAGCTGCATAGACTTACGGAATGGCTTCCTTTTCTCTATGTAGAAGGCCAGACCCTGTCTAACGTCCAAAGTGTGCAGCCTGCACTACTCATCCGTCGCATGAGGCTTTGGGCAAAGGACCGGAAGATATATGTCCTCACCCATGTGAAACTGGGAGAAGACCTTAGGCAGAAAGGCCGGGTAGGGATGCAGATGGACCTTGACCGTATACGGGGACTCTGACGTGAGCGCCGTGATCTCAGACACCCTACGGGCTGAAGGAGACCTTCCAGGATAACAGCAGAGGGGAGCAGGAAGCCAGGGCTCAAAGGGGACCCCGTGAGCCTGGAGAGCACAAGGTTCAGGTCCCAAGGAGGGACCAGGTTTCGGACCTGCGGGTAAAGGCGCGCCATACCTTTCAGAAACCGCACCATCATGGGATGGGCGAAGACCGACCTGCCTTGAAACGGAGCGTGGAAAACTGAAATGGCCGCCAGGTGCACCTTGATCGAGGACAGCGACAGGCCCTGGAGCTTCAGGTGTAGCAAATAGTCCAGGACATCCTGCAGGGGGGGCCTCCTCCGCCCAGATATGGCGATCTGTGGCCCAACACTTGAACCGCTTCCATTTTCATACGGAGGTAGCCCTGGTGGAGGGGCTTCCTGCTGCCCAGCAAGACCTGCTGGACACCGGAAGAACACTGCCACTCCTCCCCCCCAGCCACACAGAAACCAGACCATCAAGTGCAGCACCGCCAGATTGCTGTGGTTCTGAGACAGTAGGTCCAGCCGAAAAGGCAGCTGTAATGGGGTGGCTGCTGAAAGGCTCAGGAGCATGGTGAACCAGTGCCAATGAGGCCACACCGAGGCTATGAGAATGACCAAAGCTTTCTTTCACTTCACCTTGAGCAGGACCCTGTGGATCAGCTGCACCAGCGGGAAGGCATACATGAGTGCTCCTGACCACGGGATCAGGAAGGCATGTGACAGGGAGCCCTTGTCCCTGCCCTGTATGTGGCACTTCCTGTTCTGTCTGGACGCGAACTGGTCCACATAGGGAGTCCCCCACCTTCGGAAGACTAGGCTGACAACCTCCAGGTGGAGCGACCATTCATGGTGAGATGAGAAGTTCCTGCTGAGGCGATCCACCTGGATGTTATTGGTACCAGGCAGGTGGGTGGCCACCAAATGAATGTCGTGCTGCACACAGAAGTCCGAAAGACTGAGTGCCTCCCAACAGAGGGCTGGAGACCTGGCCCAGTCCTGCCTGTTGATGTAGTACAATGCGGCAGTATTGTCTGTCAGGACCTGCACCACCTTGCTTTCCAGACGGGGCAGGAAAGCCTGGTACGCCAGACGAACTGCTCTGAGTTCCCGGACATTGATATGAAGGGCTAGGTCATGTTGCAGCCAATGGCCCTGGGTGCTGAGGTTGCCCAGATGATCCCCCCAACCCAGGTCCTACACATCCGAGACCAAGGGAGCGAGGGTGACGGGGTCGTGAAAGGGACTCCCTGTGGCACTGACCTGGGATCCCGCCACAAGTCGAGCGAGGAGAGGACGTGGCTCAGCACCGTGACCACTCAGTCCAGGGGGTGCCTGCTGGGAATGTAGATCAAGGCCAGCCACGTTTGTAGGAGCCTCAGATGAAGCAGGGAGTGGCTTACCACAAAGGTGCACGTGGCCATGTCGCCCATCAGACGCAGGCACATGTGGGCCGTGGTGAGTGGATGGCTCTGTATGTGAGCGATCAGGTCCGACATGGCTTGAAAACATGCTTCTGGCAGGAATGCCCTGGCCCGCCAGGAGTCGAGAACCGCACCGATGAACAATATGCATTGAACCGATGCTAACATGGATTTTTCTGTGTTTATTAGGAGATCCAGGTCACTGATGGTGGAGCGCACCAGATTGAGGCTCCACTGGACCTCCTCCAGAAATCTTCCCTTGATGAGCCAATTGTCGAAATACAGGAAGATCTGGACCCCTCAATGATTCAGGTGAGCCACCACTGGCACCACACATTTCGTGAATACCCTGGGGGCCGAGGACAGGCCAAAGGGCAGCGCCGTAAACTGGAAGTGGTGCCCTGCCACTATAAAGTGCAGGAAACATCTGTGCCCCAGGAAGGTAGAGACATGAAAGTAAGCATCTTTTAAATCTAGAGCGGCGTACCAGTCCCCCAGATCCAGAGAAGGGATGATGGAGGCCAGGGATACCATGCGGAACTTCAACTTCAACAGAGACTTGTTGAGGCCCTGCAGGTCCAGGATGGGTCTGAGCCCCCCTTTTGCCTTCGGGATTAGGAAATAGCAGAGTAGAATCCTCTTCCATGCATATCCCAAGGAACTGCCTCCACGGCTCCCAGGCGTAGGAGGTTCTCTACCTCCTGAATGAGGAGCTGCTTGTGAGAAGGGTCCCTGAAGAGGGAAAGGGGGGGCAAGAAGGGGCAGCCAAAAATTGCAGGGTGTAGCCCCGAGCCACTGTGTCCAGGACCCAACGGTCCGAGGTAACCCGCAACCAGGCTGAGCCGTAAGAGAAAAAGCGGTCGAGGAAGGGTCGGGAAGGATCTGGGCAGTTGGCTGGCACGTTGCCCCCGAGCACACCCTCAAAATGAGTGCTTCTGGCCCCCAGTGTTTCGCTGGGCCAGCATGCGTAGGAGATAGGGACGACAAAGGGTGGCGGTGGTTAAACCCAGTGTCCCTTTTCCTTGTAGGACCCTGCCGAGGCTGCCATTGCCTAGGAGGTGGGGGAGGCCAGAACTGCTGCCAAGATGACTGAGGCGTGTGCATCTCCAGGGAACAGAGGATCGCCTTTGTGTCCTTTAGACCGTGCACATGCGCATCTGTTTGATCAGAAACTAGGCCGACACCATCGAATGAAAGGTCCTCAATCGAGGCCTGCATCTCCTGAGACAGGCCAGCACTTTAGAGCCAGGAGCTGCGCCGCATGACCGCTGCCGAGACAACCACTTGGGCAGCTGAATCGGTGGTGTCCCAGGCCATCTGAAGAGAGGATCGAGCAGCCACGGTCCCTTCCTCCACCAGGGTGGTGAATTCCTGGGCTGCTTCCTGGGACATGGAGTCCTTGAACTTGAGGACAGAGACCCACAAGTTAAAATTGTAGCAGCTCAAGAGGGCCTGGTGATTTGTCACCCAAAACTGAAGCCTAGCTGTGGAATAAATCTTCCGGCTGAATAAGTCCAGTCTTTTCTCTTCTTTATTCTTAGGGATAGAACTGGTAGGTCCCCGTTTGTCCCGCTCATAGGCCGCCGACACGACCAACGAACCCGGTGGCTGATGAGTATGTAAGTACTCGAAACCCTTTGCGGGGACAAAGTACTTCTTTTCTGCCCTTTTCGAGGTGTGCGGGCTGGAGGATGGGGTCTGCCAGATGGCCTTGGCAATATTCAGGACCCCTTTGTGAACCAGGAGCATGACCCAGGTTGGGGCGGATGCAGAGAGCACATTAAAAAGTTTGTCTATCTGCTCCTCCATCTCCTCCACTTTGATGCCGACGTTAGCCACCATCCTGCGGAGCAGAGCCTGATACTTGCGGAAATTGTCCAGTAGGTAGGCCTGGATGGTCCTACTACCGCTTCTTCCAGGGAGGAGGAGGATGACTGGATGGTCGGGGGTGGGGGGTGAGGGGAAGCTCAGTGGTGTCTCCTCCCACCAGGGAGGGTAGCCTTTGGGGTGGGAACTGGTTCCTCACGCGAGGCAGTCACCGGGACGTCCTGCACCGAGCCTGGTGCCGGGGCGCTGCCTGTCATCTATCTGATGCGGTGACCGAGGGCTGGTGGGAGTGGGGCACCAGCATGACAGGAACATCCCATGTGTTCCAATATGGCTTTGGTGCCAGGTCTGCACTGATGCCGCTGATGTGCCTGCCGGAGCCCACTCACGCTGTCTGGGCGAGGGATTGACTTGCGCCTCCGAGCCCGAGAAGTTGTCTCCCTCTGGCGACCAGGGCAGGGCTGTGGAGGCTTGAGTCTGACAGCTCATGGTCGCTGCCAGAGATCGGTGACAGGACCAGTCCAGCCGGTGCCAGAGATAGAGGGAGTGGCGGCGCGTCGGCGAGCGCCCTCGAGGTCTCGGCAATGGTGACCGACGGCAAGACAAAGACTGGTACCGGGGGTATCGACGATGCCTGGGCGAACCTCGGCACGACGACAGAGATCGAGCGTGCAGTGCTGGCGACTTGTAATGGCTAGCCAGAGACCTGGGCCAATGCAAAGACCAAGAAGGTGGCGACCTCTGGCTCTGTTGTGGGTCCAGAGATAGGCGGCACTTGTCTGATGTGTTCTAGGCCTTTCCGGTGGGCTTGCCCTCACGGGGAGCCTTAGCTGGGTCCTTTGCTGCACGCAGCAGAGGTGCTGTGGACTCGCCCAATGCCGGGCCCTCAGAGGGGGCCGGGTGTGCCAATTGCTTAGGCCCGTTACTGCTCCCCAGAGTCAGTGGTGGGTCCTTTCAACCCTCTGTGGCTGAACTCTTCACCAAAGTTGAAGTGCTGGGTGCTCATTCGGGCCGCACTGGCTCCAAAGCTGGACGCAGGGCAGCCTGCATCAGAAGGGCCCTGAGGCGGATGTCACGCTCCTTCTGAGTCCGTGGACGAAAGTTCTGGCAGATACAACAGCGCTCCTTTATATGGTTTTCCCCAAGGCACTGCAAACAACTCTCGTGTGGGTCACTAACAGGCATAGGCCTGTTACAGGACGAACAGAGCTTGAAACCTCGAAATCGTGGCATGCCCCGCTGGGGGCAAGGTCCCCACGGGGATGCTATCTAACTAAACACTTAACAGGTACTTAACTACTAATTAACAATGCTTCAGACTATTTACAGAAAGCACAAGGGTAAACAGACGAAGAGAAACCGCTGACCACGGGTGGTAAGAAGGAACTGAGAGGGTGCAGGGCCGGCGGCAACTGATATACCATGCCATGAGCATGGCACTCCAGAGGGCTCCACAGCCGTCCCTATGGGTACCGCTAAGGCAAAAGTCTCCGACAGCCACGCACATGGGCGCGCACACTCCTACAATGGAATCAATATGAGCAAGCACTCGAAGAAGAGGAATTAAGGCTGATTTTAATTTTTGAGAAGTGCAAAGATGTGGCTATACAAGAACCTAGGTAAGCAGGGAGGTAAATGGTCAATTTTATTATTTAGCAACAATGTATATTCATAAGAAAAATGAAAAGATTTAATTTTGAGCTACAGATGGTTAGATAGCTTTTTGGAAAATTTCAGTTAATGGGAAAAATGCTGAGGTTGAAAATAGTACTAATTAGATAAAGATATATCCATCAATATTATAATTTAAAGAAGACATACATTTCTTCAGTAGAACTGAAGATGGTATTGAGATACTAAGACTATACAGGAGAGTTGCTGTTAAAACCTATTACAAAAAGTACTTGAAGTGTCTAGTGTCTGTCTGCCTATCACTAGTTTACTGTATTAACCTGCTGCTCTTGTATTATATTTGGATAGGAAGATCTTTGGGTCAGGCACAACCTTTTTGTTATGTGTAGACCGTGACCTGTACAGTGTGGCCCTGACCCTGATTGAGGTCCCAAGGCATTACTGCAATACAAATAATCAACATCAGCAAATAACAATAAACTCTCTGATACATTAAGGCCAGGAAACTTACAGATATCTGCTTAACTTTTTGCATGTGAGCCCTGAACACATACCTACTTAAATCCAGCCATAAATCCAGTGTTTTTATTAAGACCAATTCATAACTTTGCTAGACACCAAAAATCATGGTCTTAATAAAGATACTGGATTTATGGTTTATTACAACAATCTGTAACCCACTAACTCCACTTTGTCCTATGACTACAGGGGTGTTAACAGGCCATTTCACTTTGAATGATCCCTAGAATATGCGCTAACTACTTATGCTAAACTATCTGTTCGATTTTGTATTTAGCTGTGACAATCTGAGTACCTTTCCCAGACCTGAGGAAGAGCTCTGTGTAATATCTGTAATCAAAAATAATAATATCAAGTGAGCACTGTACACTTTGTATTTTGTGTTGGAAGATGGTGCCTTGGTGGCCGGGATCTGGTACCTGTTGCTGCAGGGGAAGGGACCAATCAGCTGCGGAGGCAGGGGAGGAACCAATCAGGAAGTGGACTAATTGGGGCTCTTTCTGAGCTGCAATGTCTGCTCTTCAAAAATCCCGGACATTTCCTGTTATTTGAAAAATCTGCTGACACAGGATGGAGCCTCAAAAAAGAGGCAATGCCTGGGAAAACCCAGACATATGGTTGTGACGGGTTGGATCACAGAAACCCCCTTGGGAGCTGCCACCTGATGTGCCAAGACTACCTCTGATCCTGCTTTCCCTGCCAGCTCAGGACTCCAGCACCCTGTCTTGCTGAGCCAGACACTCCCGTCTGCTCCAACACAAATCCAGGGTCTGAATTACTTGCCGCAAAGCTGCAGGTTTACCTGAAAGCAGCTCACAGAAGTGTGCCTGTCTTTAGCACTCAGATGCCCAATTCCCAATGGGGTCTAACCCCAAATAAACCCGTTTTACCCTATATAAAACTTATGCAGGGTAAACTCATAAACTGTTCGCCCTCTATAACACTGATAGAGAGATATGAACAGATGTTTGCTCCCCCAGGTATTAATACATACTCTGAGTTAATAAGTAAAAAGTGATTTTATTAAATACAGAAAGTAGGATTTAAGTGGTTCCAAGTACTAACAGTAACAGTAAGTCACCAAGCAAAATAAAATAAAATGCGCCAATCTATGTCTAATCAAACACTGAATACAGATAAGATCCTCACCAGTTCCAGAATGCTCCCTTTTACAGACTAATCTCCTTTTAGCCTGGGTCCAGCAATCACTCACACCCCTTTGTTCCAGTTTCTTCCAAGCATCCTGGGGGGTGGGGAGGCTCTCTCTTTAGCCAGCTGAAGACCAAATGGAGTGGTCTCCCATGGGTTTAAATAGACTCTCTCTTGTGGGTGGAGACCCCCCTCCTCACTCCTATGCAAAGTCCAGCTCCAAGATGGAGTTCTGGAGTCACCTGGGCAGTCACATGTCCATGCATGACTCACAGTCTTTGCAGACAGAAGCCATTGTCCACATGGTATCTTGTTTCAGAGTAGCAGCCATGTTAGTCTGTATCCGCAAAAAGAACAGGAGTACTTGTGGCACCTTAGAGACTAACAAATTTATTAGAGCATAAGCTTTCGTGGGCTACAACCCACTTCTTCGGATGCATATAGAGTGAAACATATATTGAGGAGATATATATACACACCCATACAGAGAGCATGAACAGGTGGGAGTTGTCTTACCAACTCTGAGAGGCCAATTAAGTAAGAGAAAAAAAACTTTTGAAGTGATAATCAAGATGGCTCAGTACAGACAGTTTGATAAGAAGCAAGTGTGAAAACCCCGACTAGGGACATTCTATTTGCTACCCAAGATCCATAAACCTGGAAATCCTGGACGCCCCATCATCTCAGGCATTGGCACCCTAACATCAGGCTTGTCTGGTTATGTGGACTCTCTCCTCAGACCCTACGCTACCAGCACTCCTAGCTATCTTCGAGACACCACTGACTTCCTGAGGAAACTACAATCCATCGGTGATCTTCCAGAAAACACCAGCCTGGCCACTATGGACGTAGAAGCCCTCTACACCAATATTCCACACAAAGATGGACTACAAGCTATCAGGAACAGTATCCCCGATAATGTCACAGCTAACCTGGTGGCTGAACTCTGTGACTTTGTCCTCACCCACAACTATTTCACATTTGGGGACAATATATACCTTCAAGTCAGCGGCACTGCTATGGGTACCCGCATGGCCCTACAGTATGCCAACATTTTTATGGCTGACTTAGAACAACGCTTCCTTAGCTCTCGTCCCCTAACGCCCCTACTCTACTTGCGCTACATTGATGACATCTTCATCATCTGGACCCATGGAAAAGAAGCCCTTGAGGAATTCCACCATGATTTCAATAATTTCCATCCCACCATCAACCTCAGCCTAGATCAATCCACACAAGCGGTCCATTTCCTGGACACTACTGTGCTAATAAGCGATGGTCACATAAATACCACCCTATTCCGGAAACCTACTGACCGCTACACTTACCTACATGCCTCTAGCTTCCATCCAGGACACACCACACGATCCATTGTCTATAGCCAAGCTCTAAGATATAACCGCATTTGCTCCAATCCCTCAGATAGAGACAAGCACCTACAAGATCTCTATCAAGCATTCTTAAAACTACAATACCCACCTGCTGAAGTGAAAAAACAGATTGACAGAGCCAGACGAGTACCCAGAAGTCACCTCCTACAAGACAGGGCCAACAAAGAAAATAACAGAACACCACTAGCTATCACCTTCAGCCCCCAACTAAAACCTCTCCAGCGCATCATCAGAGATCTACAACCTATCCTGAAAGATGATCCTTTACTCTCACAGATCTTGGGAGACAGACCTGTCCTCGCTTACAGACAACCCCCCAACCTAAAGCAAATACTCACCAGCAACCACACATCACTGAACAAAAACACTGACCCAGGAACCTATCCTTGTAACAAAGCCCGATGCCAACTCTGTCCACATATCTATTCAAGTGACATCATCATAGGGCCTAATCACATCAGCCATACCATCAGGGGCTCGTTCACCTGCACATCTACCAATGTGATATATGCCATCATGTGCCAGCAATGCCCCTCTGCCATGTACATTGGCCAAACTGGACAGTCTCTACGCAAAAGAATTAATGGACACAAATCTGACATCAGGAATCATAATACTCAAAAACCAGTGGGAGAACACTTTAACCTGTCTGGCCATTCTATGACAGACCTGCGGGTGGCTATCTTAAAACAGAAAAACTTCAAAAACAGACTCCAATGAGAGACTGCTGAGCTGGAATTGATATGCAAACTAGACACAATCAACACAGGATTAAATAAAGACTGGGAATGGCTGAGCCATTACAAACATTGAATCTATCTCCCCTTGTAAGTATTTTCACACTTGCTTCTTATCAAACTGTCTGTACTGAGCCATCTTGATTATCACTTCAAAAGGTTTTTTTCTCTTACTTAATTGGCCTCTCAGAGTTGGTAAGACAACTCCCACCTGTTCATGCTCTCTGTATGGGTGTGTATATATATCTCCTCAATATATGTTTCACTCTATATGCATCCGAAGAAGTGGGTTGTAGCCCACGAAAGCTTATGCTCTAATAAATTTGTTAGTCTCTAAGGTGCCACAAGTACTCCTGTTCTTTTTATGGTATCTTGTATGTCTCCAGGAAGACTTCTCATGTGGATTGGAGCATTCCAAGATGCATTGTTCCCCAAGTGCTTCCTGATCGGGTACTTAAGCTTGCGAATTCCTTCCTAAAGAAACTGACCAAATGCCTCACAAAGCTTACATAGAAATCAAGCAAGTATACAACCAATATTCTTAACCTCAAGTACAAAATGATACATGTGTACAAATAGGATGAATAGATATAGTAGACCATAACTTTACAGAGCTATGTTACATGGCACAGGCAGCACAAAACATATTCCAGTTATGTCATATTCCCATAAAGCCTTATGGGAGGTACCGTCACAATGGTAACCCTATCTGTACATGGAAAGGCATTCGCACTACTCAAACCAGGCTCTGGCGCCCACTCTTGGGGTGGGAATAAAAGTCCCAAGAAAATAATATTTTCTGCTGCCTGTCAATCCCACAAGGATTTGAAGCCACAGAAAGGCCTAAAACTCATGGGGTGAGTTCCAATCTATAGCTCTTCAACACTGGTTCACGATGTAGTTCCTTCACAGGAGCTTGCCTGGTGTGCTGTTCTATCAGAACAAACCTCGGCTACTGTACAAGCAACAAAGAAGGCTATCGCCATTACAATTCCATAGTAAAACTTACATAACTTCCTATGATGAGATTATTAGAATAGACCACACAGCAGCCAGTTCCACATGGAAAGTAAAATAAATGTTCTTCAATTGTTCTACCTGAAACACCCAAGAGTCACTTAGCTGAGTGTGGGATTTTTTGTTCTGATTAATATTCCACAGTCTTGGTGTGAGTCAGCCCATTTAGACGGTATTTTTGAGAGTCTGGAAACATTAAATAGCTCATTTTCCACTCAGCTTGCCTCTATCCATTATCTCCTATTAATACTACTGGGAGTTTAACTCATACATCATTGGAGGCCAAACCTCTAAGAATGTAAGATAACTACCATATGAGTGACTGCGCTTGAAGACATGTGGAGGATATCTGGAACTTATAATCATCAGGTTATTAGTCGGGGGGGGGAAGGGGAGGAGAGTTAAACATTATTTTCAGCAACTATCTAACATACATCATTAGCATTCTATTCTTACAAAGAACGTACATACTTCTTGACTGCCTGGTACAAAGTTGATAAGTATCATGCACTATATACACTGTCGCTGTTTTAGTGTGCAGTATGTGTGGCACAGACAGATCCAGATATTAGTGCATATAAATCACCCACCCACAAAAAAAAAATGGCTACACAATTGCCAACTAATACAATGAATATGAAATGTGTGTTTTTACAAGTGCTACTCAAGGAGATTTTATTTGTGGGAAGACTGACTCATGGGATAGCAAGAATTATACTGTAATTACCCAAAGCTAGAAGACAAAAGGAGTTAGAAACTTAGATGAAATTAAAAAAAAAAAAGGTCCAAGAACCATATTAGCAAAAACAGCTGTTGCACTATAATATTTTTGAATCGCTTTGTTATGCCTTCACATACTCATCCAGCAGTAGTTTTCTTTTTTCCTTTTCTATTTTTTTCATTCTTTTAGTTTAGTTTTGCTATTGTTGGCTCGCAGTTTCAGCAGACACTAGACAAATAATCTTTTCAACAATATAGCCCTTTTCTAAACAGTATCTCTTAACTCCATCCCTTGGGGGGAGGGGGGAAGTAATGACTTAATACTTCTCAGGTTCATCAGATGCGCCCCTTCTCTATTTGTCTTACTTTTCTTCTTGCTTACTTAGTTGCAGGAGAAACAAGAATCTTGGGATTTCAAACTTCATCTACATATATATTTACAGCTATTCCTAAATATAGTATTTGTATTATTCATCAGCCACATTATTTTATTCTGTGATCTAGTCAGATCTGATAATATACGGGCATCAGGCTGGGTCAATACTTGGAGACTTCCACTGGGCTACAGGAAGTGGGGTTATTTCAGTAGATGATGATCTTCCCTGAGAGTCATTAATGAATCGATGACCTAACATGGTGCTAGGGAGTAATACTTGGCTAAAATGACAACATACGAGTGATTGAGAACTCCTTGTCCTCACCACTTACAGATCCCCTGATACTTTTCTCAAGACTAGTGTTATTCTTCAATTCTCATCATCAGCAGTTGTGCAGAGTTGCTGTGTGCCATTAAACATTTATTGTGTTCCTCTAAAGAGGTGTATGAAGTCATATCTACATATGGCCCCTAATTCTGGAAAGCATCCCTGTTCAGGACAGCATTTACACACATGCTTAAGCACTGTCCTGAATTGGGGCCATAGTTTTTAAAGGGCTAGAATGAAAGATGCTATAATAAGTGTAAGATATAAATTATTACTAAAGGTGCTAGTTTTTTCTGTTATCCAATGCAAGTAATTAATAAAGATGACTATCTTACTACCTCTGGAAATTTGCAATTCACACTGATTTTATACCCAACTTTATGAAATTATTTAAATTATGATTTTACATTAATAATGTAGTGAAAAATTCCAGGCCAAAAGATTAAAATACATAAACAGCTCAAAGTAGATGAAATACTTTTCATGTTAATATAAGGAATATCTGAAAATCAGGTTCCAGACACCCCAAGAGGAGAACAGAAGGTTTAAACCCTCCAAATAAGTAGTTAAATCAACTGATTGTATACAATCTTATTGTACTGCAAAAATATATTGAGTAAGGTATTTTATGAAAGCTTGTAATGTTCTAAACATAATACTCATTATGAGATATGTATGCAGGTTATGGATCTGAATTCCTGTACTTGTACATATAGAGAATTGTGCTCACAAACCTCAGCTCCACCTTACAGCATGGCAGTGAGGGATAAGAGAGCAAGAGGAACCTCCCAAGCCAGGTGTTTACAGAAAACCAGACTAATCTAATGATCCATTGTACAAGCAGGAAGAGACACATGATGTACAATCAGAGTTAACTGAAAGACATTGAGACAACAGGGAATTTACCCACTTTGAATATCTGTAGGGACTGAAGGAAAAAAAAACTGCAAACCCATTTAAAATAAAAGGGGTCTGAAGTGAAATCCGTCCAGAAACTGTGGGACAGCCTCTATGTGGCAACCTGTCCATGAATGCTGGATCCCCTCTATAGCTAAGGGGTGCATTGGGAAACTGTTCAAAGGCAATAGGTAACTTGTATTAGAAAAGGGATTTTATTTAATATGGAAGTGCAAAGCTTGAGGTTGTGTTTTTATGTTTATTTTCTGTGTACTCTGTATACGTTTGCTTTCCATTACTTTTTCATATTTGAATATGTGATTTTTATTTTTCTAGTACAAAACATTTTGTTTATTTTCAACCCAAGAAGGTCTCTGGTGTGCAAACTTTGTGGACTGTGTATCCGATAGCGAACTGCTAACTGGGGGTAGGGGGGAGGGACTGGTTTCATGCTTTCAGAGTGGTGAACCAAAGGGGAATGGTCCAAGTGTTTGGTAATTAAGAACTCAGATTTGGGGAGACTCAGTACTGGAGGGGTTTTGGCGTCACCCTGTAATGAGTAACTAGGCTGGTGAGAGTTATGGTGAGACCTTATGCTTGGGAGGTGGCTTCAGGTGTTAGGAATCTGAATCATAATCAGACAACACCCATACACCCTGAAGTTATATGGCAAGTGGTGAAAATGTCATATCATCATTGCTTTCGCTGTTCTTGTGAAATACACAAATACTGTTGTGACAGGTTCGGTCACAGAGACCCCCTTGGGACTGTCACCTGACATGCTGAAACTACCTCTGATCCCGTTTTCCCTGTCAGCTTGAGACTCCAGAACCCGGTCTTGTTGAGCCAGACACGCTAGCCTGCTGCAACACAGACCCAGGGTCTGAACCACGTCCCCAAAGCTGTAGACTTTAACTGAAAACCACTCAGCAGGTACTCCTGTCTCCAGCACCCAGACACACAGCTCCCAATGGGATCCAAACCCCAAATAAATCCGTTTTACTCTGTATAAAGCTTATACAGGGTAAACTCAAATTGTCCACCCTCTATAGCACTGATAGAGAGATATGCACAGCTGTTTGCTCCCCCAGGTATTAATCTCTAATAAACAAAAGTGATTTTATTAAGAATAAAAAGCAGGATTTAAGTGGTTTCAAGTAATAACAGACAGAATAAAGTAAGTCATCAAGTAAAATAAAATAAAACAAAACATGCAAGTCTAAGCCTAATACATTTAAGAAACTGAATACAGGTAAAATCTCACCATCAGAGATGTTCCAATAAGCTTCTTTCACAGACTAGACTCCTTCCTAGTCTAGGCCCAATCCTTTCCCCAGTACAGGCCTTGTTAATCCCAGCAGGCATCTTAGGTGAAAAGCAGGGGATTTCACATGACTGGGACCTCCTTTGTTCTGTTCCACCCCCTTTTATGGCTTTGGCACAAGGTGGGAATCCTTTGTCTCTCTCTGGGGTCCCCCCCCTTCTTTCTAAATGGAAAAGCACCAGGTTTAAGATGGATTCCAATATCATGTGACATGTTCACATGTCCTGTGAAAAGATAATTACCTTTTCCGTAACTGGTGTTCTTTGAGATGTGTTGCTCATGTCTATTCCACAATAGGTGTGCGTGCTCGCCACGTGCACCGGTGCCGGAAGTTTTTCCCCTAGCAGTACCCATAGGGGAGCGCCCCTAGCGACCCCTGGAGTGGCACTCTATGGCGTGGTATAAGGGGCACTGTGCACTCCCCCACCCTCAGTTCCTTCTTGCCAGACAACTCCGACAGAGGGGAAGGAGGGCGGCATGTGGAATAGACATGAGCAACACATCTCGAAGAATACCAGTTATGGAAAAGGTAACTGTCTTTTCTTCTTCGAGTGATTGCTCATGTGTATTCCACAATAGGTGATTCCAAGCTATATCTGTTGGAGGTGGGTAGGAGTTCACAAACTCTTGGGATGGAGCACAGCCCTGCCGAACCCGGCGTCTTCCCTGGTCTGGGAGACGATCGCATAATGCAAGGTGAACGTGTGAACTGAAGACCATGTGGCAACCCTGCAAATGTCCTGAATGGGGACATGGGCTAAAAAGGCAGCCGACGAGGCCTGCGCCCTAGTTGAGTGTGCCCTCACAATTGACGGAGGAGGGATTCCTGCCAGGTCATAACAGGTACGGATGCACGAGGTGATCCAGTTGGAGAACTGCTGAGTGGAGATCGGCCAACCCCTCATGCGTTTGGCCGAGGTGATGAACAGGTGCGAAGACTTCCTGAACAGCTTTGTCCGCTCCAGGTAAAAGGCCAGAACACGTCTCATGTCCAGCATGTGGAGGTGCTCCTCACTGGATGCATGGATCAGCAGGAAAATGTCCTGACCCATGTGGTAGGCGGAGACCACCTTCGGGAGGAACGAAGAATGTGGACAGAGCTGGACCTTATCCTTATGGAACACCGTGTACAGGGGCTCAGAGGTCAGGGCCCTGAGTTCCGAGACCCATCTAGCAGACGTGATCGCCACCAGGAAGGCTATCTTCCACAAGAGGTGCAACAAGGAGCATGTAGCTAATGGCTCAAAGGGGGGACCCGTCAACCGGGCCAGCACCAAGTTCAGGCCCCACTGCAGGACTGGGGGCCTAACGTACGGGAAGAGACGATCCAATCCCTTAAGGAATCGGCCAGTCATAGCATGGGAGAATACCGTGTGCCCCTGCACCGACAGGTGGAAGGCCGATATGGCCGCCAAATGCACCTTGACGGACGAGGGCGCCAGGCCTTGGGCTCTAATGTGAAGGAGATCGTCTAAAATGAGCTGGATCAGGGCAGCCACGGGGGAAACGCCACGCTCAGCCGCCCATCGGGAAAACCGAGACCACTTTGCCAAGTAGGCTCGACGCATGGAGGGTCGCCTGCTTTACAAGAGGACACGCTGAACCCCTTCTGAGCACTTCCTTTCCTCCTGGCCTAACCATTGAGCAGCCATGCTGTGAGGTGGAGTGCCACTAGGTTGGGGTGGAGGAGGCAGCCCTGGTCCTGGGAGAGCAGGTCTGGGCGGGACGGCAACGGCCACAGCGGGGCGACTACCAGGCTCGTGAGGGTCCTGTACCAATGTTGCCTGGCGCATGCCGGGGCAATCAGGAGGACTCGGGCCCTGTCCGTTTTTATCTTTTCCAGGACCTTGCCAATCAGTGGGATCGGGGGGAAGGCATAGAGAAGCTGGCCTGACCAGGATAGGAGGAAGGGATCGGAGATAGCGCCCGTTCCCAGCCCCCCCCCCCGGAGCAGAACCGGGAACACAGGCGGTTCTGCCGAGTCGCAAACAGGTCCAGCTGGGGAGTTCCCCACTCTTGGAAAAGTCTGTCCACCACCTCTGGGTGTAGAGACCGCTCGTGCTGAGAGGAGGTCTCAGCTCAGGCGATCCGCCAATGAGTTCTGGGCACCCGGTAGGTGGTAGGCCTGTAGGCAAATGTCATGGGCTATACAGAAGTCCCACAGCCTGAGGGCTTCCTGGCAGAGGGCAGAGGAGTGGACCCCGCCTTGCCTGTTGATGTAAAACATCGAGGCTGTGTTGTCCATGAGAACCCTGACCACTCTGCCCTCCAGGTGTGAGCGGAAGGCCACGCATGCCAGCTGGACCACCCTGAGTTCCTTGACGCTTATATGCAGGGCAATGTGCTGCGCAGACCACAGACCTTGGGTCTGAACGTCCCCCACATGGGCCCCCCACCCCAGGTCTGATGTGTCGGACACCAGCTCCACCGACGGGGGCCTGCCCCGAACGGGACCCCGCAGAGCATGTTCCCCGGGGAAGACCACCATTGTGGGGAGGTGATCACCGGCTCAGGCACAGTGAGGACCTTGTCCATCCTGTCTCTGGCCTGGGAGAACACTGAGGCCAACCAGAGCTGGAGGGGCCTCATCCTGAGCCTGATGTGGCGAACCAAATATGTGCACGCCGACATGTGACCCAGGAGCTGGAGACATGCTCTGGCTGTCGTCATGGGAAACTTTGTGAATGTGTCGATGAGCCCTTTCAGGGTCTCGAATCTGTCCAGTGGGAGGGAGACTGACGTCGCATCCAGGACTTCCCCGATAAACTCTATGCGCTGTACCCAGACTAACGTGGACTTGGTGTCGTTCATCAACAGGCCCAGGGTGGCGCACGTGGACAGGAGGAGCGCCACGTGATCCCGCAACTGCGACCGGGAGCTGCCCTTGACCAGCCAGTCTTCCAGATAGGGGAAGATCTGGACCCCACGACGTCTGAGGTAGGCCGCCACCACAGACATGCACTTTGTGAACACCCTGGGAGCAGTGGACAGGCCAAATGGGAGGCCCGTAAATTGGTAGTGCTCCTGCCCAACCATGAAACGGAGGAAGCGCCTGTGCCCCTCAAATATATGAATGTGGAAGTATGCGTCCTGCAGATTGAGGGCGGCGTACCAGTCCCCGGGATCCAGGGAGGGGATGATGGAGGCCAGAGAGACCATGCGAAAATTGAGCTTTACCATGTACTGGTTCAGGCCTCGTAGTACCCCTTGCGTTTGAACTCCGCTGGCACCACTTCCACCGCTCCTAAACCAAGGAGCTGCCCCATCTCCTGCTCTAGCAGGGCCTCGTGAGAGGGGTCCCCCAGGAGAGAGGGGGTGGAGGGTGGTTGGGTGGGGTAGAGGTAAACCGGAGGGTATAGCCCCGGAAGACGGTGTTGAGGATCCAACGGTCCGAAGTCAGCTGCGGGCACTCCGGGAGAAAAGCACACAACCGGTTGGAGAAGGAAAGCTTTATTGCAGGCGGATCCCTGGTGTGAACTGGTAGGTCGTCCCTAGGCGTCCCATCAAAACTGACGTTTTCCCGCCTGTTTACCCTTAGAGGACCCAGGCTGGGGGGCAGACCGGGACTGCCTCTGCAGGTGTTTCTTATAGTCCCATGACTTTTTATAAGGGGGCTCGTATTTAGAGTGAGTGGCCTGGGTGGGAGCCTGCTGAGGCTTAAACTTGGGTCTAGCTGGAGCCGGGACACAGAGGCCAAGTGTCTTAAACATAGTGCAGGAATCTTTCAGGCCATGCAGTTTCATGTCCGTCTGTTCCGCAAACAGGGCCTTGCCATCGAACGGGAGGTCCTGCAAGGAGTTCTGCACCTCATTGGACAACCCAGACAGCAGGAGCCAGGACGCCCTTCTCGTGGACACCACGGAGACCATGGACCTTGCAGCCATATCTGCAGCATCTGACGCATCCTTACCCTCCTCCACCAGAGCTTTGAACTCCTTCCTGGAGGGAGTTCTCGAATTTGGGTAGAGAGCCCCACAAATTGAACTCATACCGACCCAGGAGAGCCTGATGGTTTGCCACCCTTAACTGGAAACTCGAGGACAAATAAACCTTTCTCCCAAATAAGTCCAGCCTCCTTAAGTCTTTATTTTTCAGAGTAGGGGCTGGTTGGCCCTGCCTCTCCCTGTGGTTGACCGACTTGACCACCAGGGAGTTGGGGGCAGGGTGGGTGTACAGGCCACCCTGCCCGGTACCGAGGCTGATAGGATGTTGAAGAGGGAGTCCGAGGGTTCCTCCACCTCCTCGAACTGAAGGTTGAGGCTTGATGCCACCTTTTCAATAGTTCCTGGTGGGCCTTAGAGTCCTCCTGAGGAACAGAGGGAGGAGGGGCCGTAATTGCCTCATCAGGGGAAGGTGAGGATGGAGGTGCGGTACTCTGCGTACCCACCGGTACTGGAGGTCCCACGACTTGGTCGCCCTCTGGGCACGAAACGAAGACGCACGTCCCACTAACTCCTTTCTGGGAGGCTGGGAAAGGGAGGCCGATAGTTGTTCCGAGGCTCTGGCCACCGAGCGAGCCCCCACTGGGGGCTGCGTTGAGGGCCACGGGGCCCATTGGTACCACAGTGTTGGCCAAGGAGCCCGGGTGCCACTAGACCTGCTGTGACACCGGCGGAGCAGGCTGTTCAGCCTCACTAGCCTGTCCCATCGACTGATGACTACGAAGGAAGGCTGGGCTGGCGTACGACCTGTCGCTGACCCTGGACCGGGAGGAGCGATGGCGTCGGGAATGGTGCCGACCACGAGACTGTGATCCCGACGTGGAGGAACGGTACCGCCGGTAGCAGCTGCTCTGCAATCAGCTCTGGCGGGCGGATCTGCAACAGCGAGGCGCGGGCGATTGATGCCCGGGACTGCGGGAGTGGTGCCACGGTGGGGTCCTGGAGCAAGGTGAAGAACGGGAACGGCGTCGATGCCCATATCACGACGGGTTACGGTAGCCTCTCGGAGACAAGGATCTCCAATGCTGTTTCTCTCGGTCTCGACGGGGCCCGCTCACTTCGCGAGGTCTACGGTCCCTCGAGGCAGAGTGGTGCCTGGAACCCCTGTCAGTCGTAACCCAGCCAGACAACCTGGTGGGGGGGTCGATGGTGACTGGCCTGGACTACGCACAGGATGGTTGCTGAGCAGCGAATGGCGTTGGGAACATTCCCTCGACCGCGAACGGTACTGACCAGGAGGTGACTGTGGCAATCCAAGTGGTGGCTTGCCTCTGGACTGGGGAGCCAACAGTGGCGGTGCCCCTGGTACCGTCAGGAACATAACATCCTGGGCCGCTTGCAGAGCCTCCGGCGTGGAGGGCACCCGGACATCCGGGGAAGCCTGCGCCGACTGGGCTGGGCTACTCTGCTCAACCTGAGTTGGAGGCCTGGAGGCCGACGGAGACAGAGAACTGCCCAACATGGGTCTAGTCTCTCCCTCGGTCTTGCTCCGGTGCCTCGGCGGAGAAAACCTCTTCTTAGCCTTCTTGGCGTTCCCTGCGGACGGGGAGTGGTGCTGACTGGTGGAAGGCACCGAAGGGTCGCCGCACACCGACGCCACGGTACCCGGTGCCGACTCAAAGCGGCACATCGGAGTCAGGGTCAACGCCGATTGCATCAGAAGGGCTCGGAGCCGAATGTCTCTTCCTTTCTTGGTCCGAGGCTTGAAAGATCTTGCAGTGATCGCTGAGCGATCGCTTGCAAATCTTGCAGTAATCACTGAGATGAGTTTCCCCCAGACAGGATAAACAGTCCACATGCGGATCACTCACTGGCATTGGCCACCTGCAAGTGTCGCACGACTTAAAGCCCGGGGCACGCCCCGACCTGGGCGCACTAAACTAAACTAACACTAATCTAAACTACTTCAACTACAGGTACTACTACTACGAACGAACAAGAGTGCTAGAGGAAAGCTGCAGACAAGCTGGGGCACAGCAGTTCCGATGCACCTTCACTGGCGGCAAGAAGGAACTGAGGGTGGGGAGAGCGCGCAGCGCCCCTTATACCGCGCCATAGAGGCGCCACTCCAGGGGTCGCTAGGGGTGCTCCCCTATGGGTACTGCTAGGGGAAAAACTTCTGGCACCAGGGCACGTGGCGAGCACACACACCTATTGTGGAATACACTTGAGCAATCACTCGAAGAAGAAACTTCATTACTCACTGGCTGGCACCCAGGTATTCAGGAAGGCTTATAAGTAAACTGAGCCATTTACAACCAATTGTCCTGGTTAATGGGAGCCATCAAGATTCCAAACCACCATTAATGGCCCACTTTGCATAATTACAATAGGACTTCAGAGTTATATTTCAGATTCCTAGTTTCAGATACAAGAATGATACATTCATACAAATAGGATGACCACACTCAGTAGATTATAAGCTTTGTAATGATACCTTACAAGAGACCTTTTGCATAAAGCATATTCCAGTTACATCATATACACAGCAACAGAGGGTCCTGTGGCACCTTTAAGACTAACAGAAGTATTGGGAGCATACGCTTTCGTGGGTGTGAGGTTCTTACCCACGAAAGCTTATGCTCCCAATATTTCTGTTAGTCTTAAAGGTGCCACAGGACCCTCTGTTCCTTTTTACAGATTCAGACTAACACGGCTACCCCTCTGATACTTGACATCATATACACACTTATAAACATATTTTTATAAAAATATGGAGTGCAATGTCACAACTGTATCAAGTTTTATGTCCATAATTTTAATGTAGAAATAAGGTCTGATATTTACTCATTGCACGCCGGCAATATAAAGCAGTCTTCCAACGGAAATTAGGTAGTTGCTCCTATTAATTCAATTTCTATGCTAGAATAACTCTTTTAGGTTTGTTTGGTTTTCCCTCTTCATCTCTCTTTTCTGACACTGCAGACTCTGTTGTATGTCTTACAAAATGGTATTGGTTTAATTTCTCATGACTTATGTGGTCCCCTGGCATTTCTCCTCTTGGCTTGTAAATTAAACTCTGTCTGGTCCTGGTTCTGTGCTGGCTTTCTCCCTGCCCTTGTGGTTCCAGTAGTGGTTTCTCCAGTCTCATTTTCTTTCAGCCCAATAGTCTTCCATCGTAACTGATCCTTCCAAATTTCTGGACCCTGGTAGCTCTGTTCACAACACTCAAGCTACATAGTGTTCCTTCCCACTGCAATAACCTCAGCTGCAGGAGCAATGTATTACCTTCTGTTTGGCAATGGGATTGTGAAATGGTTTCAGCTGTTGAATTTGGTTTACAGCTGTCTAGGATAGGAGGCCA
This sequence comes from Emys orbicularis, assembly GCF_028017835.1. Taxonomy (NCBI): domain Eukaryota; kingdom Metazoa; phylum Chordata; order Testudines; family Emydidae; genus Emys; species Emys orbicularis. The sequence goes on along the minus strand of NC_088689.1, from coordinate 92,392,917 downwards.
TTCTGGTTCTGTAAAATTCAGGGTAGGTCACCCTGAAATGGTTCTCTCCCCCATCCTATTTCTCTATATGTAACTTTTCCCATTAACATCCATTTGTCTGTCTATCCAGGAATTTTTAATATACTCAAAGAGCAACCAAATTAAAAGAACAAAGCACTGCATTCAACCCACCCCTCCCTCCTATGATCCAGGAAGTGCTAACAGCATGTGATTGTGATAAAGGTTTTTTGTTCTGAAAAATATTTATTTAGCAATGTTTGCTTTGTAGACTCTTCTTTTGCTTACAAAGTGGCATACAGAAGCCCTTCTAAAAATGTGACTGTCCTTTCATGGCTCTAGAGCTTTAAGATCTGATCTCCATTACCTTCTGCTCCTTGTCTAGTTATAGGCACACATGGGTTTTTCCATGGGCCGATCCATTCTCTCCTCATGATTGTATCTCAGTCAACCCTTTTCACTCCATTCTCAACCCAGCAGACCTCTTATAAAAACAATTAAAGTACATATTCTTAGGTTAGGAGTCATTTCTTCTTCCTTTTAACATGCTGAGAGGAATTTGACAGTTTTCCCCTCACTAAGACCATTCACTATATAACCTATGCAGTGACACCACAGTATTTTAACAGTTTGCTTTGCAGAATTAAAATGGCTGAACAAATTATAATAATATTTTAATCATATATTAAGACCTGAGATATGCTGCTCTTTTAAGGTTATAAATTCTTACTGTTCTAAGAAAATTGTATCATAATATACTTGTGACACCCCACAAATATGTCTTGATTTGCTCAATGATATATTGTACATAAGGAATAGTTCTGATTTATTGCTTCAGTGACTAGCACCCAATTAGAGCAAATGGAATATTTCACAACAGATTTGATGTACTGTATCAGTGGTACTCTGGACCCATTAATCAAAAGGCCACTGGCATTCATAGCAACAATAATCATAAGTAGTACCAGTGAGCAATATGAGCCATTATGGTATCAATAAGAATGCAATAAACTAAAGTAGGAAAAACTAGATGGAAGAATTATGTTTTGCAGGTGTAGAGGCTGATTGTCAAGACTAAATAACTTTTACACTTTTTCAATAAATAGCAAAAGCAATTAGTTAGGCTCTCTAAATTTAATTAATAATCCGGAGACTTTTTTTTTAAATGGTTAAGTCATCCAAAACACCTGCAAAACCAGCCTAAATACATTTTCTTTACAGAACTGTCCCCTACCTAATATGGGGCCACAGTTTTAATGCTCTCCCTCTTCCCTGGATGGGATTATGCCATGTATCCTTTTGCAACGTTTTTAATGCCTCTTCCAAGAAGTCAGGCACATCTTACATTGAGAAGGACAAGACCTTTCCTTTTGAGCAACTTAATACTTAAACCAACTAATAGCAGTCACTGTTGAGAGAAACCAGAATCACTGACCTATGCCAATGGTTCTTGATTATGGAAGTGTGCCATCTACTTTACAACTTTTGCACTTATAGGTGGGCTCTGCTGGTTCTAACCAATTCTATTACAACAAAACCAAATCAGTGTGTACAGCACTGTATAACAAGTTTCAGGTAGAAGCCAGTTTACCAAATTCATGCATCACCACTTCATCTGGAATGGTCCCTTAAATAGTACTAACTACTTATGCTAAACTATCTGTTCAATCTTGTATTTAGCTGTGACACTATGAGTACCTTTCCCAGACCTGAGGAAAAGCTGTGTGTAGCTCAAAACCTTGTCTCTCACCAACAGAAGTTGGGCCAATAAAAGATGTTACCTCACCCACCTTGTCTCTCTAATATCCTGGGACCAACACAGCTACAACACTGCATTTATATAGGAAACTTTAAGAGAACCTCCACAAACACAGGGCAAATGGAATTGCTGTGACATAATATACACAAAAGGACAAAGTACCATGAAAATATACAGAGTCAAATAGAAAGAAATCATCATACAAGAATAACTGCAGTCAGTATTCATTTAAAAGGAATTCAGATTTGATGTTGATAAATGGCTGCTTCATTATCAGAGAAATATCTCAAAATTAATTTCAAATGATTTTTGTACTATTGTATTATATGCAATTCTGTAAACCTTTCAACAAATAATGCTAGTGAGAAATGATTCCAGATTCTAAAAACCAGAATCCCACACTAATTCAAAGTGAAACAAGAGGAGTTTCACAAGGAGGTTTCAAATTGGGTTTTTGATACAGAAATCGGTCTTGATCTGCTATTTATTGAAAAGTTAATCATTCATATTTTGCATGTTTACGTCATGTCCAGGAATTAATATGCATAGCAATCCTTAGTGTTAAGGGGAGCTGTTACATAATTCTGAATAATCTCTCTTCACACTTTTCAATCTTACAATATTTATATAAATAAGGTAGCTTCGCTGTGTATTACCATTTACTAGCTATACTTTTATTCCTATGAAAACTGGTATTGATTATAAAACTGAGAAAAAGCATAAGAAAGCTGCTCCTTCATGTGTAGCAAAATATTGTGGTTAAAACTGGATGCTAATTATAATAAGATGTCGATGCACTGTGACATATGTATAGAGTAATCAGGAACCTGCTAGAACCAGTTAAGGCAGGCAGGCTAATTAGGACACCTGGAGCCAATTAAGAAGAAGCTGCTAGAATCAATTAAGGCAGGCTAATCAGGGCATCTGGGTTTTAAAAAGGAGCTCACTTCAGTTTGTGGTGCGAGTGTGAGGAGCTGGGAGCAAGAGGCACAAGGAGCTGAGAGTGTGTGCTGCTGGAGGACTGAGGAGCACAAGCGTTATCAGACACCAGGAGGAAGGTCATGTGGTGAGAATAAGGAAGGTGTTTGGAGGAGGCCATGGGGAAGTAGCCCAGGGAGTTGTAGCTGTCATGCAGCTGTTACAGGAGGCACTATAGACAGCTGCAATCCACAGGGCTCTGGGCTGGAACCCGGAGTAGACGGCGGGCCCGGGTTCCCCCCAAACCTCCCAATTGACCTGGACTGTGGGTTCTTCTAGAGGGGAAGGTCTCTGGGCTGTTCCCCAACCCACATGGTGAATCTCTGAGGCAAGAAAATCCGCCAATAAGCGCAGGACCCACCAAGATAGAGGAGGAACTTTGTCACACTGGTGTCAGTGGTGGGATCTTGGGGTGCACAGCGCAGCGGAAGAAGGAGGGTGATTTAAAAAAACAAAAACAAAAACAAAAAAAAAGGGAGAGGGTTTATTTTTTTCACAATGGATGACGTAGTGCGGGCACTGATACAAGCTACAGCGGCCCAGCAGGAGGCTACCCGTGTCCAGGCAGCTGCCCAACAGGAGGCAGTACGGCTGCAGCAAGAGACTAATCGCCTGCTGATGGACCAGGCTGCTCAAGACCGAGCTATGTTGCGGGAACTGGTAAACCAGGTAAAATCCCTTACAGAGCTGAATCACGGCCATGATGGGACGCGGCTCATACGGGCCAGCCATTGGCTGCAGAAAATGACACGGGAAGATGATGTAGAGGCATACCTTCTGGCCTTTGAGAGGACAGCCCTACGGGAGGCCTGGCCTCGAGATCAGTGGTCTGGTATCCTTGCCCCATTCCTGTGTGGGGAGGCCCAGAAGGCCTACCATTATCTGCCTGAAGAGGCTGCAGCAGACTACCCCCAGCTGAAAGCAGAGATCCTGGCCAGATCTGGGGTAATGACAGCAGTGTGGGCCCAGCAGTATCACGGTTGGAGGTACCAGGAAGACAAAACCCCGCGGTCCCAATTGTACGACCTCATCCATCTCACACGAAAGTGGTTGCAAACAGAGTCCCGGAGTCCGGAAGAGATACTAGCGGTTCTGGTCATCGACCTATACATTAGGCCGGGGACTACCACCAGACCTTCGTGCCTGGGTAAGCCAGAACGAACCTTCCACCTATGACGAGGTTGTCGCCCTGGTAGAGAGGCGAAGGACAGCGAGGGAGCTGACCCGACCAGTTAAGGAAGAGGCACACCGGGTTAAACTAGCAGCACCAAGCCCTAAAGTTCGGGTGACTGGGCCACCAGGAGGGCCCAGGTGGAAAAAGAGAGAGGCTGAAGGCCCATCAGAGGCCACAAAGAGTCGGAACACTGAGGGAGAAGAGGATTGTGATGTTAGACTGCCCAAACCAAGAGACCGGGGAACGCCTAGGGCTCCATACAGATGTTATGCCTGCGGGGAGTGGGAACACATAGCTGCACAGTGTCCCAATGCTGAGGAGCCTATGCAGTGTAACCTGGGGAACTGGGCAGATCTATGCTCCCTAATCCACCTTGTGGGGGGTCTCACTAACCCCACATATGTATACCAGACCAGTGAAACTAAATGGGGTAGGGACCACAGCACTGGTTGATTCGGGGAGTGCTATCACGCTTATCTCAGGGAAGCTCGTGAAGCGTAGTCAACTGCTGCAGGCTAAACGTACGGGGATAACATGTGTCCATGGGACAGTTAGTTACTACCCCACCATCCCAGTAAAAATCGAGATCCAAGGGAACACTACTGAGGTAGCAGCAGGTGTAGTCCCTAAACTCCCATACCCAGTGCTCATAGGGAGGGATTTCCCAGGGTTTGGAAACTTACTCCCAGTAGGGGAATTGGAGAAAGATGGGGACCCTAAAATTGGTGAGGCATCCACAGAAGACTGTCAACCCCCAATCTTCTCTGAAATATCCCCAGATTTGTTCTCCACTCCCAGACAGGGTAGAAAGACAAAAAGGGAAAGAAGGGCAGCTAAGGCCTTGGGAACCCGAATACTGACCCAAAGCCAGAGGGTCGCTCTTGTAGGTAGGCGGACCCGCGCAGCTGAAAAGGAGGCCACACAGGAGGGAGAAGCACCTGAGTCTGACCCCCACCCTAATGCTTCTGAACCAGTAGAGGCAACAGAGACTGGGCCCCTAGATCTTGGGCAGATTAGCCTCGGGAGAGGAAATTTTGGATGGGACCAGGCAGAAGACCCAAGGTACGACAACATTAGGAAGGAGGTGACTGAAATAGATGGGGTCCCCGTGGAAGGGAAAACCCAGGGACCAGGACCCTACTTCATAATGAAGAAGGATCTCTTATACCGGGTTGCACCAGTACAGGGGCAGAAGGTACAGCAGATCCTAGTACCTCAGAAACACCAGAACGCTGTATTAAGTCTGGCTCATAGTCATCTTTTTGGGGGGCATTTGGGGGTAGAGAAGACCCTGGCACAAGTCCTACGACGGTTCTTCTGGCCCGAAGTACATGAAGAAGTGCGGAGATACTGTGCCTCCTGCCCAGAGTGTCAGCTGCACAGTCCCCGTCCCCACTTGAGGGCACCTTTAGTACCCCTTCCCATCATAGAGGTCCCCTTCGAGCGAATAGCCATGGACCTAGTGGGACCCCTGGAGAAGACGGCGCGGGGCCACCAATATATACTTGTTGTTTTGGACTATGCTACTCGCTACCCAGAAGCCGTCCCCCTGCGGAACACGGCCTCTAAAACTATAGCCAAAGAGCTGGTGGGGATCTTTGCCCGAATGGGGCTACCGAAGGAGATATTAACCGACTAAGGAACCCCATTTATGTCGAAGCTAATGAAGGACCTCTGTACGCTGCTCCATATACATACCCTGAGAACTTCGGTCTACCATCCGCAGACTGATGGGTTGGTAGAAAGGTTTAACCGAACCCTCAAGGCTATGATAAGGAAGGTGGTAAGTCGGGATGGGAAGGATTGGGACACCCTACTACCCTACCTTATGTTCGCTATCCGGGAGCTACCACAGGCCTCAACTGGGTTTTCCCCCTTCGAGTTATTATACGGGCGTCACCCCCGTGGCATACTAGATATCGCCAAAGAGATCTGGGAAGAGGAACCCAATGAGGGGAGAAATATAATAGAGCATGTAATGCAGATGCGAGACCGGATAGCCCGGGTTACCCCTATTGTACGGGAACATTTGGAGAAGGCCCAGGAGGCCCAGCGAACCCATTACAATTGCCAGGCAAAAGTGCGACAGTTCCAACCAGGGGATCGGGTAATGGTGTTGGTACCCACGGCAGAAAGCAAGCTTCTGGCCCAATGGCAGGGGCCCTATGAGGTGGTTGAACCCGTGGGGGAAGTAACCTACAAGGTGCGGCAGCCAGGACGCAGAAAACAAGAACAGATTTATCACATTAACCTTCTGAAACCCTGGCATGCACAAGAGGCATGCACAACGGTCCAAAAAGACCTAACCCAGGAAAACAAGCCTTCCAAACAGGTGAGAGTGTCTCCCGATTTAACACCAGACCAGAAGAATGAGGTGTCTGAGATGATCTTCCGGAACCAAGATGTGTTCTCGACAAAACCGGGTCGAACAACCGAGACATATCACCACATCGTCACGAACCCTGGGGCCAGAGTAACAATGAGGCCCTATCGGGTGCCAGCGGTAAAAAGGGAGGAAATAAAAGCAGAAGTAAAAAAAATGCTGGAGTTGGGGATCATCGAAGAATCCCACAGTCAGTGGTCCAGCCCAATCGTGCTGGTGCCCAAACCTGATGGCACCACAAGATTTTGCAACGACTTCTGGCGACTAAACGAAGTATCCCAGTTCGACGCATACCCCATACCTCGCATAGATGAGCTAGTGGACCGTCTGGGTAATGCCCGGTACTTGACTACCCTAGACTTGACAAAGGGGTACTGGCAGATTACCCTTGCAGAAGACGCAAAGCAAAAGACTGCGTTCTCTACACCAGAGGGTCTTTTTCAATATACTGTCCTCCCTTTTGGACTACATGGGGCCCCAGCTACCTTCCAGCGCCTCATGGACAAGCTATTACGCCCGCATAACAGTTATGCTGCTGCCTACATGGACGATGTGGTCATTCATACCCCAGACTGGGAAACCCACCTGGAGAAGGTGGAGGCAGTCCTCGATACCTTCAGGCAAGCTGGCCTTACAGCAAACCCTGCCAAGTGCGCTGTAGGGTTTACAGAGGCCAAATGTCTTGGCTACATTGTGGGAAAAGGTCTGGTAAAACCCCAAGTGAACAAGTTAGAGGCCATCCAAACTTGGCCCCGACCAAGTCGCAAGAAACAAGTCCAGGCGTTCCTAGGTGTGGTGGGGTATTACCGATGATTTATCCCCCACTTTGCCACAAGGGCAAGCCCCCTGACAGACCTAGTGAAAGCCTGTGGACCTGATCTGGTGAGATGGTCTGACGCAGCAGAGGAAGCATTCACAGACCTACGGACTGCCCTCTGCAGTAACCCCGTACTGATAGCCCCTGATTTCACCAAGGAGTTTATCCTGCAGACGGATGCATCGGAAGTAGGGTTGGGGCCGTTCTATCACAGATGGTTGGGGAGGAGGAACACCCAATTCTATACCTCAGTCGGAAACTCCTTCCAAGGGAACAAAAATATGCAGTGGTGGAGAGAGAATGCCTCGCTGTAAAATGGGCCATGGAAACATTGCGCTACTACCTGCTTGGGCGCAGATTTGTCCTCGTGACCGACCATGCCCTTCAATGGATGCAGCGAAACAAGGAGAAGAACACAAGGGTGACCAGATGGTTCTTATCCCTCCAACCTTTCCAGTTCCGTGTGCAACACAGAGCAGGGAGCCGTCATGGCAACGCCGATGGCTTGTCACGTGTGCACTGTCTGGCGTCCCAAGCTGCCCAACCCCTTGGCATTGAGCAGGGGGGAGGGATATGTGACAGACCCAGACCAGTGGAGTACAGGAGTCTGGTAGAGGGCAAATATACTGGTCACTGGATGAGTAGTTTTCTGTTCCCTGAGTGACCAGAGCAGGGGCTACACTAGAGTAATCAGGAACCTGCTAGAACCAGTTAAGGCAGGCAGGCTAATTAGGACACCTGGAGCCAATTAAGAAGAAGCTGCTAGAATCAATTAAGGCAGGCTAATCAGGGCACCTGGGTTTTAAAAAGGAGCTCACTTCAGTTTGTGGGGCAAGTGTGAGGAGCTGGGAGCAAGAGGCGCAAGGAGCTGAGAGTGTGTGCTGCTGGAGGACTGAGGAGCACAAGCGTTATCAGATACCAGGAGGAAGGTCCTGTGGTGAGAATAAGGAAGGTGTTTGGAGGAGGCCATGGGGAAGTAGCCCAGGGAGTTGTAGCTGTCATGCAGCTGTTACAGGAGGCACTATAGACAGCTGCAGTCCACAGGGCCCTGGGCTGGAACCCAGAGTAGAGGGTGGGCCCGGGTTCCCCCCAAACCTCCCAATTGACCTGGATTGTGGGTTCTTCCAGAGGGGAAGGTCTCTGGGCTGTTCCCCAACCCACATGGTGAATCTCTGAGGCAAGAAAATCTGCCAATAAGCGCAGGACCCACCAAGATAGAGGAGGAACTTTGTCACAGCACTTTGTTTAGTTGATAAGGTAATTTATAATGTAACAACCCTCACATAGCTCACTCTAGTATGAAATCCCAAAGAGAAGTCTTACAGATGTTTGCAGATGAAATACACAGAGTGTGGTCACAAGAATACAAACACGGTTGTTAACAATTAAATACTCTTAAGGACAACATTTAAGACTTTATAAGATGAGGAAAGTTCTCAAGTACACTAAACACCAGGGGCTGTGGGTATATTCATACATAATACAGTAACTCTATTAACATTCAAACCCTCAACAGTTTACTGGATGCAGACCTGCCTCCAGAAATTCATAGCACCTTTGGGTAAGGCAACAACGGTATGTGTTTATTGAAATCTACATCTGGTAGCAATTTGTTCAGCAGCAACCAACTTTTTTCCCCCTAAGTCAAATAATCTACAGGGGCCCATATACTGTGCAACTGTTCATTTGCACTCAGACGTGCATTGTATAATTTATGTTCTTAATTATAGAAAAAAGGTCTATCAACATGTTTTTGCATGTTGTGTAATTTCTTAGTCTTCACAAGAGAGTAACAGAATGTGTCTCAAACAGCCTATTCATTATTCACCGTAATAGAACATATTGGGATAGAATAGGATAGATTTAACCCCCGGTTATTTTAAATATCTCCAATTTTTAAAATGGGTCTTTACTATGTAAAAAAGGAATAGATATATTTTGAAACCCCCACCTAGAATGAACTATTAAAAATATTCTAAATTCTAAATATGCACATTTTAAATTCTCATTTGTGCTTCAGATACCAAACCAAAATTGTGGGCCAGGCCAAATGAGAATTATAAATAGCTGGAAATAAATAGCTGGACATTTTATAAAATGAACCCAATCCTGAAACACGCAGTATGATACAATGCCTAAACAAATTTCTCATATGATGAAAAGATGGGGTTGGTACTAGAAAGTGATAGCCAACATTAACTTAACTGAACCAGTACAACTGAGGCTGACATAGTGTTTGTTTACTTTGACATTTTCTTTATTAAATAAAACATACGCTTCAAAATATTATTTCAGCATGTTTCTGGAGTTCTTTACTTTCACATGTTCTAATGTTCCATTTTTGTTCATTGTTATGCAAAAAAAAAAAAAAAAAAGACGACTGGTTGGCATGAAAATGCCACATTCCAGTATGCCTATCATTTAAAGATCACAAAAATGAGTCTATGGAGGTACAGGTATCCTGTAACACATCCTTTCTGCAGGACTGAAGCCTTAATCAGCTGCTGCCCTTTCCATTTGTGCAATACAGCACCTGCCATTGTGCTTAGAGCGAAACAGACTACTGTAATAATTATTAAAACAAACCCTCATGCTTCAGGGCACAAGCAAACCTCTAACTAATAGGGATTAGGAAGAATCACTCTTTGTTAGCAAATTATTCCTCAACTGTCTACTGCATATTTGTTGGTACTGGCTACTGTCAGAGACAGGATATTAGTCTGATCTGACAATTCCTATTTCTGTCCAAATGATAAATTGTCCCAACTCTGCAATGTCACTACACAGTTGTGACGTTAGTAGGGTTTAGCCCCATTAGCCCCTAAGACTATGTCTACACAACCTGCTGACAGACATGGGCTAGCAGGGCTCGTTCTAGTGCTCTAAAAATAGCTGTGGAGACAGTGCTTTGAAGATGCACCCTTAGCCTGAGCCGCAACTTCAAAGTGCTGTCTATATAGCTATTTTAGACAGCTAGCGTGAGCTCACTAGTCCAAATCTGTTAACCCAGGCAGGGAGGCTCACTCCTGTGGGCTGTGTAGACACACCCTAATAGTTGGCCCCTAATGGTTACTATGGTCAGGCCATGGCTATCCTCTTTGCCAGGTCTGCACTGCATGACTCACAGGCTACCTGGATACTCAAAAATTTACCGGGCCACATACTTGAGGGTTGGGCAGGGTGCACTGTGCATAGATAAGACTCTCAATAGTATCACTGTCTAGATCCTTCGACAGTTATCTCTGTGTTTGTGGAACACAGGCAATAGTGGCATTGTTATTCAAGAGGGGAAGATTTGTGGTCTGCATAACCAGGGAGAAAAGAGATGTTAGATTTCACAGCAGCATTAGCCAGGGACTTTTATGAGCCTTGTAGAATACTTTCTTGAAAGGGTTCAGTGGGGCATATCAGGAGCAGAATACAAATAGCAAATCTGAGGCAAAGCGAGGTTTAAATGAGTTGCCCAAGTTTACACAACCCGTCCCTCAGCCTAACAAAGAATAGAATTTATATTTGATAAGTCCTAGCCTTGTGTCAGTCACTACAACACAATTTCCAATATCATCCAATGAAGTCTTATTGGTGTCTGTAATAAAATAAAATACTGTAAAAAACCCATTTTAAAAAAATTCTGCACAAACATTATGTTTGCTAAATTTTAATCAATTACAAAGTATTTAGCTACCCCCTTTCATTCTACATTGTCCGTTGAGATGTAAGCTCATTGCCCATGATATATAAGTAATAAGAAGAAGCAGAATATACTTCTCACAGATTAAAAATATATAGGATATGACTTCTCACACCACTGTGCATATTGATATCGGCAAAAATCACATTTTTGCAACCCATTTTTCTTGCTCTGAACTGTGACCCTGTACTAAAAAATGAAAGGGCTGCCAATATTACTACTTTATACCTCTTGTAGCAACATATCACCAAATTTTGCTGTTCAGGCCCAAAGATGAAGATGTGAATAAGTTATATTAGCAATTTTAGATGGGGGTAAAAATGTTAAAGTTATGTTTTTATTACGCTCATAGGTTTATTGCTATTATCATTGGCCCTTAGTGACTAGTTAGTAATTTTATATCTCAAACATATGTGGTGGGATGGTCTAGCATATTAGAGACCTGGGAGGAAGAAGGGGAAAGAGGGAAAACAGTAAAAGGTGTTACAGACTGAGTTGAAGAGCAGAAGGTGTTTGGACTTGACACTGTAGACAGAGGTTTTAGAACGTTAGTTGTTCATTTGTTCTGAAAGGCCAGATTTCCAGAGACTTAACCCACAACTTAAGGTCTGTGTTAAGTGTTTGAAAGTTCTTTACAGCTTTTGAATGTAATTTATTAATTCTACATCGATTTAAGACTTGAGCTTGGGCCCGACTTCCCGAAGGGGGTTTTGAGCTGCCTGGCACGGGTCGTGGCTCACCCCCAGTCCTCTCCTTTCTCTTACGGGAGGTAGGAGATCTTCTCCTCCCAGTCTTTTTCGCCTTCTTCCCCAGAGACTTGGGGGGGACCAGTGCTGGCTCGTGGATGGTGCTCTGGTGCCAGAGTGAGTGCCGACTCCATTAGGAGTGCTTTCAGACGGATATCGCGCTCCTTTTTCATCCTAGGTTAAAGGACTTGCAGATACGGCACTTGTCACTTATGTGCCCTTCACCTAAGCACCTTAAGCAGCTGGTGTGAGGATCGCTGACGGGCATAGGCCGTTTGCAACAACCTTAGGGTTTAAAGCCTGGGGACCGGGGCATGCCCCGTCTCCCGGCTGAGTCCCATTTGGGACTAAGAAAAAGTTGAGAACTACTACTAAGAGTAACTAAGAAACTACTAACTATATACAACTATATTACAGGTTTTCAAAGTTCACAAGAACAGAAAACGAAACAAAGCTAGCCGAAGCAACAGATGTTCCAGCACCGTCACTGGCGGCAAGAAGGAACTGAGGGTGGGGGGAGCCGGCAGCACCCCTTATACTGCACCATGTGGGTGCCAGAGCCGGTCCCCTATGGATACTGCTGAGGGAAAAACCTCCGGCACCGGTGCACGTGGTGAGCACACACACCTAACATGGAATGGACATGAGCAAGCACTCGAAGAAGAACAAAAGTTTTATTAGATTTTCCAGTATCAATCACCACAGCAAAGGGTGAGTGAGCATAAGAACGGCCATACTGGGACAGACCAAAGGTCCATCTAGCTCAGTATCCTGTCTTCCGACAGTGGCCAATGCCAGGTGCCCCAGAGGGAATGAACAGAGCAGGTAATCATTGACACACACACACACACACACACTCTCTATCTCCCCTTCCTCCCTGCCCATGTACCCATCTCCGCAGAGCAGGGGCGGGAAGAGAGGGCTCAGGACAGAGCAGGAGAGCTTTCAGTGAGTGCCTTAAAGAGACAACGCATGGCATCTCTCAGAAACGTCCCCAGCAGCCAGCACACCCCGTCTCTGTCACGCGCACACACGGTCTTTCACACTTCCCTCCCAACACATACTTGTATTATTGTTGTTGTTACTTCTTGGTACTTCCTGAAATGCACATAAGATCTTGTAATTTATGCTGCAGAAATATGCACTGCTGTCTGGGCCAATTAAGCACCAGTAAGTTGTGTATGCTGCCGGAGCAACCACTCACCTATATTAAAAATGGGAAAACATATCCTGTTGCACAAAGCCAAAAAAGGAGGGGAAAATCCAGCTTTTGCAGCAGCGATACCCAGGGACTGTTTAAGCCTTGTAGAATACTTTCTCAGAAGGGTCCAGTGGGGCATGTCAGGAGCAGAATAGAGAAACTGAGGCAAAGTGAGGTTTAAGTGAGTTGCCATTTGCAGGCACATTTCAAGGCCCTCCCTCCAAAGAACCCTACCAACAGACCATGCTCTCTCAAAGCCTCCCCCTCTTTTGAGGGATGGACTCAGCTGCCTATACATCCAGATCCCTTACCCTACACCTTCAGGTCATAATTTCCAAGAGTCTCTTATACATCGGGCCCTACCAACTTCATGGTCATAGTATTTTAAAAATCATAAATTTCATGGTTTCAAATACTTAAATCTGCAATTTTGTGGTGTTGTAACAGTGGGGATCCTGACTCAAAAGGGAGCCATGGGAGGGAGGGGTTTGCTAGGCTATTGTAGGGGTGTCGCAGTATTATCACCCTTACTTCTAAGCTCCCAGCCAGCAGTCATGAAGCTTCCTGCAGCTGGAAGAGGTTCCCAGAGATGGGTCTGACCCGGCCCCAGGAATGGTCCCTACAGGGGAACAGGAAGTCCCATTCCCACCCCAGCCCGACTGGGAATAGCATCTGGAGCCTGGCAAGAATCCCCAGCCCTGCCCCTCCCCTACATTAGCCAGATTTCACAGGGGGACTAGATTTCATGGGGGATATTAGATTTTAAGGTCCGTGATGCATTTTTCACGGCCATGAATTTGGTAGGGCCCTACTTATAAAGTACAATTCCCAGACGCCCTTGTTGCTGAAAGAAGATAGAGCTAGACTACAGGTTTGCCTTAAAGGGACACCCTGCACTGTTACACAGATTGTTTTTCAGTTGCTCAAACCATTCTTCACTCTCTGACAATATCAAGAGTCAGTAAAGAACTCATGTTAGGTTGTCAGACGTGGTCAGTTCCATTAATGCCATTCCTTTTTGCCAGATTGTTATATACTGGCAATTGGGGAGCAGCGGAGTGTCATAGTCTTTGTCCTTTGGAAGAGGATGGTGCTAAGCATGATTAATGCCTGAACTGGAATTATACAACTATTACCAAGGAAGAAGTTGTGCTCTGAAAGAGTGATTAGCTTCCACAGACATCAGGTGAGGAAATTCAGTCAAACTATTTCTCAAAGACTCTGAAAAGAACATTTTTTTATATTTTATTCACCACCAGCTAAAAATATCCCAGGCCCTTAAAATAACAATTTACTGTCATGACAAACTCAAGTTTCAGGTTTTCAGTTTAAATGTTCATCTTAGCAATTCAGTGAGCACCTTTAAAAATGGATGTTTAGTATACCACAGTACTTTCCTTTGCTATGGTATTTGAGGTATTCTCTATAGTTATAATGAGAAAAGTAAGAAGTAACTTTAATTGCTACTGGTAGAAAATGTCCACCATGCATTATTGTTTTAAGGTGATACAAAATACTAGATATAAACACACACAAAACAGTACTCAAAAGCAATACAGCACATTATGAAGAATCAAGACTAACCACACTAAATTTACAAGGAGTTACATGTGCTATAGCAGGGGTTGGCAACCTTTCAGAAGTGGTGTGCCGAGTCTTCATTTATTCACTCTAATTTAAGGTTTCGCATGCCTGTAATACATTTTAATGTTTTTAGAAGGTCTCTTTCTATAAGTCTATAATATATAACTAAACTATTGTTGTATATAAAGTAAACAAGGTTTTTAAAATGTTTAAGAAGCTTTATTTAAAATTAAATTAAAATGCAGAGCCCCACGGATCCCAGGACCCAAGCAGTGAGAGTGCCACTGAAAATCAGCTCGTGTGCCGCCTTTGGCACACGTGCCATAGGTTGCCTACTCCTGTGCTATAGTTTTCACAGCACCTGGAATGGTGTTACATTTACTAAGACTAATTTTTTACACCTCATATAAACTGAGGCAGTGGCTGCCATTTGTGGCATAGCTGTTTTTCCCTTCTATACAAACTGATGAGATAATAAATGTTACTTTTAAACAGCTGTAAATTTCTATGCAGTTTTATGATTTACAGTGAATTTTTATACAGACATGTTTTAAACTCTATCAATGTTTTGGCCTCATGACAGCAATTTACAATTTTACCATAACCCATGAAAAAACCTCGAACAACCACCTGCTGCTAACCTGTATGTCTTTAATACTGTACCATCAAGCATTCCACCTTTTTTTTTTTTAGTTCTGTTCTTAATTTTATTTCATATATTTGGAATTTTAACTAGCTACAGCTTCTGTTGTTATTCAAGAATAAACTACAATACTTCTAGCTAAGGTATTTCTTCAGATTAAATAATTGCTAATGCTTGTATGAAAGGTTCATAATTTGTGCTAATTTTGTTCTCTAGCATATGACACACTGCCCAGAGTTTTAATTAGTCTGACTATTTCAACAACTGGAGATGAATGAATTGAATAATAAATTTTCCAATCCATGGAGTTGCTCAGTAACCTCTTTTATGACATGGGTGTTCCATAACTGGTTGGAAAACCATTCCCAGAGAATAGTTAGCAGTGGTTCACAGTCATGGTGGAAGGGCATAACAAGTGGGGTCCCGTAGGGATCAATTTTGGGTCCGGTTTTGTTCAATATCTTCATCAATGATTTAGATAATGGCATAGAGAGTACACTTATAAAGTTTGCAGACGATATCAAGCTGTGCAAGTGCTCTGGAGGATAGAATTATAATTCAAAATGAGCTGGACAAACTGGAGAAATGGTCTGAGGTAAATAAGATGAAATTCAATGAGGACAAATGTACTCCACTTAGGAAAGAACAATCAGTTGCACACATACAAAATGGGAAATGACTGCCTCGGAAGGAGTACTGCGGAAAAGGATCTGGGGGTCATAGTGGAACACAAGCTAAATATGAGTCCACGGTGTAACACTTGCAAAAAAAGCGAACATCATTCTGGGATGTATTAGCAGGAGTGTTGTAAGCAAGACACGAGAAGTAATTCTTCCGACCTACTCCACACTGATTAGGCCTCAACTGGAGTACTGTGTCCAGTTCTGGGTGCCACATTTCAGGAAAGACGTGGAAAAATTGGAGAAAGTCCAGAGAAGAGCAACACAAATGATTAGAGATCTAGAAAACATGATCTATGAGGGAGATTGAAAAAATTGGGTTTGTTTAGTCTGGAAAATAGAAGACAGAGGGGACATGATAACAATTTTCAAGTACATAAAAGGTTGCTACAAGGAGGAAAGAGAAGAATTGTTCTTCTTAACCTCTGAGGATAGGACAAGGTGCAATGAGCTTAAATTGCAGAAAGGGAGGTTTAGGTTGGACATTAGGAAAAACTTCCTGTCAGGGTGCTTAAGCACTGGAATAAATTGCCTAGGAAGGTTGCAGAATCTCCATCATTGGAGATTTTTAAGAGCAAGTTAGACAAACACCTGTCAAGGATGGTCTAGATCAGGAGTTGGCAACCTGCAGCATGCGCACCAAAGGCTGATTTTTAGTGGCACTCTGCTGTCAGCCGGGGTCACGGCCGCCGGCCCCGCTCAGCCCGCTGCCGGCCTGGATGGACGGAACCCCAGGCCGGCAGCAAGCTGAGCGAGGGCCGGCGGCCGGGACCCCGCCTGGCAGGGGCTGGCGGATGCAACCCCAGACTGGCAGCAGACTGAGCGGCTCAGCCCGCTGCCAGTCTGGGGTGCCATCTGCCGTCCTCGCTGCCGGTCTGAGGTTCCGTCCGCCAGCCCCTGTAAATGTAAAATGTATTACTGGCATGCACAACCTTAAATTACTGTAAATAAGTGAAGACTTGGTACACCACTTCTCAAAGGTTGCCGACCCATGGTCTAGGTAATACTTAGTCCTGCCATGAGTGCAGGGGACTGGACTAGATGACCTCTCGAGGTTCCTTCCAGTCCCAGAATTCTATGAGAGGATCTCAGAATATTTATAAACAAATGAGTTCTTTGAAGGGTTGGTTTGAAGTTTGTAACCCCCATACAGACGGCATAAATACAGTAACTCCTCACTTAACATTGTAGTTATGTTCCTGAAAAATGCGACTTTAAGCCAAACGATGTTAAGCGAATCCAATTTCCCCATAAGAATTAATGTAAATGAGGGGGTTAGGTCCCAGGGAAATTTTTTTCACCAGACAGAAGACTATCTATCTATTTCTATATATATATATATATACACACACACACACACACACACACACACGCACACACACACAGAGTATAAGTTTTAAACAAACAATTTAATACTGGTACACAGTGATGATGATTGTGAAGCTTGGTTGAGGTGGTGAAGTCAGAGGGTGGGATATTTCCCTTACTGCTAAATGATGAACTAGCAATTGGCTGACCCCTCAAGGGTTAACTCTCTCACTCTACAAGGCAGCAGGAATGGAGGGAGATATTCGCATTTCCCCTTTAAGTACACTGCCTTGTTAATTAGATCAGCTTGCTGAGACCACAGCTGCTGCAAGCTCCCTCCATCCTGAGCCCTGGTGTGTCCCCCCTGCTCTATGGAAGATGGGGTAAGCGGGGTGCAGGAGCAGGGGGAGGGGGACACCCTGATATTAGCCCCCCTCTTCCTTCCCTCCCCCCCGCACAGCAAGCAGGAGTCTCGGGGAGCAGCTCCATGGCAGAGGGCAGGAGCAGCACATGGCAGTGGGGGGAGGGACAGCTGCAATTGCTAGCCTGCTGGGTGACTGCTGCACAGGGAACTTAGGGGAGCAGGGAGCTGATAGGGGGGCTGCCGGTCCACCCTGGTTCCAAGCCCCCACCAGCTAGCTGCAACGGGCTGCTCTTCCTGCAAGCAGTAGACAAAGCAGGCGGCTGCCAAACGACATTAGAAGGGAGCATTACACAACTTTAAATGAGCATGTTCCCTAATTGATCAGCAACGTAACAACGAAACAACGTTAACTGTGAAAAAAGTTACTGGAGTTCTTTGAGATGTGTCTCCCTATGGGTGCTCCACTTCAGGTGTGCATGAGCCCCAAGCACCTGTGATCAGAGATTTTCATTACCGGTGCCTTTTCAGCCCACACATGCACTCCAGATATTCTCATACAATGATACATAACATTGCACAGGTGAACTGTGCTCAGTTCCTTCTCTAGCACAAAGTCCTATGAGATGGAACTCTGAAGCAGTGGGTAGTGGAGCACCCTTAGGGGGACACATCTTGAAGAACTCCAGTTACTGCACAAGGCAAGTAACCTCTCCTTCAAGTAGTTTCCCTATGTACTTGGGGGAACGCCCACCAGACAGTAAGCAAACATCCTGAATGAGCCATTTAAGAAGGACAATAGAACTCTGAAGATACTAATCTCCCACCTTCCTGAGGAGCTTCCTGGGATGTTGCTTTGACACTGCAGGGTCATCTGATGATGTCACCTGGTACGGAGTACCACCTTGGACACTAGTAGTATTTTTCCACTGGAAACAAAGGGTTCCAGGCTTATGTAAATTCTATTTAAGGCTGGGGAGTAAATCAATCAGGGCTCTCCTCCATTGCCTGCCCAGGAAGGAAGACTGCTAAAAACACCTGAAGGGAAAGGCAGGATTGAGTCCAGGTTGAGACAGGGGTCCAGTCTGTAAAAAGAAATAACTGGAACTCTAAGCTACAGAAACTCTGCAACTTGCCTAAAACAACATTTAGGGTGAGAAATTACATTTTGTAACCTGTTTCTTGAGTGTATGAACCTTAGTTTGCGCGTTTTGTTGTATTTGCTCAGTAATCTGCTTTGTACTGTTTGCTATCCCTTATAATCACTTAAAATTTACCTTTTGTAATTAATAAACTTGTTTCTTATTTATAACATAACCCAGTTTGTGCAATTCATATCGGGGGAGGAGGGGAAGGACAAAAAGCTGTGCATCTCTCTCTCCACATTGAGGGAGAGGGCAATTTTTATGAGCTCGCACTGTGCAGATTTTTCTATATAGCGCAAGACAATATTATTTTGGGTTTACTTCCCAAAGGGGGTGTGTACGTGAGTGCTGAGTAAATCCCTGAGCTGATTCTTCCCACACAGTGCTGATTAAAGTCTGTCTACAGCTGGGTGTGACCTTACCTCTGTGTGTGTTAGAGAAGGCTTGAGGGCCTGGCACAGCATAGACAGGCTGAGGAAACCCAGGCTGGTGGAACGGGCAGGCTTAGTGAGACCTCAGCACATCAGGTGGCATCCTGGATGGGGGGTCCAACCCGTCACAGTAATACACCCAGAGATCCACCTTTAAGAGTCTCTGAGTGGAGACTGTCGATCCTTTGGATCCGTCCTCAAACAAAACAAACAGTCTGGGAGACTTTCTGAATGGTTTGGTTCTGTCCAGGTAGAAAGCTAACATCCTTGGGATATCCAAGGTGTGAAGAGCAGCCTCCTTCCTGTTCAGGTGTAGCTTTGCGGAAAAAAATGGAAGAAGAATACCTGGTAAACAGGGAATTCAGAAGATACTTTAAGTAGAAATTTAGGGTATGGTCATATTAAAACATTTCTCCTGAGAGAAATAATGTAAAGGTAGGATCTGTCATTACAACCCCTATATCCCTTTCTCTGACTCTTTGGGCAGAGATGATTGTCACCCAGAAAGTCGTCTTTAGAGACAGGTGAAGTAGAGAACAGATAGCCAGTGGTTCAAAAGGAGGTGTCATAAGGTAATTAAGGACCAGGGGCTGAAATCCCATACAGGGGTTGGCTGTCTAATCAATCCCTTGATGAATCTTGCCATCACAGGGTGGGAAAGCACTGAGAAACACTTTACAGAAGAATGTAAGGCTGTGACAGCTGCCAAGTGAAGCCTGAAGAAACTCATGGAAATTTTTTTTTAATTTCAGCAGGTAAGTGAAGAGGGAGGACTGAACAGGCGAAACCTGCTGCTGGACACACCACCAGGGAAATCTCTTCTATTTTTGAAAGTAAATGTTTTGCATAGATACCTTTCTGCTGGTTAATGATACTTCTTGTATTTCTGCCAAACAAGAAGTTTATATCCCCGAGAACAATTAAAGAACCAAACGAAGAGTGGATGAATTCTCAGAATGGAAAGAAAAGTCCAACCAGAGTCCTGAGACAGCAGATAGGGAACGGACAGAAGTTTCAATGCTAGACAGAGAGCTAGGCAGATCAGGTAAGGGTAAAAGACTTGTCTTGTCCACTTCTGTGCAACTAAAATGACTCCAGCTTTGGGTTAGTCTACACTGAAAACTTACATCAGCATAGCTATGTCTCTCAGAGATGTGAAAAATCCACAACCCTGAGAGACGCAGCTATACCGACCTATCCCATGATGTAGACAGCGCTAGGTTGACAGAAGAATTCTTCCATCAATCTAGCTACCACCTCTTGGGGAGGTGGATTAACTACGGCAATGGGAGAAAGCCTTCTGTTGCTGTAGTGAGCATCTACACAGTAGCATTTTAAGTGCAGGCATGCTTTTTATCTTGTTTGATCATGTTCAACAATCTCAAAAACAACAGTATCGGAGGGTATGCATAGAGAACTACCTTTATCCAAGGAATGAGAAAGGCATCTCTTAGGGAACAAGGACCTCCTTTTGAACAGTCCTCCTTTCGAACAGATTTTCTTGCACATCCTGTTGGCAGTGATGATGAAGAGGTCCACTTCTGGAAACCCTCACATCAGAAAAATAGTTTTGAGAATCCTTTCATAATGTTGACAGCAGTGTCTGCTGATTGTTGACTGTGGCATTTTGTATGACTGTAAGATGAGAGGCTGAGATGAGGATGTGACTGGCTGTACACCAGTTCCACAGCTTTATTGCTTAGTCACAAAGAGAGGGAGATCTCATCCTACCCTGACGATTGATGTAGAACATGCAGGCTACATTGTCTGTCATGACTCTGACAGATTCACCCCTTATTAACAGAAAGAAGTGGATGTAGGCATTCCTGATTTCTCTCAGTTGCAGGAGACTGATATGCAGGAGGCACTTTTAGGCAGACCACCTGCCCTGAATGGTGCAAGTCCCTAGGTGCGGTCCCTATCCCACAAGGGATGCATCTAATGTTATAGTGATGGTATGAGGAGGCTGGGTGAAAAGGACTCTAGAACAGAGTTTGGAGAGATCCTTCCACCAATTTGAGTGAGTCAAGTACTTGGTGAGGGACAGACGCTACCTTGTAAGTCTTCAAATAACTCCTGGTACTGGAGCAGCTTTGAGCTGGGTCCTGAGGTCTCCAAATCAGTTGGTCTCTGAAATGACTAGTTTGTCTTCAAATGAGGCTCTCTGTTAGGAGATCCAGGACCCCTACTCTTTAGAGCTTTGTTGGAACCTTCCGCACTCTTCTCCCATGAGGATCTCAGTGACCGGGATGTGGAGGTTGACAGGGCACTAAGTTTACTCCAAGGCTGATGTACGGTTTTCTAGGCCTGGATCAGAGGCTGATTGCAGGGCTTGCGCCATCAGGGGAAGGCTAATCTTAATTTCCATTTTTCCTAGATCTGCTTTTGAAAGAGGTGCAGATCTCACACTTCAAAGGTATGTGGGGTCTCCCAACAGCAAAGACATTGAAAATGTCTGTCGCTAACCAGGATGGATTCCCAGCAGGAGAGACAGTACTTGAATCCCAGGGATCCCACCTACCCCAGTGATGACAACCCCTAAGGAGAGCCCGTCAGACTGGGGGGCGGGGAGAGGGGGGAGAGAAGGGGTATTAAATGGAACCCCCCCTTAAAAACTACCAGAGCTATAAAGCTAAGTAAACTTGAACTAAACTATTCTAAACTAAGAACTGTAATGCTACGTTATAGACTAAGCTTGATGCGGACATGCTAGGTGCTGTGTCTCAGACCACAGAATGGTTGAGAAAGGACTGAGACCAGTTCACCGACACAGCTCTATATATCCCCAGTAAGGGCATCAGGATGTCTGGAGCACATGAGTAGGCCAAAAGGTCATTGCCTCCGAAATTCTCTGATCACAGGCACATGAGGCCTATGCACACCTGTAGCAGAGTACCCGTAGAGATACTACTCAAAGAAGAACCTAGAAAGTCCTGCGCTTTATCTTTCTATCTGTGTATGGTATTTCTGTAGCTGCCATCACTGTTGTGGTAAACAACTTTAGCTGCAAGACTAACTTTGCTCCCTAAATATTAGTGCGATTTGGCTGATGAATATTTGTCCCATCTGTCCCACCCCAGGCTCTGGCCTTCTCATCTTTATAGGATCCTTATTCCCCCCTGCCCTGCCATTCTGCCTTATCTTGGAGCTCTTTCATGGTGGATTTCTGTGGTGAGCTCCATCGCCAATAAACCCTTCCACCTGCATTTCTACAGAACCATTTGACCCCCTTCACCCTCTCAATCTGCAGCAGACAGCAATGATTAGCCACCTGAATACGCTACCAAGCATTTACCTTGCTGTCCACACTGCCCTATTAACAACAAATATTTCAGTTTACAGACATTTCATACATATCATGCAAAATGACTATTTCTGCTCAACATTATGTGTTGATATCACTGCAGCTCTGGGAAGGGTATTTAAGTATTACGTTGGTTGAGTGCTACTGTAAAGTAAACATGGAACACACAAGCATCACATTTTGCTAGTATCTAGAAAACTCATGGCTATATCTGACTGTCAGAACAGTAATCTAACAACAGTGGAATGGGAGCAGAGAATGGTTTTAGCAGAAGAAATAACATTCTTCACGGTATTTTTGTTCAAAGACTTAAAATCAATAAGGACTGTATTTTATATCAATGGAAAAATTTTAGTTTCTTGGAAAAATGTAAGCAACAGAAATACTATAGATATGACAATCTGAGGATATGTAAAAGGTAAATATATATCTTTTTTGTTCTAGTCATTTTATAGCAAACCACAACAGCAAGAATGCACTGCTACTGCAAGGGAATAATTAAATAATGTCAATATTTCACGAATAATTTTTGAAGGGAAATGTACAAATTATCACCCTGACATTTTTGGAAATGTTGGACACAACTTACTTTTACAGAGCACCAAGCTTCTGGACTTCTTCATTAATCCAATGACAGCAGTAATAACAATCTAATCAGGATTTGAAACACTTCAGTGCTGTGTGACTGTATAAACAAACAACTTCTAGGTATGTACACTACAGAACTATTAAAAACATAACTTGGAGGGCTTCCAATTGTTTCTAAACTTTAATCTGGAAGCAAGTCAAACAGCATTTTATTGCAAGATTTCTGAACGCAGTGAACCTATGTAAAATTTTAGCATCTTCGAAAAATGAAAACTCAAGCAAAAATGTGTGTGTGTGTGTGTGTACGCGGTCGCATGTGCATGAAAACAGAAGGAATATCTGTGAAAATATAGGAAGAGGATTGGGCAACATGAGGGCTTTAGAAAATATTTATTTCCAGCTGTATAATAGTAGTAGTGCCATTCACAAAGTAATAGATAGTGTTCAGCTGACACTTTATTTTCCTTTCAAAGCTTAATCTGGCTGTAAAATTAGAGGTGTACAATAAAATAAAATAAAAAATGACAAAGATTCAGAGGATTTAAATATTGAAGAATTGTCAGGCAAAGACTGTCTGTGTCTCTCTGGCTCAATAAATAGTTAATTACAGTGGAACACTTCCAGAAGGAGGTGGGGGGGGGGGGGAAGGGAGAGAGAGTGAGACATACTCACACATTCTGACTCTACAGTCCGGCAGTTAGGGCACTCCAAATCAAGCAGAGAAGGGACTAGAACCAGGTTCTCCCACATATCACTAGTGCCCTCCTAATTGAACTACTGGCTAGTCTGGGGTGGGTGCCCTCCTTTCTCCCATTTTTTCACCAAAAAATTCAAAAGGACTTATTTTTCTTTTGATGCAGAATGAAAACAAATTTCAAAACCTCTGACATTTTTTTAAAATGGAATTCCTGTTTTTCCAGCCAGCCCTAATACAATCCTAGATATGGTAGAGCATAATTTAGCAAACATCTTAAACGCATGCTTAACTTTAAGCTAGGGTGACCAGATGTCCCGATTTTATAGGGACAGTCCCGATTTTGGGGTCTTTTTCTTATACAGGCTCCTATTAACCCCCACCCCCGTCCCGATTTTTCACATTTGCTGTCTGGTCATCCTACTTTAAGCATTTGAGTTATCCCATTCCAATCTAGCAATGCATTTAGATATGTGCTTTACTCCCAATGACTACATTGCACTTAAGAACATGATTAAAGTTAAGCATGTGCTTAAGTGTTTTGCTTAACAAACAGTGGCAGTTGATTTTGAAAGAGATATGGCCACTATATGTCAGTGAGCTCTTGAAGAAAAAAAAACTATCAAGAAAATCTCAAAAGTCCTCTACAAATGGTAATAACTTCTATTCCAGTGGGATAATCCCACCCATGAACATTATTAAAGAGTCAGTCTTTACTTTCTGCATGCTAGCACATCAATACAGGTTACTCTTCACTACCTAGTGGTCATATTTCTATCAAGAAAACTGTTATTTTAGAATATATTAAATCCAATAAGTTTTCTAAACCAACTGAACATTACACACTTTGCAGTTATGCCTAAACTGGATGGCAAGTACAGTAGCAGATTTTAGAGATACACTTTAATATGCAACCATTTATTGTAGGGCCAGGCCAAGGTAAAGCCTGGAAATGGTTCATTTTGCCTCTGACCCTATGCCTCCAATTTTGACATAATGAGTAAACACTGCTCAGACTCTTCCTCTTTGGTTGTAAAGCCTATGCATGCTGAGCGAGGCTCACAAACCAGACCAGTCCAGGTTAGGAATGGACAGAAAAAGTGCTTCGGGAAATGGAGATGGAATTCATAAGTAAGCTGGGGCTGCTCCCAAAGTGAACTGTCTCCTGTGGATATAAGATCTCAGTGCTGGTGTGGGAGTTTCCCACAGCTTCTATTGGCCTCTAAAGCCATGTGTGTCATCAGGGCTGTTGATGAAGCTGTACATAAATATCTAACTGTTGTTAAAAAACAAAAAATGTTCCACAGGACCCATATTAAAACCAGATGTGAGATGCAGAAGTCAGAAACTTAGTGTCATTTTAAAAGACCCAGCAGAAACATGTGTTAATTGTATTATTTACTTTGCCAAGCAGTAAATTGCCATTCCAATGAAGTCATATCAGATGGCTATAATGCCTTTCCTATGTATTTTATGTTATTAGAGAGGGAAATGTTTTATTGTCTAAAATATTAAAGCTAGTATTTTGGATGACAAATTCTGTTCCGAAGTGGAGTAAAATTTAGTGCAATTCAGATTCCTGCTCTTATTGTATACGGAGTTAACGTTGTATTTTATATTTGTAGTTTTAAAAAGATGAATTACAACATTTATAAAGTGGTATTGTTAATACTCAAATATTACAGGCCTGATGGATAATTTAATAAACATTGCAAACTACCCATCCAGTAAATACAGAAATCTTGCATGCTTTACTGCACTTACACTCTATAGTAAGAATAAAAGCAGATCTACACATAGCTATCATACAATGTGTAGGGAAGGTAATGCATTCATAACACTAAATGTCATCTGAAATGCTTCACGTAATGAAGTGATACACAGATTGAGGCTTGCAAGCCGCAAGTGCCTCTTTAATGCGTCTCCTGCAGCTCTTTGCACCACATGAAATTAAAACACTGTGTGATTTAATTATTACCCAATCTAAGTTATTAACCAATCAGGATGATTTTACTATGTTATTTACCAACTGTAATTGATAAAATAATAATATTTGGTCAGTCATTTTGCTTTGAGAATTATATGTATATATATAAACTAAATATTTACCGTCATATTGTTTAAATTTGAATTTGTAGTACTATAGGAAATGAAACAATAAATTCACACTACTATGGCTCTTTTGGGAACCGTTGATCACTAATTTGGCTCCTGAACCACTGAGGTTTGAATATAACTGATGTAATGGATATATATTTCTTAAATGGAACATACATTGACCAAAGAAAATCAACTGCCTGCCTATTTCTTCTGCATGTTAAGACCCAAAATTTCTCTGGGTCCATAAAAATGTGTTAAATCTTAAAAAGCAACTTGTTTAAGCTACATTTAGATATTGAATCAGGAAAGCACTTAGGCATGTGCTTTTAAGTCCATTCCTATGCAGTGAAAGCACTTAAGAATGTGCTTAAGGGACACAAGCATGGGCTTTAAATTCTGTAGTGGGGGGCCCAAAACTGGACGCAATACTCCAGATGTGGCCTCACCAGTGCCAAATAGAGGGGAATAATCACTTCTCTCGATCTGCTGGCAATGCTCCTAGTAATGCAGCCCAATATGCCGTTAGCCTTCTTGGCAACAAGGGCATACTGCTGACTCATATCCAGCTTCTCATCCATTGTAATCCCCAGGTCCTTTTCTGCTGAACTGCTCCTTAGCCAGTCGGTCCCCAGCCTGTAGCGGTGCATGGGATTCTTTCGTCTTAAGTGCAGGACTCTTCACTTGTCCTTGTTGAACCTCATCAGATTTATTTTGGCCCAATCCTCCAATTTGTCTAGGTTACTCTGGACCGTATCCCTACCCTCCAGTGTATCTACCTCTCCCCCCAGCTTAGTGTCATCTGCGAACTTGCTGAGGGTGCAATCCATCCCATCATCCAGATCATTAATAAAGATGTTGAACAAAACTGGCCCCAAGACCAATCCCTGGGGCACTCCGCTTGATACCGGCTGCCAACTAGACATCGAGCCGTTGATCACTACTCATTGAGCCCGACCATCTAGCCAGCTTTCTATCCACCTTATAGTCCATTCATCCAATCCATACTTTTTTAACTTGCTGGCAAGAATACTGTGGGAGACTGTATCAAAAGCTTTGCTAAAGTCAAGATATATCATGTCCACTGCTTTCCCCATATCCACAGAGCCCGTTATCTCATCATAGAAGGCAATCAGGTTGGTCAGGCATGACTTGCCCTTGGTGAATCCATGTTGACTGTTCCTGATCACCTTCCTCCTCCTCCTCCTCCATCAGTTCCCTAAGGGAGTCAAAGTCTGCTTTTCTGAAGTCTAGGGTCCGTATTTTGCTACTCTCCTTTCTTCCTTTTGTGAGGATCCTGAACTCAACCATCTCCTGGTCACTGCTGCCCAGGCTGCGACCCACTCCTACTTCCCCTACCAATTCTTCCCTGTTTGTAAGCAGCAGGTCAAGAGGAGAACGGCCCCTGGTTGGTTCCTCCAGTAGTTGCACCAGGAAGTTGTCCCCAACACTCTCCAAAAACTTCCTGTATTGTCTGTGCACTGTTGTATTGCTCTCCCAGCAGATGTCAGTGTGATCGAAGTCCCCCATTAGAACCAGGGCCTGTGTTCTGGAAACTTCAGTTAATTGTCCAAAGAAAGCCTCGTCTACCTCATCCTCCTGGTACGGTAGCACATGCCCACCACGACATCACCCTTGTTGCTCTCACTTCTAAACTTAACCCAAAGACTCTCAACAGGCTTTTCTCCAGTTTCATACTGGCGCTCTGAGCAATCATACCACTCTCTTACATACAGTGCAACTCCTCCACCTTTCCTCCCCTGCCTGTCCTTCCTGAACTTTTTATACCCATCCATGACAGTGCTCCAGTCATGTGAGCTACCCCACCAAATCTCTGTTATTCCAATCACATCATAGTTCTTTGACTGTGCCAGGACTTCCAATTCTTCCTGCTTGTTTCCCAGGCTTCTTGCGTTCGTGTACATGCACCTAAGATCATAGAATCATAGAATATCAGGGTTGGAAGGGACCTCAGGAGGTCATCAAGTCCAACCCCCTGCTCAAAGCGGGATCAATCCCCACCTAAATCCCCAAATGGCCCCCTCAAGTATTGAACTCACAACCCTGGGTTTAGCAGGCCAATGCTCAAACCACCGAGCTATCCCTCCCCGATTGCTCTGCTTCCTCAGTATGAATCAGGAGCCCCCCTCCCCATTGTGTTTCCTCCCGGTATCCCACTTCCCCCAGGGCTTAGGTCACCGTCCCCTAGCGAACCTAGTTTAAAGCCCTCCTCACTAGGTTAGCAAGTCTGCCTGCGAAGATACTCTTCCCTCTCTTCGTTAGGTGGATCCCATCTCTTTCTAGCAATCCTTCAACCCAGAACAACATCCCATGGTCGAGGAATCCAAATCCCTCTCTCCGACACCACCTGCGTAACCACGCATTTACCTTTACAATTTGACGGTCCCTATCTGGGCCTTTTCCTTCAACAGGGAGAATGGACGAGAACACCACTTGCGCCTCAAACTCTTTTATCCTTCTTCCCAGATCCACATAGTCTGCAGTGACCTGCTCAAGGTCATTCTTGGCAGTATCATTGGTGCCCACGTGGAGAAGTAGGAAGGGGTAGCGGTCCGAGGCCTTGATCAGTCTCAGCAGACTCTCCGTCACATCCTGAATTCTAGCTCCAGGCAAGCAGCATACTTCTCGAGTCTCTCGGTCTGGGCGGCAGATGGATGACTCTGTCCCCCTTAGGAGGGAATCCCCGACCACCACCACCCGTCTCCTCCTCTTGGAAGTGGTGGTCGTGGAACCCCCGTCCCTAAGACAGTGCATCTCATGCCTTCTAGTCGATGGGGTCTCCTTCTGATCCCTTCCCTCAGATGGCTCTTCAAAATCATTCTCCGCAGTAGTACCTGTGCAGAGAGCCTGAAAACGGTTTCTTACTTCTATCTGAATAGGGGATACATGGCTTTTCCTCATTCTTCTTCTGGAGGTCAACATGCTGCCAATTTTCTTCCCCGTTCTGCGCTGCCCTCTCTGATTCTTCGGCATGTTGTGCCTCCAGAACCAAATGCTGACTTCTGCCCAGAAAGTCTTCATTTTCTCTGATGCAACGCAAGGTTGATACTTGTGTCTCTAATCCTTTAACCTTCTCTTCCAATATGGAGACCAGTTTGCACTTTGTACAGACGAAGTCACTTCTATCCTCTGGGAGAAAGACAAACATGGCACATCCTATGCAGGTCACAACAGCAGATCAGCTGATGAGACTTTGGGGAAAAAGTGGTTGTTTATCCATAGTTTGAAAATTATTACAATATTTTTGGTCCACTCATAAAACTCAAAAACAATTTCCTATTAAAATTTCAAACTTGTTTATACATTAATCCTCAGTTGCAACTGTGGCAGTGGACTAACTTTACCAAAGGAAGGAAGGAAAATCTTTTTTAGTTATTAAAAGCTGATTTTTATGGTCTCCAGTACCATATACACCTCTACCTCGATATAACACTGTCCTCGGGAGCCAAAAAATCTTACCGCGTTATAGGTGAAACCGCGTTATATCGAACTTGCTTTGATCCACCGGAGTGCGCAGCCCCGCCCCGCCCCCGGAGCACTGTTTTACCACGTTATATCCGAATTCGTGTTATATCGGGTCGCGTTATATTGGGGTAGAGGTGCAGTATCTAACAACACTTCCATGAGAAGTCTAATGAGTACTGGAAGATAAGCAGCCCTGTAACAGGAGCAATCATATATGTATAGTTACAAGCGAGGAGCTATTTAAATTAAGTTCTGTAACTCACAGGAAAAAACCCTAACACACATCTTACAATATACACAATTTTTGTTTAGTCTTGCCTTGCATACAGTCATATCAAATATAAGACTACCTGGAGTCAATCTAAAAATAATATTTACATTTAATAATCATGTAAACACATATGAAGATTAGGATAGCACATTCTCCCCAAAAGGTAGCTCAGCAATAACCATGCCCCTGAGTGAGCCTCATAAAATCATCAGGCAATGATCCCCAGAACACCAGTATAAGTTGTATCGGCCTTATTGTGCAAGTAAACTGACCTCAGATAAACAATTTCTACACGCGGGTCATTAAGGGTAAAAAACATTAACAGACATAGTAGCACACAAACACAGTTGTGCACATTCTGTAAAGCAATTTTTACAAAACCTTGTACTCTGAGAAAAGATCCAATCTTATCATTATGAAAGTGTCAGCAATGGCAAAAATGCAACAAAGAGAGCATTATAATATAGGAGGCATTACAGATCAAAGAAAAGTGTTAGCAGTTATTATTCTAGGTAAACAGGCTCTAAGTCCTTCTAATTTTCAACCGGTTGGACCCTGTTTTTCATGAACACTCTGATTTCATTGGGGTAACAGAAACACAGTTTTGACCACCACAAGCCACAGAGGTTCTCATAAAATAGAGAGAGCTTATTTATTCCAAGGTTTAACAATTCTAATTTAACCCAAGAATTTCTGTTGTCTCTCGAAAGGAGCAGGGAAGTAATCAGGAAAAGTTTATTTGCATGTACAGTACTGTGGTACTTGGGCTGATTATGATGTGAAAGTTTGCAGATGTTGTTATGGGTTAGACTAATTCTCCTGCCAGCAACTTCAATGTACCTACTATATAAAATGGATCTTATGGAACTGTAGGTTTAATAAATTTAACTTTACATACTGTAATTCCACTGATGTCAAAGTTAAGCACATGTATAAATCTTTGCATAATCTGGGCCCTAATCAGTAAGCAATGGGAATTCCTGCAGTGCAATGGATTGTTCATTGAGATCACAATGGCTCCCCATGAACAAATGATATCTGTACTGAAGTATGGGCAAAACCATAATGCTAAGATTCTTCCATTCTGAACTGCAAGGTTTCTACAGCAAATATGAGGACAATATAAGCAAACTGGAAAACAGGTTTCAGTCATGATTCTTCGGGTATGTCTACACTATGAAATTAGGTCGATTTTATAGAAGTCGATTTTTAGAAATCGATTTTATACAGTCGATTGCGTATGTCCACACTAAGCGCATTAAGTCGGCAGAGTGTGTCCTCACTACTGTGGCTAGCATCGACTTACGGAGCGGTGCACTGTGAGTAGCTATCCCACAGTTCCCGCGGTCTCCGCTGCCCACTGGAATTCTGGGTTAAGCTCCCAATGCCTGATGGGGCAAAAACACTGTCACGGGTGGTTTTGGGTACATGTCGTCAGTCTCCCCTCCCTCCGTGAAAGCAACAGCAGACAATCGTTTAGCACCTTTTTTCCACGCAGACGCCATACCACGGCAAGGGTGTAGCCCGCTCAGCTCAGCTCAGCAACACCGCCGCTGTTGTGTCCTGGGTGCTGCTGGCAGCAGACAATGCAGTAGGTCTGCAAACCATCGTCATACACTGCTTCCGCTGTAACTCTGCACTGCTGCTTTTTTCTCGATAGCAAATTTCTCATTGTTGTCTCTCATGGGCTCCTGGGTATGTGTGTTCTTCCTCGGGAAATGTGCACGGTGCTAACCGTCGTCCTCCACCACTTCAGCTGCAACTCTGCTCTCCTGCTCTTGCCTTGATAGCAAATTTCTCCATGTTGTCTGTCATGGGCTCCCGGGTACGTGTGTTCTTCCTCAGGAAATGTGCGCGGTGCTAACCATCGTCCTCCACTGCTTCCGCTGCAACTCTGCTCTCCTGCAGACGCCATACCACGGCAAGCATGGAGCCCGCTCAGCTCACCGCTGCTGTTGTGAGCGTTGTAAACACCTCGCGCATTATCCTGCAGTATGTGCAGAACCTGCAAAAGCAGGCGAGGAGGCGACGACAGCACGATCACGATAGTGACGAGGACATGGACACAGACTTCTCTCAAAGCACGGGCCCTGGCAATTTGGACATCATGGTGGTAATGGGGCAGGTTCATGCCGTGGAACGCCAATTCTGGGCCCGGGAAACAAGCACAGACTGGTGGGACCACATAGTGTTGCAGGTCTGGGATGATTCCCAGTGGCTGTGAAACTTTCGCATGTGTAAGGGCACTTTCATGGAACTTTGTGACTTGCTTTCGCCTGCCCTGAAGCGCAAGAATACCAAGATGAGAGCAGCCCTCACAGTTCACAAGGGAGTGGCAATAGCCCTGTGGAAGCTTGCAACGCCAGACAGCTACCCGTCAGTCGGGAATCACTTTGGAGTGGGTAAATCTACCATGGGGGCTGCTGTGATCCAAGTAGCCAACGCAATCACTGAGATGTTGCTATCAAGGGTAGTGACTCTGGGAAATGTGCAGGTCATAGTGGATGGCTTTGCTGCAATGGGGTTCCCTAACTGTGGTGGGGCGATAGACGGAACGCATATCCCTATCTTGGGACCGGACCATCTTGGCAGCCAGTATGTAAACCACAAGGGGTACTTCTCAATGGTGCTGCAAGCACTGGTGGATCACAAGGGACGTTTCACCGACATCAACATGGGATGGCCAGGAAAGGTGCATGACGCTCGCATCTTCAAGAACTCTGGTCTGTTTGAACAGCTGCAGGAAGGAACTTACTTCCCAGACCAGAAAATTACTGTTGGGGATGTTGAAATGCCTATAGTTATCCTTGGGGACCCACCCTACCCCTTAATGCCATGGCTCATGAAGCCATAGACAGGCACCCTGGACAGTAGTCAGGAGCTGTTCAACTATAGGCTGAGCAAGTGCAGAATGGTGGTAGAATGTGCATTTGGACGTTTAAAAGCACGCTGGTGCAGTTTACTGACTGGGTTAGAGCTTAGCGAAACCAATATTCCCATCGTTATTACTGTTTGCTGTGTGCTCCACAATATCTGTGAGAGTAAGGGGGAGACGTTTATGGCGGGGTGGGAGGTTGAGGCAAATCGCCTGCCCGCTGATTACGCGCAGCCCGACACCAGGGCAGTTGGAAAAGCACAGCAGGGCGCGCTGCGCATCAGAGAAGCTTTGAAAATCAGTTTCATGACTGGCCAGGCTACAGTGTGACAGTTCTGTTTGTTTCTCCTTGGTTGACTCTACTTCCCTGTAAGCCAACCGACCTCCTCCCTTCGATCACTGCTTTCAGAGGCAATGAAGTCATGATTGTTTCAAAATCATGCATTCTTTATTAATTCATCACACAAATAGGGGGAAAACTTGCAAGGTAGCCCGGGAGGGGTGGGTGAGGAGGGAAGCACCGGGTGGGGTGGTGGATGAGGGGAGGAGGGAAGGACAAGGCCACACTACAGTTCAAAACTTATTGAATGCCAGCCTTCTGTTGCTTGGGCAATCCTCTGGGGTGGAGTGGCTGGGTGCCCGTAGCCTGCCCCCCACCTTCTTGGGCATCTGGGTGAGGAGGATATGGAACTTGGGGAGGAGGGCAGGCAGTTATACAGGGGCTGCAGCGGCGGTCTGTGCTCCTGCTGCCTTTCCTGCAGCTCCACCAGATGCCTGAGCATGTCAGTTTGCTCCCCCATTAGCCTCAGAATTGCATCCTGCCTCTTCTCAGCCTGCTCCTCCCTCCTCTCATTGCGTTCATTTAACGCTTTCCTGGACTCTGCCATTGTTTGCCTCCACGCATTCTGCTGAGCTCTTTCAGTGCAGGAGGACTGCACGAGCTCTGAGAACATCTCGTCACGAGTGTGGGTTTTTTGCCTTCTAATCTGCGCTAGTCTCTGGGACGGAAATGATAGGGGGAGCGTAGAAACATTTGCGGCTGCGGGAGGAAAAAAAGGGAGAGTAGTATTTTAAAAGATCCCTTTGTTCTCTAAAATGTAAGACTATTTCACACTGAATCAAGTGATTCACATTACATAGCATATGTGCTTTTGCTACAAGGTCGCATTTTGCCTCTTATATTGAGTGCCTGCCGGTTTGGTGTGAGACATCACACACGCTCGGCTGGGCAATAGAATTTGGCTTGCAGGCAGCAATGGTAAGGCAAAGGGTTTCGGCTTCTTCAACCTTCATAACATGTGGGAACGGTTTCAAACAGCAGCACCCTCCTTTCCCATACCAAGCAAAGTCCGTTGGGTTGGCCATTTAAAAGGCGGGGCTGCGGTTTTAGGGTGAATGTGCAGCACAATCCAATCCCCCCCACACCCAATTCTCTGGGATGATCGCCCCCCCCCCCCAACCTCCACGTGGCTAGTATCAGGGAAGATCCCGGTCAGCCATGAACGGGACTCCCCCCACCGCGTGGCTAACAGCAGGGATGATTTATTTTCAGCCAAAGGCAAACAGCCAAAGCCCAGACCCATTTGCTGCAAGGTTTTGTTCTGCAATGATTCCAGACTACTTGCTACTGGCCTGGCATGGTAAATTAATCATTAAACACCCTTGCTTTTAAACCCTGTATTACATTTTCAAAGGTACACTCACCAGAAGTTCCTTCTCTGGCTTCATGGTCTGGGAGCCCGCCTTGGGAGGGTTGGGAGGGTATCAGCTCCAGGGTGATGAACAGTTCCTGGCTGCCGGGGAGAAGGGATTCTCCGCTTGCCTGCTGTGCACTATGCTATCCTCAACCACCTCCTCATCTTCAAACTCCTCATCCCTGTTGCGTGAGACTCCTCCCTTGCAGGTGTCCACAGACAGTGGTGGGGTAGTGGTAGGGGCCACCCCCATAATTGCATGCAGCTCATCCTAAAACCGGCATGTATGAGGCTCTGACCCGGAGCGACTGTTTGCATCCTTTGTTTTTTGGTAGGCTTGCTTCAGGTCCTTAACTTTCATGCGGCACTGCTGTGTGTCCCTGTTGTAGCCTCTGTCCATCACGCCCTTGGAGATTTTGGCAAATATATTGGAATTTATATTTCGTCTTTTGGAACGGAGTTCTGCCTGCACGGATTCTTCTCCCCAAACAGTGATCAGATCCAGTACCTCCTGTTCGGGCCATGCTGGAGCTCTTTTACGATTCTGGGACTCCATGGTCACCTCTGCTGATGAGCTCTGCATGGTCACCTGTGCTGATCCGCTCGCCACACTGGCCAAACAGGAAACGAAATTCAAAAGTTCCCGGGGCTTTTCCTGTCTACCTGGCCAGCGCATCTGAGTTGAGATGCTGTCCAGAGCGGTCACAATGGAGCACTCTGGGGATAGCTCCTGGAGGCCAATACCGTCGAATTGTGTCCACACTACCCCAAATTTGACCCAGCAAGGTCGATTTTAGCGCTAAACCCCTCGCCGGGGAGGAGTACAGAAATCGATTTTAAGAGCCCTTTAAGTCGACAAAACAGGCTTGGTCGTGTGGACGGGTGCAGGGTTAAATCAACCTAACACTGCTAAATTCGACCTAATCTCGTAGTGTAGACCAGGGCTTCATGAGATTAATAGGGTTAAACTGAGCTCAAGATCTGATAGTATCATGTGATAAATAGAAACAATCAATGTAAAATAACACTTTAAAAAAATCTCACCAATAAGGGAATTTTTTAAGAATTCAAAATACCAGGCAACAGTCCAGAGTAAGAATTAAGGGTGTGGCCTATGCTGAGTCCCTCTTTTTGCTTAGAAGAGAAATGTACACAAATAATATTTTTTTAAATCAGTTTTTTGATTTTTCCCTCAAATAAAAAAGGGTCTGTTTGTTTTAAATTGTGTAAGACAATTGTATATTTCATGCCAACATTAGGCACGGTGGAGACTTTTTAAAGTTCACTAACTGAAATAAAAAATTATTAATACTACTTTAATTATTGCATAGAAGCATAGAATCATAGACTATCAAGGTTGGAAGGGACCTCAGGAGGTCATCTAGTCCAACCCCCTGCTCAAAGCAGGACCAATTCCCAACTAATGTAAAATACTATCACAGTTTTTGGATTAATCATTCTATTGGAAGACGCTATTAGTTCTTTATGCCAGAAAATATTGATATTATGTAATTATTCTGAAATGCAATAACAAAAACCAGTTTTTAAAATCTGAGTGTTACAGTTCATGTTGTGCTCCACATTATTAAATGTTTATGCATGTAATCTACTCTGCTGCCCATACATTTTAATCAGATACTTTCTGCTTTTATAATAATCACCCAATTTAAGTGAAAATTATTGTAGCTATAGATGTATGAAGTTGTAAACTGCCTCAACTTCATAATAATCTGTATCACTCTATATATTTTTGTAGATAATAGAATATCCACAAATTGACAAGTGGAAACACCTGAATGCATTCTGAAACTTGCAGATAATACTCATGAACTAATAAATGTGAAAGGATACATTATAAATCAGTTCAAATATTATTCCCTTTAATTATGTCATTAGAACAACACAGTCTTCTAAGCAAACTGAAAAAGTCACTGATGTATGGCAATTAGACCAAGGCATCACCACTATTGTGCTAATAAGTAGCATCTGAAAAACTGTATAGTACTTGTTTCGTTGTTGGATCCTATCATTGCAAGTAATGATTTCTGGGGGGTTAACAATCTGATTTAATAAACCATCAGGTATTACATGGTTTCTTGTCTCCAGTATCTGTTACAATTATTTTAAAAGGTTAAAACATGAGACCAAGAGCCAAGTCATCATTATCCCAGCAAACTTGTTAAGCAAAACTGATGAGACATTTCCAGCTGAAAAAACAGCTAAAACCTTTTATGCAGGCTACAATAACTGAATAATCACTTCTTAAAGCCAACTTTAAAAACATTCATGGGGTATTACTATACCATACTGCAAGATTAATTATAGATGTACAACAATATAGACATTTATAGGCTTCAAAAGGGTCACAAATCATCAAAACAAAACACTGTTCAGAACTTTTATCTGTCTGATTTTAAATGGCACACAGTCAAGATTTTATATATCTTTATCCACTGCATTTTCTAGTAAGCCAGAAAGTGTCTCATTTTTTCTTTCACTATGATGGTAGTGGCACATTTTCCACATCCCCCATAACAAAATAGAAATTAACTTTGGATTGACCTAAAAGACAACTGATTTCTGTAGGAAGGATCACACATTGACACTACTCACTAGACAGTTACTTTTTCTTACATTAATTTTAAAGTAATTCTTACTTTTTCTTAATTAACTTCCCCAAAAACTCAGAGAAATGTGGTTATTTTTCCTCTAACAGAAGTCTAATTGGCTGTGAACATATATACTGTACTGTAGGTCTTATGCTCTTAGAAGAACTGGTTACCTCACTCTTCCAGTGATATTTATGACCCTGTAACTCTAAGATGTTATATTGTTATCTCACTGCACAGTGTGACACACACAAATAATTTTGTAAACAAAATGTCACTGATCAATTCTAACAGTGAATCATTTGCTCCTATATTTATAAAGCTGAATATTAAGGACGAGGTACCTTTTGCCATTATGTGTTTAGTCTCTAAAGTCTGAAGTGTATTTTCTTACCTCAGCATCTTGAGTTTCCTGATGTAATAAAGTCAGACCTGTTAGGTCTTCTAAGAAGGAATGTGAGGAATTAAAAACTTTTGCAAGGAAATTAAACCCCTCTCGCTCATACTGGTCAAGGACCTGTGAAGTAAACAGACAGAAAAGGAAATAAATACAACATGTAAAAGGTTTACTATTACTCATTGCTACATATAGTCTATGAAATAAAGGGTAAGCTTTTTGCACACCCATACAATTATTGTGCAATGGCTAATGAAGAAAATCACAGTGGGGTAGGGATGAGGAGAAGAATTGACAGTATTACAAACATTTTCATACCACTGCAGAGAATCTTTCATTTCAGAACTACCAATACAAAAAATGCCAATAAAAAAAAGTTGTATTCTCCTCCAAAATCATGCAGAAAAATTTTGCAGATTCTGTAGAACCTGGTGGAAACCTCCATTACACTTTATTTGTTCTGTTTTGTACGTCATGTACAACTGGGACAAAATTTTTAGCTATCGCAACACAGAGTGTACGTCATTCCTTTGACAAGAGATCTATTTTACATAGGATTTTTAATTTCCTAATGGTATGACTTTTTAATCACATACTATAGAAAATTACTATATTGTCCGCACTTTATTTCTTCCCATATGTGATATATATATATTGCATATACAATTTCTATTGCATATTTTTTTCTGTCCATTTTGAAAAGTCCTCCCAATCACCACATCATCTTAAGTAGAATGCTAAGCACTTTTGGATAAGATCCAAGAGCATGCCGCAAAGCTGAAATGTTTAGGAAAAAAATTCTCCTGTTATGTATTGTTCATATTCCACCTTTTAATGTTTTTGTGGTGAAACAGCTGGGAACTGTACTGCTAATTCCTATTAATTACATTCACTCTGCTTCAGAAGGTAGGTAGCTTCCCCTAAAACTGAAGTAGTTCATTCTCCCTGGACTGCAAAAGAAGCTGGAAGTGCTGCAGCTAGTACTCTCTTTAATAATCACTAAGTGGATTCAACTAAGTGAGACTCAATGTAAGTGATTATATTTTGTTTTATTTTAAATGAAGCATCCATTCAGTGCTCCTAGTATATTTACTATAAAAAAAACTACAACTCAGAAATGAAGTCCTTCTTGCCCAGTCATTTAAAATTAACCAAAATCACCTCTTACCCCTCTTCAACAACCTCATTCTTTTCTAGTCCAGCCCCTCCTCAAAAGCCTAGGAGCCTTGAATTGCTATAGCAGAAAATTGTGGGAACTTGCACAAACTGTCAGCATTCATCATTAGAGATGCAGCAGAATACGTCTACAGGGCTTTCCCATACGGTTCTCTAGAACTTCCGGCAAACTGCCCCAGAGGAATCTAATAGTTTTCAGCTGACAGCACTAGAAGTTTAATTGGCTAAGGAGTCTGGGATATTGAGTCAAATCTTATTGTTAGATGTTCATTTAGTAGCACAATTAGCTACTGCCAGGGCCGGCTCCAGGCACCAGCTTACCAAGCAGGTGCTTGGGGCGGCCACTTCGGAGAGGGGCGGCACGTCCAGCTGTTCGGCGGCAATTCGGCGGACGGTCCCTCACTCCTGCTCGGAGCGAAGGACCTCCCGCCGATTTGCCGCCTCAGATCGCGATCGCGGCTTTTTTTTTTTTTGTTTGTTTGGCTGCTTGGGGCGGCCAAAACCCTGGAGCCGGCCCTGGCTACTGCATACTTAGGTTTCCATGTATTACAGACAATTATGAAAGAATGAAAAATATTTTATATTAAAGAGGAGGAAAGCTTCTGCAAAATTCAAAGAGTTAAACAGTTCTAGAGGTGGTACTTTTGAAATGGAAATCTCTGAATGCTGACATCAATAATCTCTTAACAGCGTTAATCTGAGGAAGGACAAATAAATGGATACGACAGAATGAAGAATTAAGCCTCTTCTTAAATCAAGCCCTACACATTTAAACACTGAGACATTAATAGCACTATATGTTCTGGTAGGAAATCTGGAGAAACTGTTATTAATACTCCAGAGATATATTTCATCATACCAGGGTTTATGCGTTCTCTCTTTAGTGCATAGGTCTGTGTGAGAAGTTAATCTGAGTAAGAAGACAAACTTTCTTACATAATGATATTTTTAA
Source organism: Emys orbicularis (assembly GCF_028017835.1). Classification (NCBI taxonomy): domain Eukaryota; kingdom Metazoa; phylum Chordata; order Testudines; family Emydidae; genus Emys; species Emys orbicularis. The sequence goes on along the minus strand of NC_088689.1, from coordinate 92,353,876 downwards.
AATTCACTCCTTAGAAATGAAAACACCACCCCTAGCTAAATGCACACAATATATATGTAGAGAATTGGGAAACAGCCTTCCATTTGAGATGTGCCATTATCTAGCATATACTGCAATACCTTTTCAAAATATATATATTTTAATGACTACTCTCCATTCCAAAAGTCTATTAAAAGCAACCAGATGTGCAGCAGTTTCTTGCATCTGGCTCTTCGTGAAACACTGCATATAGAAGTCAATTTATAAACTTGGACTGTGTTCAGAGTTAGGCCTGCATGTAGTCTGCAGAGTTATCATCATTATCCGATATGTGGTGTTATTAATTTACTTTATTGGAACCACAATACAGAGTTTATATGACATCTCTTTAATGATGTAGGCCAGATTATATGCATGGTATGTAACAGCAACACACAGTCCACTTGCCATACACTGTAGCATTATCCTGAAACATTAGAAGCATGTCAAATACAAAGCAGATGATAACACAATATATTGGTCCTTGCCCACAGTTAAAATTTGAAGGATGTACACTACTTTTGGATAATCAAATGCTAAGGAAGTGGAAAAAAGGTAATACAGGCTCAAGTGACCAAGTATTAATGAAAGGATACTCTCAAAGGTTCAATCGGTTTTTAAATCGTGTATTTTCTTTTGTTAATACTAACAACTTGGAAGCTATAAACAAGTAGTTACACATGTCAAATCCCTGGTACAATCCTTGTCCCCCTGCTGCTTCCTCTTGCCCCCAGTGAAATACAGCACCAGCCCAATTTCCCTCTCCCAAGTTCTGTTTCATTCTACCCTCCTAAACCCAGACAACACTAGATTCTAGCCAAATGCCCATCTCCTAAATTCCCAGGAATTGTGACTCAACTCAGATTTGAACCTTTCCTGCTGCTGCTTCCCTCGTGGGCCAAGTATCATTCCTTCAGCAGCCAGAGTTCTGTATACAAACTGCCCTGCTTTATTTCAAGTATGCCTCTAAGCCTTTCTATATTTGCCACAATAGCTGTGCATGAATACTTATGTTTGCATTATGTGTACTTGCAAATGAGCAGCTTGCATGATTGCACTGACTTTTTCAGTGCACAGTATTTGTTTTGGATGGATGACCTGGAAGTGGAGGAATTTTTTTGTATGTTGTTGTAATGCTTCTTTGTAATGTGATCAGTATGGAAATTCCAATTAAATGTACTTTTAAAAAAAAGGTATGTTCATAAAATATGAATATTAATAAAATAAGGTATGTTAATTCATAAAACTATGAGCTTGGGGTATATTATTTTGGGGTCTGTTAAATTGTAACAGAACCTATTTAAATTGCATATGAATATTATACTATTATGACCAAATCTCCTATTGCTATAAATTGATCTTAAACTATATTTTTCTAGAGTTGAAACTCAATTCTGTTATACATACACACTTTCATGTGAACATTTGCTGGCTTCACATGATCTTACAATGGTATATTTAGGTTAGGAAGGCAAACATGATAGTACAGTGTCAGTGTCTTGAAAATCTATAATATCAACCTAGACAGACAGCGCTTCTAGAACACTCTTCTACAAGCCTTGTGGATGGGGGGGAAGCGGTAGACGTGGTATATCTTAACTGTAGTAAAGCTTTTGATACTGTCTCGCATGACGTTCTCATAAACAAACTAGGGAAATGCAATCTAGATGGAACTACTATAATGTGGGTGCATAACTGGCTGGAAAACCATTCCCAGAGAGTAGTTATCAGTGGTTTACAGTCATGCTGAAAGGGCAAAACAAGTGGGGTCCCACAGGGATCAGTTCTCGGTCCACTTCTGTTCAATATCCTCATCAATTATTTAGATAATGGCATAGAGAGTACACTTATAAAGTTCGTGAACAAAACCAAGCTGGGAGGGGTTGCAACTGCTTTGGAGGATAGCATTAAAATTCAAAGTGATCTGGACAAACTGGAGAAATGGTCTGAAGTAAATAAGATGAAATTCAAGAAGGACAAATGCAAAGTACTCCACTTAGAAAGGAACAATCAGTTGCACACATACAGAATGGGAAATGACTGCCTAGGAAGGAGAACTGCGGAAAGGGATCTGGGGGTCATAGTGGACCACAAGCTAAATATGAATCAACAGTGTAACACTGTTGCAAAAAAAGCAAACACCATTCTAGGATGTATTAGCAGGAGTGCTGTAAGCAAGAAACGAGAAGCAATTCTTCCACTCTACTCCGCACTGATTAGGCCTCAACTGGAGTATTGTATCCAGTTCTGGTGCCACATTTCAGGAAAGATGTGGACAAATTGGAGAAAGTCCAGAGAAGAGCAACAAAAATGATTAACGGTCTGGAAAACATGACTGACGAGGGAAGATTGAAAAAATTGGATTTGTTTAGTCTGGAAAAGAGAAGACCGAGAGGGGACATGCTAACAATTTTCAAGTACATAAAAGGTTGTTACAAGGAGGAGAGAAGAATTGTTCTTCTTAACCTCTGCGGATAGGACAAGAAGCAATAGGCTTAAATCGCAGCAAAGGAGGTTTAGGTTGGACATTAGGAAAAATTTCCTAACTTTTCAGGGTGGTTAAGCACTGGAATAAATTGCCTAGGGAGGTTGCAGAATCTCCATCATTGTTTAACTTGCTCTTAAAAATCTCCGAACACCTGTCAGGGATGGTCTAGATAATACTTAGTCCTGCCATGAGTGCAGGGGACTGGATTAGATGACCTCTCAAGGTCCCTTCAAGTCCTATAATTCATGTAACAGGTCCCAAGATTTTGAACAACAAAACCAAAAAAGAGCTAACAACAAAATATGTTTTAAGTTGAATAGTTCATTGACTACAGGCATATTTCTAGTCTTACAAACAGAAAACTAAACTTTATCTTGGACCAAACTAAGAATAGAGTCCATGTAAGTTCCACAACCCAAGGCACAGGACCAAAAGAAACTGGTAAGTCAAGGAACCTATCATGGAGAATATCCTTGCAGCAACTCCATGTCTACTGATCTCAACAGTAGTAGCATCACACAAAGGAAGAAAAATGGTCTCTCTGGTAGGATAGACCTAGACCATTTAGGGATTTATTTATAGGTCAATGTCAACACCTTAAACTCCACCTGAAATTCTCAGCCCATATTTATTTATTCAATTTATAACTACCACATGAAAGAGTGCCCATCCCAAGCTCTGGTCATTCTTTAAAACTCTTAAAATATAATTAATTTTAAATAGACTCTGACAATTACCCACCCTTAGCACTAGCTGAACCGAAGCAAGAGAGGAACAAAACTTGCATTGCTCACTAAATAAAAACGCACCTCCTTATTAACTCTGCTAACAGTTTCATCTACACATTGATTAGGAGGGATGACAATGCAGAACCTGTTGGTACTCCACAAGAGAGAAACCTCCAAGCTGAAGAGCTATCACCCAACATTGTTCTCTGGGAGCTCTCTGAGAGAAAAGAACAAAGCCATGCAAGATCAGCCTTATCCACTCCAGCCAGAAACAAGACACTGACCACCTCTTGACACACAGTGTCAAAAACATAATAATTCAACTTCCGATCTTTATCCATCACCAGAAGATGACCATCAATCAACGTTACAAGTGTGGTCTCTATTCTGTACCCAGGTCAGAACCACAACTGATAAGAAACTAGGAAGTCAGAGGTATCCAGGTACACAGAGTTCTCTTACCACAAACTTTTCCCTAAACTTAACCAAATATGGACAATTACATAGTGGTCAATACTGGCTATCTTGTCAGCATCAGGAGATACAGAGCTCAAGCACATGCTTTCTCTAGTGCAAATGGCACTCCGTCTTTACCTGAAGAAGAGTTCTGTTTAAGTTCAAAAACTTTTCTCTCTCGCCAACAAAAGTCGGTCCAACATATTAGCTTACCCACCTTGTGTCTCTAGTATCCTGAGACCAACACTGCATACACTCTTCAAAGGTGTCACTGACAGTTTCCACCACTAAAGATTCTATAATTCCCACCCACTTGCCTTTGCCAGTCAGGAAGGACAAAAGACCCAAAGCAAAGATTATGGCATGAAGTTCTCCCAGCACATCCAGACACTGGGTTGAGCTCAAACATGGAAGACTTAGCATTTGTCCCTTCCAAATATTGTTCTTCCTCCTCAGATACAGTTAGCTGAGGTTTGAATCAGACTGATTTTATCCACAAAGCAACCTGAAATTTCATCACCACAAGAGGGCCTTTATAATTAAAAATTGTATCAATTTTCTGAACTAAAAATAAATAAGTAAACATTAAACTATAAAAGGGAGAAATAGTAGCAACTGGTATTTGACATAGCATCAATATCTGATCAACATACACTGTACTACAGAAATGCAATGATGACATGTTATCCTTATTAGCAGATATCCCAAACTCTCAGGTGGAAGCATCAGATGCATTTGTAGCTATAGAACATAATAAGGAAGTAGAAGACAGACTGAGGAAGCTTATTCATCCCAAACTCCCATGCCAATAGACCACACAAGCATACTCTGCAGGTAGTCAGGAATAAATCAGACATCAGCTAATCACAACATAATTTCCAAAAAGCATTTCCAGATTAAATAAGTGCCCAATTTGTTGTTGCGCACAAAGGGAATTCTCTCCTGTTTAGCCATGTCCCAAAGGGCAGGAATCCTAAATTCTATGGTTGGTGTGGTTTTGCTTTTCTGGTTCACTAGAATTATTTTCTTTGCTGCTAATACAGTTCTCAGGACATCAGGATGATTGGTCTGAACAGGGCTTTTACTGGAGGACAAATATTTGAGATATGGTATTATCAAAGCCATCTTCTATATAGCGTAGATGTACATATACACTTATCTATTAAAATATATTACTGTGACGCTCACCAGGGATACTCAGGGTTGAGAGACACAGCAGGTGGTGATGAGGTGCATCCACTCCCTGAAACCAGCAGCCTCTGGCAACATAAGCACTATCTTCCATACCTCTGCAGGCCCTGCTCTCTGTACAGGAAGTTATAGGCACAGACCAATCCCTGAGTCCTCAGAGCATTCCCTGCAGTTCATAGGTGCTAGAACTAGGAGTGCTGGTGGTGCTACCGCACCCCCTGGCTTGGAATGGTTTCCATTATATACAGAGTTTACAGTTTGGTTCAATGGCTCTTAGCACCCCCACTATAAAAATTGTTCAAGCACCTATGCTGCAGTATGCAGACCATTAGACAAAATTAGAAAGGCCAAGGCACAAAACGAGATTAAACTAGCTAGATATATAAAGGGTAACAAGAAAAAATTCTATAAATATATTAGAAGAGGAAGACCAAGGGACAAAGTAGGCCCATTACTCAATGACGGGGGGGAAACAATAACAGAAAATGTGGAAATGGCAGAAGTGCTAAATGACTGTTTTATTTTTCACCAAAAAGGTTAGTAGTGATTGGATGTCTAACATAGTGAATGCCGGTGAAACTGAGGTAAGATCAGAGGCTAAAATAGGGAAAGAACAAGTTCAAAATTACTTTGACAAGTTAGATGTCTTCAAGTCACCAGGGCCTGATGAAATACATCTTCGAATACTCAAGGAGCTGACTGAGGCGATATCTGAGCCATCAGCAATTATCTTTGAAAAGTTATGGAAGATAGGCGAGATTCCAGAGCACTGGAAAACAGCAAATATAGTGCCCATCTATTAAAAGGGGAATAAGGACAACCCGGGGAATCACAGACCAGTCAGCTTAATTTCAGTACCCAGAAAGATAATGGAGCAAATAATTAAACAATCAACGAACACCTAGACGATAATATGGTGATAAGTAACAGTCAGCATGGATTTGTCAAGAACAAATCGTGTTAAACCAATCTAATAGCTTTCTTTGACAGGGTAACAAGCCTTGTAGACAGGAGGGAAGCGGTAGATGGGGTATATCTTGACTTTAGTGAAGCTTTTGATACCATCTTGCATGACCTAATAAACAAACTAGGGAAATATAACCTAGACGGAGCTATTTATAAGGTGGGTGCATAACTGGTTGGAAAACCATTCCCGGAGAGTAATCATCAGTAATTCACAGTCAAGCTGGATAGGCATATTGAGTGGGGTCCCATAGGGATCAGTTCTGGGTCTGTTCTGTCCAATATCTTCATCAATGATTTAGATAATGACAGAGAGTACACACAAAGTTTGCGGATGATACCAAGCTGGGAGGGGTTGCAACTGCTTTGGAGGATAGCATTAAAATTCAAAACGATCTGGACAAACTGGAGAAATGGTCTGAAGAAAATAGTATAGAATTCAATAAGGACAAATGCAATGTACTCCACTTAGGAAGGAACAATCAGTTGCACACATAGAAAATGGGAAATGACTGCCTAAGAAGGAGTACTGCAGAAAGGGATCTGGGGGTCATAATGGAACACAAGCTAAATATTAGTCACTGTTGCAAAAAAAAAAAAAAAAAAAAAAATTCATTTTGTTTGCTGCTGCTGCAAAAAAAGAAAACATTTTGGGGTGTATTAGCAGGAGTGTGGTAAGCAAGACACAGGAAATAATTCTTCCACTCTACTCCACGTTGTTTGCTTAGTCAAGTTTAGTCTCTAGAAAGCATGTTATGATTTTGTTTTATATGTAACCATTTGTTTCCATTATTCTTTCTCACTATCACTTACATTCTTTGATAATAAACTTATACTTGTTTTCACTATAAATATATGTGAGTGCTCTGGTGTTAAGCAAAATGATGATCCTGAGTTGACTCTTACAAGCTGGTGGGTACTGTTCCTTTGGGAACAGCAGGCCTGGTAATACTGTGAGTATTCTGTGGCTAATCATTGAATCGTAGGACTGGAAGGGACCTTGAGAGGTCATCTAACTCAGTCCCCTACATTTATGGCAGGACTAAGTATTATCTAGACCAGTGGTCTCCAAACTTTTTGATCGCGCACCCCTATCAGTAACATTTTTTTGAGCATGCACCCCCTGCCGCGCCAAAGCAAAAAAAAAAAAAAAAAAAAAGCTGCTTGGACTCCCGCCCGAACTGCCAAAGCAAAAAAAAAAAAAAAAACACACAAAGAAAAGCACTCCTTCTGCCGCGCACCACCAAGGATCCTCTTGCGCACCCCACTTTGGAGACCACTGATCTAGACCATCCCTGACAGTGTTTGTCTAACCTGCTCTTAAAAATATCCAATGATGCAGATTCCACAACCTCCCTAGGCAATTTATTCCAGTGCTTAACCACCCTGACAGGAAGTTTTTTCTGATGTATAACCTAAACCTCTCTTGTTGCAATTTAAGCCCATTGCTTCATGTCCTATCCTCAGAGGTTAAGGAGAATAATTTTTCTCCCTCCTCCTTGTAACAACGTTTTATGTACTTGAAAACTGTTAGCATGTCCCCTCTCAGTTTTCTCTTCTCCAGACTAAACAAACCCAATTTTGTCAATCTTCCCTTATAGGTACTTTTGCACACTCAACCAACCAACCAAAACAAAGACCATATTCTCCTGCTCACCAATGTGAGCTACTGCGAAACTATGGAACTATTCCATCACCTCCTCCTTTCTTCTTGTATTTCTTCCCTGATTTCTTTCCCACACAGCACGCCCCTCTTCAGTCCTTTGTAGAAGAGGGACCAGCAAAGTAGCATGCTTCTCTGCACTCCACATCCATTCCACTATCAGAGTTAGAGTGATCCACCACCTTTCAAAATAATTTCCCTTTCTAATGCATCTGCATGTGTCTTTGATGATTGTAGCTTTTCTCCTAGGCTGATGAGACACCCTCCCTTCCAGTCTTCACTTTGCAGAGTTTTGGCCTCATATGAGCTCATATGAGAGCGTGATGGCTCTTAAATCGAATAAAAGATGTTGTGGATGTGCATAACCACCAGGGTTAATTAGTCTAGTACTGAAACTATTTTTGTAACTGATACATTTTATTAGCAGCCCTTTTTATTCCAGTCTGTTTACTAAAGTAAAAGAATTGAATCTGATGATAGGGGAATAATATAGGGGATTTAGTGTAAAAGAGCTTGTTTTGAAATGCAAAACAGATGTATAACTGTGGTGTTAGATGCTTTTAACAGTCTGCTCCACAAAGAAGTCTGAACTCTTGGATAGAAAGAGCTTCAATAAGAGAATCTCTGTCTCTAGGACTACATCATATAATCATATTTACCATATGGTTAAGTAAAAATATGAAATACAAGCTGCTGATTTTAATTGCCTACCACTGATGCACAAACTGGCTCAAGTTTAGATGTTCATTTTTATCACATCATTTTTTTAATCTTTAGTGATGTTTAAGCTTTTTTAAAAATTAATAATACAGCTGCAAAGCCTGAAACAATGGTATATTAAAAGCTTCAGGGAAAATAAAATGTGAGATTACTTCTACTGATAATGGATTTATTAGTTATATTTTTAAAAGTCATTATTAAATCATAAATATGGGTTTGTAAGTCACCGTCTAAGGCTGTGCTTTAAATAACAGATACTGGTTTTGAGTAAAGAACTTGTACTGGTCCTTTGTTGTTCCTCCCCTTTGTCTGTCTCCCACCCCTCCTACAAAAAAGAAAAAGAAAAAAGTTTAACCATTTCAAGAAAAGAAGCTCACAGAAAGTTACATTTTGTCAGAGAAAATTATACAAACTGGCAAGTTTTGCAGGCACCTGGAAGTCAGCCAGCCAGAATAGGTACCGTGATGCTCTGTTTTCAAATATAGAATTATGTTTACAATTATGAGACATGTTAACTCACTGAGAAGTGACACGTCAATTTCAGTGACTGCACGTAAAACAAGAGTCATTTAGGAGCCCTGCCAGTTAAACTCTCCAGAGTCCTATCTAATTACAGTTGCAACAGGAAGTACAATGGAGAACTAGAATGGCCATGAACTGTGCTATTGCCTGAGTGTGCACTGCATATAAAAGTGGGAGAGGAACTGAAGACAAGGGACCCAATTCCCTGTGGCACAGGTTCCAGGGAACAGAAATCTAAGTTTGCAGAGGCAGTGTTGTGAACACTCAATTTTACTGCAAGTCTTCTGATAGTTGAAGTTTTTCTTAAAGGCTCAGCTTCTAGAATCATAAGATTTTGTGAGGATCTGAGTTTTCATTAGTGTCTTGCCCTCATAGTTGTGGAGAAAAGCTTGAAAAATTGACCCCTAAGGGCTCAAAATCCATAAGGCAAGAACCCAACTTTGATTACTTTTTAAAAATCTCTTTATTTTTAAGGCAATCTCACTATTTTGGGGGACCTGACTCATGATTTTTGAACACCTATGGTTGGCAATATTGTAGGAGTGCAAGGTGATTATAACCTAAAATCCCTGCTCCACCTAAGGGGCAGTAGCTGGCTGTCACTATATCAAAAATAATGTATGATCCTTTTTATGACATTGCACCCACTTATCTGTCACCCCCCAAATCCATTATCCCACCCAAAGCCACAATCAGCCTGAAAAGGCTTTTACAAGAATAATCAAACTCCACAGAAGTGTTTCCTCCTTCCCCACCAATATTGCACTTGCCTGAGGCCCAGGAAATGTTCAGTCTTAGACTGTACCGCATAAGTGCACATGGCCACGTGACCCAAAAGTTTGAGGCAAAACCAGGCTGTCATGGTATCGGGGAGTGTCCCTCTTGGACTGTTGCTTCTTACCCTTTTTTCTCAGGACCAGAGATGGAGAATAGTGCTGAGAAACAAACGGTGCTGGAGGGGCGCTTTGCACCGAAGTTGAAGTGCTCAGTGCCAGATTCAATCAGCTTGGCTCTGACGCCAGGCTAAGTGCGGCTTACATTAGGATAGCCCTTCGTCTAACCTCCCTGTCTTTCTTTGTAAGAGGCTTGAAGTCCCAACAGATATCACAACACTCTTCTACATGAGCCTCTCCCAGACACTTCAGACAACTAGAGTGTGGGTCACTCACCAGCACAGGCTTGCCGCAGGAGGCACAGGGTTCGAAGCCCAGGGAGTGCCTAGCCCCAGGGGTGAAGGGAGCCCCTCTATGTTAAAGGGTCTAACTATCCACTTAGAGGTTTTTAAGGTCAGGCTTGACAAAGCCCTGGCTGGGATGATTTAGTTGGGGATTGGTCCTGCTTTGAGCAAGGGGTTGGACTAGATGACCTCCTGAGGTCCCTTCCAACCCTGATATTCTATGATTGATCTACACTAATACTATTTACAATATTTATACTACTACTAAAACTAAGACTAATAAACTAAGCTGAAGAGAAACCACTGAATAACACTTTGCCAAAGCAAGAGAGTTGTTCCAATGACCATCACAGGCAATAAGAAGGAATTCAGAGGGTGTGGGACCGGTAGTGCCCCTTATACTGGCACATGAGCGCTTGACATCAGGGGGCGCTTGAACCAGACCAACGAATATTGCTGAGGGAAAAATTTCCGGCAACAGTGCATGCAGCATGCGCACACCTAACGTAGAATAGACATGAGCAAGTACTTGAAGAAGAACTGAAACATTTGTAAAATTGGTTACTGTAACATGTGGGGGGCATATAAAAATGCATGATGTGATATAAAGGTTTATCAGAAATCACTAGTGATGACTTGCATAAATAACTTATGACTGCATCACTCATTGTAATGTGGTCATCCTAAATTCATGCCAATAAAACCATCATACCACACCACTATGTATTGTGCACATGGATGAGAGTGAGTTTGAGTACACACTCACACACATATCCCTATATACATACATTATATTATTTTTATGATCTCATTCATAAAATTAAGTTTCTGAAAAGGACTGCAATCCAGGTGCAAGCCTGAGGGGGTTATGTTGAAATAGTTGGATGGTTATAGACCAAGAGCCAGCTATGGCATCATTTTTGGCTGGTGCCCAAGTACTGAAAATACCCTATGTATAAATAACTGTCTCCCCATTTTCCTGTAATTAATATTTAAAAGGAAAGCAATCAGGGTGGAAGAAAATATTCTCAGCTCATGTAAGTATAAATGTTTTATGTTAAAAATTCATCTAAATGAGAAATTCCTATTTTGATTGCGGGGAGGGGGGATCTGTAGCAATTTGAAAATGTTTTGTCTGTTCCTTATAGGTTGTAAGAGTGTTCATAAATGTCAATATTTAAATGTAATGTAGATTAATTTGGGGGTGTGATTGACAGCAAACAGAAAGTATTACCCTCCTGTACAGCATGTCCTCAAAGATGTCTTGCCAAGTTTGGCTGTTTTTATCCTACTATGAGATTGCTTCAGATTCCAATCCTTACTTTAGGGGACTGGGAGAAGAGAAGGAAAACATTTTTTAAAGCTACTAATGTATCACGTTTGTGTAACCTTGCCCTGTGTGTATAGGTGGCATGGGCTAGAGGGGACTGAGCCCCTCCAAATCAAACTACCTATCAACTCCCCAACTGCCTGGCTCTCTCCCTCCCCGCCCCCATGCATGTACAGGTCTGCATGCCCTGATATGTGCAACATGACACTATGGCGGTCTCCTCCAGCTTCTTCCTAGTGGCAAGAGCCAGTGTGTCGGAATGGGGAGCCAGGGCCACACCAGCACTGGGGGACAGGTGGAATTTCTGCTGCCCAAGCTAGCTCTCCAATGCACCGGGTCCAGGAGCTGGGGTGAGTGCAGGGTTAGGCAGGTTCACTCTGTAATTCCCAGGCCCAACCCCACAGGACAGGAGACGAGCTGCTGCTGCCTGGGATGAGTGCTGGGCAAACTCGCTCTGCAACCTCCATGGGACAGGAGCTGCCACTGCCCCAGGGTAAGTGTGGGACAGGCTCGGTCTCCAACCCTCCCCCTGCACTGGGCCCGGATACAGCTGGACCCAGCCCCATGAGACAGGAGTCAGCGCTGCCTGGGGTGAGTGTGAAGCGGGCTTGCCCTCGAACCCCGCTCTCTAGGTCTCTCCCAGCCTGGCCTAGCCTCCCCCCAACACTATTTCCCCCCTTCATCTATGCCTGTGTGTGTAAAGTTCTCAGGAAGCTAGTGTGCTTGTCCCATCTCCTGAAATGGATTCCTTGTATATTTCACCTACAGGAAACCCTTTCATGACATCTAAAATAGATGGCGTAAGAATTTAACTAGACAGTGCTACTAGCACTTTTAACTCTTCTTCCCCTCCCCAACTGGGATGGAATCTCTCTCTGCATGGCATTGTACATACAGTAAGAGAGAATCCCTGTCTGGAAGCATTTACAATCCAAACAGAAAAAAACAGAGAAAGAGCAGGAGAAAAGAAATATTATCCCCATTTTTAGAGATGGGAAACTGAAGCACATACATATGGGGGGGGGGGGCGGTTTCAAAGGTATTTAGTTGTCCAAAGATTCAGATAGGTGCCTAGTGGGATTTTCAAAAGTGCCTCAATAGGTTAGGCGCCTAATTCCTATTGATTTCAATGGAAGTTAGCATCTAAATATCTCTAAATCTGGCCCTAAAAATCACATAGGAATCTGTGGCAGAGCTGGGAACTGAATCCACATCTAGTGTCCGCCGCTAATGTACAAACTGGCTCAAGTTTAGATGTTCATTTTTATCACATCATTTTTAAATCTTTTGTGATGGTTAAGCTTTTTAAAATTAATAATACAGCTGCAAAGCCTGAAACAGTAGTATATTAAAAGATTTGGGGAAAATAAAATGTGAGATTACTTATAACTAATAAATGCATTATCAGTAGATTTTAAAAAGTCATTATTAAATACACCTCTACCCCGATATAACGCTGTCCTCAGGAGCCAAAAAATCTTACCGCGTTATAGGTGAAACCGCGTTATATTGAACTTGCTTTGATCCGCCGGAGCACGCAGCCCCGCCCCCCTGGAGCGCTGCTTTACCGCGTTATATCCGAATTCGTGTTATATCGGGTCACGTTATATCGGGGTAGAGATGTAGTAACTATGCATTTATAAGTCAGCTTCTAAGGCCACAAGACCATCTTGACGAAGGATAATTTCTTCATAATGTCCCATATTTTTGAGTAATCCATACCACTGAAAGGGCACACACTATAAAGCCTCTTAATTGAGGCCCCATCATACTTCAAATTAAATTTCATATTAAATTATATATGTTGTATTTTTATGATATAAAATTAATTGCATTATTGTATTATATTTTGATTTTTTCTTTATATAAAATAATTGGAAGTTTTATCTTACTAAATTTCCCTTTCTTCTCTTTTAATCTGGGCATCAACTCTGCCCTCCCTCACAATAAGATTTTAGTCAAATCATGATGCTTTTCTCTTAACACCTCCATGACCCACCCTTTCGTCTGTGTCCAGACTGCCAAAACTTCTATCCAGGCCCTCATCTCCTCTTTTTACTCCCGCAATCCTGACCCCTTTCAGGTCCATTCAAAATGCTGCTAATATAAACATCATCTTCCTAGATCATCAACCTGATCATGTCACTGACTTCTTCAAGACCCTCCACTTCCTCTCCCTTCTCTAGAAACTTCTGGTCCTTACTTCCAAAGTGCTTCTTTTATCTCACCACGTCACCACCCATTCCCTTTGCTCTGCCAACAAAAGACAGTTACCTGTTCCGTAACTGGTGTTCTTCGAGATGTGTTGCTCATGTCTATTCCACAGTAGGTGTGCGTGCTCTCCACGTGCACCAGTGCAGGAAGTTTTCCCCTTAGCAGTACCTGTACTGGGGGAGCACCGCTGCGACCCCTGGAGTGGCACCTCTATATCGCGCTATAAGGGGAGCTGCGCACTCCCCCCACCCTTGGTTCCTTCTTGCTGGACAACTCCGACAGAGGGGAAGGAGGGCGGGATGTGGAATAGACATGAGCAACACATCTTGAAGAATACCAGTTACGGAACAGGTAACTGTCTTTTCTTCTCTGAGTGATTGCTCATGTGTATTCCACAGTAGGTGATTCCAAGCTATATCTGTTGGAGGTGGGTAGGAGTTACAAGTTCCCAGGACGCAGTACTGCCCTGCTGAACCCGGCGTCATCCCTAGGTTGGGAGACGATCGCATAATGCGAAATAAACGTGTGAGCTAAGGCCCAAGTGGCCGCCCTACAGATGACCAGGATAGGGACATGAGCTACGTAGTCAGCCGATGAGGCCTGAGCCCTTGTTGAGTGCGCCCTGATGATCGGTGGCGGGGGAACCCCGGCTAGATCATAGCACGTGTGTATGCACGAGGTGATCCAGCAGGAAAGACACTTGTTGGAGATTGGTTGCCCCTTCACACACTCGGCCGAGGCAACAAAAAGTTGCGAGGATTTCCAGAACGGCTTGGTCTGATCCAGATAAAAAGCCAATGCCCTACACACGTCGAGCGTGTGAAGGCAGCATTCCTCGTTGGAGGAATGGGGCTTAGGACAGAGCATGGGAAGAAAGATGTTCTGTTCCATCTGGAAGGCGGAGACCACCTTCGGGAGAAAAGCCGGATGTGGGCAAAGCTGGACTTTATCCCTGTGGAAGACTGTATATGGGGGTTCCGAGGTCAGGGCCCTGAGTTCAGAGACACGACGGGCAGAAGTGATCGCTACAAGGAAGGCTACCTTCCATGAGAGGTGAGACCAGGAATACGTGGCCAAGGGTTCAAAGGGAGGCCCCGTGAGGCGGGATAACACCAGGTTTAGGTCCCATTGCGCCACAGGGTGTCTAGCATATGGGAATAACAGTCAAGGCCTCTCAGGAAGCGGGAGGTTATATTATGGGAGAAGACCGAGTGTCCTTGCACCGGCGGGTGGAAGGCCGATATGGCTGCCAGGTGTACCCTGACAGAGGCGGGTGCCAGCCCTTGGGTTCTAAGGGACAGGAGGTACTCAAGGATGAGCTGGAGCGGTGCGGACGATGGGGAAGCTCCCCACTCCCCCGCCCACCTGGAGAATCTGGACCACTTTGCCAGGTACGTCCGGCGTGTGGACGGCTTCCTACTTTCCAGGAGGACACGCCTGACCTCTTCCGAATACCTCCCCTCCTCCTCGTCTAGCCAGATAGGGATGGAGAAGGCGGCCTTCGTCCTGGGAGAGGAGGTCTGGGCAAAGCGGCAGCCTCCTCAGAGGGGCCGCCAAGAAGTGCAGGAGGGTCCTGTACCAGTGTTGGCAGGCCCACGCTGGGGCTATAAGGATGACGCGCACTTTGTCTGTTTTTACTTTTTGCAGGACTTTGCCGATAAGGGGAAACGGTGGGAAAGCGTAGAAAAGCTGGCCCGATCACTGCAGGAGGAAGGCATCAGAGATTGCGCCCCTCCCCACACACCCCCTGGAACAGAACTAGGGGCAACGCCGGTTCTGGCAGGTTGCGAAGAGGTCAACCTGGGGAACTTCCCTCTCTCGGAAGAGCCGGTGAGTGACCTCCGAGTGGAGCAACCACTCGTACTTGGGGGAGAAAACCCTGCTGAGGCGATCGGTTTGCGTATTGCGGACGCCTGGTAAGTGGAACGCCCTCCGTGGGCTATACAGAACTCCCATAGGCTCAGGGCTTCCCGGCAGAGGACCGAGGAATGAGTCCCACCTTGCCTGTTGATGTAGTACATTGCGGCGGTGTTGTCCGTTAGGACTCTGACCACTTTGCCGCGCAGGTGCGTGTTGAAGGCAACACATGCCAACCGTATCGCCCTGAGCTCTTTGACATTTATGTGGAGGGACAAGTCCAAGGTCGACCACATCCCCTGGGTTTGCACGTTCCCTTTGTGAGCTCCCCAGCCCAAGTCCGACACATCGGACACCAGGTCTAAAGATGGGGTCACCTCTCGAAAAGGAACCCCTTGCAGCATATTGCTCCGGTAAGACCACCATTGTAGGGAGGCAAGTATCGGGGACGGTACCGTGAGAACCTTGTCTAGCCCGTCCTGGGCCTGGGAGAACTGGGAGGCTAGCCAGAGCTGGAGGGGCCTCATTCGGAGCCTGGCGTGGCAGACCACATAGGTGTATGCCAGCATGTGCCCCAGGATCCGAAGGCACGCTCTCACCGTTGTCACCGGGAAAGCTGTGACCGAGGCAATGAGATCTTTTAGGGTCTCAAACCTGCCCAGCGGGAGAGAGGCTGTGGCCCCTAAGGCGTCCAGCAGTGCCCCAATAAACTCTATGCGCTGCACTGGAACTAACATTGATTTGGTCTCGTTCACCACTAGGCCGAGATCGACGCATGTGGACAGGAGCAGCTCCACATGGGCCCTTACCTGGGACCAAGAGTTGCCCTTGAAAAGTCAATCGTCCAGGTATGGAAAGATCTGTACCCCCTCCCGTCTGAGGTAGGCCGCTACTACAGCCATGAACTTTGTGAAAACCCTGGGCATTGTGGATAGGCCAAACGGAAGGACCATGAACTGGTAGTGGTCTAGCACCACTAGGAAGCGGAGGAAGGGCCTGTGCCCCTCGAAAATATGGATGTGAAAACACACTTCCTGAAGGTCCAGGGCAGCGTACCAATCCTCTGGCTCCAGGGAGGGTATAATAGAGACCAGGGATACCATTCGGAACTTGGAGCGGACCAGAAAACGGTTGAGATCCCGCAGGTCCAGGATGGGCCTGAGACCCCCTTTTGCCTTTGGGATCAGGAAATATCAGGAGTAGAAACCCTTGCCCTGGAATTCTACTGGAACTCTTTCCACCACCCCCAGGTGCAGTAGTCGCTCCACCTCCTGCCCTAGGAGGTGGGCATGCTCCGGGTCCCCCAGGCCCATCGGGGGGGGGGGGGTTGGGCAGGGGTAAGCTGAACTGCAACGTGTAGCCCCTGGAAACGGTGTTGAGGACCTATTGGTCCCAAGTTATACGGGACCATGCCCTGCAGAAGGCAGACAATCGGTTGCAGAACACAAACTTTATTAATAGGGGGGTCTCCCTGGCAACTGCCTGGTGCTCCCCGGCAAATAGTCAAAACCGCCTCTTTCCCTGCCTCTTGCCCTTAGAGGGCCCTGGCTGTGGGGCAGAGCGGGACTGTCGCTGAGACCGGCGCTTCTGGTCTCTCGACCTCTTGTACGGGGCTTGTATCTGCTTCTTGCAGGTTGAGCCAACGGTTGCGGTTTGGCCTTGTCCTTAGCCGAAGGGACGTAGAAGCCCAAGGTTTGCATCCCGTGCAGCCTGACCTGCGAACAGAGCTTTCCCATCAAACGGCAGGTCCTGCATGAGGGACTGGGCCTCCGCCGATAGCCCGGACAGGAGGAGCCACGACGCCCAGTGCATAGATATCGCGGATGCCATCGAACGGGCTGCCGAGTCAGCCACGTCCAACGCTGCCTGAAGGGCCGCTTTGACTGTCGCCGCCCCCTCATCCACCAGAGCCTTAAAGTCCTTTCTGTCCTGCTCCGGGAGGAGAGGTTCGAACTTCGGCAGGGACTCCCATAGGTTAAAGTCATACCGGCTCAGCAAGGCCTGATGATTGGCCACCCTGAGTTGGAAACTTGCAGAGGAATAAAATTTCCTACCAAAGGAGTCCAGTCTTCTGGCGTCTTTGTTCTTGGGGGTGGGCGCGGGCTGGCCCTGTCGCTCTCAGTGGTTCACCGATTCCACCACTAGCAAGTTAGGTGCCGGGTGAGAATAGAGGTACTCGTCGTCCTTAGCCAGCACGAAGTACTTATAGATTCATAGATTCTAGGACTGGAAGGGACCTCGAGAGGTCATCGAGTCCAGTCCCCTGCCCGCATGGCAGGACCAAATACTGTCTAGACCATCCTCTCAGCCTCTTGGAAATCGGGGCCAAGGAGGCGGGAGTTTGCCACAAGGTGTTGAAGATGTTGGCCACCCCCTGGTGGAGGGGTAGTGCCACACGGCCCGGTGCCGAGGAAGACAGTACATTAAAGAGGGAGTTGGACGGGCCCTCCATCTCCTCGGCCTGCAGCTGGAGGTGGGACGCCACCCGCTTTAGCAGGTCTTGATGCGCCTTAAAATCCTCCTGCGGGATAGAGGGCGGGGGTGCCATTATAGTGTCATTCGGCGCCAAAGAGAGAGCTGGCACTGAGCCATGGGCCTCAGTCAGTACCGGGGGATTGACCCCCAGGTCGGAGACCGGGTGCGGAGTCGCCGACTCATGACCTGCCGATTTGTCCCTCGGCCAAGATGGAGAGGCCGATGGAGCCTGGGATGCCCCGGCCACCGAACGGGTTCCTGTCTGGGCGGGCATCGGTGGCCACGGTGCCCATTGGCACCACTGTCCCTGCCACGGGGCCCCTTGCCACTGCCCAAGTTGAGGGCCCGGTGGCGCTAGCTGGTCCGGCTGAGCCGCATGGCCCGGAGATGGGCGGCTGGGTGCCGAGGCTGAGGTTCCCATCGAGCGTGCGGTCCGATAGGAGCGGTAGGAACGGCGGTGCCTGCGACGCCGTCTTCCGCGGGACCAGGACCTCGATGTCGAGGACCGGTACCCGTCAGAAAGTGCTGCTCCAGTATTCGCCTTGGCGCCGGGAGCTCCGGTGCTCAAGAATTGTGAGGGGAGTCCCGTGTGCGACCTCTGGCAGCGCGGGAACTCAAGCGGGAGCGTTGACATCAATTGTGCTGAGACCGGCTACTGTAACTGTGTCACGAAGAGGAGCGTCTCCGGCGCCTGTCTCGGTGCCTACGCCCGCTACCGCGTGGCGTGGAAAAACCTCAAGACTCCTGCCTGGGCGGCGAACCGGTTAGCCTGGTTGGCGTCGAGGGCGGGCACGAGCTGCGAGTTGACCGGCCACTGCGCGTCAAATGAGGCAGGGAGCGGTCCTTGGAGTGGGAGCTGTGCCGCGCTGGGGAGGTCTGACGAACACCCAGCGGCGGCTTGCTGCGGGACCGAGGGCCCGTCACCGGCCATGCCCTGGGTACTGGTAGACTCAGAATGTCTCGTGCGGCCTGTAGAGCCTCCGGTGTCGATGGCATCCTGGCCACAGAAGATGTGCGTGCGGACGGTGCCGGGCTGCTTCACTCAGCACGAGTCGGAGGTTTTGGGCCCGGGGGGGACCGAGGGCTGCCCGACACGGGACCAGCCTCTCCCCTTTCCCTCTCTCGGCGCCGCTGTGAGGTGGAGCCCTTCCCCTGCTTCTTGGAGGGGGAGCGGTGCCGGCTTGTGGAGGGGGCCTCGCTGCACACCGATGACGCGGTGCCGGGCGCTGAGTCCGCTCAGCGCGCCAGAGTTGGGGCCAGTGCCGATTCCATAAGGAGAGCGCGAAGCCTGATGTCCCTCTCCTTCTTAGTCCGCAGTTTGAATGACCTGCGGATCTTGCAGCATTCACTCATGTGAGTTTTGCCCAAGCAGCGGAGACACTCAGCATGCGGATCACTCGTTGGCATGGAACGGCGACAGGAGTCGCACGACTTGAAACCTGGGGCACAGGGCATGCCCCGAGTCCACTCTAACAACTGAAAACTACTAACTCTAGCGAACGGTACCACTAAGGTCGATTAGAAAGGCTGCAGCAGAGCTGGAGCATGAAGTTCCGACCACCTTCACTGGCGCCAAGAAGGAACTGAGGGTGGGGGGAGATGCACCTCCCCTTATAGCGTGATATAGAGGCGCCACTGCAGGGGTCTCAGCGGTGCTCCCCCAGTACGGGTACTGCTAAGGGAAAAACTTCCGGCACTGGTGCACGTGGCGAGCACGCACACCTACTGTGGAATACACATGAGCAATCACTCGAAGAAGAATCATAGAATATCAGGGTTGGAAGGGACCTCAGGAGGTCATCTAGTCCAACCCCCTGCTCAAAGCAGGACCAATCCCCAGACAGATTTTTACCCCAGTTCCCTAAATGGCCCCCTCAAGGATTGAACTCACAACCTTGGGTTTAGCAGGCCAATGCTCAAACCACTGAGCTATCCCTCCCCAAATGAATGGTGGCCTCCCATCAATCACCTGTCTGCTTCTCCCATAAGTGCCCTTGCACCTTTTTATATATTGAACCTAATGCATGGAATGCCTTTCCAAAAATAATATGATTACCTGGTGTTCTTTCAGATCCCTTCTTAAGATCCACATTCATGGTGAACTGCCTAATGATAATGGTTACACATGCATGCACACACAGGCTCCACATTTGACTCTTGGCTGATATTTTACAACCTTATGGTCTTCTTATTGTCACTTTTGTCCATCCCTTTATTCCCTTCCACCATGTCATGCCCAAGTCATATGCTAATCTGATTATCTCATTATAATTATAATTATATCTGATTATCTCATTCACAATTTTGGCTTCAGTTCCCACTGATATTAACTACTAATTAGCATACACTATTAAAAGATTGGCAATTTCTTTCCTCCAATCACATTTAGACCATTAATCAAAGCTCGGACCATCCTCTACTTCAACGATCAATCAACAGCATGGAACTTCAACATCATGCTTATTCTTACGTATGGAAAACAGGCTAAAACCAACATTCATGGCACCCATGGGGGGACAGGGCAGGGAAGGAAAATGCCCCTCCAACAGAACATTCACCCAACAGAAGAGCTCCTACCACTCAGAGAACCATCAGAAGGAAACCAAATTTTATCTGGCACAGAACCTGTCCCCTAAGAAGAGGGAAGTGAAATGTCAGTCTTTGATCTCCATGTGCTGAGTCAACCCAACAGGAAAATCCCTGCCCATGTGAGGTGATTTATTTACCCTAAAAAAAACAAGGTTTAATGGCCTGATTTTTCAGAGATTCTAAGGCCCCAAGGCTCCCTTTGACTTCAATTAAAGTTGAGGGCACTCATCAGAGCTGAAAAATCAGGCCACTAATTTAAAATCTGTATTGCAAAGGGTACCAAAGAACAGAAGGTTTTATAATCTGGACGAGCTGCAATACGTAGGCCAAATAGGGTTGAGGAACAACACAGTTTGACCCTAGCCATACCGATTTTCATCAGTTGCAGCCAGATCCTTAATGACATTTTATCTTAGTTTTTAATTCAATTTCCTTCACTCTTTTTTATTTAAAAAGAAAATAGAGTTTAAGTTTTCAGGACACATTTTTTCTAACAGCCCACTCCTGTAAAAACAGTTGTAGACAATTCACCAAAACACCTTATTAATCTAATCTATGTCTTGAATTGTGCAAATACATATTTATGCATTTTTTTAAAAAATGGTATTTGCCCAGACAATGGCTTTCAATTTTCAAAGTTCAAATGTGAAAAATAGGTACAGATATGTACAGATTCCAAATAAGGGACACAGTAAGAAACGCAGAAGAATGTATGAACTGATACGAGGTTTATGCTGCAAATTCATGGTTAAACACAAAGAAATAGCAAAAGAGTCTCTGCGAAAGGGATACAGTTTTACCAACCCCAAGAGTTCAAAAACCATGATTCAAGCCACAAAATATCATGTAATTGCAAAGAAAAAAAACATTTTGGTTCTTTTTTATTTTCTTTTGGTTTCTGAGTCTTTATGAAGCAATTGGGTCACATCTTGAAGCTTTCATCTACCACCAGGAGAGCTAGAAACTTACTTATATCTATATTGCTATAATAATGAAGATTCTCATGTAACCAAAAAACTCCTGGAACGAAGGTCCGAAGAAACCTTAAGACGTATTTGGAAATGTCTAATACTGGACCTATTTGGATCTAAAACAAGTGGTGCCTCGCTGAATGAAAAATAATGGTACTGTGACATTACACCCCATATTCTTCATAGAAATATTGTTATGATATGAATATGGCATAACTAAGATGTTTTATGCAAGATGGGTTGTGTAACATATAATTGGAAAGGTTATGATTTACTGAAGTGATTATCCTATTTGTATGTGTAACCCACACACCTTCTAGGTGTGGTGTTCTGTCCCATCGAGACCACTTAAAGAGAGAGAAATAAAATGAGTCTGCTCTACAGCCTAAGCTAACAGCCAGTTGGCTTTTAGCTCATGAGATAGAGGTTCATGCACTAAGCTCCAGAGGTCCCCAGTTCAATCCCGCCCACCGACGACCAGGATCTATTGGTGTTACATATGCATGTATCATTTCTGTATCTGAAGTTAGGAATATGGACTATTACAAAACTGCTTGCACCTGGGGAACGCCCACCAGACAGTAAGCAATCAACCTGGATGGGCCATTAGGAAGGACAACTGGTCTTTGAAGATACTAATCTCCCTCCTTCCTGAGAAGTTTCCTGGGATGCTGCTTTGAAACTACAGGGTCATGTGATCATGTTACCTGGTACTGGACACCATCTTGAACTGCTGGTATTTTTCCACTAGGAGGGGGTGGGGGTCAAACTGGGAAACAAAGGATTCCCAACATATGCAAATCCTATTTAATGCTGGAGAGTGAGTTAATCTTGGTTCTTTTCCACTGCCTCCCTGCCCAAGAAGGAAGAGTACTGAAAACACCTGAACAAACAAAGGAACTAAACTGGGGGGGGGGTGCTAAACTGGAGGGGGGGACAGGGGCTGAGCCAAGGCGAGAAAGGTCTAGCCTGTGAAAGGAATATCTGGAGATTTAAGCTGCAAGCAGTGCAGTTTACCTTCAAGAAACTCTGCAACCTGCGTAAAACAACATTTAGGATGAGAATTTGCTACTATTAACCAGTTAATTTAGTGTATTAAGCTTAGTTTGCATGTTTTGTTATATTTGCTCAGTAATCTGCTTTGATCAGTTTGCTATCCCTTATAATCACTTAAAATCTATCCTTTGTAGTTAATAAACTTGTTTTGTTGTTTATTCTAAAACCAGTTTGTGTAATTCATAACTGGGGGGGGGGGGCAAAAAGCTATGCATATCTTCCTCCACATTGAGGGAGGGGGTGGATTTCATGAGCTTATGCTGTATAGATTTCTGTGCAGCGCAAGACAATACAATTTTGGGTTTACTCTCCGGGGAGGGGGGGCGGGAGGGGCGGTGCACTTGAGTGCTGGGCAATCCCCGAGCTGAGTCTTCCCACACAGAGCTGATCTCAGTGTCTGTGTGCCTTTGCATCTGGGTGTGTCCCTAGGCTGGTGTAACGGGGGGGTGGGGGCTCAATGGAATCCCAGTACATCAGGTGGCACCCCAGAGTGGGGGGGGGGGGTAAACCTGTCACAGGTACCATTTTAAAAGAAGCTGCAGAGCCTGCCTCAGTGCTATTTTGGCCTAACCTGTTAAACCTGCACAATACACAAATTTAACTAAGGCATTACTCATTTGTATGCATACATGGGGACATAGATGCTGGCTTCCTCATTTCCCCGGGGGTGCTCGACCCCCACTCTGCCCCGCCCCAGACCCTGCACCCACTCCACACCTTCCCCCCCAAGGCCCCACCCCCTCCCCGCCTCTACCCGTCCCCACTCCACACCACCCCCACCTCTTCCCATCCCTTCCTACACCATTCAGCCCCCTCCCTCGAGCGAGCCCCACACTCATTCTGCCCCCTTTCCCCCAGTGCCTCCTGCACACCGCTGAACAGCTGATCTGTGGCGGATGGGAGGTGCTGGGAGTGATGGGGAGGAGCTGATTGGCGGCGCCACCAGCAAGCGGGAGACACTCGGGGGGGAGGGAGAGGAGGTGATTCGTGGGGGGGAGGCCCTGGGGGCACTGCGGGTGTTGGGGAACGTGACCTGGGTACTCGGGGAGGTGCAGCCCAGAGGGCACCCTAAGTACTCGAGGGGGCGCGGCCTGGAGGGCACCGTGGATGCTCAAGGGCGGGTGGTCCAGGAGGTGCACCGCTGATGCTCAAGGAGGGGGTTGGTGGGGCTGGGGCAGGTTCCCTACCTGGCTCCTGTGAAACGGCGACCTCCAGCTCCTAGCTCCACGTCCTGCCTCTGCTCTGCCCCAAGCCCCGATTCTGCAGCTCCTGTTGGCTGGAACCGTGGCCAATAGGAGCTGCGGGGCGGTGTCTGTGGGCGGAGGCAGCACGTAGAGCTAGGAGCTGAGGGAGGGGAGTTGTTGCCCTTCTGGGGAGCCACCCCCCCCAGATAAGCACCACCCCGCATCCCAATCCCCAGCCCTGAGCCCCCCCACACCTAAACTCCTGCTGCTAGGGGCTGGGAGGCCCAGAGACTGCCCCAGCAGCAGCCAGTGTGCCTGACCCAGGGGCTGCCCAAGCAGCTCCTGGGCCAGCTGCATGGGCTGCTGCACTAGTCACAGAGATCACTGTGACAAACACGGAGCCTTATCCATGATCAAATAGCCTATTGCTTATCACCTCCATGGAAAACACTGCCATAATCCTGAAATATCTTCGCGACAGGATTTTCTGCTCCCAGAGAAGATGGTTTCCTGCTCATGTAAATGCCTTGATGCAGGGTGGATACAAATCAATGATTTTTTTAAAAAAAATTAAAAAATTGGATTTTTGTGATTTTAATCGGAATTTTTTAATAAAATGCTTTTCAAGGAAAAAACCTATCAAAAGATAGTTTTAATTAAGATACATTATAGCTCAAAGATACATTATATCTCATTGTGGAATAGAGATTATAAATTCTAATTCTATAGTATGAGACAATATATTCATGTAAGGTTTAAGAAAAGTTTTGTAAATGAGTTCCAATAGTTCATGGATTAGGGACCCAATTTTATGGGGTCCTAGGGGCTTCTGTATAGATTATTTAGGATAATCTTTCTATCTAACCAATGGGACTCAGTCTAGAAGATACCATCAGAGATGCTTAGTTTTGCAGTTCTCAAACTGTGGATTTGTGTCTCCAGAGAGAACATGCTTGTTAACAGCAAAAATGTTTTTAAGTAAATAAATAATATATAGAAGTGCGAAATAACAGACCTCAACTCTATTGTCCCTCTGCAAATTTGTGTACACACAGTAAATCCCTTACCTCTCTCTAAAAGTCTAAAGTTTCAAAAAGTTGAATGAACAGAAGATTGTTGGGGGCGGAATAGATCTGGACAAGGAGAAGTACTCTGGAGATAAATGTGAGAAGGGAGGGACAGGCAGTAGAAACAAAAGTGAAATTGTTTGAGCAGCATATTCCAGAAGTTTCATTGATTTGAGATCTACCATACCATTCTCTCACTATAAGGGAAAACCTATAATGGCAGCAGGCCGTAAAAGAGACCCAGTTTGGGAATATTTTAATGAAGTTCCTCTACCTGTGGGTAAGACAGGCATGCATGCAAAATGCAAATAGTGCAACAAAGAAATGCAAGGCCTGGTTGCCCGAATGAAACATCATCATGACAAGTGCTCCTTCTCAGGAGGAAGCTGCACTGAAGATGAAAGGAACTTGTCTGAACATGCAGGATCCTCAGGTTGCTAAACATTTTTATTTCATACTTTCTTAAGGACTGCCTGTCTTCCTTCTGGACTATTCTTGAATTCTCATGTTTGACCAAAAAATATAATTGTTACTCTATGGTATTATCATTTTAGATGCAGTTGTGATAAAAAATAAATAGCTGAAATAGGCAGATCTTCCTTTTACAATTTCACCTTTAAAGTAGTACTGAGTGTCAGTGAATGCAATGAGTAATACTAAATGAGCAGTATAGTAATAATAATTAAATAACTGCATTGACTTATTTTGTTTAGGAGAATCCATCCTCAACATACAGGATTCTGAAGACTATCCTCCATCAAAATCACCATCATTTTCTATAGTTTCAGAGTTATCTGCCAATTATAGTGTTCCAGTCACATCATGTATGTCACATAACCACAGTATATCACCTGTAGCAAAAAGAAAAAAAATCTCCATCATACAGAAACAACCATAGATAAGTTTGTGATAAGAACCAGCAGACTAAAAAAAGAAGTAATTGATGAAAAAATTGCCTGGTTTGTTTATGCAACAAACTGTCCTTTCCATATGATTGAGAGCCCACACTTCATTAACATGGTTCAGTCATTAAGACCAGTCATTAAGACCAAACAGAGCAGATGTCTCAGGCAAATTGCTGGATAAAGTGTATGAAAGAGAAATTGAGCAGTGTGCAAAAGGTCTAGAAGGTGAAATTGTTAACCTGAATCTTGATGGGTGGAGCAATGTCCACAATGATCCCGTTGTATGTGCCTGTGTGACAACAGAAGAAGGGAATGTCTTCCTTACAGAAACAATTGATATATCAGGAAATGCACACACAGCAGAATACTTACAAGAAGTAGCAGTAAAAGCTCTGACAAACAGTGAAAAAAAATTCAAATATCTAGTACTCAGCTTGGTCACAGACAATGCTGCAAATGTATCCAAGATGAGAAGAAATTTAGAAAAGAGTCCCAAGCTAATAACATACAGTTGCAGTGCTCATTTGATGCACCTCCTAGCCAAAGACTTCAGTGTTCCAGAAATAAAGGCTAACGTTGTTGAAATTGCAAAATACTTCCATAACAATCACTTTGCAGCAACTGCTCTGAAAAAAGTGGGAGGAACCAAGCTAACTCTCCCACAAGACGTGCGATGGAACTCAGAAGTGGACTGTTTTGAGCACTATACAAATAACTGATGACAGTTTGTGAACAAAATCGTTAAAAAATAGATGGCACTGTCACAGCCAAAGTTCTCAACATTGGGCTTAAGAGAAATATTGAACACATGCTGAGTACCCTGAAGCCTATTTCTGTAGCCTTGAACAAAATGCAGGGAAATAGCTGTTTTATTGCTGATGCTGTTGAAATTTGGAAGGAACTGAGATAGATCTTAAAATGAGAAATATGCAATGACAGAGTTAAATTACAAGCATTAAAAAAAACGAATGGGACAAGCACTATCTTCAGCTCATTTTCTTGCAAATATTCTCAATATTCGGTACCAGGGTCAAACCTTAACTGCTGAGGAAGAGGAGTTGGCTAGGACATGGACATCCAGCAATCATCCCTCCATAATGTCAACTATAATAAACTTCGGAGCTAAGGATGAACCATTCAAGAAATATATGTTTGCTGATGATGTTTTAAAGAAAGTCACACCACTGAACTGGTGGAAGTCACTTAAGCACTTGGATTCAGAGACTGTTGAAGTGATAATCTCACTTTTAACAGCAGTAGCTTCTTCTGCCAGTGTAGAAAGAATATTTTCTTTCTTTGGACTAATTCATTCCAAATTGAGAAATCATTTGGGACCTGAAAAAGCAGGAAGGCTTGTTTTTGTTTTCCAGATTATGAACAAACAGGAAAATGAAGGTGAAGACTGAGTTAGCTGCAGAAGCCAATATTTTAAGTTTCTTATGCTGACCTGGCTGACATAGTCGATTTAATTTTTGTGGTGTGTTTTTTTCTTCTTCAATATTTCATTTAACTATTTTAGTTAAAAACAATTTTAACAAAAACAAACCTGATTTTAAAAAACTTGAATGTTTAACTAAATTCAAAAATGCATATGCTTGTTTTGTTAAAATATTATGTTTGCTGTTGAAGAAAAAAATCCAGAATACGTAATATTTAAATTGTTTTATTTAACTAAAACGGGGTAGGCAACTTATGGCACGCATGCCGAAGGCGGCGGCACGCGAGCTGATTTTCAGTGGCACTCACCTTGCCCAGGTCCTGGCCCCAGGGGGCTCTGCATTTTAATTTAATTTTAAGTGAAGCTTCTTAAACATTTTAAAAACCTTATTTACTTTACATATAACAATAGTTTAGTTATATATTATAGACTTATAGAAAGAGACCTTCTAAAAACGTTAAAATGTATTATTGGCACACGAAACCTTAAATTAGAGTGAATAAATGAAGACTCGGCACACCAATTCTGAAAGGTTGCCGACCCCTGAACTAAAACAACAATGTCTATCTGGTGATGTTCTCCTCCTAATACAGCATGGCAAGAAAATCCTCCAAATATTAACGATTAACCTGCTGAATTGGAGATAGTTCTCCTCCCAATAACTTCATAAATATCTGCTTCAATTACCTTTAGTAAATGAAACAACCAAACAATCATTCATTTTCTGATATAGCTGTAAAACTAATCTGAAAAGTTTTCAAAATAAATCACTTAAAAATGTAAAGTGTGTACCTTCTAAAAATGAAACCTACATCTATCTGAATTGTGAAGAATATGTATTAAGGTTATAACAACCAACAAAAATGCACTTTTATGCAGAAATCCACGATTAAATAGAGTCTTTCTGACTAGTGATTTAAATCATGATTTAAATCAATTTGAGTTAAATCAAATCCACCCTGCCTTGATGTTAAAGTGATGGCACTCTGTGCAGTTAGGAAAGACAGCTTGTGTTTGATATAAGCAGTTTTGTGCCACTGTTTTCTTGCTATATTAGAGGCATCAATACAATGGGGGTTATTAGTAATTACTTGAACTAGGGAATCATATAAATTCCAGCTGGTGAACATGTGGTCAGTGTTAGTTCTTTTATACAAAATTATTTGTTAGGCCAAAAAAAACAAAAAAAAAACACCCTGCACCAAAACGTTGCTTCCACGTTGATGCACACCCATGTCCATATTTTTTTCATTAATCACACAAAGAATCCTGGGTCCAACTCACAAATAAAACTAATAATAAAAACATACAGAATGCATCAGGCCCTAAGTAGGCAAAAATCTTGAGGAAATGAGAGGAACAGTTATAAATGACTTGTAGCCAGTGAGATGAAATCTGACTTTATGAGTTCTGGAAAGGAAATCTACAGAAATGCAAAACCTTATTTCTCTTGTGTTTGGCGCTGGTTTGGGTGGATGGTTAGGGGAGGGCGGAGATCAACCCTGTCACAACACAACATGTGTTATTGGTTTATAGACAATTATTCACTACTCCCTGATTTTATTATTTCATGTGTCTGCTTCAAAGACCTTTGACAGTGAGAATGTACTTTAACTCAAAGTGAGTTAAGATATTTTTGAATACCCAAAAAGAAACACGATAGCTTCATGGAGAGAAGACAAGACAGAGGTAGGAAATCATGAGTCAAAAGAATTCATACAAACACACTGTCATACATTGCACAACACATCATTGGGTTTGAGAGACTCTGAGTTGATGAATAAATGCTGTATGAAGATATTGTATCAAGGCCATTTGCACTACTCTAGTTAAGCTTGCATGCTTGTTGTCTCTTACAATCAGGGCCGTTCTTAGCCATAGGCAGAACAGGCAGCCGCCTAGGGCACCACGCTACCTGGGGCACCGATCTGCCCGGAGCCCGGACAGACGAGAAGCAGTGGAGCATGTAAGAGCAGGGCTGCTGGGTCCTAGAGAGAGCCGAATGCAGCAGAGTCTGAGGGAGGGGATTGGCTGCTGGGGTCTCTGGGAAGGGTATGGGTACGGGTGGGGGAAGGAACTCACCTGTGAGTGTGACTTTCCCCCAGCGTGAGGTGAGGCAGGCTCGGCGGCTCTGGCACCAGTATCCTTTGTTGTCCCCCATAACGTCCATTCTTCTCCCCCCTTTCCCCCCCAGATAGCATGTGCGAAAAATCAGGACGGGGGTTGGGGTAGGGTGAGCAGATGTCCCACTTTTATAGGGACAGTCCCAATTTTTGGGTCTTTTTCTTATATAGGCTCCTATTACCCTCCCACCCCCTGTCGTGATTTTTCACACTTGCTGTTTGGTCACCCTAGGTGGGAGTAATTGGTGCCTATATAAGACAAAGCCCCAAATATCGGGACTGGGCCTATAAAATCAGGACATCTGGTCACCCTAGCTGGGAAGCGCGTCTCTCCCCTGGGCTGGCAGCGATCCATCTCATCCGGGGGGAGCTGCACAGGGCAGGATGAGCTGCTGTGGCTCCATGGGTGCCCCGTCCCTGAGATCAGATGCTGGGCTAACTTCACCATAGTCCGTTGGGCTGGCGATGGTGCCCATTGGCATGTGATCGGACCCGAGGGTTTTCTGCTGCTGTTGCTACTATGCACCCCAAGAGGTGGATTTTGGGGTCCTGCAGTTTTCCACCTATCTCCTCCTCTACTGCAGCTGTTGGACCAGCAGGCTGGGGGGTGAGCCAAGCATGAAAGCGGTACTGTGTTGCCATTTAGATTGTCATTTAACAACTTTGTTTGCCAAAAATGCTTGCTAACAATCCTGAATTCAATTTCAATATTTTTTTTTAAAAAATCAATATCTTAGCCAAAAACAGAAAATTAAGTTGTTGACAATTATTTGTGACAGTTTGGTATGGGGCAGGGAGTGGGCCAGTTTTCATCAGAGAAACAAAAAATGATGACTGACTTTCCTATAGCCCTGTTACTGCTAAATAGAGCCCTCCAACAACTGTAATATGCTCATCTCCTTACTAGTGTATAGAGCAGGGGTCGGCAACCTACGGCATACGTGCCAAAGGTGGCATGTGAGCTGATTTTTGATGGCACGCAGTGGTGGGCTGAGTGGCTCAGCCCACCTCTGCTCTGGGGTTCCGGCTGCTGCCCCATTGCCAGCCGGGGTCCCAGCCGCCGGCCCCACTCAGCGCCCGCTGCTGGCCTGGGGACCCCCAAGGAACCCCAGGCTGTCAGCGGGCTGAGCCACTCAACCCACTGCCGGCCTGGGGTTCCATTCACTCAGCCGGCAGCGGGCTGAGCGGGGCCGGTGGGGGGCTGAGCGGGGCCAGCGGCTGGGACCCCGACTGGCAAGGGGCCAGCAGGCGGAACCCCAGAGCGGCAGCAGGCTGAGTGCTGCCGGCACCCCAGACTGGC
Source organism: Emys orbicularis (assembly GCF_028017835.1). Classification (NCBI taxonomy): domain Eukaryota; kingdom Metazoa; phylum Chordata; order Testudines; family Emydidae; genus Emys; species Emys orbicularis. The sequence continues at coordinate 92,323,441 of NC_088689.1, read as the reverse complement.
AACGGACTGAGCCGCTCAGCCCCCCGCTGGCCCTGCTCAGCCTGCCACCGGCCTGCTCAGCCCACTGCCAGCTGAGTGAATGGAATCCCAGACCGGCAGTGGGCTGAGCAGGGCCAGCGGCTGGACCCCAGACTGGCAGTGGGCTGAGCGGGGCTGGGGGCTGGAACTCCAGACAAAATTGATAAGATCTGCATTTTAATTTTATTTTAAATGAAGCTTCTTAAATATTTTAAAAACCTTATTTACTTTAAATACAACAATAGTTTATTTATATAATATAGACAGAGAGAGACCTTCTACAAACGTTAAAACGTATTACTGGCATGGGAAACCTTAAATTACAGTGAACTTGGCACACCACTTCTGAAAGGTTGCCGACCCCTGGTAGAGAGTGACCATATGTTGTACTAAGATTCTCTTGCTTTTTTTTCCAGTGAGTCAGTATAGCTTTTGCCAGCCCAGAGGTTGGGCAGCCAATGTCTTCTGTTTTCACAATGTTTTGTCCAACTTTCATAAAGTAAATACATGGTTAATATGAGTTTAAAAGGCCAGGGACACTTCCTTGTGAAGAATCTGTGCAGCAGATCATGCTAAAGCTGTGAAAATGTCAGTTTCTGATGGAACTTTAGAGGCAGTGATTTAACATGTATTTCTGGCAGTGCCCAAAATGTGCTGCTATTGCTAATGTCTTTCCAAACAAAAATAAGGCACAATAGGATTTCTGTAACATTTCTGTGCTACCTTAATCTAGAAGAGATGATTCTGTGCTGACTTCATTTTGGTCACTTTGTGCTTTACCTAGGAGTAAAACTAGGGTTATATTTTCCCACTGCTTGGAAACCCAGCTTATTAAACTTGATAATGCCATTGATCTATTTACAGTATAAGGTTGATATAGAGTTGTAACTAACATTAAGACTGATGCCCACTATACATTTAAAACTAAAAAGTGGCTTTGTAAAAATGACATGGGTTTCCAACTCTACTGTGTCTCAGTCAGGGCAGAGCGCCTTGTGAGGTGTCTTCACAATAGCTCAAGGTCACAGTGCAAGAACCTAGAGAGCCTCCTGAAGCATGGTGATACTTTTGATTTAAATGGACTTGAACTGAACGAAGAATTGAGTACACTGTCACCAATGTTGCCACATGCAAAATCGGTGATGGACATTGTACAGTTTATTCATACCACCAAACTTGTTGACATGTATCCTAATGTGTACATTGCCACTCGTATTCTACTGACAATTCCTGTAACAGTAGCATCAGGAGAACGGAGTTTCTCAAAACTAAAGCTCATTAAAAACTATCTCCGCTCTACAATGAGTCAGGAACGCTTGACTGGTCTTGCTATTCTTGCAATCGAACAAGACATCACTTTGTTTTTGTCATACAATGACATTATTACTGATTTTGCAGCCAAAAAATCCAGAAAGATTGCTTTTAATTAAAACCAAATCCTTGTTTCAATACCTCTTCATATAAATTTCCAATAAAATGTTGACAAATTAAAAAAATTATATTATTTGCATAATTCTGTCAAATCAGAATTTTTTCTATAGCACTACTTCTTTAGTGCTAGTCCATCAGCATTATAGTGTGCTTAATTAAGTTAAACTGGGTTTAATACCGTGCATGTGGCAAGTTTTCCAATACTGTAAGCTTATGTTTGTGTTGCTAAGAGCAAGTCAGGCATAGGGGCACCAGTTTAATAATCCCGCCTAGGGCACCATAAATCCTAAGGACGGCCCTGCTTACAATATTAGTTTTTCAATGTTCTACAACTTGGCTGTGAAAAATTTGCTTCCTTGTGGAGCTTACAAAACCACACAAGTGACCAGTCAGCTCCAGCAGCTGCTCTGTTAACAGCAATCTGGGATTCTCTGCAATAAGCCATTGATTGTCCCTTATCACTATATCAGTAAAACTGACACTCCGTTTCATTCATATATCAGGGAGCTTTTAAAAACTTCACCAGATTAAAAAAAACTACAAATAATGAGAGTCATTTCCTCAGATCTGCTCTCTAGGGCAAAAATATGTTACTCATCTGCAAAAGATGAATTCTCAGTCTAGTAACTTTGCTAATCACAGCCTGCCCCAAGCAATAAAGATAACATTACTATAGATTTTCCTGTGGTGAGGTAAGTGAAGTGAGAGCTAGAGGGGGGGAAAGGAGACCTTGTTACTGGGCGTGAGGCATAGTCTCTTCTCTCATTTGGTTTTCTCCCTCATTGAAGCCTCCTAAAGTGCCTGAGCCTGTGAAGTGTTGAACTCCCATTTCAACAAAAGAAGGGTTTTACATGGGGGAGCACTGTGATAGAAGATTACACAATAGGAGTGGTCTATGACCAGGAATGAGTATTTCCATATGTCATCCATTAATTGGAGTTGGCAAGAAATATAAGGCAATTTAAAGGTATGATTTTCGAAAGAGTGTATGTGATTCAGGAGCTTTTCAAAATTCCACCATAAGGGCCTGATCCAACTCCCAGTGAAGTCAATGGAAGTCTTTTTCCACTGACTTCAATGGAGTTAAATTGACAGGGCTGCCCGGGAGGGGGGGGGGGGGGCAAATGGGGCAATTTGCCCCAGGCCCTGGGCCCCGCAGGGGCCTCCACGAGAATATACTATTCTATAGTATTGCAACTTTTTTTGCTTTGCCCCAGGCCCCCTGAATCCTCTGGGCGGCCCTGTAAATTGAGCCCTAAGTATAAACAATATAGAATTATTGCTAAGCAATCAAGATCAAGTATACAATTTTCATCTTTAATAACTTAAAGGAGACAAAATCCACACTCCTAACTCCAAGGCCTAACCAGAATGCATAACATTAGATCATAACTAAAGATAGGCAGTTTCTCCCTTAAAGATACTCTTTGCAAAACACTTAAAAAACTTAGGAATTTCTCTCAGTAGTTAACATATCAGAACAAATACTGGGACCATAAACTCAATAATAATTATTTCTGGATTGCAATCCCCAACAATAAACATCTAGAAAATTAGTAATATAAGCCCTCCAGAGAATCGAGCCTTCTAAGATTATGATGTTCCAGAATGTCAATTTTTCTAGCCCCAACTTTGCGGAGAAGAAACTTACTTTTTCAATGCTCCCAAATAAGTCTATTTGCTTCAATGGGAACAGAGCCTGCATTTCTCTTGGGCAATAGTGCCCAGATCCAGGACCACGAAGATCTTTTTTGCGGGATGGGTTGTTTTTTAAACATTATTTATACTCCAAGCAGCATTTAAAATTCTATTCTTATCTCACATATCAAACAGTTACATTTGCCTTCCATAGTGGAAATAGCCTCTTATTCTGAAAGTAATTGGATCTGCTGGAGTAAAGACAGTTATTTTCAACTTGGTAAAGAGTTGGGTAACAAGACCTGGGTTTGCTCAGCACTCTTCAGTGGGTGAACAATGTGACCCTCTAGTTTACAAAATATAAATCTCGTAAATATACACTCCCTATTTGGCACAGCAAATCCAACAACTAGTCTATGGGAGTGGGAATTACTCATCCTGGAGTCCGAAGTTTTGAAAATACACACTCCTCACCTAAAGCCCAGAGCAGTCTTGCATGAACTCAAAACAAGCCTTGACTATATGAAAATATTTTTGAGGGTAGCTTAATCTCACAAAATGCCAAATGACCCCTAACCTTCCACAAACCATGTCATTTCTGGATATTACATAAGAAGATGATGCCATCGACTGGGATGGAATGATCTCGTACTAACTCATCGTTGAGAAGCATACCAGTTTCTCGCCTCAACAGCAAATTTGCTCCTAATGTAACTCCTTTAAAGTCAGAGTTACACCAGGAATTAATCTGATCCTTGCATCTGGTAATTTAGCACTTCTGGAGAGTGTGGAATAGAGTCATCAAAACAACAGAGATGAGTTCAGGAAAACAAAAGGTGTACGGACTTAAAATAGTTAAAATACATGACTTAAAATACTCTTCAACTAGAATTTTACTACTACATATAAATTTTTGTGAATGGCATAAGTAGTTCAAAGGTGTAACTACTAGGTAAATTGGATGGAAAAGGAGATCTAAAACAATTGTTTACACAAAAGAGTATATTTACAGTACTTTCATTTTCAGAGCTTGGAAAGAATCCATGATTGTCATGAGACTTATAGCAAATAAGACATTATAAGCAAAACTTACTTGTAAATATTTTGGATAGCCTTCCTGATGGTGATCTGACCAATATTTTAAAAGTAACATACTTCCTTTATAGCATAAACCACTGTAACTTGAAACCCAAATTTTTGTCTTGCATTGCTGACTTTGGTATGCTATCTGGTGTCATAGTAACAACCTGAATCATCTAGTACTAGTTAGTAAATCTGCATCTTCATGACTCGGCCTGAATTTGATTTGAGTGCAGAGCATTCACAGACCCCTCTGATATGATATCACAAGAACTGCTTCCACAACTGCCTCCAAAAGGTATCCAGTTCTCTGAACAACCAACAAATGCTGTGAGAACATCACCTGGTTTGTAGTTTCTGGCAAGCAGTGGGGATTGAGATTGGGCATATGCTTGGTGTGCCCTACCCCATATTGCGTGTGCTCACTTTTATTTAGTGTAGGGCTTTTATGGGCAAGGAGGCTTATCTGGTATCATTGCTTGGATTCTTGTCTGCATACAGTATCACATTGTTTCCACCCATTGCTATGGACTAATTGAGAAATTATGGAACAAAATACACCCATTCTACTGCATATGGTACTTTGTTATACATCCCAGAGAGTCTTTTAGATCAGTTGCTCTCAACCTTCCCAGATTACTGTACCCCTTTCAGGAGTCTGATTTGTCTTGTGTACCTCCAAGTTTCACCTCACTTAAAAACTACTTGCTTACAAAATCAGACATAAAAATACAAAAGTGTCACAGCACACTATTACTGAAAAATTGCTTACTTTATCATTTTTACCATAAAACTATAAAATAAATCAATTGGAATATAAATATTGTACTTCCATTCCAGTGAATAATATATAGAGCAGTATAAACAAGTCATTGTCTGTATTAAATTTTAGTTTGTACTGACTTCGCGTTAGTGCTTTGCATATAGCCTGTTGTAAAACTAGGCAAATATCTAGATGAGTTGATGTACACCCTGGAAGACCTCTGCATACCTCCAGGAATACGTGTACCCATGACTGAGACCACTCTTTCAGATCGTGCATTAAAAAGTGCCTTAACTCCCAAATTCCTACCAATTCATGCTCATGCTTAGCCTGCCCACTATTTCTCCCCTGCACAATAAGAAAAACTTGATCCTGCCCATTGATACCTTCCCCTCTTCCTCCATTCCATGGTACAGTCACATCATCATTAGGGTTATGTTCTGTGGTGATGTAGGTTTTAAGATTTTTAACCATGTTTGCCAGTACCCAACTCTAAAGGAATACATTTCACCATTGCTCACGCTGTGAATCAGGGACCACTTGGTGCCAACTGGCAGAGGGAACAGGACTGCATAAGGGTTACAGGGATTCCCCGGGTCTGGTATTTACATACTAGTTCTCTACTGAAAACTAGTGTGTCAGTGCCCATCATAATCACTGCAAAATATGTGTACTGATAATATGTAAGAAATTATGTTTATATACTGTAAATTATGTTCTTGAGGTTTGTGAGTTGGGGCTGGTCACAAAAAGGTGATAAACAAGGGTCTTTCAGGCAGGAGATGCTTAGATGGAGATTCTAGACAGGAAACAAGCAAAATTACCCTTTTTACAAGCAAAGACAATGGAATGTTGGAAATATATTTGGAAGTGCAGAGGTACACCCACTTATCCTTCACCCAGGGGACAAGCTGCCAGCTGGTTTGTCTTATAAATGGAGGATCACAACTGGTCTGGCTGTTTAACACAGAGAGAAACTTTGGGTGAGCTAACCTTTTTGAGAAAAAATGTCTCGTTTGTTAAGTTTAGGCTCTAAAAAGCATGTTACGATTTTATTTTATATGTAACCAGTTGTGTCCATTAATTCTACTACTAAAATTTTTTGTTAAACAAACAACTACTTCTTTTTACTAAAAATATTTAAATGCTGTGTGTTGAGCAGTGTGGTGATCCTGAGGTATAACTGGTAAGCAGGTGTGTACTATTCCTTTGGGAGTAGCGGGTCTGTGAATTCTGAGTGTGTCCAGTGGAACGGGGTTGGGCACTGCAGGGGGACACTCGGAATGCTCAGGCGTTGGAGTGTGCTTATTGTTAACATGTACAGAAAGAGCTGGGCCTGCAGAGGCCTGAAAGGCAGTGCTTCTGTTGCCAGAGTGGGGGAACTGACCCCCAGCAGGCAAAGCCAAGGTTTCCTCACACTAAAGGCAGGTGTTACCGAGATGCTTCACAACTTTGGGTACCCCCCGGAGTTGTCACACTCACAGTCCTGTCTTGATATTTTCTTGGCATATGTTATCTGGGGCTCTCTGTAAGTATCTCACACACTCTCTCGCCAACCCAGTATAAAACCCACTGCCAAAAGCACCTTTTTGTCAGTATAAGCAGTGTCTACACTAGGAGGGTTTGCCAGTGTAGCCATACCAGTGTAGACTATGCTTCAGTCTATGTTTAATTTCCCTCAGATAAATACTACTTACCTACCTCACAGGAATGTTATGTTTGTTAAATAATGTTTATTCAACCATTTTAAAACATAAAATATGTCATCATCATCTTCACTTCTCTAAGAGACCATCAGGAAAGATTGAGAGATATCTTGAGACACGAGGAAGATACTCCACCATATCAACTTCTTGAAAGTCAATAGGGTTCCACAAGAAACGAAGTCCAGGATCAGGGCTCTGGTTCATCAATGCCTCCTAACTGCATTTTCCTCACTTTAATCATATTCCTTTAGTAACATTTACAGCACTATCTTGTTTGTGTTACCGGAAAGCTTTTCTGCCAAATTCGGTCTGCTATTACAAACTACAATAGAAAAGGTTCTTCTCTGTTTGCAACCCCCTGTTAGTAAGGATACAATTAAGTCTTATTTTTAGGGGAAAAAAATGTGAAATGGTATTTATTTGAAACACTAGGAATAAGCATGAGCAGCGATTTTGATGGGAGAAGGGTACCTGAGAGTAAGTTTATGTTTCAGAGAGTTTATTTACAGGGCCCTACCAAATTCATGACCATGAAAAACTTGTCACGTACGATGAAATCTGGTTTCCCCACGTGAAATCTGGTCTTGTGTGTGCTTTTATCCTATACTATACAGATTTCACGGGGGAGACCAGCGTTTCTCAAACTGGGGGTCCTGACCCAAAAGAGAGTTTGCAGGGAGGTCACAAGGTTATTTTATGGGGGGGTCACGGTATTGCGCTGACTTCGGAGCTGGGCGGCCGGAGAGTGGCGGCCGTTGGTTGGGCACCCAGCTCTGAAGGCAGTGCCTCGCCATCAGCAGTACAGGTTTAAGGGTGGCAATATCATACCATGCCATCCTTACATTTGTGCTGCTGCTGGCGGTGGCTCTGCCTTCAGAGCTGGGCACCCAACCAACAGCCGCCACTCTCCAACCACCCAGCTCTGAAGACAGCGCCGCTGCCAGCAGCAGCGCAAAAGTAAGGGTAGCAGTACTGTAACCCCTCTACAATAACCTTGTGACCCTCCCCCCCACAACTCTTATTTGGGTCAGAACCCCTACAATTACAACACCATGAAATTTCAGATTTAAATAGCTGAAATAATGAAATTTACAATTTAAAAAATCCTATGATCGTGAAATTGACCAAAATAGATCGTGAATTTGGTAGGGCCCTATTTATTTGCAATTAAATATAAAAAATAATGAAGACTGAACAGTACTGTAAACATTGATTGTTATGATTAAAAAGGAAATTTAATAGCTTTATAGAATCGATGCTTCTTCATTAGTCTTCTCGAGCAATCAGCTAATACGGTGCTCCACACTGGGGAGAACAATAATGCCATTGAAGTCAATGGAACTACTAGCATGCCCAAAGATATGCGCATGCATTACTGTTTGCGGGACTGGGTTCCATCTACCTACTTAAGCACTTGTAGTAGTGCTCTTCACCATAGTGTCTGAACACTCCCCGGGAGCAGGTGGCCTGATTTTCCTCCCTAATTCAACTGAGGAATAAACAGAATAACCAGACACCTTTATCTCCACAACATTTAATAAACTGTAAACTTTTATCCCATGAAAAACACTACTTGTTATCATAAACTGATCTATTCTGTATTGAAGAACTTGGGACTTTTCCTCCTCAGGCCAGTGGTGGTGAGACTTGTAGACACTATAAGGCGTGTACCCCTAACACTGTTCTTTTGTACCCACTATCAAACTGAAAGTGCAGGGTCGCTAATCTTGCAGGAGTCAGCTTGCCATTCCAGCATGTTTAGCACTAATGAAGGTTGGAGGAGATCATAGGAGGGAAAATCAGGCCAAAATAAAAAATACTGTGGTTCCCTGCTGTGATCATCCCAATATTCTTGAACAACTGCCTCAGAGAAATGAGAGCCTCCTTGGCATGCAGCCAATTTGGGACAGATAAGGGATAACTTGATGCTTGAATGTCTGGGGCTCTTCTAGGTCAAAGTGAAGTGAAATGAAATCTAATTCCAAATGTTAAGGCAGTTTAGCTGCCTCTTCAGCATCTACCAGCTGTACCTGTTAAATTTTAACTTTGTGGTTGTTTATTTTAATTTTTTCTTTTTATTAAAAGGAGGTATAAAATGATAATGCAAGAATGGGACTGGGGACAGAAGAAGGAAAATTAATAACATTAAAATAGGTTAAATAATGCCAAAAAACAGCTTTTACAAAAGCATTTACAGCAGGAGAGTGAACATAAAATCAATGGCATCTCTGATGTGAGCCATGATGAAATTATGCTAGTTTATGCATTAAGAAAAATTCACATACAAAATCAACATGAACATATAATTGGATTTGTCATTTCAAAGTATTAGTATCAGATTTCCAGATAATAAGGGGTGACATACTCCTATGCTAATAAAGGGAGTTAGCCAAATAAACAAATGCTGTTTCTCTACTGTAAGGAAATACATGTACCAATGAAGCAACCTTTTCAGCACAAAAGTAATTTAATACTCAAACCGCATGAAAAGTGATCTTTATGGGAATAGCACAGCTGCTAAAATCCAAGTCAGTTTTTATTAAATCATCAGGTCTGTTTATGTAAAACAGGGCTCTTTAAATGACCACCAAGAGGAAATCATTTCTAACAAAAACTGATATCTGCATTTAATTTAATGGTTGGGGGTGTGAGTGTGAGTACACACATCAGAGCTGTAGGTGGTCAGTATCTCTAGTCATAGGGTAGATGAACAGGAGGTGAAAAAGCTACTTAGGTGAACAGACAAATTTAGTATGAAATATCAGATTCCGTACTTTCAAAACAAACAGGATAAACTGATTATCTTTCTTTTATAAAACAAAACACCTAGGATGACACCCATAGAGTACCTCTGCAAAAACATACTAGTGGAAATACAGAGAAAATGATTTTTTTAAACTACCACTGTATTGCTTAGCTACTCAAGAGAGTAGAGATGTGCTCCCAACCGTACTTCAAGTTTGTAATTTTAGCACTGGAGTTTTTGAAGAGAATATGCACATAAAAGTCCTTGAGGGCCTGACTAACATATAAGCTACACTAAAGGAGTGAGTGGTATATTGTATCAACAGAAGTTTCTGCAAGACAGAATTCTAAATCTTAAAAAAAAAAATTCCTAGCCCCTCAAGATCTGTATTTGGAATATGAAGGAGGAGTTTAGTGTAGAGAATGGAAAGAAATTCCTGCAGCAAGTCTCTGGGTACACAAAACTTGACTGAATTAATAGCATTTCCGTGTGTGCCAAATTTTGACTTAAACCACTGACTCCTCATATTGAGATATCCCAGTTAAGATCACTAGGACTTACACTACACAGTCCCAGAAAAGTTGCCAAAGAAAGTTTTCACGGATACAATACAGGAAAACAATCCAGCAAGGAAGAGGCCTCACACAGACACATGAGTGGTATGTACCAGTGTTCTGGCAAGGTTCAACTCAGAATCCCAGCAACTGCTGTAATCCATTAGTCAAGTCAGGATGTCAGCACTAGCATGAAAATTAAGCAGCCTCTTCAATACTACACAGTTAAGTTATAAAGGTAATTTTTACTTTATCCCTACATACAAGTCTTTATCAAGAAACATCAGCTATTCACACTTTACCTAATTGCAAAAGGCACCCAGTGCAAGTGTGTTAAAAAGAGGCAGAACCAAACTTCAGAAATCATTTCTCAAATAATTAAAAAAGAAAGATTCTTCCACTGTACACTTTAAACTATTTCATAATGTCTCTGGATTAACAGTACAGCAGCATGTTGTTCTTGGTGCCTTTTCACTGAAGATCAAAGGGGAAAGCCCCATTATACTGACTTCTTAACATTGCCCATAAAGTATTTTTTTAAATGTATTTATTCATGTCAGCATGAAACTCTTATGTAGAGAGAGAGTAGGTGACAGACTTGACATCTCTATGTAACCCAAGGAAAACCAGAAAATAGTGTAGGGAGAGGGGAGGGAGACCAAAATGGTTTAATCTGTAGCCAGAACATAGGAATAAGAATTGGGTTAGATCCCAGATCCTAAAGAAACAAATAAAGAAGTGTCTTCGAGTGAACCAACCTTAGATGCCACATGACCTGATTGTAAAACATTGCATATTCAGAAATAAAATACAAGCAACTCAGACTTACTTTGGGAGAGCAGGCTGTGCACTTGTCAAATGCAAGGCTGACAGGAAGGACATTATCAAATCTTGATAAAAAGCCACGAATCTGGAAAGAAATAAAATGTACATTCATATCACATAATTATAGCAAATGTATTTCCAAAATTCTAGCTGAGTTAGACACATTCAGCAAGGGGATGAAAATCATCCTATACCTCTGCAAAATCAGGGTGGTGCTAATTTAATGGCCTCAACAGTGTGTTCTAATAAAAATCTATATTGGTATCATATGTGAATTGGTTGATTTTTCTACAGACACATGTAATGGTAGGACAATATAAATGCAATATTATTTAAATATGAACAGAGGCACAGCACCACCTGCAGTTTGAACGTTTTAGTTAATGTCAAGAAAACAAATAAAAAGCCATGTCATAACTTTTTTTCTGTGCATTTCCCTACATTCTCTCCCTTTATAAAAATTACAATATGAAAATGTAAACATTGTGCATTCCCGTACTGAACAGCCGCTGCTGACCTATTTGACTTATTAGAAAAGTATAAAGAAAACTAATACACACACAAGATTTCCAGAGAATTGGTTCTGATAAAATGTACACTCTGTACAGACTTTGGGCCAGGGACTGGGTCCTCCAATATGTTTGCACAAAACCCAACAGAATTACCTGGATGCTGGTTGAGGAACCTTAGCACTATTACAATACAAATAATTAACACAAAAGTGTTTTTCCTCTCTCCCCATTTTTTCTTCTCGCTTTTTTGGTAAATGCAGTTCATTCTTAACATCATGTTGTACTTGATTAATTGTTAAAGTAATCAACTGCTTGAACACTCAAATTCTTTGTATAGAACTAATTTTTTTCTATTATCTTCTTAGTTTGCTTTCCCAGATGAAGTTTCCATTAGGGGCTCAGACCAGGAATATGTTTTTAAACTAAAGTGGATTGAGCATTTAGATTGTAAACTCTCTGGAGCAGAGACCATCTTTTTATTGTGTGTGTGTGTACAGCGCCTAATACAATGGGGTCCTGGTCTGTGACTGGGTGCCATTGCTATACAACTAAAATACAATACAATAATAAAAATAATGACTAATTCAATGTTTTAGAGAAGTTCTTATAACATTTTTATTATAGCTGATCATTGTGCAACATATTCTTCCCTCTCCACACACACACACACACAAAACTACTCTTGCGAGGCTGCATAACTGATTACATAATTCCATTATATTTTTAATTGCCACATAACTATGCTTCAGAGTCTACATTTTCATCTTTGAAAAATGCCTCATCTCTAGACATTGGATGAAATCTGAGCCCCATTGTAGATACTGACAACACTCAGTGAAGCCAGGATTTCACCCATTATGTTTTAAAAAGATAACCTTCAGCATGAGATCTGAATGTACACTAATGACGTAAATGGAAATGTTAACCTGTCTGCAGACAGTCTGAAACAATAGCTCTCTGTGATGTGAACTATCCTATTCATCTCAATGGGTATCATCTCTGAAATATGATGGTAATTTAAATGTCAACCATTTCACTATTGAGCATTTTAGCAGAAACGTGCCTATTTGTCATTGATGGATGCAGTGGCAGGATGCAGAGGGGCAGCTAGTTGCTCTCAAAGGTCACCAGCATGGGGAACAGGGAATTCAAGCCCTCCTATTCCCAAATTTAAGTCAAATCTGCTCCTGTCCCAAAGGGGGAGGGAAAGAGAAGACCCATCCCTTCTTCAATGCCAAAAGCCTGAGTTTCTCTCATGGGGAGAAGAAAACAAAAACAGCTTCCACACTCTCTACTTCCTCTACCAGGCTGTCAAAGCCTCCAGTTTCCCCCAAGACTTTCTGCAAAACAGCTATTAACTATCAATATAAAAATCAGCAACCTGCTGAACAGTGAAAATTTAGGACAGCATAGACTAAACTGTTCATTATCAAAAAATAAATAAAATCACACAAAGGACATGACTAGAGAGGTGAGAGAGAAAGGCCTGGAGGGAATCAATGCCACATAATTTTGTGGCTCCTGCCACATAATTTAAGTCTAATATGTCACAACATGTCCAATAAAAGATATTACCTCACTCACCTTGTCTCTCACAGGATGTTCTGCTTCATACAGAATTGAAAATCAGTTGTGTTTTAAACATCAAATCATATTGGTAAACTCATTCTCATTTGAATTTACCATAGTCCAAAATAATATTCCTCTCAACTGCTATTCCTAGTGTAGTGGAAGAAACCATGAACATGTAGTAGCCTTGCTAGAACTGATGCCTAGATTTCATGCACTTATGAGACCATTCCAGTACCCAAGTAGAATGGAGGGTTATCTCTAACACTAAATGTCCTTGCTTTATAATGTGTTCCATTATAATATCAAGATCATTCTAATTATTTAGCAGGTTCTACATTGCATTAATATTTACACATTATTAATTATTATTATTATTATCTTACCCCACTACCACCCTGGTATCTCTGATGGTCACTCCTGCTATAGACTCTTCCAAAATGCTTGGGAGGTATTGACATATTATTGCTGCCTTTCACCATTATTATGTTGGCCATTTTGTAATTCTGTTATGCTGGGAAACCCATAACACTGCCACAGAGTACACTCAGGTCAGTTGTAATAGATTAATACTAACAGAGAACAGTAAGTAACAGCATCATTCTAGTGTAAACTACATTGATTTTGCCATGTGCTTTGGTAACTACAGTAACAATACTATTAAATTAGCCATGTGTGACAATATAATTACTCACAATCAATAGTTTATCAAAAAAGTGTCTCTCATTGCTCAAACCACCTTTACCATCAAATATACGTTGCAACTGAAGGAAGGCCACATTTTAAGTAACATAAAACATACGGAAAAGGTCTGAACTGGCAAATTAGACAGATTGTACTCATACAACTTTTGTGCATAAAGCTTTGAACCCAACAGCATTCTTTATCAATGGGATCTTTGCTCTATTATTTTGGTGAAAAGTAACAGTAATAGAGGGACAAAATAGGTCATTAGCCAAACTACAGAAACAATCTAATAGAAGTGAGCAGGTTTGGGGGAGTCAAAATCTGGTCCCAAATTCACACTAGTTAGTGGATTTTGGGGAGCTACATTAAAAGCCAGTACAGATGCAGTACAGTTCAAAAGAAAATAAAAACCTTTCAGACAAAAAAAGATAAGTTCAACATAAAAATATTGTATTTCATACTGACAGCAGCTGGCCCCAAATGACTGCACAACAATTCATTTATGGTATCAATTTCATCAGACTTGCTTAGTCTAGACACTTCACTTTAACAAGAGACTGGCAGAGGCTAACCTGTCTACTAAGAACTGAATCATAATTTCAAAGCCATAACTGAACATTAAATTACATAATGGCCACATCTGATACTTTTTAAACAGTGAACTTTATACAGCTGTAAGAAAATGACATCAGGGCAAGCCAGATATCAGGCAACATAACCTATGATAGTTGAATTTGTCCTCAGAGGCTCCTGAATTCAGTTTGTTCTTAGCATCTCCTGGAAAATAAACTACCAAAAATAAAAATAAAAAAGGCAAGCCAACCCAGGACAAGACCCTAAATGCTTCTCAAAATACCTATTGCAAATGAAGCACAGATGAAATAGAGCTATTAGAGGTCACGACAGCAAGCAGCCAGCACACAAAAGAATGTACAAGAATAAGTGGGAGCAACACCACCTACCAGAGAAAATCCCTACTCTAAAATAAAAAGAGCAGTCACAATCTGCTATGTCAACAATCCTGGGATAAGAGTATGGCTATGCCTATGCTTTAACCGCTGCTGCAGCTGTGCCACTGTACCACTTCAGTGAAGCTACTCAATACAGCGATGGGAGGGGTTCTCCCGCTACTGTAGTTAATCCTCCTCCCTTAGGCCTGGTCTACACTATGAGTTTAATTCGAATTTAGCAGCATTAAATCGAATTAACCCTGCATCCGTCCACAGAATGAAGCCATTTATTTTGAAATAAAGGGCTCTTAAAATCGATTTCTGTACTCCTCCCCGACGAGCGGAGTAGCGCCAAAATCGATATTGTCATTTCGAATTAGGGTTAGTGTGGCCGCAATTCGATGGTATTGACTTCCGGGAGCTATCCCACAGTGCACTATTGTGACCGCTCTGGACAGCAATCTGAACTCGGATGCACTGGCCAGGTAGACAGGAAAACCCCCGCGAACATTTGAATTTTATTTCCTGTTTGCCCAGCACAGGAGAGCACAGGTGACCACAGAGAGCTCATCAGCACAGGTAACCATGCAGGCCAATAATCGAAAAAGAGCACCAGCATGGACCGTACGGGAGGTACTGGATCTGATCGCTATATGGGGAGAGGATTCAGTGCTAGCAGAACTTCGTTCGAAAAGACGAAATGCCAAAACTTTTGAAAAAATCTCCAAGGGCATGATGGAGAGAGGCCACAATAGGGACTCAGAGCAGTGCCGTGTGAAAGTCAAGGAGCTCAGATAAGCCTATCAGAAAACAAAGGAGGCAAACGGTCGCTCCGGGTCAGAGCCGCAGACATGCCGCTTCTACGCTGAGCTGCATGCAATTCTAGGGGGGGCCGCCACCACTACCCCACCTCTGACCGTGGATTCCGAGGCGGGGGTAATCTCATCAGCCACACCTGAGGATTCTGCAGACGGGGAAGAGGAGGAGGAGGAGGAGGAGGAGGAGCTTGCGGACAGCACACAGCACTCCGTTCTCCCCAACAGCCAGGATCTTTTTCTCAGCCTGACTGAAGTACCCTCCCAAGCCAGTACCCAAGACCATGACCCCATGGAAGGGACCTCAAGTGAGTTTACCTTTTAAAATATAAAACATGGTTTAAAAGCAAGCGTTTTTTATGATTAATTTGCCCTGAGGACTTGGGATGCATTTGCAGCCAGTACAGCTACTGGAAAAGTCTGTTAACGTGTCTGGGGATGGAGCGGAAATCCTCCAGGGACATCTCCATAAAGCTCTCCTGGAGGTACTCCAAAAGCCTTTGCAGAAGGTTTCTGGGCAGTGCAGCCTTATTCCGTCCTCCATGGTAGGACACTTTACCACGCCATGCTAGTAGCAAGTAATCTGGTATCATTGCATGACAAAGCCTGGCAGCGTATGGTCCCGGTGTTTGCTGGCATTCAAGCAACATCCGTTCTTTATCTTGCTGTGTAATCCTCAGGAGAGTGATATCGCTCATGGTAACCTGGTTGAAATACGGGAATTTAATTAAGGGGACAGAGGAGGCCGTTCCTACTTGGCTGTTTGCCTGTGGCTGAAAAGAAATCCTTCCCTGCAGTTAGCCAAGCGTGGGAATGGGGGGGTGAATTGGCGCTGAGCTTTTCACGTTTGGCTAGCAGGGATCTTCCCTGATAATACCAGCCACGCGGTGGGGGGAGGGGTACAGCGATCATCCCAGATAATTCATGGCAGGGTGGGGGTGGGGGTTAGTTTGGTTTCTGCAGGGATCTTCCCTGATACCAGCCACGCGGTGGGGGGAGGGATAAAGCGATCATCCCAGAGAATTGGAGGGGGGGGGTAGTTTGTTTTCTGCTGCTGAAGGTTAACAGGAAAACCGCAGCACTCAACGGGCTTTGCTTGGTATGTGGGAAAGGAGGGCGCAGAAGCCGAAAGACAATGGCTTACCATGGCCGCATGCAAGCCGAATTCTGTTGCCCGGACCTGCGTCTGTGATCTCTAACACCAAAGCCACAGGCACTCAATATTATGCAAAATGCGACCTTGTACTGAAATCACATGTGCTATGTAATGTGAATAGTGTTGTTCACCGTGAAAGAGTATAAGCATTGTTCTGTAAAAATGTATCTTTTAAAAAACTTCTCTCCTTTTTTCCATCCCTCCAGCAGCTGCAAATTTTTCAAGCCTCCCTCCTCCGTCCCGAAGGCTATCTCAGATAAGGCGGCGGAGAAAGAGGACGCGAGACGAGATGTTCTTGGAAATAATGGAATACACCCGCAATGAAAGAGCTCATTTGAATGAGTGGAAGGACACGGTATCTAAGTACAGGAAAGATGCCAGTGAACATGAGGTCATGAGGGACGCTTGAGATGAGAGGTGGCAGGCTGCAACGCTGGGGCTGCTGCGTGATCAAACAGACATGCTCCGGAGTCTGGTGGAGCTTCAGGAACGGCAGCAGGATCACAGAGTGCCGCTGCAGCCGCTGTATAACCTCCCTCCCCCCTCACCATGTTCCATAGACTCCTCACTCAGACGTGTAAGAACGCGGGGGGGGAAAGACTCCATGCACCCTCCCAGTCCACCCCAGTGGACAGCCCAAGCAAAAGGCTGTCATTATATTGAATTTTTTCAGTGGCCTTTTACTTCCCTCCTATCCTCCTCCCAAACCCCACCTGCGCTACCTTGTCCGTTCTCTCCCTATGTTTATAATCAATTAATAAAGAATACATGATTTTTAAACAATAGTGACTATTTCCTTTAAAAGCAAGCTGTGATTTAAGGGGGGAGGGTGGTTTGCTTACAGGGAATGAGTCAATCAAGGGGGCGGGTTTTCAACAAACAGAACTTTCACACCGTAGCTTGGCCAGTCATGAAACTGGTTTTCAAAGCTTCTCTGATGCGCAGCGCTTCCTGGTGTGATCTTCTAATCACCCTGGTGTCTGGCTGTGCATAATCAGCAGCCAGGCGATTTGCCTCAGCCTCCCACCCCGCCATAAAGGTCTCCCCCTTACTCTCACGGAGATTGTGGAGCACACAGCAAGCAGCAATAACAATGGGGATATTGGTTTGGCTGAGGTCTGAGCGAGTCAGTAACGAGCGCCAGCGACCTTTTAAACGGCCAAATGCACATTCTTCCACCATTCTGCACTTGCTCAGCCTGTAGTTGAACAGCTCCTGACTCCTGTCCAGGCTGCCTGTGTATGGCTTCATGAGCCATGACATTAAGGGGTAGGCTGGGTCCCCAAGGATAACTATAGGCATTTCAACATCCCCAACGGTTATTTTCTGGTCCAGGAAGTAAGTCCCTTGCTGCAACCGTTTAAACAGAGTAGTGTTCCTGAAGACGCGAGCGTCATGAACCCTTCCCAGCCAGCCCACGTTGATGTTGGTGAAACGTCCCTTGTGATCCACAAGTGCTTGCAGCACCATTGAAAAGTACCCCTTGCAGTTTATGTACTGGGTACCCTGGTGCTCCAGTGCCAAGATAGGGATATGGGTTCCATCTATCGCCCCACCACAGTTAGGGAATTCCATTGCAGCAAAGCCATCCACTAGGACCTGCACATTTCCCAGAGTCACTACCTTTCGTAGCAGGAGCTCAGCGATTGCTTTGGCTACTTGCATCACAGCAGCCCCCATGGTAGATTTGCCCACTCCAAATTGATTCCCGACTGACCAGTAGCTGTCTGGCGTTGCAAGCTTCCACAGGGCTATCGCCACTCGCTTCTCAACTGAGAGGGCTGCTCTCATCTTGGTATTCTGGCGCT
This sequence comes from Emys orbicularis, assembly GCF_028017835.1. Classification (NCBI taxonomy): domain Eukaryota; kingdom Metazoa; phylum Chordata; order Testudines; family Emydidae; genus Emys; species Emys orbicularis. Next base: position 92,305,183 of record NC_088689.1, on the reverse strand, counting down.
TCAGGGCAGGGAAAAGCAAGTCACAAAGTTCCATGAAAGTGCCCTTACGCATGCGAAAGTTTCGCAGCCACTGGGAATCGTCCCACACCTGCAACACTATGTGGTCCCACCAGTCTGTGCTTGTTTCCCGGGCCCAGAATCGGCGTTCCACGGCTATAACCTGCCCCATTAACAGCATGATCTCCAAAGTGCCGGGGCCCGGGGTTTGATAGAATTCCATGTCCATGTCCTCAACACTCTCGCCGCCGCGCTGCCATAGCCTACTCCTCGCCGCCTGGTTTTGCAGGTTCTGGTTCAGCATAAACTGCACGATAATGCGTGAGGTGTTTACAATGTTCATGACTGCTGTCTTGAGCTGAGCGGGCTCCATGCTTGACGTGGTATGGCGTCTGCACTGTTCACCCAGGAAAAAGGCATGCAACGGTTGTCTGCCGTTGCTTCCCTGGAGAGAGGGGGAGGATGTACCCAGAACCACTTGCGACAATGTTTTTGGCCCCATCAGGCATTGGGATCTCAACCCAGAATTCCAATGGGCGGAGGAGACTGCGGGAACTATGGGATAGCTATGGGATAGCTACCCACAGTGCAACGCTCCGGAAATCGACGCTAGCCCCGGTACATGGACGCACACCGCCGAATTAATGTGCTTAGTGTGGCCGCATACATTCGACTTTATACAATCTGTTTCCAAAATTCGAATTCTGTAAATTCGGATTAATCCCGTAGTGTAGACATACCCTTAGAGGGAGATAGCTATACTGATAGAACAATTCTTCTGTCAACCTAACCCTGTGTACACTGGGGGTAGGTTGGCTTAACTACCTCGCTCAGGAGTGTGGCTTTTTCACAGCCCTGAGCAACGGAGCTGGGTCAACTTAACTTTTTAGCATAGACCTGCACTAAGGCCTGGTCTACACTACGACTTTAATTCGGATTTAGCTGCTTTAATTCGAATTAACGCTTGACCCGTCCACACAACGAAGCCATTTAATTCGAATTAAAGAGCCCTTTAATTCGATTTCTGTACTCCTCCTCGACGAGAGGAGTAGCGTCAAAATCGGTATTGTTAATCCGAATTAAGGTTAGTGTGGCCGCAATTCGATGTTATTGGCAATTAGATGTTATTGGCTACCCACAATGCAACGCTCTGGAAATCGATGCTACTACGGTAGCTTGGACGCACACCACCGAATTAATGGTGCCTAGTGTGGCCGAATACATTCGAATTTATAAAATCGGTTTCCTAAATTCGAATTATATAAATTCGGATTAATCCTGTAGTGTAGACATACAGACTCAACAGGACAGTCCCTCTGCTGGTGTAAATCGCCATAGCTCCAATGAAGTCAAATTCCATTGCAAAAGCAAGAGCCCAAATAGACACTGAAGGCTACATCTACACTTAAAACCGATAGTGATACAACTGCAGTGATACAGCTGTGCTGCTGTAGCACTTCAGTGAAGACACTACAGCAATGAGAGGGGTTCTCCTGTTGCTGTAGGTAATCCACCTCCCCCAGAGGCGGCAGCTAGGTTGACAGAAGAATTCTTCCAACGACCTATTGCTGTCTACACCAAGTGGTAAATTGGCTTAACTAAGTCTCTCAAGGGTGAGGATTTTTCACACTTCTGAGAGACGTAGCTATGCTGATGCAACTTCAGTGTGGACCAGCCCCTACACTCAGCATGTACTGTGTCCTTTGGGTCCTTGTTATTTATAGTGCCAGGTTCCATTAGACTGCACTCTTATCTCAGAATTACTGCAACGGTACGTTGTGACTGGTGGGCAGGGATTAACTCTGGTGTCCTCTGCCAAAATTATTAGAAACACTTAAAAGCTTTATTGACTTTTCCTTTTTTGATATTACAATAAAACAAATTAATTCAATCATAGGACCCTGGGTTCAAGTTGTTACTTTAATGATCTGACACAGGCTCACAAATGCAGATCAGGAAGAAATTATTTTTTCTCCCTAACCCTCTCTCTTATCGCCCAATTTGTTTCCTTCTCCTATTTTCTTCCATGGTATTCCTTATTTCTGCACCTCTCGCTCACCCATGGCCTGGTGCACAAGGCAATCACCCTCTCTTCTTTCAAACCCCTTCTTCCAAGAGTCAAACCTATGTTAACTAAGAAAGAAACATGTCATGCACTGATCATAAAACTATATTTAAAATCCATACTAACCTATACAACAGGACCATGCCCTGGGTTTATTTGTCTATCCACTTAGATCACATGGTCCTTGGAGCAGGGACTACCTCTTCTTCTGTTTTGAGAACACCATTGGTGTTTAACAAACAAATAAGAATACTACAAAGAAATTCAGATCTTATGCTGAGATTATCCTGAACTCACCTTCTTATGATAGAGAGTCTCCAAACACAGGGTACTCATACAGTCTGTGGCCAAATTCTGCCTTCAGATGTACGTTGATGGATTTCCTCTGAAGGCAGAAGGTGGTCCTATCACTATTTACAGTTTTAAAGGAGAATATTTCAATCTCAGTTATGAATTCTGTGGCTTCTTATTGCAATTAACCACTTGGTGGCACTGACATACAATATCTGAATTTATATATAGGCAAGTACCGGTAACTACATTACTTGTTTATTTTTAATAGAAAATAAAAGTGATACATATCAATCAAATATTCTTTTCTTGTATTAAGCCTCATTTTTATTACATTGTCAGCTTTGATTTATGTGAGCAGCCAGGCATCACACATGAATGGTGTGGAACTGAGCATAATTGAAAATCAGGTCATAGAAGTCTTAAACTGGGCACCCAAAAACTAAGGACTACACTCCAATCCGCTTAGTCAAAAGAGAAGTTACTCACCCTTCTCACTAAATGTAATTCTTCAAAATGTGTCTCCCTGTGGGTGCTCCATTTCAGGTGTGTGCACATGCCTCATGCACCTCTGGTGGGAGCTTGTCATTAGCAATGTCTGTTCCGCCCACACATGCACTGTTGATATCCTTGTGCCCTGCACTGAGGATATATCAAGCTGTACTAAAGGGATATGCTATGGGCAAAGGGGGCACAATGATAGGATTACATCTACTTAACCAACAGGGAACTCTTTGTCCAAATGCAGGGAGACAGGGTGAGAAAGAAAATGCTGACCTTGCATGAAGGCATTGCAACACAGCTAACTATTATGGTGCAAATGTCTCTTGTAATAAACACAGGATTTCTGACCACTTTGTAAAAAGTAGTTTTACTAGACACACAAAGAGCAGCTTGACTTAATGCAGTTCCTCCTTTGGAAGGGAGACAAAAATCTTAAAAGTTGCAATAACGCTAGCAAGTAACTACACAAATATTACTACCATACTTTCCCCACATACGGTTGCATATTCACTGGGCTTAAAGAAGGTAAAACAAAGGAGTGGCCAATAAATTAATTCTTTAAAAATTCTTCTAAAAATCAGAAAAAAGTATCTAGTGAAGTAAGTGAATGGCTGGACAGTTGCATAGCTCAAAGAGATAAGCAATACACAATAGGATTAGTTGCCATAGTACTTAGAAAACATGGATTCCTATATTTTGACATTTGACACCCAATGAAGAAACTTTTGCTCAACAGTATCTAGATGGAAAAGACTAATTTAACATAAAATGTGGAAGCAAAACTATGTCTGACACAAGAACAATAACTAAATTAAGGTTCTCAGTCTGAAGTCTAATATTTTATGAAGGGCATATCTTAAGAATACAGTTCAGTAAATGACAATGAGGGAAGTGAATACCATGCAAGGTTTGCAACAAAAACTATAGACTACTTATAGGTTATATATACAATTTTCATTTGCAGAAAGTATAGGGAATGGGAATTATTATTTCTGACCTACATGAACGGCTGGAGAGTACCCACAGGAACAGCAAGTTTCATGCAGAATACAGCATTAGTGACAAACAAGAAATATTGCAATCTTCTTTGCATCCAAACATGGAAGGCAGTGAACAGGAAATTATTTTTATATTAATACTGATTCAGTATTCTTTATTTAAGAGAAAGTGGAAATATAATTCTGTTTTACAGAGTACACCAGTTTAAGATTGACATTTTGATACATATAGTAACAAGTGTAAGGTTAAAACTCATACACAATGAAGTCAGAGCAAATATACTACAATTTGATTTTTATATTACTATTTATTGAAGATTTAACCTTCAAAAACGGTGGTTACTGTTAAACACATTCCCTCTCCTCCCAACTTCAACTAAATATTGTTTTCCCCCGATTATCCCATTTCTCTTAGAAGGAGATATACAAATAATATTACAAAGAGAAATCTTTCTCAATAAAAGGCAGGACTTTTTAACAAAAAAGCAAATACTTTTGAGTGTATATGTTTTCATGTTGGAAGTGAATGCCTTGATCATAAAGAGAATGAAGTTTTGCTTTGGCTGTTGTTTCTCCTTATCATCTCAAAAGGAAAACAATCCTCTCTGGATAAATGTAGAAATCTTTATTTGCACTTAGTTCAGATAATATGCATGCTGTGCTAGGAGACTGATACAAAAACATCCCTGGAGAAAGTGAGTTGTTTCAATTCATCTCCTAAAACCTCCACAACTATCAAACAGGAAGTATGGATATTTTTATCACTTAAAATATATAAACTGAACTGAATATGTACTTTTATTTAGATCATTCCCTTTAATTCTTTGGACGTTACAAAAAACCTAAACAAACCAACCACCAATAATTTTACCATCTCTTTTTGGGACATTAAACTAAAGTCCAGTCTGATTTTACAATTTACAAAGACCCCAAATGCCACTTAAAGACATGATATAACCCTTTATTAATGTCATTCAGGATACCACACAACCTCAATTAGCCAAAATTCTCAGAAGGACATTGGAAACTGTTGAATAAATAGGATTTTGGACAAAAGAGGAAGCCAGGCTATCACCTTGGAAATGCTGTGCTTTAAGTCCCCAGCACTGCATTACAGTCAAGAGAGGTTTTAGGCCAGCTTGGTAGACTGGTGGCCAGTTTGGTAGAGTGGTATCAAGCTTTACAAAGGATTGGGCTATGGGTCCCAAGCCCTGAAATGCAGTAAGTGAAGATCCCGATGATTTCTCTATATGCAATAGAGCCTACAGGACACTACTGAGGAATTTATAATAATGGAGTTTGGGTTATGCCTGATTCTGGGACGCAGCTGAGCTATGTTTTATCTCAGGAACGGGGGGAGCGGGGGGCGTGAGTAGAGGTGGCTTTGAGGCATCTTTTTAGCTTCCTTCTCCATCAATACTGAAGCTAGCTGGCTGCTGGTTCTTTGTGTAAAGCAAAGCAATCTCAAGACTGCTTTACTTTATGCTGACTACCCAGGGCCATCCCTCCTTTCCCCGAAGGCAGTCCTGGCAGCTAGGGCTTGTTGGGACAAAGACACAAGTGTATACTGCCAAAAGACTCCTCCACACAGATTCAAATAGCACAAAGCAGCCAGAGTGCAGTCTAGGATCTGGCCATATATCTCCTTATTCAGTTAGGATACCTCATTTTGCACTACCACATTTATGTCATGTTTTTATCAAGACACAAAATATGTGACATTTATTCTGTACAAGTCCCCATAGCTACATATATCAACAAGCTTATTTATTCCTAGCTCACTGACCTGATGAGGCACAAGCCCAAGAGAGGTAGGTGGTTCATTCATTCTGTCATCACTGCTGCTAGCAACAGCATAACCACTGGCAAAAATCAAATAAAGAAAATTAGAACAAAAGACTAAGCCTAAGGCTGGTGGAAAATCATCTTCTGAAATGTCTGACAGAAAATGACACACATCTTCACAAAACATTTTTGTTAAAAAAACAAAACATTCAGGTTTAAAACTGGAAAACTTAAAAAATTGCAGAAAACTGTTGACCAAGAGAGAAAAATTCATTTTTGTCAAAATTTTTCATGGGGGGAAAAACATCATTTCCAGACCATAAGAACATAACATAAGAACATAAGAACGGCCGTACCGGGTCAGACCAAAGGTCCATCTAGCCCAGTATCCTGTCTACCGACAGTGGCCAATGCCAGGTGCCCCAGAGGGAGTGGACCAACAGGCAATGATCAAGTGATCTCTCTCCTGCCATCCATCTCCATCCTCTGACAAACAGAGGCTAGGGACACCATTCCTTACCCACCCTGGCTAATAGCCATTAATGGACTTAACCACCATGAATTTATCCAGTTCTCTTTTAAACGCTGTTATAGTCCTAGCCTTCACAACCTCCTCAGGTAAGGAGTTCCACAAGTTGATTGTGCGCTGCGTGAAGAAGACCAGCTCTAAGACATTTCCTTCCATAACCAGCTTACGCTTTAGAGCCTTGCTCTTGCAAGGGAATCAACTTGGAAGCTCCCTTTCAGACTCAGCACAGGCCTGCAAGGATCCCTTTCCAGCGTCAGGGTTTCAGAGACATATCACTTACTCAGACCTAAATCATAACTTCCTTTATTTATTTTTCTTTTCATAGATTTTAAGGTCAGATGTGACTATTATGATTAGCTAGTCAGACTTCCTGCATAACACAGGCCAAAGAATTTCACCCAGTGATTTCTGCTTTAAGCCCAATAACTTTTGGGTTAAGCTAAAAAGATCACAATTTTTTGGCTTACAATGAAGCCCCTGATGGGCTTCATAGCAAATAGTTACGGTAGGTCCTCATTACAAAGAAATATGCAGCGGGAACACTAAGATTAATAGCAACAATTTTTTTCCTACTGAAATGTTATGTTTTCAATACTTCTTTTAAAGATAACAAATGCACAAAAGCAATAGGCAAGGCAAATGTCCTCACTCTTCAAACAAGAACGTAGCAAATTTTTCTAACCAAAAATCTAACTCTATTATTGTAATAATGAAGTCTGCATTGCATGATATACCTGTATATGTTTATTAATATTCAAAACTTACGGGACTCCTCTAAGTCTACATAATGTGTAATAAAAAATACCGGAGAGAACTGTTCCTTCCCCAAAATACCTTTTGTCCTATAAACACCTCCCTTTCCCCTCAAATATGACTCACCCTTCTGGATGTTGTAAAACAGAAGCCATTAGCTCTACTGCAAGGGCTCCAGCTATCATGGCTAATCCTGGTCGACTGACTGTGCACTGCTGATCCAATGTCCGATCCCTGGTGGACTACAAAGAAAAACAATTCACACACACACACTTACTTGAAAGTACTTGGCTACTCCATTGCACAAGACATTTTTAATACCCGTCATTCAATGAATACAGGGTGGCAATATCTCTCTGAATATCAGTAAAAGGGATTTGCTATAAACATCACTTACAGCGACAAATGAGGTTTCATAAAGGGATAATTTTTAATGCAATAAAAAACATAAATAACATGAAATGGGTCCACATTAACTATTTGCATAAAGCTCTACTCACATCCCCCGGTGCCACAACATCATTGCAGAAGTAGCAGCCAAGTTTATAGCCAGGGATGTTTGAAAAGAGCGATGATCCCAGGAGATCAGCAGAGCCGGAGGCATTGTTGGAACATGAATCACCAGACTCCTGCTGCTTTGGTTTCTTTAGTCCATGTCTCATCACAACAAATGTGTCAAATCCCAACGCAGCATTGATGACCAGCTATAAAAAATAAAGAAGAGCACATGTAGCCAAAGAAAAAACAGCTTATATGTTTTGGTAATTATGAATAGAATTTTATTCTTACAATAAAATACAAACCACAGTTAACTGTTAAAGAATGCCAAATCATGTATTTAATGACCACAATTTTCTCCATACAATATATTTTCAGAAATACTATCTGCAGTTAGATGAACAAATAAAAACAATGCATTCCCACTATCAACATGGACATCAGGCTTAATGAAGTGAGTTGAATTGCAGAAATGCTGTGCTCAGACTTGGTGGGGATTGAGTTTTCTGAAACGGTAAACAATAAACAAGGTTCTCTATGGAAGAAGTTGTGTATATTTGTGTTCCGAAAATAAAAGGGGAAAAAGTGTAAAAATATACCCCCCCCCCAAAATGAGACATTCAGAACATAAATACTGGGTCAAACCAATGGTCCATTTAGCCTAGTATCCTGTCTTCCGACAGTGGCCAATGCCAGATGCTTCAAAAGGAACAAACAGAACTGGGCAATTATCAAGTGATCCATCTCATGATCCACTCCCAGCATCTGGCAGTCAGAGGTTTAGGGGTTGCATCCCTGACCATCTTGGCTAATAACCAGTGATGGTTCTAACCTCTATGAACTTATCCAATTCCTTTTTGAACCCAGTTATAGTTCTGGCCTTCACAACATCCCTTGGCAACAAGTTCCAACAGGTGACTGTGCACTGAGAGAAGAAGTACTTCCTTTTGTTTGTTTTAAACCTGCTGTCAATTAATTATCTCCAACTTGGAAAGGGCTCTTGTATGACCCAATTGTTTTAAAGTATTTTTTGAGAGCCTGAGTCTTCTGTATGTCAATTTCTATTTATATCAAACACAAGCATAGATATTTTATTTAAGAAAATGTTTGAAAAGGTGTGATTTATGTGTCTGCCTGTTTACAAATACAGCAGCCAGCTTCACATCCAGATTGCATCAGTAGCCATACATTTGTATACATGTTTTCAATTTATTGTTTATTTACTTTACGAGAACTTTAGCAGGATTCTTTCACAAACTCCTGGCAAAATTAATTTCTGACTTGTTGAAACAATTGAGCTGGATTTAGAAGTGATATAAACTCCCTAACAAGGTGATTATCATTAACAGTGGGCTAAATGCTGCCCCTCAGAGGTTCTTCCTGCCTAGGAGTGGAAAATTCCAGAAGTTTCAATCCTGGTAATTCAGTCCTGGAATTTCTTGGTAATTCTTCCATCAGGGGATGGGTTAGTCCTTCCTTCACTGCTTGCATTTCCCAGAGGCACAAGCATACTGTGACGGGACAAGGGACGATGGCTATAGCAAAGTAATGGGAGACAGATATATTAGCCACAGGCTAAACAAATCCCTGGCACCAGGATAAGCAAATGGCAGCTGCTCCAGGTCAATTAAGACACCTGGGGCCAATTAAGATCTTTCCAGAAGGCAGGGAGGACAGCTAGGTTGATTGGGACATCTGAAGCCAATCAGGGGCTGGCTGAAACTAGTTAAAAGCCTCCCAGTTAGTCAGGTGGGAGTGTGTGTGTCAGGAGCTGTGGGAGGAAGCCGCGCTGTTGGAGAGACTGAGCAGTACAAACCATATCAGGTGCAATGAAGGAGGCCCTGAGGTAAGGGTGAAGTGGATCTTGAGGAAGTGGGGGGCTGCTGTGGGGAAGCGGCCCAGGGAATTATACGTGTCCTGTTTCTAAAAAGTCAGCTATAGTAGCTGATACTATTAGGGTCCCTGGGCTGGAGCCCGGAGTAGAGGGCGGGCCCAGGCTCCCTCCTGTGCCCCCCGATTAATCACTCAGATTGGGAGACAACAGAGACTGTGCAAGGGAGGTAGCTTCACCTCACCTCCCTTGCTGGCTAATGATGAAAATGGCTCAGTAGGCTGTGACCCTTGCCTCTAGAGAGAGAAGGGCTACCCGGAGGGTCACAGTGAGCCTCTGAGGCTACCGAAATCTGCCAGGAAACGCGGGACCCACGGAGAGAAGGACAGAGCTTTGTCAAAATACATGCCAAGGCTCCTTGCTTACATGCTGCTACCCAGTGACCCCAACTTTCAATTGTCTCTGGCCACTGTAGCTCCTACAGAAGCTGCACCAAGCTCAGTTGCTGTTGCCCCTGGAACTTCTCTCAGATGGACTTCCATATTTAAAAAAAAAAAAGGAAAGCAGTGAAAGTCAATTTGCATTAAATTGTTCTTGCTTCCCCACAGGTCCTTTTGTGGAGGGGAGACAAAATTCTAGTAGGGTCCTGCCAACTTCCTTAGGGGAACGTACCATAGAGGCGGCATTCCTCATATCACTACCTCCAGCAGAGACAGACTGCTCTTCACTTAAGGAACTGGGGAGAATTGGGGCATTTATAAACTAATGTAACATTTATAAATTTAGGGCCAGATTTTGATCTCACACTAGTGATTATCCAGAGTAACTCCACTAAAGTCAGCGGGATTACTGCAGATCTCACTGGTGTGACTAAGATTGAAATCTGGCACAGTAGCTAAAGAACATCATTTGGCTCTAACTCACATTGTGTTTTCAAGTATGCCATGTGTTTTTTTACAGTAGGTTCAAGCAAGAGCTATTGAAGCATTCTGAAAACTACTTAGGAACAGTAATTATTTGCAAGAACAGTCTTTCCTTTCATTTGAAATACTATTCAGTATTTTCATTTAATTGTGATTTGAAATGTAACTCATTAAACACTCCTATGTGAAAATAGAAATGCAACACAAAGCAATCTGTCATCCAAAAAAGAGAAGTTCTGATGAGCAATGCCAGTAATTACCTATTTAAGACCCTCATTCATGTAGAGTCAGAAAAGGAACCCAACACTCAGGATAAAATGGTTACTTACCTCTTGTAACTGTTGTTCTTCAAGATGTGTTGTTCACGTCCATTCCAATTAGATGAGTGTGCGTTGCGTGCATGGATGTTGGAAACTTTTTCCCTTAGCAGCTCCCGTTGGGACAGCAAAGGAGCCCACTAGAGTGGCGCCCTTATGGCACTGTATATTGTACCCTGCCGGCCCGACTCCCTTTCGATTCCTTCTTGCCGTTGACTCCGACAGAGGGGAAGGGGGGTGGGTATTGTAATGGACGTGAACAACACATCTCGAAGAACAACTGTTACCAGAGGTAAGTAACTGTCTTTTCTTCTTCGAGAGCTTGTTCACGTCCATTCCAATTAGGTGACTTCCAAGCTGGCCATCAGAGGTGGGTAGGAGTCAAGGAATGATTGACTGGGGGACAGCCCTGCCGACCGCTGTATCATCTCTGGCCTGTTGGCTGATGGCATTGTGGGCTGTAAACGTATGCACTGAGGACTAGGCAGCTGCTTTGCAGATTTCATGGATGGGTACCTGCACCAGAAAGGCGGTCGAAAACACTTGCGCTCTTGTCGAATGGGCTGCAATTGCCGGAGCTGGGACCTTAGCCAACTCATAGCATGTGCGAATGCAGTCTGTGATCCAGGACGAGATGCGCTGAGAAGATACTGGAAGGCCCTTCATTCTATCGGCTATGGCCACAAACAGTTGGGTTGATTTGCAAAAAGGCCTCGTGCGCACTATGTAGAACGCTAGGGCTCTTTGAACATCTAGCGTGTGCAAGCTCTGCTGCTGCGAGCTCATGTGAGGCTTTGGAAAAAAAACACAGGCAGACAAATGTCCTGTCTCATGTGGAACTGGGAGACCACCCTGGGGAGGAATCTAGGGTGTGGTCTAAGTTGCACCTTGTCCTTATGAAACGCCATATAAGAGGGTTCGGAGGTGAGAGCCTTTAGTTCAGACACTTTCCTCGCCAATGTAATGGCCACCAAGAATGCTACCTTCCATGAAAGGTAAAGGAGGGAACAAGTGGCCAGGGGCTCGAACGGTGGGCTCATGAGCTTGGAGAGGACCAGGTTCAGATTCCAGGTTGGTACTGGTGATCGAGAGTAAGGGTACACCCTCTCCAATCCCTTGAGGAAACGCACCACCATGGGATTTGAGAACACCGAGTGCCCAGATTCCCATAGATGGAAAGCTGAGATAGCCATCAGGTGTATAGCCATCAGGTGTACTCTGATGGATGAAAGCGATAGGCCTTGTTGCTTGAGGTGAAGCAGGTAGTCCAGAATAACCGGGATAGAGACCTGGAGCATCTGGGTTCACACCAGCAGGAGAACCTTTTCAACTTGGCCAAGTAAGTTGACCTAGTGGAAGGTTTCCTGCTGCTAAGAAGTATGTGTCTCACTGGCTGAGAGCACTGGCTCTCCATCAAGTTTAGCCATGGAGCTTCCAAGCCATGAGGTGCAGGGACTGTAGGTTCGGGTGGAGAAGGCGCCCGTGGTCCTGAGTGATCAAGTCCGGATACAGGGGTAGGGCTACTGGGGCATCTACTGATAGTTCAAGGAGTGTTGTATACCAATGCTGACATGGCCAGGACGGGGCAAGCAGGATCACCATTACTCTGTCCCTGCGTATCTTGAGCAAGACCCAGTGGATCAGCGGGATTGGAGGGAAGGCATACTTCAGGCCCTCTCCCCACTGCACTCAGAATGCGTCGGAGATGGAGCCCAGGCTGTGATTTTGAAATGAGAAGAACCAAGGGCACTGTTTGTTGTCCTTGGTGGCGAACAGATCGACTTGGGGATAACCCCACTTTTGGAAAACTGACTGCAGGACATCTGATTGGACCGACCACTTGTGAGCTTGGTAGGACTTGCTGAGGCGATCTGCCAGCTCGTTCCTCACCCCGAGGAGGTACGATGCTTCCAGCTGTATGGACAGGGCTATACAGAAGTCCCAGAGGAGAACAGAGCAGTGAGGAGCAAGCTCCACCCTGTTTGTTTATGTAGAACACGGCGGTGGTGTTGTCTGTCAGGACTGTCATGCTGTGACCTTGCAAAGTGGCGTGAACATTTGACAGGCCAGACGAACCGCTCTGAGCTCCTTCAGGTTGATATAGAGGGGTATCTCGTCCTGCGTCCACAGACCTTGTGTTCTCAGTTCCACTAGGTGTGCACTCCAACCCAGATCTGACGCATCTGTTACTAACGTCAGTGAAGGTTGGATTGTGGCGAAGGGGACTACCGCACAGACTACTGGTTGCTCCAGCCACCAATGCAGAGACTCTTGGACTTGCCCAGGTACCGTTACTATCATGTCCAGGCTGTCTTGTGCCAGGTGGTAACATGATGCGAGCCACGCTTGTGGGGGTCTGAGACTTAGTCTGGCATGCGTGACTACGTAAGTACAGGCTGCCATATGCCCTATTAACTTCAGGTAACCCCTCACGGTTATGGTGGGGTATTGTAATATCGTCTCGACAATTTGTTCTATGCCTGAGACCTGGGTTCTGGGAGGCTCGCTTTTGCCTGTACTGAGTCCAGGACCGCCCCTATGAATTCAATCCTTTGGGTCGGTATGAGTGACGACTTGCTTATGTTGAGAAGGAGCCCCAATCTGTGAAAGGTGTCCCTGACCAGTGTAACATGGGACTGCACCTGTTCTTTGGAGCACCTGGTCAGCAGCCAATCGTCAAGGTATGGATGCACTCAAACCTTTCTTTTGCGCAAAAAATCCGCTACCACCACCATGCACTTGGTGAACACGGGGGGGGGGGGGGGGGGGGCGGGAGCCCTGTGGAAAGGCCGAATGGGAGCACCGTGAACTGGTAATGCTTGCGGTTTATCACAAGCAGTAAGAAGCGTCTGCGCACCAGAAATAAGCGTCCTTCATGTCGAGGGAAGCGCACCACTCTCTCATATCCAGTGACGGGATGATAGTGCTTAGGAAGGCCATGCAGAACATGAGCTTGACCATAAATTTGTTGAGTCCGCGAAGGTCTAGAATGGGTCGTAAACCCCCCTTTGCCTTGGGGATTAGGTAATAATGGGAGTAAAATCCCTTTTCCCTTAGCTCCTGGGGAATCTCCTCCACTGCCCCTATATCGATGAGCGATCGTATGTCCTGCATAAGGAGTTGCTCGTGAGAGGGGTCCCTGAAGGACGGGGAAGGGGGATGGGAGGAAAGGAGGAGAACTGGAGGGAGTATCCCACCTGTACCATGCGTAGGACCCAGTGGTCCGATGTTATACGGTAGAAGTGGGATAGCCGGTTTAAAAACTGTGGGGAGGGATCCTGGGATTGGATTGGTAGGCTGTCCTCGTGCGTGCCTTCAAAACACTTGCTTGTTTCTGACTGGGGCTTATTTGGGCCTTGGTCAGACGCGTTGTTCGACGGTCTACATCTATTATTCCTGCCTCACCTGCGGTAGGGGTCTTGTCTGGGGCAAGTTTGGTATTGCCTTTGCTGTGGAGGTTGAGGCCTGAAGGGCTTCCTCTGGGTTGCTGGTGTATGCATTCCCAGTGATTTCATTGCAGCCCTGGAATCCTTGAGGCTATGCAGCCTGGAGTCCGTTTGCTCCAAAAAGAGGCCAGAGCCTTCGAAAGGGAGGTCTTGCAATGTGTTTTGGACCTCGGGAGGGAGGCCTGATGCCTGTAGCCATGCTGAACGCCTCATAACCACTCCTGATTATATGGTTCTGACCACAGAGTCAGCTGAATCGAGGGAGGCTTGCAGAGATGTCTTGGCTACTGTTTTTCCTTCCTCAATTAGCACAGAAAACTCTGCATGCGAATCCTGCGGCAGGCGATCCTTAAACCTGGACAGAGCATTCCAAGAGTTGAAGTTGTGTCGGTTAAGGATGGCCTGTTGGTTGGCTATCCTGAGTTGCAGGCCTCCCGAGAAGTAGACCATCCTGCCAAAGAGGTCCAATCGTTTGGCCCCTTTGGACTTTGGTGCTGAGGCCTGCTGACCCTGGCGTTCTCTCTCCTTTATGGCTGACATGACCAGGGTGGAGGGTGGGAGAACAAGAATTCATAGCCCTTAGATGGGGCAAAGTATTTTCTCTCCACTCCCCTGGCCGTCGGGGTAATAGAAGCCGGGGTTTTCCAGACTGTCTTATAATTACTCTGGATAGCCTTGATCAGTGGCAATGCTACCCTTGAGGGTCCTTTTGGAGCCAGGATATCAACCATCGGATCCTCAGGCTTGACGGCCTCTTCCGCCTGAAGGCCCATATTAAGGGCAATTCGGCGGAGAAGTTCCTGATGGGCCCTATGGTCAATAGGTGGGGGTCCTGATACAGATGTTCCCACCACTGCTTCATCTGGGGAGGATGAGGACATGTGCTGAGGATGGCTGCCCTCGTCCTGACCCTCCTGTAATCTCCCATAGTCCTGGGCCATGTCAGGGCCTGTAAGGCTGTCGCCTCTTGAGAGGCAGACTATGCCTCCTGAGGTCTTGGGGTTGTGTCTCTTGATAGTGGTGCGGGCAATGGACCTGCCTCTGTTGGCTGCTCAGGAGGGGGTCCAAGATTGGTCTAGAGAGCATGGTCTTTCTTGCCCTCGAGGTGCGTTCACATGGCAACCTTGAGTGGCGTCGCATTGAGTGCACCGACGCCCGGAGGCTCTAGAAAATGTGCCCTGTTGTTGGTAATAGTAGCCCTTTTGGATGCCACAGGCCTGCCCCAGAGGCAGCCACTGCAGCTGCCAGGCTGTGTGGGACTCTCTACTGCTCTTGGTCCGGTGCCTGCTATAACTCAAGTGGCCTGAGTCGGCTTCAGAGTCTGAGGAGGGTGAAGGGGAGGACCAAGGCGGTGCCGATGATTCTTGAGCCACCATGGGGTGCCGAGAGGTGCAGGCCGGGGACTGGTGCCGAGAGGATCGGGATAGGGAGTGGTACCGGCTATCCCGAGACCTTGACCGCTCTAGAGCATATGGTGCCAGGGAAATGGCTGGCACCGTGCTTCAGTGCCGAGTGACCGAGGACGACGTGGAGCGGTGCCAGGTCCTCGGTGGGGGTGCTGAGGGCGCTTCTTCATCTGGTGCCATAAGCTCATGTGGGGTTGTCGGTGCCAGGGAGTGGCACTGTGGTGAGCTCAAACGGGAGTGGTGCCAGATCGGTGACCTCGAACGGCTCACCATTGCTGGTTTCCCTCTGGATGGCACCCGTCTGGGCGGTGCCAGAGGCTTCTCCCTGCATGGGAGGGGATTGGGCGCCGACAGGTCAAAGAGGTCCTTTGCAGCCTCATATGTCAGGCATGGAGGGGGGGTTCCCAAGACCTCCTCTAGACATTGGTCTGTGCTGAAGTTGCTGGGCGCCGAACTCAATGGTGCCAGCTCCTGATGGGAAACAGAGTCCTGTCTCTGAGCTGTAGGAGCCTCTCTGAGTGTCTTGGTTGCTCTTTCAGGGGAGCGTCCTCTTTCCCCTTTCTTATGGCGCTTGGCCGGTGCCAGGGAGCTTGAGTGGTGCCGGGGCTGGTAGTCTCGGTGCCAGGGATTTACAGTGTGGGAGATCTCTAGAGCTCGGTGCCAAATCGTGCACCGATGCCGGGGCACTTCTCACCGTGGAGCTCGGGCCCAGTACCGGGCGGTCTGGGGCCGCTGGTTGTCATGCAGCCTCCACGAGCAGCTGCTTAAGATGAAAGTCTCTTTTCTTTCTTAGTGCAGGGCTAAAAGGCCTTGCAAATTTTACAGCGCTCGACCTGGTGTGCCTCCCCCAGACACCTAAGGCAGGAGTCGTGGGGGGTCGCTGTTGAGCACAGACTTGCGGCAGATAGCGCAAGCTTTAAACCCCTGGGCTTGCAGCATGCCCCGCAGCCCAAGGCTGGTGGCTGAAACTAAATCCCAGTCACCTCTAACTAACTTATTAACTACACCTCTACCCCGATATAACGCTGCCCTCGGGAGCCAAAAAATCTTACCGCGTTATAGGTGAAACCATGTTATATCTAACGTGCTTTGATCCGCTGGAGCGCGGAGCCCCACCCCCCGGAGTGCTGCTTTACCGCGTTATATCCGAATTCGTGTTATATTGGGTAGCGTTATATCGGGGTAGAGGTCTAACAACAAACTGTCTAACTGGTAAAACTAGATTGCTAAGGGATCACTCGCAAGCGAGAGAGCACGTTCCAATGCCGCCACATTGGAACTGAAGGGGGTTTGGGCCGGCAGGGTACTATATACAGCGCCATAAGGGCACCACTCTAGGGGGCTCTTCTGCCATCCCAACAGGAGCTGCTAAGGGAAAAAGTTTCCGACGTTCGTGCACGCAACACGCGCACACATAATTGGAATGGACATGAACAAGCACTCAAAGAAGAAACACACAATTCTATTCTCTCCTCAAAGCATGTGACAGGGATTTACTTGGGCATGGAACTGAATATGAAAAATAAAATATCTACATGGATATGGGAAAACACCCATTATGCCTGTAATAGGACTGATTATAGGATCAACAACTAGACCAGCAGGTTTAACTAAAAATATGGATGAGACATAGCAGGATGTAAAGTTAATTGCACAATTAGCATGTTGAAAGGCATACTGTGAAGCCAAGCCAAGTACTGTAATGTTATCCACTCTAGATAGGCAGTTTTAAAAGCAATTCACCAATTTGCAGTATATTATTGTAAATATAATGCGAGTTATTTAGTGGGATTTGAGCCTTCAGGAAAAGATGGCCAGTGTTAAAACATTCTGTATTTGTATCAGGGTGACATGATTTAAATCAAAGTGATTTGACTCATCAATTTTAATTATGATTTAAATCAAAAAGTAGGACACTGATTTAAATCATTGATTTTAATCGTGTTTTGCATTTGTATATTCTAGTTATTTTCCTTAAGAAAAGAGGATTCTCATTGGCTGGTAATCAGAAAAACATGTTGATTTGCAACAAAATATAGCCTTTACACTAAATTTCATGCTTCGTTATGTTAACCAGGTGCATATTTTATTTAAGCAATTATGTAGCTTAATTTACATTTATTCAGATTCCTAATTTTTACATTTTTATGTTAGAGAATGGTAAATGATGCATTTATTTACTAGATGATGATTAATTTTGTTACTCATTATTTGTGCCAAGTTCTATTCAGATAGAAATTGAATTCGATTAAAAATGCACAAAAAGCATTTAAAATTGTTTTGATCAGTTATATAGAAGTACCTTAAATATCCTGGATACAGAAGAAAAGTAATTATCAAAACATGTTTTGCATTTAAAACTAACTGATTTATTAAACAAAGGAAGTATTATCTGAAGTTAGTGAATCGAACTGATTGTTTCTGGTCAATATGTCCTTCAAGATTTTAGAACTATTAGATCTCACCCTCTCACACCTAGTTTTTATTCATATATTTGGAGAGGAAAACAAGCTTTCCTGCTTTTTCAATTCTTAATTTATTCTTAACTTTCAATGAACTAATCATTGAACTGAACTAGTTGAATAAGATGAAGTGAAGAAAATATTCTCTCTGCACCCGCAGAAGAGGCAACTGCTATCAAAAGCTGGTTTTCAACAAACTCTGGTTCCAGATCCTTCGCCAGTCACTTCCACCAGTTCAGTGGTCTAATCCTTCTTTAAAACTTAAGCAGCAAACATGTACTGTTTAAAATTTGTTATTTTATTTAAATGATTTAAATAGATAATAGTAAGTTTAGGCCTTGGCATATGTTGTAATAATTTCACATTTATTTTAAATACATTCATCTTATAAAATAAACCTACATTTAATTTAAATAAAAAAAAATAATAATAATCCCGGTCTCTAACTAGAACTTCCTGGCACTATAGTAAGAGGATTGTTTATTATGAATAATTATTATTCTGCAATGATTTTAATGATTGTCCTGGGAATGTGATGATTTTCAAAAGTGTGTGCATTTCTAACAAGGGTATTTTTTCCTTATTGTATATAATTGTTTATCCTCCTCCTCCTCCTCAATCCTGTGTAGTGACATCACAATGCTGAATCTCTGACAACACAGCCAGTTCAACAGCAAGCAATACAGGATTACAACTTCCATGGCGCCACGGGGCTAAGGCGGGCTCCCTGCCTGCCCTGGCTCCGGCCCCATGCCGCTCCTGGAAGGGGACGGCACCACATCTCTGCGGCCCCTGAAAGAGCGGGGGGCAGAGGGCTCCACGCACTGCCCTCGCCTGCAGACACCACCCCCACACAGCTCCCATTGGTCAGGAACAGGGAGCTTCGGGGGAGGTACCCGCATGCGAGGGCATCGCGCGGAGCCCTCTGCCCCCCTCCACCAGGGGCCGCAGGGACATGGTGCCAGCCTCTTCTGGGAGCGGCGCAGGGCCAGGGCAGACAGGGAGCCTGCCTTAGCCCCGCTGCGTGCTGCTGCCACCCTGGAGGCACTCCAGGTAAGCGGCGCCAGGCCGGAGCCCGCACCCCAAATCCCTCCTGCATGCCAACCTCCCTGCCCTGAGCCCCCTGCCCTGAGCCCCCTCCCACACCCTGCACCCCAATCCCCTGCCCTACATTCATGGCTCTGAATGCAATTTCCCACCCAGATGTGGCCCTCGGGCCAAAAAGTTTGCCCACCCCTGGACTAGGAGCCAGTAGATGGGGGGTGGGGGGGGGGAAATGAGATTGGATTGGGAAGTAGGGAGAAGACTAGGACAGAGAAGCACTGAGGCAGAGAGAAGGGAGACAGATCTGATTAAGAGCTTGAGTGTGGGGACCGAATTGGGAATGTCAGAGCAAAGTGGCCGAGACAGGGAACCTGGCGGACACTGAGATTAGGTGGGGAATCCAGGAAGGGATATTGAAACTGGGAGGACTCATTCACTGCATAAAATGGACCTGTTCTGGGGATGAATCAGGTTTGTATAGTAAAGAAAGCTGCTGTCTCTAGGACCCTTGCTTCATTTGTTGCAGAATCTGGATAGCGTATAATAATTCTGTCTCCAGAGCAGAGTTTGAAGAGTGTGTGGTAAATAAGGCAGAGGGCCACATACTGAATGACAAGGTGAATATTTTGAATAGCTGCTCATTAAGTGAGCACAGTTCATTCTGTGAGCTGAATGAGGGAGAGGTCCCAGGGAAAAATAGTCTGATATTGCAATTAAAGACTATGTGATAATGCATATGAACAAGTTGCCAAACTGCAGTTGCACGGACAACCTTAATTCTGGCATTTCCTAACTTTTGAGTGCTTGACTTTGCAACCTTAATAATGGTCTTTTAATGTAGTTTTTTGAGTGTAATATTTAAATAGCTAAGAGAAATTCGGACATAACTGCCAAAGCACAGTGTGGACTGCTGAAAAGTCTGGATCAAGGAAGAGGATTATGCAAAAACTCATTAAGTTTCTCATTCATTTTCACCTGAAGACTCACAGGCCAATATGAAAGGACATAATGGTTCGTCAAATTCCTGTTATTTTTCAGTAGTGTGGACCATAAATGACTTTACCCCCAGCTGACAGATCAGAGACACATTTGATGGTCTGTCTACTATTTTAACTCTAAATTGTCTTCAGTTTGTCCCTTGAAGCACAACATTCTCATTAAAATGCTAGGGAAGAGACCGCACAGTATAGTACAGCTCTTCAGATTCTAGCTTTTAGATTCTTTCCCTTCCCCACAATAAAGTCAAAACAGTTTAGTTAACTGACTTGTTTAAATGAAAAATGTCCTCTCTCCATCTTCATATCATATTAACATACTTGTCTTCATACTATTTTACTTTAACTATTCCTCCCTATAAACAGCAATGCAGCTGATTGTTACAATGACAGAATCAGTAAATACAGTATTCAGCCTGAGATAGCTCTTGGTGTGACCAGTTGGGTACTGCGTCGTCTAGGAATTCAAAGAAAACAATAATGATATATCTTGGAACCACATGTGGCAATCAATAACAGAAAGTAATTAAAATACTGGGTTTCCTGATGAAGAAATATTTGTGCAGGCACAGACTGAGGCAGGTTTGAATTAAGTCAGTCTGTGGCCCCAGCCACCATCATGTGTGGTTCCCCCAGTGGTCGATCCCCTCAGGGGCTGGCAGCAGGTTTCAGTGTTAAGATGAATGGATCAGTTCATGTCTCTTGGACCTATGGTTTCAAGCTGTCCGAAAAGTCAAACAAGCATCACTTATACTCTGGTCACATTTTCAAGCTTTTCTTTGCATCCATGAGGGCAAGACACAAAGTGCGTTTTTAAATGAAAGATAAGGCACAGACCTATAGTCACTGTACCTTAAGATGGAGCTGGATAAAAGGATTCAGGCACTTCAATGACTTTAATGGGGCTCCATTCAGGCATGGAGTTTCAACTGCACAGATCTCATTGGTGATCAGGGCTATTGTTGAGATACCAAAATCTTCTTGATTATAAATGGCCAGTGTTCATACGTTTATAACTTTCTAAAGAATTCAATTTTTGTGGAGTTTTTTTTATGTTTGAGCTAAAGTGATTTTTGTTGTATTTTTGAGAATAAAATATCTTACCAATTTTTAATTATGAAAGAATTAAAAAATTCCATTCTTGGTGGCCACCAAACAGAATTCTACACACACTTACTAAACAGGGCCACAGAAAAGTGGGTTGATGTTTAAAACTTGACATGGACATAATCCTCAGAGGATTGCTAGGTTGGAACATAATTGGTTTAGGATTTTAAAATGCCATTAAAAATGTTCATGATCAAGTGCAGAGACAGTTTGGTTAAGTCTACAGGTGCACACTCCACGGGAGATGCACACATGCAAGGAACTTACAAGACAAAAAAACTGATTGTAAGTGTCACAAGCAATTCTGGATTCTCTCTCATTGTCCAATCACTTTCTTATTCTTAAAAAAATCACCAGCCAAACAACTAAGAAATCACAAGCAAAAATTATGTTCGTGCAAAGTTGAGGCTGCACAGCTAGAATTCACAAAAAAAGTCAGACGGTGAAAAAGTTAATGTTCCAAAAGCAACACAGACTCAGTTGTGTCATACATATGTACTATTTTCCATTTACTCTTTTATTTAATTTGTAACTTAATGTATTGCTGTGAATGTCATTATATTTATGCCACAAAATATACGGAATGTGCAATGTGGTACAATTCTCATGCTTTTAAAACCTTAACATGTGCATTTTCCAACTTTGTATCTTTTAGA
Organism: Emys orbicularis; assembly: GCF_028017835.1. NCBI lineage: Eukaryota > Metazoa > Chordata > Testudines > Emydidae > Emys > Emys orbicularis. The sequence goes on along the minus strand of NC_088689.1, from coordinate 92,283,576 downwards.
TGTGTAAACTTAATTTGCATTAACTCTTAAAAATGTGACAAAGAAGTTGTTGTAAACACCTTACTTTAACAAAAAGTCTCAGTCAAAATAGTTTAGGAATCAAATGTGCAGGGCAATGCAATTAAGAGTTTCTTAACTAACCCATCTGCACCAAATGTGTGGAATATTAATTTGTTGAAAAATTTTGGTGGCAGGATTCTGTAATCTGAGATTTAGGATATTCTTCCATTCAGAAAACGCCTGAACTCAGTTTGACACTCAAGAGCATGATTGATAGAAAGGTAAAGGGCCATGAGTTAAAGAGAGGCAGTTATTCTCACTTAACCTAAAAAAGAGCACATTGTTTCCTATTCTCTATTTTAATTTTTATTACATTCTAGTAAGAATCACACTCAGGAACAAATTCCTAAAAGCATGCAATTATGGATAAACTTGTTCATATTCACTGATTCTGTTGTATGTTTTAATTCGGTTCAGGTAAATTGACTGTAAAAGAACTAACGTGCACAGAGTGACTGTCTCAGAGCCTGATCCTGGAAACACTTACACATGTAGTGCCACTGCCTTCAAGGGAAGAAATATCCTCCAGTGGTTGTGACACTAGCCTGAGACTCAGAAGATTCAGGTTCAATTCCCTGCTCCTCCACACAGACTGCCTGTGTGACCTCAGACAAACCATCTACTTTCTCTGTACCTCAGTTTCCCATGTGTAAAATGGGGATAATACTTCCTTACCAGAGACTGTGAAGATAATTACATTACAAATGTGAGACACTCAGATGTTATGCTAACAGAGGCCACATAAATACCTTAGATAGATATGATCAACCCAGATATTGTATATTGCTGGGTGAGTTTACAGAGAAGTTGTTGGTTTGGGGTTTTTTGTTTGTTTGTTTGATTAATGAAGTGTTGGCTAATCCATATTTTTTTTGCATGTATAGTTTGCCTTCAGGTCTCAAAAGTTACAAATCTACTTTGGAAATACAATTTGCAACTGTCAACAACATTTTGACATCCTGTATCACTTTCCACCCTCATCATCGTTCTTTCAGTCTTCCTTCATAACATATGAGTTACCATTCCCCCTCATCACACACTTTTTTCTCACTTGCTGCTTTGTCTTTGAGTCTACTGATAAAGTGCCTAGTGCAAAAACTCTTGCAATGGCATGATGTAATTCCGGCTGATTGGTCAGCAATTGCAGGTTCCTGTCAACTATTTTTGACCATACATGGCAAGTAATTAAATGAGAGTTGCAGTATGACTACAGGAATATTAACAAGGCATATCTACTGTACCTTCCTCTTGCTGGCTGCAACGACAGCAGGAAGCCATCGACTTTCCCTAGTGTCCATTAACAGGAAAATAATATCATGAGCATCAATGAGCCGTTCAAGCTGTGCCACATCCTTTCGAGCCTGTTCCATGGTGACTTCAGAAAAATTCACGGGGTGACCTGGCATGGGGATGCTCATGTTAAATCCTTCTGCATTCTAGGGGAAAACACATAGGAAATGGACACTTCAAAACAATGTATTAAACAGACCTGAAGGATATTATTCACAGAACAGCCAAATTATTCATGCCCGTAGCCATTAAATTATTGTAGGAACAGTCAAGATCAAGACAAGAGTTAATTGGGTCCTTATGAGCTGTCGGCCTTTGATAAAGTCCAAATTTTTCTGATGTAAGGAAAAGACAGCTAGAATGAATGGCCAGAAATCATACTGGGGAATGAAATAGAGTACTACAGGAAACAGAAGACTGCTGAAGACTGTCACCAAAATAACTGATTTTAATTCATTTGCAACCATACATAAGTAAACATAGCTTCAGTGCAGCACCTCCAGCATTCCATCACTTGAATACAATGCAGGAAGATTACTTTCTGCTTGGCTGAGTACAGTCTTAGATTAATAATATTTTTAAGAATAAAAACTCAAAAATTAGACAAGGATTATGGAAAGCACTGGTATCCATTAATCGCCGATATTCCTCCAATGATTTCAGTGGCGTTACACCAGAACTAAATTTGTCCCATTGTTGTAATCTTTTAAGATTATACACATACATGGTAACCATGTTGAGTCAGATTTTCAGTTTTTCTTTGACCCGCATTTCTTTGATCTTGTCTTTTATAACAAATACACAGCAACATGTATACTTCAAAACAAAACAAAACCATAAACCTAATATCCTGCCAAAACAACACACACTGCTACACATGCTTCTTCCCTGAGGAGAGGACAAGAGAAAAAACACCATGCGACAGATGCACTACTTAAAGGGGCTCACATACTATGGTGATGAAAGCAGTATAAAAACCTATTAGGGCGGTCAACTAATCACAGTTAACTCATGCGATTAACCCAAAAAAATTAATCACAATTAAAAAAATTAATGGAAACATGTCCTCTGGAATGGTGGTTGAAGCATGAAGGGACATATGAACCTTTAGTGCATCTGGCACGTAAATACCTTGCAACGCCAGCAACAACAGTGCCATGCGATTGCCTGTTCTCACTTTCAGGTGACATTGTAAACAAGCTGCAGGCTGCATTATCTCCTGCAAATTGTAACCAACTTTGTTTGTCTGAGTGATTGGCTGACCAAGAAGTACTGAGTGGACTTGCAGGTTCTAAAGTTTTACATTGTTTTATTTTTGAATGCAGTTATTTTTTACATAATTCTACATTTGTAAGTTCAACTTTCATGATAAAGAGATTGCACTACAATACTTGTATGAGGTGAATTGAAAAATACAATTTTTTTGTTTTTTTACAGTGCAAATATTTGTAATAAAAATAAATATAAAGTGAGCTCTGTACACTTTGCATTCTGTATTGTAATTGAAAATATATTTGAAAATGTAGTAAACATCCAAAATATTTAAAATAAATGGTATTCTATTGTTTTTTTCTCGTGCAATTAATCGCAATTATTTTTTTTAATCACTTGACAGCCCTAAAACCTATATAGAAGAGAACAGCCGGCACAAATCAGCATAGCTCTATTTATTGTGTAACTATAAGGATCTAGCCTGCTAATTTAGCACTGTTAACCAACTTTTTTGAACCAGATTTTCAGAAGATCAATTCCATTTGACTAGTCTGGACAATCAAGAATTACAAGACAGATAATCACTTTTGGAGTGGCCCTGTTTTTATAGGGACAGAGATACTAAGAAAAAATGTTTGGGTATCCCACTGTAGAAGGATTGATTGGACTGTATGCAACTCTATTTTGGACAAACCTCAATGCAACATTTCAACCATATGTTATGACCCTGATGTCTTTAAGGGCCTGATCCTACAACCACGTACCTGAGTAGTCCCACAGTATGTCAACAGAATGAATGAAGTTAGGCATATGCCTATGTGTTTGCAAAATAGGACCCTTAGATTATAAATCCATCAAGGCAGGGTCTTTCTATATTAGTTTCTGAACAGTGCTGAACACAGTGATTAGTATTTTGAGCATTTTTTTTAAAAAAAAAAAAAGACTGTGTGCTGATTATTCTTCACAAATTAAACTATGTTTCTTCTTTTATTTTAACAACTCCACTGTACTATTCAGGCCAAAATCAGAAATCATTCTGTACAATATTAGCTGCAGAACCCTGCCTCTACAAATTCTTCTGAAATCCCCCATCATCTTTCTGTAAATTATTGATTTAAATATTTCTGTTGGTGCCAGAAAAAAGTGCCTTAAACCTTCAGCAAATTCATTAGAAACCATTCTTAAACTCAATATCTCTTGGAAGATCAAATTCCATACTACTGACTTTTGTACCAAGTTTTTGCACCGTCTTGTCTCATCATTTCTTAAATGTAAAGATTAAAAAGATTGCACCAATTTATTTATGCCTTACAAGTATCTTTAAAACAACCCCCAAATTTCACCTACTAGAGCAATTAATTTTATTCACATATAGCTTTTGTCTTAGATCAGCTCCCCAATTACTTTACACAAAGTGAACAATAAGACCTCTATTAAGTCTTATCTGAGATTGAATCTTTACCCAATTGCCGTTAGACAGATGGGAGGCATCATACAGTGTACCTCTGTTGTTTCAAATTCTATAAAATATAAAATTCCTCAGTCTTCAGTGATACTTGTATAATTTGAATGGCCACATAGTAACTCGATATAGAAGGAAATCACTTCTGAGACTCATGGCTCCTATCGTCAAATGCTTTGCAGGCTTCCATTTCGGAGCTGCTGAGAGCAGCCTGATCCTGCAGCAGGACCTTACAACATGTCTCCTTCATGTCCATATTTGAACAAGGTGGACTCAACTGAACATGCATTAGAGAGTCCAAAAAGGACATACATGGAGGAAGGGTCATTTGAACCATGTTGCTCATCTGATAAGTACATTTATAAAAGGTGTAAAACATCTGCTATCGGACAGAAAAAGACCCTCCTTATATATTACCGTAGAACTTAGGCTATGTCTCTACACCAGGGGTCGGCAACCTACGGCACGCGAGCCGATTCTGAGTGGCACGCTGTCTGCCCGGTGAGAGGAGGAGGAGGAGGAGGGGCCGGAAAGCACCACGCTGGGGGAAGAAGGGGGAAGAGGGAAGCTTGGCTGCCGCAGGACCAAGCTTCTGCCTCCTGCCCCTGCAGGGGAGAGCGGTGTGGGGGGGTCCCGGCCCCCCGCCCCACTCAGCCTCCCCGCCCACAGCTCTCCCTTGTGGGGGCAGGAGGCAGAAGCTTGGTCCTGCAGCAGCCAAGCTCCCCCCCTCCCCCGTTTCTTCCCACAACGTGGTGCATTCCGGCCCCTCCTCCTCCTCCTCCCCCCTCTCCCTGCCGGCGACGGCCCTTGAGAGGGGGAGGGAGAAGAGCAGAGCCGAGTGGCAGCGTGCTCCATGCTCCATAGAGGAGGCAGAGAGAGGTAGGGACAGGCCTTGGGGAAGGGAGTGGAACAGGGCATATCCCTCCCAGCCCCCTGCCATGAGCCGCTTAGGGCAGGGGGCTGGGAGCACCCCCACGAGCCGAGCACCCCAGCCCTCTGCCCTGATCATCCCCACACACACCCAGCCTTGTGCCCTGCACCTCCACACACACCCCAGCCCTCTGCCCTGATTCTCCCCACACACCCCCAGCCCTCTGCCCTGCACCTCCACACCCCCCCAGCCCTCTGCCCTGACCTCGAGTTGCCCCCAACAGCCAGCCATCTGCCCTGCATCCCCACACACCCTCCAGCCCTCTGCCCTGACCTCCCCCCACCACCCAGCCTTCTGCCCTGCACCTCCACACACCCCCAGCCCTCTGCCCTGACCTCGAGTTGCCCCCAACACCCAGCCATCTGTCCTGCACCCCCACACACCCTCCAGCCCTCTGCCCTGACCTCCCCCCAACACCCAGCCTTCTGCCCTGCACCTCCACACACACCACAGCCCTCTGCCCTGAACCCCCCCACACCCAGCCTTGTGCCCTGCACCTCCACACACACCCCCAGCCCTCTGCCCTGACCTCCCCCCAACACCCAGCCTTCTGCCCTGCACCTCCACACACACCCCAGCCTTCTGCCCTGACCTCCCCCCAACACCCAGCCTTCTGCCCTGCACCTCCACACACACCCCAGCCCTCTGCCCTGACCTCGAGTCGCCCCGCTCAGCCCGCTGCAGGCCTAGGTGAACAGAACCCCAGGCTGGAAGCGGGCTGAGCAGGCTGGTGGCGTAAGATCAGCATTTTAATTTAATTTTAAAGGAAGCTTCTTAAACATTTTGAAAACCTTGTTTACTTTACATACAACAATAGTTTAGTTATATAATATAGACTTATAGAGAGAGACCTTCTAAAAAACGTTAACATGTATTACCGGCACGCGAAACCTTAAATTAAAGTGAATAAATGAAGACTCGGCACACCACTTCTGAAAGGTTGCCTACCCCTGCTCTACACTATGAGCTAACAATATGATTCCCCTGCTCCTGTACAGATATTTGCACTAGTTCTCATCGAACTAATGACAGTATAAATAGCAATGCAGCCGCAGTAGCATGGATAGTTCACTGGTTTCAGGCAGGTTTGAACTTTCTACTACCTGGGCTATCATGGCTACCCTGCTATTTATACTTGTGGTAGCCTGATGAGAACACGAGCAGGGAAATCGCATCCTTAGCTCATAGTGCAGACACAGCCTTAGAGGAGTCAACCAGGTCAGGGTCCTAGTGTGCTAGTCACTGTATAAACATATAGTAAATGACAGTCCCTGCCTTACAGAGTTTACAGTTTAAAAGACATAACAGCTGGATGAAGCAAACAAGCATGTGTGTATGTGGGGAGAGGAGCAAAAATAACAGGAGGCTTTAGCATAGACTAGTGCACAATTCAAGAATATACAACACAATATCCATAAAAAAATGAACACACATTGTTAAGGGGAATTCTATGTGAAGGCCCTTGCTGCGGAACAGCAGCTTCAGGGAGAGTTGATCCAGATATTACCTAAGTCTTCATTACAAAATGATACATGACTGAGGAAGACTAACTTTTCCTCCCTCTAGAACTGGGTGTACAACTGTTGGAGAAGAATGGTGAAGAGACTAGTTTGAATGAAGTTTCCATTCCAGGAGATACTTGCAATTCTGACCAACACTGAATCCTCTGACTTAGCTCCATTAGTTCCAAATAGTTTGGCCATGTATGAAAGCAGGATCCAGGGAAATTTCTAATCTTTTCCCCGATCAGAGCCTAAAGTTTTTTTTCATTGACATAGGCAAAAAAAAATCACTTGCTTTCGTGGCATAATGGAATTTCAAGCACACTGGTATTGATCTTCTAAGTCTTTGAAAAGAATGGCTATTTAAATTGCACCAAACAGTCCTTCTTAAACCTATTAATATCACTGTCATTTTTATATTTTTGCCCATAATACAAATAATGTATCAAATGTATCACAGGCCTCAAATGTATGTGCACTCGTAAGGATAATGTAAATCAGAACCTTTATGGATAGATGAATTCCATAATTACTGGATAGATTTTAATACTCTAATCTGAAAAATAAAATGGGAAATAACTGTAAGAGAACATTTTGCACTTGTGTTTTTTTTAAATAAAACTATCAGCACAAAATGTCTCCTACTCATCTAAGAAATCCTGAAAAATTAAAGGCTTCTATGAGACACTAATTTACACATGAATGCTTTGTTTCAGCATGATGCTGGTGGTATTTGGGAAGTGAATTTTTAGCTGAAGGTCAACCATACTCTATTATTTTTCCTGTCCAAATGAAATATTACACAGTCCACAACATTAAGGGCAGGCACGACAAAATACAAAGTTAATGTAGGTTATAATTTCTATGGTAATACATTATAAATACGTGCGTGTGTATATATACATATACACATTTTGTGTAAAGTTTAGTGTGCAAGTACAAACATGTACATGAACAACTATTGAAATTTGGGGATTGTGCAAAAGATTATTAAAATACATGTTCTTTTTTAAAACTCTGCTCTTAAGTGGTGGTGGTAATGTAGTCAAGTTCACTTACCAGTAGATGGTGCACCTCAGTGTTCACTTCTATTGCAGTAACTAAATGTTCAGTTTGGTGCAGAGCATATATTTATAGATAGGCTTGACAGATTTCAATTTTTTTTTATAATTTCTATGGAAAATATCAATACATTTCATACACTGTTTTCAATTTTTATCTATTTACATTTTAACAGTTGCTGGAAATTATGGGGGGAGGTCAGAATTATTTAACAGTATATGTTCAGATTCAAAAAGTTAAAGGTTTATAACCATTAAAACACAAATCGTCATCATCACATGTCAAAATATACAAAGTAAGTGTTCTTAAATCAAACTAATAAGTTCGCAAGCAGCATTTTTCTTACTTTGCCTATCTGTAAATTTCAATCATCATCATCAATGGAAATTTTTTTCATCAGTTTGTGGGTGTATGGTGAAATTGTTTACTGATATTTACTGATTAAAATCTAATCCTTTCAAGTCTAATTATACAGAAAAACAAAGGTCCATTTGGCAGCATTTAAAATTTTACAAATGCAGAGAAAAAATGTAAAAGAAGAACAAGAGTGATATAAAAATATAGAATGAGAATAAAATAAGATGACAAATAGTGGAGCAGCATATTAAAGTCTCATCCACGCACACAAAATTTGGGTGTAACCTTGTATACACAGTATTTTCAGAAATGAGTGCCACTTTCATGCCCTGTCTCACCAAGCTGCTGTCATGAGAAAAACCAAACATGAATCGACTGAATTCAAACACACTGCCTTTGAATTCTAGCACATTCATGAAACATTCCAGTAAATACACACAGAATAATATAAAACTGTACAGGAGAGACTCCCCCTAACCCCAACTCTGCCCCACAAGGTACCCTTTCTTCCTCCCCCATCATGTGAACTTAGGGGGAAAAGTGTAAAGAACAGACAGTCAGCTAAGGCGGGGACCTCTTTCACCTTTGGACGTTCCAGTCTTGACTGTAGACAGTTCTGACTTTCTCTGCCTTGTGGTGATTGACTGTTCCCTGTCCCCTGCCCTCAGTCTCTTCACCTCCGCTTCGTATCACACCTGCCCTTCCTACCCAGCCCCGTTCACTCCCCTTTTCCTTCCATTTAGCTGATCCCCTGCACAAAGCCCTCTTCCCCTCAAAAAACCTCAAAACTCACACAATGTTTGTCTCCATCACGTTGTTTACTCTGCTTGTGTGTGTTGTGGGCAAGGACTGTCTATTGCTGTACAGTGCCTAGCACAATGGGACCCCACTCTTGGGTTGGCCCTCAGGCACTACCATAATTAATAATAATGATATACATTTTAGCTCCACACCCATGCTAGCTTTTAAAACAATATCACTTTAAATTAAGAAAATGGTACTGCCAAAAATATAGAGGTGGCAATGTCTGTAGCTGTGGTTCCTTCCCCTTCCCCACTTGAGGGGAACCTCACCATTAAAAGGAGAATCTTAAAGCATTTTTTTTGTTTAGTTTTTAAGGTGGTGAATTTTTAATTCTTCTTTTCTTGAAGATCTCCGTGAACATGTGAAGTGATGCAAACCATTTGGGTCTGAAAACCATGGCTTCGAGTCCTTTGATACTTGGACGGAACCCAGATCCGTACACAGCCATGGAAGGGCTGCTGATAGCACTGGGGCCCCTGCAGGATCTCTCTCTCAGGAAACTCAATGGAGTTGAAAGCAAAATGGTGTAGTGGGCTAAGCACAAGGATAAGAGATGCCTGCATGCTAATCACAGCTTTGACAAGAAGTCAACGAAGGCACTTAGGAATTAACTTGTAAAAGTGCCCATAACTCAAGTTGAAGTCAATGGGAGATTCGAGTGTTCTGCCTCTCTTGAAATCAGGCACTGACCCTTTCTGCCATCACATTCCCATCTGCAAAATAGGTGTAATAATAGGTAACTCACTAGAAGGTTGTGATGATTCAGTAGTTAAGATCTGTAAAATGCTCAAATCCACCACAATGCACAAAAACTCTCCAGTATCCGGGTAGTGATAGTAAGCGTGTGCATGTCAAGTGTCTCCACAGACTTTCGTCTTATTTAAATAATTATCCCTCGCAAAATTTATTTTAAAATCTTGGCAGCTGTGCTCAGACCCCAGCACAAGTAGCTGGACTCCAATTCCAGTAGCAGGAGGCTGGGATGGACAGATAGGAAGGGTTTTAAAGATGTCACACACATACTTTTCTACAGGAAGAATGAGATATTTTGGGTTGTATCTCCAAAAGTTGCATCACCAACCCTCCCCAAAATTCCAAAACCTCAGGCTGGCTCTGTGCATACAATGTGATTGGGGTGAAAACTGTTTCCCACCACAAAAAAAGGCTAAGGCCAGCTCTGCTCACTGATACTGACACCTCAATAAATAGAGTTTTAAAAGCTGAACAATTATCCAAAACTGTACAAATTAAACAGGGGATGAAAATGAAACATCAGAATATTGTACTGCATTACATGTTATTTGGCCTTTTATTCATAAAATGGGATCCTTTTGTTCATATGTGCACTATCATAAAAATGAGTAATACATGCTGGAGTCTCCAACACTTTTCTTCACAGCTGGTCAATTTTTTTAATATCTAGTTCCAACTATCATATTCTTAAAAACAGAAAGCTAATCTTAATCAAATATAATTTCTGGCACAGCCACCACCTCTTCTGAAGGCTCGGATTAATTTTTCAGGAACACTGTCATTTTAGTAGCATTTCTAATTCCCACCTCACAGAATTCATATTCCCCCTCATCACCAAAATAAATGCTTACTTCTGACGTGGACCATAAATAAAATCTAAGCTACAGGATAGTGTCACAGGTGAAACCCTTTGGAAAAAAAGAGAGATAAAGCAGGATTTCTGCATTAACCTAACTGGTCTGTTAAATGAACCTCTGAATTTCCCCCCCTGCTCAAATAACCCCATATTCGGGGCACTAACCCTATCCAGCACCCTCCTAAAGCACACACAATTTCAAAGGAATCCAACTAATTGTGCCATTTTTTAAGAGGACTTAGGTCAACTTTTAAACAGAAGTCATGATGCAAACTTAACTATATTGGTGCAGCAGCACTTCTATAATACTGGGCAGCATTTAAAAACACTGCTTTTGCCTGGAATAAAGCCGGGGGAGAGGGGTGGAATCAAAGCAGCAAACAAACAAATCAAACAACTGTGAAATGTTTACTCAGGAAAGTCCTTTTGTGTATAAAGAGACAAGTTTTGCTCAAGTGTTATATCTGAACAAAAGCAAATTTGTGCTTCCTTTCACTGGCAAAGTGTTTGTTTTGTTTTATTTTATTTTAAAAAGTACTAATATGAGAGCTATAGAATTATTACAGACTCATGTGGTATAATATTTGTGTATTTTCCCATTTTGCCAGACACAAAAAGGTTGTTGGTAAGGTTTAGCTCATAAGGACTTTGTGGCAGAGGCTGTCATTTCCTATGTGGCTGTATAGTGCCTGACACAATGGAACTACAGATGCTTGAGGCTCCAGGTGGTACTGCACAACAAAATAAATAATAAATAATAATAATAATGGGGTGCATGTAAACATACGTAGCAACCCAAGAGTTAAAATAAAATACAAATATAGCTTTCATTTCTCATAATTAGATAACTCATCTCAAATCTATTGCCAAATTTACTACTATGGTTAAGTGGCAGTAGGGAATTTGATGAATAATTATGGCTTTACAATCAAGAAATAGAAGCAGAACAGAAATATGCTGGTGCAGCTGAGTATTTTAGTCCTTGGAATAATTAAAACATATTTCCAAAACATTTAGAAAGAAGCTTCTTTATAAGGTCTACTTAATGGGGTAGGGTATGAGCAGCTGTAACAGAGCAATGTCACACAGTTTATGCTTCTCAGTAATATTTAAAACATCCTTATTTTTATTATTAATAATGAAGGTGGATAGGAGAAATTAATAATAATTAGAAAAGGAGTTGAATACATTAATATAAAGAATTATTACATGATTGGTTGGATATCACATAAAGTCAAATGTGAAGTTTAATTATCTCAAACATACATTTACAGTAATATTTTCCCATAGTTAATTCCTTTCTGCAGGATTCTGTAGAAAACAGGAGGCAAGACAGCATAAGTCATGTGTCAGAATTGCCCACTCCCCTCTCAACATTGCTTGTATACCCACAAAGGACCAGATATTCAGATGTGCTCTGCAGCTTCTACTGTCACAGTCATGGCCAGATCTACAAAAGAATTTGCTATCCGATGTGATGAGCTCTTTTGAAAATCTGGACCCAGATGCGAGTGCTATCTCTTATGGAAATCTGCATAGCCACTGTGTGTATGCACATTTCTTACCCTGCTCCTCCACAGGTCTTGGGACACATGAATAATTTTATTAAAAGTATCCACCCTTCACCAACTGTCTGCTCAGTATCTTATGTTCACATGTTCAGTTTCAAAATACTAAATTGATACCTAAAACAAGGGACACCCTTTAGGAGCCAGGCCTCACATTTCCACCAGACTTTTTAGTCTCTGGCCTAAAACCAAAGAGTAGTGAGGGGAAAATGCCAAAGTCTAACAGACATATTCACAATTCAGCTTGTCACGTTCCTTACAAAAACAGGATATTCTTAATTATCTTTGTCATAAGGCCACCTTCTCTCACCTCATGTTAATAACATAATGGAAGTCAGCTGGGACATCAGAGCGAACAGGGCACAGCCCTCTAGACAAGGCCACAATGGATACAGTGTGCAGAATTGTTAATGGTTTCAAGCATACAGGAAGCTGAATTCATTAAAGTAATAATGAGTACTGACATAATTTGAAGATATTAAGGACACAGTTCAAGATGAGAAATATATCTGAAAAGCCCACATGGTTATGGGATTCAGAAAAAAGTCATCACGTGCAGCAGCTAAACCAAGAAGAAATACAGACATCTGAAGTATAAATGGAGCATTACAGACTATTTAAGAGACGAGACGAGACGAGACCGCTTTTGAGAACAATGTTTTAAATTACATGGATCCACGTGAAATGAATACCTGAGTAATCCCTATTATTGGCCAAATTCTACTTCTAATTGTTCAATATCAATCTTACAAAATAATATAGAAGCAAAATGTGGACAACAGGGGACATTAAAAATATACAGAAGTTTGCTCTCACACCTGGAATCAGGATAATACTATTTCACACTTTAAAAAAAGCTTTACTATTCACAAGATATGAATACTGTTCTCTTGTGGTGATCTCTAGAACACTAGGTCATTTCAGTCCAAAGGCACCATTATCAGATAAAGGTGAAAGATTTGCATCTTTCTAAATGATGGAAATTATCTTAAAATAAGATTGTCTTATTAAAGATGTGCAGGTAAAAGAGTCCTTTCTAGTTCGGGAATTAGGTGGTAGGAAGACTGGGATAACCTAACTTTTTACCAGTTTACCCAAACTCTGCCTAAAACATCTGGGAAAATATGGTGCTAACCTGTGCCCCATTGGCCATTGGATGCACATGAATGGACCCATGCCACCATAAAAAGTCCCACTGATGGCACAGGGGTCTGCTCACATGCAATCTTATTTCAGGATTGATGCCTATATTGTTAATTATATTTTATCTAGAATTCCCAAGCTTGATAGCAGAACACATACAATACCACTAGTTTTTTAGCCCCCACTCCGGTAATTTCCAATCTGTAATTTCAGAACAAACACCACCAATGGTAATTATCTGGCTTTTCAACAGGTTGAAAATCATCAGACATTTAAGGAACAACAGCAATGGTCTTAGACGCACTTGTGAAAATATAATACAGACTTCTCTCTATAACAAACTGCAAATAGATGTTAATACCAGAAAAATGATTACTTGAAAGTCTGGCAGGAGAAAATGTCAGACAATGAATGGAGACAGATTTGGGCAATAACCAAGATAGTTTTGATTTGTGTTAATTGTCTAAAAATGAAAGAAAAATTCAAGTGCATAAGTAATTAAACACCAAACTATTTACATGTGACTGAAAAGGGGAACATGGATAGAGCCTCAAGATTGTGTGAAACGCTCAGGGCTTTTAAATGCATTCAGTGGAACTGTTCCAAAATCAGCCATTTCTGAGAGCACATTAAAACACACCACAGAAGAGAAACTGGAGAACATTTGTTTACTGTGACTCTGTGGAAAGGAAGTTGAGATGAGCCCTTAGAACTCATCTTGTTGCCTATTTTTATTGCCACAAGTTTCATTCCCTTGCACCCTGCATGTGAATACAGCTCCTACAGTTTGCCAGTGACTGCAGTATAAACTTTGTTTCCTTGCATTTTAGTTTTCTGCTCCCCTTTTCTTTTTAAGCATTAACATGAGCAGAGCAAAGGAATACTATGGAGCTATTTAAGGCCAGCTGTCTTCTCAATATGTTGAGATATAACCACCAAAATATTTTACTTACCACTCCTGGAAATATTTTTTGCAGTCTGTCTGCTGCCGCAAGTGCCTTAGGCTTCCCACCACCGAGACAATCTTCAAACTCGTATAGAGGCTGCCGTACAGGGTTGGAATATGAGATTTTTGCATTGTCCACAAATGTGATCTGTCTGACTCCCCATCCCTAAACAAACAAAAAATCCAAGTAATTGGCAAGGACTAATTTAACACTGTAAGACTTTGGTTCAAAGGATGTAACAGAAACCCCTTTGAGTCTATAGCATTAAAAGCATAAGTGGACTTTTGTTCACAATTCAAATTCTACGATTAACTGCAGATTAAGTTATTACAGATTTAGAAGCTACCTATAGTAAAATTCCTTTTGATCACACTGAACTGTCTCTCACTGACACAATTATTTATTTCAAATATTTTGGTTTGAATTTGATTTTGTGAACTCATTTGTTATTTTATTCAAGACAAATTTGCACTTTGTACATGGGCAGTTTTTAATTTAAAAAAAAAAACACACAGAACTGCAATATTTCTGTGATACACACATATAACATACACATGTTGATTTCATTGTATTCTTCCATTCTTTAGCACAAGGATGAAAAAAGCAACCTTTATGAGAGACAGCAGGTCACCTTCAGGAGTAACTCTTGTACTTACCATTAAGGTTCTGGCTACACAACAACCCAGCGTACCAGCTCCTAGCAGCAGACACTTAGAAGACACAACCTTCTCCAGGTCAAGAGTAGGCACCAACCGCCAGCACATCAATTTAAGGTTAAGATCCACAGACGACTCAGCTAACCTATATAGTGAAATAAAAACAAACAACAACAACATTCCTGAATACTCTCTAATGCAGCATTGGGCTTTTGTTCCAACTAAGCAATGGTTCTCAATTTTTATTTATTTTTTGGGGGGGGGGGGAAGATGAGGTGGAAGGACTGGAGCTCCCCCACTCATTGCCCCATATCCCTTCATGATATACCCCAGCAGCTGCTATCATCTCTCTCTTTTTCTGTCCACTTGATCTCAGTTCAGTTTTTCTTCTCTTTTTAAACACTGTCTTTTCTCTATATTTTTTTTAATTTATTCTTCACTGACTTTTTTGTTTTTCAGTCCCCTTCTCTCCTGCCCAGCAGACCACAAGACTACATTCTGTCTGTCGGAGGTTTTTACATGTCTCCCATCAATGAAGTATCTGATTACATCACAATCCTGAATGTACTTAGCCTATATTTAGTCATAATCCTTATTGTATTTATCATTTAGGTAGGAAAGTATTATTATCCCCATTTTACAGATGGGGAACTGAGGCACACAGAGAATAAGTCACAACAGTTACACAGGAAGTCTGTGGTGGAACAGGGAATTGAACCTGGGTCTCTTGGGTGTTAGGCTAGCATCCTAACCAATGGATCATCCTTCTCTACAGGCAAAAAGAAGATAACCACCTTTGAAGGTTCTCTACTGAAGGGTGCATGCGCTCACTTGACTAACCCAAGCAGCACGGATGCAAAATGGAAAAGCTTGGGCTAGCAGGCTACATGCAAGCTCTTCCTCTCACAGCCACCTGTGCCTAGATACTACAGAGCTAAATGCAGATATACAACAGAGAAATCAATTTATTTTGCATATCTGTATCTAAATGATCTTTAGAGGAGCACATCCAAGGTTGGGAAACATTGCACTAGCTAATGAAATAGCTAAAGCAGTATACAGTATGAGCATCTCTAAGAATACTTAAAATGAAAAGTAAAAATCACAGAGTCTGCTTCTGCACAACACTCCCTGCTATGAATAAAGAACCTTGTCAACGGATTTGACGTTAATCAGTCCATGCAATTTACTCTCATATACTTTGGCCCTTGTAGAGAATTCTTAAAGATACTATGCATAAATTCTACTAAACATTTTGCTAATCAAATATATAGTAATAAAAAAAAAAGGAGGTAAAGATGAAGTGTTGTGCCAGCAGCATTATTTACCTACACAAATTTTGACATTCTATCCTATTGTCATCTCATATAACAATCAATACGCCAAAAACAGTAACGCAATAAAGTTTTATAAAAATGTTTACAGTGGTTCTTACAAATGAATTAGAAAGATGCTGAAACAAGAACAACAAGACAATCAGTAATTGTCCTATTTTTAAAAACTTACTCCCTAGGTATCTGACAAGATTGCCATTAAACATATACTTCATGCTATGAAAAATCATATACTCCAGAGGCCCATAAGTAATAAATCAAAAAAGGCAGTCCATGAAAATGACATTTAGTTTCATAGAGTTTAAGTGCAGAAGGGGCATTAGATCATCCAGTCTGACCTCCTGAATAGCACAGATCATTATATAGTTCACTCAAGTACTCCTATATTAAGCCCAGTCACACTAGTTGGAGTGAAGCATTTCAATTCTCAGGTGCCACAGGCAGAAAACAGGAGAGATCACGATGCCACCAATGCTCAAGGCCTCTGCAAAGGCAGGGAAGTGATGAGGTGAGATATCCCCAGATGATTCTAGCAGGCAATCCACGTCCCATGCTGCAGGGGAAGGTGGGGGGAAATGATTTAATTACTTTGGATTAAGTCCAAAGTCCATGGAAGTTAATGGAATTGGATCAGGCCCGTAAAGTCTGCTGGATAAGATGCCAACCCACATTTTATATTCCAAGGTGAACAGCCTCTGACCCAAGTTTGAAAATGAGACGTGACCTTTCACCTCAGATTCCATCCAAATGCCACAGGTAATTGTTAAATTCTTTCTCTGATGCCCCTCAGCCAGTCACCGTCACACTGCACAAGAATTATTACACATGCCTTTCCTCCAGAGTGCAGTATTGATTGCTGTGTGGACGCTTTAAAGGATACCAAAGCAGTTAACCAGTTTCATTTGCAGCTTATGTTGGATTTGCTGGCTGGTCAATGTATCAGGCTTTTAAAGTTCTGAGCAGAGCAGATCACAGCAGCTTATCCATGAGGGAGATAAATGACACATAACATATACAGGAGACTTCTTTCTGCCAGAACCAGCCCTCCTTACACTCAGCATGGCCCCCTCTTTCAGTCTCACGTAAGTCTTGATTTGTTTTTATCACCTCTTCTTTGCAGAGGGCTCCACTAAGCTGTACTTACATCCAGTCATTGTGTACAGCTATGCATCATACACTCATTTTTTGCCTCTTCCAGCTTCTCCTCAGGAAGGGCTATGTGCATCTTTTCTACCTCTTCCATCATTCACTTGTACACCTCAGAGGTAGAGGGAGTGGAAAACTATCCATAAAATTAAAACTGTTCAATACTGCAAGGTGCTAAACACTCTCAACTTCCACTGACTTCAGTAGGAGTTGAGGGCATGTACCTTCTCACAGGAGCATTCTGCATCCTGAACAATCAAAACCTAAGGGCACAATGATGGAAGTTACCAAGGCCACATTCTTTACAGCAGTCAATCTGTTCTTATGTCTTGCCAGCCATTAAGTACATTGTGACTCTGCATTGATAAAGTTAAACTAAAAAGGACAAGAAGTAAAGTCACAGAATTCAACAATACAAACATAGGTCTATGCACAGAAACACAGGTACATAGAAATACAGCTTGCATTCAACTTAACTTTAAAAAGTAACTAATCTGGATTTCCAAATTAGTGCCCCATCCTGGAAGCACTTATTACTAGGCATGGTGCTTTCTACTCTGAGAAGTTCCACTGTCAATGGGACCTTCCATGGGAGTATGCATTGCACCTGGTAAAAATGGATGGCAGGATTGGGCACTAACATTGTCACAACTATATTTTCTTATCTGAGAAAGCACATTTAAGATCCAGGTAGTCTTTGGACCTTACATTCTCGCTCCCCATACACTCAAAGCCTGGTATATTTCAGGCCTGATCAGATTATAAATGTTTTTAAACCACCACATACCTTTTAGGATCCATACATTCGCTGAGATTCACCATTCTTGGACCCATGCCTCCTTTTTGGTTTTTCTCCCATCCAACAGCTTTTGGACAATCTACTTTTCAGAACAAACAAACAAAAAACTCCACGATATTAAAAACCTAAATTCCACCTTGCCAAACAAAAAACAAACAAACCCACCTTTCCCAAAACTGTCAATTCATTAAGGATGTTAAATAACAAAACTCTTCACTGCAATAGAGATTCTTTTGTATGGCAAAAATTTGGTAGAAAGTGTCCCTTTTTTTATATTGTGTGCACTGCGCACTGCTTTTTGTTTATTCTAGTGTTTTAAAGCATGTTAGTTGAAAAGTCTTAGCTAACATGCTTTTAAACATACCTTGTTTTCCTAGTCTGGACAGAACCTCTAACATACTGAACCTAAATAGATTCAGCTGCACCTAATTAGTTCCCAGCTGTGAGTGTCTCCCTGAGCTGTCTCTGGACTCTGGCTGGGAATTAACCATCAAAATCCCAGGCCATTGTCAAGACAGATGGGTCTTCTCCTAAGGACACCATTGGGGCAGGGGACAGCAGGACTCCAGATCCCCTCAAGAGAGTACCAAAAATCTTGTTCACCCACACACACATGCCTATATCAGCTTTTAAACTGAAGCCTCCTGTATGTGAGTATTAAATTTGGCATCTACAGATGTATTTTTTCAGCACATAGCACTCACAGTGTGCTAGGCACTTTAGAGACAGAGAAAAGACATGGGAAGGAGAGAGAAGGGGAGGAGAAAGGTTACAAGAATAAGAATGTGTGGTTCTTTTGATTAGCAATATTTAATATTACAGATGGAGACTGAAAATGTAAGCTTGTTAACTGACTATTGTAATATCTACACTGATCTTTCCCAAGTATTTCTTAAGCTTCTTATAAGTAATAAATAACAGTGTGATTCTCAGAGCTAGAAGAGAGGCATATGAATCAGAACATCTGTGTTTTATTCCCAGCTCTGACAAAGACTAGCTACGGTCCTGATCCTGCAAAGAGTTACACTCATGTTTAAAGTGGTGCATATGCATGATTGTCTGCAGGACTGGGGGCTAAGTGACCTTGGACAAGTCACTTCACTTCTCCATGACTTGGTGTCCCTATCTGTAAATAGGTATAATACCACTCGCTGACCTTGCATGGATGGTGACTTTTGTTTTAACTATTATTTGTGAAATACTCTGAGACCCTCAGATGAAAGGATCTATAAATAGTTTTGTTCTGTTCTGATGCAATATTATCAATAGCAACTGAGTCCTGGTTTCCCAAATTTACAATGCATTGCTCTAATTTCCTTCAGGTCTTAATATCACAAAATATAGATACAAAAACATCCCAAACATACCAAAATTGTGATTTTTATGGTTTTATAAATCCACTTTGTACTCTCATAAGTACCTTGTTTCATGCACTTAATATGATTGTGTGTATTTTTGGTAGTCTAGTGATTAAACACACTTTTAATAAGAAATGGCAACATACATTAATAATGTATGTACTGTGACAGAAATTACCTGTGGCTGTATCATGCTTGTAATTAAAATGAGAGCATAAAGGATCGATGATTACACCAAAGAACCTTACTCTCAAAGTAAATTATCTTCTTTCCTTCTAGAAGATAAAACTATTTTCTTCAGAAAGACATATGAATAATTTAAGATGCACTAAAACAATGAGGAGTCCGGTGGCACCTTAATGACTAACAGATTTATGTGGGCATAAGCTTTCATGGGTAAAAAAACCACTTCTTCAGATGCATGGAGTGAAAATTACAGAAACAGGCATAAATATATATTGGCACATGAAGAGAAGGGAGTTATCTTACAAGTGGCGAACCAATGTTGAAGGCTAATTTAATCAGGGTGGATGTGGTCCACACCAAATAATTGATGAGAAGGTATCAATACGAAGAGAGGAAAAATTGCTTTTGTAGTGAGCCAACCACTCAAATTGATGGTGTTAAGTTTGCAAATGAATTGTAGCTCAGCAGTTTCTCTTTGAAGTCTGTTTTTGAAGTTTTTGTTGTTGTTGAAGAATGGCTACTTTTAAATCTGTTCTTGAGTGTCCAGGGAGATTGAAATGTTCTACTGGGTTTTGTATGTTACCATT
The DNA here is from genome assembly GCF_028017835.1 of Emys orbicularis. Taxonomy (NCBI): domain Eukaryota; kingdom Metazoa; phylum Chordata; order Testudines; family Emydidae; genus Emys; species Emys orbicularis. Next base: position 92,263,563 of record NC_088689.1, on the reverse strand, counting down.
CCTGATGTCTGATTTGTGTCCATTTATCCTTTTACCTAGAGACTGTCCGGTTTGGCCAATGTACATGGCAGAGGGGCATTGCTGGCACATGATGGCATATATCATATTAGTAGGTGTTCAGGTGAATGAGCCTCTGATGGTGTGGCTGGTGTGGTTGGGTCCTATGATGGTGTCACTAGAGTAGATATGGGGACAGAGAAGGCAACGGGGTTTGTTACAGGCACTGGTTCCTGGGTTAGTGTTTCTGTGGCGTGGTGTGTAGTTGCTGCTAAGTATTCGCTTCAGGTTGGGGAGCTGTCTGTAAGCAAGGATTGGCCTGCCTCCCAAGGCCTGAGAGTGTGGGGGATCGTTTTCCAGGATAGGTTGTCGATCGTTAATGATGAGCTGGAGAGGTTTTAGCAGCGGGCTGTACAACCGCATTTGCTCCAATCCCTCAGACAGAAACAAACACCTACAAAAGATCTCTATCAAGCATTCTTGAAATTACAATACCCACCTGGGGAAGTGAGGAAACAGACTGACGGAGCGAGACAGGTACCCAGAAGTCACTTACTACAGTACAGGCCCAACAAGGAAAATAACAGAACACCACTGGCCATCATGTACAGCCCCCAGCTAAAACCTCTCCAGCTCATCATCAACGATCTACAACCTATCCTGGAAAACGATCCCCCACTCTCACAGGCCTTGGGAGGCAGGCCAATCCTCGCTTATAGACAGCCCCCCAACCTGAACAGGACTCCTCGTTGTTTTTGTGGATACAGACTAACACGGCTACCCCTCCGATACTTAAGATGCACTATATTCGAGGTAGCAGCTAACATCAGCAACAAGTTAGCAGCACTAATCTCTCTTCCATCTTCTTAGTGATCATAGAGAAGAGAAGTCAAGTAACATCAGTTTCTGTATTCTGAAAGTCATCCTTTGACAATGGATTACCTGGGCTCTGTGGCATCTGTGGAAGCTTTATTTCAAAGATGCTGCTGTGTGTTATGTCTCTCACGCCTTGCATGGTCCTGTCTCTGAAGCAGAGCACTTCGACTGAATGGAGGTGGTTACCCCTGGCATTAAAAAATAAATAGCAAGGTAGTTATAAAAGATCTGGCATTCCTCCAGCAGAAAAGGATGCTCAAACAGGAACTTCACTTTATTAGTCCTCTAGTATCATACAGCTTTAATCCTTTGGAAACTCAGACTATGACAAATCTTCCATTGGTATTGGATTCATATACGATAACATGCCTATATTTCTATCTGATCAAATATGAAGAAACCCAACATGATTAATGAATACCTAAAGCAGTCCACTGTTATATGGAAAATGGTGCAGCTCCACTGAAATTGCACTCAGGACTTCCACACTGTTAACTACCCATCTGCACAGTGTTATTGGGAACTAGAAGCACCATATGTTTTGAGGCATAATGACCAGAGAAGCCCCAGAGTACAGTGTAATAAAGTTGCAATGACAGTGCAGCAGGAGGTGCCATCCTACCTCCTCCATGACTTAGCACACTCCTCAGAATCCTTGATCTGATTCAGTTTTTGTCTCCTTCCCCTTCACCAACTTAGCTCTGCACCCATTATTCAGATTCACTCACTGCTGAGCATCAAAGTAAAAGAATTAGGTGTTTGGCAAATAACGGAATTTGGGATTCTCATATCCCCACAGGATGCACAGATAAGTAATATGCACACGGATATACCCTCCTATGCTATCATTCACCTAGCAGCCTTGAAAATGTCACTGTTAACATGGTTAATTGAAGGTTTATTGTCTCATTACAAGTTACTAGAATGTCAAAAATTTGAAGTTGCAGCTTAAATTAATCAAACAACCCAATGTTAAATGGATGGTATTTTATAACGCAAAAGATGACAGTGTGAAATAAACCAAAAACAAATGTTCAATCAGGCAATGCAGAAGAACTTTAGAGTATGTGTTCTTCAGACTTTAGCTCATGTACCATTGGTGGTCATTTGACAGTTTTATTCTCTGAAGCAAAACAGCTTTCCAAGGGCACTTGCACACATTAGCATCCTCAATCAGTCGGTGCTACACAACAAATCCAGAGACTAGACTGGCTTTCAGGTTTTGCTTCTACTCACTTAGAAATCTGCTATATGATAAAGTGGCAGTAGCTGCTCCTTAGTTTAAGTTGAAGGTAGGTTCCCTTTATAAACTCAGTTATTAACCCTCCTCTACTCCAAATTCCCCCAAAAGAGGATTTTTTTTTTTTTTTTTACTTTTACCAAACTTTTCAGAAATAAATCTCTGCTCTGGAATGTGATGTAGCAGGTAAAATTTCAGAAAGATTTGGAGTGGAGAGAATTTAAAAACAGGGCTCAAAGTCTAGAAACTAACCATTAAGAATGTGGGGGGGGAGCAGCCAAGAAGTGAAGGACTATATGGAAGTAGCAACAGGCTGGGTCCCTGGCCTTTGCACACTAAAATTTGCAAAAATATGCAGAAAGATCAAAATAACAAATTTCTAAGGTATTTCCTATTCAAGGGATCCATTTCCAACACACTCCTAGTAATTTCTTATTTTCACCTTTGCATATATTTTTGCATATTTCAGGGCAAAGTTAAGGTTCAGGGTGTGCTGTGTAAGTCAGGTGGGCCGAAAAAAGGGCTCATCTAATAAGAGATAAAACCAATACCATCTGTGTGCTGCCATGACCAGTAAGTTCCTCAGCGGCCATCCTGGATACTGGGTAAAATTGCAGGGATCATAAACTCCAACCGTCACCTGCAAACAAAATAGCCCCATTGAAAACTCTATGCATAACAGCACAAGATTCACAGTAATACAATGTATCTTGTTATCTTACACATTATGTCAGTAAGAAATCACATATGGCATTTAAAAAGTAATTAACAGCGCCTACCAAACTATGACATATTGCAGGGGTCGGCAACCTTTCAGAAGTGGTGTGCCAAGTTCACTGTAATTTAAGGTTTCGCGTGCCAGTAATACATTTTAACGTTTGTAGAAGGTCTCTCTCTCTGTCCATATTATGTAAATAAACTATTGTTGTATTTAAAGTAAATAAGGTTTTTAAAATATTTAAGAAGCTTCATTTAAAATAAAATTAAAATGCAGATCTTATCAATTTAGTGTGATCCTTGCCTGGGATCCTTGTCTGAGGTTCCGGCTGCCAGCCCCTTGCCAGTCGGGGTCCCAGCCGCCGGCCCCGCTCAGCGTCCTGCCCGCCTGGGTGAACAGAACCCCAGGCTGGTAGCGGGCTGAGGGGGGCCAGTGGCCGGGATCCCGGCTGGCAGGAGGTGGCGGACGGAACCCCAGACCAGCAGCGGGCTGGGCGGCTCCATTCACTCAGCTGGCAGCGGGCTGAGCGGGGCTGGCGGCAGGCCACCGGCCCCACTCAGCCCGCTGCCAGCTGAGTGAATGGAACCCCAGACCGGCAGCGGGCTGAGCACGGCCAGTGGTCGGGACCCCAGACTGGCGGCGGGCTGAGCGGCTCAGCCCGCCGCCACTCTGGGGTTCCGGCCGCCGGCTCCTGACAGCCGGGGTCTCAGCCGCTGGCCTGCTCAGCCCGCTGCCAGCCTGGGATTCCCTGGGGGTCCCCAGACCAGCAGCAGGCACTGAGTGGGGCCGGTGGCCAGGATCCCGGCTGGCAACGGGGCAGCAGCCGGAACCACAGAGCAGCAGTGGGCTGAGCCGCTCAGCCCGCCGCCGCGTGCCATCAAAAATCGGCTCGCATGCCACCTTTGGCACGCGTGCCTTAGGTTGCCGACCCCTGACATATTGTATGCCATTTCACGCAGTTTAATGTTTCCCACAGCTCCCAGTTTTGTTCATTTTGGCCACCTAACATTCACTTGTACTTCACTGCACCATATGCATTTCCTCAGCTATCTAAGCCCAAAAAGCAGTTTTACAAAACCTGAAGATGCCTACCAAGTGGTCAGATTATTCCTTGCAAACCTCCGTGTTGATGGATGGTGGATAATCATGATATAAAAAGAGACAGGGTAATAGATGCTGGGTCAGTCAATGTAAAGGTAAAGTCACTGGCAAGAGCAATCCTTTATTAAAGGATTTAAGCACAGAACTCAGATATTGCCCTCCAAACTGAACACTAAGAAAGGACTTTATTTGGTATGATACAGGCTTCTCTCATATAGAGGAAGATTCCATCTGATAGGGCATGCTTGTATCTATGATCTAATAGTATTTCAAATCACACTTACAGTGCCACTTTTTAAATTTAGTCTTTAAAGTTTCCTTATTTCAAAATAATACCTACATAGCCACAATACAATATTTTCCTTATTTTAGAAAAAGAATGGAAAAAGCAGAGGAAATAATTGGAGCTCAAATGTTATAAAACAGAGTTGAACTACTTCAATGACTATTTAATTTCTTCCCTGTGTGTGAGATATGAATAGCTTTACAGACTTCTGTTCTGCACAATTAGCTCTCCCTCAGCCTCAGTTATGGAGCTTTGCTCCTCAGTAAATTTTTAGCATTATAAAGCAAAAAACTATTCAAGGCTCTGAGTTAAGGTTAGTCAAAGTAAAGAGGGCTCTGAAGAATTTCAGAAGGATCTAATAAAGCTAGGCACCTGGACAACATGATGATAAATGGAACAGATAAGTACTACGTAATGTATAACTAGCTTGGTCAACCCTTGCCTTGATGCCTTCTGTTTTATGAATTATCAGGATGGAAATTCTCTTGTGGCTCCAAGGAACGTAGAGTGCTTTTTTTGCATTCAAAAGGAGACATGCAAAGAATGATTTCCCCATAACAACATAAAAAAATCATTCCAACCTCATCTAACCAACATTTAGCCTGCATCACATCTACAGGACTATGAAAGACTTAACTTTACACTGTTCAAATACAGATTTTTTTTTCAGCAGAGTTAAAAAAGGAGCCAGTTTTTCTTGTATTATTGCTGGCACTTTGAAAGATACAAGCTGAATATATTAATATTAACATTTTTTATTAATTTATAATGGGACTATATATTTTCTTTTGTAGAAGGTCACTGTTATAACATTTCCAGGTGTACTTAAAGCTAGTGCAGCAACTATAGAAATGAATTGTTGCATACTCCTCCCCTACATGCAGCATACAAGCAAATACATAATAATATAGGTGGGCTTTGCACTTACATAATGCTATGTGTTCAAAGTGACTAAGAAATATTATTAACTCATCCTCATAACAGCCCAGTAAAGTAGCTAAGTTTTATGATCTCTCTTTTAAAGATGGGGTAATGAGTATAGAGAGCTCAAGTACCAAATTTTCAAACCATCCACTAATTTGGGATGCCTGGACTTTTGGATACCCAGGTTGAGATGCCTAAAGCTATGCTCCCCAAAGTCCAGGTGTAATCAATGGGAGCAACTGGTGTTCAGAGACTTGACCTACTCTACTCAGTGGACAAGTACTGGATCTCAGTATAGTATTCCAGTGAGAGGTTAAACAGTTTGTACATTCAGCACAAATATTTCTGGCATCCGAGCATATGTGCAAAATTCCACTTACCTTTTTCTCTTGATCTTGGAAAAAATCATTCCAGTTTTTAAGCAGTGACACCAAAACAGACTTGTCATTATACTTGATTAAAAAGTAAGGCAAGGCGGTAACTCCTTCCCTCTGGCAAAGTTCATCATATGCTTTCTGGAGTGCTTGAATCTGAAAGCAAAAAGATATCATAACAGATGGTTGGAATTATCCTAATTCAACAGTGCCTGTGTGAGTCTAAAAATATTTTCTTAACTGAATATGTAATACTTTTTTTCTTTTAACTTGCTGAACACAAGTGTATCTATTCTAACAGTTTTTAACCATTTATTCCGTAGTTTTAAAAAAACTATAACCAAGCATCTGAGAACTAATATGCAAAAGTTAAAACCATATAATCTTCAATGCAAAACAGGCAGAAGAAGCACTGCTGCCACTGCTGCAAACTGATATATGGAAAAAAAGATAAAACAAAATTAAAGTGTTATTCTTAGGGCCAAAACAACTTGCAAATATGGAAGTCCCCTAAATAATAATAGTCCCACTGTTAGAGAGAGAGGGGGCTGACAGCTCTGCTTTGTCCTTAAAGTACAAAAAAAATTAGCACAGGATCGGATGGTGGTAAACACTGATCATGACACTGCATAATGAAGAGCATCATCCATTCTAGCTACTTTGGTACATCGGTTTTCAGTGGTCCGCTGCAATTGCAGCTTTGGATCCTGACATCTACACTTTAACTGTACCACTGAATACCATCCTACATAAACTATGTTTTTTTGAGAGAAACAGTCTTTAGTCTTCCATTCTGTTTAAAAAGGAAGTATGAATAACCACAAAAACTAAACTTTCTTTCCTACTTTCAAAATACTCAACTGTTATTAATTAGAGAGACAAGGTGGTTGAGGCAATATCTTTTATGGACCAACTGCTGTTGGTGAGACAGAGAAGCTGTAGCTCAAAAGCTTGTCTCTTTCACCAACAACAGCGTGACCAATAAAAGATACTACCTCACCCACCCTGTCTCTCTAATATCCTGGGACCAAGGCGGCTACAACAACACTGCATACAACAATTGTTATTATCCAAATTGCTATAGTAAAGGTAACTGATTCTTCTAATACTCATTAGTAACCACCTAGAACATTCCTGAAAGAATACATCTAAACCATTTCTAGAGGTATATTTTAATTTTATTCCACTGTTAGATGATAAAATTCGTTGTGTAGTATGTTTGCACTGTTGTACCAAGCGTCTCTCCCACATACCTCGCTATGGGGCTTGGCTTCCCACTAATTTCTAGTGGCATTAAAAGTACTTCACGGTTCAACACTAACTCACTCCAGTTAAAACAAAGGGTACAACTGAGTAACTCTACAATTTCTTTTTACCTTTGTAGCACAGAATAAACAGACTCATTCTCCCCTCAGGAGTTCCTACTTTCCCTCTGTCTCATAACCTAGTCCCCTTCTTCCCTGAACAGTCATGTGTTAACATTTTTTACAGTACTTCTACAAATAATCCAGGCATATATTTTAAACCAACATTTTCCTAACCTAGAAGAATGATTATGATGATTTATTTCCAATGAGAATGCTTTATACCAGCAGTTCTCAAACAATGGGGCGGGCCTCCCAACAGAAGTGTGGGAATGTGTCAAGGGAGGCGTGAGCTGCGTGGGTTTTTTTGGTTAAGAGCTCTGGCTGTCAGCCCCAGGTGGCTGGCGCTTGCACAGAACAGCCATGTACACCCAGGAGGTCCGGATAAAGGGGAAAGCTGGAGCCCCACCGCACTGGGACAGACAGACAGAGCCTGCCACCTGGGATCAGGCTCGCCTCCCCTCCCCATCAGCAGGAGGCAACCCCAGGCTCAGGTTCTCCTTCCCACCCCGCACCAGGAGGAGGCAGGGCTCTGGCTATCAGCCCTAGAGTGACAGCAGCAGCAGCACAGAAGTAAGGGTGGCAATGGGGCACTAAGTCTGCTGTGAAAAGTGATATTGACGAATATCACTTTTCACATTGCCACTCTTACTCCTGTGCTGCTGCTGGCCTGGCGCTGCCTTCGGAACTGGGCACCCAGCCAGCAGCCACTGCTCTCCGCTCTGTCTTCAGAGCTGGGTGGAGGTATACGTACTTGGGGGAGAGGAGGCGTAAATGACTACAGACATAAAAAAGGGGGGCTCAACCAAATAAGTTTGAGAACCATTGCTTTAGATCATCCATCACCATATTTTCAGTCAAAAGAAAAAAATTGAAAGGTGCCACCTTGAGCCATCAATGAAAAAGGCTCCACCACAGTCCACACATTGATATGAAACAGTACCATTTAAAAATAACTGAATTTGGTAAATTGAACATGTAAGACCTTTTTTAGTACAAAGGGCTTATGGTATCCTCAATACGCTTCTATAATGTCAATCTTCATTAGTGACTCACATCTTTCACTATAAGATGCTCCGTCTACAATCATTTTAGTCAGAATAATAAAATAATTGTTTCAAATTCTACCAAAAAAGCTAAACAGTTATTAAAGACATAACTGTAAAGAAAACTGATTTAAAATCAATGTTATTAAATAATTGGATTCCTGTGAATTTTCAGTTTCTAACCAAAAAGCCGGAAGCTGTTGCCAAACAGTCACCCTATTTTCTAAACTGTTTTCCTCAGGACTTTCCTCTGCATGTCTACACTTTCTGATACAGTCCAACAGCTTTTTCTTTGCTACCTCCTTCTTTTCTGAAGTCTGACCTCTAGTTCATCAGTCAAATGTTTCTGCTGATGACAGAATCTTGCTATCACACCAGCCTCCTTTCCTGTCAGATAAAGTATCATCCACCATACCCTCAACCTTCTTCTTCTTCTTTCCAGGCCAGCCATGATGTTCTCTAGACCCAAAAGTTATTAATATATATTATTTGTATTGCAGTAGTACCCAGACATGCCCCATTGTGCTAGGTAGTGTGCAAACACAAACATTCACTGCCCTGAAGAGTTTAATATTTTCAATAAACAAGACACACAAAAGGGTGAGAGAGCAGGATAAATTTCTCCGAAGGCTGAGCAAGCCCCTACCCAGGCTCAGTATTCCCAGGCTAACAACTAGAGCTAATTAGGAATTTTTTGATGAAACATTTTTTCATTGGAAAATGCCAAATCTATATAAACCAAAACCACTGTGGAAAAACATCGGTTTCAATGAACTGCCTATTTAAAAAAAAATTGAATTTTTTTTTAAATTGCCGTTTTGACATTTTCAAAACCATTTTTTGATTCTGAACAACTTCTTGTTTAGAATTTTATGTTAATTTGTAGTAAAAAAGTACAAAAACGTTTAAAAATGGTCAAAATTGAAACAAAATACTTCAAAATCATCAACATGTTTCAACTGACTTGATCTAATACATTTTTGTATTTCTAGGTGGGTTTGGGGAACTTTTCCAGAATCTCAAAAATTCTCATAAGATGGGAAAACTATTTCCTGATCAGCTCTATTAACAACCTACTCTCCCAGACCACGCTGCCTATGAAATGCTTAAAAATCTTTTGTACATTCAATATTCTGTCCAAAGATGCTAAAATGAGCCCAGTCATGATTTATACTCAGCCTCTTCGGCTAACTGGATTGTTGCAAGAGGCAATAAAACATCAAAATGAGAATTTTATAAAGTAAAAAAGAAATAAAAGTGTAAAATCAGTAACTCAAATAAACTAGCTACTCTAGTTAAAACTCAGCAAGTTCAAGGACAAAATATGTAGTTTTACAGGCAACAAGAAAGAATGATCTCTACTAAAGATTTGACAGTTGGTGTTTGAGTACCTGAGTTGGAGAGAACCTTTCACCTAGGCAGACTGCCTGCTGGACAATAGGTATGCCATCAGGGAAGCAGAGAGCAGGGTAGCAAAACCAGTAATAGAAGCGATACTTTTTTAAATCCTAGAGGAAAAAAATATATATGCACATGTTAGAAGACAAATAATTACTAACCCAACTAGCCACTTAAAAACTGAGTGATTATAGCACTTCCAATTACAGCTATGGCCATGATCCTGCAAACACTTAAGCAGGTGTTTAACTTTGCTCATGTGAGCAGTCCCATAGGAGTAAACTTAAGAATGTGTGTAAGTATTTTGCAGACTAGGGGACCATGAGAACTGTGTCAAAGAATTACAGAATAGGAAACTGAGTTAATTCCATTTTTTATTATTAAATATATTTTTTAATTTCTTGGCAAATATAGCAATGCAGCCCCAGACCCCAAGGGGCCTCATGGAATTTTGCAATAAGGCCTGAGACGCACACCACGCGGGGTGGGCCGGCAGTCCCAACCCCGCCACGGCAGCCTGGACACCACCGTGCCAAGCAGCCGGGAACCTGGACCTTGCCACGCAGGCCAGCCTTTAGCACACAGCTGAGCTGGGCCACAGCAGCGTGCTAATTGGGCCACATGCAGCCCATGGGCCACTGGTTGAGAACCGCTGCATCAGAGGTTCCCAATCTGTGTTCCATGGACTGCTGCAAGTTTGTGAAGCAGTTGCTGGTGGTCTATGGATAGATGGTTGGTCACATGAGGCTGGATCTCTTTCTTTCTAGTTACTAAATTGCATTAAAATACAGCCAGACATATAAGAAATAACATCCTAACATTACTTTTCAATGTAAACAATTGCTACAATTGCCAAATATATGTAGTGTAAGGATTTCCATACAATCAAGAATGGAAGGAGAGGTTGTCTCCAAGAGAGACACCATAAAATATTTCAGAATCCCTGCACTAGACATAACTTACTCCACTTCTACTGTTAAACCGATTTTATTGGACAGCACCATAATGCAGTTAAACTATAAAGCTGCACAAATCAGTTTTGAGTATTCTTATAGGATACCAACTGTCTTTTATGGTGATGTACTCATCTGTTGCTTCTATTTTTGAAAAAAGCTAGAGTTTTAAATTGTTTTAAATATGCCACATCATACATATAGTTAGTTAATTTTTTTTTTTATTTAAATAGACCAGATGGATGAAAGCTTTTAAAATGGTCACCACAAATGTGTGACCAATGTGGAGTACAGCCCAGTTAGAAATCACCCTAGATTTACCTCTTTACTTTTATCTCTCCTTCTTCATGTTAATCCCATCAACTGGGGTCCACTCAACAAGCCCTCTCGCACTAAAGTGCTCTGTTCAATGCCATATCTTCTATCACACCACATGCTAACATGTCTTCCTTCATGACATCCCACCACTTTTTCTTGGGTTGGCTTCTCTGTCTTTTTCCTTCCATCTTGATCTGTTGGTCTCTCTTACCGACATAGTTGCCAGGACTGCGCTTTACATGACCAAAACATCTGAGTCTGCATGCCCTCATTTTTTATCCCTATGGCTGTCAGAAGTGACAACTCTGTACAAACAGTTGTCATGATTAAACATGGTGAACTTTTCCTTATTTAAATATTCCCTTATAGCACAGACAGGCATTAAGTGAAAGCAAGCACCGTTTATGAGATCATTATCTCTGCACAGTTTTAATTTGACCTGATCTTTAAAAGATCAAATAATTTGTGCTCTAGGATATCTTTATTAAAAAGGTCATGGTTTTCTGTAATCTATGCAGTGGCATCTACAGTAAATTAAGAGATTATTATATATTGATACAGAGATACCCCCACACAGATCCATTCTCTCTCTCTCTCACACATATATACACAAAGTATATGGAAACTTGATTAAACACACAATTCAGCTTTTATATTGGGAATTTGTAATCTTTTCATCAGAAAGAACAGTTTAATACATTAACTTCTCATGACATTTAATTGATACCGGTATTTTGAATATTTTTTTCATATGAGAAAAGGTCCTAACATAAAATAATCTCTTTTTGAGCTATGCCAAATATATGGAAGATAAAAGTATCAGACTTAAAAATTAAACATTACAACACTTCTATTTTTAAGCTATAGTGAAGAAAATTCCTTGAAGACCAATGAAACACAGGCAGCCAGACATTTTAGAATGTATGTGCTTGTAATTTGAGAAATACACCCACATATTTTTAATAGTTATAAAATAAAGGAAACTATGGCCCTAATCTTGCAAAAACATGCACACAGGTCTAACTTCAGTAGGACTATATCTATCCCTTAAATTCAGTGCATATGTATATGTTTTCAGGAGTGGTGTATTTGCACATGCTTAGTTAGTTACACGAGAGAAAGCAGATAAAAGGCAAGGAGAAGGTGCAGCAAGCAGTAAACTTAACCCTGACATATAGGGCTAACTGCAACTGTTAGAAATACTTGGTTGAGATTTTCACAGCAGACTAGAGGATTTAGGAACACCGCTCCCGTTAACTTCAATGGGAGTTGCATGGCTAAGACTTAGTTGGCTTTGAAAACATCAACCTACATTAATAATTACAACCATTTTTTCTCATTTTCCTTTACCCTCAGAAGACAAACATTTGTACCCAACTTAGTGAAGGGTTAGTCATCTAAACATCGCAACACATAGGATACTTGCAATGAAACATTCAATTTCCATCAGATCAACTCACCCTTCAAAGGTAGATAAATGGAGTATCATGAAACTTACTTTGTGTAAACCCTCGTCCAGTTTGCAAAAAGGTTCTGTCTGCTTTGAACGGACAACAAGAATCATTTCCTGTTTATTGCTTTAGGTGTAGAGTTTTGGCCTGCTGCTCTTAATCAACATTTTCCATTACTGTGCAGTGTACTGCGCATCAAACAGCTGCTTTTGACCCCAATGGTGGCTACATTTCAGTTCTGCACTGTGGTGTCACAAAAGTTACACCATAGTTAAGGTTGTGCCAGAATTTTAAATTGTGGCAGCGATGACAAAGTTATTTAAAAATTGTGTGTTTTGAATTGTAGAATTAACTTGAAATGCTTAGTGTAGCTGGTAAATTAATGTTTTGTGGTACTCTGAAGGCAAGAATGGCGAGAAAAGAGAAGGGAAAAATCATCCAGAGTTTAGTTAAATCTATTCCAAAAACCACCATGTGATAAAAAAAATTCTGGACTGTCCTACCTTTTTTTCAAAAGCCTTTGATTTTATATTTAAAGCAGTCTAAGGTATAGTGCGTGCAATTCTTTAGTATATGTTTTCCAGGCCAATGTTTGTTAAAACTTTTAACTTGCTGGACCTGAGCAATGTTGAATCAGAAGACCTTTCTAAATTAATGGTCTGTGGGACAGTCAAACATGCCCACCTGTTGATGCAAGAGAGTAGATGGCGGCCATTAAGGTTTTGCAAGTGCAGGCTGGATGAAGTTAGGGTGGGTATTGCTTTTCATTATTTGTTGGAGTGTTATGTATTTTTGCAGTACTGTAGGCTACGGTGGGTGTTTGGGGTGTTCTAATGCAACCTTCACTGTTACTAAACAAAGTTTGTGTTTGTATGTGGGTTGTGAATCACTTTGGGTTGAAAGGCAAAATAAGAATATAAACTGTTGTTATGCACTATTCAACTAAATGCATAGGCACCAACTCCGTGGGTGCTCCGGGGCTGGAGCACCCACAGGGAAAAAATGGTGGGTGCTGAGCACCCACTGGTAGCCCGCCTGTCAGCTCCCCCCCACCTCCCCCAGTGCCTCCTGCCCATCAGCGGGCCCTGCAAAACAGCGCCTCCCTCTCCCTCCCCACATCCCCCTCTCGCCGCTAACAGCTGTTTCACGGCACACAGGAGGCTCTGGTGGGGAGAAGCGAGGACGCGGCACACTCAGGGGAGAGGGGTGGAGCAGGGGCATGAAGAGGCAGGGTCGGAGTGGGACCTTGGGGGAAGAGATGGAGTGGGGGCAGGGCCCGGGTCAGAGCTCGGGGTCAAGCACCCCCCGGAACTTTGGAAAGTCGGCGCCTTGACTGAATGAGCTATACTGTGATAGGAGTGTTTGTACCCCTGTGATGAAAGAGTTGAGCAATATTCTTTTAGCATTTATTCTCACCTTCCCATCTCTCCAGCAAATGTATTGCTCAGGGAATAAGTGAATCAAGCCTGCAGGTTCTTTGATCAGTCTTGACTTTTATTGTCCTCACTTGACCCAGGAGTTTAATTGGCATTATTTATTTTTATATATGGAATCCAAGAACCTTTATATTTGTAGAGAAGCACATGCATGTACAAAATGCAGTCTGGTAACTACAGTAGTTATATTATTATTTTTCCCTGACATGGTTCATTATTATTTTTGTTTCACTATTCAGAGTATGGAATAAATTGCATTACTTACTGCAAAAGTCAGAAGCAGGAATTTGTTCAAGAGCATGGGGTTTTCAAGGGCAGTCCCCGATTTTATTGTCTCCCATATCTGTCAGTGGACAAAATACATAAATAAATAAATAAAATAAAATAAATTTTAAAAAGCATACGGAGAGGTTCATTCATCTTTCCTTCTTCCATATATGTTAAAAGCTCAAACTAATCATAGACAAGACATGTAGGGCTAGAAGGGACTTCAAGAGATCATCTACTCCATCTCCTTGTGCCAAGGCAGGATTAAGTAATATTCTCAGTAATTTAGGTATGATTTTGCCCTACTTAATTCAGCCCATGCTCTAATAAATGCTCAGCCCATAAGCAGGCATTTCAACAAAGCTCTGGTTTGTCCTGGGGTCTTGGGAATTACAAATGACAGTTCTACTATTATAGGCTTTACATTTCACTTTCATTCTGCCAGGTAAGGATCAGAAGCACAGACCTCATCCAGAACTACATCTCCCATATGACAGACACAACCTATATCAGCAGACATCTAGGCTTAAATTTTGAAGGTTTTACAAAGTTACACATAAAAATGATAACAATTAATATGTTTTTTCCTACAGCAACAGCCCCTCACCTGGATGAACCATAACCAACACAGCAGCATTGGGTTGGTTTGTTCTCCTAGATCTCTCATCCTTGCGATATGTAGGGTACTGAAACTGACAAAAATCCCAGTGGCAGGATCACAAATACGAAAAAGTCTAGAAGTGCAGACAGGTGGCATGCTGTGCACAGTTAGAAACAAACCCAAATGTAGCCAATTAGTTCATTTTTGCATTCATTTGTTGTATATTGTGTGGTTATGATTAACTCATATACGATGTCTATATATAATCATGGTATGCTAAGTAGATTTAAATTGTAGATTCATATAAGTATGAGATTGAGAAGTATTTAGAAGTGAAAAGTATGCATTAGGTTTCTAAGTAAAGCAGAACTGAAACGAAAGGCCTACAGGCTGAGCCCTGTACAATGTCAGCTTAGCAATACTAGGCCATAAGTTTAAGAAATGCTTGACATAAGTAAGTGACAAAAGTGTGACCCTATGCCACAAGATCACGAGAAAGATGTGTCAACAGATGATGTTGAAAAAAAATTGACCTTGATGTACTGTTCGAAATCAAGAGAAACCTTACTGTAACATTTTTCCAACAAGTGTCCTGATTACAAGGTACATGTGCGTAGATTCTAAGAAGAATAAAAGGAACTAAAACCTATGAAAAATGGGGCACTCCAATATTCTTGGGGGCACAATACAGATAAGGGAAAAGAGGGTTGACACCTTTATGCACATGAAGAGTGTTAGATATAGTCAGATTCACATGATAAAAGAGGGCTCCCCTAATTGAATAAAATGAGTTACCTTCGTGAAAACTCCAGCAGGAAACATTCCTTCTCTGATTATCAATTGGTGAGGAATCCATCAGACTCTAAAAATATCTTTGAGGATGTGAGTATGACTATATTTGTTACTTGTGCATGATTGTTTGTAGGATTTATATATGCTTGGATAATCATAACTTTGCTTGTGACTTTAATAAAACGTATAAGGCAGAATAGACGTTTTACTTGTGAATGTATGTGTTATTTCCTTGGTCTTCATGTGTTCCTAGAAGCTCTAAATCAGAAACAAGTAGCAGAGGTGACTTTCATTCTGTTGAGCTTGAAACTTTAGCAACTAGAGCCAAATGCTCAGAGGTGTAATACAACATTACTAAATTCACTTTAAATAAAATAGAAGGCTACACCAGTCTGCTGAATATGATGTTTGTGGGACAAAGAGTTGGGATTATAAACAGTACTGCAGCCCTTGTTTAGAGGGCTGACAGGATTTTCAGTATCAAGGGGTCACTAAGAAAAATCTACCATGGCTTTCTGTATTAGCAAACATTGAACCTCCAGCTATCCATTGAGATATAGCCATAGCACAAAAACTTAAACCCGCCGAAGGCTCCCCAGAACTTCCCATCCACCAGGTTACGGTTAACATACCCCAACCATGCCTGAAATTGCGAAAACCACTATGGACCACACGTGATCACCTCATGTCTCTGAATCCAGGAGGAAAAAGCAAAGAAGTGGGGGAGGAGGAAAGGAGGCTGGAGTCAGCCCTTCAAGAGTCACTCTTGGGTAATTTGCACATTATTGACCCAACTAGCAACCCTCCCAGTTTCGACCTGCCACACAGACTTTGGACCACACTGAAACGCATCCGAACGAACCATGGAAAATGAGGTTACCTGATGCACAAGTGGAAAATCAAAGACTCCCCTTCGTGCAACTACAGAGAACATCCAAACCATCAAACACATCATAATGGAGTCCCCCAAATATGGATTCAGAGGTGAACTGAATGATATCCACAAGTCATAGAGGAGGCCTTGAAATGGTTTATGGACCTACAACTTTATCTATAGAATGTTGCTCTGCAGATGCCATACGCACGTACGAGAGAGAGAGAGAGACACACACCAACCACACAAAGAAAAAGTCTAGGATAGGTTACATTTTTTGACTTCTCTACTTCTCTTTAAGAGGCATCATCAAGACTACTGCATCATAACCATCACATGGTAAAGGAGCACTAGGTCACAACAAGAGGGAAAATAATTAATGACTTTGAATGAGAAGATGGGTGAAAACTCTATTATCCTGACCTAGGGCAACCTAATTAGGGAATCTAGGGATGAGCATAATAAGTAAATTCAAACAATTTTTTTTTAAGTGTGTAAGTCTCTCTCAGCCACTTCACTTTATTTAGTAACTTCTCGTACAAGTTCTCTTCAAGGAGCAGACAACTGTACCTCCTCCCCTCCAGTGGAACCAGCTGAAGGTCAGGTTGAGTAACCTCTTTGCTGTTGCATCTCCTCAGTCTTCATGCCATTACTTATGCCCCAGAGTGCACTGTGATAATCTGAATCCCAAAAGCAAGCAGGAGCTGATTTCTGGGTTTCACAAAAGCAATGCTCCCTGGAATGCAAGTAACTGGGCAAGTCCAAGAGTGCTGCTAAGATTAGACAGATGAGAGGCAGGACTCAGCATGGAGGTTACTGAGCATCATCATCTAACTGCTGCTGTCCAGAGGTGATCAGAAGCAAGCAAAAGATACCAAACTGCCTCCTCCAAAAGCAACTGTATCCCAAAGCTGGGGTTAGATGGGTCAGTGGGGGATGATAGTCTCTCCATTGCCTGGGACTCAAACTGCAAAGTAGTTCACTAGCTTGCCACAAATCCTGTTTTCTCTGTAAATGTATTTAATTGTTAACCTCACCTCATTTGCTGCTTTTTCCAAAAGTGACTTCTTATCACAGGATTTGAAAGATTCAAAAGTGTTGGTGTTATATAATGTTCCGACAGCAGGACAGCAGTGTGCCGGGGTGGCAGCATTCCTAGACAGGAGACAAGGACACTCTTGGAACCACATACTAGCATTTTTTCCAGAACTTTCATTAACAGTAACCAATGGGAACTCTCACATTAAGCCCCAATGATGCAGAGTTTTCCAAGCAGAGTGGTGACTCTATACATCACAACGAGGCAGAAGGCGAGTCAAGGACAGTTCCACTCAGAACGCTTGCAGGCAGTTACAAAAATGCTCTTGCATTCATGGACAAATTAGACATGCAACTCAGTAATTATTAGGATGATTTGATCAACTGAAGGCTTAGAAATGCAGAGCACACCTCACGACACAATGACAAATGCTGCTGTGGTATTGGAGATAGGAAAGAGCTGGAAAAAATTTAGTTTTATGCTTCTAACAAAGATTATGAAGATAGACCGACTCATGTGTAGAGTTTGACCTGCCTCAATGGCATCCTCCCAACTGTTCAAAAGCATATGAGAATTCTGCCTTTTAAGGAGGTGTTTGTATGTATAATTACTGCTGAGTCCTCTGGGTTTTCCCCAAATATTGTTTATAGCATTTAAATTTAATTTAGAAGTTTTTGTCCTGTACTTCAGACCCCTAATAGAAGTGGAGATGCTTTGCCCCTGATTCAGCAAAGCACGTGCTTTACTGCTTTATCGAATGGGAATCAGCTTAAGCACCTGCTTAAGTGTACTGCTCACTGATGGTCTTTTTAAATAAAATTACTACTATTATTCATAAAAGCCTGCAAGACATTCCTTGCCTACTGCATTTTCCACATCCTTGCAGTTAATCACTTATTGTCTCTAGAAGGTGCAGGGAGGTTCAAATGTCACATCATAATGTAAATTTTTCATGAGCACTAGGATTTTCAGTGCAGAGTCTCTTGGGGAACCTCTGAGATACTTTTTTAAAAAAATATTTTTTTTTCTTTTAAATAAAAAAAAAAGGTGATTCAGTTAAAAGTGGTAAGTTAAAAACAAAGACATCCCAAAGTGAACATAAAACACAGTACTAATGTTGAACAGTTAAAGTCAGAAAATCCAAAAGTTTTGTTACCTATAGCAACATTAACTAGACAATGCTCCTTATAGATATTAGTGTGTTTTATTCCATTTCTTTACTGGTAGAATATGTAGTTTAGTAAATTAGGCTGCAATACTGCAAATACTTATATATTTGCTTTATTCAATGGATGTGAGTAGTTCAATGACTTCCATGAGTCTGCAGTGTTTGCAAGACCAAGGCCTTAATGATTATCAGAAAAGGTACATTATAAATATACAGGACATGCAACTTCCACAAAATTTAAAGTCAGAAGAGACCATTTTGATCATGTAGTCTGAATTCCTGCATAAGACAGGTCAGAGAATTCTTCCACCCAGTAATTCCCGCAGTGGAATTCTCTCTCACTGCGTAAGTGAACACTTGGTTGTTGTAATATTGCCATCAGAACATTAAAATAGCCCTGATATCAAGTTACATACAATTTTTGTTTTTCACAATTTTCTTCAGTTCCCGATGTTAAACGGTGTTTTCTGAGATGATTTTGTTGCGTTTCAATGTGACATTTACAATCTCCTGCAGGCAAATAATTCCAGTGGTAGCTCTATCCCACAAAAGCTTATGCCCAAATAAATTTGTTAGTCTCTAAGGTGCCACAAGGACGCCTCGTTGTTTTTGCTGATACAGACTAACACGGCTACCACTCTGAAACCTATCTTTTCAAAGTCATTAGTGAGGACAATTATGAAAATCACATTGAGATATCAAAATGTGGATAGATCCTCATTAAAATTCTGCTAATACTCTTAGAAGATGCACACCAAGCATATTCATAAGTGATTTGTCAATTAAGTGTAACTATATTGTTATCCACCATTTTTTTAAACTTCAAAATCACATAAAATACTTACACATCAAAGGCACTAAACTCCAACGTTAAACGAGCTGGTAGACCAAAAGGATCACCTGGACAAAAACAAAGTTTCTTTTAAATAACAGCAGCAGCAACTATGTCACAATAAAAACAACAGGCCAAATATAGTTTCCTGAATCAAGGGTCCAATCCTGTTCCCTTTTAAGTAAATGTGAATAGGATAAGAATCTCTAGTTTTTCATATAGTCACAGATTATATATCCAAATACAACTCATGTGATCTTTTTTCTATCCCTTATGACGACTGTGGAATATTTTGTACATGTAGTACAAATTCTTATAACAGAAATATAATTAAACAAAAGACAACAGGAGAAAATCTGGTATGCCTAATAAAAGTTCAGTTTCTACCTACCATTATAGTAGTAGCCTTTGATACCTTTCGGAGTCTCATCTAATCTATACTCATTAAGTTTCTTCTGCGTCAGCTCATGCCAGAATCCTGCATCCAAGGCACTGGTGAAGGGAACAAACTGTAGCTTTGGGATTCTAGGTTCCAGGGGATTGTGTGTCTCACTATCAGCAGTTGCCATTGTTTTATTCAATTAAAGCTGTTAAAAACAGACAAAAGTTCTATGAGAAGAGTCATTCCTGATAGCTACTTACTGAGCTAATTAGGTTGGCTTTGACTTTTGGAGGTTTATTTTAACAGTGTTTTGTTTTTCAAAGCCTATAGATGCCACTTACAAACAAAATGTCAAAATCTTTAGTATACTAGCCAAGCCCCCTCTCTCTATAAGAAGCGAGGACTTAATTTGCGGAAGAAGGATGTGCGTGTATATACATACACACACATATATACACACACACCCCTTCTGCAAATCAAGTTCTCGCTTCTTCGGGAACATTTTGTTCTTCAACATGCTAATTCAGTGCCAGAGAGAAGCAAAGACAAAACTGGTCTAACTAAACCTAATAAACACCAGATTCAAGGGTGGCCAAAGCACACTCCAGAAACCACATGTGGCCCAGTAGCCAGGGCCGGCCTTATGGGGGGGCTGCGCGACCATCCAGGGCACCGTGCACGGGAGGAGGGGGCGGCTCGCTCTACGAAGTGTCAGAATAACAGACACCCCCTAGCCCGGCTCCGCCCCCCCAGCCCTGTTCACCTCAGCCGCGGTCCGCCACCATCCCCCGCGCCGCCTGCCCCTCCAACCGTTCCACCTCCGAGTCCGCCAGCTCCTCCCCCAGCCCCACTCGGCCACCATCCCCCGCTCCGCCTCCCGTCCAGCTCCTCCCCCAGCCCCCGTCCGCCCCCATCCTCCGCCCCGCCTTCGCCTCCCGCCCAGCTCCTCCCCCAGCCCCCGTCCGCCCCCATCCTCCGCCCCGCCTTCGCCTCCCGCCCAGCTCCTCCCCCAGCCCCCGTCCGCCCCCATCCTCCGCCCCGCCTTCGCCTCCCGCCCAGCTCCTCCCCCAGCCTCCGCTCCGCCCCCAGTCTCGGTCCGCCATCATCCCCCCCCGCTCCGCCCCCCGGGCGAGCTCCACCCCAGAGTCGCCCAGGGCGCCATCTTAGGTAGGACCGGCCCAACGTATTTAAACTGGCCTTCCGTTATCCACAGCTTAGCACCCATGCGAGCAGCAGCCCCTTTCTTCCATTTGCTTCTGCTGTTACCATGAGTGACTATGATAGAGTCAGCTGGAGATGAGTTCAGCGCAAAGCAAATCCGAGGGATGGGTGCCAGAAGGGAAGATGGAGTAAGAGCTAAAATCATGAGGCAAGCAAAGAGCCAGCCTGTAACCTCACAGCAGTCCTGAGGCAACTGAAGTGCCCCGCTCAACCTCACGTCAAAGAGTTTGGCCACCCTGATAATCAACATAACTGAAGTGTTGCCAAAAAGCCAGTTCTGAAACAAATTTGATTTGGGTGGGGAAGAAACACTCCCTATCTTGGATTAATGTATTTCAGCATTTTGTCTTAAATGAGTGAAATTAATTTAGAAAACCCTCCAAATAGCCAGTCTGAAAAAAAATCTTAGTGTCCACCCTTCATTCATTTGTGAATAAAACAATCTATTCTGAAAAATATTTTGCTGACTGCTGTAATGGAAGACTTATCAAATTGGAGTTATACAATACAACCAGGGATGTTTACATTTTAGAAGGCCTTATCCACTTTCATTTGGCACAAACTTAAAATTTTGTAAAAATGAACTTTCAAAAAAGCAAAACACTAATGTTTTCAGAATTTTACACTAATCTCCCTGAAAACAATGCTTAGTAAGCAAATAAACATCCCTCCCCGAGTCTGAAACAAAGTTTACAGCACTAAGAACCTCAAAGTGAAGCAATCTTTAGAAGAAAAGAAATGTAGATTTGACTTTATTAACTTTCATATTTCAAGCTGAAGGAAATGCATATTCTCAACTAAGAGCTCAAATAATGACAAGTAAATTCGATTTTTAATGGGCTTTCATTTGCACTCATGGTGCATATATAGCATAGGTGAAGAAATGTACTTATAACAATCAATTTTTAAAACTGACATCTCTAACCTGCTGATGGATATCAACCCGAAATCTAATCTAGACCAAAAAATAAAGTAGTATGCCACCCACTGAGACCCTCTGCCAGTGTTCTGTGGTTTTACACTCATGCCATCTTATTTTTACATCTTTCCCTTGTTTTAACCCAAAAGCCCCACATCAAGAAGAAGGGAAACTGATAGCAGAATATACAGAGTTAAAAGTGAAAATGATTGTAAACTAAGCTGTTATCAAATGCACAATGTAAACAAACTGCAAAAAAAATCTGTTTTATTCCTCTAATCTCTTTGTTAGTGTAATTTTAGGGTATATTTGTAACAAGAGCGTGTAAAATATTTACAGGCAGAAGTGAAATTTTGAGATTGATAGTGTCCCTTTAAATGCTGAAACAAAGTGGGTGTGGTAATGTTACCTCACCCACCTTATCTCTAATATCCTGGGACCAACATGGCTACAACAACATTGCATACGAATTTTAAATGCATTCAGCTATCCCACACCCCCAGTTCTTTCTAGCTACTGTGCAACATTAACTGCCTATGACTAGAGTTGATCAAGAAACAGAATTTTCTTCCTGCTGTAAGGAATTTTGACATTTCCAAATTAGCTTCCATTACAAATCTTAATGGAAAGTGAAAGTATCAAATTAAAAATTCCAAGCAGTTTAGAATTGTAAATGTTGAAATGAAAAACATAATTTTGTTTTTAAATATTGACTTGAAATAAAAATATTCATTTTCATTCTCCTGATTGGAAAAATCCGAAAATTGTCAAAATCAACACTTTCTGAATGGAAAATGTTTTGTGCAAAAAATTTCAGCTAGCTCTACCTATGACCAATTGTTGCATTTATATCACCTCCACAGTTAGTCACTATTTTCAGATGGATTGTGGGTTCTTCTAAGTCTCTACTTCCATCTGGATCCCATCTAAATTGTACTTTTATGGTCTAATTTTCTTTCTTCTGCTTTTACAGCATTTCTAGGCATATCACTTTATTACTATTTTTGTAGTTTTTTCCATTATAAAGAGGACTTGAAAAATGCACTCAATACTAGAAAATGGTCATCCTCCCCTGCTGAAAATAGGAGCCAAAGCCACATAATTTCTGAAGAATTTAAGCTTTTATTTAAAAAGGTTGCCAGCCCTTAAGGTTATGAAACATGACCTTCCAGACACCAAATGTAAACAGGTATAATGTTGTCTTCCTGAGTCTTCAGGCAGAGAGTGCCTCTGTTGCTGCTCACAGATTTGCCAAGCAGTAAAATGAAATTTACTAGACACTAGTCTCTCTTCCAGCTATTACTCAGAACTCTGGTGAAAACAACTGAACTGTAAAAATAATATGAGTTTTACTTCCTTGCTGCTACATGGGAAAACTACGAGCAGCAGCAAAACGGGTTGAGGAGGAACTCAAAAAAGAGGGTGGGCATGGGGTAGAGCAGAGACCTTTTTCTTTTCCATTCCACTGCAGTGGAATAATCTCTGTAATAAAAGTAGCATTATCACATTCAGTCACAGTAAAGAACCAGCACTGCTTGAAGCACAATTTAGCAGAACTAATAAAGGTTACTCCCTATATGACATTTCTAATTTATAAATGCAGGGTAATTCTTTCTATATTAGCCAACTGGGATACAGAAAGAAAACTTGAGAAGTGTTCATATCATGGACCCTTAAGTATCAGAGGGGTAGCCGTGTTAGTCTGGATCTCCCAAGGCCTGTGAAAGCGAGGGATCGTTGTCCAGGATGGGTTGTAGATCACTGATGATGCGTTGGAGAGGTTTTAGCTAAGGGCTGGACCAATCTACATGGGAGGTCCACTTCCTAGACACCACGGTACAAATAAGTGACGGTCACGTTAACACCACCCTATACCGAAAACCCACTGACCGCTATGCCTACCTCCGTGCCTTCAGCTTCCATCCCGGACACACCACACGATCCATCGTCTACAGCCAAGCACTGAGGTAGAACCGCATTTGCTCCAACCCCTCAGACAGAGGCCAACACCTACAAGATCTTCACCAAGCATTCTCAAAACTACGATACCCGCAAGAGGAAATAAGGAAACAAATAAACAGAGCCAGAAGTGTACCCAGAAGCCTCCTGCTGCAAGACAAGCCCAAGAAAGAAACCAACAGAACTCCACTGGCCATCACCTACAGTCCTCAGCTAAAACCTCTCCAACGCATCATCAGTGATTTACAATCCATCCTGGACAACGATCCCTCACTTTCACAGGCCTTGGGAGACAGGCCAGTCCTCGCCCACAGACAACCCACCAACCTTAAGCATATTCTCACCAGCAACCACACACCGCACCATAGTAACTCTAACTCAGGAACCAATCCATGCAACAAACCTCGATGCCAACTCTGCCTACATATCTACACCAGCGACACCATCACAGGACCTAATCAGATCAGCCACAACATCACCATTCATTCACCTGCACGTCCACCAATGTAATATACACCATCATGTGCCAGCAATGCCCCTCTGCTATGTACATCGGCCAAACTGGACAGTCCCTACGTAAAAGGATAAATGGACACAAGTCAGATATCAGGAATGGCAATATACAAAAACCTGTAGGAGAACACTTCAATCTCCCTGGACACACAATAGCAGATTTAAAGGTAGCCATCCTGCAGCATAAAAACTTCAGCACCAGACTTCAAAGAGAAACTGCTGAGCTTCAGTTCATTTGCAAATTTGACACTATCAGCTCAGGATTAAACAAAGACCGTGAATGGCTAGCCAACTACAAAAGCAGTTTCTCCTCCCTTGGTGTTCACACCTCAACTGCTAGAAGAGGGCATCATCCTCCCTGATTGAACTAACCTCATTATCTCTAGACTGATTCTTGCCTGCATAGTTATACCTGCCTCTGGAAATTTCTACTACATGCATCTGATGAAGTGGGTATTCACCCACAAAAGCTTATGCTCCAATACGTCTGTTAGTCTATAAGGTGCCACAGGACTCTGTCGCTTTTTTCATGGACCCTTAAGAATCTGTGTAATAAATTTAAGTGTTATAAATACTGAGTTTTGGCACATTCTGTCGATAAGACATCACCTTACATCTGTAGGAACAATAACCACAATATCATTCTTAATTTAAGAGCAGAAAACAATTGAGGAATATCCATAGCTTTGCTGTACCCGAGAACCAGGTCTCCCCACAATTTTAGTTTCTTATGTTTGGCATTTCTCCTGGTGCCTACCACTATTGGCACTAAAATGCAAATATCAAAGATATAACCCATGAAATCATAAAGAACAGTGTGGGATATTTGAATACATGGAGATGTTTTTTAAGTTGTGTGTTCCATCTTTAACAGTTTAGGTAAATTAAACACAATCATTGTAATACAAGTTAATGAAACCACAAAATAAAAGGAAAGATATAAAATAGAGATTACTTTTTTTTTAAATGTATTTTACAAATCTCAGAAATTACTTTACAACCATGATAACTGAATTTGTTTTTATTTCAAAATCATCAGCACTCCTAATGCCACAATCATCCTGCCACTTTCAAAAGCACTTATTCAAATCTTTTTGTATCAAAACTTCCTTTCATCAAATTAATACCTCACTATTTTCTAAGTAGTTTTCTGAGCTCTCTTGCATTTAGGTTGTGTACCAACAGTGCAAAAGGCTTATAATCAAAATACCAAATAGAAAAATCTTTAGATCCCCAATTAAATTGAAATAAATATTTTTAATGAAAACATAGCAATAATTTTAAGAGATTAAGGGCAGATTTTTAAAAGTATACAAGCACTGTTGATTTCCATGGGAGTTAGGCACCTAAGGAGTTTTAAAAATCTGGCCCTAAGTTTAAGAAACACTCTCTTTTTCTTCCAAAAAGGACTCTTTGATTATACAATATATTCTCACAGGGCCATATTGTGTCACTGATTTTTCACAAAACTCCCACTGACTTATATGTACAGGTTGATGGTCCTCGTCCAACACCATCTCCCTATAACACTGCAAGGAGATGCTCTGTAGTTTTGCTCTATCTCATCTTTGTTCAGATTGAACAATTTTCTAGTTTGTGTCCCCCATAAACTCACGGGTGCTGACAGCAACAGAAGGCTTCTGTAAGTTCTTCTCCCCTTCAGTAGCTGGTCTGGAAAGGCAGTTCCTTCTCCAGGAGAATTTCTGAAATCTAACAGAGCTAGATTCAGAAAACCACAGCTACACTTTTCTTTGCGCAACATCTGTCTCGTGCAGTCTTTCCGGTCTGTATCATGCACTCAGTTATTCTATTATTTCTAAATACAGCAAAGATGTAACACTAAATCATATCTTCCTGGAAAATCATGCAATCCCCTGCTGGCCCATTGAGGTCCATTATCAGATTCAGCATCAGACTTGATTTCTGCCAAGATTTCAAACACTGTTCAGAGTATGTATACAATCTCTCTCTCTCATACACATATATGCGCGCAGACAGTTTACTCTTTACAACTGTTCTTCCGTATTTGTTAGTAAGTTTTGAGGACATCCTTCTATTTGGTTTTGATATTTTTCTCATTTCAGATTGAGAAAGCTAAATCAGTCTATTTATAGTGCTCCACACCATGTTAACTTTGTGAACACATATTGGACTGCATCATTGCATTTATGTGGTTTTAGCGCCAGCTGGATTTTTCGGTAGCATGGATGCGTCTTATTTAACAGCGTCTCAAATCATGTACTGTTATACAGCAAGGTTTAATATCTATATATCTATAGCTATATCTTAGTTTTAGACATTCTAATTTTGTCAGATTGTGGCTTTTCTATCATACTGTGGAATTATCACTATCAAGACAGCTTTACTTCATTTTGCATGTTGTACCATAGTGTCTATCTGAATATGATTTTTTTTGGCCTATCCCATCATTTGAAAACCTAGATATTTCTTGGGCACATGGTTACCACACATGTACATTTTGCTAATGTCATATATTTATGTCAAACACTATTACTTGTGATTTGTGAATATCTGTGCAGCAAATATCAGAACAGAGACATCTAGTGGATGATGCATACAAGTACCGGAAAACTCTTTTAAAGAAACAATATTAAACCACCTCTGAAATTTCCTAAAAAAGTTTATTTTAAGAATATGCCAAATAAAGCAACCAGATATCAAGACTTTTAAAAAATAAATTCAGGTTTAATTCCTTAAGACTCCAATTCAGCAAGGTACTTGAAGTAAAAAGGCCTATTCCTATGCTTGAAGTTAGGCACATGTTAAGTACCTTGCTGAATCAGTCTAAGAATGGCTCATCCTATAGATGTTCTACAGTAATATGCAAATATTAGTTTACTCAGCCTAATAATAATAATAATAATAATACATCTGTGCTCTAGTTCTTATTCCTCCAGATACGGATGGATACAATTTAATAGGATGGTGCAAGCAATAACATTGAAAGTAATTCATTTAAGCAACATACAAAGCCTCTGCAAGATATTCCTTTCCACCTTGATTTATGTTATTAACAACCTCTTTTAAAGAAATGCAAATAGTTTGCCTAAAGGGCCTTCAGCATTAATACTGTGAAAAGTTTTAATAAGTTATAAACCGAATAGAGATGCAAACTGAAGTTTTCCACAGAAATCTATTACATACTGAAAAATGGAAAATTACCTATTTAAGGCCTTTTCTACATTCATGACATAATTCAATTAACTTCCCAGCCAATACATATTCACCAAATAAAGATGTTTGATTACAGCCACCAGATGATCCAAACACTTCTCCAATTAAAAAGCTAGTATTTTGACAATGTGCTGAAGTCTTCTGTGTTTACAGGAACACCACTGATAGACCGTACATCTATAAGAAACACTCAGCTTAAAAATCAGATTTTGTAAATAAACCAATGTATTTATCTATTATTAGTAACACCCAATGTTTTTAAGAAAGAACATCAAGTTGTCACTTTTTGCATTTCTTTCAACTTGTCACTAAACTCAGCAATGCCAGTCTCATATTCAAGTTCTCACTGCTGCAAGATTTGGGCCTCTAACCTGGCATGGCTATGTTTGGTTATTTAAATTTTGTTAAAGACATTTTAACAGTGGAAACATTTCTATTGAACCTGGATTTTATAAAAGATTTAGACACCATTTTAATTTGAAAATAAATGTAGTTTGACAGTTTGTGGACTGGCTGTACCAGAGGTAGCTTTTAAGACCTGCAGGTGAGGTCTGAAAGATAGCTACTTCAGGTGATGGAGAAGAATTCCTCCTGGCTTCTCCAGCCTAGACCGAACTCAGAGCAGTGCTAGAAAAGTTAGACACTGACTCTGTATCACCACCTGCTGGCTCAGAGGGGCACGCTGAGACCAAGGGGCCTGGACCTGGGTTCCTCCAACACCTGTTGAGCAAGCAGAATAGCCAGGACAAGGGCAGGTACCGGGGCTAGGGGTAGCTGGACCCCAGGGACCAGGAACACCCCCAGGGAAGGGGAGCCAAGGAGAAGTGGAACCCCAGAGGACAGGGACACCTGCAGCCGAGTACGGGGCACACTGCCTGCCGGGGAGGGCCCCCGCTTGCCTGGCTCCCTGTGCCGCCACTTCCATCCTACCAGCCCCACCAAAGGCAAGAAGGTGATCCGCTCTCACTCACTCCCCACTACGGGCTACTCACCAGCTTCATCGCTATTTACTTCTGACATCACTTCCTGGCGCAGTCAAATGATGTCACCACCCCTTGAAACACCACAAGGTGAGCATTCTCAGCCACGACACTGAAGTAGATCATATAACCAAAAGAGTGGTGAGCTGATGTGCATATGCATGGGGTTTATGCCGAACGGAGGTGTGGCATTTACTGGGTGCAGTACTGCACTGTCACCCATTATAGGTCTAGGCGTCCTAACAGCCACTGCCAACATTACACCCCCTCACACACATTTGCTGCATGGTAATCCTGGCACGTTGTAGAATTCAGCATGTTGTATCGTGACATAGCACTGTCCTGGCAGAAATCAGCATATTGTGACATGATAACTGTGACGTTGCACCCCATAATGCTTTATAGAAATATGCTTATGAGTGTAAATATGACATAACTGGAATATGTTTTACGCTAGATATGCCATGTAACATATCTTTGCAAAGGTTATGTTCTACTGAATGTATTCATCCTGTTCATATGCATGTATCATTTTTATATCTGAATTTATGAGCGTTGGCTCTATGCTTGTATTTAAAGTGTTTGCTGTAGGAAGCACATAAGGCAGATTTGGTCAACATAGTGTGAAGGGGTTATTCAAGTAATTGGGAGTACTTAGTGTGGCAAACCCAGGACAAACAGCTACAAGGGAGGGGGGGGTAGTAATTAGTCCCAGGGGGTTAAAAGGCCTCTCCCAAACCACTGAGATAGATAACCAGGGGGAAATAAGATTCAGCTGGAAAAGGGGTTACCAGGGAACTAATTAGGTTCAGCTGGCTCCAACTGCTCAAGACCTTTTTAAACCCTCCCCTGTGGGAGGAGAAGAGTGAGAGAAGCTGCCAGTAAGCTAGATGCAGCAAGGCTCTGAACCCTTCCAAAAAGGAAGGCTGCACTCTGTCCCCAGAAGGAAAGAAAAACAAGCACAAGGGACTGACTGAGGGAAGGAATGGCCAGACCCTGTGCTACCTATGAGGATTTGCTTTGCCCAAGCCTGAGTCTCCAAGGCTAAAAAGGACTGAGCCTGCTGAGGAGAAGGTACTTGGCCACATTAGCTAACAATGGACCTTGATAGATGCCAATCCACATCTGAGCTTTCCTGGGAACATTCGGGTTAACATGTGGGTAATGGCGTCAGCCTGTAAAGAACTGAGTCATGCATGGACATGTGACTTGCCCATGTGACTTCAAAACTCCATCTTGTAGCTGTGATTCTACACAGGGGAAGAGAGGAGTTTCCACCCACAAGGGAAAGACTATATAAGCCCCTGGAAACCGCTCCATTTTGTCTTCAGCTGGCTCAGAAGATAGCCTCTCCACCCCAAAGAGATGCCTGAAAGAAACTGGAACAAAGGACAATAACTACAGGGGTGTGAGTGATTGCTGGACCCAGACTAGGAAGAAGACTAGTCTGTAAAAGAAGCTTATTGGAACGATTTACCTGCATTTAGTTTCTTACTGTATTAGGCTTAGACTTGCATGTTTTATTTTATTTGGCCTGATAACTTACTTCATTCTGTCTGTTATTACTTGGAACCACTTAAATCCTACTTTTTATATTTAATAAAATTACTTTTTACTTATTAATTAACCCAGAGCAAGCAATTAATTCCTGGGGGAGCAAACAGCTGTGCATATCTCTCTATCAGTGTTATAGAGGGTGAACAATTTATTAATTTACCCTGTATAAGCTTTCTACAGAGTAAAATGGATTTATTTGGGGTTTGGATCCTATTGGGTGTTGGAGACGGGAGCAATGG
This sequence comes from Emys orbicularis, assembly GCF_028017835.1. NCBI lineage: Eukaryota > Metazoa > Chordata > Testudines > Emydidae > Emys > Emys orbicularis. The sequence goes on along the minus strand of NC_088689.1, from coordinate 92,233,543 downwards.
GTGTTGGAGACAGGAGCACTTCTTAAGCTGTTTTCAGTTAAGCCTGCAGCTTTTGGGGGATGTGGTTCAGACCTGGGTCTGTGTTTGTAGCAGGCTAGTGGGTCTGGCACAACCAGGCAAGGTACTGAAGTCCCAAGCTGCCAGGGAAACCGGGCTCAGAAGTAGCCTCAGCACATCAGGTGACAGTTCCCAAAGGGGTTTCTGTGACCCAACCCTTTACAATAACCCTTTACATTCTAGAATTCACCATATTGTGACACATCAGTTGGGTGCATTGCAGAGTTTGTGACATGACAGGTCCCAGTCTTGGCTTGTGACAAAACTTGCAGCATTGCAACAGAGTCCAGGCCATCACAGTACTTGACTAGACATGTCAGGTCCCCAGCTATTCCTGCAGCACTAATCATGTCATGACAGGGCCTCTGACATGGTGCAGCAGTTGCTATGTTGTGATGCTGACCTTGCATCCATAAGGGATATGACTTATTTTTTTTAAAAGAAAAGCACAAATTGCAGCCAGCAGGGAAATGTCATGGCTTGCTGAAACACAGTCAATCTGAAATACTCTAGTAGCGTGGCTGTTCAGAACTTGCTTGGTTTTTGATTTGTAATTTCCGCTTGCTACAAATGCCCATTACTGCAATGAAAAGCAAAGAAACAAGCTAGATGAGGTAAAATCTTTTATTGGTTCAACTTCTGTTGGGGGAAGGTATGGGCTTTTGAGGTACACAGAGCTCTTCTTTTGGTCTAGGGAAGAAAGCAGAGTGTCTTAGCTAAATACTCAAAATAATGAAAGGCAAAGTTTAACATAGGTGTGCACATAGTAAAAAATTCTGCCCATTTATGGTCTTCATATTCTAACAAAAGGAGTATTGCAAGACCGTGAGTACAGTACTGTAATTCAGTTATTGGTCAGCCACTCTTCAAAAGAGGACTACACCAGGTGCAAGGAAATGCAATATCAGCCAATCCTTGCTGGTGTTATCATTGTGCCACATGCCAATCACAGAACTTGGGCCTGGAGCAATTCCAAGTTTCTAAGAGTTGGTTTTCAGGCTGAACTAAAAGTTTGGCATCCATAACTTAACATTGGTCATATCAATGCTCTACATATCATTAATACCTTCTTACCTGCACCATATTTGCTTCCAACCACACTTTTAAGTAAGTGCATCCTACTTTTGCATGATATTATCTGTGTGACCTTTCCAAGTTAATATATTATCAAACACTACTCCTAGGAACATAAATTTTTGAACTATCTGAGTTTTCTCACCACAAAGAAATAAGTCAGTTCTTCCTAGTTAAAAGCATTTCCTTTGTTTTCACAAGTGAGAATTTAAATCTCCAGTCATTTCCCCACTTAAAAATTATCTGGAGTGCCTGATTTATCTTTTCCATGACTACTTTTATGCTTAGCCCATTTAGCACAATCATTTGAAAAAAGAGAAATACCTATTCCCATCTGCCCACTTTCCAGGAGGTCATTTATCATAATGGAATATAAAGAAGGGCTGATAAAAGCTCACAAATTTAACTCTGCAAGGGAGTATTAAGTTTCTGATAAATCTGTTTGACTTTGACTTGTATCGTTCTGTCACTTAGAAATCCCTTATCCAGCAAAACTTTCTCCCTTTTATTCCAATTTTGGGTAGTTTATACAGGGGGCCTTACCTCCATAGTATGTCGTTTTCTTTTTCAACATCCAAGAAGACGTATCAAAGTTCTTAGTCCTTATCCTTTTTTGTACCTCCATTTCTAGTCTCACTATATGGTCAACAGTGCATCTTCCTCTTTTCTGAAGCAACTTCGTACATCAGTCCAAATATAGGGACAATTGGTGGGGTAGTGTCGGGTGATGTTTAAATTCCACTGATTATGTTGTACCTATTACGGGGTGTGACAAAGTTCCTCCTCTATCTTGGTGAGTCCTGCACTTATTGGCAGATTTTCTTGCCTCAGAGATTCACCATGTGGGTTGGGGAACAGCCCAGAGACCTTCCCCTCTGGAAGAACCCAGTGTCCAGGTCAATTGGGAGGTTTGGGGGGGAACCCGGGCCCACCCTCTACTCCGGGTTCCAGCCCAGAGCCCTGTGGACTGCAGCTGTCTATAGTGCCTCCTGTAACAGCTGCATGACAGCTACAACTCCCTGGGCTACTTCCCCATGGCCTCCTCCAAACACCTTCCTTATTCTCCCCACAGGACCTTCCTCCTGGTGTCTGATAACACTTGTGCTCCTTAGTCCTCCAGCAGCACACCCTCTCACTCTCAGCTCCTTGCACCTCTTGCTCCCAGCTCTTCACACTCACACCACAAACTGAAGTGAGCTCCTTTTTTAAAACCCAGGTGCCCTGATTGATTAGCCTGCCTTAATTGATTCTAGCAGCTTCTTCTTAATTGGCTCCAGGTGTCCTAATTAGCCTGCCTGCCTTAACTGGTTCTAGCAGGTTCCTGATTACTCTAGTGCAGGCCTTTCTCTGGTCACTCAGGGAACAGAAAACTACTCATCCAGTGACCAGTATATTTGCCTTCTACCAGACTCCTGTATCCCACTGGTCTGGGTTTGTCACGGGGTAAATAGAGGACCTTACGCTATAGTGCTAACAATCAGCATCCCTCATAAACATTAAATAGCACAACACAATGTTAAAAATAATAGTAATAAGTCTTGTGGCAATCAGCCTGTTTCCTGAATCTAACCCATTACCGGCCTTCCATCTGTAATATGTTGCTTCTTTAGTTTCTCATTCCGCTTGCTGTTTATTTTATTGGCACTGGGTATTACCTCTACCCTGTTGGATACGTTACAACCCAGTGTCTTAGCCTCTTTCCCTGGGTCTGAAAAAATGAAGAATCTATTTTATCTCAATCTGATGAAACACTTGTTTGTGTGATATTTATTATTTTTACATAAAATAGAGTGGAGACATTGACACCATCCTATCAAAACTGGCCAGCTGGCACTAGCTCTTGTCAGCCAGTTTCCAACTGACCATAGTCCCCCTTAAGCTTTTTAGTTTCTGAAGTTCTTTGGTTTCATAACATAGTTTATCAAACAATTATCAGCATAATTCAAATGTTACCAGAAATACTGCTGCCCTAGTTCAGAGAAGACACTCATGCGTGACCCAGCTTCTTCATGTGACTTCAGCTGGTTTCTTCACACTTGAAAGGAAATCAAACACTAGTAATCAGAACTCTGTACACCAATATGTTGTCTGGGGCATGGGGAAGGCTTGTATTCTCTTGGCATATAATTTTTAATATCTATACTGTGAAATGGAAGTGAGATTAGAGCTGCATACACATGAAACTGTGGATCAGTGGGTGAGCAGCACTGAATGTAGTTCTCATCTCTGCTATAACAAGTAAAGGTCACAATCTAATAGATATAGCTTTCATGTCAGATTTTTTCATGCACAGCACCTTTAGGAAAGGCACTGTAACAAAAACTAAGTGTAGATTCATGCTGGAGTTGGTGGATTGTTACAGGTATATATTTTTAGTACTGGTCTCTTGTATGTGACATACATAAACCACTTTTTGCTCATTATTGAAAAATATCTGGAGTAAAGGTTTGAGAATAATAATCTAACCTGACGGCAAGCTCTTTAAAAATAAAGAGGGAATAAATCTGGCTTTTGTCATATGCCTTGTTTCAGCAACTGAGACTGGAGGGGTTGGAACAGCCCATTGACCCCAGGCATGAACTTGAATACATATGAAATACTGGAATTGAAGATGCGCATGAAATGGCCCTCCAAATCCAATAGATTCAGACCCTTCCAAACTTTGGGGAAACTTTTGTCTAAATTTCTTTCTGAATATTGTGGCTTGAGCTTATCCTTATAATGGATCCAAACTAGAACCCATTAAATCTGAACACACCAAAACTTTGGGAGAGTTTGGATGGATGCTGATCAGAACTTTGTGGTTCAGATCAATTACTCTTTGAAATACTTTAAAAAAAAAAAAAAAAAAAAAAAAGGGTGCATTGCAGTTATATAGTGCCTACCATTCAAGGATCTCTTAAGTGCTTTACAAAGATGGGCAAGCATTATTAGTTGTTAGAACACAATGTACATCTGTGGTAGAGCTGGGCAAACAGTTTATTTGCTTGTGAAAACACTGGCAGTTGGTCTAAACTAGCACACCTACTGTGGCGGTATTATTTTATTATTAGATGCTGTTGTGTCTTGTGACATATGACGGAATGTCTTTCCATGTCCGTCCGTCTAATGTCATTTGCTCCATTGTGGTCTGTTGCCATGACCACGGCATCTTTCTCAATAGTTTTCTTATATGTCATCTGTTGTCCTCTTTTTCTCATCCACTAGGTGGTATCCAGTCAAGGGCTTGTCTAGGAATACAGTTTTTTGAGATCCATACAATGTGTCCAAACCACTTCAGATTCCTTTCTTGAAACGTCTCTACAGTCTGCCAGCTACTCCTTTGTAACACATCAGCATCAGTTACTTTATCCTACCAGCAGATACCAGGTATTTTTTGCAAATATCTCTGATGGAATGCATTAAACTCCTGTTGTGGCCTAACCTTTGCCAAGGTTCAGAAGCGGATACCAATGTGGGTATGTAGTAGGGTCGAGCCGGGGCTCTACCCTCCAGGACGGAGGGGCGCCACACCGGCTCACTGTAGCACAGACAGTCAAGGTTCCGGCCCCTTTCCACAGGGTTTAGCAAACACTCAGCTAGCTCAGGCCCTTTGGTGCAGGGGCTGAGCAATAGTCCACAGTTTAAGCAGGCCCAGACCCTGGGTCAGGGCAGGGCACAAACAGTCACAGCTCAGGCCCTTGGATGCAGGGGCTGAGCAAACAATCAGTCAAGGAGCCCGGGCCCTGGTTCAGGGCGGGGCACAAACAGTCACGGCTCAGGCCCTTGGATGCAGGGGCTGAGCAACCAAGCAATTGGGGTAAGCTCAGGCTCCTACACCTGAGCGTCGGGTGAGGGGGAAGCCTGCCACCCGTGAACGGGGTGGCAGGGGGGAACGCAGGCCCACCCACTCCACTGCGTTCCAGCCCGGGGCCCTAGCAGCGGTTACTGCCGCTGCCGGTCAGTGGGGTATCCTGACCGAAACACACTGACATCGGCTCACAGGCCTCTGCAGCCTGACCGGGGTCGGCTACCCCCGGGCTACTTCCATGTTCCCCCTCGGGGCCTACCTCATTGGCGACAGCGGGCTCGGGCCAGTCCAGGAGCATCGGTTCCTCGGGTGCGGGGCTTGGGGGCCGGTCTGGCAGCTCTCCACCAGGGTAGCTGGCCCGGGGCAGGCTTGGCTCCTCCTCGGGGTAGCTGGCCCGGGGCAAGCTTGGCCCGTCCTCCTCGGGGTAGCTGGCCCGGGGCAAGCTTGGCCCGTCCTCCTCGGGGTACCTGGCGAGAGGTAGGCTCGACCGGCGTGGTGGGGTAGCAGGCGACTCGCGGCCTGGGGCTGTCTCCCAAGCGGGAGCTCGGCCCGGGACGTCTGCTCTCTCTGGCGGCCTGGGCTTCACTGAGCTCTGCCGGCGGGCTTTTATACTTCCGGGTCGGGGCCGTGACCTCGGAGGGGCGGGGCCCGGACCTGGTGGCTCCGCCCACGTTGGGGTCAGGGGAAGTTCGGCCCCCTGCGGGACGGAGGGGCGCCACACCGGCTCACTACAGGATATCACAATGGCATTGTATAACTTTGTCTTGGTTCTGGTGTGAATCTCCTTAGTTTTTTCAGATATTTGCCAGTCTTAAAAAGGCTCCATTTGCCTTCCCAATTCTTGCTTCTACCTCCTTACGGAGCTGGCCATCACTGCACTGTTGCTGTACAGTGGTAGCAATGTTGCAAAGTTTTAAGCTAAAAGTCCAGCGCAGACCCAACCAGAATGAATATTGGAAGCAGTGCAAAGGGACTAACAAATGGGCCTGCTGAAAAGACATGGTTAACCTCTTGCAATTGCCAGGGGACAGTCATAATATGGGCACCTCCACCATAGTTTTTTCAGAGGCTGGCACTTCTACTCGTAGGCTATGGTGATTTGCTGCAGAGAAACACCTGTCTTTCTTTCATCAAATGGGCTGAGATGGTAATGTGGTGTAGTGGATAGGGCACTGGATAGCCAGGAAGACACCCAGGTTCTATTCTCAGCTCTGCCAATGACCTGTGGGACCTTAGACAAGTCATTTCATACTTAGACAATACTTATGGAATGACATTAGACAAGTCATTCATATTTCGGTTTCCATTCTCACCCTTTGCCTATATTGTCTATCTATAGATTGTATGCTCTTCAGGATAGGGACTGTCTCTTGTTGTGTGTTTGCACAATGCCTAACACAATGGCACCCTTATCTCAGTTGGCACCAATAAGCACTGCTGGAACACAAATAATAATACAGTAGAACCTCGGAGTTATGAACACTTCTGGGAATGGAGGTGGTTCATAACTCTGAACAAAACATTATGGTTGTTCTTTCTAAAGTTTACACCTGAACATTGACTTAATACAGCTTTGAGACTTTACTATGGAGAAGAAAAAATGCTGCTTTCCCTTTATTTTTTCAGTAGTTTATATTTAACACAGTACTGTACTATATTTGCTTCTTTTTTTGTCTCTGCTGCTGCCTAATTGTGTACTTCCAGTTCCAAATGAGGTAGGTGGTTGACTCGTCAGTTCATAACTCTGGTTTTCATAACTCTGAGGTTTTACTGTCATGAGAAAAACTTTTGTTCAAAGCAGATTTTGTTTCCTCACAAAATAAAAGTCAATTAAGGGTTTAAATTTCGTTTCCCTTCAACAGTCATATGGACTAGGGCTGTCAATTAATCGCAGTTAACTCACGCGATTAACTCAAAAAATGTAATGGCGATTAAAAAATTAATCACAATTAATCGCAGTTTTAATTGCACTATTAAACAATAGAATACCAATTGAAATTTATGAAATATTTTTGGATGTTTTTCCTCATTTTTAAATATATTGATTTCAGTTTCAACACGGTATAGAAAGTTGACAGTGCTCACTTTATATTATTATTTTTATTACAAATATTTGCACTGTAAAAATGGCAAAAAAAATAGTATTTTTCAATTCACCTCATACAAGTACTGTAGTGCAATCTCTTTATCATGTAAGTGCAACTTACAAATGTAGATTTTTTTTCTTACATAATTGCACTCAAAAACAAAACAATGTAAAACTTTAGAGCGTACAAGTCTACTCAGTCCTACTTCTTGTTCAGCCACTTGCTAATACAAACATGTTTGTTTACATTTACAGTGTCACCTGAAAGTGAGAACAGGCATTCGCATGGCACTTTTGTAGCCGGCATTGCAAGGTATTTACATGCCAGATATGCTAAACATTCCTATGCCCCTTCATGCTTTGGCCACCATTCCAGAGGACATGCTTCCATGCTGATGATGCTTGTTAAAAAAAATAATGCATTAATTAAATTTGTGACTGAATTCCTTGGGGGAGAATTGTATGTCTTCTACTCTGATTTATCCGCATTTTGATATACATTTCATGTTACAGCAGTCTCGGGTGATGACGCAGCACATATTGTTCATTTTAAGAACACTTTCACTGCAGATTTGACAAAACACAAAGAAGGTACCAATGTGAGATTTCTAAAGATAGCTAAATCACTCAACCCAAGGTTTAAGAATCTGAAGTGCCTTCCAAAATTTGAGAGGGACGAGGTGTGGAGCATCCTTTCAGAAGTCTTAAAAGAACAACACTCCAATGTGGAAACTACAGAACCCAAACCACCAAAAAAGAAAACCAACCTTTCTGCTACTGACATCTGACTCAGATGATGAAAATGAACATGCGTCACTCCACACTGCTTTGGACGGTTATCAAGCAGAACCCATTATCAGCATGGACACATGTCATCTGGAACAGTGGTTGAAGCATGAAGGGACATATGAGTCTTTAGTGCATGTGGCACATAAATATCTTGGAATGCTGGCTACAACAGTGCCATGCGAACGCCAGTTCTCATTTTCAGGTGATATTGTAAACAAGAAGTGGGCAGCATTGTGACAGATTTTCATTACCAATCTGCCTGAGGCGTCAGGTGATCAGGCTGAGGCCACAGGATCGTTTGGGGAGGAGATGACGAAACACACCAAGGGTTAAATTTTAAAGCTTTATTAACGAAATCATAAAATAACAGCAGAGAGTGCTGGGAACACTCCCACGTCACTCAGGGAAGAAAGAAAGCATTAGCGCCCCAAGCCCTAACCCACTTTCATACTCACACACGCACTACCCAAGACTAGCCAGGCCTGGGTGTAACGTCAGAAGGAGGGGGGTGGGAAGGATGGACGAGAGTGCTGTCCTGGGCCCAGGCCGTCCAGGTCTGCTGTTGATCTCCAAATTGCTCCAGCTCTCGGGAGGGTCTTAAGTCCTGGCTCCTCGGGGGGGTGCTCCGTTCGGGGACCTCTGCTCCTGGTGTCCTCTGTGCTAGTCCAAACCGGCTTTCAGTGGTTTCTTCAGTTTTCCCAAAACACCCCAGCTCCCGGGACGCAAGGCTTGGCTCCTCTGCTTGTTTTCTTCTTTGCTGGCCTTGCTGTCTTGCAGGTCTGTACAGGTGGATTTTTCTTTCTCACGGCTGCTCGGGCACATTCAAGCCCCCGTCTTTCTCGGCTGACAGCCAGCGCCGGTTGTGAGCTGTGGCCCTGGGCGGGGGCGGGGACCAGCATCTTATCTATGACCTGAGACTGAGCGAGCTGAAGTGTTGAGTTAACCCGTTCTCTGCTCTCCTCCTTCCTCCCCTCTCAGCCTCTTGTACCTGCAAAGGAAACTTCCAATCCCCACTCACACACCTTTGACCCTCCCCAAAATGCCTTGTGATGCTTGCAACAGCATTAGCAACATACAATGCTGCCTCCCCGGGGGACTCCCTGGGGGGGGGGGGCATTGGATTGTGACAGCATTATCTCCTGCAAATGTAAACAAACTTGTTTGTCTGAATGATTGGCTGAACAAGAAGTAGGACTGTGTGGACTTGTAGGCTCTAAAGCAGGGGTCGGCAACCTTTCAGAAGTGGTGTGCCGAGTCTTCATTTATTCACTCTGATTTAAGGTTTCGCGTGCCGGTAATACATTTTAATGTTTTTTAGAAGGTCTATCTCTATAAGTCTATATATTATATAACTAAACTATTGTTGTATTGTAAAATAAACAAGGTTTTCAAAATGTTTAAGAAGCTTAATTTAAAATTAAATTAAAATGTTGATCTTACGCTGCTGGCCCGCTCAGCCCGCTGCTGGTCTGGGGTTCTGTTCACCTAGGCCGGCAGTGGGCTGAGCGGGCCCTGCGGCCGGAACCCCGGCTGGCAAGGGGCCAGCAGCCAGAACCCCAGACTGGCAGCGGGCTGTGCAGGGCTGGTGGCCGGGACCCCACAGCCCACTGCCGCTCAGGGGTTCCATCCGCCGGCTCCTGCCAGCCGGGATGCCAGTTGCCAGACCCGCTCAGCCCGCTGCCGGTCTGGGGTTCCGGCCCTGCCCACATACAGTGGGTACCTACCTTCTCCCTGGTCCTGGCCCATTCTCTTCTTCTCTCTGCACTGAGCTGAGGGTGGAAGTGCACTGAGCACAGGGCTGGGGGTGAAGGGTCTGGCCAGGAGCTAGAATGAGGGAGGGGGCTCAGGGTTGGGGCAGGAGATTTGGGTGTGGGGCACTTACCTAGGCAGCTCCCATTTGGTGCGAGGGGTGCAGGTGGGAATGTGGGGTGTGTGTGTGTGCAGGAGCTCCCGTTTGGTGCTCAGGGTGGGGGTGGGGATGTGGGGGGTGCATGGGGTGTGGGGGCGCTGGGGATGTGGGGGAGGTGCAAGAGTCAGGGCAGAGGGCTGGGGGCATGTGAGGGGGGTGCAGGTGTCAGGGCGGGGGGGGTATGTGTGGGGTGCCAGAGTCAGGGCTGGGGTCGTGGGGGGGGTGAAGGAGTCAAGCAGAGGGCTGGGTGTGTGTGAGGGGGGTACAGGGCTCAGGGCAGGGGCCTGGGGTGTGTGCGGGGCACAGGGCTCAGGGCATGAGCCTGGGGGACGTGCGAGGCTGTGGGGTTCAGGGCAGAGGGTTGGGTGTGGGGGGGGGTCAGGGCAGAGGTCAGAGGGCTGGGGGTGTATGTGGGGGGGGTCAGGGCTGAGGGCTGGGTGAGTGTGAGGGGGGGTCAGGGCTCAGGGCAGAGGGCTGGGGTGCGTGAGGGAGGGTCACGGCAGAGGGCTTCCCCCACTCCTGCGGCCCCCAGCTGGTTCACCCACTCGGGGCCCCGCTGTGCACCGCACGAGCGCAACTAGCGCCCCCCGGCAAGAGAGTCCCCTCTGGCTGTGTCTAGAGGAGTCGCTCCGGGCGGCACATGACCCTGCGGTATGCAAGCTCCTCGTCCCAGGGCTCTCTGTCCACCACCGATTCCCGCTCGCCCGCACCTGCTGTGTGCTCAGCGCCGCCGGGCCGCGGGGCTCTCCACTCCTCCCAGCAAGTACCGATCCATGGCTGCGGCCGGGCGCCTCCTCCCGGGACGCTCAGCAGCCGGCGCTTACTGCCGCCGGGAGTTGTGACCAAGTCCGGCAGCGAACCCGTTCCCCCGGCGCGCCGCCAATCCACCATGGCCACCTATACCAAGGCAGCCCAGATGAGCGGGCTCCTTGCTGAGTGAGGGGACACGGGAGCCCACGGGCAGGCCGCTGAGGCGGCTCCTCTCTGGGGCGGCGCAGGCTCTGCCCCTCACTGGCTGCATGTCCTCGGGACTCGGGCAGGCAGCAGCGTGCCATTAAAAATCAGCTCGCGTGCCATCTTTGGCACGCGTGCCATAGGTTGCCGACCCCTGCTCTAAAGTTTTACATTGTTTTATTTTTGAATACAGTTTTTATTATATAATTCTACATTTGTAAGTTCAACTTTAATGATAAAGAGATTGCACTACAGTACTTGTATTAGGTGAATTGAAAAAAACTATTTCTTTTGGTTTTTTTACAGTGCAAATATTTGTAATAAAAAATAAATATAAAGTGAGCATGGTACACTTTGTATTCCGTGTTGTAATTTAAATCAATATATTTGAAAATATAGAAAATATCCAAAACTATTTAAATAAATGGTATTCTATTATTGTTTAAAAATGCAATTAATCATGCAATTAATTGCAATTAATTTTTTTAATTGCTTGACAGCCCTAATATGAACCATACATCATTCTCATGAATATTTATGAACCCTGTGCAGAGATGCAGAGATTCCTTGCACCTTCTCAGATTGAGCATCTGTCCAGGACTAGGCACAGACTAGCACCCTGTGGCTTGACAGATCTCATACGCACGTCAGCCAAATAATTGGGCAATATACGTATTTTACGTTTTTTGAATTAGCATTGGTATTAGAAAAGGAGCTTTTTCTTCCACTTCGGAGGCAGAGAGACACTCTTGTTACTTCCAAAAACATTGATTTCTTCCTGTGTTTCTGGATACATTTAACGTAATTATGTGGTTTTGATGATACATATTTATTCCCTCCCCAGAAATTAAAAAGTTATAGTTATTGTTTTTGTCCTGTGTCTGACTATGCAAACATTTACCCTACTTCTGAAGTAAATGTAATTCTATCTGCGTTCATCTGGTTATAATAAGTCAGTTCTTTTCTTGTTCTTTAAAGATTAATGTATGTGTGTCTAGAGCCAACTCAGTCACTCCACCATATGATAAACTTTGGTCATATATCAGTCCTTCATTCCTAAATGTAAACCTCTGTTTTTTGTTGTGGTTGGTTTTTTTTTTTTTTTTTTTTTTTGCATGATTCCTGTTTTGGGGTTTGCTTGCTGAAATATAGAGATGTTAAAAGTGGGGGAAAGTAATGCTTAACACTGGCACATAAAGGGGTAAAAGGAGCTTTAGGGCCTAATTAGCCCACCAAGTTACACCTGGGTTAGGGTAGGTCAGACCTAATTTAGTACAAGTCCATCTGAGGAGGAGAGGGATCATTCTATGAAGGCAGGCTCAAAGCAACCTAGAAGAAAGGACTTTGGAGCCAGGAGACCATCAGAAAATGGGGAAGAAACTGTATGAGGATACAGAACTCCAGAGCATGAGTAATAGAGGCTGCAGCCTGGTGAGAGATGATGATGAAAAAACAGGGAAGTAGGAGTAGCCCAAGGAAGCAGTGAGGGATTGTAAAGAATAATCATTTGCTTCTGAATGCAGGCTCCCTGGGCTGGAACCCAGAGGAGAGAGCTGGCTTGGGTTCTTCTTCCCCAGCAAGAGAGGAAATAAGAGTGTCACAAAATGTCTGGTCCCTTTAAATAAAACAGGTGTAGCACCCCTTTGCTAGGACAGGTGCTTCCCAGTTTTGCTAGTTAAGAGGGTGGGGCAGCTGCCACTAAGGAAGCAGAAGCAGCAGGAAATTCCCTGGGAGGGGGGGGGAAAAAAACTGGGAGCCTACTGAAGGAAAAAGGGCCTCCAGGGAGAAGTCCCTGAGAGGTGATGCTTAGCTGAAAGAGCACAGAAGAATCCTGCAATAGGCCCTGAAGCAGGAGGGACTGAGAAGGGCAAAGGGGAAAATCCTCTGGGAGCTGAAGCCCAGGGTGGACTGAGGAACTTCGGGTGTGGTAATGGTCCTCTGTGGGCTGGGGACAAGCCTCTGTCTCAGGAGTAAAAGAGGCAAAGGCTGACTAGCAGATGAGGGCTAAAGGCCTGGCAGAAAGGTTGTTTTTTCCCTTGTTTGGATTATTCTGTTACCCTGTAAGGGGACTGAACTGAAAACTGACCTGGCTGGAGGACTGGGCTATAGAAGCAACAAATCCCTGCAAAACCAGAGTCCTAGAGTAGAAGACCTCCGGCAGTGCCACATCCTGGCTCCATGGGGGTCCAATGATGAGTATCTCCCCTCCCCTTCATAAATAGAAATATGATCATAAAAATGTGATTTGATTTACACACAAAGAAAGAAAAGAAATAGAATAGCTGCAGGGTCCACAGCACTGCACTTTCATATGTAAAGACTGAAATTAGCCTTAAATCAGACATATAATTTCAAATTAAATGTAACATGCACCTTATGTCTAGTATGCTTCCTTACACCTACCTGCTGAACTTTCAAAGCTTTCTTTCACACTATACAAATATTGTTTTACTATGTTTATACAAACTTACTTTTAAAACTCATCCTTTAACGAGTAAATTCTGAACTGAAATCATAGCATTTTCCACAAGATTGTCAGCCAATCAAGTTTTTATGAAGCAGCTGTTTCTCAAATAACTACGGTACATATGAAAATGGTAGTAGAAGATTAAGAATCATGTTAATACTATGTTCCAAAAGAGTTTATCCAATAGACTTTGTCTTGTAGCAGTCTGAATATAAACAGTCTGTACAGGAACATTCTTTATCTGGGTGTGACCTCTGTTAGTATCATCTTTGTCAGCTGGTACAGTCATAAAATCTTGGCTGTAGGTCCTTATCTAGTTCATAAGTTTTATATTAGCACTGAAATACATTTTATAATAGCATAGATTCATAAATTTTCTCTAACAGATTTTCCTCATGTTCTTCCCACATGCGCTCACATACACCTGCTTCTTTGCCAGAAAGGAAGTGTGTACAAATAATAGTAGTTGGAGATAGGGTTGACTCCCATTAGCTTCATGCAGATTCAATACTCTGTTAACAGACCACAGATCATGTAAATTTTTTCCATGGGTTTTATTGAGATTTCTAATATGAAAATGTACATGTTATATCTACATGACCAAAGCTGTTAGACAGTAAACATCTTTAAGATTCTGCCAGCAGAAAATGCATTCACTGGGTTTTGTTACACAACCTGATCTGTATAAAAGCGTACAAAATGTTCGGCTTCATGATTCTGCCACACTTAACCTGGCTTCTTATGTAAAAATCTCTATTACATGAATTAAAATGACTTTGAATTCTGTCCAAAGTAAGCCCAGTGAGGGTCCGTTTTGTGTAACAGACACATAAGAAGCATGTGGCACATGTACTGTATCTGACAGAGAAGTGATATTCTTTCAGTACATGGACAATTGGCTGCTTAGCGGCTACATGGTTTCAGATGGTGGAGATGAGTTGTGCATACTTAACTGAACACATAATGGGGATGAGGCTTCAAAGGTAAAGGATTGGCCCTTTGTGGTGGATTGCCTGGTATTTCTCTGGCAGAGGACAATTTTAGAAGGAAAAGCAGAGATTTTCTTCATTGTACTAAGTTTAATTCCTTTAGGATCACATATTAATGAGTTTTGTTCCCTCATTGTTACTTTTATTAAAGTTATTTTTTGTGGGAAGTGAAAGAACAACTCTAGCTTCTTTTTAATATTTCCTTTATGGCATCAGGAAGTATAAATGTGATGGATCACCTTTAAAGATCCAGAAAGTATAATAGAAACTCACTTGGTATACGTGTTCATCTGTTAAAGGATTACAGTTTCTGTGTATATCAACACTATTTCAGAACAATGGTGCCTGCTGCAATTGACACCTGTTAAAGAACAGACCTATTACCAATAACTTGCTGATTAACTATTAGTTCGTTTGGTGCTTAAGAAATGTGCCAGACTGCAGTATTGGAGGCAGACACCCTGGCCAAGATCCTCAAGGGTGCTTAGCCACCTAACTCCCAATGATTTCAGTGGAAGCTAGAAGCCTAAATACCTTAGAGGATCTAGGCCCTTTTGTTTATCCCACACAGTTGGTATGCCATATGTAGTGACAAATGCAAGCTTTCTCCAAATTGCTCTGTGAATCTGTTCAAAAGTGATGGTTTCTACACATGAGAAGGTTGTTTAGTCTCCATGACATCTAGATGTTGGGGCAACTCAATGTTGTTCAATGGAATTAATCTTGCAGTGCAAAAAGTCTCATACAGGATAGGGCCAATGTTAATTTTAAGGCCACCAAACTAAACATCAAACAGGTGGTAATGAGGCTTAGTTGCAATTGATCTGGTCAATATCTAAATCAATGTCCCAGTGGTGAAAGGTCTCACATTCCATTACTAACCAGTATTACCAACTTCAAGAGGCTGAAAACCATGCGTTAGAACACAAAAATATCATGATTGGCCTAAAAATTATGAGCTTAAAAAGAATCAGTTGCTTTTGCCTACTCTTTGACTCTTTTGAACTATCTCTTCCTGCCTCTGGTGTGTGCGTGTGACAAGTACAGGTTGAATTTTCAACCTATAACACATACAAAAGGTGAACACATGAATATGTAGGCACCAGTTCCACTGTGCACCTGACCCCTGCCCTCCCGCTGCCTAGAGACCTCTCTGCTCCCCACTGGCAGGCTCCTATAGCCCCTCCCATGCCACTCCAACTCAGCCCCAGCAGGCTCATTTAGACCCCTCTGCATGGCTCCTGCAGTCTGCTCCCTCCCCATCTCATCTTGCATTCAGCCATGCCAGGCTTCTTAGCCCAAATCCACAGGAAGATCCCACAGCCTCCCCTCTCTTGGTAGGCTCCAGTAACCAGGCCCTGTCACCAGCCTTCTGGAAAGGACTCTTACAGCAAATATTCCCCTTCCCAGCTGCTCTCAGGCCCAGTCTTGCACGGGGGCACCCCAGGACTGTTGGCTGCCTGCAGCACAGTGGCCTCTAGCAGCAGACAGGGAAACTGCACGCAGCTCAGGAAAAATTCCCTGGGCTGCCAGCATTTTCTCATGAGAGCCCCTAAAAGATGGGCCCGAATCATGACACTTGCAGTAATAGTGTGAGTGCTGGTGACACTGTAATCCCCTAACCCAGCCATACACAGTGGAAGTAGCAGCCTCCTTTTCTACAAAGATGGTTAATTTTTTTCATAATGATAATATTTCCTAAACTTTTTAATAGGAAAAATAAATGCAAACAAGCTGCTGGGATCCAATTGCTTTTTGGACCTCTGCATTTCAGTACTATAGTGGGATATACAATATACTCCATGGGTAGAAAACTAGGCTTTTTTTCTAACTAGCCAATAGATGTCACCGCTGCTACAGAAGAAATCCCACAGATATAATTTTCTGACAGTTGGAGGCAGGTGAGTGTTCCTACCCCCCTCATAACAAAGTGACACACTCAGAGTGACACACCCTTCCTGGGGCCTTGCTTATTAACAAAGACTCTTTCAAAATAATAGTACAGGACACCCCAGCTTGGCTGCCAATATGGTTACTTTACACCAGGCTTCACTGTCTTTCCCTCAACTATCCCTGTCCCAAACCCTAGTTTTCTCTGCCTAAGGCCTACTCTCACCTCCCTTACATCCAGAGTCAGCTGTATGGTTTATAGATTCCCAAGAAGGGACTACTTTGACCTTGTAGTTTGCTCTTCTGCATAACACAGTGATTCCTACAGTGGAGGAAATTATTCTTCATCACTGCGCAAGAGAACAGTATCAAGCACAATAAATTAGTTCTTAACCTTTAGGCAGGACCCTCCTAAATCCCCCTCCAGTCTAGCCCATTAGCAATATGGAAAAGGTATAGTGCTCACAACCTCCTGACACTTGTTTGTGGAGGGTTGAGAACCCCTGAACTAGAGCATATCTTTTAGAGAGACATACAGTATCAATTGAAAAGCTCCAAGTGATTAATTTTATTAAGATGATGTTTAAAAAAAAGTGAATGATACAGAGTTTAAGCGTAGAAGTTTCTGGTTATCAGGAAATAACGTACAGATTATTGCGGGGTGCGAAGTTCGGTTTAAGATCGGGTGGCATAAGGAATACATAATCTGCAATATCCCCAATTGGGGGTAAAAGGTTAGTGGGTCAAAGTACAGACATTGAGATATGAGGGTATGTTGTTCATATAATGGCTATGTTCAGGTGTGGAGTATAATGCGTGGATATGATGACGAGGATGGGTTGACCCTCATTTGGTGAGATTTAAGGTTCAGTGAGTTTATGGTCCCAGTTCATATGGTCCAACGGAAAAAGTTTCCCAGTTCCTTTCTCGTAGTCGATGCATGATGTCATTCCGGCTCACGCCTCCTGGTACTGTCGGTGGCCAGTGATGTGCTCGATGTAGATGTCCCTGGACCATCGGATGGTGTCTGAGACCAGGAGGCACTGCATGAGCCGTGCGTAGCATCGACCAATCCCGCAGGTCCACAGCACATGCTCGTTGCAGGGGTCCCAGGTACCCAGGGCTCCAACGATCAGGGCATCCATCTGCACCTCATAGCCCTTCGCTCTCAGGGTGTCGGCCAGGGGAGCGTACTTTTCCAGCTTACAGCTCAGGCTTCACGAAAGGTTGGGGTCCTGTTCTCAAAGGAGACCATGACGTCGACGAGGATGATCTTTTTCTGGGCCTCATCGGTGACAACGTCAGGTCGTAGCTGGCTGTCGGTACCAGGGATGGTGCAGTTCACGGAGATCTCCCCCAGGTGCAGTGCGATGGCTTTCACCAGGCGGTTTTGGATGGCGTTGTGGCGCAGCTGCCAGGCTCTGGAGTGGGGCTTGCAGCTGCACAGGACGTGGGGCAGGATCTCGTTTGAGTAGCCGCACTTCCTGCAACGCTTGTCTCGGTTCCCGTGGCGGACAGCTCCGTTGAGTGGGACACAGTTGAGCTGGGCACGATGGATGAACTGCCAGTCGGCGAAACCAGTGAAGCCACCCCCGGCAAGGAAGGAGTTGCTGGCATCCCAATTGCTGGTCAACTCGAAGGCTTTACCCTGGTCCGGTTTACGCTTCAGGGTTTCCACGTACAGCAAGTGGACGGTGGACTTCAGGGTCCTCTCCAGCATGCCCCTGGTGCTCGGGGTGATCATGTTGTTGTCATCGGACCTGATCTGCGGCACCAGAACTCCCAGCTCCTGGCACTCCTCGCACCACTCCCAGCGGCAGCCAACGCACTTCCTCAGGTGACGCATGGCATTGCGAGCTTGGGACCACAGTGAAGCGAAGTTGCTCCCATCCCTCCGAATTCACCATCCAGGGAGCCGCTCAGGAAGGTGGCGATGTCTTGGTTGGAGGGGGCTTTGCCGATCCGCTTGTCACGTCACGCAGGGTGTTCGCTGCGATGTTCCTTACCGTGGCATCGGGACACTGGTAAGCTGTTCCAATGGTTAATTACTTTCACTGTTAAAAAGTTGTCATTTCCAAATTGAATTTTTCTGCCTTCAACTTCTATCTGTGTATCTTGTTAAGCCTTTGCTAGATTACAGAGCTCCCTAATGTCAGATATCTTCTCTCCGAGTAGATGTTTAGAGAGCACAATCAAGTCACCTCTTAAACTCCTCTTTGATAAGAAGTTCAATCTATTTAGCTTGTCTTTCATTGTAAGGTGTGGTTTTCTGGACCTCAAGCCAGCCATTTAGTAAAGTGCACATTTAATGGGTTTTCATTTAATACTGAGTTCTTTAAATACATCTGAGAGTGTTAAGAATCTTAAGGCAGATAAGGTAACTGAAGGAGTATGATAATACTGTGCATTTGCATCGTACCTTTCATCTCAGGATTTCAAAACACTCTGCAGTCATTACTTAAGTCACACATTACCCCTGTGAGGTTCGTAAGTCTTAACACTCATTTTGAAGAGAGTGAGGCACAGAGAGGTCCTGACTTGCGCAAGGTCACTTAGCAAGTCTGTGGCCATGCAGGAAATACAACCCAGGAGTCCTTACTCCCAGCTACCCTCTAACCATTAAACGACAATCTTCCTCTTGTATTGTAATACAGTAAAGGGGTAATAACAGAAAAGGCAGGTAAAAGCCGCTCTTCCCTTCCACTGTATCTTCCCTTCGCCCCATCCCTCCTCCCTAGGGTTACCAGATAGCAACTGTGAAAAAACGGGACAGGGGGTGGGGGGTAATAGGCACCCATATAAGAAAAAGTCCCAAAAAACGGGACTGTCCCTCTGGTCACCCTACTCTGCCCCCACACCTCCACTAACTCTTTACATGGCTATAATTAAAGACCTTGGCTGCTAGGCTAATTGAGCACTGTCAGATGCACCCGCCTCCTGTTTGTCAATCAGGAAACAGTAACATCTCTCTGTGGCTGGCAAACGTGCCAAGATAGCAGTGGGGAGGACAGCCACTTTTTAAATTTTACAGTGAATTTTGGAGATAGCTCTGAAAATGAGGGCATTCATCTTCCTGACTGCAGGGTATGCCTAAATATTTAATCTCCACACACCCACCTTTCCGGTATGTCTACACATTGGCTGGGGGCATACTTCCAGCTCCAGTAGACAGATGCATGCTAGCTCTGCTCAAGCTAGTGCACTAAAAATAGCACTTTGGCTGCAGTGACTTGGTCTAGCTGCCCAAGTACATACCCAGGGGGTTGGGCGAGTTTGTACTTGGGTAGCTAGCCCAAACCACTGTCTGTGCTGCTGCAGCCACTTTGCTAGTTTTAGCACGCTAGCATGAGAAGAGGTAGTGTGTGTCTGTCTGCTTGTGCTGAGAAGCATCTTCCCAGCTGCTGCACTGACAACTGTGACAACAGCTGTTAAAGTAGTCTGGTCATTGTATTTCTTATAGAAGCAGATAGTATAATAGCAGAGGGTCAAGAGCCAGCTCAGTACCCGTGGAAATAGCCACCCCGAAGGGATGAACAATAGATGAGATTCTCTTTGCAAAGATTCTTTCAAATATTCCCACCAGGGGAGGATGTGCCCTCGTCATAGTGTGATGTGATAGTCACATAAAATATGGCCAGAAATGCTCCCCACTCTCTGTATGACCCAATTTTGGTGAATTGTTCTGGTACACTGCAAGCCTGGCTGTAAGCAGGCCTTTCACATATGTCACCGCATACACATTCTCTAAGGCAATGGTTCTCAAATTTTTTCATTTGCAGATCCCTAAAAATTTTTTGAATGGAGGTGCAGACCCCTTTGAAAATGTAAGCCCTGGTCTACACTACGAGTTTAGGTCAAATTTAGAGGCGTTAGGTCAATTTAACCCTGCACCCGTCCACACAACGAAGCTATTTTTGTCAACTTAAAGGGGTCTTAAAATCGATTTCTGTACTCCTCCCCGACGAGGGGATTAGCGCTGAAATCGACATCTCCGGGTCGAATTTTGGAGTAGCGTGGACTCAATTCGACGGTATTGGCCTCCAGGAGCTATCCCAGAGTGCTCCACTGTGACCGCTCTGGACAGCACTCTCAACTCAGATGCACTGGCCAGGTAGACAGGAAAAGCCCCGCAAACTTTTGAATTTTATTTCCTGTTTGGCCAGCGTGGAGAGCTGATTAGCACAGGTGACCATGCAGAGCTCATCAGTAGAGGTGACCATTGAGTCCCAGAATCGCAAAAGAGCTCCAGCATGGACTGAACGGGAGGTACTGGATCTGATCTCTGTATGGGGAGACGAATCCATGCTATCAGAACTCCGTTCCAAAAGATGAAATGCCAAAATATTTGAAAAAATCTCCAAGGGCATGAAGGACAGAAGCGATAACAGGGACCCGCAGCAGTGCCGCGTGAAACTTAAGGAGCTCAGGCAAGCCTACCAAAAAACCAAAGAGGCAAACAGTCGCTCCGGGTCAGACCCCCAGACATGCCACTTCTATCATGAGCTGCATGCAATTCTAGGGGGTGCCCCTACAACTACCCCACCCCTCATAGAATCATAGAATATCAGGGTTGGAAGGGACCTCAGGAGGTCATCTAGTCCAACCCCCTGCTCAAAGCAGGACCAATTCCCAACTAAATCATCCCAGCCAGGGCTTTGTCAAGCCGGGCCTTAAAAACCTCCAAGGAAGGAGACTCCACCACCTCCCTAGGTAACGCATTCCAGTGCTTCACCACCCTCCTAGTGAAATAGTGTTTCCTAATATCCAACCTAGACCTCCCCCACTGCAACTTGAGACCATTGCTCCTTGTTCTGTCATCTGCCACCATTGAGAACAGCCGAGTTCCATCCTCTTTGGAACCCCCCTTCAGGTAATTGAAGGCTGCTATCAAATCCCCCCTCATTCTTCTCTTCTGGAGACTAAACAATCCCAGTTCCCTCAGCCTCTCCTCATAAGTCATGCGCTCCAGACCCCTAATCATTTTTGTTGCCCTCTGCTGGACTCTTTCCAATTTTTCCACATCCTTCTTGTAGTGTGGGGCCCAAAACTGGACACAGTACTCCAGATGAGGCCTCACCAATGTCGAATAAAGGGGAACGATCACGTCCCTCGATCTGCTGGCAATGCCCCTACTTATACAGCCCAAAATGCCATTAGCCTTCTTGGCAACAAGAGCACACTGTTGACTCATATCCAGCTTCTCGTCCACTGTGACCCCTAGGTCCTTTTCTGCAGAACTGCTACCTAGCCACTCAGTCCCTAGTCTGTAGCAGTGCATAGGATTCTTCCGTCCTAGGTGCAGGACTCTGCACTTGTCCTTGTTGAACCTCATCAGGTTTCTTTTGGCCCAATCCTCTAATTTGTCTAGGTCCCTCTGTATCCGATCCCTACCCTCTAGTGTATCTACCTCGCCTCCTAGTTTAGTGTCATCGGCAAACTTGCTGAGAGTGCAGTCCACACCATCCTCCAGATCATTAATAAAGATATTAAACAAAACCGGCCCCAGGACCGACCCTTGGGGCACTCCGCTTGAAACTGGCTGCCAACTAGACATGGAGCCATTGATCACTACCCGTTGAGCCCGACGATCTAGCCAGCTTTCTATCCACCTTACAGTCCATTCATCCAGCCAATACTTCTTTAACTTGGCAGCAAGAATACTGTGGGAGACCGTATCAAAAGCTTTGCTAAAGTCAAGGAATAACACATCCACTGCTTTCCCCTCATCCACAGAGCCAGTTATCTCATCATAGAAGGCAATTAGGTTAGTCAGGCACGACTTCCCCTTGGTGAATCCATGCTGACTGTTCCTGATCACTTTCCTCTCCTCTAAGTGTTTCATAATTGATTCCTTGAGGACCTGCTCCATGATTTTTCCAGGGACTGAGGTGAGGCTGACTGGCCTGTAGTTCCCCAGATCCTCCTTCTTCCCTTTTTTAAAGATGGGCACTACATTAGCCTTTTTCCAGTCATCCGGGACCTCCCCCGATCGCCATGAGTTTTCAAAAATAATGGCTAATGGCTCTGCAATCTCATCCGCCAACTCCTTTAGCACCCTCGGATGCAGCGCATCCGGCCCCATGGACTTGTGCACATCCAGTTTTTCTAAATAGTCCCTAACCACTTCTTTCTCCACAGAGGGCTGGTCACCTTCTCCCCATATTGTGCTGCCCAGTGCAGCAGTCTGGGAGCTGACCTTGTTTGTGAAGACAGAGGCAAAAAAATCATTGAGTACATTAGCTTTTTCCACATCCTCGGTCACTAGGTTGCCTCCCTCATTCAGTCAGGGGCCCACACTTTCCTTGACTTTCTTCTTGTTGCTAACATACCTGAAGAAACCCTTCTTGTTACTCTTAACATCTCTTGCTAACTGCAACTCCAAGTGTGATTTGGCCTTCCTGATTTCACTCCTGCATGCCTGAGCAATATTTTTATACTCCTCCCTGGTCATTTGTCCAATCTTCCACTTCTTGTAAGCTTCTTTTTTGCGTTTAATATCAGCAAGGATTTCACTGTTTAGCCAAGCTGGTCGCCTGCCATATTTACTATTCTTTCTACACATCGGGATGGTTTGTTCCTGCAACCGCAATAAGGATTCTTTAAAATACAGCCAGCTCTCCTGGACCCCTTTGCCCTTCATGTTATTCTCCCAGGGGATCCTGCCCATCTGTTCCCTGAGGGAGTCAAAGTCTGCTTTTCTGAGTCCCTGTACGTGGACTCCTGAAAGGGAGTCTCACGCAACAGGGATGAGGATTTTGGGGACGAGGAAGATGATAGCGCACAGCAAGCAAGCAGAGAAACTGTTCTCCCCGACAGCCGGGAACTGTTTTTCACCCTGGAGACATTACCCTCCCAACCCGGGCTCCCGGACCTTGAAGGCGGAGAAGGCACCTCTGGTGAGTGTACCTTTGTAAATATAATACATGGTTTAAAAGCAAGCGTGTTTAAATGATTCATTTGCCCTGAAGACTTGGGATGTATTTGCGGCCAGTAAAGCTACTGGAATGCAGTCAAGCAACATCTGTTCTTTATCTCTCTGTGTTATCCTCAGGAAAGCGATATCATTCATGGTCACCTGGTTGAAATAGAGGAATTTTATTAAGGGGACATTCAGAGGTGGCCATTCCTGCTGGGCTGTGTGCCTGTGGCTGAAAAGAAATCATCCCCGCTGTTAGCCACGCACTGTGGGAAGGGGTGAAGCGATCATCCCAGAGAATTGGGTGTGAGGGGGAGTTTAGTTGGGTTTGTGCTGCACGTTAATCCGAAAACCGCAGCCCCTCCTTTTAAATGGCCGACCCATTTTAAATGGTCAACCCAACTCTCCCTTTTTTTCCTCTTGCAGCTGCAAATGTTTCAACGCTCCCCCTATCATCTCCGTCCCAGAGGCTAGCGCAGATAAGAAGGCGAAAAAACCGCACTTGCGATGAAATGTTCTCTGAGCTCATGCAGTCCTCCTGCACTGAAAGAGCCCAGCAGAATGCATGGAGGCAGACAATGTCAGAGTCCAGGAAAGCACGAAATGAATGTGAGGACAGAAGGGACGCGCGAGAGGATAGATGGCTGGAGCAAGAGGAGCGGTGGCGGCAGCATGATGAGAGGAGGCAGGCTGCAATCCTGAGGCTACTGGAGGATCAAACTGATATGCTCCGGTGTATGGTTGAGGTGCAGGAGAGGCATCAGGAGCACAGACCGCCGCTGCAGCCCCTGTGTAACCAACCGTCCTCCTCCCCAAGTTCCATAGCCTCCTCACCCAGACGCCCAAGAACGCGGGGAGAGTGGCTCCGGGCACCCAACCACTCCACCCCAGAGGACTGCCTAAGCAACAGAAGGCTAGCATTCAATAAGTTTTGAAGTGCAGTGTGGCCTTGTCCTTCCCTCCTCCACCACCCCACCTGGTGCTTCCCTCCTCCACCACCCCTCCCGGGCTACCTTGGCAATTATCCCCCTATTTCTGTGACTAATTAATAAAGAATGCATGAATTTGAAACAACAATGACTTTATTGCCTCTGCAAGCAGAATCGAAGGGGGGAGGGGAGGGCGGTTGGCTTACAGGGAAGTACAGTGAACCAAGGGGGCGGGTTTTCATCAAGGAGAAACAAACAGAACTTTTACACCGTAGCCTGGCCATTCATGAAACTGGTTTTCAAAGCTTCTCTGATGCGCAGCGCGCCCTGCTGTGCTCTTCTAACCGCCCTGGTGTTGGGCTGCACGTAATCAGTGGGCAGGCGATTTGCCTCAACCTCCCACCCCGCCATAAACGTCTCCCCCTTACTCTCACAGATATTGTGGAGCACACAGCAAGCAGTAATAACGATGGGAATATTGGTTTCGCTGAGGTCTAACCGAGTCATTAAACTGCACCGTCATGCTTTTAAACGTCCAAATGCACATTCTACAACCATTCTGCACTTGCTCAGCCTATAGTTGAACAGCTCCTGACTACTGTCCAGGGTGCCTGTGTATGGCTTCATGAGCCATGGCATTAAGGGGTAGGCTGGGTCCCCAAGGATAACTATAGGCATTTCAACATCCCCAACGGTTATTTTCTGGTCTGGAATGTAACTCCCTTGCTGCAGCCATTCAGATAGACCAGAGTTCCTGAAGATGTGAGCGTCATGTACCTTTCCCGGCCATCCCACGTTGATGTTGGTGAAATGTCCCTTGTGATCCACCAGTGCTTGCAGCACCATTGAAAAGTACCCCTTTCTGTTTATGTACTCGCTGGCTTGGTGCTCCGGTCCCAAGATAGGGATATGCGTTCCGTCTATTGCCCCACCACAGTTAGGGAATCCCATTGCAGCAAAGCCATCCACTATGACCTGCACATTTCTCAGAGTCACTACCCTTGATATCAGCAGCTCTTTTATTGCATTGGCTATTTGGATCACAGCAGCCCCCACAGTAGATTTTCCCACTCCAAATTGATTCCCGACTGACCGGTAGCTGTCTGGCGTTGCAAGCTTCCACAGGGCTATCGCCACTCTCTTCTCAACTGTTAGGGCTGCTCTCATCTTGGTATTCTTGCGCTTCAGGGCAGGGGAAAGCAAATCACAAAGTTCCATGGAAGTGCCCTTATGCATGCAAAAGTTTTGCGGCCACTGGGAATCATCCCAGACCTGCAACGCTATGCGGTCCCACCAGTCTGTGCTTGTTTCCCGGGCCCAGAATCAGCATTCAGCGGCATGAACCTGCCCCATTAGCACCATGATGTCCAAATTGCCAGGGCCCGTGCTTTGAGAGAAGTCTGTGTCCATGTCCTCATCACTCTCGTCACCGCACTGCCGTCGCCTCCTCATCTGCTTTTGCAGGTTCTGGTTCTGCATATGCTGCAGGATAATGCGTGAGGTGTTTACAATGGTGATAACTGCTGCGGTGATCTGAGCGGGCTCCATGCTTGCCGTGGTATGGCATCTGCAGGAGAGCAGAGTGGCAGCGGAAGTGTGATGATGGTTTGCAGCCCTATTGTACCGTCTGCTGCCAGAGCAGGAGAGCAGCGTGGCAGCGGAAGCATGATGATGTTTGCAGCCCTACTGCACCGTCTGCTGCCAGCAGGACACAACAGCGGCGGCTGAGCTGAGCGGGCTGCACGCTTGCTGTGGTATGGCGTCTGCGTGGAAAAAAGGCACGAAACGATTGTCTGCCATTGCTCTCACGGAGGGAGGGACGACTGACGTACCCAAAACCACCCAAGATAATGTTTTTGCCCCATCAGGCAGTGGGAGCTCAACCCAGAATTCCAATGGGTGGTGGAGACTGCGGGAACTGTGGGATAGTTACCCACAGTGCAATGCTCCGAAAGTTGACTCTAGCCTCGGTACTGTGGACAAACTCCGCTGACTTAATGCGCTTAGTGGGGACACACACAATCAACTGTATAAAATCGCTTCCTAAAAAATCGACTTCTATAAATTCGACATAATTTCATAGTGTAGACACAGTCTGCAGACCTCCACCGACCACAGGTTGAAAACCACTGCTCTAAGGAACTATATTTTATTGTCTTCCTCTGACCTTTAATTAATACATATTTACAAATCTATATCTAAATGCACTCACTGGGGTAGAGGTTCATTCCTATTGTGTGGAAGGGCGTGTCTGTTTCTGGGGATTACTGGTACACTGTAGCTATAGGGGGCAAAGGAGTCAGCCAATGCATAAGCAAGTGTCAGATTGTTAGTGTCACCTCTGACTGCAAGGCTCTCCAGTCCTTCCAAATCAAGCTGCTTGTTTTCTTGGCACAAGTGTTCCATTCATAGCTTAGTTCAGGAAATGTGTAATAGCCATTACAGTGTGGCTTGTAAGATGCAATTAAACTTAAATGACGGGAAAGGAAAATGTACTCAAATTATTCACTTTCCTTGAAAAGATCAGTTGCTGTATGCAGCTTTGTGTGAAGAGTTCACCTAATGTAGTGCAGCATATTTGCACCAGCTTTAGGGGAACTTGCTAGGGCTTGTCCTAGTTGTAGGAAGGAGGAAAAAGTAGATTACAGTACAAGTTTACAGTAGAAGCTTAGAAACAATTGTATTCTCTTTTAGCAAAGGTGATTATAGTATGGTGGGTTTGAGAAGTCTTTTTAAATATGGTAAAATATTTAGCATATAGAAAATATATTGATATCTTTTCCAATAAAATGAACAATGCTGCTAGAAATCAACACAAACACAATATCAAAAGTTTCTATAGTACATGACAATGCAACTTGGTATCTCTAAAAGTGCATGATTCTGGGGGAATTTATAAATAAATAGGGTACATTTTCAAACAGTTCAAGGTCAGACTTTGACTACATGAAATACCATATCTTGTAGGAGATCTTGCCTTTAACAAGCAGCATGTCTCCAGGTTAACTTAAAAAAAAAAAAAGTAAGTTACAGAAGACAACATGAACATTAGAGTGAACATACAAACTGAAGTCTTTTTTCTTTCCATATCTAATAGCTCATAACCACTGAAGATTTCTGTCTATCTCTCCAGTTATGTTCTACATAATGGAAAAAGGAAGTCTTAAAAGTTGTAAAATAGGTACATTAGTATAGCAGTTCTGAGACTGAGCCCTGAGTTTTCAGGAATCCTGGTCAAAGCCAGTTCCCCTTTAAATACTTTGAACTTTAAAGCTCTTATTTGTCATGTAAATACGTGTTTTCACGTGATAGTTCTACGAATTAAATTTTTTAAGCCTTCTACCTCATTCATAATTTCCTTTGAAACTGGAAAGTTTTTCTTTCTTTGAAAAATCATGGATTCACTTTTTTTTCACCCCAAATAAAAACAGCCTGATGAGGTATTATGAGTGAATATGAAAGATCTTTTTGAATGTCTTCTTGAAGTTCTCGTTACAGAGGGGATAGATGAATGGATTTAAAGTGGAGTTCACATAACCAAGCCAAATAGTGAACATATAGAAACTGTAGTTGCAACAGCTTTGACAATAGGCTATTACCATAAACAGCACAAAATAGGGAATCCAGCACAGCATAAAGGCTGCCATTATGAAACCCAGCTGCTTGGCTGCTTTCCTCTCCCTGTTCACATGCACCCCTTGCATGGACTGGGTGCGCAGTCTCCGCCAGGTGCTCTTCAGGTAACTGAGGCCTGCAGGGTCTTTGTTAGTCTTTTCCTCAGCACTAGAAGTTGCTGGGATCGGGGTGAGATCAGAGTCATTTTTACAGGAGGCCCCCTCAATGAAAGTGTGCTCATCTGATGTGTCACTCTGTGTCAGCTCTGGAGCCTGTGAGCAAGGCCCCTTCTTGACAGGCACATACTTCATTCCCACTTTATCTGGCCCTGGCTGAATCTGGGTAATGGCAAGTGGAAAACAGCTCAGTTTTACAACCTTGCTGTCATCTTCTGTAATGAGAGCCTTTGGAGGTTTGTCAAAGCTGCTGAGTTCAAGCTTTGCCCCCATACTTTTGGACTGAGGGAAGTAGAGATTTACATTGCAGCAAGGGTCTACAGAGCTTCCTTTCAAAAGACTCATGTTTATATCTTTATTTGGCTTTTTGTGGCAAATGTTTTGCTTTTCCTGCACCTTATCACGATGTATACATTTGCTTTCTGAGAAAGACCGAAACGATCCATTGATGAGCTCTCGGTGCTGATAGTGTTTCTGGACAGTCTTGTATATTTTTGCATAGAACCATAACATCAGTAAAGATGGGATGTAGAAGTTGACAATGGCCGTCAACACTTTAAAACAGCGGACTTGGGAGAACTCTGTTTCACAGGTCTTTTCTTCCACTTCCCATTTCCCATCATTGGCAAAAGCATGCCAGCCTAGAATCGGGATGATCCACAAAAGAGAAATCAGCCAAGCTCCAGAAATCATTACCAAAGCTCTACTTTTGGTCCGGTACTTGAGATACTTGAGTGGCTGCTGAACTGAACGGTAACGATCTATGCACAATATAAGAAGGCTGAAGATGGAGGCTGTGGAGGCTACATAATCCATTGAGAGCCAGAACTGACAGGCTGGTCTGCCCAGTGCCCATTCGTGATTCAGTAGGTACATAATGTTCAGCGGCATAACAGCTACACCAACTATAAGGTCTGCGACTGATAGGCTGACAATGTACAGGTTCCCAACTGTATGCAGCTTTCTTTCTCTTTTCACTGCATACAGGACCAAAATATTCATGATGACTGTGATCAGTGAGATGCTACCCAGGGCCAGACCTAAAGGGATTGGGTGAGCCACTGTTGAGTTCTTTGTTTTACACATCTTTTGCTCAAGGTCACAGAGCAGAAATCAGGGGAGGTGTCAGGATCCTGGTAATTCACTCTTGTTTACAAGCCTGGTTGAGTTTATGATGTGTTGCTTTCTGGTTCTTTTGGTGACTCTGTAAGAGAAAAAAATAGCATCATAGAAATGTAATACTATAAGGGACTTAAGAGGACATCTAGTCCATCTCCCTGCCCCTCTCCCCTGCTGACGTAGGACCAACTAAACCTAGATCATCCCTGACAGGTGTTTATCTAACCTGCTCTTCAAAACCTCCAATGACAGGGATTCCATAACTTCCCTTGGTTCTGTAATTGCAATAAAATAAAAAGAATACTGCACACTTTAGCACAATATCTTCCCTTTGACAGGGCTTTTCAAACATTAATCAATTTTAACTAAGACTTGGAAAGGTCAAGTGAGTTGTATGAAGAATATATATGGCCTTAATGATGTTGACAACTTTAGTTGGGATTCTATAGGTCTGAAGAATATTCCACAATATATGTCTGTGCAGGCTGTCAGATAACTCTGAAAATCAGTGAAACTGATGATAAGCGGGGAGGTGAGGGGGAAACTGCCATTCTATACATCCTTTGATGATTATCTTTAGTGTAAATATCTGATCTACACAGGATCTCTTGGGCCTGAATCCAGCTAGTTCTTCTCTAATCTTTACATCCACTGCCTCTTTCATCTTGTGTACTATCATGCTGCAGAAGACTTTCCCTACAACAGAGAGTAGTATAACTCCTCTCTAGTTACAGTCAGTGAGATCACCCTTTTCAGGCATTCTGACAATGATTCCATGTTTCCACTGGTCAGGAAGGGTCTGTTTTCTGAGACTTCATTCAACAGTTCTGTCAGTTTTGTTAGGGCGATTATAGCAACTGCTACTAGCATTTCTGCTGTGATTTGATCATCTCCTGCTGTTTTGTTTTTCAGCTTCTTGATTACAGCTTGTATTAGGGTATGTCTACACCCAGCCGCTAGTTTGGCGGCTGGCAATCGAAGTTCTGGGTTCGACTTATCGCGTCTTGTCTGGACGCGATAAGTCGAACCAGGAAGTGCTCGCCGTCGACTGCGGTACTCCAGCTAGACGAGAGGAGTACCGCGGAGTCGACGGGGGAGCCTGCCTGCTGCGTGTGGACTGAGGTAAGTTCGAACTAAGGTACTTCGAACTTCAGCTACGTTATTTACGTAGCTGAAGTTGCGTACCTTAGTTCGATTTGGGGGTTTAGTGTAGACCAAGCCTTAGTTATCAGCATCACTACATCACTAAGGCCATGTATAGAAATGCAAAGTGCTCTGTAAGGGTGAATAATCAGACAGAGGAATTCAAAGTGGGTATTTGTGTGAAATAGGGCTCCATTCTAGCTCTGGTGCTGTTTGGCATTACCATAGATTGGTTAATGAAGAAGTGTATTAGCAACACACACACTGGTATAACATGGGTAGATGGAAAATGCCTTGAAGATCTAGACTCTTCTGATGATATTGCACTATTGAGAAACACCCCGAAAAGCTACAATCGAAGACAGATAATCTGGCAACAGCAGGTCAGGCTGGGCTCAGAATCAGTTATGCTGAAACAAATATCCTCAAAACCCAGATGTCAAGTAGCAACATTACATTAGAAGGCTAAAACATCAAGAAAGTAGAATATTTTATCTACTTGGGCAGCACCTTGTTAGCCAATGGAGACCTCATAGGAAGTGACATCAAGAATAGGAAAGGCATCCACAACATTCACTAAACCCAACAACATATGGAAATCAAAGATATACAGCACAAGAACAGAGTTATCTCAATTATTTACTATCAGGTTCCTCATAATTCTGATCCTGACATCTGGGGAAGAAACTTTCAGTCCATCCAGATTTCCAATTGTATATATTTTACTTAATTAACTGATTGAAAAGAAAGTAAAATAAGCTGCCTATAAATAACAAAATGAAAGTGGATGGATGTCAGATCATCCATTAATCTAATTATTGGGCTGATATGTGTCAAATAAACCAATAATTCTTCATAAGCTTTATCTGATAGTTGAATAAGACTACTGCCCTCCCAAATTATCAGCCCCAAAATAATAAGGCATTACCAATCCTAAGAGTGAAGCCACGGATGAGACGGCATCTGAGGCCATTTAAGGCATCCAGTCAAAATTATAGGTGGTTACATAATAGATAATCTCTTCCTCCTCAACACAGGGCTACATGAAAGGTTCCAAGTCGAGATGACACAATTTACTAAATTTTAAAATTCAAATTAAAAATTCTGGTGAAAACAAGATTTCTCAAGAGTAATAAACAAATCCCAACCCATAAAATATGCATGTGTGATCTTATATGGGCTTTGGCAGAACTGAATTTTGTAAAAAAATTTGATGGATAGTATAAATGTTTATTTTTAAGCATTTTTTATTTTTACCAATTTAAATTTTCACAGTTGTGGGAAATTCGGGGGTGTCAGACAATAGGGATGGTCAGACAATAATTCTCTGACAGTAGATGCTGGGATTCAAAAGTTAAAGCTTTAACTGTTAAAATACAAATCCTCAAAATATAGAAAGTAAATATCTTTAAATCAAATTCTAATAAGTGCTCAACCAGCATTTTTACTTACTTTGCCTATCTGAAATTTCAGTTATCATTCATGGAAATATTTTTTTCATCAGTTGTGTATGGTTTACTGATATTTACCGATTAAAACTCTAATCCTTCCAAACTAGTGTTATAGAAAGTGAGATTATTTAACCTAGGGTTGTTTTAGGTGTTTGAAAAGCTATCCTACAGGAACTGTTCTCAAATAATTTCCCTTGGTCTAACCACAGACACTCCTGCATGCACACATACCAGATGTCTGTCGGAGTTAAAAAACCAACAACAGTGCAAGAATGAGGTAGAGGTGTCCCTCTGCTAATAAAAACTGAAAAAAGAAGACAAACCCCAAAAGCTTGTTATATCCATTTAGCTTAACTCAGTAAGAAACTGATTTAAGCTATTTGGATATAAGCCAGGTTTAAATGAATCCAAGAGTATTCCATAGCAAGATTTTGCACCAATTTAACTAAATCAGTTTTTAAAAACTCTTTTAGTTAAATCAGTTCAAACTTGTGCATAGACAAGGCTTGAGCAGCTGAGGGGAGGCAGCACTGGATACACACTATAACTTGCTCTCAGTGTCTGAGAAACTGCTTGTTATGATTTGTCTTGAATAGGGAATTATTCTTATTTGTCTAGTACTTTTAGCAGGTGAGGCACAGAATCTTAGTTAAATTCAGTGAATCTTCTTCCTTAGAGCTGAATTAGGCATTTTAGTGCTCTGGGTGAGCAAGCATATTTGTGCCCCCTACTGTTTTTTTTTAATTATATGAGTTAGGATATTATAGAGTAATGATGATACATTTATTTTTGCGTATTGTACAGTACGTAGACAAAGAAGCTACTGTATAATTCTTTTAGGTGTTACATTAATTTTCACATAATCCTTTAGCATCCCTATAATACCTTCGTATATAACCCTTAAGTAAACTCATTGATAGGCACTGGAAAAAAAAACATGGACTGAAAATAATTGTAACATAAATATGGATACTACAATGGCTGAATAG
Source organism: Emys orbicularis (assembly GCF_028017835.1). Classification (NCBI taxonomy): domain Eukaryota; kingdom Metazoa; phylum Chordata; order Testudines; family Emydidae; genus Emys; species Emys orbicularis. The sequence continues at coordinate 92,201,200 of NC_088689.1, read as the reverse complement.
CATGAAACATTCAGAAAGACAAAATTGCATTTCTGTTTTATTAAAATATGATACAGGTGGTTTTCCATCACCTCACAGTGAGCCTGTGACTAGAATAAGCAGCCACCTCTCTCAATGACACATCCGAGAATAAAAGGGACCCAAGAGTAAACAAAGAACGAATTTACCACGGGGGTGGATTATCTAGCAACTGAATTACCAACATAGTATCTGACTCTTTATAAGCAGAAGCCACTGTCTCTCTGGCCTTTATATAAGGGAGACAGCCATTTTTTGGGAGGGAGGTTGTAAGATTTCTGTTTTTTACCTTTTACATTGTGATTTTATTTTTCTAAGAGGAGTATTGATTATTGTTTGCTTCCTGATACAATATTATGGTTGGCTTATACCTGATCATTTCTCCTGCTGAATCCTGCCAAGCAAATTGTGATTATGCCCCTTTAAAGGTGAAGGATTATAGTAGTATAGCTTATTTGTATAAGGCCAGTGTGGGAAGTATCATTCGGTTGGGGAAGCTATGTTGTGACAGCTGATAAGAAGCCTAAGTGTGGAGACAGAAGAAAGTATATGGCTGTGGTGATTGTGAAATCAGATTATGCTGTGTTTCAGTGTGTGACAATGCCAATGCCATGGTTATAGTGGCTAGATGGACATAACACTGAGGTGATAGCCTTGGTCTCATAGAGAAGTGTGTCAGGAACAGACTGGCTGGGTCACAGCCCAGAATGCTACAAACACAGGTCACAGTGGATACGTTTCTTCGCTAGTGCATAGCTCATCAGCAGCTCCACTCTAGATCTGCACCCAAGGCAGATTTCCCTATTGGTCTCTTCCCCCGTACACTAAATGGCTGTGTTTTATCTGTCTTGACACAACTGAAAAAGAAAAGTCAAGGTGTGTTCAGCATCCTGGGCCAGTCTGCCCTGAAGGTGTCAATTCCCTGATGTGTGAGTGCGCCAGTTAATGGAGCATTATACCAGTGGATCAGAGGGAGGCTCCTTATTCTGTTCTCTGTAATAACAATTGAATCAGGCTAGAGCAGCAACAAGTAAGGGCAGGTCACAGTAACAGAAACACACAGCTGAAGGAGGGAGCAGGGCGTGTGTGTTGACTAAAGGCATGTTTTACTTGTGCAATGTTTACTTTCTGTTTCTAGGGTTGCTTCCCCAACTGTAAATCACAAGCAGCCCCTTCAGTTTTCTTGCCTGAGCATAGAAGCCCCTCTGCCCCCTCACCCTATTTTTGCAAACAGTGCAGGTGGCTCATCCTGTTGGGGCTTTGCCCTCTGCTACCATCTGGCAGAGCCTCACCCCTGGGCCGAACCTGGCTCCTGCCCTCCGCCCCAATTTTGCTCCTCGGCCCCTCTCCTGTCCCTGCTTCCAGCTATTTGATACCCCGCCCCGCCCACTTGGTCAGTTTCCACCCCCTGCTCAGACCCTTCCCATCCCCACCCCCATTTGCCCCCAGTGGGCATGCTCAGTAGAAGCTAAGCAGCACTCAGAATCCTGCCTGCCGCCCCGCAGGGTTCTAGTCCTGGGGAGCCTGCTCCGGCTGGGGTCACTGGGCCCGATTCTGCAGGCTGCCCCATTTTTGCATCCCCGGCAGCTCTGTGCCCTGGGCGGCTGCCCTACTCACCCCTTCCTAGTTATGGCCCTGGTCTTTCTGCTCAACAGTAATTGTCTCTTCTCTACCTCAGCACTAAGATTCTGCAGGAGGCCTTGGTGAGCTGCAGCTATCTGCATGCCATCTATTTGAGCATCTTCTAAACTTTCAATAACCCAGGAGACTAGATTAAAGTGTACACAATGAAATGGGAGCTGGCAGACACTGACTGGCACAGCTGAGATTTTAATTTTTAGTCTGCTAAGCAGGCACAGGCACAGAAGCCACTTACATAAACGTCTCTGGCTGCTGACAGACTGATGTCTGGTTTCTGAAACCCCCCTATATTATGCAATTAATTTATTGATTTGTATAGAGAATAACAAAACATTTCCCCCCATATTGGGTGGAGGCTGGGCTAGCTGTCTGAGTACATAGCCAGCGGCCAGAAGGGTTTGTACTCCGGGAGCTGGCCTGAGCCACTGCCCATGGTGCCCCCAGCTACACTGCTATTCGTAGCAGGCTAGCTTGAGTGGAGCTAGTGCTGGCACATCTACCACACCTCCCAGCTCAAATGTAGACATAACTATAGTTACTATTTTAAAATACAAACTCTGAACATATGTTCCAATTCAGGAGGGTTCTTAAACTAATTTTAAGCATATGAGTAAAACATAGGCAGATACTTAAGTACCCGCCTGAATCAGGGCCATGTTTATTGCTAGCACTGCCCTGCCACATGTCAGTGAATGCATAATGTGTTTCCTTAAAAAATTAATTGTGAACAATGTTTTAAATGAAACTATCTATATATGTTTTCTGTTAGTGAGAGTCAATAGAAAGCTCTTTGAGCATAAGCAGGCAGATGTATTGTACACACAACCCCTATCAGATTGTTCTCTATATATGTGTGTGCTTTAGCTTCATTGGGAAAACAAAACAACCAGCTTGTTGAAGTAGAGGTGGTTTATAGGTGAAAATTAAGAGAAACAGATTTTGTTATTATTGTTACAAATACAAAAATAAATAGGACAGTGGATTTTGAACACCTAAGATTACCAGAACTAATCATTTTAAGACATGACATAAGACTACAAAGCACTAGGTGAATAGTAAAGTATCTAGTGTCTAATGACTTGGACAGAAATAACACAAGGGAATAAATCATTGTGGTGACTACAGTTAGCAAGGAGAGCTGATTGTGGAATTTGTCACAGAGGAGGGCCTTAGGGCTAATTTTTCCCAAGGAGGTAAATTTATTTGTGCCTGGAAAATGCATGCAGACTTGGACCAAGACAGTCATGCATTTGGACACACCAAACACATCTGCACATCTGGTTACACAGATCTGTGTATGGACCACTGATCTAGATCAGGGGTTCTCAACCAGGGGTACACAGAGGTCTTCCAAGGGGCACATCAACTCATCTAGATATTTGCCTAGTTTTACAACAGGCTACATGAAAAGCACTAGCAAAGTCAGTTGAAACTACAATATCATACAGACGACTTGTTTATACTGTTATATATACTATATACTGAAATGTAAGTACAATATTTATATTCCAGTTGATTTATTTTATAATTATATGGTAAAAATGAGAAAGTAAGCAATTGTTCAGTACTAGTGTGCTGTGACACTTCTGTATGTTTATTTCTGATTTTGTAAGCAAGTAGTTTTTAAGTGAGGTAAAACTTGAGGGTAGGCAAGACAAATCAGACTCCTGAAAGGGGTATGGTAGTCTGGGAAGGTTGAGAGCCATTGATCTAGATGCACAACAGTGAGTTTTTCTTCATGTGCAACAGGTGCAATGGCATTTGGCAAGTGAAGCTGAGCTACCCACCTCAGCGAATCTGGCTCAAGTGGGAAGAGCAGCAGAAACAGAATCTCAGGAAGAAAAACATGCTTAATTTTTAATGTTATTCAATATGAAGGTCATATTCTGACCTGACACTCATTTATGCACACAGTTTTGCATGAGCTATCAGGAGTGAGTGATAGACTCTGCATGCACAGACAACAGTTATGCACAATGTGTGCATCAACACCTTTTGCATGTACAAACAATTACATGTGCGGACTCTCGAACATAAAGGCAGAGGTTGTATATTGCAAGTTTGGCCCTTATAAACATAAATAATAATACCTAGCTCTTATACAGTGCTTACATTTCTTCCATTTTTATTAGGGTGTAACAAGCACAATACCACAAAAGTTGTTAAAGGAGAAAAGGTAGAAAGAAAAAGAGGGAGAAGGGGACAGGAGGTGGAGTAGTTCTCTTTATAGGCTGATATAGGGCCTAATAATATTTTAAGCTTCTGAATGTCGGGTCAGAAGACCAACAATCTGCTCCAAAGATTTATAAAAAACAAATCTTACCTGTGATGGTGACCTGCCACTTCCCTCTATTCTGGATAAGTCTAACAGGAAGTGTCTGTTTAGCTTATAAAAGCAACAGTGAAGGACATTAAACATCCGTGTGTGCATATGTAGGTCTATGGTGTTTGCATAAATCAAACAACAAGTCATGTATTGGATTTCTGATCCCAACTATTCTGGAAGTAGAGACAACAGATACTGCCCCATGCTAACTCCGTCTCTTTCACATTTCAGTAGCCAGTGCTGGAGTTGGAATCTCAAACCCCTCTTCACAAGAGGTCAAGTTCCTCATTCCATAAACTTTGCACTCTTATGAACCAGTATTAACAACGCTGGTGTTATAAAACAAACAACAGGTGTTGCTGCTGCGACTAGGGAGAGCAAGTGTGCAAACAATGGAATACCTGCCCAAGAGAAAATCAGATTCAGGGTAGTCTGAAAGTTTCTGCCATGTGTGTTTTCTCCACATCATCCCTTCAGTTGGGTAGGAATGCCCAGAAGAAGCACAGAATTCAGAGCTAGCTTAGTGTGGGGGAGGAATAGCTCAGTGGTTTGAGCATTAGCCTGCTTAAATCCAAGGTTGTCAGTTCAATCCTTGAGGGGGCCACTTAGGGATCTGGGGCAAAAATCAGTACTTGGTCCTACTAGTGAAGGCAGGGGGCTGGACTCAATGACCTTTCAGGGTCCCTTCCAGTTCTATGAGATAGGTATATCTTCATATATTATTATTAACATATGCTTACAAACCAGACTGCCACTGGCTTCCCTACCACATCTATGTACTGCTCTCCTTCCATAGGGACTAGGGGAATAGAGTGTGATTGATAACTGAGAGGGGGAGTTAATGCTTCAGGGATCCTCCAATGAAATTAGTGATAAAAACTGTAAAATGAAAAGATGATTCCAGCTGAATCCCACAATTAGAGCAGCAGCAGCAGCGAGACGTCTGACCTGAGTAGTTACTGCTAGGGCCGGCTCCAGCATTTCTGTCGCCCCAAGCAAAAAAAAAAAAAAAGCCGCGATCGGCGGCAGCAGTTCAGCAGCAGGTCCTTCGCTCCTAGAGGGAGTGAGGGACCCGCCGCCCTCGAATTGCCGCAGGTGCCGCCCCTCTCCCTTGGCCGCCCCAAGCACCTGCTTGTTAAGCTGGTGCCTGGAGCCGGCCCTGGTTACTGCTCTTGCCTGCAAATGGAATAACTCTTTTAGCAGTACATTGTTCCTGCATGTTAGGGGAATCTTAGCTGCTCACTTAGTTTCCTGTCCTCTTTGTACTCCAGGAGTGGTGCAGACGTGCAGGCGCTGGCCCTTAGAGCAACTCTTGCTTCAGTAGTTTTTCCTGAGAAAGGATTGCAGGATCTAGCCCTTCAATTCTCTCTTCTTCTCATTTCTTTTCCATCCTTTCCTTTTTTTTCCCTCAATGCAGACATTCACCCACCTTGATGTTTGAGAACAGAGTGGGGAGAATAATGAAGTTTAAATTTGCACAGATCAGAAAAATCACTCCCAGAAGTGATGTCAAAGCTATTAGTTATGTTTGAGAATATGCAAAATAAACTGGAAAAATGCATGTGCTTGCTGAAAAATATGTCCCCTTCCCCAACACAAACAAAAAACAGCACAGCTAGAAGTTAGTTGGAGCAGTTGAAGTCTGTGCTATTGCACTCTCTCTCTCTAGGTCCTTATATGGTCTTCATCACCATAGCAGCTAAGTGATCCACAGTCCCTCATGGATTTTATCTTCTCCCTTTCACAGGGATGTGGTGAACTATTATCCTCATTTTAAAGGGAACTGAGGTGAGATACAGGGTAGATTAAGTGATTTGTCTAAGGTCACCCAGGAAGTCTGTGATTGAGCCAGGAATTAAACCCAGGCCTCCGTCCTGTGTCCCATCCACTAGACCATTGTTCTCATCACAATGGCAAGGTACCCTAGACACTCAATTTAATTGAATTGCAAACTAAAGAGTGACTTCAGTCCTTAATCCTTATAGTGCAGCCTGAGCAGCCTTAATTTGTCCTTGACCTTTTTGATGTTTATTGTAATAAACACGTGTAGACTAGGGCGCATAAAAAGCACTTTGCACAACTCATTTCTCAACACTTGCTACTGGTAGAAGTGCTATGCCTGGGAATAAGTGTTTATAGTATCAGGCTCTGAAGTTGGACCCCAAATTGTGTACCCCAGTTTTTAGGCATATAAATGTCAAGGCTGGGTTAGGAGCACTTCAGAAATTTGGGCCAAACATTGCATCTTTGCTCTTGAGCAAATAAATTCAACCCCTGTTCCAGGAATTTGGTTGTTCTGTGGCTCTTGTATATACTGTTTGAACAACCTTGAGTTTGTATGCATACAGACGGCATTTCTGGAGCATGTTAATGAGGAAACAAGCCAAGACAACAGTTAACTAGCAGAGTTTCTCTGTACTGTCTCCTTCCATGTGACTATGACATTCCCAGCACATACTTCCACCTAATTGTCCTTTGATAAAGCAGAATAAGCTCTTTCAAACAGTTCAAAAGCTGTAGCCAGAGACTGAATGACTTACAACTCGATAAAGAACAAATACTGAATCTTTTTGCTGCAGTTCCCTGGCAGCAGCCATTCCTGCCTTCTCCACTGTGGAATCCAACACCCCAAAGAGACTGCAGTTAAAGGGTTGAGATCTTCAGGATCATCTCACCCACAAACTACTTGAAGAGCTCAAGAAGTTCAGCACTGTGACATGATGGTTTTACATTAGAAGCCAGATGGTGATGGCTCTTGCTCAGCTGTGTGGGGAGGAGAGGCCTTTTGCTTTCCCTGCATTCCTTTCATAGCTGAACAATGGCTTTTCATAGTGGAAGCCCCTGTACTGCGTGCTCTCTGGAGAGAACAGACACCATTCATTCCTGCTCCCCTTTCAGGGAATAAGTTTCTAAAAAGGGGTGGGGAAGAGGAAGAGTCATGTGATCTCCTCTCACTTTGCACTGGCCTGCAGAGGGGTCAGCGTACCAAGGAGAGCAGTAAACTTCATCCGAATGAATGGTGCTGATTGTGCACACGGAATAGCCCTGGAAGATGTTGTGCATGGTGTTCCTCCTGAGGCAGTGCAGCTCCACACTGCCCTTTACGTATGGCTTTAGTTCCCTCTAATTTTGCCCTCTGAAATAAAGTTGTATCACAACACATCAGTGCAATTCTATGTCATGAATGGCACAACATCCTGAAACTCAACTTTGTCCCTGGAAAATACATGGAAAATCAGTAGCCCTACATCATAGTGTAATATCAAATGCAAATCACCCCCCATGCCCTAAGCAATGATACCAACCCTTAACTGTATGTCTATAATACTGAACCAATCTGCTTTAATATTTACCATTATTTATGCGCCCACAATAGCAGACAGGCGCTACTTATTATTTATGATTTGTATTATCTTAGCGTCTAGAGGTACTACTCATAGAACAGAATTTAATGAAAACAAACAGTCCAACATCTTGGCCAGCTGTTTGGAATTCCTAAGTCCCCACCTTGTTTTAAAATGCCTGGATTCATTTTTACTGTCTACGTAAAGCTTCCTTTACAAATGAAAATGAGCAAATGCAGCTTGTTTGTTATTGTTCCAGGATGGAATGTTCTCCTTGCCTGCCCCCTTAGCAGGTGTTGATCCTAGTGGGGGATGCTCAGCAAGTCACCGCTGACTCACTGCTGTAGGTGCAGTTCATTAAGCTCCACCCTGGATAGAAGCAGTGTGGGGGTAGATCTCTAGAAACAGGAAGTGTGTGTTGAATAGTCCTCAGGGAAGAGCTTAGAGAAGCCAGAGCTGCAAAGAAGGGCTGGGCTGGAATTTTGAGTCTTTACATTAATCAAGCAAAACCCCAGGATGAGGCTAAGTTTTCACTATAAATTACATGTGTAGTTTGGCTTTGGCTGAGAAAGCCACTTGCTCCTAGTGACCTTCTGTTCTTCATGAAGCCATTAACACAGCAGATGATTAGCTTCTCTCTCACACACAGACTTGTTTCTCATCTCCAAAAATCAGTGAAATTACATTCTGCACACACTTGCTTTCAGGGTATGGTTCTCACAGAGGCTTGAGAAATGAGTGCTTTTAAAGTACAATCATTTGTAATTTACTTAGTCTTATTTTTCATTGATTCTTCATCATGCTGCAGGACATCCACTGGTCGACAACCAGAGTTTAGTATCGTTTTACATGGCAAATGCATAGATTATAGGGCCAGAAGGGTCCACTGTGATCATCTAGTCTGACCTCTTGCGTATCATAGCGTAGGCCATAGAACTTTCCTGAATTAATTCCAGTTTGAACTACAGCATATCTTTCTAGAAACACTACAATCCTGACTGAAAAATTCCAGTGATGGAGAATTCACCACAACCCTTCGTAAATTGGTCTAATGATTAATTATCCTCACTTAAAATCGTGTTCCTTATTTCAAGTCTAAATTTGTCTTTTTCAACTTCCAGCCATTGGATCTTGTCATACCTGTGTCTGCTAGATTGAAGGGCCCTCTTATCAAAATTTTGTTCTTTATGTAGGCACTTAAAGACTATGATCAAGTCAGCCTTTAACCTTCTCTTTGTTAAGCTAAATACATTAAGCTCCTTGGGTCTTTCATTATAAGACATGTTTTCAATTATTAAATCATTCTCATGGCTCTTCTCTGAGCCCTCTCTAATTTGTCAACACCCTTTAATTGTTGAAACCAGAACTGGACACAGAATTCCAGTAACAGTCTCACTAGTGCCAAATACAGGGGTAATATAACTTCTCTACTCCCACTCGATATTGTCCTGTTTACACATCCAATGACTGCATACATTTGGCCACTTTATTGCACTGGGAGCCCATGTTCAGCTAATGATCCACCATGATCACTGTAGTCAGCCAGCTCTCAGTCTGGGTTTGGCCATCATATATGTATATCTCTTGCCCTGGGTTCCCTCCAGAACCACCTCTCCTGGGCAAGATCACTGTTTCCTGCAGGAGTCGGGCTCAGTCTTGGGGTCCTTTCTGAGTTTAATTATCTCCAGTCCCTGGTGCTGCTCCTCAGGTCTCTGACAGAGAGCAGACATCTAGAGCCCCTGTCTTCCCTAAAGAAAGGATGGTGGGGGAGGGAAGGCTAGTCACCGCCTCAGGCAGGACTCCTTCACAGTCTCTCTACTAAGCCAAACTTGCCCCTCTGCTCTGTGACCAGCTTCACCTTTTCATGCTCTGCAGATGAACCTAATTGGCACTGAGTACAGGGATGCTCATTAGGCTTGCTGTCAATGGGATGGGAGTCAGTGCTTCCCAGGATAGTGTCCACCATCCTGTAAGCATGGCCTGCATTCTTGCTTACTAGCAGAGATGAAAGTAAGCCGGTACGGGCCTGTACGGCATACCAGTTAAAAAAAAGTGCAGCAGCATACTGGCAAGAAAGTGGAGCATTCAGTACCGGCTTACTTTCACTTCCTTTGGCTGCATAACAAACAGCTTAAACTCAGAGCTAATAAAAGCTTGGAAAGGGAAAACTCACTGTCACATTTGTTGGTTGTTTCTCTCCCTTTCCTCCTCCAGCCAGGCTGCGGAAGGCGGCTATGCTCCGCGCTTCCCCCCTGCCTTGCACTCAGCAGCAGCTGCAGTGGCTCCCCTCTAGCTTGCGGTGGGGAGCAGGGGGACTGGCTGAGGGAGAAGCCTGCTCAGGACGCCTGCCGCCTGTATAATAACAGTTTAAACTCATGACATACTGTGCACCCAAGTTTACCGCCTGAAGCAAAAAGCCAGTAGTTTTTCTTTTTGAATTCCTCAAATTGCATTTTTGACCACACAGCAGGGTATGGTGATGGAGTATCAGTTTTCTTACCCAGCAATTCAGCATTTTCATTTGTCTCCTCTCTTTGTGGTGGCTGCGGCTCAGCACATGACAAAGGTGTAAAAGTATCAGTGTTTTTTCCCTGTGGATGACTAGTTACAGCTTTTTCATTTGTTGCTGTTCTTTTTGACTGACAATCCCCCATTTCCTCACTTTTACGTTTAAATATACCTGTTAGGGTCTGTTGAAAGTGTATCTTCTTAGGCGGCATTTTTTCCTCACTTACTGTCCTCCTACTGTTAATTGTGCGCCTGACAAGACTTGACCAATAAGAAGCAAGGCTGCGTGATTACCATGTGGCAGTATGGCACTCAAAAGCTAACGTTTGGAACAACTACATGAACGTCTTCCTGTGAAAACAAAATCTTCTTGTCTTGCTTGACAGATCTAAATCTACTCTGATCCAGGTATGTTATAAATTTATATGTATAGTATGGATGGATCTCTCAAAAAAGATAGCTCTTCAGTGTAGGAGTCGGACCAACAGCCCCCCTGGGGCAGGACACCATTAAGCAGAAGTTCCTGAGGTGTTAGCAGCAGAAACACTGTCTCCCCCATCCCCCCACCTCTCAAAAGCCCTACCCACGGGATGCATGCCTGGAGAAATGCGCCTGGCCACTGCAATGGGTGGCCGCTTGCTTGCACAAGGACAGTAATACATACAGTAATTATGTGTATGAATGTGTCACAAACAATGCAGCTGCAGCCTGCCGCTGACCAGCAGTGACCCTGCTGGGCTGGGTCTGCCAAAGAGTAAGCAAAAACCACAGGCAGCCAGCCAGCCAGGAGGAGGGGGGCAAGGGGCTGCGCTGCGCCATGCCCGCCAGTGCCCCACCTGCCCTAGACCCTCCCTATTTCCTAGCAAGTCAGATATCAAGGATTGTTTAATCTCCCTTCCAGGCACATAAAAGGGTGCAGGGGGCACACCTATGGGTGGCTAGTAGTGGGGGAAGGCAGGGGTGAAAGAAGGACAACTAGAATAGCCTTCATGAAATATACAAGATACTTAGAGAAAGTTTTGTCAATTTCAGCCTCCACACTCTGCAGGACACTGACAAAACAAAAAAGAGATCTGAGATCGCCCCCCTAAGTCCTAAGGACATTTCAGGTGTTTAATTCAATATATAAAGAAGGTGGAATGAAAACTATTATTTCTTTCAAAGGAGGCACAATAATTTCCCTGAATATCCAGTTTTCCCCTCCAATCGCTTTGTGGTTTTGTCTATCGGGCTATTTGCTTTCCCTGTGAATCTTTAGTTGCTTTAGCAAAATTCCTTTGCCCAAAATAAACTCCAATCATCATGACACATCTTCCCACCACGTTCTCCATTTTTTTTTTAACAGTAACATTTCAAAGAGGATCTGCAAGGAGTTTGGGTATCACAACCATGATCCTCTGCTGGGGAGGGACTGGGATAGATTTGAACTTGAAAATGGTTCCCGATTTTGATTGTATTTTTTTGTGTATTATATTATTGGAGATCCCCTCATCCAGGGGGCAGAAAAGAACTGCCCCTGCCTTGGTCGGTCTCTCTCTCTCTCTCTCTCTCTCTCTCTCTCTCTCTCACACACACACACACACACACACACACACACACACACACACACACACACACACAAAAAACTGTGAGTGAAATAAACAAGGATGCCAGAAATGGCCCCTAATCCCACGGGCTGACCTGCGGAGGGAACAGCTGAGTTTAAACTTATTATGCAGGCAGCAGGCGTCCTGAGCAGGCTTTTCCCTCAGCCAGTCCCCCTGCTCCCCACAGCAAACTAGAGGGGAGCCGCTGCAGCTGCTGCTGAGTGCAAGGCGGAGGGGTGGGGGGGAAGCATGGAGCCTAGCCGCCTTCCGCAGCCTTGCTGGAGGAGGTGGAAGGACGAGGAGAAAAATATGACAGTGAGTTTTCACTTTTTCAAGCTTATTCCAATATTAACGTTTTATTACAGACAGTATTGGTAGTAGTAGCGGCTTTATTTTCTATATCTAAGTCATGCAATGGGAGGGATCCATGAAGTATGTAGGAGAGGTGGGTTGCTTGCGATTGGACCGTACCAGTAAGAAATGTAAATTACTTTCACCCCTGCTTACTAGATGTACAACTTTACATTTGGATGTATTGAAATGCATACTGTTTACTTGCACTCCCCTTATCAAATGATCCAGATCATTCTATATCAGTGATTTGTTCTCTTACTTATTTACCACACTCCCAACCTTTGTGTCATTTGAAAACTGTATCAGTAATTATTTTTTCTTCCACGCTATTGATAAAATATTAAGTAGCATAGGGCCAAGAACCAATCCCCCTAGCGGGACCTCACTAGAAACACACCAACTAAATGATTCCCCATTTATAATTACATTTTAAGACCTATCAGTTAACCAGTTTTTAATCTATATAATGTGTGCTGTGTTGATTTTGTATCATTCTAGTTTCTTAATCAAAATGTCATGTGGTACCAAGTTAAATGCCATACAGAAGTCTAAGTATATTACATCAACACTATTACCTTTATCAACCAAACTTGTAATTCATTTAAAAAAAATCAAGTTAGCTTGTCAAGATCTTTTTTTTCCACAAACCCAGGTTGATTGGTATTAATTATATTATCCTCCTTTTCATTCTTTATTAACTGAGGCCTGTATCAGCTATTACATTATTTTGCCTGGGGTCTACGTCACACTGACAACCCTATAATTACCTGGGTCATTCTGTTTACCCTTGTTAAATATTTGTACAACATAAGCTTTCTTCCAGTACTCTGGAAATTGCCCAGTGTTCCAAGACTCATTCAAAATTAACATTAGTTGTCCAGGGAGCTCCTTGACCAGCTCTCTTCAAACACTTAGATGCAAGTTTTCTGGACCTTCAGATGTAAAATGTCTAATTTTATTAGCTTCTGTTTAATATCCTTCTAAGTTACTGTTGGAAAGTATTTAATCATCATCAACATACACCTCTACCCTGATATAACGCGACCCGATATAACAAGAATTCGGATATAACGCGGTAAAGCAATGCTCTGGGGGGTGGGGGGGGCTGCGCACTCTGGCGGATCAAAGCAAGTTCGATATAACATGGTTTCACCTATAATGCAGTACGATTTTTTGGCTCCCAAGGACAGCATTATATCAGGGTAGAGGTGTATATGAATACATCATCTAACTTTTCCCAAATACAGAACAAATATGTATTGAACACTTATGCCTTTTCTGCATTATTGAAAATTCTACCATTTGCATGTAGTCAAGGACCAGTACCATTGTTAGGATTCCTTTTGCTCCTAATATACTTAAAACACCCCCCCACACACAACTCTCTTTTAAAAAGTTTTTATTGTCCTTAACTCTAACCATATAGTTCGCTTTATGTCCTTTTGCTTCCCTTATTGATTTTCTACAATTCTTACCTTTTCATTTATATTCATTGCTATCAATTTCCCCTTTTTTCATCTGTTAGATTTATATTTTTTTATAGCTGCTTTAATTTCTCCTCTAAACCAGGTTGGTTTTTTTAACCAGTGTAGCCTTGTTTCTGGATTGTAGCTTTTGGGGCATCTCGTAAAAAGTTCTTAAACCGTTCCAAATTATCATTCACATTATTCTATATCAATTCTTTCTCCTAGATGACTTGGCTCACAATTGTTTTCAGCTTTGTGAAATTGGCTCTTTTAAAGCACCAAATATATATTTTACTGGTTTTGATTTTATTCTGTTACAGTTCTTATGCTCCTGTTTGATTTGAAAGTTTCTCTTACCTTCTAGACCACTAAACATAAAACTTTTCTGAAGACCCCTGGTAACGATAGTACTGGTGCATTATTTAGCAATAGGCTAAATAATGGAAAATCACCAAGGGCTGACATCCAATGGAATGACTTAGAAGGATCTGCCTTCACGGAATCCAGAAATTCTCCCAGCCATTCCTCAGGCTTGGCTGCTCCTTGGATTCCCTGCTATCTGTCTAAGACTCTAGCTCCCTCATCCGAAGAAGTGGGCTGTAGCCCACGAAAGCTTATGCTCTAATAAATTTGTTAGTCTCTAAGGTGCCACAAGTACTCCTGTTCTTTTTGCGGATACAGACTAACACGGCTGCTACTCTGAAACCTGTCACCAGAGAGGAAATCTCATCTTGCTCACCTATCCTGGTAGGTCATCAATAGCTAACCTACAGCTTCTTCAGAGGCCCCAGTAGCAAGTTCAGCAACAGCACAGCCCTGTTACCATTATTGTAGCATGGGTGGCATGCATGGCAGCTTTGGAACAACCATGATTTAGAGTTCTGTATGTACTAACAAATTATGGATCTTTAGATTGCAGCCATCTTTGGGGAATAACTTTTGTGTAACAAAATTGTTTGTTTGGGGGACCCCAGGTAGGTCATTAGGATGGGTCTTTTTACTCCAAACTGTTAATTTGAAACTAGCTATAGCAGGAGTGTAGCGGGGTGGTCACCCCGCTCCTGCCCTGAAGTTCCTAAAACAGCCCTGGGAAATGCTGCGGCAGAGGGAAAAGCTAGGCTGATTGGGAAAGCAGCCACAGCTGTGGTCAGCTTAATCAAGGCCCAGCTGGCCCTTATAGAGAAGGAAGGACCTGGCTGCCTGGGAAGCCAAGGAGGGTACCTAGGGTGGAGCAGTGCTGGGGCGGGAGCTGGGGAGCTCTCCTGCCGACAAAAAACTTCCACCCCCAACGAGCAGCGTTCACACTGGTGCTTGTCATCAGCAAAACTTGTGTCTTTCGGGGTGTGTGTGTGTTTTTTTAACACCTCTGAACGACAAAAGTTTTGTCTTACACTTGTCAGTGTAGACATAGCCAGAGAGAAGTGCTAAACTGCACAAAATAAGGCCCATATCTGGCAAGCCACAGAACCTGCCCTGCTTCCCTAAACCAGAATATGTTTGAAAGGGATGCTTGTTTGTATTATTCATATTACTGAAACTCACTCCTGAAGCGTTATCACATTAGCAGGGAAAGGTCTCAGAGCTTTTAAGCACTTATTGTTGCTAGGGCAACCACTTCGTTGGTATCCATATGAGATGGAGAAGTGTTTGTCTTTCACTCCCTAGATCTAGTCCCTAGGAGGCAAACTGTGTCACCGCAAAAACAAATGGGACAAAGAAAGCAAGCCTGGCGGTAGCAAGTTACTAAAATCAGGAATGTCCTGAGAAAATCTAGATGAATCATGCCGACTCTAACTGCACAGTACAGGAAGTCCTGTCAGGCAGTATAATACCTGCACCTTCAGAAGGCTTTGTATAAACAGATGAACTGCACACGTGGAATCAAGAAGAATTCACCTGTCAGTTTCTTACTTAGCAACTAATAGCTTGAGAAATGGTAGCCTATGTAAACTAGGATTTTCCTTGGGAGTGTAAGGGGGGAACTGTTAAATAATAACCAGATTTTTATTACAACAGTGCTTAGAGGCATCAACCAGGTTGAGCCCCATTGTGCTAGGCACCATACAAACACAGAAAATGACAGCCCCTGCCTCAGAGACTAATAGTCAAAATTCAATGGGAATCCGGCATCTCACTCACCTTTAAAATCCCAGCCCTAATAATACTGAATTTCACATTCAGAAGGTAGATGACCGATCAACTGAAAGTCTGGCTGTTAGTAAATCTCAGGCTACTTCTGCCTGTTTGATTTATTTTTAACATTATTTTCATTTATTTTATTTTATTATTCAATGATGTGTCAATTATTTTCATTTCTGGAAACAGACTTTTATAGGAATAAAACTGACTGTCTCAATTTCAGGGGGATTTAGTCAAGATCATACCATATACCTTGCCCTCTTCAAATGAACCCACAACAAGTGTCTATGGCTTTGGAAATGTTACCTATAAGTGTGCTGCTCATGGCTTTCTTTCCTCCTTCTCTTACTATCGCTCATTAGCAAATTGCTACCTCAGAAAGTAGCTACCTGTAAAATTATGGGCAATGCTGATCATAGTTGGTCTAAAGAGAACTAGCACATAGGTTTTGTTTTAGGGTTTTTTTTACTCTACGTTGTTTTGTAAGTCATCATTATAATGAATACATCTTTGCTTACTGATTTTGTCTATTCTCGGTTAGCACAGTTTGATTATTTCCTGATTTCTATACAGCAGACATTAACAGGGCAGGTTTTTTGCATTGATTTACTTCGTTTGTGTAGAGCATCAGTGAGCTTCAGTTATGTCAACACTAATCTGATAACATAATTTGTTAATTGCTGCTTAAGAACCAGTAAAAGAGGACAGAACTATATTATTAGGAGCGGCAACAAACAGCTTTTTCTTGCTGATAATAACGGAGTTCTATTAACAATCAGATATTTAAGGCTAGATCCTGCCCACTGCTGTGCTGGAGTACAAGTTGGGAAAGGGAAGGAATGGAAGCCTCTTTTTCCCTAGGCAAGGAGGAGGGCAGCATGTTTCCAAATGCAGGAGAGGTCTAGGTGCCGGGGGGAAGCCCTGCTGCCATTAGAGCTAGTGCACCAAATCCCCATGGGCTTGGTCCATTAGTTATTTGGTATTCTCAGCCTCCTACTATGTATAAAGGCAGCAGGCGTCAACACCTAGCTAGGGCTCTGTTCATCATAATATAGAGCACACCCTCTTCACCAGACTGCCTTGTGAAATCCTAGCCTGGTAGGCAGGAGTCTTATGGCAGAGGATGTACTGGGCAGCATCTCTGCTCATCCTCACTGTACCGGCCAGCGGTGGGGTTGGCTCTGATGATCCTGAAGACTTTTGTCAGATAAAAGTAAGTCAGTTTTGGACCCTGAAGTGCCTAACCTTTTGCTCATAAATCAGACTCTTCTTATGATGTAACATGTGACTGACTCTCAATAGCTACTGCAAGTTACCAACGTACACCAAGAGAAATACATGCCCCTTACTACATATAAATACACTCTGTGTCAGGGCTGCTATGTTGGCTAACCCCACGGATTGAACCAGTGATCTCCAGCTAAAAGCACAAGTCCCTCTAGCTTGAGCTAGCATGCCAGGCTTTCTGAAGGTGCGAGCAGTAACAAACCCATATATTTTGTGGACTGGACACAGAAAGGGATAAAACACACACTGAGTGGGAGGGTTACAAGTGCAGAAAGACCCTTATTGTCTTAGGGGGAGAAGGGGTCAGTGACCTATGAGGCATTACTGCTCTGTCTCTGAAACATCCAAGGGTGGGGCAGCCAGGGAGCACCGGATTGTCCTTTTGCCAGCCCCATGAGAAATCCTTGAGAAAGCCAATAACACACCTGTCCAGTAGAGAGTGTATTTAAAAAAAAAATCACAAAAACCATTGCTGGGAAGCCACCACCAATTTATGTTAAAATGTCCATGGTGCACTCTCAGGAATCACCTGCAGGAAACAATGCCAAAGACTTCACTAGATACAGTCAGGGGCTGAACAACTAGGAAGATCTATATTCCTTTTATACTATTTTCTGATCCATAAAATATCTGTTGAGGATTCCCTCAAAGTCATACAGACTAAGAAAAGTGATAGACAATCTCCAGCTGTGCGTAAGCCTAAAGATTCAGTTAACATTGCTGTCATTCAGCATAGCATTTACTGTACTATGCATAAACACATTGTCAAAGTGGGATCAGTGCATATGTGCGCATACGCTCTGGACACACTTTCAAAACTAGATTTGACAGACTTTAGTCTCCTGCTAAAGCCACTACAGCTGAAGCTGCCAGTTTACAAAAAGCAGCCACAGACATATGCTAGCAACCAGCAGGGTTATAAGCCAGAATGTTTCAATATGAGCTAGAAATGTCCAGTAAATGTATATTGTCATGTTTCCATATGGACCAGAAATGCCTTAATGGACATTAAGTCCTGTAACTGGAGAAAGTATCAGTGAAAACAGAAATAAATAGTGCTGAATTTTTTGTTCAAAGCCAAGAATGGATAAGAAACACAATGTGACAGTGAGCTGGTAGGAATTTCATACTGAAAATTATCAGAAGTTCTGCTCAGCCCTTTATTTGTGTTGCTGCTTGTTTGAAAGGATAGTGAAAATACACTCCAGAGACACATATTGGCAACATATCTGGACACAACATTGCAGGTGGTGAATGGGTACCATAACAAAAGGATGCTAAATAGTATTATGAAAGGAAAAATTACCATGATTACACATATATGCAATGTACTGTACTGCTGAAATTAATGAGACCTAGAAAACATACAAGGACAAATATTAAGGACCAAAAGTACTGTATCTACATAAAGTGTTTAGTGATTATATCTTATACTGCATACAAATGAAACAGACAATGCTCTAAAAAGTATATATTAACACAGTTAGTTAAGCCTCAGCCACCTGCAGAAAACATGACTTTTTCCTTAGTTAATAGGAGGCACACAAATGAACTGACTCATTACAAAGCAACAGAGGGTCCTGTGGCACCTTTAAGACTAACAGAAGTATTGGGAGCATAAGCTTTCGTGGGTAAGAACCTCACTTCTTCAGATGCAAGTAATGGAAATCTCCAGAGGCAGGTATAAATCAGTGTGGAGATAACGAGGTTAGTTCAATCAGGGAGGGTGAGGTGCTCTGCTAGCAGTAGAGGTGTGAACACCAAGGGAGGAGAAACTGCTTCTGTAGTTGGATAGCCATTCACAGTCTTTGTTTAATCCTGATCTGATGGTGTCAAATTTGCAAATGAACTGGAGCTCAGCAGTTTCTCTTTGGAGTCTGGTCCTGAAGTTTTTTTGCTGTAAGATGGCTACCTTAACATCTGCTATTGTGTGGCCAGGGAGGTTAAAGTGTTCTCCTACAGGTTTTTGTATATTGCCATTCCTGATATCTGACTTGTGTCCATTTATCCTCTTGCGTAGTGACTGTCCAGTTTGGCCAATGTACATAGCAGAGGGGCATTGCTGGCACATGATGGCATATATAACATTGGTGGACGTGCAGGTGAATGAGCCGGTGATGTTGTAGCTGATCTGGTTAGGTCCTGTGATAGTGCTGCTGGTGTAGATATGTGGGCAGAGTTGGCATCGAGGTTTGTTGCATGGGTTGGTTCCTGAGTTAGAGTTGTTATGGTGCGGTGCGTGGTTGCTGGTGAGAATATGCTTAAGGTTGGCAGGTTGTCTGTGGGCGAGGACAGGCCTGCCTCCCAAGGTCTGTGAAAGTGAGGGGTCATTGTCCAGGATGGGTTGTAGATCACTGATGATGCGTTGGAGAGGTTTAAGCTGAGGGCTGTAGGTGATGGCCAGTGGAGTTCTGTTGGTTTCTTTTTTGGGCCTGTCTTGTAGCAGGAGGCTTCTGGGTACACGTCTGGCTCTGTTGATTTGTTCCTTTATTTCCTTGTGTGGGTATCGTAGTTTTGAGAATGCTTGGTGAAGATCTTGTAGGTGTTGGTCTCTGTCTGAGGGGTTGGAGCAGATGCGGTTGTACCTCAGTGCTTGGCTGTAAACGATGGATCGTGTGGTGTGTCCGGGGTGGAAGCTGGAGGCATGAAGGTAGGCATAGCGGTCGGTGGGTTTTCGGTATAGGGTGGTGTTAACGTGGCCATTGCTTAACACCACCCTATACCGAAAACCCACCGACCGCTATGCCTACCTTCATGCCTCCAGCTTCCACCCCGGACACACCACACGATCCATCGTTTACAGCCAAGCACTGAGGTACAACCGCATCTGCTCCAACCCCTCAGACAGAGACCAACACCTACAAGATCTTCACCAAGCATTCTCAAAACTACGATACCCACACAAGGAAATAAAGGAACAAATCAACAGAGCCAGACGTGTACCCAGAAGCCTCCTGCTACAAGACAGGCCCAAAAAAGAAACCAACAGAACTCCACTGGCCATCACCTACAGCCCTCAGCTTAAACCTCTCCAACGCATCATCAGTGATCTACAACCCATCCTGGACAATGACCCCTCACTTTCACAGACCTTGGGAGGCAGGCCTGTCCTCGCCCACAGACAACCTGCCAACCTTAAGCATATTCTCACCAGCAACCACGCACCGCACCATAACAACTCTAACTCAGGAACCAACCCATGCAACAAACCTCGATGCCAACTCTGCCCACATATCTACACCAGCAGCACTATCACAGGACCTAACCAGATCAGCTACAACATCACCGGCTCATTCACCTGCACGTCCACCAATGTTATATATGCCATCATGTGCCAGCAATGCCCCTCTGCTATGTACATTGGCCAAACTGGACAGTCACTACGCAAGAGGATAAATGGACACAAGTCAGATATCAGGAATGGCAATATACAAAAACCTGTAGGAGAACACTTTAACCTCCCTGGCCACACAATAGCAGATGTTAAGGTAGCCATCTTACAGCAAAAAAACTTCAGGACCAGACTCCAAAGAGAAACTGCTGAGCTCCAGTTCATTTGCAAATTTGACACCATCAGATCAGGATTAAACAAAGACTGTGAATGGCTATCCAACTACAGAAGCAGTTTCTCCTCCCTTGGTGTTCACACCTCTACTGCTAGCAGAGCACCTCACCCTCCCTGATTGAACTAACCTCGTTATCTCCACACTGATTTATACCTGCCTCTGGAGATTTCCATTACTTGCATCTGAAGAAGTGAGGTTCTTACCCACGAAAGCTTATGCTCCCAATACTTCTGTTAGTCTTAAAGGTGCCACAGGACCCTCTGTTGCTTTTTACAGATTCAGACTAACACGGCTACCCCTCTGATACTTGACTCATTACAGACAAACGAAACACTGGCTTGGATGGAAAAGTGTATGTGCAGGAACAAATCCATTACAAAAATGAGACATCCGCCCCCAGACTGTTTTCTCTGCTGAAGAAAGGCAGAGCTATCCACAAGAAATGTTGAAAAACAAACATGACAAGAATATGAAAACATATTTCCAGAAAAATTGCCCCTGAACCATTTCTCACTCCAGGCTCAAAATGCCAGAGAAAACCCCTCTCCTACTTGCCTGACTCACACCATCAATCTCATCACGTAGAAAAGGTGAGCAGGATTTGTTCCCAGAAGCAACTGAGGTTTTAATTGCTGATATATAGCACCCTACTGAATTTCCATGAACAGACGCCAATCTGTTCTCAGTGCTTTAGCTCATTAATTGCCACCAGGCTATGCAACAGACAACTAGCGGTGTTGATTTTTGTCATGATTTGTACCAATTTGCATCTTCATTAAGTATAATGAAATGCAAAGATGCAAGCTAGACATTGGTCTTCATTTCCCAGTCTGTGGTTCACTGTCAGTATGGGGAGATAGAGACAAGCAAGCAGCCCAGGAGATAATATAATATAATATACATTATAGCTTTAGTGGACCGACAAAACCCAATCCACCTTATAAAGGTCAAATGTTTATCCCCCCCCACAAAGCCTGAGGGAATAGGTTTCACATAGGGGACTTTTATGAGTGTTGGAAGAGCCTCATCTGGGCAGCAGTGAAGAGCATACCAGGGCAGTCACTCCCTCTCCCCTAGAGGGTTTGGCCCATGGATCCACATAATTTGTAAACCCATGGCTGTTCCCTGTGCCCACTGCTCTACGTCCCCTCCTTAGCCCCAGATAAAACCATCCTCCCATGGCCTTTCAGAGGGAGATGCTACTGAGCATTCCATGTGTGCCCCAAAGCAAAGTCTCTGCAGCCTGGCTCCTCTCTCACACACAGAGGAACTGATCTGATTCTGCTGCCTTTCAGGCCCTGTCCACCTGCAAGAAACAGGCAGCAGTGCCTAAATGTTTATTTGGACTTTTTCCCTGTTAGAAATTATATCTTTCATTAGCGACTCCCAGATGGGCAGCATTTTCCAGCCACCGCTCCTGCAAGTGACCTATCAGACAGTATTTAATAATATAGACCATCCAAAAATAAACTGGACAGATGCTGTTTTAAATTTGGCCACACTTTCTACCTTCAGATTTTACTAAAGACAGTTTATGACTAAGATGCTGAATTTAGCAGCTCACAGATCTTACATGTAGCTCTGTAACGGAACAGTCAGTAGTTGAGTAATTTGGAACTTAAAGCTGACCTACAATTCTGTTTGGGAATTGGTCCTGCTTTGAGCAGGGGGTTGGACTAGATGATCTCCTGAGGTCCCTTCCAACCCTGATTTTCTATGATTCTACACAAAAGATTTGAAATCTTGTTGAAAAAAGCACTAAGAAATGGTAGCCAGTAGCAAACCAATAGCCACTCTAGTCCCTACTCTGTAGCATTTCCTCAAGCTGGCATTTTGTGCTCCCTCTGGTGACTCTGGAAGGGCAGGGAACCAACAAACATTTTCCAGAACTGAACTTGTTTCTGGTGACATCAGCAATTGCACTGGTATAACTGAGCCTGGGTGGCTTCCACTGCTGTGCTGGAGAAATAGGTAAAGTATGCATGAATGAACGCATGCCTGCAGGAATCGAGCTCATTACCAATCTTACGGAGAAACATAATTTATTTCATGTTGACAGCCATACAGGAAACACAGGGCAGCAGAGAGTGGACATGTTACAGAGAGGACTTGGAACAGCAAGAACCACACTCTTCATTGTGCATCCCTACCAGTTGGCTTAATGAGATTTCCTTTTCTGATGTTTCTGACGAGTTACGAGAAAGCATACAACACAGGGGGCCACATTCTCTTCTGATGTAAATTGGGGTTGGCTCTTCTGAAGTTGTTGATTTACCCAAGTTCAAGATTTGGCTCAGAGTGGGTCTCTGTTATTTTATTTTTGGTTGGGGTTTTTTTTTTTTTTGTATTCTTACTACAAAGTCTGTCCCAACATTCACGTTTTCAGAGTAGGACAAAGGAATGAACAATTAATGAAGCCCAGTAAGGGAAGATGTGCGATTAAGCAAAGAGAGGTCCACAGCATCTGTATTTGCTGTTCTGTAAATGACAAGATCAGATGCGTCATCTGTACATGATCAATATTTCCTGATGCACAAAACTAGAGAAGAACCAACCTACAAAAGTTCCATATGCTTAGAGCCCTACCAAATTCACAGTCCCTGTCAGGGTCATAAGATTTTAAAAATCATAAATTTCATGATTTCATCTATTTAAATCTGAAATTTCACAGTATTGTAATTGTAGGAGTCCTGACCCAAAAAGGAGTTGGGGGGGGGGGTCGCAAGGTTATTGTGGTGGGGGTTGTGGTACTGCTACCCTTATTTCTGCACTGTTGCTGGCAGTGGTGCTGCCTTCAGAGCTGGGCAGCTGGAGTGCGGCAGCTGCTGGCTGGGAGCCCAGCTCTGAAGGCAGAATCACTGCCAGCAGCAGTGCAGAAGTAAGGCTGGCATGGTATGGTTGTGATGGGTTGGATCACAGAAAACCCCCTTGGGACTGCCATCTGATGTGCTGAGACCACCTCTGAGCACATTTTCCCTGCCAGCTTGGGACTCCAGAACCTTGCCTTGTTTGACACGCTTGCCTGCTGCAAACACAGACCCAGGTCTGAACCACGTCCCCCAAAAGCTGCAGGCTTAACTGAAAACAGCTTAAGAAGTGTTCCTGTCTCCAACACTCAGATGCCCAGCTCCCAATGGGGTCCAAACCCCAAATAAATCTGTTTTACTCTGTATAAAGCTTATACAGGGTAAACTCATAAATTGTTCACCCTCTATAACACTGTTAGAGAGATATGCACAGCTGTTTGCCCCCCCGGGTATTAATTACTTGCTCTGGGTCAATTAATAAGTAAAAGTAGGATTTAAGTGGTTCCAAGTAATGACAGACAGAACAAAGTGAATGACCAAGCAAAATAAAATAAAACACAAGAGTCCAAACCTAATACAGTAAGAAAGTGATTACAGATGAAATCTCACCCTCAGAGATGTTCCAATAAGTTTCTTTCACAGACTGGATGCCTTCCTAGTCTGGGCACAATCCTTTCCCGTGGTACAGCCCTTGTTCCAGCTCAGGTGGTAGCTAGGGGATTTCTCATGACTGCAGCCCCTTTTGTTCTGTTCCACGCCCTTATATAGCTTTGCAAAAGACGGGAATCCTTTGTCCCTCTTTGGGTTCCCACCCCTCATTCTAAATGGAAAAGCACCAGGTTAAAGATGGATTCCAGTTCAGGTGACATGATCACATGTCACTGTGAGACCCCCCCAAGTCTTCATGCCTCCCAGCCTGACTTACAGGAAGGCCTGCAAGCAAACAGAGCCATCCACAGACAATTGTCCTGGTTGATGGGAGCCATCAAGATTCCAAGCCACCATTAATGGCCCACACTTTGCATAATTACACTAGGCCCTCAGAGTTATATTTCATATTTCTAGTTTCAGATACAAGCGTGATACATACATACAAATAGGATGACCACACACTCAGTAGATTATAAGCTTTGTAATGATACCTTACAAGAGACCTTTTGCATGAATCATATTCAAGTTATATTATATTCACACTCATTAGCATATTTTCATAAAATCATATAGAGTGCAATGTCACAATGGTATTGCCATCCTTACTTCTGCGCTGCTGCCTGGAGAGTTGGGCCCTCGGTCAGCAGCCGTCACTCAGGTCACCCAACTCTGAAGGCAGCAGCGCAGAAGTAAGGGTGGCATGGTATCGTATTGCCACCCTTACTTCTGCACTGCTGGTGGTGGTGGCGCCGCCTTCAGAGCTGGGTGCCCGGCCAACAGCTGCCACTCTGTGGCCGCCCAGCTCTTAAGTCAGTGTAGAAGTAAGGGTGGCAATACTGCAACCCCCCTAAAATAACCTTGTGACCCCCCTGCAACTCCCTTTTGGTCAGGACCCCCAATTTGAGAAATGTTGATCTCTCCCGTGAAATCTGTATGATATAGGGTAAATGCACACTAAAGACCAGATTTCACGGGGGAAGACCAGATTTCATGGTCCGTGAGGCCTTTTTCATGGCCGTGAATTTTGTAGGGCCCTACATATGCTGTAAAGTACCTCCAAATAACTGGCCTATTCTGTGGCACATAAAAATTAGGGCCAGAGTCAGCCTGCTTAGCTGCTGTTCATGGAAGTACTTTCCTTGAAGGACAGAAAATGCAATCTAATAATTAACTACAGGGAACTGGGACTTATGATCCCTCCATTTCCAGCTCTGACACTGACTCACTGTGCAAACTTGGCCTTGTCACTTCACCACTTTATGGCTGTAAAATTAGGATAATACCTCACATGACAGTTATGAGGCTTAAAGTTTATGGAGGGTTAAAAGGTGCTACAGAATCACCAAGTTTTATGTCATAAAATAGCCCACTTCATTATACTTGTTTCTCCCTAGGATGTGACCCTGCACTGGTGAAGTCCATTGGAGCTTTATTATTGACTTCAGTGGGTGCAAGATTAGCCCCTAAAGTAGTACACTACTTCCACCTGACAAGTGACTATTGATTTTGAAATCTGTGTAAGTGGTGTCCATTAGTATTCCATGCAAGGGATAAGATCAAGGTTGAAAGTCTTTCTACATGCACCAGTAAGAGTCATTTTCTACTGATCATATGTTGGAGTTGCACCACAAAGATCTCAGGGGAACAAAGCTGGTGACTGACCAGTGCTAAACATGGCAATATTTGGAAGTGTATTTTTGCTCAAACTCTCCAGTTAGACTCCATTCAGAAATGTTTACCTTTTTCAATAACAAATCCCCGTGCAACATTTGCAAGGCACCAAAAGAATCTTTTTCTATTTAAATTATGAAGTTGATAGCTTGCGTTCTGTCAGAATCTAGGTGACTAATTTTGGAAGGAACAATTTGAAAGAGAAACAATAAAGGCATTTAAGCAAAGATTCCATTCTATGGGGAGGATTGCTTTTAGGGACTGTACATTCTCCCAGCTAACTAGAAAGAGACAAGACAAATGTGAAAAGGCAAGTGTTTAATCCAGCCTTGTCTCATTCTGACTAGACCAGCTGAAATAGCCTCACAATAGTTTTATACAAGTAGTGCAAATGTTCTTACAACATAATAGTGTTTCTTGAGCAATGAGCTGCTAAAGTTACCTTTAAAAAAATTCCACAATTTATAGCTATTACCAGTGAGAAATCAAAGTGCCTGAACATATGAACAGCTATATTTGATTTGCAAACATCTTCTTATGACATGCTTAAATATTAAGGGGGAGATCCTGAATTCTGCATGACACTGCAGAGGCACCAAGCAGACAGTTAGTCCATGGATTTGGACACCTGAGGTTTCCATATCTAGGGAGGAAACTGCAGGCAGCACAGGACCACAGCAGGCACTCCTACCCCATCTCCCCCCAGCTCCTGGTGTAGGTGGTGTTTGCAGTAAAAGGGAGCAAAGCCAGAATGTCAGTATATCCCAGTGATCCCTGGGCATCAAAGCAACTCTTAGCAGCAGTTGGCAGCAGGCACAAAACAGAGCAGACCTGAAGCTGCTCTACTTTATGCTGTGTGCCAGCCTCTCTCACCCATCCCGAGCTGCAAAGTGCACCTCAGTAACTGGGCCAGTGAGCTACATTCTGATTCTATCTTTGGGAGCCAGAGCTGCAATGGAAGAAGGTGCAGACGTGTAGCACCCAAATGGTACCCACTAGAGACATTCTACTTGTGGAGGGCAATGGCAAGCCAAATGCCTCTGGGGAGAGTGAGGGTGCAGTGGGGAGAGTGTGCTCAGATGTAGCAACTACTCTACCTTTCAAAAAGTGCAGCATTTGACTTCCACAGCACCTGACTGAGTCCTCAGTGGAGGGGCAGCAGTGGTGAGATTGTTTCTAAACTCCCTGTCAACTCGTGCCTCAGCTTGGTTCTTGAGCACTCAAGGAGCCCCATTCTGGCTGCCTCTTGTTTAGGTGCGTGTGGAGCAGGGGGCAGTGAGAACTAAAGGCAACTGTCCTTGTTTGAAATGCGGTATCCTGTGGTGTGCCCACCACCTAGATATTAACAACGCTGCTCTCTGCATTGCTTTTCTCCTTTTCTGTGTGGCAAAGACTGATTCTCCCCCAGCCCCTTTATATCTTTACAACAGAGACCAATATGATATACACACCAAAATAATGAATGTGCTTCATTCACTTCCTTGGTAGGGTACTAACATTTGTGATGTCAATACATCAATAATTTATTATAGGTGTAATAAATTACAGTTTCTGAAGGTCTTGTGGATGTTCTGGTGACTTCATTACAACGTAAAGGGCCAAAGTGTAGTTATACATTCCCTTGCAGCTGCCACTAAAACTTCAGACACATCCCTACATAAAAATAAGTCAGTGTTGCAAGTGCATTTATGGAGTTCAGCTAACACTTCAAAAATAATTATACTTTCTATAGCTTAAAAAAACCCCAAACCTAAATGTCAAGAAGTCTAGTAACAAGCAGTTAAAGAATCCAGTCAATTCCAATTGCCCTATCACCCCATTCAAATTACATCATCCGCCCAAATTTAAATTTGTCCCCTCATTAAAAATAGTATATGCACAGGTCAAAACAACAACAACTATAAATAGAACATGATTACAGTTTTTAATGTAGAAAAAAGACAGGCTTTCATTTGTCTCCATCTCTGCATCTCTCCCTTCCCTGTAGCCTCCTTACACTACATCCTTTCTGATGGCCCATACTAGTCCCCCTGTCCACCTCCATCCATGCCCCCTCAGTCCCTTCCATCATCCGCAGCCAGTACTTGCTTATCTCCTAAACACTAACATTTGCTAAGAGAAAAAAAATAGGGGGGGAAATCATTTTGAAAGGTTGTTTTGAAATATAAGCAGACAGTGCCATGAAATCACAGCTTGTATTGCCTTTTACTGTTTTGGAAAGGGAATGAGTCATTCCTGGGGCATGAATAGCAGAACTGACAGGTAAGAGGGTCAGTGTATGAGTTAGCGCCTTAGGTAGTGCAATCAGTGTGTCTGACCCTTAGATGAGAATATCAATTCACTCAGAGATTTTCATTCATGAACATCCAGTCATTTGGATGACTAAGATGTTGCTGACACAGAAAGGAGGAAAGGCTGGGCTTTACATCAGCAATCCTGGACTGCTTAAGCTACTGGTATGATTGAATCGCATGTTTAAAAAAATGATAAGCTGCATCCATGCTAAGTGCTCCTGCAAGTCTTCTAATAGATTTGAATCATAGAATCATAGAATATCAGGGTTGGAAGGGACCTCAGGAGGTCATCTAGTCCAACCCCCTGGAATGTATGTATGCTGGAAAGGATGTGGCGATATATGTAAATCTGTATTTCTGTTCTCCTTTCCCTGGAGACAGCATGCAGAAATATTCCAACACTTTAATGAATACACATTTACAAAGGCTGGGAGTTAGGTGCCCAAACACCAATGGAATTTAGTGGTATTTGGGCAACCGTATCCAGGGCCAGCTCTAGGCACCAGTGCTATCCAAGCATGTGCTTGGGGTGGCACTTTCCAAGGGGTGGCACTCCAGCCCCCCCCCCTCCTTTTTTTTTTTTTTTGCTTGGGGCGCAAAAAGCCGGGAGCCGGCCCTGAACCAAGATGTTCCCTGTCAGCTGAGGCTTTCAAGCTGAGCTGGAACTGACACTGCAGTTCTGGCTTCAGTAGATAGATGGCGCTCATGGCAGCCTGAGTTGCACAGGCTGAACTGCAGTTCAGGCTGCCCTGCCGCTGGAGAGCCAGAGCGTCATCCCCCGGAGCTGAGCCCCTCTCGCCGCTGCAGCCTGGGCTCAGCTCCGAGGGATGATATTCTGGCTGTCCAGCAGCAGGGCAGCCTGAACTGCAGTCCAGCCCGTGTGTGAGGAGCTGGGGAGGGAGGGAAGTGGGGCCTGAAGGGGGAGGGGTCCTGCTGCCGCTGCTGCTCTGCTCTGAGTCTCCCCAGGGCGGCGCGGCGTTTCCCCACCCGAGTGGGCTGTGCAGGGCGCCGCCAGGCTGGGCAGGGGGTGCGGATCCCGGCTCGCGCGTTGACAGGGCGAGTGGCTGGGCAGCCCAAGCTGCCTGGGAACTGCCGCCGTCCCCTCCTGTCCCCGGACCCAGCCCGCCGTGCACCTCCCCCGCCTCAGCCCTGCGCTGCCTGCCCTGGGCGGGGAGAGGCAGAGCCCGGCTCCGAGCGGGGCAGCGGATACTGCCCCGCCAGAGGACCCCCCGCGGCTCGGGCACCTGGGGGGTCAGTGTCTGTCCTCTCGGCTCTGCCTGCACGGGGCTGGGGAAGCAGCTGTCAGTGCCTGCCCCTCTCAGCCCTTGCACCCCCCATCCTGCTCGCAGCCCCTCCACTTGTACCTCCCCCCATCTCTCCTTCGCCACATCCCTTCCCCTTGTGCTCTCCTTTCACCCACATCTCTCCCCTTGTACCCTCCCCCAGCCCTCTCCTCCCGCACCTCCCCCCTTCCCCTGCACCTCTTCTCCCGCACGCCTCCTGATACCCCCTCTCCTCCTCCACCCTCCTCCACGAGTACATCACACCTTGCTTCTCTGCCAGTGTAGAGCCCCCAAGCACCCCCCACACCCGCTCCTCTGCCTGAACCCTCTTTACTAGATCCCCATCCCTTTCCGGGTACAAGGTTTGAGGGTTAGTCCCTATGCCTTCCATCTGCATTTGGAGCACTAAAGATGGGGTTGCGGGGGACGGTGTGGGGGGGGGAGATTTATACTAAAGTGAAATAAAAATAGGAGAAACGGTTTGATCCCCACTGCAAGTGTAAACGGGGATTGCTGTGGTGAACGAGGAGGTCACGTTGTGGGGGGAGCCCAGGGCTGGGGCAGCAGGGGGTGGGGGAGGGCACTGGTGGGGGGGGGGAGAGCCCAGGCTGGGGGGCAGCCAAATTTTTTTTTGCTTGGGGCGGCAAAAAACCTAGAGCCGGCCCTGACCATATCCTTAAGGCTCCTTTGAAAGTCCCACCTCAAAACCTTAGTAAAGCACCAGTGAGATGCAAGGAATGGATGGCAGTTACTGCTGTCTGTAATGTTGGTACCTAGACACCATAGTAATAGACACATGATAGAGTGATTCAATAGGAGGTATTCTTGAGTGTCATATGACTCATACAAGATTATTCATATTGCAGAAAGAAGACCAGAAATACTTTGGAACCAATGTGCTCATGGATTACAGAGTAGAGGAAGGTGCTGACAGGTTCATTACTAATAACATTTTAAGAGTTCTTTGACCAAAGTCATGTTTGTAGCATTGACAGTGTTCTTTCCTGGATGACGACAACAACAACAACAAACAAATAAATAAATAAATAAAGATACAAAATGCAATTTAGAAGTGTCTGAAGATGTAGGAAGCTTGTAGCCCCAGGAGGTTTTCACTGCCAGACCTTTTGATAGTTAATCATCTTATCACAGTGTGGCTGAGGGCAACATACCAGAAAAGACAAACTGATCAGCAGGGGAAAAATGAAACTGGAAACTGGAAGTAAGGCTACACGATCCAAAGGCTAGATCCTAGCGGGTGCCTTGAGATCTGTCTCAAATTTATTTTGATTTTCTTGATAGACTTGTTGTTGAAATTTAAGGTCTCTAAGTACTTGTTCAATCACATCAGGTGGGATTAATTAGATTTTGGCCTTTAGGCTATGGCTCCTTGTGCTTTTCTGTTATTTGCTTTCTCCTGTTACAGAAGAGCTAGATGGTGAATCCCTCGCTCACGGTGGTGTGAGTCACTGCCCACCAGTGTAAGCAAAAGATTCACAATCTGGCCCTAAGCATCTTCACTATTATGTGTTAGTAATGATTTTTGTTTCACTATTGAGAGCCAGATTCCGATGTCCTTTCTCGTGCTGAGTAGCATAATACCACAAGTAGCCCCACTGAAGTCAGGGAGACCATTTGTAAAATAAGGTGCTACTGCATGACTAAAGGTACCAGCATCTGTTCATAGCTCGTAAAACTCTTCCAGTCTGGGAGCATGTCTTTCTAAGTGTTTGTATAGCACCTTGCACAATGGGGCCACAATTCCTTAGGCACTACCATGCTACAAATAAATGAATTCAATTAATTAATTAATTAATTAAATTAATGTGCTCTGTCCCAATGTGTGTTTGCCACTATAAACTGTCTGATTGAATGGAATACAATCAATAAGATATTTTTTCAGTAGATGTTCTAAAGACTTGCTAAACAATTGAACATTCATTTGATGTAGGGTGGGGAAGCAGTGCTTAAAGTGGGTAGGAAGGAGGTTGCCAGGGGTTGCAGACCCAGCAAATAATAAATAAATAAATAAAAAATCAAGTCAGGTTGCTTGAGGCGTGCACTTTAAAGATTGTCTTAACAAAGATGCTACTTCCAGATTGATAAACTCACTCCCTACACTTTTTTTTTCAGACCACTTTAAGCACTGGGAAAAAGGGTACCTCTGACTCTAAACATGAAGAATAATGAATTGTTTTATATTGACCTTCAGAATGTTTGGCCTCATGTCCACCCACACTCTTATTGCAAATTAAAAAGATGTTAGCATCTTTATTGGGAAAGTGTCTATGGGCCTGTAAAATCATGATTTAAAAATTGTTCTCCCTAAGTGTGAACTGGGCAATGGGTTTGTATTTTCAAATCAAGTCCCAAACAGTCAGTTTCACAGAACTCTCACTTCCCTATTCCTATCTCCTCATAGACTCTGCAGTCTCATTCTGTAGAAGTAGCTCAAACATTTAACACCCTGGTCTCCCTTTCTCTCGTAAGAATGTGTTTTTCAGGTGCATGCGGAAGAAAATATGTTCTGATTTCTTACCCTGATTAATAATTTTGATACTTTGTGTATAGTTTGTGAGAAACTTAACAGCCTGTAAATGACAGTTGGAAATCACTTACTGATATCCAGTCATTCTATCCAAAACAAGATTTACCAGGCAGAATGCAGAAGTCTTTTCTTGGGAACACTTAAGATGAATTTATTTTCCAAGTATTCAGTTAGCAAGTTGTCTTACATTATGACTACTGTATTTTTAGCACCTCTCTGTTTACAGTGAGGAAATGGAAATATTCTCTTTCTTACACAATTAAATGGAGATGATGTTGCTAAATTTACTGATGTTTAAAGCTGCTATTACCACTTCAAGAAGTTTAAAGTTGCTTTCATTTAAAACATATTAAATGGATATTAATGAAAACACACTCACTGCTTATGGAACAGCATTTTAAAAATGTTTTCACCGTGTTATGCAAATTACAAAACCAGTTAAATTGATGGATTGAGACAAAAGCTATGAGCTGAGGTGTGTCTGGATTTGAGAGAAGCAGAGACATCTGGCCTTGTTTTTCTTTAAAAGGAACTTGGTTTTTTTAAAAATATTTTAATGTTAGTACCTTTTTGATTTGCAACGGATAAGGTCAATCTGTTATTAATCTTAGGGCAACACTGCATATTAATACAAGGAGGGGAACAAGGAACCAAGTAATTGTTTTGAGTACTGGTACCTGGTACCAGGTTATAGTGGTGGGATTCACCAAACAAGGGCAGCATCTTCATTGCCCCTTGTCTACACTGCAGCCAAGAGGATTAGAAATATACTGAAAGATGAGATTCTTCTGACTACAAGAGCTGCGGCTTAAAAAAAAGAAAAAAGTGGGGGGGAAAAAAAGAAATCACAAGACTTGCAATAAAATTGTGTGTGAACGACAAAGCCTTTCCCCGGGGTCTATATTTGTGACTCTTTTCCTAAGGGACCTTGTTTTCTCAGTATATTTTCCTGAACTCTCACAGCTGTAATATCTCAAATAAACCCCAGAGAATGTGTGTAAGCCAGTGTTAACAAGGAAGTGAGGAGGATAAATATTCCTTTACGACGTAAATCATTATGATAGAGTGTTAACAAAGTACTGAAAGCTTCTAATAAATGTGTTCGGTAGCAAAAAGTGTATACTAAAGCATATCCCTGGAAGTGTGGTTACACAAGGTTTTTGACTCAATGTCTGCTGCGGTGTGTCAATGTGTCTATTGGATCTGGTAATTGTTTATGCCGGTGACATGAGGTTAGAGTAATCTGCCAAAAAAAAATTTATACATGTGGAAAAGATGCTGGAGTGGACACAGTCAAAGGGTCAGGGAAGCCTACAAAGTGTTACTGATGTAGGGGACATGGTGGGGAGAAAAAAAGAAAATGAACAGTTGTCTGTGCTCTGGAGAAATAAAGATCCATCCAGGAAACAGTCATGCTGATTCAGCTCTGCAGCAAGCATAGGGGTTAAGTGTGCCTGGTAGGAACTGCCCAGTGCTGGGGGCCTTGCCATGCCATCCTAATGGGAGCTCCAAGAGGGATTCTATCTCAGGGGAGTAACTGGCCAGGTTTGAGGAAGGGATGTAACTTGCTCTCTTTCAAGGGTTGCAATATCTTATTTTCTCTCCCTCCCCAAAGCTAAGTGTTGGGTGTGGGAGGAGTGGGAAAGGGGTGAAGTGGAGTAGAATGGACGCTCCATAACTGATAGATGCGTTTTCTGCCCTCTTACATGTGACACCTGAAAGGATGTGACCCTGCCCTCCAATCAGCAGCAGCAAGTGGAAGAACCCTCAAGGTTCTGGGGCCTCCCAACCCCATGAGGGGCAGAACCTCACAAGTGCGGTTGTATGTAGAAGGAGGAGACCCATGGTCTGAATGAGTTGTGGGATTTTTGTTTTAATGCGGAACTAATAATGCTAGGTAGAAGAATAGTCTGTATAGAAGAGAAAAAGGAACCAATTAAACAAATAATGGTGGCTCGGGATAACTTTTTCCAGGGAGTTGCACAGGTTTCAAATGTTCAGCTGCATAGGATGTTGTGGTTGTGATGGGTTGGGTCACAGAAACCCCCTTGGGACTGCCACCTGATGTGCTGCGGTTACCTCTGAGCCCGTTTTCCCTGGCAGCTTGGGACTTCAGTACCTTGTCTTGCTGTGCCAGTCATGCTAGCCTGCCACAAGCACAGACCCAGGTCTGAACCACGTCTCCCAAAAGCTGCAGGCTTAACTGAAAACAGTTTAAGAAGTGATCTTGTCTCCAGCACCCAGATACCCAGTTCCCAATGGGATCCAAACCCCAAATAAATCCGTTTTACTCTGTAGAAAGCTTGTACAGGGTAAACTCATAAATTGTTCGCCCTCTATAACACTGATAGAGAGAAATGCACAGCTGTTTGCTCCCCCAGGAGTTAATTACTTGCTCTGGGTCAATTAATAAGCAAAAAGTGATTTTATTAAACATAAAAAGTAGGATTTAAGTGGTGCCAAGTAATAACAGACAGAACAAAGTGAATTACCAAGCAAAATAAAACAAAAACATGAAGTCTAAGCCTAATACAGTAGGAAACTAAATGCAGGTAAATCTCACCCTCAGAGATATTCCAATAAGCTTCTTTGACAGACTAGACTCCTTCTTAGTCTGGCTCCAGCAATCACTCACATCAGAATTATTTGCAGGTTATAACACTGCAATGTAAAACAGAAAAATCGGTTCAGAACTGTACTGATTAATTTCTCCCCAGCTAACCTGATTGAAGCTAAACAAACATTAATCTTACAACTGTTTTGGGAAAATAGCAAGGATACTTGGAGAGAAGACTAGTATCAGAAACAATAAGCAAGAGTCTGTACTGAAAAAGCAGGAAAAAAGCCAAAGAGAGGGGTTATTATTTCCTTGTTTTCACCGCTGTTTCAGAATTCTGCTTCTCGCACATCTGCTTTTGGTCTTGGATGTAGAGCAGATTGTTCCCTCTACTCCAGGGGTCGGCAACCTTTCAGAAGTGGTGTGCCAAGTCTTCATTTATTCACTCTAATTTAAGGTTTCGTGTGCCAGTAATACATTTTAACATTTTTAGAAGGTCTCTCTCTAAAATATATAACTAAACTATTGTTGTAAAGTAAATAAGGTTTAAGTTTAAGAAGCTTCATTTAAAATTAAATTAAAATGCAGATCTTATCAGTTTAGTGTGATCCTTGTCTTTGCTTTTCCTTTCTGAGTTTTCCAATGTCTGGCACATATTTGGATACTTTAAGCTGCACACAGGCTTCTGAGTGATCAGTTGTTAACAGGCTCCGAGAGGGACAGAGAACAGATTTAATGTGTGAAAATACCTGTTCACACGGGTATGTGGATCCAAATGCTGAAAGCATTGCAAACGCAATATTCTTCGAACAGTTAAATTTCACTGGCAGGGACATCCAGCAGGTCAGAATAGAGACCCTATGATCTCTCTTAGTAGCTTCAAGTGCACTCCACAGATCTCCAAACTTCGATGCTCACAATTCTGAGCTTTTTAACTGAATGAACTTCATTTCAAAATCTTCAACACCCATCCACTGAAATACAGACAAATCCAAGTCACTTTCGTTGAACTTTTCAGGTTTAATTAGAAAAGAAATCATTGGGCCAAATTGCTGGAAATCTTGAAATCTGTCAGAAAATTCTGATTCCAGTTCTTGCATGTACATTCCAATCTCATCAACACTGACAGTGCAATGTGTCGATAGCTTTTTTATGTGTTGGAAGTAGCAGAAAGTCAAAGTTCAAATATCCCGAGAAAAAACTGCTAGTTTTACAACAAATGCCTTCCAGACTTCATAAAGATCCAGAACCATTTGCCCTGCACCCTGGAGACAGAGGTTGAGTTCGTTTAGGTGAGCGGTGATGTCAATTAGAAACATGAGCTTACACAGCCATTTGTCATCATCCAATTCGGGGTAGTTTTGTCCTTTTTCCGACAAAAAGGCCTTGATTGCATCAAAACAGTTTCAAAGCGCACCAACACCTTGCCACAACTTAGCCACCGAATGTTGCTGTGAAGTGGAATGTCGTTATAAGCACTGTCCATCTCTTCTAGCAGTGCTTGAAGTTGTCTCTGAATCAAAGGAGATCGAGCAACAAGGAAATTCACAATTCGCACCACTGTATTCATCACATTATTAAGCTCTGAATCAGAAATTTTAGCACACGGGTTTTCTTGATGGATGATACAGTGAAATTTGACTGTCGGGCGGCCAATTTGATCTTCAAGTAACTTTACAAATCCCTTCTGTTTTCCGACCATGGCAGGAGCACCATCTGTTGTCACACAAAATATTTTTCTGATGTCAACTCCTCGTTCTTCAAAATGGTTTACAAAACTTTCCGCTATATCTTCCCCTTTTGTTGTGCCATGCATGGGTTTTAGGCAACAAAGTTCCTCTTGGATTTCATCGGAAGCACAATATCTTGCAACAACTGCCAAACATGGAATGTCGTTTATATCCATGCTCTCATCAACTGCAACGCTAAACACTGCTGTGTCTTTTAATGCTGTTGTCTGCTTTTCGTTAATGTTTTCTGCCATTTTGCTTACGCATCTCTCAACTTTTCTGGCAGAGACAGGCAGTTCTTCTATTCTAGATAACATCATATCTTTATTTGGCAAATCATTGAACAAAATCTCCGAACTGCTGAGAAAAACGTCTTTTATATATTCCCCATCTGTAAACGGCTTTCCGTTTTTTGCAATGCACTGTGCAATCTTGTAACTTCCTTCTGTGGCTTGATTTTTACTTACACTTAAGCATTTAAAAACACTGCTTTGCTTTTCATATCCTGCTACTGCCTTTTTGATCGATTCAGTCTTGTCTGCTTCGTCAAGAAAGGTTTTCTTGTTCTTCATTTGAAAATATCGTCGAACACTTGATGTGCGACAAACAACACTTTCACAACAGAAAGCACAAACAGCGTGGTCCTTCTTTAAAATAAATCCAAATGTGTCTGTCCAAGAAGGCTGAAATGAACGGACATCTAATTTTGCTTTCTTAGAAGCTGACAACTTACAGTGGGGAAAAAAATCACGACAGACAACATCAAATGCAGTGCACTGTTCCACGTGACATGATAGTGATGTAAGCAGCAAATCAGGACTTAAAAATATTCCAGTACAGTGGTGCTGGAACAATTTTTAAGGTGGGGGTGCTGAGCTCACCCCCTCTTGGCCCTGTCTGCACCCCTCACTGCCCAAGGCTGGGGCCAGTGGGACTCAGCTGGGGGCGGCTGCAGAGCCCCCGGCCAAGGCCAGGAGCAGAGCCCCAGGCTGGCAGCGGAGCCCCCGGGACCAGTGGCTGGGACCCAGGCCCGGCAGCGGGCTGAGCGGGGCTGGTGGACGGAACCCTGGGTGACAGGGGCCCAGTGGCCAGTACCCCAGGCTGGCAGCAGAGCCCTTGGGACCAGTGGCCAGGACCCAGGGCCAGCAGCGGGCTGAGCGGGGCCGGCGGACGGGACCCTGGGTGGCAGGGGGCTGGCGGTAGGACCCCAGGCCGGCAGCAGAGCCCCGAGGCCAGCGGCCAGGACCCAGGCAGTGTGAGTGCCACTCAAAAACATCTTGCGTGCTGCCTTTGGCACGCGTGCCATAGGTTGCCGACCCCTGCTCTAGTCCCTCTTCATGGGCTGGTGCTGAATGGGTGCAGGGCCTTGATGCAGGGACTACTGTTGTGAGCAGCCCCCTGAGCAGCCACACAAAGTGGGAGAGCTTTCTTGCTCGCCCTCCTATCCCTGAATGGCTATGTAGAGGCGTTAGGTTCTTTGGGTTACATTTTGATCCTTTTTATGCAGGCATGAATCCCGAGTAGCTCCACTGAAGTCAATTTACACGAGTGTACTGAGCCAGAATGTGAGGCTTTGGGCCAAATTTTTGTAGGGCGTCTCAACTTGGGCACTGATATGCAGGCATGACTTTGCCTGCTCAGTTTTTAGATACATTGTTGTTAAGAATTAAATATACAAAAAACAGAAACATTTACAGATATTCATAAGGTAAACTGGTCTTTCAAAACTGCTCTGAGCTGTGCTAACTCCTCACTGTGAAGCATCCCACTGCTCTTGGTTCCCTTGGTCGTATGTGTCTCTGCCATATTTGATGATGCCATATATGCGACTGTCATATTTGATGATGTGGGTGAAAATGTAACGGCAGCAGCAGACGGATGGTGTGACCAACATCAGCTTGGTGTTTATGGTGGGACGATTTCTGTCTTTTCATGTCCAGTGAGCTGTAAATGCACAGATATTTTACTCCTGGGGGAATTCTGCACCACTGCACAAGTGCAGAATTAATGTCTCCTGCAGGTTTTACTCTTTCCCTGCAGAAAAATTGATTCAAACACCTCTCCTGGACAGCAGTCTGGGAGGGGGCATCTGGAGCAGCTGGGGGAGACATAAATCACCGCCTCGGGGGGCAGGGCTGGGCTCTTTCTGTCCCTTTCACAGTTGCCGGGCTCCAGCTGTTAATTCCAGCTGGGCTAAGGAGGGAGAGGGGGAACAGGACTTCCTCTTCCCCTGCACAGGCCAGGTCAGACCCACCTCTGGGAACCTCCTCTGGCTGCAGGAAACTCCATACAACACCCCACCCCACCGAGCTCCCCACACCTGGACCCCCACCCACTGAGCCCCAACTAGCTGCATCCAGACCCCACCCTACCAAGCCCCACTCCTGCAGCTCCCTGCTCAGCCCCAACCACCTTCACGTGGATCCTCCCATGGAGTCCCATTCCCCCTGCACCTGGAATCCAACAAGCCCCTGTGCATGCAGATCCCCTGCTGCACCTGGATCTCCCAACGAGCTGCCTGCACCCAGATTGCCCCACACAAAACCTAAACCCCCCATACACTAAGCCTCTCTACACTTGGATCCTGCCAAGCTGAGCCTAGGGCATTTCCTGATTCTTTTTTGTTGTCTGTATTGTTACAGACTTACTTGCTGATGGTATTTTGAAATAAATTACCACAGTAATTGAAAATGGTGTGATTGTGTTATTTTGACAAATAAATATGCAGAATTTTGCTGAATTTTAAAATATTGTGGGCAGAAATTTAAATTTTTAGGCACAGAATTCCCTCAGGAGTAACATTTGTAATCTTTGTAACCTTGGTGTTAATAAGTGGGTTCCCTTGTTTGGTCAAACCACATCCTTTGTGTGGGTGTGCTTCAAAGCAATGGGGCAGTAAACTGCCATTTCTGCAGTCTTAGCAGTGAGGTAATATTGGCACTGGCCTCTGCTCCATGATTTTTGTTTTTTTTTCAATGACAAAAGGAACAGCATGTGCCTTTCGGCTCTAAAGGAGTCAAACTGTGAGAGTTAAGAAGATTCTTGTTCCTTTGTACTTAATCTGGGTTTTTAGCTCAATAGAGTTTTCAGACGTTGATTTTCAAAGGAGTCTCATAGTTTCATAGAGTTTAAGGCCAGAAGGGACCATCACATCATATAGTCTGACTTGCTATATATTACAGGCCATTACATTTCACCCAGATACTCCTATATTAAGCCCAAAGACTTTAATTAGACCAAAGCATTTAATTGCTCAGGAGACTAAACATGTGCCACAGGTAGAGAACAGGAGAGACCAAGATGTCACCAATTCCTGAGGCCGCTGCAGTGGTAGGGAGTTGTTTAGGTGAGATATTCCCAGATGATCCTAGCAGGTGAGCCATACCTCATGCTACAGAGGAAGACAAAAACCCAAGGTCTCTGCCAATCTGACCTGGAGTAAAATTCCTTCCTGACCCCAAATATGGTGATTAGTTTGACCCTCCACATGTGAGCAAGACACATTAGGCAGGCATAAGTCTAAGGGAGTTAAAGACCCAAATTCCTTTGAAAGTTAGTGGGGTCCTAAATCTCATAAATTCCTTTAAAAACACAAGCCTAAAGTATCAGCTTTCATTGTTTCTATATTATTATATTTCTGTCAATGTGACTGAACTACAGCTGGTCAAAACTCAGAATTTCAATTCTGCAAGAAATTCTAGCATTTCCAAATAAAATAAAATAATTGTTCCAAACTGAAAAGAAAAAGAAAAATTTCCCACAAAATGAAATTTGAGAACAAAATTAGTTTTGAGTGAACTGAAATGTTTTGATAAAATCAGAACATTTCATTTTGAATTTTTATATATTTTAAAATTATTTTATATTTTTACATTTTATTTTATTTTTATATTTCAAAATTAAAGTTGAAAATTATTTTAAAATTATGATATAATGTAAAATAAAATATCACAATTGGTGATTGGCACTGGAATCGGAAATAAAATAAATGCCAAAATGAAAAGGTGTTTTGAAATGAAAAATCCATTCTAATAAAGTCCAACTTTATAGAAATACTATGTTTTGAGATTTTTTTTTCAAAATAACATTTTGTCAGAATTGACATGTTTTTGTGGAATTTTTAGATTTTGGCGATTTGGCATTTTCTGACAGAAAAATGTCTCTTGGAAAAATTTCAACTAGCTCTCAAGTGAATTATAATAGAGCCCAGGGCCTTAACATCCCTATTAATAACTGGAGGGGTTATTAATTAATAACCCCTCCAGTTTGTACTTACTAAGTTTCCCCGCCCCCCATGTCATTGGGAGGATGGATTTTCTCCTTTCTCTTCCCAGGGATGTAGCAAGGAGTTCCGTTCCCACTTTCCAAGATCTCAAAGAAGCTGAAGAAGGCAGGTCCTTCTGTGTGCAGTCCCGGTGACTCTGCGCTGACTCTAGGCTGCAGTGCACCCTAGCTCCTTCCCAGAATGGTTCCAATAGAAGCTCCCTACACACACACTGTCTCCAGAAACCACTCCTTCAGCTGGCGTCCCACAATGGGAAGAGGATATGTGGGTAAGTTAATGATGACCCTGTAAGCAATAACTCACCAGCTGAAGTCTTGTGGGTTTGGTGGGGGACAGTGCTACAGAGATCTCCTATCTGCCAGTACAGGCCCATCTTTCTCCTGTAGGGAGTGAAAGGAGAATCAGGTCCATGTTGTTTCACTGAAGCTCCAGAGAGGCACTTATTCCCCCAGGGGGTGATCTAGGGATAGCAGGGTGAAGGTGGAGCTGAGTAAAATGTAAGTTGAACATCAGAAAAAAATTCCTACGAGTTGGGTCTAGTAAATAGTGGAACACTCGCTTGTGGGAAGTAGTGGAAGCCCTTAAAGAAGTTTGGACACAATATTATAGCTGTCCTCTAGGGAGTGATTCTCCATTTGCAGGATGATATGGTGACTTGTAAGGTCTTTCTCCTCTGTCTTCAGATTCAACGCTTGTCTATTTCATTTCCTGCTCCAGCAGATTTCAGGTATAAGGTTATGTGTGTGGCCAAGGCAAACTCCTTACATGAAATTTTGCAGGCAATTAGCAGATGAGCTTTTTGTTTTGTCACCTCAGTGTGTTGGGGACTTTGCTGTCTTCACATCTCTGATAAAGGCATGGGAGAGATATAGGAGGAAGAGAGTGAATATGAAGGAAGCAGACAGACTGCTTCTCAGCATATCAGAGTATTTGGCTTGTGCGGGGGAAGTCTCCCACTTCACTGCTGAGACGAGAGAGCAAATAAGATAAAATAAAGAAATGGCACTTTAATTTTGCAATTCTTACATATTAAACCAAATTCTGCAGTGGCGATGCAAGGCACCCAGTGCAAAATGTAAGCAACAGACATGGGTGCAATCCTATTGCTGGTAATGAGATAAGCTGTAATCAATGGGCCAGATTTTTATATCCTTACTCATGCTGCAAAGTAACCAAGGCTGTGAGTAGTCCCATTGAACTAAATGGATATTTGTGGAGTTAGGTACTACTCAACATGAGTAATGGTGGCAGAATCTGGCCCACAGTGCTTAGCTATCAAAATTCTAATACTCAATCTCTTTGGGCCTGTTTGGGAGGCTAGCGCACACTTCCAATACTCCTGTATGTATTTCCATTGTGCAATGGCTGAAGTTACTACTACAAACTGCATCATGTTTTATTATATTGGTTTTTTTCTTCTTTTTGTACCAAAGAGTATTGGATTTTATAAGCTATCAGATAGCGTGCAGGCAGCCTAAACAGCATAAGATGAATCTGTGATCAGA
Organism: Emys orbicularis; assembly: GCF_028017835.1. Taxonomy (NCBI): domain Eukaryota; kingdom Metazoa; phylum Chordata; order Testudines; family Emydidae; genus Emys; species Emys orbicularis. Next base: position 92,159,634 of record NC_088689.1, on the reverse strand, counting down.
GTGGAGTTTTCTGCCTATTTGAGATATAGCCTGCTCAGGCACCATATGGAAACATTCAGCTGGTGTAACATGAGTAATCAGTCTCCCGATTCACTCCCTGCAGGCAGCAGAGAAAAAAATACAACGCAAAACTAAATTCAGAAAATTGCCTATTCTCTGGCTTTTGAAGCCTCATCCTGGATGGTGCTAAGTGTTGATAGGTGCTCTTTACTTTGCACGATTAGGTATCTAGAGAGCAGCGTGACCAACCAAAATGGATGCAAGTGACAAATACCACTGTATTTCTTAAATGCATATTGCTGAAATATATCATGGGGGGAAAGTCTAATCAAAATGTATACTGTACAAGTTAGATAGTATAATATAAGTACAGTGTACCCCTGTATTCCCGACAAGCCCTTGCAAATACTGTGTTTGCTGCTGTACTTTTATTTTTTAACTCCTGGAGAATGGGTGAGTTCCAAGAAAACTGGAGATGGGCAAACATAGTACCTGTCTTTAAAAAGGGGAACAGAGAGGACCTGAGGAATTACAGACCAGTCAGCCTAACTTTGATACCTGGGAAGACATTGGAACAAATTGTTAAACAATCAATTTTTAATCCCTGGAGGATAATAGAGTTATAAGGAATAGCCAGCATGGATTTGTCAAGGACAAATCATGTGAAACCAACCTAATTTCCTTCTATGACAGTGTTACTGGCCTAGTGGATGGGGGAAGCAGAAGATGTGATATATCTTGATTTTAGTAGGACTTTTGACATAGTCCCACTTGACATTCTCATATGCACACAAGGGAAATGTGGTCCAGATGGAACTATTATAAGGTGGATGCACAACTGGTTGAAGGACCATACTCAAAAGGCAGGTATCAATGGTTCACAGTCAGACTGGGAGGGCGTATCTAGTGGGGTTCTGCAGGGGTAAGTCTTTGGTCTGGTACTATTCAATATTTTCATTAATAACTTGGACAATGGAGTGGAGAGTAGGCTTATAAAATGTGCAGATGACACCAAGCTGGGAGGATTAAAATTCAAAATAACATTGACAAATTGGAGAATTGGTCTGAAATCAACAAAATGAAATTCAGTAAAGACAAGTGAAAAGTACTTAACTGAGGAAGGAAAAATCAACTGCACAACTACAAAATGGGGAATAACTGGCAAGATGGTAGCACTGCTGAAAAGGATCTGGGGGTTATAGTGGATCACAAATTGAATATGAGTCAGCAATGTGATGCAGATGCGAAAAGGCTAATATCATTCTGGGATGTATTAATAGGAATGTCGTATGTAAGACATGGAGGTAATTGTCCCTCTCCACTTGGCAGTGAGGCTTCAGCTGGAGTGCTGTGTCCAATGCTTAGGAAAGATGTGGACAAAGTCGAGAGAGTCCAGAGGAGAGCAACAAAAATGATAAAAAGAATTAGAAAAACTGACCTATGAGGAAATGTTAAAAAAACTGGACATGTTTAGTCTTGAGAAAAGAAGAATGAAGGGGACCTAATAATAATCTTCAAATGTGTTGAGATCTTTTATAAAAAGGACTGTGGTCAACTATTCTTTATATCCACTAAAGGTAGGCAAAGGAGATTTAGGTTAGATATAAGGGTAGTTAAACTCTGGAATAGGCCTCCAAGGAAGGTTATGAAATCCCCATGATTGGAAGTTTTTAAAAACAGGGTAGACAAACACCTGTCAGGGATGGTCTAGGTTTACTTGGTCCTTCTACAGCACAGGGCGCTGGACTTGATGACTTCTCGAGGTTCCTCCCATTCCTGTATTTCTATGATTCTATCGTCAAGGCAAGACATTCCAGATGACCTAAAACTAATGGAATTAAGCAAACACGTTCATATCGAAAGATCTGAATATGCATTTTCTAGATTAAAGCAAACTGACTATGAGTCAGTGACCAAAGGGGACACAATTCTTAGCCTGAGAACTTTGGATAATTAGAAAACTCTAGTAGTATTTGGTTCTATGGACACCACTTGGAAAGAGAAAAAGAGGGAGACCTAGAAAAACATTATGCAGCACAATAGAGAAAGAAGCGAAATCCATCAGCATGACCCACAGAAGCCTGAATAGACCAGCACTTGACCAAAATAAATGGTGTAAACTGGTGGACGCCTTATGCACCTGAGGGTGAAGGAGGATAAAAAAAGAAAGAAGTGTTATTTTAATTTCTGAATTGTAAGAGTGGATTAATTTATTAGTGGATTAAATATATATATAGATTATTGGTATCTATAAGGCATTCTAGGATCTTCTGGAATGACAAGCACTGCAGAACATTACAGTTGCAGGAAAAACAGCTTGTCTTTGTTACCAGTTAGCACGATACTTGTGGTTTGCACTGGAGTTCAAGGAAATTAAATATTGGCCTAATCCACAGGTGTAGCCGAGGTATGGTTGGAGCAGGACGTGGAGTGGGGGGAAAAGTACTTTTACATCACCTGTGTGCTCTCCTGATCTTGGGGAAGGCTGGCTCAGGGCAGCCTCAGGACTACACTAAGTTGTGCCTGGCTACAGCAGCCATCATGGCGCTGTGCTGCCAATGAGTGAGGTGGCATACCTCGTCTTTATGCCACCCTGGGATTCTTCAATGCCAAGGGAAATCACCAGCTGTTTAAACCAGCGTTACAGCCCCTTTGAACCACCAGATCAGGGGTCGGCAACCTACAGCACGCGTGCCAAACACGGCACGCGAGCCGATTTTGAATGGCACGCGGCTGCCTGCCGCGGTTCCGACCCCCAGCCGCACTCAGCCCCCCCGCCCACTGCTCTCCCCTGCTGGGGCAGGAGGCAGAAGCTTCGTCCTGCAGCAGCCAAGCTCCCGCCCTCCCCCGCTTCTTCCCCCAGCCGTGGTGCAGCCTGCTTTCCTGCCCCTCCTCCTCTCCTTCCCTGCGCCGGCTCTTGCAAAGGAAGGGGGGAGGAGTGGCAGCGTGCTCGCTGCTCTGCAAAAGCCTCGTGGCCCCGCTCTCCCAGCCGGAGCTCCAGCCGGCACGCGGCAGCCCCGCGGCCCCTTGCTAAAGCCGGCCCTGGGTAAAGGAGGCAGAGTAGAGGTAGAGACGGGGCCTTGGGGAAGGGGGTGGAACAGGACATATCCCTTCCAGCCCCCTGCCATGAGCCGCTCAGGGCAGAGGGCAGGGGGCTGGGAGCACCCCTACGAGCCGAGCACACCAGCCCTCTGCCCTGAACCCCCCCACACCCAGCCTTCTGCCCTGCACCTCCACACACACCCCAGCCCTCTGCCCTCCCCCCCAACACCCAGCCCTCTGCCCTGACCCACCCCACCCCCAGCCTTCTGCCCTGCACCCCCCCACACCCCCAGCCCTCTGCCCTGACCTCTAAAGCCCCCCATACCCCCAGCCTTCTGCTCTGCACCCCCCACACCCCTCCAGCCCTCTGCCCTGACCTCTGAAGCCCCCCACACCCCCAGCCTTCTGCCCTGCACCCCCCACACTCCCAGCCCTCTGCCCTGACCTCTGAAGCCCCCCACACTCCCAGCCCTCTGCCCTGACCTCTGAAGCCTCCCACACCCCCAGCCTTCTGCCCTGCAACCCCCCACACCCCTCCAGCCCTCTGCCCTGACCTCTGAAGCCCCCACACCCCCAGCCTTCTGCCTTGCACCTCCACACACCCCCAGCCCTCTGCCCTGACCTCTGAAGCCCCCCACAGCCCCAGCCTTCTGCCCTGCAACCCCCCACACCCCTCCAGCCCTCTGCCCTGACCTCTGAAGCCCCCCACACCCACCCTTCTGGGGGTGTGGGGGGCTTCAGAGGTCAGGCCCCACTCAGCCCACTGCCGGCCTAGGTGAACAGAACGCCAGGCTGGCAGCGAGCTGAGCAGGCTGGTGGCGTAAGATCAGCATTTTAATTTAATTTTAAATGAAGCTTCTTAAATATTTTGAAAACCTTGTTTACTTTACATACAACAATAGTTTAGTTATATAATATATAGACTTAGAGAGAGAGACCTTCTAAAAAACGTTAACATGTATTACCGGCACGCGAAACCTTAAATTAAAGTAAATAAATGAAGACTCGGCACACCGCTTCTGAAAGGTTGCCTACCCCTGCACCAGAGTGACACAAAGGGGATGGAGCAGGGCTAAGGATCCTGTCACATTATGTGGAAACTACACCAATGTACACCACCTCAAACTCCCAAGTGCTGCCTGCAACTTCCAGGTTAGCCTGATTCCTCAGGTTCTGCAGAAGGCTGAATTACAGACTGGTATGAGGTAGTCTATGCTGATAACCATGAGACTGAACTCAGAACTGCCAAGTAGGGAACAGGAAGGTTTGCTTTTATTCTGCAAGCCCATGAAATCCTGTCTAGCTGGGGGCTTTTTGTTTGTTTTGTAACTGCATGTATTGAATTCCCATAATATTTTTTCTAAGTTTAAATATTTTTCAACCTAGCTTTCTGAAGGTATCAACCTCCTATAAGCTCATGACAATCTACATTTCATTTTCATACATTAAACCACTTAATTTTTCAGTTCTTTTCAAACACACTCAGCAGGACAGAACTGAATGAGAAAAGCCTGTTGTTATCTTCCTCAAACACTTAGCACTAGCCAAACTCTAGACCAGGGGTCGGCAACCTTTCAGAAGTGGTGTGCCGAGTCTTCATTTATTCACTCTAATTTAAGGTTTCGCGTGCCAGTAATACATTTTAACGTTTTTAGAAGGTCTCTTTCTATAAGTCTATAATATATAACTAAACTATTGTTGTATGTAAAGTAAATAAGGTTTTTAAAATGTTTAAGAGGCTTCATTTAAAATTAAATTAAAATGCAGAGCCCCCTGGACTGGTGGCCAGGACCCGGGCAGTGTGAGTGCCACTGCAAATCAACTCGCGTGCCGCCTTTGGCACGGGTGCCATAGGTTGCCTACTCCTGCTCTAGACCTTGGTTACCCATTCATAAACATTTCATAGTGCAAGAATAATAGTCTCACATTATACATAACAAAGCAAATATGTTTTTGCTTGCTAAAAGGGTTATCTACTCTAAAAATAACCATTTTCTTGAGGGGTGACCTGCCCTTGATTTGTTCTTATTGACTCCAATAAGAGGGTTGGATTTTACAGCTTCTGCCCCTCCCAGTCCAAGCACACTTTTAGCTATTTCTGCACACTGAGCACCTAAACATATTGATCTTGAATAGCCACCCAGCTGTGCCTGACATTAACACCAGTGTGCTAAGTGAAAGACAGGAGCAAAGAACATCTTGGTATTCTTGCTCAGTTCTCATGAGGCTTCCAAGTCCTTTCTATTTATGTCCAGCATCGCTATTGCAACACAAGAAATAACCCCATCATGTAGCAGAAGTTTCTTAAGCAACTAAGTACGAACATAAAATAACCATTTTAGGACTTTTAACATGCCTCTGGTCTTTTTTTCTGTTCTAAGAGCCACTGATCTCACACAGCTTTGATGTCTGCTAAACCCCAGTGTGTGGAACTTTCTTATCTCATGACTGCTAGAGTGGCCATCTCTTCTGTCATTGGCTAGGAAACATGGAAACCGTAAAGAGACACTGGCAAAATGGCATTGTTTTGGGCTTCATATAAACATTATTTTGACATTTTAGTGCAGATAACCAGGCTGTGACAATGTAGAGTTGTGACCACAGTACCATAGTTATACCAATTACCTGAGTAATTCCTTTCTATTTAAAAACAAAATCCATTTTTTTCCACTATCAGGGAGGGGGGAAATCTCACCATCCTTGAGGAGTGAAACTAGTCACTGGAAGTTAAATTGCCTGGTCCTTTCTGTCACCACAGTGTGGCCCACAAGCCTCCCAGGTAGCCCAGGGTTTAACTTGGCAGCTGTTGGGAAATACAGTTTGACTCTCTACCCATCACATGCAATCAAGGTCCCATCATGTCAAAAGTTAGGGATTTCTTTTTTAAAATATGAAAATCACAGAATCTATGATACAAATGCAGCCTTGCTACTGAGCAACTAAGGGTCCAAGATGACATCTTATTTTTGACCTGTGCACAGTCACAAATGTGAACTGTGGGTATCAGTCAGAGAAAGCATGATTCTCTTCTCGTTTACTACACACTGTGAATTGGGAGTAACTCCAGTGGTCACAATGTAAAACTAATGTAATGGAGTGGAGATTCAGGCTTTCCACACAAATTAACTGCAGGTTATGACACTCACCTCCAGGGGCGACTCTATGTATTTTGCCACCCCAAGCACAGCAGTCAGGCAGCTTTCAGCGGTGCGCCTGCAGGAGGTCCGCTGGTCACGCGGATTCGGCGGTATGCCTGCGGGAGGTCCGCTGGTCCCACGCCTTCGGCGTACCCGCCGCCAAATTGCCGCCGAAGACGCGGGACCGGCGGACCTCCCGCAGGCATGCCACCGAAGGCTGCCTGACTGCCGCCCTCATGGCGACCGGCAGGCTGCCCCCCGCGGCTTGCCGCCCCAGGCATGCACTTGCTGCACTGGTGCCTGGAGCCACCCCTGCTCACCTCAAAAAGAAAGAGGCCAGGTTGAGCCTGGTCTCTATTCAGACTCACTAACTCAGTCCTGCTGAGTGAAACTCGGTTTAATATCGAGAATAGGATTTTTCCATCTGAAGTGCTTTGTTGATGATGATTGTACAGCCACCATTCCACAGCTTCTATGGTAACCATGATATATGGAGAGACGGAACCACTGAGGCTTATGGAAGCTAATGTAAAGCTGAAGTTCTGCTCATTTTCCTTCAGTCCCACTCACTTCACACACAAACAGACTTTGTTTTAATGAGCTACAAGTAAGAGTACGGGGGAGTTATAATGGTCTTTTAAATACTCGTATCACTAATGCAAGTTCAGACACAGACAGTGGGAAAGGAGGAGGAAAAATAAAGGGCTTGAGTCTTTTCAAAGAGCAGTTTCCAGCTTTGATAAGGAGAATAAAAAGACATTCCAATAATAAAATGTAAAAGCTGTATTATTCTTAATGCCTTTGCTGCATGCTTTTGCATATTGTCTATCTGAATCATTATTTTAAACTGCTTCATTCACTGGTTTCTCTGAAACAGTATTTCATAAAACCTCTCTGATTGTTTCTAAGCATTTGAACTAGGAAGAATGAGTCACTATATTCACAGGAGGAGAGGAAACATTGCATCGGTTCTGAGGGAAAATGTAGGCTTTCCTTTGAATCCCAGTCCCTTCAGCATCTTCCCAAGTATTTGTGCCATTGTTTGTTCAAAGACTTTCCTCTTACTAGAGAGGATAAGAAAATATTCTATAAGCAGAACTTTCTTGGCAAATAGAAGGATCAAGCAGAGTGCCCCAAGGGTCGGTTCTGGGACCGGTTTTGTTCAATATCTTCATTAAGGATCTGGAGGATAGTGTGGATTGCACCCTCAGCAAGTTTGCAGATGACACTAAACTGGGAGGAGTGGTAGATACGCTGGCGGGTAGGGATAGGATACAGAGGTACCTAGACAAATTAGAGGATTGGGCCAAAAGTAATCTGATGAGGTTCAACAAGGACAAGTGCAGAGTCCTGCACTTAGGACGGAAGAATCCCATGCACTGCTACAGACTATGACCGAGTGGCTAGGCAGCAGTTCTGCAGAAAAGGACCTAGGGATTACAGTGGACGAGAAGATGGATATGAATCAACAGTGTGCCCTTGTTGCCAAGAAGGCTAACGGCATTTTGGGCTGTATAAGTAGGAGCATTGTCAGCAGATCAAGAGATATGATCATTCCCCTCTATTCAGCATTGGTGAGGCCTTATCTGGAGTACTGTGTCCAGTTTTGGGCCCCACACTACAAGAAGGCTGTGGAAAAATTTGAAAGAGTCCAGCGGAGGGCAACAGAAATGATTAGGGGGCTGGAGCACATGACTTATGAGGAGAGGCTGAGGGAACTGGGATTATTTAGTCTGCAGAAGAGAAGAATGAGGGGGGATTTGATAGCTGCTTTCAACTACCTGAAAGGGGGTTCCAAAGAGGATGGATCTAGACTGTTTTCAATGGTAGCAGATGACAGAACAAGGAGTAATGGTCTCAAGTTGCAGTGGGGGAGGTTTAGGTTGCATATTAGGAAAAACTTTTTCACTAGAAGGGTGGTGAAGCACTGGAATGGGTTACCTAGGGAGTGGTGGAATCTCCTTCCTTAGAGGTTTTTAAGGTCAGGCTTGACAAAATCCTGGCTGGGATGATTTAGTTGGGGATTGGTCCTGCTTTGAGCAGGGGGTTGGACTAGATGACCTCCTGAGGTCCCTTCCAACCATGATATTCTATGATTCTATGATTAAATTCACTGCCACAAGATATCATGGAGGCCAAGAAGTCAACGGGATTCAAAAGAAGAATTGGACATTGATATGGATATTAAGAACATCCCTAACTTGCATTAAACAGTACAAAAAGTATGCTGATTGCATGCCAACTAGTGATTATCTGGGGTTAGGAAGTAACTGCCCTTATGGGCATGTTATTCCATACTTGTCCATAATGGGATTTTTTGGGGGACCTCCCTCTCAATTTTACTGTACTATGATGTACTGTACGAAGACAGGACATTGGATCCCTTCCAACCCAGAGGTCCCTTCCAACCCTGATATTCTATGATTCTATGATAAGACAGATGACTGAAGGCTACTAGTAATTCCTAAGATGTGACAATTTACTCCCAGAGGCCAAGTTCCTTAGTGAGTTGCTAATTGTTTTCCTTAATATTTTCCGAATTTTTATAGTAGTAATTTTATTACTGGTATGAACTGTGTTACTGCGCAGAAGTTCATATCTGACAAAGAACAAGTAATTTCTGAGCTTTATTGCAGTACAACCCCTTTATGCAGAAAATTGTTGAACAAAAGGAGGCTTTCATCCACAACCATTTTCCTGAATGTTCTGGATATTACAAAACATACATTTTGGATAAAGGGGTGTACTGCATATTGCTTTGCTTACTGATGCTTATCATGTTTACATTGACTAAAATTTTAAATCAAATGTAATAACTTTAGAGTCAATGACCACAGAACAAAACAGTGTAATAATGATAATGTTTTTGTTATGTCATTGTAGTAAAAGTTTTGACAGTCCAGTTAAAAGGCTAAAATATATATATTTAGAGATTGACTGATGTATACAGTGTGCACCTATCTGAAGTGACATCTTGGTTGTATTCCCCTGCTATGCTAATGAAGTGTGATCTTGGGTAAATTATGTAGGTCTTGTCTACAGGAGGGAAATTGGCTGGCATAGTTAATCTGGAATACCTATTCCAAAGTGGAGTCGTTATTCTGGAATAAAGTCACTTTAATTCTGGAATAAGGTGTCCACCCAAGGAATTATTCTGGAATAGTTATGGCAGTGTAGTTTTTCCGGAATAGCTATGCCTGTCAATTTTCCCTGTGTGCCTAAATTTTCCCATCTGCAAAATAGAGAGGGATAGGTCAGTGGTTTGAGCATTGGCCTATTAAACCCAGGATTGTGAGTTCAATCCTTGAGGGGACAATTTAGGGCAAAAATCTGTCTGAGGATTGGTCCTGCTTTGAGGAGGGGATTGGACCAGATGACCTCCTGAGGTCTCTTCCAACTCTGATATTATATAATACTTATATGCTTTTTATGTAAATGTACATATGTAAATGATGTATAGTAAAAGACTCAAGAAGCTCAATTTATTTAGCTTATCAAAAAGAGGGCTTTGGGTGACTTGATCACAATCTGTAAGTATCTACATGTGGAATTTTGATAATAGAGGGATCTGCAATTTAGAAAGGTATAACAAATTTAAACTAGAAATAAGATGCAAATTTTCAGCAGTGGGGGTAATTAACCATTGGAACAATTTACCAAGGGTTATGGTGGAGTCTCCATCACTGGAAATTTTTAAATCAAGATTGGACGTTTATCTAAAAGAGACCCACTAGTTAAAATAGTCAATTCAGGGAAGTCCTACTGCCTGTGTTGTATATGAGGTCTGACTAGATGATCACAATAGTTCCTTCTGTCCTTGGAATCTAGGAGATGTACAGATGAAAGGTAGGATTTTAAAAAGCTCTTCCCATTGTCCTAACTCTGCTCCCATTGGAGTAGGAATTTTACTATCACCTTCAGTGGCAGCAGAGTTAAAATATTCAAGAATGCTAAGCAGTGGTCTGTATAAAAAATGCTAAGTGTTATTATACATCTGAGCTACAAAATTCGTGAAATTGGAGACCACATAAACAAAAGATAGGAGTAATCTTCTCTGAATATGTCTGAGTGTTATATTTTGTATTATGTTCTATTTTTATACCACTTAAGAGGAGAGCAAGTCTGAAGGAAGAAACATCTTATCTCAGAGTGCAGCTTAAATGTAATGGCATAGTTAGAGTCTATAGTGTTTTTTCTAAAGCACAAACTGTAATATTTCACACTGGCAGAAATGATTGAGATAAGATAACTGTGTTTTCCCAAAGATGTTGGACACCAGCATGGGAGAAGAACCAAAGGCCTCTTTTCTGAATTTTGATTTTTTCACTACAAAGTGAATGAGTGCTGCTGGGTCAGAGGGTCACAATCTTTCAGTATGCTTAAAGTTCCCTTTGTTTTTCAGAATGCCAGAAGCACACTATCAGTCAAATATATGTTAGACAAAGCTATGCTTTCGTCATTCCGTGGGCTTCTTAAATTTTAATGTAGTAGACTGATAATGTCTCAGACATGTCAGATAATGTCTCTTGAGTCATCAGTGCCACTGCACCTTTGCTTTTATTTCTATGTCATTTAAAGGGAATAAGCACAATTCAAAAATATTATACTCACAAGCCTGAAATGAAGCTGCCTAATTCACATAGGAGTTTTGCAGGTTCATAGCAAATCTACTGATTCATTGTATTGGTCTGGCTACTTGACTTGTTCTCACATCAAATAAAAACTGAGTCCCTGGCCATTTGTGGGCATAAAAGATTCCACATAAAATTTACAATGTTGCTCCTCTGTTTTTATTGCATTCCAATTATATTCCATGTTATTACATCCTGCCTACTTAAAATCCCTGTTATTTCAATTAGATATGACATTCTCCTTCACATCCCTTCCTAAGATCTATTGATGCAGAATGGCTGGCACATTCCATCCTAAGAGGCACCTGAATGTCAGGGTGGTCGGAGAAGTAATCCCTAAACTCTGTAAAGCACTTAGAATCCTATATATAAATATGAAGTTATAATTTATTATTGCTGATGAGAACAGGACCCTAAATGGTTCATTTTCCAATAGATTTTCCTATGGAGCCCTCTTGTGGCTTTTCTGGATGTCTTCCTTTGTCACTAATCTTAATTTTGCCATGAAATACTGCTTGGCTTGCTATTGAGGACTTATAATACTCACAAATTCTCCAATTCTGGGTCTTGTTAGCACCCACAGAGCTAGTGAGGAAACTCATGACACACCTTCCTTCAAGCAAACGGAATATAGTGGCATGGGATACATGGCTTCTCACACCGTATACCCTCTCTTAGCCAAGTAGGGCTGGTGTATAAAAATCATCTGGAGGGCACCAGTGAAAGAAAGACCCCAACCCTTTTCTCCCTTCTGACTCAATGTGTCTTTGAAAGAGTCTAAAAGAACCTCCCAAGACTTTTGATATATCAGTTTATTTCCCTCTCCCTGACAACATGTGGAGATTCTCCCCATTTTATCTCTCTAACTTTCTCCTGTAAGGGACTGATCAGCCACCAGCCTGATAACTCAGGAGGAGCAGACAGCATTTGCTTCAGAGCCTCTTGACACCATTCCTTAATCAGTAGGTGTGCTTTGACATGGAACTCCTGCCTACCAGAGGCTGAGCAAGGAGCCCCCACAGTGCCTTTCAAATCTGGGAGCCAAGAAACAAAGGCAAGATACATTGATGGGAAATGAAGCTGGGTCTGGGTCTGGGTCTGGCTGGCAGGGCAGAGCAGAGAACATGCATCCCCCAGGCCAGACTAGTATGCCAGGCTGCTGCCTAGAAAGCAATGTGTAACTAAGAGGATCAAGGGCTCAGTCTATTTTACAGACTTTCTTTGCATTACTGAGAGAGATAATTGGAACATACACATTGATTGAGATAAGAAAACAATTTTTTTTTAAAATTTAATTTGGATTTATTGCATTTGCTTCCCTAGATCATCATCTGTCTTGAGATTTGGATCAAATGAAAGGGAGCGTACTAAAATGAATAAGCTGTCAAACTGGCATATTTTTTCTTGTTACTCTTAACTTTTAGCATTCGTGTCAGAAATGCAGCCTCCCTCCCCTATCTTGCAGGCCCTACCCCAGGGGTGGCCAACCTGTGGCTCCGGAGCCGCATGCGGCTCTTCAGAAGATAATATGTGGCTCCTGTTAGGAGCTGACTCTGGGGAAAAAATGGTGGTTGCTCAGCACCCACCGGCAGCCCCATCAGCCCATCTTCCTCCCCCAGCGCCTACCACCCACTGGCGGCCCCCCCGATCAGCGCCTCCTCCTCCTTCCCCCGTGCCTCTTGCCCGCTGTGATCAGTTGTTTTGTGGTGTTCAGGAGACTCTGGGGGGAATGGTGGAGGAGTGAGGATGTGGCATGCAGTGCCCCTCCTTCCCCTAGCGCCTCCCGCCCGCCGCGATCAGCTGTTTCACGGCATTGAGGAGGCTCGGGGAGAGGGGGAGAGGAGCAAGGACATGGTGCGCAGCCTCGCCCCTCCCTCCCCCAGTGCCTCCTCCCTGTGCCTCCCGCCCACTGCGATCAGCTGGTTTGCGATGCACAGGAGGCTCGGAGGTGGGGGAGAGCGAGGACACAGCTCACTCAGGGGAGGGGGCGGGAAGAGACGGTGGGGACATGGGGAAAAGGGTGGAATGGGGGGCGGGGCCTGGGACAGAGCCAGGGGTCCAGCGCCCCCTGGCCGGCAACAGTGTCTCCTTGAATAAAGCACACAGTGCTTAGCTGGTGTGGAAATTTTTAATCAAAATTTTTCTTACACCATCTAAGAATGGAAGGCAAGTGCAAACAGGAAAGAAAATACACAGATGAAAATCGAGGCTTCCAACAGAAGTGGGAGAATAAGTACTATTTCGTTGAATGTAATGGTAAGGTCATGTGTCTTCTTTGCCAGACGTGTGTCTCTCAGTTCAAACCTTCAAACTTGCAGTGTCATTTTGCTTCTAGCCATGCACATATGGATCAAGAATTCCCACAAGGTTCTGAACGCCACACTTTAAAACTGAAAACTTTGAAAAAACAAACAGATGTAGAATCCAAGTTCTTCACCAGATTTGCCAACCGATCGCAGACTGTAATGTTAGCCTCCTATTATGTGGCCTGGCACATAGCCTGTGTGAAAAAGCCCTACTCTGAAGGAGAGCTTATAAAAACGTGCCTCACTGATGTTATTTCAATCCTGTCACCAGAGAACAGGAATCTACAGAAGAAAATTTCTGGCCTGCAACTTTCACATCACACAATAGAACGCAGAATCTCCGACCCGAACAGTGACATCGAATCGCAACTGCAATCACAACTTCAGCAGTGTGAGTATTTGAGCATCACTTTGGATGAGTCATGCCATGCACAGGATAAACCTTATTATCGGTATTTGTCTGCACTGTGTCTGACGATTGTGTTGTAAGGGAAGAACTCCTCGATACCGTGTCACTAAAGGACAGAACTCGTGGACGAGATCTAAAGGAGGAGTTGACGTTAGTTGTGAAAAGCCTCTTGCCTTACAGAGGCTCACTATCATTGCAATGGACGGGGCTCCATCCATGTGGGGATCTGTGAATGGATTAGTTGGGCTTTGTAAGTCTGACAAGAGCTTTCCCGAATTTTGGACATTTCACTGTATTATTCATTGGGAGCAACTGATATATATAAATCTCAAATTTGATCACATCATGAAACCTGTCTTGCACATTATGAATTTCATTCTCTCAAATGCACTCAATCACATACAATTTCAAAATCTAATTGAAGAACTGGATGAATATGACTCCCCTGCCGATTTCACTGTGCAGTTCGATGGCTCTCAAGAGGTAAAGTTAATTCCCGTTTTTTCGAGCTCCTGGAACCAGTAAAATTGTTTATAGAGGAAAAGCACAGAATACACCCTGAACTTACAGATCCTGGATGGGTTCTAAACTTGGCATTTCTTGCAGACATGCTGCTGCATTTGGATAAACTAAACGTGGACTTACAAGTAAAATTCCGATTGCTGTCTGATCTAGTGCAAGGCATATTTGCGTTCCTGAACAAACTGCAGTTGTTTCACAGACAAATGCCTGAGGGAGAGCTGACATACTTTCCCTCAATGTCACAACTTCAAGCCAGATCAAAAGAAGATGCAGCAGAACCCCTAAAATGGAGCACAACTAGATATGCAAGCATGAGTAAAGATCTTAAGGACAGTTTTGAGGAAGGATTCCAAGATTTGTAGCAGAAAAGACCTTAGATCAGATTTCTGATTGACTCTTTTAGTGCTGAAGCCAATTGTCTGAAGCCCCCTTTAGTCACTGATGAAGCAACATCCCAGATGGAAATAATAGAACTTTTGGAAGATGACAGATTGAAATCTGTTCAGAAGACACAGGGGGACACTTACTTTCTGGAAATCTGTACCAAAGGATAAATACCCCAACATCAGAGATGCAGCCCTAAAATTAATCTTGATGTTTGCCTGAAGATGGGACAACATGTTTTAATCTCTAATGGGAATGTACAGTACACTGAAGTAGGCTAACTCAGCATAAGGCTTTGTACTTGGATGTCTAATTGTGTTTTTATCGAGGAGGAAGCATGAGCCAGTAGATGGGAAGTGGAAGACCAAAGTTGTATCCCCAGCTCTGAACTGAGTGGTCTCTTAAGCTTTCTGTGCCTTGTTACTCGTCTGTCAATTGGGAGTAATGGAGTAGTTGTACTTGTCCACCAATGTGAAGTGTTGAAATCTTCAGAAGAGAAGCACTGTCACAGCCAAATATTAGAACAATTGATGTAAATGGATGAAATGTCAGTTGCAGTTTAATATATAACTCTATAAGCAACGTGGCTAGTTAATTTCTTTTACTTTAACTTATAAATGAGAGGGTTTTCTGCACTATTGCTTCATTCCTAAAACTGAGCAGCCACTGTCATCCATCATAATTGGATATATCAGCCTTTATTAAAAAAACAAAACACTGAATCCACCTTTACAAACAGAGTATCTTGAAATCTTTCTTTGCCCAGCACTATTATTTTTCCTGGATCATAAGACCCTTGTTCCTGTATAAAATAACAGTGGAGAATTACAAATAAAAGAACAAAGGCATGAAAAGGAAAGAAATCCTGGTGCTTTTAACTATCAAGTCACATCCCTGTTTCCAACACATCTGAGTTTGAACCCTTCCTGGTCATAAACAGTTTCTGTTAGAACTAGGCTGTCCACAAACAGAGGGAGTTTCATTTTAATTAGAGATCATAATTCAAAAACACCTATTGTCATTGTAAAATCTGGAATAACCTTAATCCAGAGATGGGTAAAACTCAGTGTTTTAACCACACAGATTAGAAGAAATAATAGAAATCTTATAAGGAGTCATTGGAAATGATAAAATGAAATAAAAAGATTGGGCCAGCATGGTCCTTACAGAATTTCAATATAATTTGTTGTCACTGAGAGTTCTGTACAGGAGGATTTTCAGAATCAGGCCCAGTCCTATGTGGTTGGGTTCTAGCGACACCATCATAGGACCCAACCACACCAGCCACACCATCAGGGGCTCATTCACCTGCACATCTACTAATGTGATATATGCCATCATGTGCCAGCAATGCCCCTCTGCCATGTACATTGGCCAAACCAGACAGTCTCTACGTAAAAGGATAAATGGACACAAATCACATATCAGGAATGGTAACATACAAAAGCCAGTAGGAGAACAATTCAATCTCCCTGGACACTCAATAACAGATTTAAAGTAGCCATTCTTCAACAAAAAATCTTCAGAAACAGACTTCAAAGAGAAACTGCAGAGCTACAATTCATTTGCAAACTTAACACCATCAATTTGGGCTTCAATAGGGACTGGAAGTGGCTGGCTTACTACAAAAGCGATTTTCCCTCTCTTGGTATTGACACCTCCTTATCAATTATTGGGAGTGGACCACATCCACCCTGACTGAATTGGCCTTCAACATTAGTTCTCCACTTGTAAGATAACTCCCTTCTCTTCATGTGCCAATATATATTTATGCCTATATCTGTAATTTTCACTCCATGTATCTGAAGAAGTGAGGTTTTTACCCACGAAAGCTTATGCCCAAATAAATCTGTTAGTCTTTAAGGTGCCACCGGACTCCTCGTTGTTTTTCTAAATTGATAAGAATTTCAGTAAAACAAAGGATATTACAATAATGATTTCCCTTGGATTTATTGGGCCAAATTCTCTGTGGATGGATAACTTTACTGGAGTTAAAGCAGCAGAGAATTTGGCCCATACGTATTTGCTTCCAGTGTTAAATTATGTGGAGTAATAATTCAGGAGTAGACAGCTGAGGATCTACCTTCCCTGCAAAAAGAAAAGTGTGTTTTTTACATGGAGATAGCTAACTTAAGAAAGCTCTCTCAGGGTACATCTACATGGGGCTAAAAGCCCTGTGGCATGGCTGCTGCTGGCTCAGGTCAGCTGACTTGGGTGTGGGGCTAAAAATTGTTGTGTAGATGTTTGGACTCGGGCTTGAGTCTGAGCTCTGGGACGCTGCGAGGGTGGAGAGTCCCACAACTGGGACTCCAGCCCAAGCCCAAATGTCTACACAGCAATTTTTCAGCCTCAGAGCCCAAGTCACCTGAGCTGACCTGAACCAGCCACAGGTTTTTTATCCCTGTGAGTCATACCCTCAATGTAAATCATAGTGCAGACAAGGCACAGGTAATTTTTACTTCAGTGTAGTTAGCTGACATAAACCCTGGATAGGGGTTCTAAGTACACCTCAACTAGCTATATTGAGGTGTAAATCTACCCCGGGTTTATGTCCTTTAAAATTTTACATTGAGTCTGCTATCTTGATGTAAAAACCACACCTTTTTTGCAGTAAAGCCATAGCTCTTAGAGACTCTTGGCTTTAATGAGTCTGATCATAGCTGAAATGTGAGGTTTGGGCTATTTCTGCAGCTAGTGTGTAGGAGGAGTTTGGTGAATGTACTAACATAGTGCATGCAGCATTTCCCCAATGTTATGATTTTCAAAATTTTATCATTAAAATATTATATTGTGCACTTTTCTGGGTCTGGCATATCAGTTATGCCAAATATTTACATTAACATTAAGCATTAATTCTAAACAGATTTAAAAAATCAACTGATCCATTGGAGAAGGAACATTTGTTTTGTATTGTGCCACTGTAAAATATACTGCAGATGTTTTGAACCTAGAGAATTTAAAGGAAAAATATAGACCCTATCTGTAAACCTACCTACTTCAGTAGAAAACTTTTCATTTTTAAACCTTATGGCTGCAGTTCTTCTAGCAGTATATTCAAGTTAATGCTATTGTTCAGGTAATGGAACAATAATTAACTTTCCTCCTTGATTTAAATTTGTCTCTTTTATGACCTGTATGCAATCCTGATGCTTTTACCTATCATTGTTCCTAAAGTGTGACAGTTGGAACCCTCCATCATCATTAGCAGGTCTCATTAAAACAGTACAGCCTTTAGTATGCAGTTTTCCAAGTACTTCATAAACATTAATGAATTAAAGCTCCCAAAAAGCCTGTGAAAGGCATGTAAAGAATATATGATGTCAAACTAAAATGTAAAAATGTGGATCACTGGCTCATGACTACCGATGTTATGGGGAAAATATGATCAAGTATTAGTGACAACTTACATTTATGTTATAACTTTCATCCTGAGGTATTCCACAGTGCCTTACCAAACAATATTCTGGAATCATGTTACCTGCCACTGAAATAAACCCAACTCCAGTGTAGAGTTTGTCAGAACCTGAAAGATTTTGAATTGGAATAAAAAAAAAATAGAAAATTTGAAATGTATTGCAAAACTAGAAAAATAGAAACATTTTGATTCAACCTTATCAAAATATTTTCATTTTAATAAGGTCAAAGTAGTTTCATTTTCACTTTATCAACATGAGTATACAAGAATATAATTTAATTAATTAATTATCATTAATAAGTCCTCAATATGAGCTCTCAGTGCTGTGGCAAAAAGGACTAATGCAATCCTTGACTATATAAAAAGGGGAATAGCAAGTAGAAGTAGGGAAGGTAATCTTGTCTCTGTACACAGCATGGGTACGACCACTACTGGAATACTGTGTGCAGTTCTGGTGTCCACAAACTTCAAGAAGGATGAGGGAATACTGGAGAGAGGTCAAAGAATGGCCACACCAGTGATCCAGAGGCTGGAAAACAAGTTTTATGATGTAAGGCTTAAAGAGCTCAACTTATCACCTTATCCAAGAAAAGGCTGAGAGGTGATTTGATCCCTGTGTATAGATATCAGAGGGGTAGCCGTGTTAGTCTGGATCTGTAAAAAGTGACAAAGAGTCCTGTGGCACCTTATGGACTAACAGATGTATTGGAGCTTAGGCTTTCGTAGGGGCATTCACCCACGAAAGCTTATGCTTCAATACGTCTGTTAGTCTATAAGGTGCCACAGGACACTTTGTCGCTTTTTACAGATACTTACACATGGAAAAGATAGGATAGAGGGGGACTTTTCAACCTTGTTGATAAAAGCATAAAGATCCAACTAGAAATTGAAGTTAGACAAATTCAGCCTTGAAATAAATGCAATTGCCTAATAGTGATGGCAATGAAACATTGGAACAAATTTCCAGGAGAGATGGTGTATTCACCATCACCATTAAAACCAGATAAAGGAGCTTTCTAAAAAATATGCTTTTATCGGGCTGGGTGGTTGCGGTGGCTCCTTCTGACCTTAGAATCTGAGTCTGCAAATTTATGAATCTCACTGATCATCCCCTTCCTTCATTGGCGATGGGTAGAACAGAATTGATTGCCTGCATTCTCCATTCACCATGCTCATAACACTTGCAACTCTGCATTATGACAGTGACTGTAATCAAATCTCCTTTACGGCTTCAACTGGTCGCATGCAGGAGTCAGAAAGGATGTTTTCCTCCCTGATGCAGAATCTCCTAGATGTATTCTCTCTCCTCCCCATCTTCCCTTTCTTCTAAAGTATCAGAGATTGGCCACAGCTGGGGATAGGTCACTCACAGGGTGTAATAGTGCTCTGAGGTGGTACTGTACTAAGAATCTTCTTTCTAGATGCCTGGCTGGTGTGTCTTGCTCACATGCTCAGGGTCAAACTGATCACCAGATTTGGGGTCAGAAAGGAGCTTTTCCCCCTGTAAGATTGGTAGAGATCTTGGAGTTTTTGGTTTTTTTGCCTTCCTGTGTAGCATGGGGCTTGGATCACCTGCTAGAATTACAGCATCACATCCCACCAAATCTATTTCCTGCCTTTGCAGGGGCCTTGGGCATTGGTGGTACTTCAGACTCTTGTGTTTTCTGCCTATGGTTCACAACACTTCAGTCTTCTGAGGACTGAAATGCTTTGGTTTAACTAAAGTCACTGGGCTCAGTGTAAGGGTATCTAGGAGAAACTCAATGGTCTGTGATGTACAGGAGGTCAGACTAGATGATCTAATGGTCCCTTCTGGCCTTAAACTCTATGAAACTATTAATTATAAAAGTCAAAATGTTTTGACTATTATACTATGCGATGCCATATTATAGATCATGGCAGGACATTCTGATATGACATAATAGAGTCAAAACAGTTCCACTTTGATATTATATTTTATTGCCTTTTTATCTTATTTAATTTACATTGTATTTTATTTTTTACTATATATTATAAATTGTGAATTGGTAATTGGTTTTTAAATTGGCATTTTAAGTGGTACTTGGTATTCTAACTGGCAACTACTATTCTAATTGCTTATTGAGGCTTTTGGTTAATTGGTACTCAGCTTGCTCAGTTGGTATTTTAAGTAGTTATTTGTAATTAGAGTTCTAATTGGTAATTGACATTTGTTTAGTAATGGGTTTGGTAATTGGTAATGTCCAGTTGTAATTGATATTATATACAAATATAAAATAAAATAAACTGTGAGTGTGTGTGTGTATAAAAAATGGATAGTTAGGGAGCCAGCATCATACTGGAATATTGCCAAGATGTTGGACCTCTACTCTAAACAATCCTACTCTTGAGAAAAGTACCATGGGGTCTATAATGAGAACAAGGACCTCCAGGCTTGTCACATCCAATATACAGAATAATTCAAAGCTCTTTCAAATGTTAATTTCAGTTTCTTATGCATTGATTGACCTAGTGCTGTGAAATCAGCAAGCCAGCCTATTTCAAAGGAAATGTTTCTATTAGGGCTGTTTGAAAATTTTCCCTCAAACCTGTTTCTTGACGGAAAATTTGTTTTTTGATAAAATACATTTTTTTCATATAAAGTGTTCTCTTTCTGTGGAAAATTTCAAAATTGAAAAACCAAATGCCCAAAAAGCTTATGGTTTTAGGCTGTAAACCTAAATATTTTGATTGAAAAATGCTGCTGTGGTGCCTCATGGGAGCGGACATTTGGTTATCTTATGTCTCCATTCTCCTTTGTGTACCTGACTCCTCAGCCCAACTTCATCTCCTCTGATGCATCATGGGCATGTTACTCCCACAATGCACTGCCTCTCCACACCAAGACTCTCCACACCAAAATGTGGTGCATCATGGGAGATGATCAGGCAGCCTGGTATATAAAGGAGAAAGGAAGCATGAGGAACCTGAACTACAAATCTCATGAAACATCGCAGCTGCTTTTACAAATTGAAACCATTTTCCGACCAGCTTTAGTTACTATATACAAAATAAATGAGTCTTTCCACATATCACAAATGGAAGGAAAAATAACTAGGTGTTTTGGACCAACAGAGCATTCCAAACCATTCTCAGCACTTGAATGGTATGTGTGGAGGTGGAGGAAGAAAAAAATGTGCATCCATCTGGCTGAACAATGCACAACTAATTCTTGGAATACTGAAACACACACTTATTTAATGGTAGACATGGGGATTACCACTGACAGCTTAGACAAGAAGATTCATAGACAGTGTTATTTAGGGTCATAAGAAGGTTGGGGCCTTCTATAATGAATGAGAATTCTTTTACTAGAATTGATGTGCTTTAGAAGCATTAACAGTAGAGCTCATTCCAAATTTTCCAATGAAACATTTTTTCATTGGAAAATACTGATTTCTCAAAACTGATACTATTCTTGGGACAGGTTCAATTTCGCTAACTCTCCCGATTTGAAAAATTGTGAAAGAAAAAGTTTTGAAATTATC
Source organism: Emys orbicularis (assembly GCF_028017835.1). Classification (NCBI taxonomy): domain Eukaryota; kingdom Metazoa; phylum Chordata; order Testudines; family Emydidae; genus Emys; species Emys orbicularis. The sequence continues at coordinate 92,138,282 of NC_088689.1, read as the reverse complement.
AAAATGGCCTGTTTTGACATTTTCAAAATGAAAAGTTTTGGTTTGGGGTTCAAAAAGACTTTTTGTTTTGAAAGAAAAAAAGGCTAAAAAAAGTTGCAATTAAAGTGAAACCTTTCAAAATGATCAAAACAAAAGGTTTTAATTGACTCAATCCAATTTTTTTTTTTTTTTGATTATTGTTTCATGAAAACTTCCAACATTTCACTTTTTTTTCATCTGGATTCAGGATGGGAAAATTTCTGTGAAATCTCAAAAACTCTCATGGGATGGGAAAACCATTTCTGACCCATCTTTAATCAGCATGTTTATTGAGTATAGCCTATATGTTTTGATTAATGAAATAATTAATATGATGAAACAATTTTACAGGATTGTTTGGGGCCAATTAGATCTCTATGAATAATGAAAAATTCATATTTATATACAGATAAATAACTCATTGAATTCAGTGGGTCATAGTATTCATTATGTATAACATGTATAGATGGCCCTGGAATTATATGTGAGTACCCAGAAAGCTTCTCAAAGTTTTACCAAAAAGTGTGGTGGTTGCTCTTCATTCTCCTTCTGTTATCGCTTCACTGACCAATCAAAAGAGCAAAAATAATACCATGTGACCAATCACACACCAGTAATTGTGAATAATGAATAGCACATAGTTATAGTGAATAGTTTATGAATAGATCACAAACCAGCCATTGTCTGACAATTATTCGTCCAACAAGCTGGTAATACTTGTGAAGAGTGACTACATTTACAGCCTTCAGTGCTGGGACTGTCTCATGCATATGTGCAGTTCTAGAATAAAGTGGATGTAATTCCATTTGGGTTCCCTAGGTGGTACCATAATATAAATTAAATAATAATAATAATAATAAAAAATAATAGAAAAGACATTGGGAAAGATTTCTGTATCGTGAACCCAAAATGGCCTAAATATGTCAAAATTTTGGTTTGGCAAATACTATTTGGCCAAGTATAGACCCTTCAAGGTGGAGACTGCCCTCAAAGCTCATTAGTTTCAACAGGAGTCGAGGGCACTACACCACACAGAAGGGACTCTATAGTTTGAAGGACTGATCCCTTACTGTACAGTGCTCATAAGAATCTCCCAAATCCTGTTCAATGCTGATGAAAATTAATTAAAATCCTATGTGTGTTGCTTGTGCTCTAATGGATTATTTAACTAGCCATGTGAAAAAATGCTCGATCCATGCCAGGAAAACAAACAAAACCAGATTCACTGTACGAATCTTAAAAGTGACATTTAAGCAATTATGATAGAACTGTTCTGAGTGGGTTTTTAGTGTATTTTCTTTGGTGATAGTTGAAACAAGGGAGATTTATTTGTTATACAAATTCTTCAGAGCTGTCAACGAGGTTGTCCACAAAACACAACTGTCAGCTTTTTACAGATTGTCTCTTTTATTATATAATCGTTCATTGTCCAAGTGGTAAAGCTTTTGGCTGTGAACAACACAAGGAATGTTGTTGCTGATCTTAGCCACATATACACTAAACTACTCCTAGGAAAACAATTGTCAAGCAATGAAAAAGACACTGGGCCATATTCTTCCTTGGTATAACGTCACTGAAATGACTGGAGTTTAACAGCATCAGTGAAGTTACACCAGGGATGAATTTGGCTCATTCATTTTACATCCTGTCTATTTTATCAAATACCTTTATCCTTGAATTTGAAAAGTTGCTCTCTGCCTGATATGCTTGAAACTAGTTTTACTTTTAAAGAAATGGACCACATCCTTGGGAGCCTTCTGGCCACACTGTGCCATTCCAGCTGCACATGGTAGCCATAAACCTGGCAGATCTGGCCATTTGATTGCTGCTGTCTGAAGGAATCCTTAGGTGGGTATAGAGCAGTGGTTCTTAACCAGGGATACGTGTACCCCTGGGGGTATGCACAGGTCTTCCAGGGGGTACATCAACTCATCTAGATATTTGCCTAGTTTTACAACAGGCTACATAAAAAGCACTAATGAAGTCAGTACAAACTACAATTTCATACAGACAATGATTTGTTTATACTGCTCTATACACTATACACTGAAATGTAAGTACAATATTTATATTCCAATTGATGTCTTTTATAATTATATGGTAAAAAGAGAAAGTAAGCAATTTTTCAGTAATACTGTGTTGTGACACTTCTGTATTTTAACATCTGATTTTGTAAGCAAGTAGTCCTTAAGTGAGGTGAAACTTGAGGGTAGGCAAGACAAATCAGACTCCTGAAAGGGGTACAGTAGTGTGGAACGCTTGAGAGCCACTGGAATAGAACTACAATAGTGACTTCTATAGCTAGAGTGTGGGGGGCATGGCCAAGTAAAAGGAGTGTGGTGTCTATGGCCCCCAAATCCCTGACTGCTGGAAAGGCCCTTGAGGAATACTGGCAGTGGGTGAAAAATACAGCAGAGGCTGCTCTACTTTACAGGGAGGCGCAGTCTAGGGAGAGTCCAAGGTTCACCTTGACCAACTAGGACGTGTTCAAATCCAGTTTGTTCTGTCTACACTAGAGTTTAAATCAAGTTAGTTCAAATGTGTTAGCTAACATATTTTAAAATACACCTTGTATCCTAAGGTTTGTCTACACAAGAGATTTTTACAGCTGTACTTTGCGCTCCTTTCGGCAGTGTGTAGTTGGGTAGCATGGGTATAAATAGCAGTGTAGTCGGTGAGGCATGGCTTAGGCGAGTTGAGTACAGACACACCTGCAGCGGTAGGGCATGTGCCCGAGTACATACCCTTCATGATTCTCCACTTGCCAAAGCTGTGCCTCCCCCTATGCTGCTGTTTTTAGCAGTGTAGTGTCCTGTTGCCTTCCTGCTGCTGGAGACTTTCCCCACGGCAGGGAAAGGCTCTGGCAGAGGGGAGGCAGCTCAGAAAAGCCTTTCCCAGCTGCCTGCCCCTGTCAGCACCTTTCCCGGACGGCCACAGTGATAGGCTGCAGCGTTGGGGAACTGCTGAAGCTTTTCCCTGCTGTCTCTCCCATGCCAGAGCCTTCACAGTGTGGGTGCAGAAAGCTTTTCACTGCAGCATGTAGCTACACATACCCTATATGCTAATGGCAGTGGTGTGTAGTGTAGACATAGCCGTAAGTAATTAACTTGAGGTCATTAGTACTTTTGTAAAGGCTAGTCTGCATATTTCCCAAATGTTTGATCCAGGCTAATATCTGTTAGAAATGTTTGGGCAGTATCAAGACCAGCCTTTAGAAAAGTGTCAGAAAGCTCAAGTTAATTAGCAATCACTTATCTCAAAGTAAAAAAAATTACTAGGGTGGACAGGACCCTAGTGGTCATCAGGCCCCCGGCTTGAGGGAGAATAGAGATAACGAAACGCCATGCTGCGTTCCATGATGTACTAAGCACAACTTGGACAAACCTCAGCACTTGAACCTATTGGTTTTAAACTACAAAAACTGCATTTCTCTAGCTTTAAAAGTCTGACAAAACTCCATAAACAAAGGAATTCTCAGTTAAAGCTAAAACTCCTTCCATTGTACTATGGATAAAGACTTGCGTTATCAAAGGGCCTCCACCCAGACTGTACATTTATATCTCCAAGTCTGTAACGGCAATTTTTTTTGCAAACTCAAATGTCAACACTTGCAATTTGGGTAATTGTACAGACAGATACTATCAGTGTACACTCACAACAGACCCTGGACAGAAACATGGGTATTTGCACATCTTAAAACCCACAGGTATACAAGTATTGGATGTAAATCAATGGCCCAACCCTGCAAATTCTTGTTTGCTCACATGGGAAGTCTAACTGATTCCAGTGGGAGTATGGCATGAGTGAGGATTGCACATGTGAGTAAGGTTTTGTTAGCTAATCTAGCCCAATGCATGATAGTGCTTACAGTATGATATGTAAAATCATCCAGTGGCTGAAGAATGTGTATCTAATTCTTGCAATATAAAAACAGATTCATTTATTTAAAAGTAAAATGGATTTAACACTGTCAGTTTAGGCATAAACCACAGGGCAATGTTGTTTGAGGAGGTTAGACTGGAAACATGTAGTCCCCACTAGCTCTGAGTGAAGGGCAGGATTTTAGCTAAACGTCCTTGCTTCTGCAGAGTGAAATCAGATCCTTTTGGAAAACTCCAGCAATCATTATTAATTACAGTGCCACTAAAAGGCATCTCTAGAATATCATTATCCATGATGTTGTTTACAATATTGACACATACAATGTCCTTTCAAAAGTACTGACCATAATATTTACAATAACTTGTCACCTTCTGTTGAGACCCAAAGAGTAATTTATAATACAATATTAAACAGGACTTGAGGACCTTCTGTTCTACTCAAACACTTATGTGTCAGAATATTTTGTGCTTAGATTCGTTGAACAAACTGGTTAAAGCAATAGCATTTGCCACAATTATGTTGCTGATTATTTTCTGAACAAACATAGTTTGTGCATGACTTTAGCTTTGTACAGCTTAATTATGTTTGTTCATAAAATAATTAGCTTGATTTCCTCTGTGCTGAATTACAAATGAAAGCCTACATTTTTAATTAACGTGATTCAAGGAACAAACAAATCAGCAAACCAAAGTTAGAACACTTTCTTTCTACTCCCTGATGCTTTGAGACATGCTTATCTGGTGATGGTATAAACCGCCAATGCCTTGGCGTTAGCGCTCCACTCTGTCTAATTGTAAACTTTAAATAACATTTTCTATACTGTGCAACTAACACCAAAAACACAATTCCTAATACAAAACAAGAGCTTATTCAGGATGGTGCCCACTCTCAAAGTATGCTCACCTGTGTTAGCTGTGAAGAGTTCCTGATACCGAACAGACAACTTCTGCCATTTGCTTTCAGTGAGCAGGACTGGGAAAATATTTTCCAAATCAAGCCCTTCCAACCAGTGATCAGATGCACATCATTTTATGGCACGTTAGGAAAAGGAGTGGGGATGTGTGTAAAGATCAGAGCCCACTCCCGCTGCTTCTAGACTGTTAGGCATGTGTCACCTATCTTCAGCGGGCACATTAGCTCTGGGATTCTATTTAAACTGCAATCCTTGTTGTATTTCCATTTCAGCATTATTAATCCTGGAACTCTGCTCCCATTCTCACTTGTCCACATCCCTCCCAGCCCTTCCTGCCCTGCAGGGACCCGATCCCTGTCCCACCAAGGGCTTGCTGCCTACTGATCTCAAGACGGCCAAGGCACTGTTTGTCACTATTCAGTGTGTCCCGAAGTCCTGTCACCTAAGCGCTCTCTGGTTTACATTTCGTTCCACCTCTCCCAGTGTTCCCTGGCTCCTCGGCTCTGGGACAGAAGCAGCCTGCGCTGGTAGGGTGGAAACCGCGCTGGGACTCCCAATAATATTCCCAGAAAGGACGAAAGGCTTGGGGGAGGGAGATTAAATTACTCACGGAACAAAATGAGGAAGTTCTTCTGGCTCAGATAATCCCTGTTATAGGGCTTGGATGGGGACGGGAAACTTTCCAGCTCCCCAGCGCTGTAACGAGCACAAGCGCCCTGAGACAGGAGCGCACGCAGATACAGGCAGGCAGGGCAGTGGGGTGCAAAGGGTGGAGCGGGAGAGGAGAAGGGGCGCACAGAGGCTGGGATGGGACCGGGGCGCACAGGGGCTTGGACTGGGCGCACAGAGGCTGGGATGGGACCGGGGTGCACAGAGGCTGGGACTGGGCGCACAGAGGCTGGGATGGGACCGGGGCGCACAGGGGCTGGGACTGGGCGCACAGAGGCTGGGATGGGACCGGGGCGCACAGGGGCTGGGACTGGGCGCACAGAGGCTGGGATGGGACCGGGGTGCACAGGGGCTGGGACTGGGCGCACAGAGGCTGGGATGGGACCGGGGCGCACAGGGGCTTGGACTGGGGGCAGAGGGCTGGGACGGGACAGGACCGGAGTTCACTTGTTGCTGTTTCTCCTCTTCTGATTTCCCAGGCAGGGTCCGGGCAGGCAGCGAGGGAGCTTTGCTGGGCAGGGACAAGCGGCGGCTCTGGCTCGCTTTCTCCGTCTGTGCGTGCCTGGGGGCTACTGTGCTCAGTCCCCGAGATCCCTTCCCTGCTGTCAGGAGCCGCGCGCAGCTGCAGCCACGGGCTTGCCTCACCTCTCTGTTGAAGGAAGTTTCCCGTGTGCAGCAGAGGTACGTGCCAGCTGGTTCCTGGGGTCTGTGCCGGTTCTTGTCCCCGCTGCAGGAAGGGCTGGCTCTGCCTGTCTTTAACTCTGGCGAAGCTGTGCCCTGCGGCGCTCTCTGTCTTTATGAAGGAAGCCGGAACATGAGTGTGCGTCTCCTCTGCGCTGCTGGCCTGGGCTCAGACACTCCCACGCTCGCTGGGATTTTCCTCCCACTCCCCAGTTAAATGCCCATCCCTACGGGAACAAAGTCTTGTCTTCGTCTTCTCGCAGCTCTATCAGGAGGGGATGATCTAATGATCTCTCTCCCACTTCTAGTAGGTGGTAAGATGAGCTGACAGGCTGAAAGGCACGTCTGGACCTGGTTTACATGTGGGCTGCACACGCCCAGTGTGAATGCTCAGAACCTCTGAGGATCAGTCCAGCTGGTCGGGAAATGTGAATGTATTGGGGAGGGGGAAGGAAATGGGTTTTAAAAAGTTTTTTTTTAATAATTTCCTGCAAAAAAAGTTTGGGGTTTCTGGTTTTTGGTTGAACAAACAAACCAGTGCCCTAACAAGGGCGAGGCGAGTGAGGCACTTGCCTAGGGCACACAAATCTTGGGGGGGGGGGAATGGCACAGAAAGCGGTGGAGGGGGGGGGAAAGCTGCTGGCAGGGAGAGATTTATAACCCAGGTGATCTCCCCCCCCCCCGCCCCACTTGCGGCCCCCCGTGCCTCCCCCGAGTGTCCCCCGACCCTGACTTGCTTCCCCCCCACCCCCCTTCCTGTCCCCGGAGCAGAGCAGCTCCATGCTACCTCCCTGCAGCAACTGCTGCCACAGGGTCCGAATGCCCCCCATCTCCACTGCCAGGGCAGACTGACTCTGAGCCTGCCCTTCCCCCTCAGACCCTTTCATTTTCCAATGGGACCCTCCAGCAGCACAGCCCTCCCCCCCCGCCCGCAGTCACGGCTCCTGCCCCATGCTGGGCAAGGAGGCAGCCCCATCCCTCACCCCCAGTGAGGCTACAGACAGGGACAACAGCAGGGGAGGAGGCTCACGCAGTGCCCCCTGGCACCCACCACGGGGAGGCGAGGGAGATTCCTGGACCTGAGAGGGGCCCTAGGAGCACATGCAGTGACAGTGGTGAGGGTGAGTGTGCTGCTGGGGGGGCAGAAAAGGGGGGCTCCTCCCCCAGAGCTTGCTGCTGCCGGCAGGGAAAGGGCTAGGGGGAGTTCTCCTCTCTGGCCTCTGTCCTGGAGCAGCCTGCCTGCACCCCAAACTCATCCCCAGCCCTGCCCCACCCCAGAGCCCACACCCCCAGTCAGAGCTTTCACCCCCCCACCGCACCCTCAACCCTCTGCCCAAGCCCTGAGCCCCTCCAGCACCCCAAACACCTTATCCCCAGTCCCAGCCAGAGCCCTCATCCCCCCGCACCCTGACCCTGTGCCTGAGCCCTGAGCCCCTCCAGCACCCCAAACACCTCTTCCCCAGCCCTGAGCCCCTCCCAAACCCCAAACCTCCCATTCCCAGCCCCAGCCAGAGCCCTCACCCCCCACACTCCTACTCTCGCCCTGAGCCCCTCCCACACCCCAAACCTCCCATTCCCAGCCCCAGACAGAGCCCTCACCCCGACTCTCGCCCTGAGCCTCTTCCACACTCCAAACCCCGCATCTTCAGCCACAACCCACTGCCCTCATCCCTTAACCCCATCCCTCTGCACCCCTCCCATCCCCAAACTCCCTCCCAGAGCCTGCACCCCAATCTCCTGCCCCAGCCTACGGCCTGCACCCCAGACCTCCTCCCTCACCCAAACTCCCTCCCAGAGCCTTGGGCGGGTGGGGGGGAGGGCGGAGTTTGGGCAGGGGCGGGTTCTGGGCACCACTAAAATTTCTACAAACCTGCCACCCCTGATCCTGCCCTGCAAACCTGAACTCCCAGCATTCTCAGGACACATGCTGATCCCTAGTGGCCACTGCTGATATCCAGCACCTCCCTCCTCTCTTAACCTGTGAGTCCCTCTCTGGATTGGAACTGGACTGGAACCAAAGACCATCTTGGAAGCAACATTACCAGCCCAAGCAGTCAAAAATCATGAGTTGACCCCCCAAAATCACAGGCTCTACCGCCGCCACTTCATTCATTCTTCGGCGGCAATTTGGCGGCAAGACCTTCCCTCCGAGAGGGACTGAGGGACCCACCGCTGAATTGCCGCCGAAGAGTCGCCCCTGCGGGAGGGCGCAATTTTATATTCTTGCCTCGGGCGCAAAAATACCTAGTTACGGCTCTGAAACAAACCCCAGAAAATGTAAATAAAAAAAAAAAAATTTTGGTCAAAAAGCCATGCTTTTCAGGACCACTAAAAGCAAGCTTAAAATATTTCCATATAAGCACTGCAAATATATTTCATTTTGAAGAGCAAATATAAAACAAATCACAGGCCTGAGTAAAAGCCAAGCAGTTTGTGCTTGAATTAGGATGAATAATACAAAAGTGCTTTAGAGAGAGCACCATGGTGTAATTGTATTGTTTATTTGATAAATAAGATGATTTTGCACTTCCATAGAATCTCTCTCACAACGATCTTAAAATGCATTGAAACATCAATTTAATACTTATGAAGATATGATTCCCATTTTACAGATTGGGAAACTGTGATGCAGAAAGATTACGTGATTTGTCTTAGGTAACACAGGAAGTCTGTGGAAGAGCCAGACATAAGACCCTGACCTCCTGTCTCCAGATGCTGTGCTGTAGTGGCAAGATTATGTTTCTACTTGCTATGAATAAACATGTGTGTGTGTAAATGGCAGAACATGTGAGAGTGTTTGTGTTTGTGTGTGTTGTCCTGGGAGACAGTTTGCTCAAAAATATTTGAGATTCCCTGGGTCTTGCTTTATCATAACGTATATTATATTATTACTGCACATTTTATACAAATTGCAATCATTCATAATTTGCACTTATGCAGAGCATCTGTTTTATGTTAAACATATAAACAGCTGTTAGATTTAAAAGATGTTATATTGTAATTTTTCTGTTTTCTTCCCCTGGTCTGTTTAAAATCACACTTGACTTTTTCATCCACTTTCCAGTTCTTTCCTGTTTAAATTGTATTACAAAAAGATACACTTAAACTCTGTTGGTAGATTGCGAAACAATTTCTTCTGGGTATTTTTTATCTAAATTACACAGAACTGATGGAACAAAGCTTTCTCATCCAGCCTAATTTACACAAACCGAGTATTCATCAACATGTATGTGTCATAGGATGAACTATAATGAAACAATTTCCCACAGGAATAGTCCAGAGCTGGTATCAGCCAAATGCAAGGGAAATTAATAGTAATCCTTATTTGGTGTAGGAACAGCCAATTGTTCTTTTTTATGGCTGGTAAGTATGCAGTGGCACTATGTGGTGGAACTCCAAAGTATCAATATCAGAAAGACCAGATTCTGGCAGGTGAACAGTACATGGCTATAAACCTAACTGTTCTCTGTACACTTATTAAGGATACCTCTTGCTACTGAAGACAATTCAAAATGTTCAAATACAATTAAGTAACTGTACAGTTCCTTAAGAAAGTGGGGTGGTTTTTTTGGGGTTTTTTTGCTTTGTTTTTTAATCATTCTGACCATTTTGGACATTTGTGCTCAAGAACCTGATCAGCTAAATCTCACACATAAATTACTGTTCAACCATCTGTTTTGGAAGTTCTTTTTGTGGGATAGATAATACAGCCATTATGCCATCCATAAGGTCTACAGGGAAAATTGATACTTGTATTGTAACAAAGACTGCTGCACAGATAATTAGAGTTCAACCCATTCTTCTTCCTGATTAGAGTTCAGTGCTTCCTTGTGTACTTGGTATTTATGCTCACCCACTACTCAATTAATACTAGGGTTACCATATTTAAACATTAAAAAAAGAGGACACTCCATGGGGCCCTGGCCCCGCCCCTTCCCCGCCCCAACTCTGCCCCTTCCCGGCCCTGCCCCAACTCCGCCCCTTCACTGCCCCAACTCCACCCCCTCCCCTGAGCGCCCCGCATTCCCCCTCCTCCCTCCCAGCCACGCGAAACAGCTGCCCTAGCGCTACCGGCTTCACGGTTTGCCGGGCAGCCCCCAGACCTCCAGACCCTGCGCCCCCGGCCGGGTGCTTCCCCAGCGCAGCCGGAGCCCGGGAGGGGAAGCGCCCGGCTGAGGGCACAGGGTCTGGAGGTCTGGGGGCTGCCCGGCAAACCGTGAAGCCGGTAGCGCTCGGGCAGCTCGGCTCTTCAGCTGCACAGAGCTGAGGTGTCTGGGGGGAGCAGCAGCCGCCGCCGCCGCAGGGGAATCCGCCTGCAGCTCGCAGCCTGCCGGAGCCGCTCTAAGGTAAGCAGGGGACTGGGGCAGGGATGCCGGCAAAACAAAGCAGGGAGTATTTTCCCGGACATGTTCGGCTTTTTGGCAATTCCCTCCGGACAGGGATTTGAGGACCAAAAAGCTGGACATGTCCGGGAAAATCCAGATGTATGGTAACCCTAATTAATACTGTGTTAAGCTTTATACCTGTAGCAATTTCATCTTCAGTCCACTCTACTGTGGCTTTTAACCTCCTAATTCACTCACACATAAGTTCAATGTTTGAGATACAACATCTTCTTCTTGAAATACTTAGATAATTTGCTGGGAGAAAATTAGGAATCGGTACTGTTGGTAACTTCCACTAATATATCTACTAGCAACATTTCCCTGTGGGTGTTCTAGCCCACTGACATATCAATTGGTATTTCTTGCTGAGCACTCATTCCATACAAACACATGCTCCTGAAAACAGAGTTACAGGGAAAACAAACTGTCAGAAGCATTAACAACGAGGAGTCCTTGTGGCACCTTAGAGACTAACACATTTATTTGGGTATAAGCTTTCGTGGGCTATAACCCACTTCATCAGATGCATGGAGTGAAAAATACAGTAGACAGGTATAAATATACAGCACATGAAAAGATGGGAGTTGCCTTTCCAAGTGGGGGAGGGGGGGAAATCAGTGCTAACCAGGCCAATTCAATTAGGGTGGATGTGGCCCATTCCCAACAGTTAACAAGAAGGTGTGAGTATTAACAGAGGGACAATTCGTTTTTGTAGTGACCCAGCCACGCCCAGTCTTTATTCAGGCCTAATTTGATGGTGTCAAGGTCAGAAGCATTGTCTCTGAAAAAAGGCTTAGGATGGTAAAGGTATCTGGTCCAAAGAGTACTTAACTGCCTTCCTCTGTGCATCTGGTGCCAAGTGCTATTGCAGGCAGGATGCTGGCTTAATTAGACCATTGAACTGATGAGACTATTATTATTACTTATGTATAATTCCTTGAGAGCTCAGCAGAGATTGGGGCCCTGATGTAAGAGACAGTCATACAGCAAGTCAGGGACCACTACAGGTCTTGAAACCCGGGCCACAAGAGTCTTAGGCACAAGCACATTCTAACCTGCCACCCAGTGACCTGCTAACAATTACTAGGATAGAAGCTGAACCCCAATAGAGGACCTAGTAGACAGACCCACAGGTTGTGAGTCAAAGTTAGGTTCGCATCAAGATACCAAGAGGTCAGAGGAAAGAGACAAACTGGAGATCGGAATGAGAAGTCAGACACTAGCAGTCAAGCCAGGCTTGGATGCCAGGAAATCAAACCAGGGGATAGGTTGACAGATCGGCCGTACATTTAAATAAGTGTTCAGACTTAGACGAGATAATGACTCCAGATGGGCTCTGTGTGATTCTTGGGCAATTTCACATAACATAATTTCATGCAAGTGTTTACTGTTTTTGTTTTGTTTTGATGGTGGTTGTTCTGTTTTTAGTTTTGGTTGTTGTTTTCAGACTACCAAGGGTTAGAACCTACTTCCCTCAGTTTCTTTGGAGCTTTAGGGTCAAAATCAAACTCTATCAGTACTTATAACTATACTTGATAGACAGAATGCTTGGGGTCCTGATTGGTCCACAGCTTCTATATAAACCCAGCACAGGAGCACCTAGTGCTCCTGCCCCTCTCTCCCAACTAAACTTCAGAATTTAGTTTCATTTCAATAAGCATCTGAGAGTATAAATGAACCCCCACAACACTTTGGGCCAAATTCCCCACTGTCATATACAAGTGCAATTCCACAAATCAATGAAGTTGTATTAACACTGTGTTAACCTTATATGCCTATGATCCTACCCTACTTATGCCTATCCATCACACCTTGATTAATTATACATAATTATAACAATAAATCTCTCTTAAATAATTAAATGAAATAATTGGCTACAACTGAAGCTGGCTCCTTGAATCTGCAAGATATGGTTGGAAATATTTCAACTCTCAGTACTACATACAGTACAGTTCTAGCTACAATATTACAAGAACAGTCTCTGTTGCACTATTTTGTCATTGTTGGTTCTGCTGAGCCAGAAACACAAAAGCACTAAATATTTATTTTAAAAGGTTTGATTCAAATTTGGTTCTAAAAATGGGAGATGTTTCAGGTGGTTTATCTCTTTCCTGAACTATTTCTTTCATCTTTAACATAATCTAGTAATTTATGCAGGCATATAGGGACAGCTGTTCCAGTGTGGTTCTGGACTGCCAGGGGAATCTGGTCCTAAAACCGGTGTAACCAGGGGTGGCTCCAGGCACCAGTGCAGCATGCGTGTGCCTAGGGCGACAAGCCACGGGGGGCGGCCTGCTGGTCACTGTGAGGGCAGCAGGCAGGCGGCTTTCAGCGGCATGCCTGCGGGAGGTCCGCTGGTCCCGCGGCTTCGGCGGCAATTCGGCGGCGCGGACGCCCCTGGGTGTAATCCTGGGTGTAACCAGACCTGGAGGACCACTCCATGAAAAAGGGAGCTACTTAGATATCCAATAGAGGCTGCAGTACCACTTTTTCTCCCTGCTATCTGCACAGCAGCAGAAACGGGGTGTGGCTGGGACTTCCCTGTGCCACTGCCAGGGCCGGCTCCAGGCACCAGCCGAGCAAGCTGGTGCTTGGGGCGGCAGATTGAACGAGGCGGCATTCCGCCCAATCCTAGGGCGGCACGGCGTTTTTGTTGTTGTTGTTGTTCCGCTCCGGCTGCCCTGTAGGGGGCGGCGGCGCGGAGGACGGGAGCGCCCTGCAGCAAGCCCGGCAGGGCAGTCCCCGTCCTTCCCTCCCCACCGACCGGAGCGGAGCCCTCCCAACAGGCGGCAGGCGACGCGGTGGGAGGGGCCGCATGGCAGCGCCCCACTGTAGCCCTGGCCACCCCCCTTCTGTCTCCTGCCTGCCCCCTCTGTCTCCCCCCGCTAGCCGGTCCCCCTGCACCCGCGCTCCGGCGCACAGATCACTGGTTTGTTTGTTTTTTTGCTTTGTCGTTCTGGCCGCCCCGGTTTTTTTTTTTTTTTTTTTTTGCTTGGGGCAGCCAAAAAGCCAGAGTCGGCCCTGGCCACTGCAGCCGCTAACTACAGAATCTGCCCTTTGGGATGGTTGTCGCTTGCCATAGGACTATTCCGGCATTGAAGCAACATTAGATTCTGCTTTAAGCCACCTTTATAGATGTGCACGTGACTAGCACTCTGGGCACACCCCAGGGATCTAGCCTATGCAGTGTATAGTAGTAGCATGAGTTAGTTTGATACCTATTGTAAGAGCTCATGAGTTGCGGAAATGCATTTCCACTGGAAATAACAGCCTGTAGCTTCAAGAACTTGAAGGGAGGTGCAAACTGCCTGCAGAGAGATTTCGTTATAAGAATTAAATTATCATATGTTATTAGTGTTCTGCATATGCACATACAGTATTTGTTTCTCTCATTTATTATGCCATAGAGTAAAGAAGGTCATTATGTCAGAAATATAATGGATATATCTTCCTGTATTTATTACAGTGATGCCTTCAAATGTAGTTGCCCACCGAAATGTATATACAATTAGTATTCAGTTGCATAGTATTCATAGGGTTGGGTTCAATGTGAATAGAACTGATGATTCCTTTTCTGCAACTAAAGCAATATCTCAAAGGCTGTTTGTATGATCGGTTTCAATCTGGAGCCAGAGTACAGTAACCCAATCTGGACCAAAATCAAGTACTATTACATGATGAACAAACATTTCATTTATAAATATGTCATCTTGACAAGTCAGGGAAAAGTGGAACTTAAACTGAGTCATCAAAATCTTCATTTGGGTTCAGTCAGATGCATAAAATAAAAGCCATAAACAATGTACAGTCCAACACTTGAACTGTAAAACAATGTTATGAGAAATGCTTTAGTACTGTATTGAATGAGTGATTTGTGCACTGCAGGACACAAATGAAAGTAGTGAGCGTTTGTTAAACTATAAGTAAGCTTCCTGCCTGATTGCCTGACAATTAGACATTCATATTTTCTGCCCCAAATGGTGAGATTCACCTATCAGTCAAATAACTGATCTTCTACCCAGGGGAGTTAAAAGTATTCCACAGTTTGGTAAGAAGAAAGTGAAATAAAAGGGCAGGAAGACAAAAATCTAGCAATGTGGTTATAAACACTAAAATCACTTTTGTGAAGTTCAGGGGTGTAGTAAGATGAGGCCCTGAAACATAAACTCTAAACTCTATCACAGGGGAGTGAATAAAAAAGAATTTCAAAGTAAAAAACTGAAATTTAGTGGGTTAACACCTAAAATTGATGCATTAACACATGGAGTTGCCCAAAAACAGTTAACTGCAGCAAAAAAGGGCACTCCCACCATCCATTTGGCATGCACACAAAAGCAACAGACACTGGGGGAACAAATTCAGGTTTTACAAGAGCAGGTAACTACCCCCAGTCTCCTCTCAGAGCCAGGATAAAAACCAGGGGTGCAGTTCCCAACTGTGCAGGTTCCCAACTGCTTTGACCCATGGAACCACACTCCGCGCTCATATCTAACAATATAACCTTCTTTCTCAAATATTTTTACATACCGGTTAAGTTTTGTCCTTTATATGCTTTCTCAGTTTGCTAAACTTGCTGCTGCTGCTGCCTGTACTTTCAAATACCTTGATAGAGTTAATCTCTCTTGGCTCAGGTCTCGTTACCTTCCTAGGTTGCTCTTCACCCCCGCTTTCCCCCGCCTCTCCTCACTTCTGCTCTCTCTCTTTGTTTTAAAAGTTAAAAGTTATAGTTTTTACAGAAACCTCCAAAAAATAAAGCAATTGAAAACAGAACAAAACAAGAAACAAAAAGAAAACAAGGTAAAAACTTTAAATAAATCCAGTAAATTAATTATTGTAACCCTTCAGGAATGCAACAGCTGAAATTATTCCTAACTTTCTTGAAGAAAATGCACACTCTGCTTCTAATCCTAACCACTAACTAATATTTGAAACATGGGCTTTTCTTATTTCCATACAGCAGAGGTTTAAAATAATAAGTAAGTAAATAATAATAAGTAATGCAAAATTCCTTGTTACCAAATGATTACAATACTTTTGGCAAATAATAATATATTTTTATCAATTTTTGTTAAAAGTTTTAAATAAGCTAATAACTTGTTTATTCAAATGTTTAACCCTTTTTATTTTTTATTTTTGCTTTCCTTATTTTGTATAGTTATGAATAGAATTCTGGCGCCATTTGTTTTTAATTGTAAGTTTATCCTGTATGTCATGTGTGTGGCTTGTGTTGTGTGTTGTGTGTGTCACGTGACCATTTTTTATTATTTTTATTTTGTTGCAACAAAAGTCAATTTTATACACTTTTAAAAATATATATATGTATATGTGGTACCACACTATTTTAAGATCATGGTTGGGGTATAATCATAGTATTATTAACACCAATTTTTTGTGCAAAGTTCAAGAAGATTTCAGTTACAAATATATGTACATATATTTCTGCCTCAACAAATAATGCAATTGCAAACAAAAAGTTTTGTTTTGTTTTTTTAAGTTTTTTTTTTTATTTGTTATTCAAAGAAAAAATGTAAGGGGACACCTCAACATTAAGGTAAAGATAATATTAAAAAAATGTTAATTTCTTGTATGGGCTTTTTATAAACTTGTTGCACTTTTAAATATAGTTATAAAAATGTCATAACCAAAATGTTTTAAAATAACAATTTATGCATAAAGCTAACCAAACAATTTGAACAGGTTTCCACCTTTGGCTCCCAAACATAACAAAGCATCATGAAAGTATGCCCTCAAATACCCTCAAAGTATTTGCATGTACCTGTATTTAAAATTTATTTTGGTTAAATTTGATAGTTGGTTTAATTTTATACACTTTTCTTTTGTTATGTTATGTTAATGGGAAGCAATGGTTGTTAAAGTTTGTGCTTCTAAACAGTTAACAAGAATGAAGTTGGTATCACAAGCAAATTAACTCTAAAAAGCTTGTTAAAATTATGTTACTAACTCTTTTGCTGAAACAAAGTGTTCAGCAAGGGAAAGCAATACACCTTCTCATTGAAGATTGTGAACATTTATTTTAGCTGTTAAGCATTACATTTTGTATGAAATATTAGTAATGCATCTCAAATGAAAATGAATGTCTATACAACAATTGCAAAAGTATAGGTTGTGTTATAAAAGACTCGGTCCCTATTACATTGTTCTTATTACATTGTAAACAAACTAAGTTAAACTGTGTATTAAGTTTGGGTTACTGAAAACAAAAACAAAAAACAAACAAAAAAACCCTTTATTATGTTAACTAACTAGCTGTTTAAGTTGCATCCCACAGACTAAAGACACCAGAAGATATCACACCACAAAAATACCAAATGATATACAGAAACCCCCAAGCATCAAGAAAAGAAAAATGAAGTGCTTTATAAATAAGAGACTAGTCAAACACACCTCTATCTACCATATATGGACAATTAAGTTAACAATCAGCTAAAAACCACTAGCTGGACCAGGATAAGCCATCATTTAATTTCAAGTTGGTTACTATGTAAAAACAATTGTATTATTGCTGTACTACTGTATTATCATTGTACTGTTGTATTATTGCTGTACAACATTTACAATGTGCATAACCTTGCTAAACTGTTTAACCAATATACAGGTAAAAAATAACAAACGAATGGCAGCAAACAACGTGAAGGCAAGGAAAAAACAAAGTGGTAAACAAACAAAACGTTACATAGTAACTACAAATTGGGTAAACAAATTGCCTGTTAGTACCAGTCATAATTTGGGTCAGTGACACTGCATCCTAACTGAGGCACATGTTATTCAAAACAATCTTGTTCAGTGTCTGGGTACCAATACTACATCCTGACACAGCACTATTTAATAAATTGGTTACTGTCCATCCAGTGGGTTATCTGGAAGACAGCATTCATAAAAAACAACTGGATCTACATCAACTACTGGTGTATCGCAGAGCCATGCAACCAATGGAACAGAGAAGCTAGCCACTTCTGTTTCCTGCTCAGTAAAGCTTACCAGAAGGTGACAACCAGCAGTAAGGGTAACCTATAACATGAATGGACAGTACTGTGTAGTAACTAATTACAATATATTTATATATAAAGGCCTCAGTGGTAGTGTCACTACTCCAAATTTCTGTTTTACTTCTCATATACATAGCACTGTGGAACACACTATCACAATCCCTATCTGTAGCGGGGTGAACGCCCGCTCCAGCCCTGAAGGGGTTGGAAAAGCCCTGCAGAGGGCTGGGGCTGTGTAAAGGGGCAAACCCCGGCTGATTGGGGAAGTGGCTGCAGCTGGGGCCACGCCCCAAACTGAGCCACTCAGCCTGTAAGAAGGCCAGGGCAGCCAGAAGCTGGGCAGTCTCCCTCTGACAGGAGAGAGAGACAGGCCTGGCTGCAGGGAGCTCACCTGGGGACCTAGAGGGAGGCAGGGCTGGGCTGGGCTGGGGAAAGGCCTTGAGGGCAGGGAAGCCCTAGGCCAGCAACTCCCCAGGCTGCAGGGCCTGGTCCTAGGCCATATAGGTATTGGGGTTGCAGAGGGGCAGCCTGAGGGTGGGTAAAGGCAGCCAGTCCAAACCCCTTCTTGCCGGTGATGATTGGCTGATAGACTGCAGTCTGCCCCAGGGCGCGGGGGCTAGATGGTGACTGGCAGTAGCCATGACTGAGGCAACATTGGGATAAGGGGTGGGGGTTCCCCTGGGGGGGGGAGACCCAGAGAGAGAGTGGGGTACTGCCAGGGGGGGCAGCACCTAAGCCAAGGGCACTGGGGTCTGGGAGGGACACAGGGGCCAACGACAAGTGGATCACCGGCCTGCAGAGGGTGCTCCAGAGGCTGGTGAGCTAATTCCCTGGACGACCAGCAGGAGGCTCCGCAGGGGTGAGTCCACGCCTGATTACACTATCCCACAAAACACTCAGCCTACTACTAATGATGAGACAGGTAATAACTGGAATTGCCCTAATAGGAGTGTGTTTCTATCTGTGTCACCAAAGTAAAAGGGCCAGAGTACACCACCAGACTGGAAAAACATGGTTATGCTTGGATATAAGGTGGTGTCATACGTACATGTACATACTATACATATATGCCCATACACACTACAAATATATATGCCATATCCATATAATTCATATATATTAATTATTTAGGAGTGCCTCTAAGGGTATGTCTACACTACGGGATTAATCCGAAATTATTTAATTCGAATTTTGGAAACAAATTGTATAAAGTCGAATGTATGCGGCCACACTAAGCACATTAATTCGGCGGTGTGCGTCCATGTACCGGGGCTAGCGTCGACTTCCGGAGCGTTGCACTGTGGGTAACTATCCCATAGCTATCCCATAATTCCCGCAGTCTCCCCCGCCCATTGGAATTCTGGGTTGAGATCCCAGTGCCTGATGGGGCAAAAAACATTGTCGCAGGTGGTTCTGGGTACAGCCTCACCCCTCCCTCCATGAAAGCAACGGCAGACAACCATTTTGCGCCTTTTTTCCTGGGTGAACACTGCAGACTCCATACCACGGCAAGCATGGAGCCCGCTCAGCTCAAGACAGCAGTCATGAACATTGTAAACACCTCGCACGTTCTCGTGCAGTTTATGCTGAGCCAGGACCAGAAAAACGAGGCGAGGAGGCAGCGGCGATGGCAGCGCAGCGAAGCGTGATGAGGACATGGACATGGACACAGAATTCTCTCAAACCGCGGGTCCCGGTGCTTTGGAGATCATATTGTTAATGGGGAAGGTTCTATCCATGGAACGCCGATTCTGGGCCCGGGAAACAAGCACAGACTGGTGGGACCGCATAGTGTTGCAGGTGTGGGACGATTCCCAGTGGCTGCGAAACTTTCGCATGCGTAAGGGCACTTTCATGGAACTTTGTGACTTGCTGTCCCCTGCCCTGAAACGCCAGAATACCAAGATGAGAGCAGCCCTCACAGTTGAGAAGCAAGTGACGATAGCCCTGTGGAAGCTTGCAACGTCAGATAGATACCGGTCAGTCGGGAATCAATTTGGAGTGGGCAAATCTACTGTGGGGGCTGCTGTGATGCAAGTAGCCAAAGCAATCACTGAGGTGCTGCTACGAAAGGTAGTGACTCTGGGAAATGTGCAGGTCATAGTGGATGGCTTTGCTGCAATGGGATTCCCTAACTGTGGTGGGGCGATAGATGGAACCCATATCCCTATCTTGGCACCGGAGCACCAGGGTACCCAGTACATAAACCGCAAGGGGTACTTTTCAATGGTGCTGCAAGCACTTGTGGATCACAAGGGACGTTTCACCAACATCAACGTGGGCTGGCCGGGAAGGGTTCATGATGCTCGCGTCTTCAGGAACACTACTCTGTTTAAAGGGCTGCAGCAAGGGACTTACTTCCCGGACCAGAAAATAACCGTTGGGGATGTTGAAATGCCAATAGTTATTCTTGGGGACCCAGCCTACCCCTTAATGCCATGGCTCATGAAGCCATACACAGGCAGCCTGGACAGGAGTCAGGAGCTGTTCAACTACAGGCTGAGCAAGTGCAGAATGGTGGTAGAATGTGCATTTGGCCGTTTAAAAGGTCGCTGGCGATCGCTACTAACTCGCTCTGACCTCAGTCAAAGAAATCTCCCCATTGTTATTTCTGCTTGCTGTGTGCTCCACAATCTCTGTGAAAGTAAGGGGGAGACCTTTATGGCGGGGTGGGAGGCTGAGGCAAATCGCCTGGCTGCTGATTACGCGCAGCCAGACACCAGGGCGATTAGAAGAGCACACCAGGAAGCGCTGCGCATCAAAGAAGCTTTGAAAACCAGTTTCATGACTGGCCAGGCTACAGTGTGAAATTTCTGTTTGTTTCTCCTTCATGAAAACCCGCCCCCTTTATTGACTCATTCTCTGTAAGGAAACCAACCTCCCCCTTCCCCCAGCTTGCTTTCAAAGGAAATAAAGTCACTATCGTTTAAAAATCATGTATTCTTTATTAATTGATTATAAAAAGAAGGAGAGAACCCGGGTGGGGTTTGGGAGGAGGATTGGCGGGAAGGAAAAGGCCACTAAAAAAAGGTTTAAAAAAATGACAGCCTTTTGCTTGGGCTGTCCACTGGGGTGGAATGGGAGGGTGTACGGAGCCTCCCCCCCCCCCCCCTGTGTTCTTACACATCTGGGTGAGGAAGCTATGGAACATGGTGAGGGGGTAGGGGGGTTATACAGGGGCTGTAGCGGCACTCTGTTATCCTGCTGCCGTTCCTGAAGCTCCACCAGACGCTGGAGCATGTCTGTTTGCTTATGCAGCAGCCCCTGCGTTGCATCCTGCCTCCTCTGATCTTCCTGCCGCCACCTCTCATCTCGAGCGTCCCTCCTGTCCTCACGTTGGTCCCTCCTGTCCTCACGTTCACTGGCTTCTTTCCTATACTTTGAAACCGTGTCCTTCCACTCATTCAGATGAGCTCTTTCACTGCGGGTGGATTCCATGATTTCTGCGAACATCTCGTCTCGCGTCTTCTTTTTCCGACGCCTTATCTGAGATAGCCTTCGGGACGGAGGAGGGAGGCTTGAAGAATTTGCAGCTGCTGGAGGGAGGGAAAAAAGGAGAGAATTTTTAAAAAAGATACGTTTTGCAGAACAATGCTTATACTCTTTCACGGTGACCAACACTATTCACATTACATAGCACATGTGATTTCTGTGCAAGGTCGCATTTTGCCTCTTAATATTGAGTGCCTGTGGCTTTGCTGCTAGAGATCACAGACGCAGGTCTGGGCAACAGAATTCGGCTTGCATGCGGCCATGGTAAGCCATTGTCTTTCGGCTTCTGCGCCCTCCTTTCCCACATACCAAGCAAAGCCCATTGAGTGCTGCGGTTTTCCTGTTAACCTTCAGCAGCAGAAAACAAACTAAACCCCTCCCCCATCCAATTCTCTGGATGATCGCTTTATCCCTCCCCCCACCATGTGGCTGGTATCAGGGAAGATCCCTGCTATCCAAACGCGAAAAGCTCTTGGCCCATTTCCCCCCCCCCCCCCGCGCTTGGCTAACTGCAGGGAAGGATTTCTTTTCAGCCAAACAGCCCAGTAGGAACGGCCACTTCTGTCCCCTTAATTAAATTCCCGTATTTCAACCAGGTTACCATGAGCGATATCACTCTCCTGAGGATTACACAGCGAGATAAAGAACGGATGTTGCTTGAATGCCAGCAAACACCGGGACCATACGCTGCCAGGCTTTGTCATGCAATGATACCAGATTACTTGCTGCTAGCATGGCGCGGTTAAGTGTCCTACCATGGAGGACGGAATAAGGCTGCACTGCCCATAAACCTTGTGGCAAGGCTTTTGGAGTACCTCCAGGAGAGCTTCATGGAGATGTCCCTGGAGGATTTCCGCTCCATCCCCAGACACGTTAACAGACTTTTCCAGTAGCTGTACTGGCCGCGAATGCATCCCAAGTCCTCAGGGTAAAGTAATCATTAAAAAACGCTTGCTTTTAAAACAAGTTTTATATTTTAAAAGGTAAACTCACCTGAGGTCCCTTCCATGGGGTCGTGGTCTTGGATACTGGCTTGGGAGGGTTGGGAGGGTACTTCAGTCAAGCTGAGAAAAAGATCCTGGCCGTTAGGGAGAACGGAGTGCTGGGTGCTCTCCGCAAGCTCGTCCTCCTCCTCCTCTTCCCCGTCCGCAGAATCCTCAGGTGTGGCTGATGAGATTATCCCCGCCTCGGAATCCACGGTCACAGGTGGGGTAGTGGTGGCGGCCCCCCCTAGAACTGCATGCAGCTCGGCGTAGAAGCGGCATGTCCGTGGCTCTGACCCGGAGTGACCGTTTGCCTCCTTTGTTTTTTGATAGGCTTGTCTGAGCTCCTTGACTTTCACGCGGCACTGATCTGAGTCCCTATTGTGGCCTCTCTCCATCATGCCCTTGGAGATTTTTTCAAAAGTTTTGGCATTTCGTCTTTTCGAACGAAGTTCTGCTAGCACTGAATCCTCTCCCCATATAGCGATCAGATCCAGTACCTCCCGTACGGTCCATGCTGGTGCTCTTTTTCGATTATCGGCCTGCATGGTTACCTGTGCTGATGAGCTGAGCTATCTGTGGTCACCTGTGCTCTCCACGCTGGGCAAACAGGAAATGAAATTCAAATGTTCGCGGGGCTTTTCTTGTCTACCTGGCCAGTGCATCCGAGTTCAGATTGCTGTCCAGAGCGGTCACAATGGTGCACTGTGGGACAGCTCCCGGAGGCCAATACCATCGAATTGCGGCCACACTAACCCTAATTCGAAATGACAATATCGATTTTGGCGCTACTCCGCTCGTCGGGGTGGAGTACAGAAATCGATTTTAAGAGCCCTTTATTTCGAAATAAATGGCTTCATTCTGTGGACGGATGCACGGTTAATTCGATTTAACGCTGCTAAATCCGAATTAAAGTCATAGTGTAGACCAGGCATCAGGCTCAATCATAATACTACCTTCTTCAGTCATGGTCCCAGGCCTAACATTCCCAGGCCCACCATAAGGGACTAAAAAATAATAAAATAATAAAATCTGCCTATCAGTCATACGTGGGAATGTGCAGACTAAAAAGACAGATGGGGCATGAGTGTATAAATCGTAAAATAAGATAACCACATAACAGTGTTTAGCCCACTGGGTTATCTTTAGTCCATGCATTATGCTTTTCCGGGACGATGGGTAAACATCCTCCCAATAAAAAGACAAAGACTGGGGGAATGTAGTAAGATGAGGCCCTGAAACATAAACCCTTATCAGAGGCCCAGTATGAGACCTAAAGCCTGAACTAAAGTAATGGTCAAGACTTTGCTAACATAAAGCAAAGTTAAGCTGTGAGCCAGAGGCAGGCCCTGCTCACAGAAGCTGGCAAGGAAAGGGCTGATGCTGCAAAAAGAGACATACCTAAAAGGTAATGGACACCAGATATCAGAACATTTGCATACTTGTACATTCCACACAGATAACAAGGAACAGGCTGACCCATCCCAATGACAGGATCAAAAGGGGAATATGATGGATAGAGTTGTTTTGTTCGAACCAATATGTACAAGGTGAGAGGCGGCACCTTACTACATAGAGGGGTTGTACCTTGCTACGTAGAGGGGTTGCACCTCAATACGTCAGGAGTGATGTGTAACTTGTTTGTACCTCTGTATAAAAATGCACCCCTGAGTGGATGTCTTTGTCCGGCCTAGGGGCAGTGGAAAGTCCCGCCACTGACTGAGCTGAGTCCATTGTCAGGGAGCACATAAGTACTAGCTAGCAGCACTTTAGCAGCACCTTGGACTTCTATGCCAGGGAGCTGGAGACTGTGTTTCTCTTCGACAATAAACCTGGCCGGGTGCCTTCGTACCTTACTAGAGTCTGTGGTCATTGGGGGTTCTCTCGGGGTCTGCTGTGTCAGCTATCTGCGCAGAGCTGGGGCAGCACACAGAGGGA
This sequence comes from Emys orbicularis, assembly GCF_028017835.1. NCBI lineage: Eukaryota > Metazoa > Chordata > Testudines > Emydidae > Emys > Emys orbicularis. Next base: position 92,114,314 of record NC_088689.1, on the reverse strand, counting down.
ACACGCAAGCAGCCGATTGATATCAACATTGAATAGAGCAGAGCACCACACCAGGAGCGTCTGACGACAAGGGGTTCTCAAACTGAGGGTTGGGACCCCAAAATGGGTCGCAACCCCATTTCAGTGGGGTTGCCAAGGCCTGTGTTAGACTTGCTGGGGTCTGAAGCCGAAGCCTGAGCACCGCCACCCAGGGCCGAGGCCTGAGGGATTCAGTCCTGGGCAAGGGGGCTAAGGTTACATGCCCCCTGCCCAGGGCAGCAGCCCTTGGGCTTCAGCTTTGGCCCCTCTGCCCAGGGTGGCGGGGCTGGGGTGGGCTCAGGCTTTGGTCTGCCCTACTGGGGTTGTGTAGTAATTTTTGTTGTCAGAAGAGGGCCACAGTGCAATGACAAATTAGAGTAGCTACAGAACAGCTCTCACAGTCCCCTAAGGACTGTTCCACTAGATGGGGACATGGCAGAGTGCATTGCAATCCAGCTCATTTTCTCCAACTGTCATGTCCACTAGTGGCCCAGATATGTCCCTTGCAATTTATGCCTGCTAGGGGAATCCTTGCTTCTACTTTAGGACAGTTTAAAGGTTACTTTATACCCCTCGGGTGGTGCAGAGAGACCTTAGCAGGGCACAGGATCTGGCTCATAACCTCTAAAGTAGCTAATTACCAGACCATTTATAATGTCTTATTTTTATTAATGTTATTTTACTTTTTAAAAAATGACTGTTGAATAGATTATTTTCTTAAAGAGTTGGAATAGGCATCTAGGGTTATGTAGTTCAGATCCCTGAATCACTATAAAATAGTTTTCCGTATCTTCTTAATACAACCCTAATAGTTTATTGTCTAGTCTTGAATAGTTTTAGGGAAATGATGATTCTACAATTTCCTTTTGCAGCTTTTTCCACTGCCCAGTTGTTTTAACCGTACAAAGGAGATGGGGCCTTCCACCTTCAGTGAAACTATGGAAAAAGAAGAGTATACATTCCTTTGAATTGACATACGTACTCTCATGCTTCTTCTTGCACAATGTTAAAACTCTTACACTCTTGCACTGTTAGACACTCTCCTATGGCCTGGGTTCAGCCTGTACATCTCATCACACTTTCAAGCTGACACCTCAACAAGCAAACAAACAGCCACAGCAACAAGATAGTTAAGTAGAACAACAACAAACAAAAAACCCTACATTGCACCACCAAGAAGCAGCATCTTCCAATCCAGCACTGAATGTGGAACATGATGATACTGCTGAGACTTCAGCATCATGAATGAGATGGAGTTTGCAAAAGTACCACCAAGGGATTAGATTTAAAATTTTCTTGAAATGATTTTAATGGGAGATTGAAATGTGATTGGATTTTATGGTATTAACAGCTTCTCCTGCTAACTATCAATTTATGTAGACTGTACCCCTGGAGAGGAGACGCAAATTAATCTTGGTAAACAGAGAGAAATGGTGGGGAATCATTTGATTTTCATTTACCTGTCTCAAAACTCCTCCTTGAATGGCTTCTTTTAAGTAACTGTGTTAAATAGTTTCTGCGGTTCCATTGGACTTAGTTAAGATAATTTACTTCTGCCCATTTATAAACTGCTAGGTTATACACAATAAACCAAATAGGATTCACTGACCTTTAAAAGAAAATTCTTTTGCCCATCTATAAGCTGCTTTAGTTATCTATGATACACTGAGACAGGACTCACTGCTGATTTTGGAGATAATATACAGTACTTCGGTCTTAACTTACCAAGAGAAGAGCACTGCCCCCAGGAGAGATGCATTCTCAAAGGTGCAATCTCTCTTGAAAGCTCTCCACAGAGAGACATACAGAAGGGATTGTGACTGAATTAATAATTATTTATTGCTTTTTTTTTTTTACAAAAATATTATTTCATTTCCTTTCTTTAATAATAAAATAGTCACAGTAAACCACTGTGAGCATTCTGCTTGCCTTTAATCATGGGGGTTGCATTCCTGATCTGGCATTGAGAGGCAATCATTACGATTTGTCTCCCCATTTCTTGTTTCTCTCGACTATACATTTTTAGTAATTTGGGGAATAAAATTACTCTGGGCTCAACACCTTACAACACTCCTTTCTACTCTACAACATGTTTAAGTGCTTTCCTGATTTGGGAAGTTTTCATGAATTGGGGCTAAGACTGGTACTTGGTCCTGCTACTGAATTTATATTTTCCCTTGCTTATCCTGTAACACATATAATCCTGGTTTATTCCCCAGATATTTAATGAAATCCATTACAACCATGTGGGGATGTAAAGTTCCATGAGAGGGTAAGAGTCACGATGGGACACTTGCCTGGCAATAAATCATGGCCTTATGTAAGGCCCCCTGGTGGTTATATAAGATGAGGCCTTATGTAAGGAACAATTGAACCAATCGGTGTGGGGCTATACATGTGATAAACACATGATTCTCCTTCTTGTCCAATCAGTAGATGTGTAATTATAGCCTAATTGTGTTATGTAATGTTAAGAAAGACTATAAAAGAAAGCTTGTAATAAACAGAGTTTGAGTCAGCTTGCAACCACATTGGTCGTGTGCTTTATCCGTTCCCCACACAACCAGTCTGCAAAAATTTAGTGTTAAAATGAATAGTATTATCATGAGGTGTACCAACCCCACACTGGGCCAGAAGAGGTTAATGAAAGGCAGTGGGGTCAGTCGGCCCTACCTCACCACACCTGCACTTGGTATCAAGCTGGAGAAAGGAGTGAATAGGGTTGAACCCAGCTCAGAGAAGGAGAGAAGCTCTCTGGCCCTCCCTCAGAGAGAGTAGCTGGGCAGAAATTGTGGCGCTGACTTGGACTGCTGGCATTTAGAGCCCTCCTGAAGGAAGGTATGTGTGCAACAGGGAGACCAAAGCATTGGGGTCAAGTGGGAGGCAGTGAGTCTGCACAGGATTCTCTGAGGTGGTGGAGGGGTGTACAAAGAGCAGGAAGGCTCTGGCTGAGCTGGGGCTGCTCTGCGAGGGGAGTAGAGATAATTGTCCTGCAGCAGAACCAGCTGGGTGGCAGAAAGTGCTAAAAAGCTCTGCAGTGAGCCTGTGGAAGAGGCTTAGAGAGGGAGGTGTTGATACACAGTGAGCCTGGGAAGGTGCTGTGGCAAAGGCCCAAGACAGGGCAGGGTAGGAAGTGGTCCCGGGAGGCAGCAAGGGATCTGTGTAGTCAGGCCTTGGCTGCTTATTCAAGGGTTCCCTGGACCAGAGTGCAGAGGAGAGGGAGGGCTTGGGTTCCCTTACCAGCCCACTGAGGATGATGGAGATGGAACCCCCTGACAAGAGATATGGACTGTTGAAACCCCTGGTGCCAATGGTAACGACTAGCGAGCCTGGAGGCAGACCAAAGGCCAAACATGTGGTTGATGGAGTACTGTTTTTTGTACTGTTGGCATACCCTAGAAGGGGTTGGAACTACATGTCACCCAGCCAGAAGGCCAAAGTGCAAGAAGATGCAGCCTCTCACATGGCCAAAGTGGCTACCAGCAGGGGACTTAAAAAGGGGAAGTCTGGTATGCCATGCCCAGCCAAATGGGGACACGCCAGCTAGCGAGTCACACTTATACAGGTATAAATTGTGAGGCTGTGGGTACATCTTCCACTGTTCAAGTGGGAGAAGTTCTTTAAAGGCAGTTTCAAATAGCTATGTGGTGGGCTTCTGAAGAGAGCTATGAGCAGAGCAATGTTTCAAAATGAACCAGGATGTCTGAAACTTGCACCATTTCGTTTCCCAGAATGGGTTAATTTTGTGTCTCCAGGCAAGCATTCGCAGTCTAAAAGTTAAGACTGAACTCCTGTGTTCCGCAGATGGTGTGCATCATATCAAATGAAAGTGTGTACACCCCATGCATGCACTTGACATGGATCATATGTACTATTTGCTGCATCCCCTTAACAATTGCATCATATCATCAGTCTTCACAGCTTGTGATGAGCCTTGTTTTCTCAGTGAATGGCTAGGGATGACAAAAGTGTTGGCATGACAACTACTGCATAGCTGAGAGGAGTGTTCAGAGGGGGGGAAAAAGGGCAGACATACAAAAATCAGGTAAAAATCAAATTGTAGGTTCTATAGGTTGTTTGATGATGGCATAAAATATTAATCAAATTAAAACAATGACCTTTTGCCATGGTTATGGGGTTAGCCGTGCCTCTGTCCCTTTTCAAGTCTCTCAAGGTATGGGTTTTTTATCCCTGTGTAGGTATAACTGTCCCAGGTCAGCTGACTTGTGCACCTAGGGCTTGGTCTCTGGGGCTTAAAAATTGCTTTATAGACATTTGGGGTCTGCAAGGGTGGAGGGTTCCAGAGCTCGGGCTCCAACCCAAACTTGTACATCTACACAGCAATGTTTAGTCCTGCAGCTTGAGACCTGCAAGCCCGAGTCAAGTGACCTGGGCCAGCCATGGCTGTGCTGCAGGGCTTTTATCCTGTGTAGACATACCCTCAGTGTACCCTCCTCAGGTCTTGGGCTCGGCCCTAGTTGCTTCAGGGTAGAATTTCACAGTTCTCTCACTCTTTAAGTGGGACCAGGGTCAAACTACCCTCATGTATACTAATCACCCCCGTGTTTGCTCCCTTCGGGAACCTGTTGACTAGCAGCCTTCTTAAAATAAAGTATTATTTGTTTAGCAGTTGGATTAAGAATTTTAAAATAACCTGGTGCAGGTCAATCTTCCCTGAAGCACTACCATTCCAGCCTGGTGACCTAGATACCCATATGACTTCTTGAGTCTGAGGCCATGTCTACACAGGAAAGTGAAGATTAATTAAGTAAAAGTGTGACGTTAATGCATTCAAGATAAAATATGTTATACCTCTAAGTCCCTGAGTGTCCCAGTGTGAACAAGCCCTGAGTCTCTCTCCCCTCTGCACTCCCGAGAGTGTCTCTTAAAACCCTGCTAAGTTTCTTTGTTCTCCAGTGCCTTGTCTTCACTAGGAAAAAGATGTTCTTACCTCACTTTAGCTAACCTGTGGTAAATAACACAAGGGTAAAATCCTAGGGAAGACAAAACAGTTTGTAGTTTTAACATGAGTTAGCAGTTGAAGGTAAGCCCTAGGCTCCCCCATACTGAACCCGCTAACACATATGACAATTACAAACAGCCTTGTCTTCACTAGGATTTTACCTCAAATTAGTTAACTTGAATTACAAACACACGTTATTTTCCATAGTGAATATAAAGACCCAGAAGTTTCAAGAAGTGGTGGGGCTTGCCCACCCATGTCAAACTAATTATATAGGATGTGCTGCGGGGGGGCTAGAGTAATCGGAGGTAATTGTTCTAGCATTGTCTCTTAACAACCCTTAAGTGGAAGCTGCTAGGCAACCATTGTGAACTATCTCTGCCTTCTGGCCTGTGGGATGAACTTAATCAGAAATATTTGTGCAGAAAACCATGCCAGTAATAGGGCAAGCTACAGTATTCAAGAGTATCCCCATAATTGTTACAGTTTTCATGTGTGATAATAAGATCCATGAGATCATAGAATTTAATTTCATTGAGATAGGATACTAAATGAAAATAGCTAAAAATAGAGAGGCCACATTAAATCATTGGGACACTGTTCTGCCATGAGATATTTTGTCACAAAGTTTTTTCCATTTTGCATGTCTATCTTTGGATTTTAGAGCTCTACCACATAACACATGTAGAATGAAGCTGGATGATTTTTGCACTACAAAATGACATTATCTTGGTTAACAGTAGTAAATGCAAAATGAGCCAATTTAAAAAGGGAGATTGATGGTTAAGTTTTCTTGAAAATAGTAATCCACTTTCTGAGTGAGTAGAAGCCATGTTACTTCCGAGCAATGACTTCAGCGTATCTGCTCTGAAATCAAAGTAGTGCACCTGTTCTGAATGCTGCAGGCTTGAAAAGGTTTTGGAAAAGCACAGAAAAATATCCAGCTGCATTTTGAGGTTAACCACAGTTCATATTGCAAAAACAACTTTCTCTCTCTCCTCTGCAGAATCCAGAAATTTTCTGTATATAGTCACTTGTACTTTTCATAATTTGCTGCAATTTATTTTGTTGACATTTTATTTTACATTAGTGAAAACAAATGTGCAGTATAATCATCCCATTATGATACAGAAATCTCTTCCTATTTATGGCTTGTCTTTCAAACTGTATTAGGGAAAACAGTGATCTGATAGGCAACAATTGGTAACAGAATAGAACTTTCAAATCGCATTGCTACAGGAAATGCTCTTCTTACAGGTTCAAGCTGCATGTGAATTGTGTAATGGAATGAGAAACATTTGCGTGTTAAGGAAAAAGCTCCCCTGTAAGGCTGGGTCGATCTATCTGAGTGCTTGTAAGTAATTTCTTGCTACTTTAACTAAGAACGCTTCTTGTTCATTGGTGCATCAAATTAACAAGATCTGTCATTAGATTTTAATTTCTCCGCAAGAAACATCTTCTCCTGAAGGTAATGGCATGGTTTTCAAAAGGGCTGAGCCCTCAGCACCTCCCAGTGAAGTCCAGGATAATTATTAGGTGCTAAACATTAATTATTATATATATATAGCTCGTTTTTTCAGGTGCCTAAATATGGATTGGTTTAATTCTTAAACAAAGCAAACAAACAAAACCCCACCTTCTTTATAGGCAGAAAAGAGGAATGAAATAATGAGTAAAAGGCTGGGGAAGATTCTACGTCTAATCGTCAGAATGAGGGCTAGGAGACAGGAAACAAGTTTTATTTTTAGCTGTGCCATGACCCAATATTTGAGCATGGAAAACTCATTTAACAGTTTGGTGTCTCACTTTCCCCACGGGTAAAACTGAGATAGATAGATAAGATATCCATCTATCTATCTTTGCAAAGAGTTCTGAGAACCTCAGCAGAAAGCGAAACTCACTGAAGTCAACAGGAATTGTTCCATTGGGCTTTGGATCAGGCCCTAAATAAAGAAGACCTGCTATTAGGTTTTTGTAGAAGCAGAAGAGCCAGAATTTCTAAAGAGAAACACTGTTCACCCAATATTTCTAGCCTAGTTTTAAATACCGAAAAGGTTCAGGTAGTTCGAATAAAGATTCAGATATTTTGGTGCTTATCCAAATCAAAGCTGAACTCCAAATCGTTAAGATTTTTCCCATCATTGCTAAGATGATGTATTATTGCTAATAGGATGGTGCTTTGCCATCACTAATAAGATGTTTTTGATGCGTGGCGTTGCACTCTTTTAATTTTCCCAGTGTTCAGAAACAGCTTTCTTTTCCCAAGAGCAAAAGCACAAGAGCGAATCAATTAAAATGTTGCACTCTATGACCATAGCAATTACAGTTCTAAAATGTGATAAAAGGGATATTGGAGAACAATGTATGAAGTTGTTATGGCAACTGATTAGCATTTGTGTATCTCAAACTGAAAACAGTACGTTAAGCAAACAAAAGAAGCCTAATTCCCTGGCTAATTAAGCGGCCTGTCAAGAATGGTTACTCTGAAATGTATTTGCCCTTCTCCCCTTTTCTGAAATCAGTACTGTCTTTTAAATATCTCCCTGATAGTAATAAAATATTACCTGATTAAAAAAAGAGAGCTGATACTGATTAATTTCCTAGCTCTTCTGTAAGGTAGCTCACAACCGCTGTGAGTTTGGTGCTCTGATCACACAGACCATCCCACCCCTATGCTCCTCCTTAGAGTTCTCTTCATGTCAGACAATGGGGAATCAAAATTCTTTGAGAATCCTGCTCTCCAAGTTCTTCGCTGTGCAAGATTCTTGTTGATTTTACTCCCTGGCAGTTCTCAAGAGCAAAACTACCAGGATTTGTGGCAGGATGGTGAGATGGGCTTGCATACCTTTGTATTCTGGCAAAGCGCATGTTGCACTGGGTGTGCTTTTGTTGAATCACTATCTAGCTCAGGAACTATGATTTTAGTCTACCACAGATGCAGTTTGCACGGCTGATTATATCTCCTTTGCCCCATATCAGGAAGTGTTTTAGTTTAATCTATTTTTAAAGGCAAATTAATTAGTAGTAGTATCAATCTTGACAGCATCCTCTTAAATATTACCAAAATAGAGTCCCATCCTGCAATGTTTACTCGAGTCTGTAATACCTGCTCATTAGGGTGACCAGATCAGCAGTATAAAATATCGGGACGGGGAAAGCAAAAAAAAAAAAGGGGGGGGGAGCAAAAAAGAAAAAAGGGAGTTTAAAAGGGGCCGGGGACATTAGCAGGCCCCGGCCGCGCGCGCTGCCCTCCCCGCGGAGCCTCCCACCCCCCGGCCCGCCACGGGCATATACGGCGCGCGGTGGGTCCGGGCGGGGGCAGCACGGAGTGGGCGCGGGCCGAATCCCCACTGCTGCCGGGGAGCCCCGCGCCTCTCCCTCCAGACTCACCAGTCTACCTGGCCACCCAGACAAACTGGACTTAGTGATAAATGGTTATTTACACACAGATCACATCACATTCAAGTTGCTTCCAGTCCCAAGAGACCAGTCACTTACCCCAGATCAATTGGTACCCTGGATCTTACACCAAAGACAATGCCTGTAGCCAATTCTGTAATGAACTATCTAAAGATTTATTAACTAGGAAAAAGGAATAAGTTATTTACGGGTTAAAAAAAAGCAAACATACACGTACAAATGCATTACCATCTGAATCCTGAGAATGACAGAATTGTAGTGACCTGTCAATTCAAAGTGTCTTTCAGGGCAGACTCAGGAGACAGCCCCTGGGGGTGTCTGGCCCTTCACCTGGAAAATTTTTCTGTGGCTTTGTTTTATTTCCTTCATTCTGCTTCCAAGCCCAAAGGAAGAGCTTTCTTGCACATAGCATTTCCCAGGTGTGATAGGGCCATTAAGCAATCCTTTTGTATTGTGGTGATCCTTGATGGCCCATCTGATTTTGATAGCCCTTCTGGATGGGTGGGGGAGGAGGATGATTCTCATGCCTGAGTTCACAAGTTCAGAGCAGACATTTTCAGTTATAAAGCAATACATGCATATTTCCTTAAAGCATGGAATACAGACATTACAAGTGAGATTAATGCATGCAGCAACTTACAAGCATTCCACAGATTCTAAAGACTAAATACACTTTTAAAGACTAATACCTATTTTGGGCAAAACTAACATATAAGTGACCTGGTCTGGCCTCCAGCTAGGAGACTATCAGCTCTTAGCTAATGCCTGCAGCCTGGGCAAGAGTTGGCATCTGGCTGGCCAATGGCAGAATAGGTCTTTCTTTCAGCAGCAGAGTTGAGGTTTCTTTACATAATGTAGAACGGTATCAAGCAATTCAGCAGAGGAAACATCTCCTAACACACAACATGTTGTTCTGTACTTGGACAGTGCCTCCTTGCTGTGTAGTTGTGGCTGTATTTTTGAATTGTGTTGTGTTGCAGAGAACCTATCTGAAATGTACACTAACAACCACTATGCTTTGTAGCAAAGATGCAATATAAAATAAGCCATACAGTTTCTGTATGCTGTACACATGCATTTAATAAACTGCAGTGCATTGGTTGGTCACTGGGAAAGTTTGCCAGTGAGATTAAGATGGTTTCCTGCAGCTTTCAAAGTAAATATTCAAGTGATGATCTTTGACAAGGCCTTTGCAGTCTAAGTTAGCAGTTTGGCTGTTGTGACTAATGGAGCCTTTACACCATCTCTTCATAACAGTTTTGAAAGTTGCCTGGAGATAACAGCTGGCTCATGTAATTTCACTATAACTGTTTCAAAGTTCCTCCCCTCCTCTGAGATAGAAGCAAAAGTACCCACAGCTTAATTTGTCAGGGAAGTTCATCGGTGCTCCTGAAAGTGAGGATCAAACAGCACTGGCTGGAGCCAGGCAGAGTTCAGGGAGCCAGTGCTTTGCAAGCTGCTATCATGCAGCTATACCAGTGATTATCAGTCCTGATCTGCAATAACTCTTCTATTCAGATCCTGAGCTTCTCCTCGGCCATGAGTTTTGCTTGTAAAAAGTATGATTTCAAGGAGAACCATGTGTGGGTAAGGAGTTCAGGATTTGGTTATCATATGGAAACCAGTGAAAAGCAGAGTAAATCTCCCCTCGGTACCTACATATAAGTTCTCCTATACTTCGATTTGGTTTGTGGGAAGAAAAATAATAGCATTCTACGGGTTAAAGAGAGAGAGAGAAGAGGACTTAAACCGATCTCAAAAGTTTACTATCAAAATAGAAACGGGGCCAAAATGCTGGTGTGAAGAGAAAATAAAAAGCTTTAATCTCCTGGCTTTGAAGGATTGTAACTGCACTAAATCTACTAAGCACAGAACTGTCTCAAGGGATTTGGCTGAACTGAGCAAAATGGAAACCCCTGTTCTCGTCCAGCCTGAAGTCACTGTCACAATAAGCAACCACAACAGAATTTTATTCTATTTCTGAAGCCAGCAGCACAACTGTACAAAGAGCAGGAGGGAAATGAGACCAGCACACACAACAGATTAAACAAGAGGAGCTGTCTGGAATTGGCTACAGACCTTTTGTGATAAAATGGAGGGCTGGTGAGAAGATTCCCATTGTGAGAGATTATCAGGTGCATAGACTAAAGTTCTTGGAGCAGAGTTACTTATAAGATCTAAGAACAGAATTGATATGAGAAGTGAAGGATAAGAATGGGACCCCCAGATTCTTCTGTTTCATTAAATGGATAATATAGCAAGAATTTATCTCAAGGGGAAAAGGTAGACGATGGAAGGTCCTGGCCTATGAAGAGGACTTCAAGCTTTGGCTAGATTTAGCATCAAACATTTTGTGTAGTCAGTTTACGACATCAGCCAGGTGGCGTGAAATGCCTGGCCCCTGTCCTGTGAGACGCTAACACAGAGATCTTTCAAGCCCTCTGTGCACAGGTTTCCTATTGATGCCAATATGTGGGGGCACCAGTTATGAGTGTTTGTGTCCAATAGGTCCATGAAGGTCAGACTCTTTGGCCACTTTTCCAGAAGCTCCTCCTATGTCCATACACAACTGCTAAGAAGGTGAGCTCTGCAGTGTGCAGGGGGATGCATAGGCTCCCTATGCAGCCTCCCGAGCCCTTGCAGACCAGAACTGTGGCAGCTCCATTGTGCTTTTGCCCTTCTGTGGCACTGAAGGAAAACACATAGCTAGAACTCCATTTTTAATGTCTCTGGATACTTTGTTAGAGGGAACACTCACTATTGAAGTAAATGAAATTTATAGTTCTTGGGTCTTCACCTGTAAACCTTCACTCACATGAATAGTTCCTCTGAGGAGGGAGCTACTTTTATGACTTCCATGGCTTAAACACCTAGGGCCAGATCCTCAAAGGTATTTAGGCACTGTAGTGGGGTGGTCACCCGTTCCTGCCCTGAGGGGCTTAGAACAGCCCAGCAGAGGGCTTTGGCTGGGGAAAGCAGCTCCCAGGCTGATTGGGGAAGTAGGCACAGCTGGGAGCCACGCCCCAAACAGACCACAGCCCACCCCTGTAAAAAGGCTTTGAGCCAGAAGCTGGCAGACTCTCCCTCTGCCTTTAGAGGGAGAAGGGCCTGGCTGCTGGGGAGTGTACCTGGGTACCTAAGGTGGAGCAGGGCTGGGGGAAGGCAAGAGGAGCTGGGGAGCTCCGGCCTGGAAACCCCCCAGGCTGCTGGCCTAGTGCAAGGTCAACGGGTACTGGGGGTTGCAGAGGGCAGCCCACGGGTAGGCAGAGGCCGCAGGTCCAAACCCTCCTTGCCAGTGATGAGTGGCTTATATTGCAGTCTGCCCCAGGGAATGGGATCTAGTTGGTGACTGGCAGTAGCCCACGACTGAGGCAAGGTGGGGATAGAGAGTTCGGGGTTCCCCTGGGTGGGGAGACCCCCAAGACTGAGGGGTATTGCTAAGGGGCAGCACCCCCAAAGACAAGGCCACGGGGTCCAGGGAGGGACATGGGGGGCCAACGACAAGCAGGACACCGGCCTGCAGAGGGCAACTAAGCTGGAAAAGAGCTAATTCCCGAGATGACCAGCAGGAGGTGCTGCAGGGGTGAGTCCCGCATCGCTACAGGCACCTAACTCCCCTTGAATCAGTGGGAATTAGGTACCTAAATACCTTTGAAGATTTGGGCCCTATGTGTACAAGTACTTTAGTCTTTACTCCTAGAATAGAGCAGCATTCTGCAACTCTCTAGGTGGCAGGCTATGGATTGTAGAGTTAGTATAGACCTCCCATCCTGAAAACACATGTACATGCTTTAAATTTAAAGCATGTAAGTCATCAAATAGACTACAAAGAAATTAGCTAATGCAAAAAGCATCTATCCTCAAAAGAATTTCTTCCTTTCCCCTTTATAATAAACATGAAATAACTTATTTACAAAGCGGAATGACTTTGATAACACTGAAGGCTAGGTGCCCTGCTCAGAATTAAATGATTACACCTATAGCAGGGCAAGAGTGGAAGAAGTATCATTTCTAAGGAAAGTTACATACATCCACACATCAAGTACATCAGCATTATACAAAGAAAGAATGAAAGTCAATTCTGTGTTAAAGCCAATGTCACATAGACACTTAACAAAATCATAGGTTTTATATAAGTCTAATATTTCAATTATTGTCCAAATATCAAACATGCACGATCAATATCCATTGATAGAGCTTCCATATAGGAGATACTTCTATCAGTTGTTACACTAAATGAAATAGCAGTGTGAGACAAAGTTCCTCCTCTATCTTGGTGGGTCCTGCGCTTATTGGCAGATTTTCTTGCCTCAGAGATTCACCATGTGGGTTGGGGAACAGCCCAGAGACCTTCCCCTCAGGGAGAACCCACAGTCCAGGTCAATTGGGAGATTTGGGGGGAACCCAGGTCCACCCTCTACTCCGGGGTCCAGCCCAGGGCCCTGTGGACTGCAGCTGTCTATAGTGCCTCCTGTAACAGCTGCATGACAACTACAACTCCCTGGGCTACTTCCCCATGGCCTCCTCCAAACACCTTCCTTATTCTCACCACAGGACCTTCCTCCTAGTGTCTGATAACGCTTGTGCTCCTCAGTCCTCCAGCAGCACACCCTCTCACTCTCAGCTCCTTGTGCCTCTTGCTCCCAGCTCCTCACACTCCCACCATCAAACTGAAGTGAGCTCCTTTCTAAAACCCAGGTGCCCTGATTAGCCTGCCTTAATTGATTCTAGAAGCTTCTTCTTAATTGGCTCCAGGTGTCCTAATTAGCCTGCCTGCCTTAACTGGTTCTAGCAGGTTCCTGATTACTCTAGTGCAGCCCCTGCTCTGGTCACTCAGGGAACAGAAAACTACTCATCCAGTGACCAGTATATTTGCCCTCTACCAGACTCCTGTATCCCACCGGTCTGGGTCTGTCACAAGTGCTACTCAACAATAAGAAATTAACAGAGATGAATCTTTCTGGAACTAATTTGTAAATAATGGCCCTAATACTCAGCTCCAGCTGAGAAGTGTGAGGCAAGATGGGTTTCAGCCACCTGTGCACTGCCCCCCATCCTGTGGCTGCTGTGCTGCAGGGATCACTGGGATATTCCAGCCATGTCCCCTTTCCCTTAATCACTCCCCCATCCACTGGCCACAAGGAAGGAGTGGTATAGGAGCCAGCATAGCATGAGGATACCACCCAAGAATCTCCCTGTGGCGGAGTTACCCTCCACTTGTCATCAAAGTGCCAACAGTGTTCCCACAGATCAGGTATGTTCTATCTTTTCCTAGTGCAGGGGAGAGTCTGGTCTCATATCCATCAAGGACCAGTCCAAATCTCTAGTATTGAATAGAGCAACATGAAAATGTGTGCACTCTACCTACCATTTTGTTCTAGATGGTGCCACTCTGGCCATGGGATTCATCTCCAGAGCCACACTCCCTTTGGGAGACTGGGGAATAAAAGAGGAATGGTTAAGAGGCAAGGATGAAAAATCCCACCCGATTACATCCTTGTCACTGGAAGAGGAAAAAGGTCTTACTTATGGTGCCAGTCTGGTTACGGGAGAACCTATTCTGGACTGAGAGCAAAGGTATTTACCCTTTTCTAGTGTAACAAGTATGTCTGAGAAATATTCCTCTAAGTGCAGCCCAGGGTACACTTGGTACAGTAAGGTTCTACCAGTCCTTTTGACTGGTCAGTCCCGTTAAACTATGGCCTAAGCACATACAAAATCTAATTGCAGGGTGGATGCTAAAAATGTTCTCTGAATCCTTTCATTTCATGCTAAAAAGTATGCTTTCCCAAACACTCTGAACCTCTGGGATCTGACCAATTGTCTGGAAATAGTATAACAGTTTTTCTTGTAAAAGCTTTGGCAGCAATATCTTGAGAAGTATCTTGTGCAATTTGCATTTTTAGGCGCACTTCCTGTAATTCTCAGACTAGTGGAGGGGAAAATATTAGGTAAGTATTTCAGTGTTTTTAAAGAAGCTTGGGTAGCTTGAGTTATTAGTTTTTTCAGTCTGGTTCCCTATCCCTTACTATTATGTGGATTCACCATTACTGTTACACACATTTTTATATTATAGACCTGCCTTTGGAGGAACTGAGGGCCAAATTTTTAAAGCTATTTAGTCACCTAGTGGGGTTTTCAAAAGTACCTACGTGCCTAAAACCAATTGAAATCAATGGGAGTAAGTTACCTACATGCTTTTGAAAATTCTACTTTGCACCTAAATACCTTTAAAAATCTAGCCCTGGGACTCTTCTAGCTAGGCACTTGTAAAAGGGTGGCTGCCCCCTTAAGGGCCAGAGGCCTGGGGACTGCCAGCCAGTTTACTAATCAGATGCAACTGAGAAGTGGACAGGTGGTCCTTAAAAAATGCTGCAGGAGTGGACTCAATGGACATGAGAGCTGCCAGGGGGAGGTATCTTCTGTTGCTCTCCTTGAAGAGAGAGGGTTGCTGAAGAGAAGTAAAAGGTCAGACCACAGCCAGACAGCTGGGGGAGGCTCTAGCCCAAGAAGAGGCAGACAAGGGGAAGGACTCCAGGGAAGAGGCCCTGAGAGTCAGTGACTCAGGGGGAGCTGGGCCTCTGATGACTCAGCAGTCTATGAAAAGAGTGGGAAAAACTCTGTGGAACATGGGAGGCGTAGCTGGGGGTGAAATGTTTGTAGAAAATTGAGCTCAAGAATGGTAGAGCTTATGTTCTGTTAATTTGGCTAGTGGAACTGATGATGAGCCCAAGTGGGATAGAAGATCTTGCTTATTGCTTTTGATTTGTGGGATATATCATTTGGTTTGGACTTTGGTTACCTTAGAAAGGGGATGGAATTGAATGTGACCTGGCTGGAGGGCCGAGTCCCTACCCTAGACCACCAGAGTGTGAAGGAGGAGATGGGGTGAAGTTGCTGCAGTGCTGGGCCCTGTAATGAGGGCAGGGCCGGTGCTACCACTAGGTGACCCTAGGCGGTCGCCTAGGGCGGCAGGATTTGGGGGGTGGCATTTTGCCGCCCTCGGCGGAAATTCGGCAGCGGGTCCTTCACTCGCTCTGGGACCCGCTGCCGAAGTGCCCCGAAGACGCAGAGCAGAAGACCCCAGGCCCCCTGAATGCTCAGAGGAGGAGCACTGCCGCCCAAGGCGGCAAAAACCCTGGCGCCGCTCCTGCATGAGGGGGTGTCTCTGGAACGGTGAGTCTTGTAACAGCACTGCTGTTCTTGAATGTTTCCTTGACGTTTTAAAATACGAGAACAGGGTGAGGAAAACATTCCTCATACCCACCTGCTGTGCCAGTGAGCATTTGAAGGTTTCTGACAACAAGTACTTATACCCTGAGCCTGACAGTGGATATCTTTATCAGATAGGACACCCTGAACTGAAAATGCTGCAGCATGAGTTTTAACATCAGACAATGCCACCCTGTTAAGGTAGAGGGGTGTGTGTTTGGTGACAAGGTAACTTACTTCCATTACAGAACTTGGACTAGACAGAGGGCAAACTGTACAGGTGGCTGGGTAAGGAGGAGATGAATATCTGCAGTGTGGTTATGACATAAGTTGGGGAGCTGAAGAAAATGAACTGTTGGCTCAGTGAGGACGGGCTACTCACTGCACTGTGGTTACTGAGAACAGTTTTAGCAAAGACGAGTTTTCTGTCCTAGCAGAGAGAAGCATCTTACAGCATTCCTAGTGCAGAGCTTGATTCACTACAGTTCTACTGATTGTCAGCCCATTTGTACAAATCAAGCCTGGGAGCATCATTTTCACAAACCCTGTCAGAAGAACCAATGCAGTGAGTCCCTAAAGCCCCAGAATTCTGCACACTGCTCCATATGGGATTAATCCTTTAGCACTAATTTGTCACTTAAATGATGTGTTGGGAACATTTCAGAAGTGAAAGTACAGTGTCATGACACTCTGTAGTTCCAGAGACAAAAACTAGCAACTTTTTACCGTGTAAGTTTCAGATCTTGTTTTTGGTACAAAGCACTAGGTTTCACCCAGGCCATTCCAATGATGTTGATTGCATGTGGTCCCATCCCCTCTCTGTTTTTTATCTGCATACAAAAACAACTGGAAGAACTTTAAACTTTGAATTCCATATAATCTAATAATTATTTATAAATACTGTACAATGTCCCATTTGTTATAAACCATGGCATTCGAAGTGCAGCCCTCTGCAATGACTGGCTCTGCTTTTAGATCTTTTACAAGGCTTCTCCGATACCCGATGGAGAAGATCCAGGTTTGGCTTAAGGAGTCCTGACGCAGTCCAGTAGTGCTGGTTTTGATCTAAAAGAATTTAGATGGATTTTTATGCCTGATAGCATCTGTTTCTTTGTGCTGGTAGAGTATAGAGTTTGTAGGGAAGGAGAATTGTATTGGCTCAGAACTGCAGTATGCTTTACTGTTGTCTGACTTCTCTCTCCCTCTGTGGGTGAAACACGGAGGATTGTAGACCTGCCAGGCATCATGTGGTGGAATTTGAAATGGCATGGCCATCGGTACCATCCATTGTGGTGTTTAGCTCTCTCATCTGGTGATTGCTGGGAAGCTAAAAACCAACAAACAGGAACTTAGTAATAGCTTTAAAAAGAAGGAAGTTTCGGAGTCTTTGCTCTGATGAGACATCAGAGACAAATGGCTTTTTCCGTCTATTGTAAATGGATTTCTTTGTATGAAGCCCATTCCCCATGGTATTATCATTGTGTGGTGTATAGATACCCATAGAACTATACCCAGCTATGGTACAACAGCCTCCTCTGAGACAATATTTAGAAAAGGATAGGAATAAAAATCCTGATGGAAGTGTCTTTACTGTGTTTCAGTGAACTGGGGAGGGAATTCCATGAAGATGACCTGCTGGAAACTGGGAAAACAGATGTTCTGAGAGAGTTTGAAAGTCACTTGGCTTTTCTTGGATTGTAGCAGAACATGTGGGTCCCCAGGAGGAAATATGATCCTGCTTGATCTTTTACACCCTCCATCCTTCCCCTTGTGCACTGGTCATTGCTACTTACTTTAAAGGTGGCCTGGACCCACACACAGCCTGTTTCTATATCTCCATAAGGAGCCTGAAAGAGGAGGGAAAGTAGAGTTAATGTCATACAACCTAGGATTATTTTAGTCTGCTAAACATCAAGTTTTTTGGGAGAGGGGTTCCTTGATCCTACAAAGACAATGCAATCTCAAATTTTGATACATTCACTTGGTACAATTCTCCGCCTAGAAGACCTGCAGGTGCTCACGCAGCCTCCTTGATTCTAAAGTATTGTTAGAAAAAGAAATCACCTTAGTGATTGAAGTGCTGAATTCCTCATTCTCATCTTCATTAATGACTACGTATTTCTCAGTTATCCATGCCCATAATAACTCAGCAAAAGATTGTTTGCTCTTTCTTATACTATTTACATCTCATGTGTACCAAACACCCCAAGTGATTGGTGGTATAGCATCACTTCTCTTTAGAGCAAAAACCAATCCTGGCAGTGACTCCAGGATTATATCACTTTCCTTTGCAGCAGAAAACAAAACCAACTTCAGCCTAGTAGCAAATGTTTACAAACCCCACACTGCCAGTACAGACTGTGCATCACAGCAGATCTACTCTCCCCCATCAGCTTCCCCCAGTAAAAGTGATTGACTCCACTCCAGAAAATAGATTCTGAGTGTAGCCCTGGGGTGGGGGTGGGGCTTGACACTCAAGCATTTCCCACCGAGAGCACCACAGAAGCAAAGACTGTAATGGCAACTAAGACTACCTACCTTGCCTGTGCCTGAGGGCCATAAACAGCCTCTAGGGGGCTGGACCAGAAGTCTGATTGACAAGCAGGATAACCAACTGCAGCCGCTGGAGAACCTGCACATGTCTGAGACAACCCTAACATGTGAGAGGCAGCCAACAGACCCCCTGTCTGGGCGGAGGAGGAGTTACTGGGGACAGAGCCTGACTGGCATGCCTGGGTGACCTACTGCAGGCCCTGGAGAGTCTGCACATGAGAGAAAGGAAGGGGCAGAGGGATATAGTAGGGAGCATGGTTGGGAATTGAGATTTCCCCCCCCCCCTCATTTTCTCAGCTCTTGTACTCATGTGTCTGTGTTTCTTTTCTTCTTCCTGAACTCACCATGCTGCTGAAGGAGGGAAGAAAATGCATGAGACAGCACCATGCAGTTACTTCTGGTGCTTGGCTCAAGGTGTGGTCTCCCCACAAAACTCATTGCGAGGTGTTTTCCCACATCCACATCGGTTTTTTGTGGGGCCCTAGTAGAATTTGGTGACTAGGGTTAGTTGAGAGGCACGCAGTTCCCCTGGTTAGGGTTAGCTTAGAGGCACCCAGTTCCTCTGTACCTTTCTTGGCCTGTTAAATGAGTACTGACTTTTGCATTGATAATCCCATAATCTTCCACAGCAGAAGTAGATGGAAAAAATGCTGAGAAAAGTGAGGCTGGTTTGATACTAATTATGTTGCATCTCCTGCAAGCAGACAGATCTCCCTTGTCTGTCTCCAAATGGCCACTGGTGGTAGCATGTGAATAGCATGCGAATAGACAACTCCTGTGGAGGGCATGTCAAGCTGTGGGTTTGGCTGTTTGCAAATTCCCTTCCACCTCCCCATATAGTATCATGGCAATGAGTCACACAGTCAACATTTCATTCTCTTAGTCTTCTCTGAAATATAGTTCTAGTTTTAGTGTGGCTGGAAATGCAGGATGTGGTCGCCAAAGAGGCACAAGGAGTTTTTAAGAAGCACTAAATTTTTCATAATCGTTCAGCAAACTGAACGATGCTGCCAAAAAAGACATCCCCTGAAAAATATAAGAAGGTGCAGCAAACAGCGCATTCAGTCATCCGGTTGGTAGGAGAATCCTCCCCTATATTACTGTAGAAAACACTTACCTCATGACCCTCTGTAAGGAGAGGAAGTAATATGGCTGGTGTTTGGGTGAGCAGAGTTGCTGAAAAAAAGAGAGAAGGAATCCATTAGATGGGGAAGACAGCTGCTACCGAATTAAGGAGATTGGGGGACATGGTTTCAGCTCAATATCTTGTCCTGCAGAGGGACTTGACATTGAGTGGACCAAACTGGGGTGTCTGTAAAACTAACGGCAATTATTTCACTCTCACATGGTGCTGCTGGCCAATTACCAGCCCTCTCCATTCTTCTTTCAGGACCCCACCATTCAATGGGCTAAACTGAGGTATGAGAGGGTATGAGTCATGGAAAGTCCACACCACATTTAAGAGTTGACATGTTTTTATTTCTCCTCCTCGTCAACGTCTAGAGCTCACTTGCCACAGTGTCCCTTTAGGGGCACCCTCTGACTCTGTGGAAATTCATTGTGTTCACAGCTCCCCTCCACCCTCCCTGGCTTGTGGCTACAAGCTCACAGACAATCCTGTAATCTTCCCCTGCAGATATTAATTGAAAGGTTCCACAGTTGTTTCTTGGATGCTAACATTTTTGTTGAAACTGCCCCAGGCAGTTCTAGAGTCCTCCCCTCTGCATTGTGGCTATTGATGTTACTCCTTGACAGTCCAAAAGAGAGAGCAGAGCTGTGCATTTGGGGGCATTGAGCTCTCTGTTTCACGCGTGGGCATCTGCAGGGGACAATAAGACTAGGGTCTGTCTGTTTTATGTATAACTCCAGGCTCTGCCTTTGTGCCAATGAGGGAGTTGATTCCCTCTTCACTGACACTTCAGTGCAGCCCTCCTATTTAATGATAGCATGGTTGCAACATACAGGACATTCATGCAAGTGAAGTACAGGAGAAGCCTCACATGTTACCGGACCCTTTGGCTCATAAGGTAATGAACTTGGGGTCCTGACTGGATGAAATCACATTAGTAACTACACTGAAGCGTTTCCTGCTGCATTGCTAGATACTGTGGGAGCTTCTACAGTTGTGGTCATCTCTCTAATGGAAAATCCTATTCCATATCCCTTGGGAGAGAATAAACCTCCAATCAGTGTCTTTCAGGGAGACTAAACTTCTGACCAATGTTCAATGGGGAAGAATAAACCTCCCTTGAATGATCTATTAGGTATGGAGGTAGAAACTTCTCTCTTCTTGGGGCAGAATAGAGTTCTACCAACATAACTTGTTTCTTTAATCTTTACTCTCCATGCTAATGCAGATGATGTAGTCTATCGGTTCCCCTGCTGGTGTTGTGAGAGAAATTGTTGAATCATATTGTAAATCCTTTGCATATGCACCATTTCCAAACAGAGTGAAGGTCATTGGGCTAGTCCTTCTGGTCTTTTAATCCTCTGCACCACTGAACACAGCCAATTGTACTCAAGGAACTACACAGGGGTTTGACTTCAATTGTAATACTAAATAATTAATGCTGGAGACTCATAGATTTTAAGGTCAGAAGGGACCATTGTGGTCATCTAGTCTGACCTCCCGCATGATGCAGGCCACAAAAGCTGACCCACCCACTTTCCCTTAACTCAGCTGTTGAAGTCTCCAGATCGTGATTTAAAGACTTCAAGTCGCAGAGAATCCTCCAGCTTGCGACCCCTCAACTCCTCCACCTAACTTTCCATTTCAGTTCTTAGTTATTCAGGATAGTAAGGAACAGGGCAGATCCAACTCCAGAAATTGGCAGTTAATTTGTTTGCCATAGCAATGACTAAGTCATCGAACCATTGCACAAATGATATAATAAAAAAAGACATTTCCCACTCAGTGAAGGAAAGGGATAGGAGAGAATATGACTATCACTACACAGATAGTAGCAGGATGAAGTTGGGAGGGAGGAAAAGGACTGTTTGCATTGCAAGAAGATGTTAACATGAGGAAGAATGGTTGGGGCCTGTTGGTGGTCAGACAAACCCCATCTTCCTTAAAACAACTGCAGAGAATTTGTCTTGTGAGTTCATTTTTAGAAAGGTGGCAACTGTATTCCATGTCTGCACTCAAAACCCTGTATGTATATGTACATCTACCCATCTCCCCTCCCTCTCCATGTGCACGCAGGCAAAGAATCCTAATGCTCACTCTGTGGCAGAGGGTCCACTCTGTTGCAGCAAAGCTCTGTAACGCATGTAGATCCGAGCCTCTGAGAGATCAGGGGCAGGCAAAGAAAGGTCACTGCTTAAACTGGCCCATGAGGGAGCACTCATGCTAAAATAAAATGAACGGAAAGGAAATATTAGCATCAGGAGAGCATTTCCCTCCTGTATCTTAAGAACATAAGAACGGCCGTATCGGGTCAGACCAAAGGTCCATCTAGCCCAGTATCCTGTCTACTGACAGTGGCCAATGCCAGGTGCCCCAGAGGGAGTGGACCTAACAGGCAATGATCAAGTGATCTCTCTCCTGCCATCCATCTACATCCTCTGACAAACAGAGGCTAGGGACACCATTCCTTACCCATCCTGGCTAATAGCCATTAATGGACTTAACCACCATGAATTTATCCAGTTCTCTTTTAAACGCTGTTAGTCCTAGCCTTCACAACCTCCTCGGGTAAGGAGTTCCACAAGTTGACTGTGCGCTGCGTGAGGAAGAACTTCCTTGTATTTGTTTTAAACCTGCTGCCTATTAATTTCATTTAGTGACCCCTAGTTCTTGTATTATGGGAATAAGTAAATAACTTTTCCTTATCCACTTTCTCCACGTCACCCACGATTTTATATACCTCTATCATATCCCCCCTTACTCTCCTCTTTTCCAAGCTGAAGAGTCCTAGCCTCTTTAATCTCTCCTCATATGGGACCCATTCCAAACCCCTAATCATTTTAGTTGCTCTTTTCTGAACCTTTTCTAGTGCCAGTATATCTTTTTTGAGATGAGGAGACCACATCTGTACGCAGTATTCGAGATGTGGGCGTACCATCGATTTATATAAGGGCAATAATATATTCTCAGTCTTATTCTCTATCCCCTTTTTAATGATTCCTAACATCCTGTTTGCTTTTTTGACCGCCTCTGCACATTGCGTGGACATCTTCAGAGAACTATCCACAATGACTCCAAGATCAAGAAAAAGACTTGTTGTAACTAAATTAGCCCCCATCATATTGTATGTATAGTTGGGGTTATTTTTTCCAATGTGCATTACTTTACATTTATCCACATTAAATTTCATTTGCCATTTTGTTGCCCAATCACTTAGTTTTGTGAGATCTTTTTGAAGTTCGTCACAGTCTGCTTTGGTCTTAACTATCTTGAGCAGTTTAGTATCATCTGCAAACTTTGCCACCTCACTGTTTACCCCTTTCTCCGGATCATTTCTGAATAAGTTGAATAGGATTGGTCTGAGGACTGACCCTTGGGGAACACCACTAGTTACCCCTCTTCATTCTCAGAATTTACCATTAATTCCTACCCTTTGTTCCCGGTCTTTTAACCAGTTCTCAATCCATGAAAGGACCTTCCCTTTTATCCTATGACAGCTTAATTTACGTAAGAGCCTTTGGTGAGGGACCTTGTCAAAGGCTTTCTGGAAATCTAAGTACACTATGTCCACTGGATCCCCCTTGTCCACATGTTTGTTGACCCCTTCAAAGAACTCTAATAGATTAGTAAGACACGATTTCCCTTTACAGAAACCATGTTGACTATTGCTCAACAGTTTGTTTTTCTATGTGTCTGACAATTTTATTCTTAACTATTGTTTCGACTAATTTGCCCGGTACCGACGTTAGACTTACCGGTCTGTAATTGCCGGGATCACCTCTAGAGCCCTTTTTAAATATTGGTGTTACATTAGCTAACTTCCAGTCTTTGGGTACAGAAGCCGATTTAAAGGACAGGTTACAAACCTTAGTTAATAGTTTCGCAACTTCACATTTGAGTTCTTTCAGAACTCTTGGGTGAATGCCATCTGGTCCCGGTGACTTGTTAATGTTGAGTTTATCAATTAATTCCAAAACCTCCTCTAGTGATACTTCAATCTGTGACAGTTCCTCAGATTTGTCACCTACAAAAGTCGGCTCAGGTTTGTTAATCTCCTAACATCCTCAGCCGTGAAGACTGAAGCAAAGAATCCATTTAGTTTCTCCGCAATGACTTTATCGTCTTTAAGTGCTCCTTTTGTATCTCGATCATCAAGGGGTCCCACTGGTTGTTTAGCAGGCTTCCTGCTTCTGATGTACTTCAAAAATATTTTATTACCTTTGGAGTTTTTGGCTAGCCGTTCTTCAAACTCCTCTTTGGCTTTTCTTATTACATTCTTGCACTTAATTTGGCCGTGTTTATGCTCCTTTCTATTTGCCTCACTAGGATTTGACTTCCACTTTTTAAAGGAAGTCTTTTTATCTCTCACTGCTTCTTTTACATGGTTGTTAAGCCAAGGTGGCTCTTTTTTAGTTCTTTTACTGTGTTTCTTAATTTGGGGTATACATTGAAGTTGGGCCTCTATTATGGTGTCTTTAAAAAGCGCCCATGCAGCTTGCAGGGATTTCACTTTAGTCACTGTACTTTTTAACTTCTGTTTAACTAACCCCCTCATTTTTGCAGTTCCCCTTTCTGAAATTAAATGCCACAGTGTTGGGCTGTTGAGATGTTCTTCCCACCACAGGGATGTTGAATGCTATTGTATTATGGTCACTATTTCCAAGTGGTCCTGTTATAGTTACCTCTTGGACCAGCTCCTGCGCTCCACTCAGGACTAAATCTAGAGTTGCCTCTCCCCTTGTGGGTTCCAGTACCAGCTGCTCCATGAAGCAGTCATTTAAAGCATCGAGAAATTTTATCTCTGCATTTCGTCCTGAAGTGAAATGTTCCCAGTCAATATGGGGATAATTGAAATCCCCCACTATTATTGAGTTCTTAATTTTGATAGCCTCTCTAATTTCCCTTAGCATTTCATCATCACTATCACTGTCCTGGTCAGGTGGTCTATAATAGATCCCTAATATTATATTCTTATTAGAGCATGAAATTTCTATCCGTAGAGATTCTATGGAACATGTGGATTCACTTAAGATTTTTACTTCATTTGATTCTACATTTTCTTTCACATATAGTGCCACCCCCCCCCCCCCCCCCCCGCACGACCTGTTCTGTCCTTCCGATATATTTTGTACCCCGGAGTGATTGTGTCCCATTGATTGCTCTCAGTCCACCAGGTTTCTGTGATGCCTATTATATCAATATCCTCCTTTATCACAAGGCACTCTAGTTCACCCATCTTATTATTTAGACTTCTAGCATTTGTGTACAAGCATTTAAAAACTTGTCACTGTTTATTTGTCTGCCCTTTTCTGATGTGTCAGGTTTTTTTATGTGAATGTTTATCATCTGATCTGGCCCTTACATTATCCTCTTCCATCCTCTGCTCAGGGCCGGCTCTAGGCACCAGCAAAGCAAGCAGTTGCTTGGGGCGGCAAATTTGCAGGGGCACAAGAATCTAGCATGGGCGCTGAGAACCAACAGGGGGCCCTGGGAGCTGTAGTTCCTTGATTTGCTCCCTGCCTATAGAGCCAGCCCTGGAGCAGGGAAAGAACTACATTTCCCAGCATTCCCTCAGCCGCAATTCACAGGAAAGGGAGGGGAAAGGAGTGGAACTGAAACCTCATGCTGCAGCTTCCTGTGAATGGTAGGGACAGAGCCAGCTCCAGGTTTTTTGCTGCCCCCAACCCCAGCCCTGGACTTTCCCCCGCCCATACCCCCGTGTTGCCCCAGCCCTGGACTCTCCCCCGCCCACACCACCTGCTGCCCCAGCTCTGGCCCCCATCTGCACCCCCCTGCTGCCCCAGCCCTGGGCTCTTCTCCCCCCCCCCACCCGCACCCCCTGCTGCCCCAGCTCTGGCCCCCACCTGCATCTCCTGCCGCCCCAGCCCTGGGCTCTCCCCCAAAGAAAGAATTGCGTGGACTGAATGGACAGTGCACCTCTCTATCTGAAGCCTAGCAAGGGAGATCCCACTAGAATTTAAAAAGAAAAGTAAGGGAGGGGAGGCTCTACTAGGACCTGGGCAGCTTTAGATACAGTACCAGGCACATAGGAGGATTTACACTTCTGAGCCATGGAAGCAGAAATTGACTTTTCTTTTCCAGATTTAGCTAATATTCAGAAAGGGAATCTAGCACCTGCCTTCCAGATTTGAAGACCCTCAAAATTCAGTAGTGCTCAAGCTCAATTTGGGCAGCTGTTACTTCATTTCTCCCAAATCAAATATACTGATCCACTGTAACTTGCTGTAGAAAAAATAGAATTGAGCAAGAAATGCTTCCCAGTGGTTATTAGGACTGGAATTGCTATTTTCAACAGCCATTTTTTTTTTTTTTTAAGTTTTAGTTGTTTAAAAGGAAGACAGTGATATTGCATTGGCAAATTCCCCATAGAAACAAAGAATGGAACAAAAGAATAATAAAGGCACCTCAACTTTTCCTCATTTATGTAGGACAGTCTTATAATATGCATCCAGGTATCCTTCAATCACACAAGCTGAAAATTGTTCCACTTTACCGCAGTTCTATAACCATATGGGAACCAATCCTGTCTGTGTTCTGTGCACATCCAAAATTCCTGCTGAATGACCCCCCCTGGGAGCGAGTTACCAGTGACCCAGGGCTGGGGCGGCAGGAGGGTGCAGTTGGGGGGGGGGGGGGAAGAGAGAGCCCAGGGCTGGGGGGGGGGGGGGGCAGCCAAAAATGTTTTGCTTGGGGCAGCAAAAAACCTAGAGCCGGCCCAGCCTCTGCTCCTGACTAGAACCTGGAGATTCTCTATCATTAGACTCTCCCCTAAGAGAAGTCTCTGTCCGATCCACATGCTCCTCTGCAGCAGTCGGCTTTTCCCCATCTCCTAGTTTAAAAACTGCTCTACAACCTTTTTAATGTTAAGTGCCAGCAGTCTGGTTCCACTTTGGCTTAGGTGGAGCCCATCTCTCCTGTATAGGCTCCCCCTGTCCCAAAACTTTCCCCAGTTCCTAATGAATGTAAACCCCTCCTCTCTACACCATTGTCTCATCCACGCATTGAGACTCTGAAGCTCTGCCTGCCTACCTGGCCCTGCGCGTGGAACTGGGAGCATTTCTGAGAATGCCACCATAGAGGTCCTGGATTTCAGTCTCTTCCCTAGCAGCCTAAATTTGGCCTCCAGGACATCTCTCCTACCCTTCCCTATGTCATTGGTACCTACATGACCCACGACCACCGGCTCCTCCCCAGCACTACACATAAGTCTATCTAGATGCCCGAGAGATCCGCAACCTTCGCACCAGGCAGGCAAGTCACCATGCGGTTCTCCCGGTCATCACAAACCCAGCTATCTATGTTTCTAATGATCGAATCTCCCATTACTAACACCTGCCTTTTCCTAGCAACTGGAATTCCCTCTCCCAGAGAGGTAACCTTAGTGCGAGAGGCAACCGCAGCACCATCTGGAAGGAGGGTCCCAACTACGGGAAGGTTTCCCTCTGCTCCCATTGACTGCTCTGCTTTCCTGGGCCTTTCATCCTCCTCAACAGCGCAGGGGCTGTCTGACCGGAGGTGGGACAATTCTACAGTGTCCCGGAAAGCCTCATCAACATGCCTCTCTTAGCTCCTCCAGTTCTGCTACCCTGGCCTCCAAAGTCCGTACGTGGTCTCTGAGGGCCAGGAGCTCCTTGCACCGAATGCACACATACGCCACCCGCCCACAGGGAAGGTAATCATACATGCTGCACTCAGTGCAATAAACTGGATAGCCCCCACTCTGCAGCTGGGCTTCTGCCTGCATTGTCTCCTAGTTAATGAAAGGGTTGTTTAAAGCAAGAAGTTTTGAATGTAGTTTGGTTTATAGGTTTTAAGGGGAATAAAGGGACCCCCGCTCCCTTCCCACTCCCCTTCCAAACTCCCTTGCGAAACTCCATTAGCTGCCCCTGTTCACAAAAGCTCCCTGGTCGCTTGTGTGCTGCTTTATAAAGCCCTGGCCTGGCATCTTCTGCTTCCCCTTATGCCATGATCTATGTCAATAACACCACACGATCCCGCCTCCCAGTAAGATCACTGTTAATCCAAATTCCTTCCATTTTCAAATGAAAGCTGTATTTTATTAAATAGCAGAAATATCAAAGCCTATTTGGGAAACTGGGCTCCTAAGTATCCCCATTCTCATATCATGTAATTGGGCGAGAGGCTCACTGGTGTTCCTCTCTAATGGCTGCCTAACCCCTCTATGGCCTTCAGCCATCACAGCATGTGCTTTGTTCCATCAGACTTTAGTAACTCAGTCAGAGATTAGGGGTCTATTACAGGAGTGGGTTGCTGCGGTTCTGTGGCCTGCAATGTGCAGGAGGTCAGACTAGATGATCACGATGATCCCTTCTGACCTTAACATCTATGAGCTATTGTTGTTGCTCTTGGTCACAAAGGGAGAAAACTCCATCTGATCAGGGAGGAGGCATGACGTTACTCAGAGGCATTGAATCTTAAGGAATATTCTCCTTACAAGTGATTATTGGGCTCTTCAACCAGCTGTCAGTTGCTCCTTCCCCAGACTGGACAGTAGAAATGGCTTTATAAAGACACTGACAACATAGTAGTTGTCTTCCTCACCTTGAGCCTGCCCTATAGTCTACAGTGAAATACAGACAGTGAAACTGTCATTACACTTCATTTTCTGTCCCTGACTCCCTTCTTTCTCCTCTTTGAAGAGGAGCCTCATCACTTGAAAAGCGGGTCCAATGCTGAGGGCCTGAGCCCTCCCAGAGTATTTTAAACCCAGACTTGACTGGGGTCTAGGCAGGATAGAGATCGCTGGCTCTGGAAGAGTTTTTCAATGACTGCTGCATCCACACTTTCCGAATGGTGGGAGTTCGGCTCCCCGAAGTGCTGGATACTCAGGTGAGGAGGAATCTGATCCAAGAATTACCTGCTGAATGAGGATTGATATGCCTTTGTGGCATATAAGGAGCCTTCAGTCGGGATAAAGAAGTAAGTGAGGGGCCAGAGGGATGCAGCAAATTTGCTGCGGATATCTGGTCTGGCCCTCGATGGAGCCTTCATCCTAAATAAAATGGAAACAACAAAATATTAGTAGTGAGTTCCCGATAATAATAATTTATCAATAACCACAGCAATTTAGGGACAGTGCTATAAGGAAAACAGTGAACAGTAGAGGAGCGAAAGCATTGCTGACTCCACTATTGAACGGGAAACCCCATTGAAAATAGTGGCTTAATGAATCTTTCAGGTACCTAGAAAAAGAATATTGAGGAACGGGATCTCTGAGAGGAACCCAGACATTCAGCAACACAACAGTCAAGAGATTAAGACGGAGACATGATATGTTATATACTAAGAGCTGCCTGCAGGGTTATCTGTGAAGCTGTCAGCCTATGTGCCATTCTGAGACTGTTGGCTTAACTATGTGACTTTAACACTCATCTTTCCCGACCGCCCACACGATACAATGTGTGTAATGCAAAACTCTTTTCTTACCAAGAATCCAGCACTGATTTTATGTAGTCCATCCTCTTCTGATGGGTACTCAGATTTTAACTGGATAAAAACAGACATTCACACTAGACATTAGTCAAATATTTTAGGGAGTTAAACAGCAATGCTCTGGCAAAAGGAATAAACTGCCTAGAATAGTAATTGAGGTTCCATCACTGGAGATGTTGACAATGACTTAAATCAGTCTATTCTCTATTTTCCACTCTGTAGATGATTTTGTAAGAGAGTTCCCTTTTCATGTACTTTCTCAATACTACTTTCATTTGTATTGAGTTTATTTCTCCAAACCATCAGAAAGGGCTGTGTTTACTTCTGATGGTCCATGGATAATAGATAAAGAAGAACTGGGTTAGTTGAATTTATGGGAGATTCATATAGTGGAGAATCTTAAATGATGTGGGTGGAGGGAGGAGGGGTAGAGTGGATGATCAGCCAAATTCCACCCAATCCTGATCAGCAAGGAAGCTACTCAGGAAAGGGTATGTTTCTCATCATGACTATCATCTTGTTTTATTATCACTATACTCTGCAGGAGCAAAATACATAGATGCTATGGTGATTGATACATAAAAACCTTTGATCACTAGCTAGAGAAGCGATTATAATTGACATTCGACGGGCTTTCCCCAGGTGATTATCACCTCATAAATGACACAGGACAGGAATTTATCCAGCAATGATGTGATTTCTGCAGCTGGTCATGGTAGTCAAACTGTTTCCATATCTCATACAACAGAAATATGGAAAGGCCTTCCCTTCGGAAGCTCCCAGTGAGCAAGTGTGACAATGGACTGCTCTGCTAGTTCCTTCAGGACAAGTCCAAAATTAGGCTGGTAGCCCTTGGAAAGGCATTTAGCTTCTTTACCCCCACACAGCAGCTGCTTTTTCAATTCAGTTAATGTGACTACAAAATAAATTAAAAACCAGCATTTTCAACCAAGAGTGAAATAACTCTGCCTTGCTATGGCCGTTAACTCTTCCAGAGCCCTTATGTAAAGAAACGTCATAATATGCAGCCCTAGGTGCTGCATTCCAGCACGTGCTGTTTGACCAGTCCTTTCCCAGATGTACCCATCATGCACCACAGAACTGGATAATACACAGGGTGCTGCCCTAGGATCATCTAGGAGCTGCTTTAGGACCCTCATGAGTATGTTTGAAATCCCTAACCCAGGAAGTGGGCAGAACTTCTAAAATAGCTGCAATTCAGCAACCCACTAATCAGCTCTTCCTGATACAAAGCTGAGCACTGACCTGAGCTGAATGCACTGATAGCTGGGCTTGGGCCAGGGGACTTCATAATGAGGGGTGTGGTTAAATGCCATGCCAACCAGGTTTTATCTCCATAAAAGGGCAATGCACATACAGCCTTGCCCTGCCTACCCAAGTGTTTGTGATCATAATGCCCTCTCTAGAGACTAGTCTAGTCAAAGCCCAATATGAACTTAAAAAATGTTGGTGGATTTAAAGAAATATTGATAAATGTCCTTAAATATTGAACTTTTCAAGAATGACTTTTTTGATACTAGTCATAGTGCCTGCACTCAGCTAGCAACTAACTTGCTTCCAAGATTCTTTAAAGTGGTAACAATTATTAAGCCAGAATTTACACTGTGGAGTAGGTAAATACAGGTATTCTCTCTGTTGTAAAGATGGATAAACAGAGGCTCAGTGATGATAGATATTAGGATATTTATCAATATTTATCAGTCATGAAATCACTTTCTGTTTATATTAATAACATTGTCTACACTAAGGGTGTGATTGAAAGTTCACTGTAGTCAATAGGGTCTCCATTGAATGAATGCAATTGATTTTGAATTAGGCCCTTAGATAACATAATACCTTGCTTTCAAGGATCTCAAAATGCCAAACAATAATTAATTCATAACTTTTTAAATACTTACCATTATCCCCGTTTTCAAGATGAATAAAGTGACACCTCAAAGGTCAATGATTGCCAAAATCAAAGTTAATCAATACCTGAAGTGAGTGAAGAGTTTTGCTTAATCCCTAATCTACCCACCAAAGCCCAAATTAGTGAGAATTCCTGCTGAATCTTCAGATGTAGTACAGCCCCACCACACAGCCCCACAATGTGGACATTTTCTGAAAGCCACAATCTGATTAAAGTCAATGGGATTTTGTATTTTATTGTCAAAATGTATCAGTGAGTAGAGAACTCTGACTATAGTATAGTTGGACTAACCATCACAGTGGACATTCTGCTAAAATTCCTAACATGCTGAGTTACAACCTTTTATTTATTCCTTGTGTGTTACATGGGAATAGTGTAGCTTGAGAAGAACAGAAGAAATGTTTTAAGAACTCACTAACAACTAGTCTGAGACCCCCGTGGAACCACAACTCAATTAATATATAATTTACACAGTTGTGTTACATTGGCCATCTGAGAAAATTCACTTACTTCTATCAAAGGTCAGAATGCCAAGTCTCGTGTCCGATACCTCAGGGATTTAAAAAATCGGTGCAGTACAGCACACCACCAACCAGCTCTCACGGAGGCCAAGTTGAGCACTGACTAGAGATCAGTTCCTCAGTAGCAGTGCTTGGGCCAGGTGATGTCATAATGAAAGATGTAGCAGAATTGCCATGACAACCAGGTGCTAATTCCCAAAATGGCAATATACTGGGTCTTATGTATGTGTGCATCCCTGCTTGGTCTGGCCCAACTGTTTGTGATTATCTTACCCTCTTTAGCCCAGAAAGAGAATAAAAGCCCAAACGTTAAGGAGATCTGAGAGTGATTCTTCTTTAGCTCAAGTGACAGAGGCCCCCCCCCTTTTTTTTTTAAATTTATGATTCTGAGAGCTTAGCATGGGAAGCATAAAATACCTGGCTTCTGTTGTGTCTATCTGCATTCAGCCTCAGATTTAATAATAGTAATTTATAACATCTGGGACAATAGTTAATTCTAGAGGAGTTTAGAAGGGGAGATTGAAACTCAGGAGAGCTGGTTTCCCATTGTAGTTATGCTCCTGGTTGTCTGTGACTTGCCAAAGTTACTTAACAACCCTGCACCAGGGAAAGAATGGGGATAATACCACCTAGTCTCTTCTTTTTAGGTAAAGCAGTGTGGTTTTCATTACCAGGATGCTTTGGGGGAGGGGAGCCAAATAATTAGTTTGTGCTATGGGGGTGCATTAAGTGCACAGTTAAATTGATTTTGATCACTGGTGAGAAGTAGGGAGAGGGGTTTGGCCCTATCTATGAAGCTTATATTAATTATATTGATTACTTAAGAATTCCCAAAAAGCAACAGAGGGTCCTGTGGCACCTTTAAAACTAACAGAAGTATTGGGAGCATAAGCTTTCGTGAGTAAGAACCTCACACGAAAGCTTATGCTCCCAATACTTCTGTTAGTCTTAAAGGTGCCACAGGACCCTCTGTTGCTTTTTACAGATTCAGACTAACACGGCTACCCCTCTGATACTTAAGAATTCCCAGTTATCTCTCTGAGGTTTGATAGGTTCTTGTCCCAAGATCAGGCCTAGTATTATTAAAATTACTCTTTAGTTGGGAACCCTGATGTGCACAGTTTCAACACTTACACTTTAGGAACCCTTCTGCATTTACAATAGTTAATACATTTAGCAAAGTCACAAACACTCTAACCCAGCAAGGTAGATAGAAGTGATACAGAATGTACATTTGAACATCCATATACTCTCACCATCCCTTGGAGAACAACCTGATATGTTAGCCATCACCTTCCTTATCATCACCAGTGGCCATCATCCTGGTATCTCCCAAGGGTTACATCTCTCTTTCCTCCTGCAGGCAGGCTGGGTAACTACTTTTATAATATGTTATGCTGACGCCACGATATCGGATGCATATTCAGTAGGGGTTTCTTGCCTCTTCCTTATTTGAATTTCCTCTCCCTGCTCATGTTGGGTTGCCCTTCTCCTCTAGGTTAGTATATTAATGATCTCAGCTTATTGTAATATACATCAATTCGTTGACATGGCACTCTCCTGCAGATGTTCTATCCTAAGATATCCAAAAGCTGGTGTTAGCTCATGTTCGTGTGGTTTGCTGGTGTTGTTATGGACAGACTTCTCCCTTAAAACTCTCTGTTCCCAGTTCCCCAAAACTTAAGGGCTACTGTTAGGCCATTTATTTGGGCCAGAGTTCGAAGGGTGCAAGCCTTATGCTAACTGCTGAAGCCAGTGTCTTGCAGGATAGAGGCCTGTAGGTTCCTTGTGTTACTTCTAAATAAAATAAATGCTAAAGCTAGTTCTATGAGCTACAAGAGGGAGAGTGAATTTCCTTTTTGTGATTGGGGTGAGTTTGGGGGAGTTAGATGAGTTGCTTTTTGTAGGAGTGATTTTTTTTTTGGGTGGGAGGGGAAGTTGAATTAGTTTTGGCTGTTTTGGTGATGAATTGGGTGTGGTTGCTGGGAGAGGCAGTGGCATTGTCTCTTATTGTTTCAGAGTGTAGGTTGGGGAGCTGAAATGGGTTTAGTTGCTAGGACATGTTGGGTATGGGGGAAAATTGCTTTGGTTTTGGCTGTTGGTGTAAGGGAAGTTGAATCGGTTTGGGTTGCTGAGGTGGGGAGTTTGATGGGTGGAGGAAAGAGTTGAATATTTATTTTTTCAGCAAGCTGAGTTGGGGAGCAACCAGGCGAAGGGCACTGATTTTGTCTTTTGGTCACTGGTGAGCCTTGTGAGAGGAGGCAGCTGAATTGATTTTGGACTCTGGCATGGTTTGGGAGTGGGAGGGATGAATTGCTTGTGGTTGCCAGGGTGCATTGGCATTGGAGGGGGAGCTGAATGGATTCAGTTAGCTGAGGTGCATTGACAGGGGACGTTGATGTATTAATTTAGATGGAGTAAATGGGCCAAAAGCCCCAAAAGTGTTAGCATGACTCTGTCATTGTCCAATATTAAACCGTTTTAAACCAGGTTTGGGGTTTGGTATAGAGACTTTGCTTAGTACCATGGCAAACAAACCATTCTAAGGGCTAGTCTATATTGGCAATGCTAAAGCTCTGCCGTGGCAGCACTTTAATGTGACCCATGTGGTCATGGCAGAGCGCTGGGAGAAAGCTCTCCCAGCGCTCTAAAAAACCCACCTCCACAAGGGGTGTAGCTACCACTGCTGGGAGCACAGCTCCCAGCGCTGGTGCACTGTCTACACTGACATTTTACAGTGCTGAAACTTGCTGTGCTCAGAGGTGTGGCTTTTTACACCCCTGAGCAAGAAAGTTGCAGCACTGTAAATTGCCAGTGTAGATAAGCCCTAAGTCTTTTTCACTTTTTTAATGATACAGAACAGGCAGGAAAAAAATTTTAAGTATTGGAAATGTAAAGTAAGCTGTGATTTGAACATCCCTTGTTCCCTTTCCCTTTAGTTGGAGGGAGATTTTAGGTGGAAACCCCCCCCCCCCATCTGACAGTCTCTTAGGTGGTGTTAAAGATAATTATTCTTTTTGGGGGAAAGTGAAGAAGTTAATGGAGATGGGCTGGAGCTATCATTTTTGCCGTTGTTAAACTCTAATCCCATTTCTTTAAAACCAAGAGAAACACACATGAAAAGCTTCGATAATAAAGCCTCTATAACCAAAGCTTCTATAATAAGCAAGTTTTTATGTCCTTTGGGGCTAATGCAAGCCAAACAGTTTGGGGATCCTTTGTTTGTTTAGGAAGTAGGGCTGTCAAGAAATTTAAAAAATTAATCGCGATTAATCGCGCTGTTAAACAATAATAGAATACCATTTATTTAAATATTTTTGGATGTTTTCTACATTTTCAAATATTGATTTCAGTTACAACGCAGAATACAAAGTGTACAGTGCTCAGTTTATATTTTTTTATATTTTTATAACAAATATTTGCACTGTAAAAAACAAAAGAAATAGTATTTTTCAAAACCTCATGCTAATACTCAGACAAGTACTGTAGTACAAGCTCTTTATCATGAAAGTTAAACTTACAAATGGCACTGTTGTAGCTGGCGTCGCAAGATATTTACATGCCAGATGTGCTAAAGATTCATATGTGCCTTTATGCTTTGACCACCATTCCAGAGGACATACATCCATACTGATGACGGGTTCTGCTCGATAATGATCCAAAGCAGTGAGGACTGGCGCATGCTCATTTTCACCATCTGAGTCAGATGCCACCAGGAGATGTTTGATTTTCTTTTTTGGTGGTTCGGGTTCTGGTAGTTTTTGCATCGGGGTGTTGCTCTTTTAAGACTTCTGAAAGCATGCTCCATGCCTTGTCCCTCTCAGATTTTGGAAGGCACTTCAGATTCTTCAACCTTGGGTTGAGTGCTGTAGCTATCTTTAGAAATCTCACATTGGTACCTTCTTTGTGTTTTGTCAAATCTGCAGTAAAAGTGTTCTTAAAACGAACAACATGCTAGGTCATCATCCGAGACTGCTATAACATGAAGTATATGGCAGAATGTGGGTAAAACAGAGAAGGAGACATACCATTCTCCCCCTAAGGAGTTCAGTCACAAATTTAATTAACACATTATTTTTTTAACAAACGTCATCAGCATGAAAGCATGTCTTCTGGAATGGCGGCTGAAGCATGAAGGGACATACAAATATTTAGCACATCTGGCATGTAAATATCTTGCAACACCAGCTACAACAGTGTCATGCAAATGCCTCTTCTCACTTTCAGGTGACATTGTAAATAAGAAGTGGGCAGCATTATCTCCTTTAAATGTAAAAAAACGTGTTAGTCTTGGTGATTGGCTGAACAAGAAGTAGGACTGTGTGTACGTGTCAGCTCTAAAGTTTTACATTGTTTTATTTTTGAGTGCAGTTATTTTTTTGTACATAATTCCACACCTGTAAATTTCACTTTCATGATCGAGATTGCACTACAATACTTGTATGAGGTGAATTGAAAAATGCCATTTCTTTTGTTTATCATTTTACAGGGTAAATATTTGTAATAAAAATATAAAGTGAGAAATGTACACTTTGTATTCTGTGTTGTAATCAAAATCAATATATTTGAAAATGTAGAAAACATCCAAAATATTTAATAAATTTCCATTGGTATTCTGTTTAACAGTGTGATTAAAACTGCGATTAATCATGATTTAATTTTTTTGAGTTAGGATAAGAATTTCCCCTTAACAGCGCACTAGGATCACCGATTCCCAAAGCTTTATCTGGTATGATCTGGGTCCTGATGTGTTCTTCTTTTACCTACAAAACAAATAATAGAAAAATCTTCTCACTTCTCTCGGGAGTGCAAACATTCAATTAACAACTAGGTACACAATTATATTTGCAATTCTTTTCCAGGTTTTCCCTCCTATTACTTTAGTTGAGAAGCATGAAACCATTTTGATGCCCCCATTTTCTTTCCATCTATCTATCTATGGGACTGGCTTTATTTTATCTGTCACTCTTGTGAGTGCAAGATCAGTTTTATTTTTATTTTATTTTTTAATATTTATCACATTTCTCAGGGCTATTTTATTAGTTAGCTATTTTATTCTTTCTTTTTACCTATTCTATCCTAATGAATAAATTTTCAATTTTAATTTAATATCTTTCACTTTTGATTGATTGTTAATTTGGGGAAATATTTCTTAACTAAGCTAGTATCTTTTAACAATCCCAGATTTATTTTCTCAAGATGCTTCTGGAGCTGTAAAGGTGCTTTTTTTTTTTTTTTTTTTTTTTTTTTTTAATAGGGGGCACAGTATATTTTTGTTATCCCACTTTTATTCCCTGAATGCTTTGGTTAGTATACAAGGTACCTACCTGTACCTATACATGACATTTTCTGTTTTAATTCTTCTGTCACTAGGTTTTTTAACATGAAAACACACTTCCTTCTTCCAAGTAAACCAAGTTTTTTATCCCCTCCTAGTGTAAAAGTAAATTATATTCCTCTTGTTCATCATTACACTTTGGATTTTTGGTATGCCATTCCCCATTTTAAAACAACATTACATCTTCTTTTCCAAAGTTTTATTAAATATAATTTATTATTTAAACAAATAATGAAAGAACAATTGTAACAATATACACAACTAGTAAAAATATTTAACTTCCAAAAGAACCTTTATTTACTAAATCAATTGTAACATTGAGGTTTTGGAGAATATTAATATCAATAACACCATAGTTTCCTATGCTCTTTAACAAAAATCATCCTTTTAAATCTTTTGTCCCTATTTGGAATCTCATAAAAGAACTTAAGGGAACTAAACTTCTATATCCATTGATCCCAAATATTTTCTTCCATAATACTGGGGAATCATTTCTAAACATTCATTGGTTACTATCTGGGACACTTAGAAGAGAGAAAGTGGCCTCCCTATTCAGATAGCACAACTGGCTATAAACACCTTCCTCAATGACTACTTGAGTCATTGGCCTTCCCCACTCATTCACTATGAGCTGTGCTACTATTCCTGGACATAGTTTTAAAAAGGGGGAGCCTTTTTAAATAAACAGAATCTGTAAACTGTACCAATCCTTGCTTTTGCTCCTGGAACTCCTTGTCCATTCTTCTAAATTCTTTTCTTTTCTGGTAAATCCTCCATACTAAGTAAAGAAATATAATTGGGATTACTTACTAGTCTAACTTCAAGACTACTAATTATAACTAGATAATTTTATTATTATTTTTAAACAACTATACACTCCACTATTTTTAAATGGAATTTTACGCTCTGCTTTATTAAATCCTTGTAATATTTTCCGTTAGTAAGCTTCACATCTTTTGTAGGGCTCCCCAGGTATCCTGATCAAAATGTGCCATCAGCATGATCTTGTGTTGACTGTGGGGAGATTGGGGGCACCCGGCCTCCGTATGCTGCTACTTCGATGGGGGGGGGGATCAGCTCCCTTATGATCTGCTAACCTTCGAGCAACTCGGCAGTGGATAACCTGTCAATTTGGTCCCTTCTCTCATATCACAATAGTCGCTTCCCAACCAAACTCCTTAATGAGTTGTTATATTAAATGATGGGCAAAGTGCACAGAAAAAGGAAAGGAATGTGTAATATTCTAGACCTTTCTGTTTGGTGGAACTTTTTGCAATTAGGCACTATTTAATATTTCTTTGAAACTGATATACAAGGGGCAGTGTGACAAAAACATATAAACTACCTTCGGTATTTGACCATTTGCAAGGCTTAGCCAACAGCTAGCTGTACCCTGACCTTGGCTACCAGCTGATATCTTTATCAGATAGGACACCCTATGTTGAAATGATGCAGTGTGAGATTTAACATCAGTTAATACCATGCTGTTGAAGAGGCAGTGTTACCCCAAAAATGGATTTTGGGGGCACTGCTATAATAATCTGCCTATTACCCCCTTAGTCTGTTCTTCCCAAGGTAAAAGTTTCCTGGAGTTGTTAAGAAAACACTAAAGGACACGGATATAACCTTCCAATAAAGTAATTGACACAGGCAGTATTCTTTCTAAAATATTTTTTCATTAAAATAACTAATAATCCCTACTACAATATGATCACAAAATCCCTGAGACACAAACCCCTTAATACAAATTAAACAGCACCTAAACTACAATAGCATATAGTTCAAATGATTCTAAGCAAGTGATTTGTTGCAAGTGACCAGTTTGCAACAAATTGCTGACACCATATCTTAAATTGCTTTAAAATTACATAGGCAAAATATAATTAATGCACACACACATTAAATACTACATAGCATCGTAAACTATACTTGTACTAAACTATACTTAAAAGATTATTAAGCTTATTCTATAAATCTGTTGCTTTTTTTCTTTAAAAAAAATCAAATTGCTGCTGCTGTTCAGCTCCTGGTCAGTCAGCTCTGCTCCGCTTTCTTTGCAGTAGCTTTTGTATGGCTTTTCTTGCTGGCTCTCCCTGCATGCCCCTCTCCTTCTCAGACTCCGCTTCTGTATTCCAAAACTGTTGCTGGCAGTTGGCCTTTTACACTACATTGTAGCTCTTTCTTTACATACCTTCCTAGTCTTAGACAGTTACCTCACTCACACATGCTCAGTCCTGACCAATACCTCCGAATTCCGAATGACAGTTGTGACCAGTATGAGTGGGTTCTGACCAGTTAGCTGCTTAACTGACTGAACTCTGTCACCCCTTACTGCACATGCCCAATAGTTGCCAATCTTGCACATGCTTATTGTTGTCCTTACCTCAGAGCTGTGATTCTGCCGAGCCCCCGCACCCACACTTGGCTTTTTGCCAGGGCACCTTACCCCCCCGCCCAGAAATCCTAATTTTTTACTGAGCATGCTCAGGGTCCACAGCATCCATCTCAGGTGGAATTATTTTTACTTATTCAAAATGGAGTTCAGAAATACACAGAGACTGGAGAATTTTCTCTGGTAATATTCCCCTTCTTGAGGGTGTGAGAATATCTATTATCTGACCCTCACTTTTAATAGTGAGTTCAATGGGTGTTTGACCGTGTCCAACACTGGCTCAAAGCTCCTATTTAGGACCAAGCATGACTTTCTTCTTGTTGGCACAATACCTCACTACCCCTGATTCTGCCTTACTAGAATGATATGAGCATCTTTGGCTTTATTTTAAAGCTCCTGAGCCTCCTTATATCATGCACCGGAATAAACATTTCACTACCACCAAGATTTGAAGCATTAGGATTACCATACGCAAGATGTAAATTTTTCCTTTAAAATTTACTTTTATTGATAGGATGGTAGACAGTAATCACAACCCTGTGTGTATACCAGCTTTGATTTCTATAACAGATGTCTTCAGTTTGCCAAAACTGAGACAATTGCCACAAGCTTTTAACAATTACATTACATAAACACTTATAAATGGTAACATAACATTTATGTAACTAAATCTTAAACTATTATATAAACACATTTTTACAATCATTACAAAACATTTAAGATTGCTTATGTTGCTTTCTTTTAAACTTTCACACAAAAACAGTTGCATGCATTTGTTTACAGTTTTTAAAGTGTTCTTAACAGGTTTGCCTTCAATTTCTAACTTTTCCTGAACTGATTTTAGACCTTTTAACAGACTG
Source organism: Emys orbicularis (assembly GCF_028017835.1). Taxonomy (NCBI): domain Eukaryota; kingdom Metazoa; phylum Chordata; order Testudines; family Emydidae; genus Emys; species Emys orbicularis. The sequence continues at coordinate 92,074,504 of NC_088689.1, read as the reverse complement.
TTTCAATTTCTAATCCTCTCTGGGCAAATTGGAATTTAAATAAAATTTTCCTGGTCTAACAGATTATTACAGATATTACACAAACAGTATGTTTCAGTTATCCATACAATAGGGTGCAGCATTTTATTTAAAATTCCAGTGGCAATAGGTGACCATCCCAAAAATACCTCTCACCAATTGTGTTTTGTATCTTTTTACTTGTTCCACTATTTGTTTAATTTCATCAGTTGAGTGATGTACAGTGATCATAGTTTTACATGCATTTTCCTCAGCCTTTTGCAAGTATCTTTGCAAATCAGAATGGTTTAGCAATTGTTTAACTAAACAGATATTCATACTCAGTGGCACTGGGTTGACACTTTATACTTTTGGTCCTTAACTTCCTTATATTCAACTTCAGGTAATGTAAAGTTAAAATCACATCCAATCACTGAAACTTTATTACATAAACATTGATTTTCATAAGGATTATGTCTTATATTAAACAATTAACATTAAACTGTTCTGCATCAACTTCTAATACATACACTTGTATTTCCTATATGCACAACCACAGATCCAGTGTTAGAAAATGGATTTAGTTGACAATGGCATTTCCCTTTTTTCTGGATTTAAATAGATATCATAAGATTGTATAACATCATTATTACAAATATATCCACTTCCATTTTCTTCCATACAAGATTTAAGTTCTACTGTTTTCCATATGGTGGTTTGATTTATAGCCCATAATTTGTGTTCCATTGGTTGCATTACACTATAATTGACCTTTAATCCCAATCCCATAATAGGGGATAGCCATTCTATTTGAACATAAGACATTTCATTTTGCTGCACATTATATGTAAAATTTATCATTTTCCACCAAGAATATAAATTTTGCTCCTAGACAGTAACATGTTTCAACATGATACTTCTTATTTCAAATGGCAAAATACCACTTATAATCAGGAATGGAATATCTTTCACCACACCGTTGGTCCATGTTTGTGCTTGTATGCAAGCTAGTGCCATAGACACATTGCTTTGAAGCACTTCTATTGTTTGTAACAGTACTAGAACTACTTCTTGCAACTTCTTCCAAACGGGAAGTAGACTAGCTATCAAGTAATGACCAGCGCTTATTTCATTTAGGGGTATTTTTAGGGGTTTAGACAAAGCACCTAAATGCTGTTATATTGCATCTAATTTATAAGCCAATACTCCCTTGTCAATACTGTTTAGCACTGTAAGACCTGTTTCTGCTCCTCCTGAAATTGTACCAAATAAATCTCTTTTGACTCTTTCAGTAGAGGGCTTTGGTAAAATCTGAGTTTGGCTTTGCACCCATCTTTTCCATTCCTTAAGCAATGGTTCTGTATACTTTGCACATTGTGGTTGTATGATTGAGATGTTCATGGGGGTTAAGTCTAGCACATTTCATTTTTAAGGAATATGTGGGCTCTATTATTAACTGTCGTTTGACATCTGCTTTTACCACATAAGGACCAATTTTCACTTGATTTGGCTTGGATATCCATATTACAGTAAAAGTTTTATTAAAACTATAAGAACCAATATATGGACCAATAATTTTACATATTCCACTCTGACCTTCTCATTATAGCTGTACTGCTTTCACACCAATATGAAAGCACAGTTTGAGTCTTATCTTTTTCATATCCACTACCCTGTTCTATTAGCTGACTAAACCAAGGTCCTTGTAAACTTAGCTGTCCCCTTGGTACAACCTTTTGCTGAGATGTACACTGAACTACTACCCTGCAATATCTGCCTTGTGAGTAAACATTATTAAATATGTTATTCTTTATACTCAGATCATTATGAGCCCACCTTATTAATATAGTTTCCTTTTCCTTTTTTATCCACTTAGGGGCATACCATGCTATAAAAGTATATTGGGAAATTGAAGGACCTGGATTTTTCCATATGGGTATAAGAGTAGTAGTGGTTGAATTAATTGTGTCAACCAGGAGACTAGTGGAGCAGGCAACTATCCCAGAACCTTCTCTTAACATACACTGCCATTGTCCTGACTGAACTGCTTTTTCCTGTATTATTCCTTTTTTCCTCTTCTATAAACCAGTTACATCCTGTTTGGCCTCGTGAAGGGAAATCATGGGGACATAAAACACCACAAATGGTAGGAGCAGCAAAAGACAGAGAACATCTGCGGGTGTTTTCTGCAACTATGTCTGGATTTTCGACAGATCCCATTGTGACCTCAATAATCCAGTTCTTTATATTTTAACTATCAGGCTGAGGGATTGCAAAAAAGACAGCTAACCTCAGTATTAGTAAGAGCAGTTAAATTAGGTTTTCTCCATTGTATTGTCACTCTCAGTACTCCAGTCTCCAAACTCACACCACCATACCAAGATCCAGCAAGCACCTATGCCAGGAAGAGAGAGGATAAATAGGGCTTCACCTTCTATCTTCTGCGTTGCATTTTTTATTATGTCTATAAAACAAATAACAGAAAATGTCTTTCTGCCATTTTAGCAGGACTATAAACTTTTTACCAACAGCAATTTTTACTAGCTAAAACAAAACAAAAAATTCCATCATTTTGTTCCCTATTATAATTTATATGGAAATTTGATAAACAACAAGGTTTATATTCTTAACCTCTTATAAAACTTATAAGTGTTATTCACACAACTTTTTGATTCATTCTTTATTAGATTTACTATCATTGAAGGTTCCTTATCGTATTACGCTGAAAACTTTTACATTTACCGATATTTATTGATTTTTAACCTCTTTCCCCCCTATATATAGGTATAACCTACATGTCCTTACTAAAGTTTCCATGATACAATTATTGGAAGCACATTATTTGATCTATTAAAACCCCTGGAAACTTCCTAACTTCTAGCTGAAGTTAATCTATATCATTATTGGGAGACTTATAATGGTGGTGATGGCGCTCTACCTACCATCATCTATTTATTTGCCTGTTTTTGAATTCATTATTTTTTTCATTATAGTTCCCTTTTGTTTAGTTAGGTTATTTTATACATTTATCTCTTTATCTGTAGCTAGTTAAAGAAAACAAAACAGTATTTTTTTTTCCAAAACAGTTACAACTTTTATTTATAACAACTTTTACTCAACTGCAACTACATACGGAAAATTAAACAAATAATAAATTTTGACAAATGCTTATATCAAAATTAATTAGCAACAAGAAATTTTTTTTTTAGAAGATAAAAATACAAAGCTTTAGGAAGTGACCTCAGAACATATAGACAACAATTTAGGATAATTTATCATTAATAGCTATCTAAGTAGTAAAAAAATAAAATAAAAAGAAATTTCTCTAATAAACTGTTTAACCAATCACTCCCCATAATTTTTTGTCTCGGCGGCAGAAGAGAGATACTGACCGTGGTTAAACCACAAAATTCTATAACTGCTGCTCACAGCCTGAGATGAGAGAGTGTGTGTGTGTGTGTGTGTGCGCGCCACCGAAATAACTATTGCTACTAAAATTTTCTGTTTACAATGCAGGGATACAGCTCTATCTGCTGTATTAATTATTATTGTTAATTATTAATTACAATTTTATTATTAGGATAGAAATGTAGAAAGCCTGGTCTATTTGGAGCAATTTTCAATTTTTGCAAGATACTGTAGATTTTAAAATCCTATTTTATTAACTAAATTTTTAAGCATTTAAATGAAGTATAGATCAGACAAACATAACAAAAGGCAATGGCTATTTAGAGTACTTGTACAGTTAATACTGTGGGAATTTAGAACTTTATTTTTAATGCTAATTTATTTAGATTTTATATATAAACTAAAGCATATTTTGTGCCTGTGTATGTTACTTTACAATATTATTTGCATCAATTTTTCTGGTACAGACACCATTCAGTGTCGCAAGTAAAGCTAAGCTAATTTCAGTTAGGCAGACATTTTGGAGGATATACTATTCTTCTTTTTAAAACACCCTAAAACAGATCACAAGCTAACAAATCCAGAGTTTCCTCTCTACTCCTTTTGGTGCTTCCTGTACATATATTAAAAAAAATAACTAAAGTTACCTATTACCCTAAGTTTTCCCTAATAATAATATTACTTCTTATACTACCTTAAATCTACCTTCTAGTTACCTTATTATACATACTAGCATGAATTATCAAAAGAAAAGAACTTATCTTATTTTCCAGAGCACATCATTCACAGTATCTATTGAGCAAGGCAGTTGACTGATTAAAGCCTGTGCCCCTGGCCTGCTCCCTCCCCCTGCCCACCTCCCCCACTGCTGGGATCTCTCCCCAGCCCCATTCATCTTTCATCAATTTTGTTATTTTTGGATGCAATTCCAAAGATGGAGGTTCTTTAGATATTGAATGCTTCACAGAAGGGAGTCCAAATACTGAGATTTTCAGAGGGGGAAATTCAGGTAATACAGGTTCAAGGGAGGAGGGTTTTAGCAGCAAGGAACCAGGGAGAAGAGACTGAGGTAGTGAGGATTCACAAGGAGAAAATTCAGATAATGAAGAGTTAGAAGGGGAGAATAGATCACAATTAAGCTACGGTTCCAATGAAGGAAGTGATTCAAGGAATGAGGGTTCTAAGAGAGTAAATGTCTGCTCCTGAGTCTCCTGTATCTCTTTTCCTGACATTTTCCTCCTTCACTGCCTTTTCTCTTTCTTATCTAAATTTAGAATTTAAAAGAATACACTTATTCTTTTATATAACACTACTTATTATACTAACCTTATAATTAAAAAACCCAATTCCCTATTTCTATGCTATATTGCACATCTAACCCAACTAAGGTTCTCCCCCAGAATTCCCTTTCAGAACTTTAGCTGAGAAGAACAAAACTATTTTGACACTTCCCCCCCCCCCCCTCCACCACCACCCACGTCAAATGTTAACTGATATACAGTGGGATTAGCTTTACTGGCAATTGTGACAGATCCTACTCACACTGGGCAGAGGACATGGGCTTTTTCTTTGTATCTTTATACATCACCATGTCCCGTATTTCCATTCATTGTTTTTAGTAAGCAATTTGTACAATGGAATAGCCCCATCCCTTTTTTTGCATATTTTTCAATAAAATCTCCAAAAGAAAAGTTAGTCATACCCAAAAGGATCTTAAATTAGAAACATCTGTGGGAGTGACCTCCCCTCTTGTCCAGTGTAACTCCTGCTGTTGACACATTTACGCTTTCTCTGGACTGACCTTAAATCCACTTTCTTTTGTTTTCTGCAATATTTTCATATTTTTCTCCCTAGTTTTAATACTGATAAGAATATCTTAAACTATACAGCATTACTTCCTAACTTCTGCTTCTCTAGGATGCTTTTGAAATCATCTCAAAGCAGATTATAAATTAGCAAATTACTGTATTTCAATACTGCAATTATTAAGAAAAACAGTCTAAAAACTCACAGTACTTGTGGACTAAAAACACTCTAGCTAAATATTCAATAACATTCCTATAATTTCATTAATACATTTGTAATTGGTCCCGTTTAAACTACATATATAATAAAAAAGAATAATTTGTTTTAAGGCTTCATTTTTCCTGCTCTAAAGTGGCATTTTATGTTGACGCTGCAGAGATTAGGGGTGTTTTCTTACGCTATCTCCTTACAGCAATGGTCCCCAAACTTTTCAGGATCGTGCCCCCCTTGCCCCTGGCCACAACCCTCCTGGGGCTGGGAGCATGGCCATGACTCCTGGGGAGGGAATAAGGATGCAGATGGGGTAAGGGGGTCGAAGCTGTGGCTGCAGCTGGGGGAGGGTCCAGGGCCAGGACTGGGACTGGGAACGGAGCCACAGCCAGGGGCTGAGGGTGGGGCCAGGGCCAGGTTAGGGGTTGGGTGCGGACCCACACCTAGGCTGCGGTTGGGGGCCAGTGCTGGGGGAGAGGCTGGGCATGGGGCCAGGAGCCGGGGTTGTGGCTGGGGACAGGCCAGAGCTGAGTGGTGTTCCCTCACCGCCCCCTGTGGGGGCTGGCCTGGGCCCCGCTGTGTCCCCCAAATGTTCCACCGTGCCCCCCTAGGGGAGCGTGCCCCACAGTTTGGGGACCTCTTCCTTAAAGGATGAAGAAGCTGTAAATTCAGCCTCCTCACAGTCAGATAGCTCTTGGAGCAATTCGGCAACCTAATATTGCAATAGTCGCTTCCAAGCTAAACTCCACAATAGGGCCAAGGTTTTTTGCTGTCTATTTTGGTATGGGACAACATTTTTGCCTTCATTTTCTTTGTATCCCTCTTTCCTTTATTCTACCTTGTTGGTCACCTTTTGCCTGAGAACCATTGTCAGAGAAAGTTTCTACTGATATCTTCTCAAGTTTTTTTTCTTGAGTGGCCACCCTTTCCTCTGTATTTTACATACAGTTTTATTCATAGTGGCATCTGAATTATTAAGCTTTTTCACTGTTTTCATTGCCAAACCTAATTCTAAATTTTGACCTAACTCTGAACATCCAGATGCTGATTCCCAAGTTATACTTGGCTTTGGTTTTCCCTTTACCTGCTGTTTCCTTTCAGGAGAGCACGTCATAGAATCCCTTCCTGGAAAGAAAGATTTCATCACTTCTTTTTTTGGGCTATTAGTATTACTTCCATAGGGCAACCATGTGAAAATTTTGGTCCATCGTTTTCTTCTTGTGTAAAAACAGCTTCTAATGTCTACTGGGGTTTGTGTGAGCCGTTGCATAATGGTAGCAGTGCAGCTTCCCAGTCTTTTCAATAATGAGTCTGATCCTGATAGTGTACAGTGCTTTGAGAATATTAGAATATGACTAGGGTCCTACATACAGCCACTGCTGCATAATGGGTTTATTCATGCCACCCTATGAATTCTCTTCAGATGGGAGCCTGTGTTCTGACCTGCATTGATGGGATACCATGCAGACATGCAGTTCGGTGCCTAAGTCCCAATTATGCTCTGATGAGCACATGAAGCAATGCAATCAGGAGACATCAGTTTTATTCAGCTAAATCATACCATCAGCGTTTTGCTTTTTGAAACAGATAACACATCCCTGCTGAAATATCATCGATTAGGTGAAGGAATCTCCTGGGTGGAACTCTTCAAACATCAGAAAACTAAATACAAATAATTCATGGGTTGGGCACTGACCAATAAAAAATACAGGAATTAATTGCTAGAAGCGTAAACTTATTTTTTTCCTTTAACTCTAACCTTCTGAGATAAAGGAAACCCACTGCAGTTGGAGACAATCATTCCCTGCATGCACCCAAAACTCTGCCTCTTAAATTACCACCTGCCAGAAGTGGGGAGATCTCCATACTTGCCATGTGAAGATAGCTGACAAACTATTTCTGCCAATGTTGTGGGGCTGACTCCTGAAAGTGGCAGATAGGACAGGAATGGCAAAATGTATTTGTTTTCAGGTAGATGGCAACTCTCTATTCCATGCTTTACCTTGAGCCTTTACAGACCCCTCCCCACACAAAAAGAAAGGAACACCCTATGTACTTGCAAAGTAGATCTCGTGTACTTGCTGAAATGGAAGAGGGTCTGCTCTAAATAAAGAAAGTCTCTTCTTTCTAGATGGAATGGTTAGACTGAGGCCTCCTCGGGGAATGAACACTGATCTGGTCAATGGCCTGATGCTGGATTCCACATCCTAAAAGGACAGAAATAAAGAACTAAATTTTCAGCCAAAGTTGAAAAATCCCATTCCATACCCTGTATAGATCTGGAATCTAACCTGCCCATCACAGCTATAGGAATCCACTCTCCTTCCCTCAGACTCCTAATAAATTCTAGCATGTTTTAGAGGAGAAAATGCAAAGCCTCTCTTCCCAAGGATGGCAGAAGTAACAAGTAAAAGATTGCAGTAGGCAGCAGTAAACTCCAGAAATAAGGAACTCTCTATAAACATTGCATACATATTAATAAGTCAGCGCTAGCAGACTCACTCACAATGGACAAGTCCCATTAAATTAGAATTGTTGGATCTGGCCATAAGTCAGATAATGCCCTGAGTGAGTCAAAGTTTGGTGCTTCCTTAGAATGTCTGTAGGCTCTAGTTCTGAATTTTTATTTTCAGCACCCAAAGCCCTGTACAATTTGGCAAATAGCAAACCTGTTTGAGGTACACTCGGGGAAGAATGGCTGATACGCTGAATACGTACTGGGGGGAAGATGATGGTCAGTTGTGATTCAGGAAAGCCCCAGTCTAGAATCTGAGGTTGGTCTGGGGTAAAATAAGGGTCTTCAGCTGCCAGTGACGGTGCAATAGCTGTGATGGTGGAGAGCTCAGCCCTAAAAAAAAAAAAGGGGTTGAATTGTTAGCTGCTGCAGAGCTAACCCCTTTATCAGCTCTGCCAGTCTGTATTTCACTCAGATCTGTATCAATCCTCCTCCCTTCTCTAATAAAATGTGTATTGCTTTAAAGGAAGCTATACAAGCATCTTTCATCTGGGTAAGGAGGAAGAAGCAGCAGGCAAAGAACTGAAGGAAGGGGAATAATGGACTTTACATCTTTCACCTGTCCCTTGTCCAGAGAGATTGTAGGGTTTCTAAGTAGAGACCTTGCCTTCGTTCTTCTCTGTAAAGCACTGTTGGAACTATATAAATAAGGAAAGGGTGGGGCAGTTTGCTCTAATTATGGATGTTAAGATGTGGAGTCATGGCTAGGGCTATTTAGTGGTCAGACAGTGCCCAAGGTGAGAAAGCGAATATGGAGCTTTCTTACAATGCCTGGAATGAGAGAACTGTCCTGCATTTTCAGGAAGCTGGCAGCACTATTCCTCACATGCATTTGAACCCTTACAGACCCTCTCCCACACACAAGCTACACACAAGCTAGAATTAAGGAGAACTTGACTACTCACTGAAGAGGCGGGGGGAGGGATTGGAATTACATGGCCAGCCCAAACTTCATGGGGCCAATGACTGAAAGTGAGCATCTGAGCTCTCTGCTAATGTACAATATGTCCTAAAATAAGAGAAATAGATACAAAATATTATTAGCAGCTGAACAATGTCCCCACTTGTCCCCAATATGCCATACTGGTCCCTGTTAATGCAGAGTTAAATTCACCTGTGCCAGTACAATCTGTTTAAATCCCCTTTCCCTGCCTCCAACTTTTAATAAAATCCATAGTTCAAATAATTCTGAGAAGAGGAACAACCAAAGGTGCTTTACCCAAACAAGTGAGTCTATTACTCCATGGGACAATAGAGATAACACGATCTATCCCCACAAGTAGCTGAAAATAAATATCTTACTCCAAACCCCAAAATTGTCAGTGGCAGGTGCTAGGCCATGGGATTCAGGCTGATAAGGACCAGGGCAGCTCTGATTTCCAAATATAGGAATAGCAGTAAATTCCTCTGCTGTAGCAGTGATTGAGTCTTTGAATTACTGTGCAAAAAATATTAAGACTTTTTCCCCCTCCACTGAAGTGCAGTAATATGGGAGAATGACAATCACTACATAGGTAGTAGCAGGATGAAGTCAGGAGTGAGGGAAAGGTATATTTGTATTGCAAGAATGTTAATATGAGAAGGCATGGTTGGTCAGAAAGTGCCCAACGTGAGACAGAATTTGATTCTTCCTTACAACGACTGCAGAGAATCTCTTGTCTTGTGCTTATCTTTTTAGAAAGGTGGTAACCGTGTTGCATGTTTGCACCCAAAGCCCTGTACAGACATGTCCATACACCCTCCCCAATATACACACAGAGAAAGAAGTGAAGGAATCCCAATACTTACTCAGCAGCAGAGGATCTATTCTGCTCAAGGAAAGCATCGTAATGCATGAAGAGCTGAGCCTCTGAGAGTACCTGGGCAGGCAAAGGACAGTAACTGATTAAATTGACCCATGAGGGAGCACTCATCTGAAAATAAAATGAATGGAAAGGAAATATGCCTCCCCATATGCCATAATCTACATTAATAACACCCCATAATTCTACTTCCCAGTAACATGAATGTTAATCTAGCTTCCTTCCATTGTATAATAAAATCTCTATTCTTTCGTCAGCAGAAATTTCAAACTGATTTTGGGAACTGGGCTCCTGCATACCGGGAAATTTTCATATCAACGAAATGGGCAAAAGCACGGGCCACCAGTGAACCCCATGGTTGCCTAGTCCCTATACGGTCCCTTCTATGTGGTTTGTTTCATCAGCCATTCTTGCTGGTCTTGGTTACTACATAATAGGGTGACCAGACAGCAAATGTGAAAAATCGGGATGGGGTGGGGGGTAATAGGAGCCTATATAAGAAAAAGATCCAAAAATCGGGACTGTCACTAAAAAATCGGGACATCTGGTCACCCTACTACATAAGGAAAAATAAACTCCATCTAATCAGGGATGGAGTGTTACACTACTCAGAACTAAGGATTTTAGGGAATAATCTCTTTACAAGTGATTATTGGGATCTTTGGAGGAGCTCTCAGTTGCCCCTTCCCCAAACTGGACCTTTACAAATACATTGTCCTCCCGGTAGAGATGTTCCTCACCCTCTGCCTACTCTACAGTTCAAGGGAAATACAGAGAAGAAAGTTGTGATAGAACTAGAGATGTGACTGCTGCATTTTCTGTTCCTAATTCCTTTATTTTCTCTCGCTTGAGAGGGGCCTCATAATGTAGAAAAATGTGTCCGAAGCTCCAGACATGGGCATTCCTTAGACCCAGACTTTGCAGGAGTCTAGGCAGGACACAGACCTCTCCCTAGGGAAGAGGTTTTTTTTAACAGGACTGCATCCACATTTCCATACATGTACCTGAAACCCTGCAGTCCCTGAAGTACTGTACCCTAGAGGAATGAGTGTGCGAATTGCCAGAATTTACCTCTGAATGAGGATTGATGTGCCTTTGTGAGAGGTGAAGAGGCTTCATTTGGGATGAAGTAGTATGTGAGGGGCCAAAAAGTAGCTGCAAAATGGCTGCAGATACGTGGTCTGACCCTCAATAGAACTTCATCCTAAATGAAATAGAAACAACAAAATGTTAGGAATGGCAGGGCACCAGGAGGAGTCATTATCGATTTAGGATGGAAATACACAATATGTTTATTATTGTGTGCCTGTGTGTAAAATGACAGGAAAATATCCCAGTAAATTCGTGAGGCTATTTTACCAGTAACCAAAGCAACTAATAGACGGTGGGTTTAAGGAAGGCAGTGAGGAGTAGTGGAGTTAAAAGCATTGCTGACTCCAGAATGCACACTGTGGAGTAGGTAAATATCTCTGTTTTTAAAGATGGATAAACAGAGGCTCAGTGATGATAAATATTAGGATATTTATCAATATTTATCAGCCCTGAAATAAATCTTTCTATTTATATTAATAATATTGTCTGTACAAAAGGTGTGATTGAAAGTCCACTCTAGTCAATAGGGTTCTCCAGTGAATGTAATTGGTTTTGAATTAGGCCCTTAGATAACATAACATTGTGCTTTCAAGGATCTCAAAATTCCAAACAATAATTAATAACTTTTTAAATACTTACCATTATCCCCATTTTCAAGATTAATAAAGTGAGGCACGTCAAAGGTCAATGATTGCCAAAATCAAAGTTAATCAATGCCTGAAGTGCGTGAGGAGTTTTGCTTAATCTACCCACCAGAGCCCAAATTAGTGAGAATTTCTGCTGAATCTCTAGCTGTAGTACAGCCCCACCACACAGACCCACAATGTGGACATTGCCTGAAAGCCACAATTTGATTAAAGTCAATGGGATTTTCTCTTTTATTGTCAAAATGTACCAGTGAGCAGAGAACTCTGACTATACTACAGTTAGACCAACCATCACAGTGGACATTCTGTTAAAATTCCTAACATGCTGAGTTACAACCTTTTATTTATTCCTCATGTGTTACATGGGAATAGTGTAGTTTTAAGAAGGACAGAAGAAATGTTTTAAGCACTCACAAATAACTGGTCTCAGACCCCTCTGGAACCACAACTTACTTAATATATAACTTACACAGTTGTGTTACGTTGGCCATCTGAGAAAATTCACTTACTTCTATCGAAGGCCTGTATGCCAAGTCTTGCGATGAACAACACAGGTATTATCAAAATTGCTGCAGTATTGCACAGTGCCAACCAGCTCTTCCAGAGGCCAGGTGGAGGACTGACTTGAGCTCAGTGCCCCAATAGCAGTGCATGGGCTGTTATGTACGTGTACATCTCTTCCCAGGTCTATCAAATGTTGATGACACTAAGATCATATCTAGCGACTAGTCCAGTCAGAGCCCCATACAAACATGAAAATGTTGATGCATTTAAAGAAATATTGATAAATATTTAATTTTTCAAGAATAACTTTTTTTATTATATCACAGTGCCTGCACTCAGCTAGCAACTTGTTTCCAAGGTTCTTAAAAGTGGCAACAATTATTAAGACAGAAAATATGCTGTGGAGTAGTAAGTATTCATTCCATTTCAACGATGGATAAGCAGAAGTGCAATGAGGATAAATATTGATAAATATCCTATTATCTAGGATTAAATATGAAATAAATAACTTTCCATTTATATGAATGATGCTGTGTGCACTTAAGGTGTGATGGAAAGTCAATTGTAGTCAATAAGGGTCTATCATTACATTTATTTGGCTTTGGATTAGGCCCTGTGATGTGCCAAGCGCAGTACAAAACAGAAGACAGTCCTTAATCTGGGAAGTTGACAGTAGAATCAGGATGTATAACCTTTCAGTTGATGATATTGCGGTTGCTTATATGAGGTCTCATAGTAGAGATTTTTCCTGATGGACATGCAGTCCAAGGGTACAACATCTCACAGGAGATGTTTCCAATAGATGAAACTATGGCTGATTGTAGGTGGTTTTATAGGAGATGTTTCCCATGGATATCTGCCAAATATGTGGTCTCCTAGGAGTTGTTTCCTAGAGATGAGGCTGGAACCAGATGGCGTTTCCAGATGTTTCTTTCTAGCTTGATGAATATTCCATTTTGGACAAACATGGAACCTAAAAAAGCAGCCCAACATTTCCAGTTTAGTTTTCCATATTCTCCTGTGAGAACTTGTAAAAACCTCATTCTTTCAGCAATCATAGGAGATATTGACATATCCTTCAGAATATCAAGTAAATTCATATGCTCATATCCTTGGAACTAGGGAAAATGTGTAGGGAGGATGTGGGAGATGTTCTCTGGGCGATGGAAATTTAGTTTTAATTTACTAAACTAGAAGAAAGGAGAAGGTGGTGAGCAAAAGGAGAGAGTTTTTTGAAACCCATCTTACTCTTGCCTGTGAGGTGGGAAGCAGCTGTTCTAACATCAGTACAGGTGTTTTCCCCAATCAGTACAGCTGGTGATTAGGAAATTCAGCCTTTGTCAGTGGTTCTGCACATGCAAAAAAAGGAAATGAACATCCAATATTCTAGAACTCTGTTTGGTGGAACTCTTGCAACTAGGCACTGTTTAATATTTCTTTGAAACTATGAAATACAAGGGGCAGTATGAGGAAAACATATAATCTGACCATTTGCAGGGTTTAGCCAACATCTACCTGAGCCTGGCTGCTAGCTGACATCTTTATCAGATAGGACACCATATGCTGAAAATACTGCAGCGTGAGATTTAACATCAGTTAATACCACACTATTAAAGAGGTGTGTGTGTGTGTGTTTGATTAGGTAACTCACCTCCATTACAAAACTTGTAATGATCACAGGGCAATCTGAACAGGTGGTTGGCAAGGAGGAGGTAAACACTCACAATGTGTTTATTGCATAAGAGAGTAGAGCTAAATAAGATGTGGGTGCCAGAGGATTGGCTACTTACTGCAGTGTGATTATTGAGAACCATAATGAAAGTCCAAATCTTATTTAAGAGCTGACATGTTTTTACTTTTCACTTCTCTCCTCTTCCTCCTCCTGAGCTCTCTTGCCTTATTCTTCCTTTGGGGGAACCCATAGGCCCCGTGTGAGTTCAGGGGGTTCACAGTTCCCCTCCACCCTCCCTGATCTTGGGGCAGAAGTTCACAGACAATGCTATAATCTCCCACAGCAGAGATACCTGAGATACTAGTTGAAAGGTTCAGACTGAACAGATGTTGCTTTGATACCAATGTTTTTGTTGGAATTGCCCCAGGTAGTTGCTGGGTTCTCCTCTCCTCATCACTGTGGCCAGTAATGTTGCTCCTTGAGGGTGCAGGAGAGAGAGTACAGATATACATTTGGGGGCACCTGAAGTCTCTCTTTGGTGCACACTCCTGTTGGGGTCCACTAGGCATAGCTACCAGGTAACTCGGGAGAGCGGAAGACCAAAGTGTCGATGAAACTCTCTTGCTCTGGGCCTATCTGAACCCCCAAACTCCATCTTGTGAACTCTCACCTACTTCTGTGTTTACTGCTTTACATGCTCTGAAGCAGGCTGAAGCAGAAATGTATTGGTCAGCGTTTCTAGCAGATGGCTGCAGTTTCACTCACACTAGCAGAAATAATAGAGATAAGGAGCAGGGGTAGTTAGTTTACAGGCGTCTAATTCAAGGTCGCAGAGACTGGGAAAGTTTTCTCACAAGCTTATGTAGAGCTTATTGTAACAGTTGTCTGGAAGGGAGGGGTGGGGGAATAGCCAGACAAAGGCTTACACAGAAACAGTTTGGGGTATAAAAGGTAAAAGTTATTTGTATTTGTTGCACTGGATTTGAGACATGCTGGTCTCCTAGTGTCATTTCAGAGCTCTGAAATAAACTTGGCTTGCTTTCTCCCCTCGGTGTCTTTATTGGTGCTAAGCACACCGGGCCACGGACCTTTGTTGTCCCCTCGAGCCCCTTGAGCGGCCAACAGTTTTGGCGTCCCTGGGTGGGCTCGAGGCTGAAATTTAGCCTTGCCCGGATCCCTCCTGGTGGCCGACGGATTACGACGATGACCGACGCCCAGAGTGCTCACCGGTGACTTCATCGGGGGCCTCGGCAGAGACGTGGTTTGTTCGACCCCGGAGGGCACAACGGTGCAACGCACACAGACAGTGGAGAAGCAGCTGCGGGCGACGGTGGGGAACCGGTCCCGTGGATAGGGCGACGGTGCAGAACCGGACCCTTGGATAAGGTAGGAACAGTCCAGTGGGGACTTTATCTGTCTTGACCTGGGGACGCCCAGTGTCTGCCTGTTGTGACTTGGGGACGCCCAGAGTCTCCCTCAGTATGGGGCAGGGACAGAGTACAGCCGGCAGGGTACAGTGTACACCCTTAGAATGCATTCTGGTGAACTGGAAAGTGTTTGGATCTGATCAGTTGATTAAAAGTAAATTGAAAAGGTTCTGTACAGTTGATTGGCCTCAGTACCAGCTGGAGTGCCAAGAAAGGTGGCCACCGGAAGGGTCACTTAATTACAACATGATCCTTCAGTTGCTTTTGTTTTGTCAGAGAACAGGTAAATGGAATGAACATCTCTATGCGTATACGTTTATGGTGTTAAGAAATAGGACTGATATTTTGCTCAAGTGCCATTTGACTCCGACAGGCTCAGTAGTATTGGCTGCTAAACCCGAGAACCCTCCCACTGTTGTAATGCCAGAATCGGTGTCCCCTTCGGCTCCTCCACCCCCACAGGCTTCAGAGAGTACCCCACCCCCCCTTGGTGGGATTGTATCCGTTGATTACTGAGAGTGTGGTAGCCCGTCCAGGAACACAAGAAATCTTTGAAGGTTGTCTAGCTAGCCATAAGCCTGACTGGGATGACTGCAATATACTTATGAGAACCCTGTTGTCTGAAGTGGAGCGGAATCAGGTTACAACTAAGGCTAAGAAGGAAGACAGAGAAGGCATTTAAGGTTTAAAAGGGAAAGCTATTGGACACCAGAGGTTGTACAGAGTGGAATCCTCAGAAGTGAGTGTGCTCATCCTGGTTTGTTGCTTCAAGGCTCTGTATAGAAGTTATGTTACTGGAAAGGTGTATGATGGCAATGTGTATAAGTGAAGAGTGGAAGGTTCCTTTGGAAGTTAGAAGAAGCTGAGAAAGGGAGAAGAGGAAAAAGCACAGAATGAGTTAACTGAGAGGAAAATACAGCTAGCAGGCTCATCCAAGGACAGTGTACACAGCTAAGACTTGGCTGACAACCAAGAGAAAGGGGGGCCTGAAAATTCCCCCACTCTGTTCGGACAGGCTTTGGCCAGAGACTTGGAGGAGTGGGATAATTCAGACAGAGCCCTCCTGCTGCAATATGTAGATGACTTGTTAATTGCTGCTGTGGGTCTAATCCCTTGTCTCAGAGCTACTGTGAGTCTCCTAAACTTTATTGGACTGCGAGGATACAGGGTATCTCAAAGCAAAGCCCAAATTGCTCTTTCAGAGGTTCAGTATCTGGGATTTCACATCAGGCAGGGAGAGAGACAGCTCTCAAACGAAAGAAAGGAGGCTATCTGCCAAGTTCCTATCCCCAGCAACCGTAAACGGCTTAGAGCATTCCTGGGCATGGCAGGCTTTTGCAGAATATGGATTCCAGGGTAGTGGACTGTGGGCTAAACCTCTGTATGAATGTGTTAAGGGAGCGGATCAAGACCCCTTTCACTGGTCCCCAGAAGCGGACAGGGCATTTCAGCTATTAGGTGCCTGGAAGCGTCCTGTGGCATACTTTTCTAAACAACTGGATCAAGTTTCAAAGGGATGGCCAGCCTGTTTGAGGGCGGTCGCAGCTACTGCTCTAGTGCTTGGGGAAGCTGAGAAACTGACACTGGGAGGAAGTGTGCAAGTGTATGTTCCCCATATGGTCCGAGCCTTGCTGGACACTAAGGGTGGTCTTTGGCTCACACAGGCTCGGGTTGCTCGGTACCAGGCGAAGCTGTTAGAGAATCCTGAAGTCACCCTACAGATCTGTCCCTCCCTTAATCCAGCTACACTGCTACCAGAGACAGAAAAGCAGGAACATGACTGTCTAGAAATCATAGATGTTCAGTATTCTAGCTGCCCAGATCTAAAAGATCAGCCACTCCCAAATGCTGACTTGGAATGGTATACAGATGGAAGTAGTACTGTTGTGGATGGGCAAAGGAGGGCTGGTTATGCTATTGTGTCTCTTCATGATACCGTGGAAGCTGAGAGTTTACCGGCAGGAACGTCTGCCCAGCTTGCTGAACTAGTGGCCCTGACCCGTGCCCTCGAGCTGGCAAAAGACAAACGGGTTAATATCTTTACTGATTCAAAGTATGCTTTTGGGGTATTGCATGCTCACGCTGGTTTGTGGAAGCAAAGGGGAATGCTAACAGCCCAAGGCTCTCTGGTCAAGCATGGGTCTCAAATTCTCCGGCTTTTAGAAGCAGTACAACTCCCCTCAGCAGTAGCAGTGGTGCATTGCAAAGCCCATCAAAGGGAAGATCAAGATGTAACCAGGGGCAATGCCAGAGCAGACAGGGAAGCTAAGCGAGCTGCTACCCTGAAATCACCAACAGAGGAGAATGCCCAAATGCATGCCCTCATCCCATCAGTGGGTGAACTTGCAGCCCCTCAGTACTCCCAAGAGGACAGAAACCTGGCTGACAGTCTCAGTCTCCAGGAAAAGGAGGGATGGCTTTATTCCACAGAGGGAAAAATCCTCCTGCCCAAGGGCTTGATTCGACCAGTGTTGCAGAAACTGCATCAAACCACACACGCAGTCAGAGAGGCTCTTACCCAGCTCATGAATAAATATTTTCTAACCTCTGGATTTAAACCCCTAGCATCACAGGTACAAGCTGAATGTTTAATCTGCCAAAAGAATAACCCACGACCAGGAGTAGCAGTGCCACCAGCCACCCTGGAACCTACCCCAGGCCCAGGATTGGTGTGGCAAATAGACTTTACTGAATTTCCCAGGACCCAAGGGTACAGGTACCTTCTTGTCTTAGTGGATCGATTCAGCGGATGGCCTGAAGCCTTCCCATGTCGCAACAACACTGCCAAAACAGTGGCTCTTAAGTTTGTCAAGGAAATCATTCCTCGCTTTGGCCTCCCCCAGTGGATGGAATCTGATAATGGAACACACTTCACATCTCAAATTGTTCAAAAGATATCAAGTGCTCTGCAAATCCCCTGGAAACTCCACACACCCTGGCGACCACAAGCCAGTGGAGTAGTGGAACGCACAAATCAGACACTCAAGCGACACCTCTCAAAGGTCTGTCAGGAGGCCTCTCTTAAGTGGCCTGATGCCTTGCCCCTTGTGTTACTTCGCATTCGTGCTCTCCCTAAGGGTAGGATAGGGCTTAGTCCCTTCGAGATTATGTTTGGAAGGGCATGGCCTATGAATGGTACCCCAGTTCTGGCAGGGGAATGGGAAGTGGGGTGTGGTTTCTTGTCTCAGTACATGTGCTCTTTGTCTGCTGTTCTTTCTTTTCTTCACAGATACACCAAAGCTTCACAGCCTCTTCTGCTGGATACCTCGGGTCCACTCCCTGCAGCCTGGTGACTCCGTTCTCGTGCGGACCTGGAAGGACGAGCCCCTCCAAGAGAAGTGGAAGGGACCTCACACCGTCCTGCTTGTCACCCATACAGCGGCAAAGGTCGAAGGACACAAGAACTGGATTCATCACTCCCGACTGAAAGCAGTGCCTGCTTCTAAACAGTGGACTGTCCAGCCTGCGGAGAAGACTGCTAACGACGATTTGGGACTTAAGCTGCTATTCAAAAAACAGTAAGGGTCACTGGGAATGCGTTGTGATCTCTCTGAACAGTCACAGCATACTCCCCGCGAGAACCCTGAGCATTGGTTTTATTTTCTCACAGAAGGCTGACCTGGCCTATGTATTTGGTCTTGTTATTTTTTGACTTGTTTAGTGTCAATAATTCTTCTTGTCTTTTGGGCATTTAGGTTGTTGTAAACACAATATGGGTTCAGGTTTAGGGTCTCTCACTGATCCTTTACTGAATGCCACCGGTTGGCAAACCGGAGCTGCATTCTTTACCCTTTCCCCACAAGCCACCCTACGGGACTCACAAGGTAACAATGGAAAGGCTAGTTATGGTGAAGCCTTTTGGGTTTGTGGTACTAGTGCCTACAAATGGCTTCCTAATGGTTGGCATGGTAGCTGTTACAAAGGCTATCTTGCTCCTCCCCTCCGCATTCTACCCAAGGCTCCCTCAGGTCGTCCCAGGTACTATCGGTCCTTGAGAGCTACCTTAGAACCCATCAGTGAAGGAGACAGGTTTGGGATGATAGCCCTCCCTTCCTATGGGGTGGGACGACTAGCCCAACTTTACAGAAGACTGTCTAAATTTCTCACCCAGTTTGCCAATCATACCCTAGCCATAGAAAAAAGCATAAGTTCTGAGCTGTACCAGCTTCGACTGCTGGCTTTGCAGAACCGTCGGGCCCTAGATTATGTGTTAGCCTCACAAGGCGGGGTCTGTGCCCTTATTGGAGAAGAGTGTTATACCTATGTCCCAGAGTTTTCACAGGACATTAACAAGCACATCTTGTCAGCTGAACGGGCCTTTAACCAGTGGAAGGCCCAGGAAGGGGAACCCACTATTTTGGAATCCCTTTGGGGTTGGATACCTGGTTTAGGGGAACTAGGGGATATAGCGGGAAGCATTGTTCGCATCTTGCTCACAGGTGTGGTGATATGTTTTGTTCTTGTTCTTTTGCTCATTTGCTGTAAAGTGCTCATAGGTAAGATTTGTACCTCCCCCTCCCCAGAAGTTCCCTTATACCCTCTCATTGATAATCCTGATTGTATGGAGCTTAATCGCATTTTGTCTTTAGAGTATGAGAAAACTCTGACAAAGGTTTGTTGAGTGTTCTCAAAGGAGGGATTGTTGGGGTCCACTAGGCATAGCTACCAGGTAACTCGGGAGAGCGGAAGACCAAAGTGTCGATGAAACTCTCTTGCTCTGGGCCTATCTGAACCCCCAAACTCCATCTTGTGAACTCTCACCTACTTCTGTGTTTACTGCTTTACATGCTCTGAAGCAGGCTGAAGCAGAAATGTATTGGTCAGCGTTTCTAGCAGATGGCTGCAGTTTCACTCACACTAGCAGAAATAATAGAGATAAGGAGCAGGGGTAGTTAGTTTACAGGCGTCTAATTCAAGGTCGCAGAGACTGGGAAAGTTTTCTCACAAGCTTATGTAGAGCTTATTGTAACAGTTGTCTGGAAGGGAGGGGTGGGGGAATAGCCAGACAAAGGCTTACACAGAAACAGTTTGGGGTATAAAAGGTAAACGTTATTTGTATTTGTTGCACTGGATTTGAGACATGCTGGTCTCCTAGTGTCATTTCAGAGGTCTGAAATAAACTTGGCTTGCTTTCTCCCCTCGGTGTCTTTATTGGTGCTAAGCACACCGGGCCACGGACCTTTGTTGTCCCCTCGAGCCCCTTGAGCGGCCAACACTCCTGCAGGGGGCAATAAGCCCAGGGTCAGTCTCTTTGACGTGTTTCTACCTACAGGCTCTGCCTTTTTGCCAGGGAAGGAGTTTTTCCCGTCTCACCTAATGCTGTGGCACCAACCTTGTATTTAATGATAGAATAGATGGGCAGCAAACAGGGTATTCATGCAACTGAAATACAGGACAGTCCTGTCGAATTATCTGAGACTGCATGCTAAGATTATGGTCTTGGGGTCCTTATTATCCTGACTTCACACTAGTAACTGCACCAAAGCTTTCTTGCAGCTCATATGCTGCACTGCTAGACATTATAGGAGCTTGTACAGTTGTGGCCATATCTCTGTGATGGATAATCCGAATCCCTGTCTTCCGGGAGGGACAAAACCTCTGATCAGTGTCTTGCTGGAGACTCTAAACCTCTTCCCAGTGTTCACTGGGGGAGAATAAACCTCTCTTGAATGATCTGTTGTGTATGGGGGTAGAAACATCTCTCTCACCTTGGACAGAATAAAGCTCCAGGAACTTAACTTGTTCTCATTCTTAGCATGTTAACAGAGATGACGTAGATCCTTGTTGCAATATGTTGTTCAGTTGCAGCACCTGCAGTTTCCAAATACAGTATAAGGGACTGGAATAATCCTCTTTTCTGCTGAACCCTGAACTCACTTAACTTTCATTTTCAGCTCTGAGTTTTGGTTAGGTTTAACTTCTTATCAGCTCTAAATAAGGATTCCTAATCTTTGTCCTCACTAGTTTTGTACTACTAGGATGCCTGGGTTTGGAGATATAGGACAAGTATTTTTTCATTTGTGTTGTTTCCTGATTGCCGTTGATGAAGGTTCTGGATTCTATCACTGGTGTCTTCTCTCCTACAAGGGAACTAGAAGAAAGGCAGATTTGCTGTTTGGAACTGAGCTGTTCAATAAAAGGAACAGATATACTGCTACCAATCTGACAGTGTAAATAAGTTTAAGGGATGTGAAGAACTTGTCTGGGCCCCACAATATTTCTGAAAATAATACTAATCTCAACCAAAAAAACCTGTGCAGTATTTCCACAGCCTACAATAAAGGAAAGGAGGCATTACTTCCTACCATAGTCAAGGAATAAGGAACTCTGCATAAACATTGCAGATGTATTAATAAATCAGCACCAGCAGGCTGGCAAAGGACAAGTTCCATTGTGCGAGATTTGTTAGATATGGCCATAGGTCAGACCGTGGCCTCAGAGAGTCAGAGTTTTGTGCCTACTTAGAATGGCTGTAGGCTCTAGTTCTGAATTTTCGTTTTCAGCACCCAAAGCCCTGTACAAATTGACAAATAGAAAACCTGTTTTTGAGGTACACTCAGAGAAGAATGGCTGAGACTCTGAATACTCACTGCGGGGAAGATGGTCAGTTGTCATTCAGGAAAGCCCCAGTCCAAAATATGAGGTTGGTCTTGGTAAAATAAGGATCTTCAGCTGCCAGTGATGGTTCAATGGCTGATGGTGGAGAGCTCAGCCTTAAAGGAAAAAAAGAGTTGAAACATCAGCCGCTGAAGAACTATCCCCCTTTTCACACTTTGCCAATCTGTATTTGACTTACATGTGTCTCAATTTTCCTTCTTTCCCTAATAAAAAGGGTGTTCCTTAAAAGGAGGCAATAAATAGAAGACTCTTTGCTGTGGTTGAGGAGGCAGGAATAGCAGACAAAGAACTATAGGGAGGGGAATAATGGGCTTTACATTTTTCACCAGTTCATTGTCTACAGGGATTGTAGGGTTTCCAAGCAGGGATCTTGCCTCTATCCTTCTCTGTAAAGCACCATTGGAACTATATAAATGAGGGGAAGGGTAAGACAATTCTCACTAATTACAGATGTTAAGATGTGGAGTCATTGCTGGGGCTATTTAGTGGTCAGACAGTGCCCAAGGTGAGAGAGAAAGGTGGAGCTTTCTTACAATGCCTGGAATGAGGGAACTGTCCTGCATTTTCAGAAAGGTGGCAGCACTATTCCTTACATGCATTTGAGTCCTTACAGAGCCTCTCCCACACACCATCCTTAATGTACGCACAAGCTGGAATTAAGGAGAACTTGAATACTCACTGAAGAGGTAGAGGGGATTGGGGTTACATGACCAGCCAAAACTTTAAGGGGCCAATGACTGAATGTGAGCATCAGAGCTGTCATATAATATACAAAGTGTCCTAAAGTAAGAAAAATAAATACAAATATTATTAGCAGCTGAACAATTTTCAATTCCACTTGTCCCCAGTGTGCCCATAAGTCTATGTTAATGCAGAGTTGAATCCACCTCTGCTATTACAATCTCTTTAAATCCCCCCTTCTTTTCTCTGACTTTTAATAAAATCCATAGTTCAAAGCCTTTCAGTCCTGGGTGGGGCAGTAGAAAGAAGAAAAATGATTGTGGGGAGTGGAACAACCAAAGCCGCTGTATCCAAATAAGTGTTTGTATCACTCCATGGGACATCAGAGTTATCATGATCTATCCGAAGAAGTAGTTCAAAATAAATATCTGACTCTGAATCCCAAAATGATCAGAGAATATGTCTACACTGAAATTAGGCACCTGCGACTATGGCCTATGCAAGGTGACACAGGATTGAGGGTCTTGAGCTAAGGGGTTGTTTAATTGCATTTTGGACATTTGAGTTGACACTGGAGCTTGGGCTCTAGGACCATGCAAAGTGAGAGAGTCTCAGGGCTTGGACTGCAGCCCAAACACATATGTCTATGCTGCAATTTATCTGCCCCTTCTCCTGAGCCTCACGAGCCCGAGTTAGCTGGCATGGGCCAGCCATTGGTTTCTAAGTGTGGACATAGCCAGAGTGGTAGATGCCAGGCCATGGGATTCTGGATACTAAGGAACAGGGCAGTTCTGAGTCCCAGCAAAACTTCTCTGCCATAGGAGTAATTGAGTCTTTGAGTCAGTGTCCAAAAAATGTTATCCCTTGCACTGAAGTGCAGTGATATGGGAGAATATGACGATCACTAACTAGATAGTAGCAGGGTGAAGTCAGGAGGTTGGGAAAGGTCTATTTGCATTGCAAGAGAATGTTAACATGAGAAGGAATGGTTGGAGCTGGTTGTTGGTCAGAAAGTTCCCAGGGTGAGAGAGAATTTGGTTCTTCCTTACAATGACTGCAGAGAATCTCTTGTCTTGTGTTTACCTTTTTAGAATGGTGGCAACTGGATTGCATGTTTGTTTCCAAATCGCTGCACAGACATGTCCACACATTTCCTCAATATACACACACAGAAAGAAGTGAAGGAATCCGAATACTCATTCTGGGGCAGCGGGTGCACTCTGTTCGAGGAAAGCTTCATAAAGAATGAAGAGCTGAGACTCAGAGTACGGGGCAGGCAAAGAAGGATCACCAATTAAATTGGCCCATGATGGAGCACTCATTCTAAAATAATATGAATTGAAAGAAACATTAACATCAGTAGAGCCGTTCTCCCCTGTCACTCCTGTCTCTCCATAGGCCATAAACTACATGTTCCCACCTTCTAGTAAGATCAATGTTAATCCAACTTCCTTCCATCATATAATAAAATTTCTCTTGATTCGTCAGCATAAATTTCAAACCAAGTTGGGGAACAGGCCTCCTGCTGTTGCCCTTGGTCCCTAAGGGTGAAAACTCCATCTGATCAGGGATGAGACATGACATTACTCAGAGGCAATGAATCTTAAGGAATATTCTCCTTACAAGTGATTATTGGGGTCTTCAGAGGAGCTGGCAGTTCCCCCTTCCCACCACTGGACAGTAGAAATGCCTTTATAAAGACACTATTATCACAGTAGTTGTCTTCCTCACCTTGAGCCTGCCCTATAGTCTACAGTGAAATACAGACAGTGAAGCTGTCATCACACTAGCAAGGTGATTAATTCATTTTCTGTCCCTGACTCCCTTCTGTTTTCCTCTCTGAAGAGGAGCCCCATGACCTAGAAAAGTGGGTCCAAGACTGAGGGCTTAAGCACTCCCAGAGTATTTTACACTCAGAGTTGACGGGGGTCTACGCAGGACACAGATCTTTGGCTGTGGAAGTGTTTTTCAGTGACTGCATCCACACTTTCTGAATGGTGGGAGTTTGGCTCATTGAAATGCTGTTCTCTCAGGTCAGGAGGAAGGTGGTCCCAGAATTATCTGCTGGGTGAGGATTGATGTGCCTTTGTGACAGATAAGGAGCCTTCACTTGGGATGAAGAAGTATGTGAGGGGCCAGAGGGATGCAGCAAATTGGCTGTGGACACGTTGTCTGGCCCTCGATGGAGTCTTCATCCTAAATGAAATGGAAACAACAAAGTATTAACAGTGGATGTGCGCTGGGTGGAGTCATTGCCTAGCCATGTAGGGTGGGAATACACACTATGTTTTTATGCTGTTCCTCTGTAAAATAATAGACAATATCCCAGTGAGTTCCTGATAATAATAATTTATCAATAACCAAAGCAATTTAGGGATAGTGGGTTTAAGGAAGACAGTGAGCAGTAGTGGAGCTAAAGCATTGCTGACTCCAATATTGAGCAGGAAACCCCATTGAAAATAGTAGCTTCATGCGTCTTTGACCCACCTAGAAAAAGAATATTGAGGAACAGGATCTCTGAGAAGAACCCAGACATTCAACCACACAACTGTCAGGAGATTAAGAAGGAGATATGATATGCTATATACTAACCTTGCCGGCAGCTCTTATCTGTGAAGCTGTCAGCCTATGGGCCAATCTGAGGCTTTTTAACTTGACTATGTGGCTCAAACAGTCATCTTCCCCTTCACTAATGCACATAATGCAAAACTCTTTTCTTACCAAGAATCCAGCACTGACTTCATGTAGTCCATCCTCTTCCAATGGGTGCTCAGACTGCAAATTTATAAAAACACAGACATTCACACTAGGCATTAGAAAAACAGAGAACGTTAAATAACTAGAAAGTTAAATAGCAATGCTCTGGCCAAAGGAATAAACTGCCTAGAGAAGTAATGGAGGTTCTGTGACTGAAGATGTTCATAAGTGAGTTAGATCAGTGTATTCTCTATTTTCCATGATATAGATAATTTGGTAAGAATGTTCCGTTGTCATGTACTTTCTCAATCCTCCTTTATTTTGTTCTCAGTTTTTTCTTCAAGCCATCAGAAAGAGCTGTGTTTACCTTTGATGGTCCGTGGATAATATATAGAGATTCACCGTGTTAGATGAATTTATAGTAGATTAATATAGTGGAGAATCTTGAATAATGCAGGGTGAGAGGGAGGGAGGTAGCGTGGATGATGTTCCAAATTTCACCCAATTCTGATCAGCAATGAAGCTACTCAGGAAAGGATATGTTTCTCATCATGACTATCATCTTGTTTTATTGTCACCATCCTCTGGAGCAGTGAAATACATAGATGCTATGGTGATTGGCACTACCTAAAAACCTTGGATCACTAGCTAGAGAGGGAATTATAATTGACATTGGAAGGACTTTTCCCAGGTGATTATCACCTCATTAGTGACACAGGACAGGAATTTATCCAGCAATGAAGTAATTTCTGCAGCATGGCATGGTAGTCAAACTGTTTCCATATCTCATACAACAGAAATATGGAAAGGCCTTCCCTTCGGAAGCCCCTAGTGAGTAAGTATGACAGTGGAGTGCTCTGCTAGTTCCTTCAGGACAACTCTAAAATTAGGTTTGGAGCCTGTACCTATTGGGTTCCGGGAAGTGGGCGGGCGTTTGGAGCCTGTACCTATTGGGTTCCGGGAAGTGGGCGGGCGTTTGGAGCCTGTACCTATTGGGTTCCGGGAAGTGGGTGGGCGTTTGGAGCCTGTAGCGGGACAGTTACCCTGCTCCTGAGAGAAAAGGCTAGGCTGATTGGGGAAGCAGCCACAGCTGGGGCCATGCCCCAATCAGGCCATAGCTGGCCCTATAAAAGGGCTGTGAGCCAGAAGCTGAGTCAGTCTCTCTCTAGCAATGGAGGGAGAAGGACCTAGCTACCTGGGAGTAGGGTACCAGAGGTAGCACAGTGCTGGGGAAAGGCAAGAGGCGGTTGGGAGCTCCAGCTTGGCAACTCCCCAGGCTGCAGGCCTTGTGAAAGGCCTAAAGAAGATACTGGAGTTGCAGAGGTGCAGTCTGGGTTTAGGCAGAGGCAGCTGATGAGGAGTGGCTATGACAGACTGCAGTTTGCCCCAGTGAGTGGGGGCTAGATGATGACTGGCAGTAGCCACTGAGGCAAGGTGGGTGAGAGGGTTGGAGGTTCCCCAGGGAGGGGAGACCCAGAGCATGGTGGGATACTGCTGGGGCAGAACCCCGAGGTAAAGGGCACCGGGGTCTGGGAGGGACATGGGGGACCTGAGGCAGGTGAGCCACTGGCCAGCAGAGGGTGCTCTGAGCTGGAATTGAGCTAATTCCCAGGACAACCAGCAGGAAGTGCCACACCGGTGAGTCTTCGCTTCACTACAGAGCCCTTGGAAGGGCATTTAGCTGCTTTGCCCCATACAGTAGCTGCTTTTTTTCAGTGCAGTTAATGTGATCATGAAACAAATTAAAAACCAGCATTTTCAATGCACAGCCAAATAATGCGTCTGCATTGCTCTGGCTGTTAACTCTCCCAGAACCCTATGTAAAGAAATGTCATAATATGCAGCCCTACGTGCTGAATTCCAGCACGTGCTCTCTGACCAGTCCTTTCCCAGATGTGCCCATCATGCACCATAAAACTGGATTATACACAGTGTGCTGCCCAAAGATCATCTAGGAGCTGCTTTAAGTCCCTTCATGAGTATGTTTGAAATCTCTAAACCAGGGAGTGGGCAAGATTGCCATGGCAACTAGATATTAACTTGTAAAGGGTAGCTCACCTTATAGTAGAAACAGGTGCCACTATTATTTCCTTATAAAGGACACAGTGAGCCTCATTGTTACTAAATTCATCAGACACATAACAATCCATAAAAAATGGTTACTCACCTTTGTAACTGTTGTTCTTAGAGATGTGTTGCTCATATCCATTCCAATTAGGTGTGCGCGCGCCGCGTGCACGATCGTCGGAGAAATTTTCTACCCTAGCAACACCCGGTGGGTCGGCTGTGGAGCCCCCTGGAGTGGCGCCTTCATGGCGCTGGATATATACCCCAGCCGACCCAGCGCCCCCTCAGTTCCTTCTTGCCGGCTACTCCGACAGTGGGGAAGGGGGGCGGGTTTGGAATGGATATGAGCAACACGTCTCGAAGAACAACAGTTACAAAGGTGAGTAACCGTTTTTTCTTCTTCGAGTGCTTGCTCATATCGATTCCAATTAGGTGACTACCAAGCCTTACCTAGGCGGTGGGGTCGGAGTGAGACATCGCTGTGTGCAAAACCGCTGATCCGAATGCAGCATCGTCTCTGGACTGCTGTACCAGTGCATAGTGAGCGGCGAAGGTGTGGACCGATGACCAAACCGCAGCTCTACAAATGTCCTGGATTGGGACTCGAGCCAGGAAGGCAGTCGAGGAGGCTTGGGCCCTCGTGGAGTGGGCGGTGAGGTGCGGCGTCGGGGCACCGGCCAGGTCGTAGCAAGCACGAATGCAGGACGTGATCCAAGAGGAGAGACGTTGTGAGGAGACCGGTAAGCCTTTCATCCGGTCGGCCACTGCAACGAAGAGTTGCGTCGTCTTCCTAAACGGCTTCGTACGCTCAATATAGAAAGCCAGGGCCCTGCGTACGTCCAAGGAATGCATACGCTGGTCTTGACGGGTGGCGTGCGGCTTAGGATGGAAGACCGGGAGAAATATATCCTGGTTCACATGAAAAGGTGAAACTACCTTGGGAAGAAAGGCAGGGTGGGGGCGAAGCTGCACCTTGTCTTTATGGAAAACTGTGTATGGAGGCTCAGACGTAAGCGCCCTGATTTCAGAAACACGCCTTGTTGAAGTGATGGCTACAAGGAAGGCTGTCTTCCAAGATAGGTACAGGAGTGAGCAGGTAGCCAATGGCTCGAACGGGGGCCCTGTGAGCTTGGAGAGAACCAGGTTAAGATCCCACGCCGGAACGGGTTGGCGTTGCTGTGGGTACATCCGGTCTAAGCCCTTGAGGAATCTGACGACCATCGGGTTAGAGAAGACCGAGGAAGCGAGTTCTCCTGGGTGGAACGCCGATATAGCGGCCAGGTGAACCCTGATTGAAGATATCGCCAAGCCCTGCTGTTTCAGGGATAGGAGATATTCGAGTATAAAAGGAATTGACGCCTGCAAGGGGGGCGTAGCCCGCTGCGCGCACCAACAGGAGAACCGTTTCCACTTGGCTAAGTAAGTGGTCCATGTAGAGGGCTTTCTACTTCCCAGCAGAATCTGTTGCACGGGATGTGAGCATTGTAGCTCTGTCTGATTCAGCCATGGAGCATCCACGCTGTGAGGTGGAGCGATTGCAGGTCGTGGTGACAGAGTCGGCCGTGGTCCTGAGAGATCAAGTCTGGGCACAAGGGAAGCGTGATCGGAGTTTGAACCGATAGCTCCAGAAGCGTGGTGTACCAGTGCTGTCTTGGCCAAGCTGGAGCGACTAGAATCATACGTGCCTCTGCTCAAGCTACGCAGAGACGTACCCTGTGGACCAGTGGGAATGGAGGAAAAGCGTAGAACAGCTGGTCTTTCCACGTCAGAAGGAAAGCGTCCGACAGGGAGCCTGGAGATCGCCCTTGGAGGGAGCAGAACACGTGGCACTTCCTGTTGGCTCGAGATGCGAACAGGTCGACCTGGGGAAATCCCCATCTCCGGAAGATGGAATAGATGATGTCTGGGCGAATCGACCACTCGTGCGTCTGGAATGATCTGCTGAGACGGTCCGGTAGAGTGTTCTGGACTCCAGGGAGGAACGATGCCACGAGATGTATCGAGTGGGCAATGCAGAACTCCCACAGGCGAATGGCCTCTTGGCATAGGAGACATGACCGGGCTCCTCCTTGCTTGGTGATGTAGAACATGGCTGTGGTGTTGTCTGTGAGGACTGACACGCAACGGCCGTGCAGGAGACCGAGAAATGCCTGACAGGCTAGACGCACGGTCATCAGCCCCTCAACATTGATGTGCAGAGCTAGTTGGGATGCGGTCCACAGGCCCTGGGTATGGTGCTCTCCGAGGTGAGCGCCCCAACCGAGAGATGAAGCGTCCGTGACCAGGTGCAGGGAGGGTTGTGGGGCGTGAAACGGCACTCCTGCGCAAACCGCCTTGTGATCCAGCCACCAGGTGAGAGAGGTCAAGACCGAGTTCGGAATCGTG
This sequence comes from Emys orbicularis, assembly GCF_028017835.1. Taxonomy (NCBI): domain Eukaryota; kingdom Metazoa; phylum Chordata; order Testudines; family Emydidae; genus Emys; species Emys orbicularis. The sequence continues at coordinate 92,044,976 of NC_088689.1, read as the reverse complement.
ACCACCATGTTCAGGTTGTGTCGATAAGGGCGGTACACTGACAATATCCAGGCCTGAAGCTGGCGAAGCCGAAGTCTGGCATGCCTGGTTACGTACGTGCAAGAGGCCATGTGTCCCAACAGGCCGAGGCACGTCCTTATTGTGGTAATTGGGAAGACTTGGAGCCCTCGGATGATGCCTGTGATGGTGTGAAACCGATTTATCTGGTAGAAGACCTCGGGCGAGTCTGGAGTCTAAGACTGCCCCGATAAACTCTATTCTCTGGGTTGGCTCCAGAGTGGACTTTTCTTTGTTGAGTAGAATGCCTAACTCATGGAATGTTTGCAGTATTATCTGGACGTGAGCTTGAATTTGCTCCCTGGTGCGGCCGCGCACCAGCCAGTCATCTAGATACGGGAACACCTGTATCCTTTGTCGACGAAGGTATGCTGCCATGACAGCCATACATTTGGTGAACACTCTCGGAGCCGCGGACAAGCCGAAGGGAAGGACGGCAAATTGGTAGTGCACATTGTTTACTACAAATCGAAGGAAGCGCCTGTGTGGGGGGTAGATTGCTATATGAAAATATGCGTCCTTCATGTCGAGGGCGGCGAACCAGTCTCCAGGATCCAGGGAAGGGATGATGGTCCCCAAGGAGACCATGCGGAACTTCAACTTTACTATGAATTTGTTGAGTCCGCGTAAGTCTAAAATGGGACGCAGACCCCCTTTTGCTTTGGGGATCAGGAAGTAGCGAGAGTAGAACCCCCTGCCCCTTAACTCTGGGGGAACCTCCTCTATGGCCCCCATGGAGAGGAGGCCAAAAACCTCCTGTGTAAGGAGATGCTCGTGAGAAGGGTCCCTGAAGAGGGACGGGGAGGGGGGGAACGAAGAAAACTGGAGAGCGTATCCCCTCTCCACCGTGCGAAGGACCCAGCGGTCTGAGGTTATAAGGGACCAAGCACGGTGGAAATGGGAGAGGCGATCCCGAGAGGAAGGAGATGGATCCTGGGTAGTGGCTGGGGCGCCATCCTCGAGCACACCTTCAAAAGTTTTGTCTAGGACCTGAAGGTGGCCTAGGCAGGCCCTGGTTCTGACCGGGTTGAGGGCTGGTCGACCTTCGTCTACCACCTCGGCCCCGCCTTCTGGCAAAGTCCTGTCTCGGACGAGGCGGGGGAGGGTAGAACATTTGTGGCTGGGGCCTAAAGGGCCTGCACTGGGGCCCTGGGACATGCATCCCCAGGGAGCGCATGATGGTTCTCGACTCCTTGAGGCTCTGCAATCGAGAGTCCGTCTTGTCCGAGAACAACCCCTGGCCCTCGAACGGTAGATCCTGCAGGGTCTGCTGCAGTTCTGGCGGTAAGCCCGAAACCTGGAGCCAGGAGACACGTCGCATGGCTATGCCAGATGCTAGTGTCCTGGCGGCCGAGTCCGCTATGTCCAGGGAGGCTTGTAAGGAGGTCCTAGCCACCTTCTTACCTTCCTCCACTAAGGCCCCAAACTCCTCTCTTGAGTCCTGGGGAACCAACTCTTTTGAATTTACCCATGGAGTTCCATGAGTTGTAACTGTAGCGGCTCAAGAGCGCCTGTTTGTTCGCGGCTCTGAGCTGCAGACCCCCCGCCGAGTACACTTTACGCCCGAACAAATCGAAGCGTTTAGCGTCCTTCGATTTGTGCACTGCCGCCTGCTGGCCATGACGCTCTCTTGCGTTCACCGAGGACACGACTAGTGAACACGGTGGAGGGTGCATGTATAAGTATTCATGGTCCTTGGAGGGGACGAAGTACTTTCTCTCTACCCCTCTGGCAGTGGGTGGAATGGAGGCAGGGGTTTGCCATATGGTAGTGGCATTAGCCTGAATCGTACGAATCAGTGGTAATGCCACCCGGGATGGGGCATCAGCCGACAGGATGCTCACCACGGGGTCCTGCACCTCTACTATCTCCTCCGCCTGGAGGTCCATGTTACGTGCCACCCTACGTAATAGGTCTTGGTGGGCACGAAGATCTATTGGGGGCGGGCCTGAGGCTGTTGTGCCCGCCACCGCCTCATCCGGGGAAGATGAGGAGGATGCCACCGGGGGCAAGGGGTCCAAATGAGGGTCCGGTTCTAAGGGTCCCTGAAGTGGAGGATCTCCTGCCCCGGGGTCTGGGGCCTGAGGTGGTGTAGGCACGGGAGCCTCCATGCCCCCTGGGGGAGGACGGGAGATGGTGGCCTCCGGGACTCTGGGCTTGGATTGTGCCGAGCGAGAGGCCGATGGTGGAGCCCCTTGCGCCTGGTGATACGCCCACGGGGTCCAGAAAGACCAATGCGTAGGGTCCTGCGCAGGGTCCTCTGCCCCCTCCTGCCAGTGACCCAAGTGAGCGGCAGCCTGACCCTGAGGAGGGTATGCTGATCGGGAAGCCCCGTCGGATGAGCGAGATACTGATCTTGAGGGCCAGGGCGGTGCCGAACGTGGCTGCATTGGATCGGTCCGGTCCGGTGCCGGTCCGTAGGCGAGCGGTCCCTGCGCGGTGCCGGTGAGCGGTACTGTGATCGAGATCGGTGCCGCTGGCCATGTCGGTGCCGAGATCCAGATCTGGACCGAGATGAAAACGACCGCCTATAGACGTGGTGCCGGGAGCGGCCCCACGAACTGGAGCGGCGCTCGTACCGGTGCCGAGAACTACGTCTAGTTTCCGATTGGTACCGATGGTCCTGACGGTGCCAAGACGTAGATCGGTGCCGTGAAGAAGACCTAGGCTGCGAGTACGACCGGTGCCGGGGTGAAAGTCGGCGCCGGGACTGCGAGCGGCGTCGAGACCTGGAGCGGTGCCGCGAGTCCACGCTCGGAGACGGCGAGCGTACCAGGGCAGGCTAAATGACCACCTAGGTCGCCTAAATGGAAGCGCCAGCCCTGCTCTCAACCCCCAGCACTAATTACAGGGGAAACATCCATTTTGACAACAAATGATCCATATTAAAATTTCCATGACTGAAGAGGATTGATAATCTCATATGTAAATAGGTGATAGCCTATTAGTAGATATTAAAAAAAAAAACTGTTCAGGTTAGACTGAAATCTAGAACAACCTTGAAAGTCAGAGCTGCTGGTGGATTCAGCATCTCAACTGGCATGCTGTCTATAATTTCTACCCTCCAGGCTTTGCTTTATTGTCTTTTGCTTTCCCTGCAAATAGTCCAGGTTCAAATTAGGAAAAATCTCTTCAATATCCACTAAAACTGGGCTGAAACACCAGTGGCCCCAGAACTCCATTCTCTTCTATTACTATCAATAAGGGAGAAGAGAATCACTTTCTTCTATATGAAGTTTGAATGCGAAATCTTGAATCTGACACAGCAAAACTTCTAAAATAACTGCAATACAGCAACCCACTAACCAGTTCTTCTGGATACAAAGCTGAGCCCTGACTTGAGCTGAATGCACTGGTAGCTGGGCTTGGCCTGGGGGACTTCATAATGAGGGGTGTGGTAGAAATGCCATGCCAACCAGGTGTTAATTCCATAAAAGGGTAATGCACAGGCTACTATGTATGTATACAGCCTTGCCCTGCCTACCCAAGTGTTTGTGTTCTCTAGAGGCTAGATCAGTCAAAGCCCAGTATGAACACAAAATGTTGATGCATTTAAAGAAATATCAATGAATGTCCTTATAAATACTGAGCTTTTCAACAATGAGTTTTTTGATATTAGTCAGGGTGCCTGCACTAAGCTAGCAACTTGCTTCCAAGATTCTTAAAATGGCAACAATTGTTAAGACAGAATACAGTGTGGAGTAGGTAAATATTATCTCCATTTTAAAGATGGAGAAACAGAGGCTCAGTGATGATAAATATTGAGATATATTTGGGTGACTAGATGTCCCATTTTATAGGGACAGTCCTGTTTTTTGGGACTTTTTCTTATATAGGCACCTATTATCCCCACCCCCAGTCCCGTTTTTTCACAGTTGCTATCTGGTAACCCTAGATATTAGGATATATCTATCAACCATGACATCAATCACTTTCTATTTATATGAATAATATTGTCTGCACTAAAGGTTTGATTGAAGGTCCAGTGTCGTAAATAATGGTCTTCATGGAATGTAATTGGGTGTGGATTAGGTCCTTAGATGAGAACACCATGCTTTCAAAGATCTCAAAATGCCAAATAATAAGTTATACAACATCTTTTCAAATCCTTACTATTATCCTTATTTTAAAGGTGAATAAAGTGAGGTGCCATGAAGGTGAATGATTTCACCAAACCCAGAGCAAATCAATGCCTGAAGTGAGAGTACAGCCCAAGAGTTGTGCCTCCCTAATCTAACCACCAAAGACCAATTTAGTGAGAATTCCTTCTGAATGTCCATTACTGACCCACCACACAGACCGACAATGTGGACATTGCCTGAAAGCCTCTATCTGATTAGTCAGTGGGATTTTGTATTTTATTGCCAAAATGTATCAGTGAGTGGAGAATTCTGACTATACTACAGTTGGACCAACTATCCCATTCTGCTACAATTCCGAATATGGTGAGCTGTAGCCTTTTATTTATTCCTCATGTTTTCCATGGGAATAGTTTCACTTCAGGAGGACAGAAGGAATATTATAAACACTCAGTAACAACTGGTCTGAAACCTCTGTGGACCCACAACTCAATTAATAGACAATTTACACAACTGTGTTATGTTGGCCATCTGAGAAAATGCCAAGTGTCGAGTCTGACACCACAGGGATTTCCAAAATTGCTGCAGTACAGCACAGCACCAACCAGCTCTCTCGGCGGCCAAGTTGAGCACCGACTAGAGCTCAGTGCCCCAGAAGCTGTGCTTGGGCTAGGTGATGTCATAATGAAAGATGTAGCAGAATTGCCACGACAAGCAGGTCCTAACTCCCAAAAAGGGTATATACTGGGCCTTATGTATGTGTGCATCCCTGCTTGGTCTGCCCAAGTGTTTGTGATTATCTTGTCCTCCCTATCCCAGAAAGAGAATAAAAGCCCAAACATTAAGGAGAGCTGAGGGTGATTCTTCTTTAGCTCAAGTGACAGGCCTGGTTTTTTTGGAATTTATGATCCTGAGAGCTTAGCACAGGAAACAGAAAACACCTGGTTTCTGTTGTGTCTATCTGCATTAAGACTCAGAAGCAGTAATTTATCACATATGGAACAATAGTTAACTCTAGAAAAGTTTAGAAGGGGAGATTGAGAATCAGGAGAGCTGCGTTCCCTTTGTAGTTATGCCACTGATTGTCTGTGAACTTGCTTATGTTACTTAACAACGCTGCTCCAGTGGTAGAACGGGGATAATATTTTAACCATCTAGTCTTTTAGCTAAAGCACTGTGGTTTTCATCACCAGGGTACATTGGTGGAGGGGAGACAAATAATTTTGTTCTATGGGGGTGCATTTGGGGCAGAATTATATTGATTTTGATCACCAGGGATAAGTTGCGGAGATGGGGGGAGTTGAATTTCCTTTTGTGGGTGGGGTAAGTTTTGGGGAGGGAGATGAATTTGTTTGTGTTTTCAGGAGTGATTTTTTTGGGGTGGGGGAGAAGTTGAATTAGTTTTGCTTCTCTGGATGATGAATTGGTTGTGGTTGCTGGGGATGGGAAGAGGAGTTCAATTGTTTTCAGTCACTGGGTGCATAGGACAGAAGAGGGTTTGAACTGTTTTGTTCCCTGGGGGTCCATTGAAGGGAGAGTTGAATTGATTTTGGTCACTGAGTGATATTAAGGAGGTGCTGACTCTCTGAGTTGCCTGGGCATGATGGTGGAGTGAAGAATTGAATTGTTTTTTGTGACAGCCCATGATTTTAAGGAGAGATAGTGGCACTGTTTTTTGTTACCCCGGAGTGTTGGGCGGGGAGTTGAACTGGGCTTTGTCAGTGGGGTGTGCTGGGTGAAGGGGAAAATTGCTTTGGGTTTGGCTGTTGCTGTAAGGGAAGTTGAATCGGTTTGGGTTGCTGGGGTGAGGGAGTTGTATTTGGCTTGGTTACTGGGGTGTTTTCATGGGTGGGGTAAAGGAGATTGAGGGGGTGGTAACTATGATAGTGAAGCTCATTCTTTCCCCTTTCTCTCATCCTTCATTCAGCCAGCATTCCCCCCCCCCCTTTTTTTTGCCTCCATGTCTCCATATTTCCACTTCAAAGTCTTTTTAAAAAAAAAAAAAACCCAAAGAGAGTGATGGACAGAGTAGCACACCCCCTCATTATTGTGTTCACCAATTAGGCCTAATTTCTGACACCTGAATTTAGTCCATTAATTTCCAGTCCCATTCTGCTGTTCTTTACCAGGCATGGATTTTAACACAGCCTTTGAATTATTTCATGAGGCCCTTTTATTTAAACTAATTCAGCCTTTATCTCTGTCACGCTGTCAGGAGTGGCTCACAAGCATTAGTGTCAACCTCAGGCAGACTGAGCTAAGCTAGTAGAGAGTTGCTAAGAGGCTTGTGGAGCTGAGGTGCAGAGGGGGGCTACTGGCTGGCTTAGGGAGCTGAGGTAGGAGCTCGAGGCCTGTACTGAAGCCTCTGCCAACTCTCACTTTTTTTTGTGAGCAACAGGGTTTTGGCTGGGGTGGAGCCCAGTCTGGAGATGATGCTAGAAGCTCCAGCCCTCTGGCTGGCTGCCTGCCTGCCTGACTTGCCTGCCTTCTAGAACAGAGCAACCAGTCAGAGCTGCTGTAGGAATAGCTCTCTCAGGACTCATTTGCCTGTGAATATCGGGTGATCCTGGCTGCTTAACCTACGTATCTGAAGGCCCTGCAGGTCTTTTTCAAACCCACTAATTGACAACACCTTTGATGTCTGCGTTTAAAAAACCACTAAGCTTTTATTCACCCAGATTAAACATGCAGAATTTTCTAAGGTTAATTTCTTGAGAACTTTCCTATCTCATCCCTTGCAGAAGCCAGTTTCAAAGGTTACCCAGAGGTGAAGCTCTGTGGTATTAGGGGATAGTGTTGCACAGATGGAAGGAGACAAAGGAACATTAGACCATTAGCAAAGATTTTCAAAGGAGGCTGTGACGGGGGCCACTCACCTCAGTGCTCCTACCAGTCGGGTATGTCTGCATGTGCACTCCCTCTCTACTTGTGCTGCTTATGTTGACTCCTGCTGGCAGTTAAATTTTTTCTGGCAGGCTTTAGTGACTCAGCCCTCTGGGCGACTCATGCACAATCTGTATGTGAACACACACAAAACAGACCCCTTCCAGGGTGCAAGGTTCAACAGGGCCTATCACACTCAGTACTGTGATTGCCATATTTGAGGTCAGGAAGGAATTTCCCCCCAGGTCAGATTGGCAGAGACCTAAGTTCCCTCTAAGCTGCGTGGCCGCCTATTAAGTGCTGCGCAGACGCTCAGGGCTGTGACAGGAAGAGATGCCCTGCACTCTGCCCTGGGCCTCCTGGCCCTGGCGCTTGGCTTTCCATCATGATCTCAGTGGCTCTTCTTGAACTCCCTTCTCGGGAGTCTTACCAGGGCCCGCTGCTCCCTTGCCAGCTGCCCCACCTGCTCTTGGAGGGCCCATTGCACCTCCCATAGTCCCTCTTGGGTTTCCCGGATCCTTTGCAGCAGGGACTCCCATCTCCCTCATGGGTCATCTGCCCCCTTCCGCCGGGGCGCTGATGCCGGGGCCCAAGCAGGGATGGCATAAGCACCTTCCGCAAAGAACATCTCCATGTATCGGGGATCCATCATCCCTCAATAGTGGAACAACTTGCCCAGTCTCCACAGTTCCCTTTGTATTGGGGTGGACCGCACGTGCTCATTTTCTCCACCATGTGTAGTAAGGCCGCTGACTCACCAGCCCGGCGCCTCCTGCTGGTCGTCCGGAAATTAGTTCTCTCAGCCCTGGAGCGACCTCTATGGGCTGGTGTCTCGCACTCTGTTGCCTACCCCTCTGCAGTCCCTTTATCTGCACCATGTATAGGCCCCACGTCCCTCCTGGACCACGGTGCCCCTTACCTTGGGGTGCTGCCCCTCACTCAGGGAACCCCATATGCACCCTCGCTATCCACAGGCCCAACATGTCCGTCCCCTCTTGGGTTTCTTCCCAATGGGCCTTCCCAGGGTCTTGTCCCTTCCTCTGTTCTGGGTGAGGCTCCTTGCCCCCAACCCAGTAGGGACAGTCCCCTCTCAAATGTCCCCGCCTCCCACAGGCGGAGGTGGAGCTGCAAAAAGCCCAAAAGGAGAAGGAAGACCTGGCCTTGAAGTTGAAAGAAAGTGAAGAGAAGCGAGAGCGACTGGTGGGACACCTCTGGGTTGCCCAGGCTAGGAGACCCCCTACTCCCAGAGGTGGGATTTTGAGGGGGAGGGTGAGTAGTGGGGCGAACACCCTGCTCCAGAGAGAAAGGGGTTAAAACCAGCTCTGGGAAAGGGCTGCCCCAACGAGCCAATCAGGCAAAGGCAGGTAGCAGTAGGGCTGGTATAAAGAGGGCTGTGAGCTAGGAGACAGGCAGTCTCACTCCAACTTTGGGGTGGGAAGGACTGGGCTGCCTGGGAGCATAGGGTACCTTCAACAGAGCAGTGCTGGGGAAGGGGCAGGCTGAGCTGGGGAGCTGAGGCCTGGTGACCTCCCAGGCTGAGGCCTGACAGGAAGGCCTAAGGAGGTAATGGGGCTGCAGGGAAAGGCAGCTGGTCCAACCCCCTAGCCAATGATGAGTGGCCACTTCAGACTGCAGTTTGATCATGAGTAAAGGGGCTAGATGAAGACTGGCAGTGGATCACTGAGGTGGGGTGGGCTCAGGGGAGTG